>NC_071420.1:11252022-12566544 GCF_017976375.1 Cuculus canorus | reverse complement strand
CGACACATCCCCCAACAGACACCAGCCCTAACCGACACCAGCCCCAACTGACACCAGCCCCAACCGACAAAACCCCCAACCGACACCAGCCCTAACCGACACCAATACCAAGTGACACAAGCCCCAACTGACACCGGCCCCAACCGACACCAGCCCCAACTGGCACCGGCCCAACCGACACCAGCCCTAACCAACACCAGTAACAAACGACACAACCCCCAACTGACACCAGATCCAATGGACACCAGCACCAAGCGAAACAACTCCCAACTGACACCAGCCCCAACCGACACCAGCCCCGACAGAAACCAGACCGGAACTGACACCATCCCCAACCGACACCAGCCCCAACCGACATCAGCCCCAACCGACTGAACCCCGAAGTGACACCAGCCCCAACTGACACCAGTCCCAACCGACACCAGCCCCAACTGACACTGGCCCCAACCGACACATCCCCCAACTGACACCGGCCACAACTGACACCAGCCCCAACTGGCACCGGCCCCAAGCGATACAACCCCCAACCAACACAACCCTAAACTGACACCAGCCCCAACGGTTACAAATCCTAACTGACACCAGCCCTAACATACACATCCCCCAACAAACACAAACCCCAACCGACACAACCCCAACCGACACAAGCCCCAACCGACACAACCCCCAACTGATACCAGCCCCCAAATGACACCAGCCCAAATCGACACCTGCCCCAACCGACACAACCCCAACTGACACAACCCCAACCTACACCAGCCCCAACAGACAGCAGCCCCAACCGCCACCAGCCCCCAACCGACAGAACCCCCAACTGACACCAGCCCCAAATGACACCAGCCCTAACAGTCACTGGCCACAACTGACACCAGCCCCAACCGACACATCCCTCAACTGACACAGGCCACAACTGACACCAGCCCCAAAGGACACATCCCCCAACTGACATCAGCCCCAACCGACAAAACCCCCAAGTGACACCAGCCCCAACTGACACAACTCCCAACTGACACCAGCCCCAACCAACACATCCCCACACTGATACCAGCCCCGAGAGACACAAAACCCCAACTGACACCAGCCCAAACCAACAAAAACCCCAACTGACACCAGCCCCAACTGACACAACCCCCAGCCAACACCAGCCACAACAGAGACAACCCCCCACTGACACCAGCCCCCAACTGACACCAGCCCCCAACCGACAGAACCCCCAACTAAAACCAGCCCCAACTGACACAACCCCCAACTGACAACAGCCCCAAAAAACACATCCCCCAACTGACAACAGCCCCAACCGACACAACCCCCAACCAACACATCCCCCAACTGACACCAGCCCCAACCGACACCAGCCCCCAACCGACACAACCCCGAGCTGACACCGGCACCAACTGACACCAGCCCCAACCGACACAACCCCCAACTGACACTGGCCCCAAACGACACCACCCAAAACCACACCAGCCCCAACCGACACCAGCCCCCAACTGACACCAGCCACAACTGACACATCCCCAAACTGACACCAGCCTCAACCAACACCAGCCCCAACCAACACCAGCTCCAACTGAAATCAGACCCAACCGACATCAGACCAAACTGACACAACTCCCATCGACACCAGCCACAACTGACACAACCCCCAAGCGACACCAGACCCAGCCTACACCAGCCTCAACAGACACCAGTCCCAACCGCCACCAGCCCCCAACCGACACAACCACCAACTAAAACCAGCCCAAACTGACTCAACCCACAACTGACAACAGCCCCAACAAACACATCCCCAAACTGACACCAGCCCCAAACGGCACCAGCCCTAACCTACACCAGCCCCAACTGACACAACACCCAATTGACACAAGCCCCAACCGACATCAGCCCTAACCGACACAACCCCCAACTGACACCAGGCCCAACTGGCACAACCCTCATCTGACACCAGCCCCAACCAACACATCCCCCCACTCACACCGGCCCCAACTGACACATCCCCCAACTGACACCAGCCCCAACAGACACATGCCCCAACCAACACCAGACCCAACCAACACCAGCCTCAACCAACACCAGCCAAAACTGACACAACCCACAACCTACAATAACCCCAACTGACACCAGCCAAAACCGACAAAACCACCAACTAAAACCAGCCTCAACCGACAACAGCCCCAACTGACACCAGCCCTAACAAACACAACCCCCAACTAACACCAGCCACAACTGACACAACCCAAAACAGACACCAACCCCCAACTGACACAACCCCCAACAGACACCAGCCCCCAACCGACACCAGCCCCCAACTGAAACTGGTCCAAACCGACACCAGCCCAAACCAACACATCCCCCAACAGACGCCAGTCCCAAATGACACCGGCACCAATTGACACCAGCCCCAACTGACACAACCCCCAACTGACACTGGCCCCAACCGACACATCCCCTAACTGACATCAGCTCCAACTGATACCAGCCCCAACCGACACAACCCCAAACAGACACCAGCCCCAACCGACACAAGCCCAAACTGACACAACCCCCAACTGACACAGACACAAACCAAAACAACCCTCAAATGACACCGGCCCCAAACGACACAACTCCCAACTGACACCAGCCCCCACCGACACCAGCTCCAACCGACATCAGACACAACCGACATCAGACACAACCGACACATCCCCCAACCGACACCAGCCCCCAACTGACACCGGCCACAACTGAAACATGCCCCAACCGTCAGCAGCCCCAACCGACACCAGCCCCAACCGACACCAGCCCCAACCAAAGTCAGCCCCCAACCAACAGTGCGCCTAACAGACACCAGCCCAAACCGACACCAGCCCCAACTGACACCTGCCCCAACTAACACAACCCCCAACCAACACCAGTCCCCAAACAACACCGGCCCCAACTGACAGAAGCCCCAACCGTCAGGAGCCCCAACTGACACCAGCCACAACCGACACCAGCCCCAACTGACATATCCCCCAACTGATACCGGCCACAACCGACAACAAACCTACCTGACACAACCCACAACTGACAGCAGCCCCAAACCACACAACCCTGAACTGACACCGGCCACAACCGACACCAGTCCAAACTGTCACCAACCCCAACCGACACATCCCCCTACTGACACCAGCCCCAAATAAGACCAGCCCCCAGCTGACTCCGGCCCCAATTGACACCAGCCCACAACTGACACAACCCCCAACTGACACTGGCCCCAACCGATACAAGCCCCAACTGACACATCCCCCAACCGACACCAGCCTCAACCGACACCAGCCCCAACCGACATAACCCCCAACTGACACCAGCCCCAACTGACATCAGCCCAAACCGACACAAACCCTAACTGACACCAGTCCTAACAGACACATCCCCCAACTAAAACAAACCCAAACTGACACAACCCCCAACCGACACCAGCTCCAACCAACATCAGACCCAACTGACACAACCTTCAACTGACAACAGCCCCAACCAACACATCCCCACACTGATACCAGCCCCGAGAGACACAAAACCCAACTGACACCAGCCCAAACCAACAAAAACCCCAACTGACACCAGCCCCAACTGACACAACCCCCATCAACACCAGCCACAACTGACACAACCCCCAAGCAACACCAGCCCCCAACCGCCACCAGCCCCCAACCGACAGAACCCCCAACTGACACCAGCCCCAACTGACACAACCCCCAACTTGACACCAGCCCCAACTGACACAACCCCCAACTGACAACAGCCCCAACCGACACCAGCTCCAACCAACACATCCCCCCACTGACACCAGCCCCAACCGACACCAGCCCCCAACCGACACAACCCCGAGCTGACACCGGCACCAACTGACACCAGCCCCAACCGACACAACCCCCAACTGACACTGGCCCCAACCGACACTAGCCCCAACCCACACCAGCCCCAACCGACACCAGCCCCCAACTGACACCAGCCACAACTGACACATCCCCAAACTGACACCAGCCTCAACCAACACCAGCCCCAACCAACACCAGCTCCAACTGAAATCAGACCCAACCGACACCAGCCACAAACTGACACAACCCCCAACTGACACAGACACAAACCAAAACAACCCTCAAATGACACCGGCCCCAAACGACACCAGCCCCAACCGACAAAACCCCTAACTGGCACAACCCCAATCTAAAACCAGGCCCTACTGAAACAACCCCCAACCGACACATCCCCCAACTGACATCAGCCCCAACAGACACCGGCCCCAACTGACACAACCCCGAAGTGACACCGGCCCCAACCGACACATCCACCCAACCGGACCCGAGCCGCAACCGACAGTCCAGCCCCAACGGACACGGTCCCCCCAACAGACACCAGCCCCAAATGACAAAACCCCGAACTGACACCAGCCCCAACTCGACAACACCCCCAACTGACACCGAAGCTCCAACTGACACAACACCCAAATGACACAGGCCCAAACCGACAACAGCCACAACTGACATGCAGCCCCCAACTGAACCAGTCCCAACCGACACCAGCCCCAACCGACACCAGCCCAACTGACACCAGCCCCAACTGACACCATCACCAACTGACACCAGCCCCAACTGACACATCCCCCAACTGACACAGGCACAAACCACACAACCCTCAAATGACACCAGGCCTCAAACGACACCCAGCCCCAACCGACAAAATCCCTAACTGATACAATCCCAATCTAAAACCAGGCCCTACTGACACCAGCCCCCAACCGACACATCCCCCAACTGACATCAGCCCCAACAGACACCGGCCCCAACTGACACAACCCCCGAAGTGACACCACCCCAATTGACACAACCCCCAAGTGACACCGGCTCCAACTGACACCATCCCCCAACCGACACGAGCCGCAACCGACAGTAGCCTAAACGGACACGTCCCCCAACAGACACCAGCCCCAAATGACAAAACCCCGAAATGACACCAGCCCAAACCGACACAACCCCCAACTGACACCAGCCCCAACTGACACAACACCCAACTGACACAACCCCCAACCGACACAAGCCCAAACTGACACCAGCCCAAACCGACACAACCCCCAACTGACACCAGCCCCAACTGACACAACACCCAACTGACACAACCCCCAACCGACACCAGCCCAACCAACACCAGCCCAAACTGACACAACCCCCAACTGACACCAGCCCCAACCGACACCAGCCCCCAACCAACACAACCCCGAGCTGACACCGGCACCAATTGGCACCAGCCCCAACCGACACAACCCCCAACTGACACATCCCCCAACCGACATTACCCCACCCATACCAACCCCAACTGACCACCAGCCGCAACGGACACAACCCCCACAGACACCAGCCTCAAACGATACGTCCCCAAGACTGACACCAGCCCCAACTGACCCAACCCCCAACTGACACCGGCCCCCAACTGACACCAGGCCCAACCGACACCAGCCCCCAACTGACACAACACCCAACTGACACAACCCCCAACTGACACACCCCCAACTGATACCAGCCCCAACCGACACAACCCCCAACTGACACCAGCCCCAACTGACACAACCCCCAACTGACACCAGCCCCAACTGACACAACCCCCCAACTGACCCCAGCCCCAACTGACACAACCCCCAACTGACACAGGCCCCAACTGACACAACCCCCAACTGACTCCAGCCCAAACCGACACAACCCCCAACTGACACAAGCCCCAAACGACACCAGCCCCAACCTACACCAGCCCCAACTGACACCAACCCCGATCTAAAACAGGCCCTACATGAAACAACCCCCAACCGACACACCCCCCAACTGACACCAGCCCAAACAGACACCGGCCCCAACCGACACAACCCCGAAGTGACACCAGCCCCAACTGACACAACCCCAAGTGACACCGGCTCCAACCGACACATCCCCCAACCGACACCAGCTCCAAATGACACCAGCCCCCAAGCCAACACAACGCAGCCAAGCTGACAACCAGCCCCAACTGGACACCAACACCAACAGACACCAGGCCCAACTGACACCCATCACCATCTGACCCCCAGCCCCAATCGACACATGCCCCCAATCGACACATGCCCCAACCGGACACCAGCCCCAAGTAACACCACACCCAACTGACACATCCCCCCAACCGACACCACCCCCAACCGATAACTATCCACAAACAGACACAACCCCCAACTGAAACCAACCTCCCACAACAGACCACCAGGCCCCCCCAATACGCTCGACACCAGCACCCAAACCCGACCCCCACCACCGGCCCCAACCGACACATCCCACCAACCGGACCACATTGCACCTAACTGACACCAGCCCCAACCAACACCAGCCCCAACTGACACATCCCCCAACTGACACCAGCCCCAACCGACACCAGCCCCAACCGACACCAGCCCCAACTGACACAACCTACAAAGCCCCAACTGACACCACCCTCAACCGACACTAGCCTGAACCGACACCAGCCAAAACCGACACAACCGACAACGTACAACAGTCCCAACTGACACCAGCCCCAACTGACTCAACCACAAACTGACACATCCCCCAACCGACACAACCCCCAACCGACACCAGCCCCAAACTGACACAACCCCCAACAAACACCAGCCCCCATCTGAAACAACCCCCAACTGACATCAGCCCCCAACCGGCACCAGCCCCCAACTGAAACTGGCCCAAACCGACACCAGCCGCAACCAGCACATCCCCCAACAGACACCAGCCCCAACCGATACAACTCCCAACTGACACCAGCCCCAACCAACACAACCCCCAACTGACACCAGCCCCAACCGACACCAGCCCCAACCGACACAACCCCCAACTGACACCGGCACCAATTGACACCAGCCCCAACCGACACCAACCCCAACTGACACCGGCCCCAAACGACACCACCCCAAACCACACCAGCCCCAACCGACACCAACCCCCAACTGAGACCAGCCACAACCGACACATCCCCAAAGTGACACCGACAGTAGCCCCAACGGACACATCCCCCAACCGACACCAGCCCCAAACCACACCAGCCCCAAACGACACAACCCCCAACTGACACAAGTCCCAACTGGCCCCAGCCCCCAAACGACACCAGCTGCCAACTGACAAAAACTCCAACTGACACACGCCCCAACTGAAACATTCCGCAACTGACACATCCCTGAACTGACACCGGCCCCAACTGAAACCAGGCGCAACCTACACCAGCCTCCAACCAACACAACCCCCAACTGACACCAGCCCCAAACGACACATTCTGTAACTGACACAACCCCCAACTGACACCAGCCCCAACCGACACATTCCGTAACTGACACATCCCCCACCTGACACCAGCCCCAGCCAACACATTCCCCAACTGACACAACCCCCAACTGACACCAGCCCCAACCGACACATTCCGCAACTGACAAAAACCCCAACTGACACCAGCCCAAACGACACATTCCACAACTGAAACGACCCCCAACAGACACTAGCTCCAATCGACACAACCCCCAACTGATACCAGCCCCAACCGACACCAGCCCCCAACTGACAACAGCCCCAACTGACACAACCTCCAACTGACACCAGCCCCAACTGAAACATTCCGCAACTGACACATCCCCGAACTGACACTGGCCCCAACCGACACCAGCCATGAACTGACACCAGCCCCAACTGACACCAGCTCCAACTGACACCAGCCCATACCGATATCAGCCCCAACCGACCCAACCCCCAAGTGACAACAGCCCCAACTGACACAACATTAAACTGACACCAGCCCCAACCGATACCAGACCGAACTGACAAAACCCCAACTGACACCAGCCACAAACTACACAACCCCGAACTGACACCGGCCTAAACCGACACAAGTCCCAAACGACACAACCCCCAATGACACCAGCTAAAACCGACACCAGCCCCAAGCGACACAACCCCCAACTGACACAAGCCCTAACCGATACCAGCCCCAACCGAGACAAGCCCCAAGCGACACAACCCCCAACTGACACAAGCCCCAACTGACACCAGCCCCAACCGATACCAGCCCCCAAATGACACTGGCCCCAACTGACACAACCCCCAACTGACACCAGCCCCAAGCAACAAAACCCCCAACTGACACAACCCCCAACTTACACCAGCCCCAACCGAAACAATCCCCACCTGACACCAGCCACAACTGACACAACCCCAAACCGACACATCTCCCAACTGACACCAGCCCCAACAGACACCGGTCCCAACCAACACAACCCCGAAGTGACACCAGCCCCGACTGACACAACCCCCTACTGAAACCGGCCCCAACCGACACATCGCCCAACCGACACGAGCCACAACAGACACCAGCCCCAACGGACACATCCTCCAACCAATACCAGCCCCAAACGACACCAGCCCCAAGCGACACCACCCCAACTGACACAAGCCCCAACCGATACCAGCCCCAACCGACAAAACCCCCAACCTCAACCGGCCCCAACTGAAACCAGCCCCACCTGACACCAGCCCCAACTGACACAACCCCAAACCGACACATCTCCCAACTGACACCAGCCCCAACAGACACCGGCCCCAACCAACACAACCCCAAAGTGACACCAGCCACAACTGACACAACCCCCAACTGAAACCGGCCCCAACCGACACATCCCCCAACCGACACGAGCCGCAACCTACACCAGCCCCAATGGACACATCCCCCAACCGATACCAGCCCCAAATGAAACCAGCCCCAACAGACACCAGCCCCAACGGACAAAACCCCCAACTGACACCAGCCCCAACCGACACAACCCCCAACTGACACAACCCCCAACTGACACAACCCCAAACTTACACAACCCTCAACCGACACAACCCCCAACTGACACAACCCCAAACTTACACAACCCTCAACCGACACCAGGCCCAACCGACACATTCCCCAACTGACACCAGTCCCAACTGACACAACCCCCAACTGACACCGGCCCCCAACTGACACCGGCCCCAACTGACACAACCCCAAACTGACAGCAGCCTCAACCGACACCGGGCCCCAACCGACACAACCCCAACTGACACCAGCCCCAACTGACACAACACCCAACTGACACAACTGATACAACTTGAATGAAGCAAAACTTTAATTTGACTTTCAAAAGCATAAAGCATTTTAGGAGCTGCCTTGAAGATGGCCAAATAATGTTCCTGGAGGTTATTTCAAGCTAATTTTTGAAAGCCAGCAGTTTGAGTTATTATAAGACCAGACTCAGCTGTTTCCTCATGGGGAGGGGGAAAGAGTAAAAAAAAACCTAAACGTTTAATTATCAAATTGAGTCAAGTTGAAGGAGTTTATTTCAGATATTAAAGTGGCTGGTTAAAAGAGACAACTTACTTGGACTCTTCATGTTATCTCAAGACTTGAAGTTCCCCCACTCCCACGTGCATATCACATATCAAAACAGGACTAAAATATGGTCTTGCTGAGCAAAAGCAAAGAAGGGGGGAGGGGGGGAAACCCAGACACCAAAAAACATACATACCACACAACCAACCAGTCAGAAAAAAAGAACAGAAAAAAAAGAGTTTGTGTAATCATTATCCTGAAAGGACTGCTAATATTTCCTTCCTTAGGCATGGTGTCATAGCCAAGATTCCTTGGGGAGCATTATCAAGTCTCATGTTTTGTTTACCTTGCCCTATATGCCATCACATCAGGAAACAAAATTCAAATGCAAAAAAGGGAATATTTTTAAGGCTCATAATAAGCATCTACAATTAAATTTTCAATTTTTCAAAAGCATTCTAAAGAGGTACACATTTTTTGTATAAGAAATGCATTGCATATTAAACATCTTGAAAATAAAAAGTGAACATTTAATAAACTTTTTGAGAATTGAAGTCAAGTGTAATTCAAGTTAAATGCTTAAGAAAATTCAAGGCATTTAGACATCACCAAAATAATACAAATGTTTGTCTGCTGACCCAAACCTTACAATTAGAGCAGTTAAGAAAAGAATAAATATTTCAGAAGAAAGTGAGATAGTCTGACTAGACTGTTTTTACCCTGCATATTAAGTGAACTATTTCTAAAAGCTTCTAGCTGTTAGTACAGTATAACCAAACTAAACCAGAAAAACACCACTGATTTTAGATCCTAACTATTTATTAACTGCCTGAACACTAGCATAACTTATTTCGATAGGAGTTAAGATTAAGAGGCTTCTAGACAGAGGTAATATCCTTGGTGAAACCAACACATTGCTGAAAAACATTAACGAGGCTTTTAAATAGAACCTTCTGCAATTCAGGAGTAGATTCAGCAACCTTCAAAGCTTCAAACCTCCAAGTACATGCCGTTTTGACCTCCTTGAAAAGAAGACCTGGTACTTCTGGAGCACAGTGTAGGTGCACCTTCCCAAGCTGCATCTATTTCTCATTGAGCCTATAGAAATCAGGCATTTCGACTCTCTCAACCCAGACATGAGGTGTCTGATTCCGCAACTAAACAAAGTAGGACATAAAGCACCATACAACACAGCAGAGTCAAGAAAATGAGTATATGTGCTTTCATTTGCTTCAATATCCCTACGGAAGCAAAGCGCGCTGTCACTGCAGAACAGGGTTTGTACACAGCGCTACGCTTCCCAACTGCCTTTTTCAGTGACTGATTAAGAAATGACACTTTAAATATATGAAGGTCTCACAGTTAAATGATCATTTTTCAGAGTGAAATGTCATGTTTACACAACACTCATTCACCCTTATCAGTATGGAACAGCAGTGTCATCAATGGTCTCGTGGCTTAAACTATATCGTATATTCTTTTAGAAATCTCCAGAGAGACTCCTAAGCTCATTTCTTATTTATATATCTGGAGTTAGAATATGAATGAGCATGAACAGAGTATCTGCCTCTAGACAAGATGACTAATACTCAGTTTAGAGTTTATAATAGGAACAACTGACTGGAAGAGAAGTGAGATACACCAGTGTTAAAAGTAAGAAAGGTCAAAATTCTCTTTTAATAGCTATAATAAATTCAGTATCATATAAAATTTAGCAAGTTTAGAAAACAGAGTTTGATTGCAGTTAGCAATGCTCTGATTAGCTACAAACATTTCAGATATTTGTAAACCACCATATTTTATTTACAAATCATCAACGTTCATATAATGTCAACTATCAAACAGGTAATCATACAGCAATGACCAAAGGAAAGTCAAGCACGGCTAAGTTAGACCAGTTTCCCAGGCAGCTTGTCTGACAACGGAGAACATCTTTATCAGAAGCCACTCCAGATTTCGCAGTGTGCCGTTTCCTATTCTCAACGACTAGGAAAGAGGCAGCCAAGTGAGGGTAGGCAGAGGCGTACACAGGTGACCAACCCATTCTCCTGCATGGAAAGGTCAACCACTCTTGTAAAAATACTGTGACAGTGAGGTATTCTTATAATACAATGAGATAGTCTGACTACACTGTTTGTAGCCTGCATATTAATTAAACTATTTCTTGAAGTTAAATGGCGGCAGCAGAGAAGTACAGAGGCAAAGAGGCTAAGATATAAACTGGAATATATCTAGATACCTTGGCATACATCTCCACCTCAAGTAATTATTAGTAATGACAAGTAGGACATTGTCCATAGGAATTAATGTGACATTAAAACATTATTATGATCTCCCTGCCCCGAGCTAGTACGCAACACGGTACCTTAGCATCTCAAAATTGCTTTTAATTCTTCAATCCTTATCCACATTCGCAAGTTCCGAATGTGTACCAGTAAAACAGGACCATTTCGTGTTGGATGCTGAGGATGTCCTTGTTTGAATGATCCAGACAAACTGTTTCCATTCTAACTAAGAAGGTGAGACTGAACACACAGGAAAGCAATAACACATTTTCAACTCAATTTATTCATAAGATACAGTGGGTACCTACACTGTTTACTATTAGAATCATAGAATCATAGAATGACTAGGTTGGAAGGGACCCACTGGGTCATCGAGTCCAACCATTCCTAACACTCCCTAAACCATGCCCTTTAGCACCTCGTCCACCCATCCCTTAAACACCTCCAGGGAAGGTGACTCAATCACCTCCCTGGGCAGCCTATTCTAGTGCCCAATGACCCTTTCCATGAAGAATTTTTTCCTGATGTCCAACCTGAACCTCCCCTGGCGGAGCTTCAGGCCATTCCCCCTTGTCCTGTCCCCTGTCACTTGGGAGAAGAGCCCAGCTCCCTCCTCTCCACAATCTCCTTTCAGGTAGTTGTAGAGAGCAATAAGGTCTTCCCTCAGCCTCCTCTTCTCCAGGCTAAACAACCTCAGCTCTTTCAACCTCTCCTCATAAGACTTGTTCTCCAGCCTCCCCACCAGCTTCGTTGCTCTTCTCTGGACACTCTCCAGAGCCTCAACATCCTTCTTGTGGTGAGGGGCCCAGAACTGAACACAGTACTCAAGGTGCGGTCTCACCAGTGCCGAGTACAGAGGGAGAATCACCTCCCTGGACCTGCTGCTCATGCCGTTTCTGATCCAAGCCAAGATGCCATGGGCCTTTTTGGCCACCTGAGCACACTGCTGGCTCATGTTCAGTTGTCTGTCAATCAACACCCCCAGGTCCTTCTCTAGGCAGCTTTCTAGCCGGACTTCTCCTTGTCTGTAGACAAGGTTGTCTGTAGGGTTATGCTGAAAAATGTAGGCACATCAGTTCAAATTTCAGTGTTTTAGGTAGTATAAATCAATGTGCTTATCCTAGTCACTGTACAATCAAGATGAGCAGTTGAGTTTCTCTCTGACTTAAGTTAAATCATAATCAGCATTTGAAGTCAACTCATATTAGAAAGCTGCCAGAAAGTTTATTTGGTAACCTTATTCTGGGCACACAGCTAAACAGAAATCTAATACAACTTCTGAAAGAACATTTGCAAAAATGGGCAATGAACTAAAATTAATGTAGAAATTTATCAAACTTTATCACACAACTATACAATATTTCTATTGCTGCCTATGAGACAGAGGAACATGCTTTCTCAACGATGACATACATAGTGCCTTAGTATGTTATGTGCTGCCGAATGTGTACATTTATGACAACAGAATCAGCTTAATGCTCTATATAACATAAATAACAGCTTAGAAAAAAATATCTTGAATTCAATTGTTTTGTCAGATTAGCTCATATTGCAGCAAAGGTCTTCCAGGGCTGCAATTTTTTAGAAAGAAGAAAAAGTTAAAGACAGTGGGGAGAAAGCATCTTTCAGCAGCAGTAAGCCACATTCTTTGACTATGTACAGAACATTTTTCTTTTGCCCCTTCCTCCTTAGTGAAGTGCAAATAAACCTTTAATCTGTACTGCACTTTATCACATACACTATCTGTTTTCATATTTCGAAGTAGGGCAATGACTCCTCCCAGTTATTCTTTTTTCTAGGTTTTCTGGAATCATATTTATTCAGAAAAGTTACATTGCTCCCTGAAAAATGATAATTTGTCTGATCATTCAAAAAGCTAGGTTCATCTTCAGCAAACACAGATAAACATATACATTTTGCATGCATTCTCTCTGCAAGTTCAGTCTCACTATGTTGTGCTGGAGACATGCAGAAACTAGAATATACAATACACAATAGTACTTCTGAGTTAAAATAAAAATGATAAATAGGGGGATCTACATATATATATGTGGAAGAATGGCTCGGTGAATGAGGGCATGATTTAATAGCAGTGAACAATCCAGGGTTTGCTGTCTGTGACTAGGCCTGACCTGGAGATAAGATAAAAGGGAGTAGAATACAAGAATGTGGAATTCAGTGCTGGAAAGTCCCAAAGAGTCGTGAAGCCAATGAGAACTTTGTATCTGCCCCTTTCATGTGCTTGAGAGCATCTAACCAATTATGTAACAGCACAAGGCGTGTGAACTGTATGACATAACCAATTATGATTTGTTTCATTAGCGCGTGCATTATTAGGATAAGTATATAAGGAGTGTTAAGTGTGTGAATAAATGAGAACGATCATACTCATATTGAGACTCCATCGTTACTCCGGGTCCACCTCCCGCTCCAACATCTGGTAGCAGAGGGTGGTCACAAGACGCCTTTAACTTCTCCAAGACTGCAGTAAGCAGCTAAAGGAGGGGAGTGGGAAACCACGGCTAAGGGAAGCGCTGCCTGTGCATAGTCAAGGTAGATGCTGGTGTGAGGTCGCTCCTCGCCCCTTAGGGATAATTATGGAAATAGAAGCTGAGGCAACGCTACTTGTGGGAATCCTCTCTAAGTGAGGGCATGAACTGCCTGCAAAACTGCTGATAAAACTTCTACAATTAGGTAGAAAATGAGGACACTTTACTGATCCGCACACCATGTTTTTTGTTATGGAGTGGCAAGATTATGGAGAAACATTGTGGCAAAAGACTATATCAGGAACCGACAAGGATGAAAAGGAAGTTAAAGCTGTTCGGGGGGACTGCATGATCACGAAAAAGGGCAAAAAGCTTTTTGGGGGCTGTGGGGAAACTTGGTGAACTGTCGTTAATACTTTACAAGCGCTGAAGGCAGAGTCAAAAGTTGCCGCTGCCGCTGTGCACACCATAGCCTCCCCCAATGGCCCAGCTGAAACTCATCACACCACGATGAGTCGTATGAGTGCTTTCTTTGTGTTGAGCCAGAATTACCCAATGAAAGGAATGACTGGGAAAGTTTGTACCAGCATCTGTGAGCTCTTAAATCCGGCTGTGAAAAAAGGGGAATGCGTCTGAGGACATAGACTGCTCCAGTGTGCCGGAGGCGCCCGATGTTCATCCATCAGAGGGCAGAAGTGCAATGACAGAGGAACCGGAAGTGCCCACAGAAGCCGGCTGCGCTGATAAAGTGCTGGGTGGACAAAGCTGTCGGGCTGGCGAAGAATCACAGAATCACAGAATCACCAGATTGGAAAGGACCCACTGGATCATCGAGTCCAAAAAAATATGGAATGCTTCACAAATTTGCGTGTCATCCTTGCACAGGGACCATGCTAATCTTCTCTGTATCGTTCCAATTTTAGTATATGTGCTGCCAAAGTGAGCACAATCAGTGGAGGAAGAAGATGCCACGAAAATGCTGTAACAACCAAGGACTGTTACCTGTTAAACAATTGATACAAACCTTATTTTATAATATATGTGCATATTGTAAGTGTTGTATGTGTTTGGTACCATGTATAGTTTAAATATTCATACCATCGTGCTCTTCTTATTGACTGGTCGTAAACAATATTGTATAGGTATATTAAGCCAGCTCTCAAAAGAGTGGTTCTGTGTGCGTATATGTGTGTGTGTTTAAAGCGCTTTAAACGTTTGTAAGATTTGCAAATTGGGTTTTGGTTACAGGAGCTTGAGCTTCTGTCTGTTTTGATTAATCTTAAAAATGCAACTCTGAGACCTTTCAATCTCAAACATCCACTAAGCCAGCAAACAGGTAGATTTACCTGGGGCCTTTGAAGTGAAAGGCAGCAGAGGACACAATTTTAAACTGAAAAAAAATTAGAAAAATACAAAAAGAACATAGAAAATAGAAAAAGAAAATGTAAAAAACCCCAGCCCTGTGGCTGTGTGTGTTTCCCCCCGACCCTATTCCCACCCAGCCCTGTGGCTGTGTGTGTTTCCCCCCCCTCCCCCATTCCTCCCCGCCCTTACTCCTGATTTTGTTTGAAGGTAAAGGTTTTTTGTTTTGTTTCAGCTTGGAAGTCCTTATCTCTCTGGGGGAGTAACAATTTATGATATTGCTCCCTTGACTGTGTTGTTGCACAATGCCGACCCAGCCTGTAAAATTGAGCTTACCACAGATCAAAGGACTCTTTTACAAAAAATCAATCATCTCTTACAAACATCTTGGTCATCTCAGAAGATACTGAATTTACCGACATTGCTTTTGGTTTGTAACAATAGCGAATCCCCATATGCAGTCATCTGTCAATGGCAAAATAAAAAAGAGGGGAATCTGGGAAGGACAGAGACCTGAATGACTCTGCCATTGCCAGTAGCAAGAGAACCGATAAAGCTGAATCATTCTGGGTATTTGAATGGGTGTTTCTGGGTGTGCAGCCAAAAACGAGCATTCAAACCAGACCCAAGCTGTGGCAGAGTTAGTAAGAAAAGGCAGATCTCAAATTATTGAGATCAGCGGTCAAGAACCTGCAGACATTAGCATTCCAGTTAATGCTGTAGACCTAGAGTGGTGGTTACAAAATGTAATACCACTTCAGGAAGCCCTATTAGGATTTGAAGGATTCAAATTCATTCATTCGCAGCAGCCGCAAGGGAAGAAGTGCCTCTGTAGAAAACTAGGGTCTGCTCTGTAACTTGGATTTGTTGTTTGAACTTCAATGCTGACTGTATTTTTTTTCAAATCCATGAATTCCTGTCATGAAAGTAAGCACTCTAAATCAAGTATATTAGTAGAAAAGGAAGCATTAGGAAATGAGCACAAAGCCAGAAGGGAATATTTGATACTCTGTTATGTTTCTTTTACTGTTAAATAGATTGGGCGTGTTTACTCAGAGCAAACGGTGTGACTAATAATGGCAATCTCACATTGAATGTACCTTTAGTGGCTGCATTGTCAAGAATGATCCATTCAGTTCCAAAATGCAGATTGCTGCCTGCAGTTCTACATAAATGTCTAAGTTTATTCCTTTGTACATCTGCAGATTGGGGCTAAGATATCTGTTATACTTTCTGACTAATGGGTTTTTGAATGACTGATGTTACCTGCATGCGTATGTCGTGTGCTTGATGCTGAAGCTTAAAGTTGATCGAGAAGTTTACAGTCAAAAGGGCTCCCGGGATTATCAGTTGGATTCAGGCTTTGAGGACAGCATGCGACAATTTCTTTGTAAAGGCTCTTAAAATGTCTTTTGTAGTAAAGGCTTAAGAGTTGAGTTATTAACCCCACAGGATTTGAAAAATCATAAAGGGCTATTGAGTTGAAAATTATGTGCGGTTCTTTAAAAATACACAATAGGATTTTTGAAGTGCTCAATACAAATGAGTTGCATGCAGAACTTTGAGTTACTTCATTCACAGGCCAGGCTAGTTCATCGTATGTGTTCATGCTTAACAGTAATATTTGTTCAAAAGTGAACAGCAGTTAGAACAATTGGGCAGATCCGTAAAAATTACTGCCTTTATGGGAAGCACCTATTTGGCATATAGGAAGAAACAAAGTCCCGCTTGCGAAAAACTGTCTATCTAGAAAAGAGACATCAAGTGTGAACAAACATCTGTATGTTACAGAAAAAAAAAAAAAAGGTTCTTTTTAGTTGAAAAGGATTTTTCTTTAATGATTGAAGAACAGTCTATGGTAACTTTAAATTGACAAATGAACAGTTACTTCTACATTTGTTTTCCACACTTAATACCTTATAGTGGTTAGAAGAATGTGGATTCTGTCTTGGAATGTACATTTATATACTCAAGTATATTGTATTAAAACATAGATACAACCTGCAGTATCACTAAAATGGTTAATGTTCGAGCTGTGAGATCATTCTTACTGTAAAACAAACCTTTATGGGGTTTTGTCCATTGCTAAATTTTCAAGTGTGCATTGTCTCAGTATAGTTTACGCGTAAGTAAAATTTTGTAAGGAAAACATTGAGAGGTGGCATTCATATAGAAGGCTACAATTGTGAATTTTATCATCTTTGAGATTATATATATTATATCTCGGAGTGAGGAGGCGGACCCAGAGTAAACAATGGAGTCTCAATATGAGCATGATCGTTACTCATTTATTCACCCACTTAACACTCCTTCGAACTCATAAGCGCTCTCCCGAACAACCTTGCAGATTAAAAGGAACTGCTGTCCTACAACAGTGACAAGCCAAGCAAGTGTGAAACTGCCCAGTGGGAGCCTGAATTGCCATGGCTTCGGCCAAAGGTCCTTGCTGAAATCTATGAGGCGGTCTTGCTTGAAGAGGAGGAAGATGAAGCGATGGTGGCCAGTTCCCATGGCAGGGAAAGGGGGCGAGTAATGACAGATATCCTTACCCAACGTGATGTCATTGCCTGGGACGTTTGTCCTGAACACAAAGAAGTTACTTCACTGTACATCCACCCATTCCCCTCCACCAGGACCTGCAGGTTCACCTGGGATTGCAAATCCCTCCATGCTACGCTTTGACATGACTTACGCCCTGTGTGACAAAGGGACAGACAGCAGGGCTGCTTTCCCTGGAAGAAAAACCCTATCCAGTGCTTTAATGCCAAACAGCAGCAATATCTGGCACTGCTGCACCTTTAGCAGGACCCAGAACATGGGAGTAAAGCAGCTCACAGCAGAAGCACCAGAGAAAGCCACAGAACTGCCTTGGCCAACAACTTCTCAGCTCTGTCAGAGGAGCCTCTGCCCGCTCCTCCTGGGCTGGACCCAAGCTGAGCAGCACACAGCTCTGGCGCGCAGTACTCACACCAGCCAGTGCACGTACTCCAAGTCCGTCTCTCTTAAATGTCCATCTGCAAACACACACAGTAGGGAAAGGTGACTCAGGGACAGCCTGGAGTTTGCATCGGCCCCAAAGTGAGAAGGTCCAGACTCTGTTTGAATGGAGGGGGCAGCTCGAGACCTCCCAGCATTCCTTTCCTAGCAGAAACGTAACTCAGTCTTTCAGGACTGAGATTAAAATGAGGAGCAAAGAACTCTATAGACGTGACTCCAAGATTAAAAGGACTTCTTGATCAACTGCTTCCCTCTGCTGTGCCTTTCGTTTCTCAGGGCAATGTCTGCTAACCCATCTCCTAGGCAGACTATTGAGTGGAGGAACGCTTTAGCGATCAACAAAAGACGGGAGCCAGGAGAATCACTTCCCCTACCACGGTGGCGCAGGTCCTGTTGTGTCACTGCCTCATCTCTCAACTGCTGGAGATCTGAGGAGGCTACAACCTTTCCTGCACATGCAACACATCTTATTAGGTTATGCTGTGCTGCCAGAAGATACAGGACCTAACCAAAGGCAGAGTAAAACAATTCTGTTTAAACAAGTTCTTTTTAAAGAACCCGCTACTCACCTGGATTTGTGAGCAACAAAGTCCAGAGGGAGCCTTTATCTGCCTCATACGATGACGGAGACCAGCTCATAGGGACGCCTGAAATCGACAGACGGACTACCACTCTGGTGGCAAGTAGCAACATTTTATTCTCCAAACGGAGTTTTTATACTCTTCTGGTTCCTCTTCGAATAATGATTACATGCTTCTAGTTGAGATAACATCGTACTTGTATGCACTATTTACATACTTTATTACTATTCTTGTCGTGAGAAAGCAGGCTCTATAAGTTCTACAAACAAGGGTCTACGTGTCTGGCCAGAGTTCACATAACATCCTTAACTAAATCTGCAGGTGTTCCTGGAGTGTATACATTTAACTTGGGCCCTGGAATGGGGAGAAACCCATTATATTGCCAAGAACCTCTGTGTCCACATCCTCCCTTCCAGGAGGAGCTGCTTTTGATCTCAGCACAGTGTTCTGTTATTGACCCTTCCAGGCCCTACAGAACACTGCTCTCAAGGCCTCTGGCTTCATCATTCTGCTTTTGACCCTTTCAGGCCCTCAGAAAGTATAATGGTTCTCCTCAATACGACACCACAAGAGGACTGGAAGCCTAAACAAGAAACACAAAGAGCTCTATTAAGACCAGGTCATGATTTCCAAGGGATGGCCACCACCAAGTAATCCAGTTCCACCAGGTGAGCCCCCGTGGCATTAACAGCAGCCTGCCACGGACAATAATCCTGTGGCAAAGCTTGGGTCCTTAGTGCGTTTTTTTAAATGCACTTCCTTCATCACAGAAGGAAACACCCTCCAAAAGAAAACCCCCAGAACGCTCAACGCCCATCACAAGCATCTGACAAAACCACGTAGGCTCCCCTGAGGTGGAGGTTGTTCCCAGCCCCCCTCACACAACTCCGATGGAGTCACCACATTCCCATAGTAGACTGGCACAAAGTGCTCATCTTTCTTGGTTGTACTTCACCCTCAGGGAGACCCAGGGGGTGAGCGTGGCCCCCTTGAACAAGTCACGGAATATCCTGCAGTGCTCTGCCACACGCTGTTTGTGGAAGGGGCTGCTGGTCTTCTTCACTCCGCTCTGACTTCATCAAGGGAGATCAGCACAGCAGGGAGAGAGAAATGCTGCAGGAGGTGACCGGAACCCCAGTGGCCAGGGCCACTGGGGGGTGGTGGGGCACCAACCAGCCTGGAGCCATACTGCTCTTTCCATCTCCCCATCCTGGTGATTCTCCTGCAGGATCTTTTTCCTTTCCTTGACTTTCTTTGCCTGCAGCCTCTTCTCACCTGGCAGGCTGATGTCGGGCTTTGGGAAAGGCCCTGCGTCTGGGGGATCATGCACGGAATGCAGTTTTAAAGAGAAGGAGGGCGCCACAGCTGAGAAATGGGGTTCTTTATTCTCTGCTTTCCTCCCCAGCGGGGGCACAGTGGCCCCCCGCGAGGATGGGAGGGGATGATGGCTCCCAGCTCAGCCTGAGTGCGGGGCAGCGCGGTGGGGCGTGTTCGTCAGGCTCTCCAGGAAGAACTGCTTGTCCTCAAGGAAGCGGTGGTCCTGAGAAGGGATTGATGGAAGGGAGGGTCACCGCGATGGCACACAGCCCTACCCAAGTCCAGCAGAGCTGCCTCCTGCCATGCAGGCTGGAGGAGGGGGCAGCCCTGCTGAGCCAACGGCATTATCCATGAACCCCAGACAAGCTGCAAGGATCCTCCCATCCTCACTGCTGCAATCACCCCTCCAGGCGCCCGTGGCTCCTGCCAGCCTAGGAACGGTCATGGCAGACACCCACCCTGTGGCTCCGATGCTCGGACCAGGCTTCCCCCAGCCCCGCTCCCACCCAGCCACTTTGAAGCCCCCTCCAGCCCCATCTCCTCACCTGCTGGGCCCTGTTCTTCAGCAGCAGGTTAGCGTAGAGCTCCACGGAGCCAGCCATGGCCAGAGTTTCCCTGCTCCTTCCTAGGCTGTGCCGAGGGAGTGTCCCAAGAGGAGGCGGAAAGTCTGGAACAAACCCCCTGCTGTACGGTGCCGCTGCTGCTGGGGGAAATGCAGATGCACACATCAGAGCATCCCTTTTTCTGCTGCCTGTGTGCTCCTGCAGCAGGGTCGTCCCTAACCTCCCAGTGAAAACGGGCCTTAACCCAGCTGCCTGTCCCATGCTGTCCACCCTCCTCGTGCTCCTGGTACCACCCCAGTTCAGAGAGCTCATCTGAGCTCTTTCTGAGGACGGGGAGGCCAACTCACAGCTGAGGTTTACGTACTGGAAACTAAAATAACCCCTAGAAACACCACGATCTTCCCAGTGCAGCTGCCCCCCCAGGCTGTCCCATCCCACAGCAGCATACAGGAAGCCTTACACAGCGTGGAGAGGCCTTTCACAGGGGCACTGAGGTCCTGCTCTGTGGTAAGCAGCATCGCGGGGTTGCTGGGCAGCTCCTCACATAGCTTTTGGAGCTGTTGCCTCTGGTAAGCCATGCTCAGCCAGCCCTGCCCCATCCCCAGGAGAAAGGAGAGAGAGAAGCTCTTGGCAAAGGTTCAGGTCCTTGGCACGGTGGCCCCAGGCCAAGATCGGCAGGTGAGGGGGTATTTGCCTCATGCAGATGCTGCTCCTGCTGCTTCAAGTACTGCTGCACGACCTCCAGCCTGCTCTGCTGCTCCGACTCCATCCTGCATGCTTCCTGCATGCTTCTCCCCCTTCATCATACTTCTGGGGTGAGAGCTGCAAGGCAGAGCGGCTGGGGATGGAGACCCTCACTGCAGCAGGTTAAGAGGATGCTCCTTTGTGCATCCTCTTAACCCCATCCTGGGACAGGATTAGGATTCACAACTTTGGGAGGGGTGCAAAACCCTAGTTTTGCTGCCAGCCTGTGTACAGCTGTGAACTACAAGCACAGATGCTGCACTTACGTTGGTCATGCTTTTATTCTTCTCTTCCTGCCGCTGGATGCACAGTGCAGACCTGTTCACCTTCTCCTTCTCCAGCCTCAGCTCCCACCAGGCCTCATCCAGCACCTCCCTGTCCCTTGCCAGCTGCTCCTCCTTGGCTTTCAGCTCATGGCTCCAGATCTTCAGGTCTGCCTGCTCCTAGGATTGGTATTGGGGAAACTAAGGCATTACCTGCACACACCATCCAGCGTTTTGCCAAGTGATGGCAGAGATCTGCCCTCGTTGAGCTTCTAGCGTGTGCCAGTTCAGAGTCAGAGCAAAACCACCAAGCAGTGCCCTCACTCACCCACGAGGAGGTTTTACTGAACCCACCATGGGGGTTTCCTCCCTCCAGACTTTCAACAGAAAGCAGCTCAGCCTGGTCTGGCTGCCCAAACTCCTCCCAGGCAAAGGTGGGGGACAGAGATGACTGATGCTTCAGTCAGCAGCAAAAACAGTCTGGCGGAGGCTGTTCCTGGAGCAGCCCGATTCTCACCACCTCTGTCCCACGCATTCCCAGCAGATCAAAGCACTCATGGACAGCAAAAGAGAAGCATGCAAGTGTACACACCGCCAAAACCTCTCTTGGGTTTTGCAGCCTATGGAGAAAGACAAATTCCCTCGTTAGAAAACAAAGCAAGTCTGACCTGGACTTTCTCAAAACACTAATGCCAGAGGAAGGTTCCTCCAGAGAACCCCACAAGGAACCACAAAGCCACGCTGTTCAGAAAGTGGTCTGTGAGACACAGAGGAACCACTGAGATCCATACAACTTGAGAGACACTGGTGAGCACAGCCCGTCCAACTTCCCAACAGAGGTGCCAGAGCATCACATTGGGATTTCACAAGTGCTTTATCACACTTTATCACACTTACCATCACAGGATCCCAGCCTCCTCTTGCTCCAGCAAGTCCATTTACAGATTCTCCCCACGTCCAGTTTGCAGGGGACTAACACCGCAATCACACTCACGTCAACCTCCTACCTGCAGGGACAGGAGGAGTCCTCAATCTGCCGTTAACCAAACTTCCCTGTCCCGCCTGGGGCCGCTCTGCCGCTCTAACAAAAGGCTCTGTCTCCCGGTTCCCCAGAGCAGCCTCGAGCCCCTGCAGCGGTTCACGTGGGGATCGGCACCCCGACACTAAGGAACCACTCTGCAAAGCCCGGGAGGCAGCAAACCACCCGCCCCACGCCACGCCGGGAGCGGCTCCTGCCCTGCCCCGACCTGGAAAACGCCCGGGGGGAGGGGGCGGGGAGGGGGCGGAGGGGGAAGCAAGGAAAAGTCCGGAGCGCGCAGGGAATCGCGAACACGGGGAGCGAAACCAAAGCGGAGCCGGCGGCGAGCGTTGTCCGCAGCTCGCGGGTTACCGCGGCAACCGGCGCGTCCCGGACCCCGCGCGCAGCGACCGGTACCGCGGGCTCCCCCCGCCCCTGACCCGGCCCATGCTCCTGCCCCCGCCCCCATCCCTTAAAACAGTAAAGAACCCAATGCCAGGTGATAATTTAAAAAATCCAGATATCTTGCTTCCATTTAGGAACATCACCTCTATTTCACACTACAGCCAGGCAGAAAAAAACCACAATCCAAGCCAAAGGGTATCCCGCACATGACAGAACTAAGGTACTTGGCATTCAGACTGCTCTATCACCACTCCAGTAGTTTCTCCCAGGCAGCTTTGCTCATCCCTTCTGTGGCTTTACAACCACGGACAACAGTCGCTCCTCGCCTGCTGCATCTATGGCTGCTTGTTCTACCGTGCACTGTATGCCCCTGGCCTACAAGGTCTGGGCACATCAGGCGCCAAGGACCAGGGATGAGTGTTTCTTTCAAGTGTTCCTGTTGTTTGGGGAGTTGCTATTGTTTGTGGGGAATGAGTGGGGGGTGGGTGTTGAGGAGGGAGCAGTTTTAGCGACCTTTTTGTTCTTGTTATGTCATTAAAATCTGTTGTTTCTCCAGAGCCTTTCCGTGTCTGCATGGGGTGGGCAGGGAGTGCAGGGGCACCAGGACACAGCTCCCCAGAGGGCCAAAAGCATCGCCCAGCCCCACATCACATCCCGCCAAGTCCTGAAGGGCACGGAGCTGCCCCCAGGGCTCAGCCAGCAGCAGCCGGGCAGGCAATCCTGGAGGGGACGGGGACTCCCCTGGCCCCTGCCCCAGGCCGAGCAACCCTTTGGCAGGGGAGCCAGGACAGACGCGGCCCTGCAGGACTCACGGACATGGCCCCACGCCCAAAGCACTGCTGACCCCCGCCACCCTGGCCATCCATCCTCCCACCCCGGGCTCTGGCAGGGGGCTCTGGCTGCTCCCCACCACCCCACCGCGGCCCCACGGCAGCCCCTCAGACAGCTCCCCCAGGCTGCCCCACAGCAGGAGGGCACGGGCCTCAGGGAACGACGGGGGCACCACAGCAGAGGCCTCCCCCCAGCCCAGGCAGATGACAGCGCAGATCTGCCCTCGCCTGCTTCTGGCCCTGCTCTCAATGGCACTGTTCCCACCAACGTCCAAGTGCCCTTTTCCCTGCAATCCCTTTGCAATTCCATCCCTACAAGAACACCACTAGCGGAGTCGCCACCCACCACATCTCCTCCACCATCTCACAGAAGATCCTCTACGCTTGCTCTTTGCCAATGGGCCCAGCTTCTCAGCTGAGCTCTCCCTGTGTCCCGTGCTCTGCAGCAGCACCCCTGCGGCCCGGGCCCACTTTTCCTCTCCTCTCCACCCACTCCACTCCCTCTGCTCCCAACGGTTCTTTCCAGCACGGCTGATGGTGCTGGAGTCCCCCCAGACCCCAGCAGGCACGGCAGCACTTGCTTTCCCACGCTGTCTGCCCAGCGCAGGCCAGCCACTCACAGAATCACAGAATCACAGAATCACAGAATCACCAGGTTGGAAAGGACCCACTGGATCGAGTCCAACCATTCCTAACACTCCCTAAACCATGTCCCTAAGCACTTCATCCACCCGTTCCTTAAACACCTCCAGGGAAGGCAACTCGACCACCTCCCTGGGCAGCCTGTTCCAGTGCCCAGTGACTCTTTCTGTGAAGAATTTTTTTCTGATATCCAACCTGAACCTCCCCTGGCGGAGTTTCAGGCCATTCCCCCTTGTCCTGTCCCCTGTCACTTGGGAGAAGAGCCCAGCTCCCTCCTCTCCACAACCTCCTTTCAGGTAGTTGTAGAGAGTAATAAGGTCTCCCCTCAGCCTCCTCTTCTCCAGGCTAAACAACCCCTGCTCTCTCAGCCGCTCCTCGTAAGACTTGTTCTCCAGCCTCCCCACCAGCTTCGTTGCTCTTCTCTGGACACTCTCCAGAGCCTCAACATCCTTCTTGTGGTGAGGGGCCCAGAACTGAACACAGTATTCGAGGTGCAGTCTCACCAGTGCCGAGTACAGAGGGAGAATCACCTCCCTGGACCTGCTGGTGACCCCATTTCTGATCCAAGCCAAGATGCCATGGGCCTTTTTGGCCACCTGGGCACACTGCTGGCTCATGTTCAGTCGGCTGTCAACCAGCACCCCCAGGTTCTTCTCTTCCGTGCAGCTCTCCAGCCACTCTTCCCCCAGTCTGTAGCACTGCATAGGGTTGTTGTGCCCCAAGTGCAGGACCCGGCATTTGGTCTTGTTAAACCTCATGCCATTGGTCTCGGCCCAGCAGTCCAGCCTGTTCAGATCCCTTTGCAGAGCCTCCCTACCCTCCAGCAGATCCACACTTCCTCCCAGCTTAGTGTCATCTGCAAACTTGCTGAGGGTGCATTCAATGCCTTCATCCAGGTCATTGATAAAGACATTGAACAGAGCTGGACCCAGTACTGAGCCCTGAGGAACTCCACTTGTAACTGGCCTCCAGCTGGAGTTAACTCCATTGACCATCACTCTCTGGGCCTGGCCATCCAACCAGTTTTCAACCCAGGAGAGTGTGCACCTGTCCAGGCCAGAGGCTGACAGTTTCTGCAGCAGAATGCTGTGAGAAACTGTGTCAAAGGCTTTACTGAAGTCCAAGAAGACTACATCCACAGCCTTTCCCCCATCCAGTAGTCGAGTGATTTTGTCATAGAAGGTGATCAGGTTAGTTTGGCAAGATCTGCCTTTTGTAAACCCATGTTGACTGGGTCAGATCACCCAGTTCTCTTGCATGTGCTTCATGATAGCACTCAAGATTACCTGTTCCGGCACTCAGGTGAGACTGACAGGCCTGTAGTTCCCCGGATCCTCTCTGCAACCCTTCTTGTAGATGGGCACAACATTAGCCAGCCTCCAGTCTAGTGGAACTTCCCCTGTCAGCCAGGACCGCTGGAAGATGATGGATAGGGGTTTGGAAAGGACATCCGCCAGATCCTTCAATACTCTTGGGTGGGTCCCATCCGGCCCCATAGACTTGTGGGAGTCTAGCTGGGCAAGTCTCTAACCACCTCCTCTTGGATCATGGGAGCCTCATTCTGCTCCTCTAACTCTTGGGTTTGTAAACAGAAGGAACAACTTTCTTTGCTATTAAAGACTGAGGCGAAGAAGGCATTAAGTACCTCAGCCTTGTCCTTATCCCCTGTCACCATTATTCCTTCTGCATCCAATAGGCACTGGATATTCTCCCTCGTCCTCCTTTTCCTGTTAATCTATTTGTAGAAAGACTTTTTGTTGTCTTTCACAGACTTAGCCAGTTTGATTTCTAGTTGGGCCTTGGCCCTCCTGATTTTTTCCCTGCACGATCTCACTTCCTCCCTGTAGTCCACCCAAGATGCCTGTCCTTTCCTCCAAAGCACATACAACTTCTTATTATTGACACATCTTGAGATCTCCCTGCTCCACCAAGCTGGCTTTTCCCCCCGCCGGCTCCTTTTCCGGAACACAGGGATGGCTTGCTCTTGAGCTGCTAGGATTTCATTTTTCAAGAGCACCCAGCCCTCATGGGTTCCCTTGCCCTGAAGGACTGTTTCCCATGGGACTTTGCTAACCAACCTTCTGAACAGGCCAAAGTCTGCCCTCTGGAATTTTAATGTGATAGTTTTGCTAGTCCCCTTCTTTATCCTACCTAGAACTGAAAACCCTAGCATCTCATGATCGCTTAGTCCCAGGCGTCCTCCAACCATCAAATCCCCAACAAGACCTTCTCTATTCACAAACAGCAGGTCTAGGAAGGCACCCTCCCTTGTTGGTTCACTAACCAGTTGTGCGAGGAAGTTGTCTTCCATGCACTCCAGGAACCTGGCTAGCCTGTTTCCTTTCTGCTGTATTGTACTCCCAGCAGACATCCAGAAAATTAAAGTCACCCACAAGGACAAGAGGCAGAGATTTAGAGACTATCCCCAGCTGTTTATAGAAGAGCTCATCAGCTGCTTCTTCTTGGCTGGGTGGTCTGTAACAGACTCCTATCACAAAGTCTGCCTTCTTGTGGGCTCCTCTGATTTTAACCCATAGGCACTCGGTCCCATCCTCACCGTAATCCAGTTCAAGAGTATCAAAGCACTCTTTAACATAGAGGGCTACCCCGCCTCCTTTCCTACCCTTCCTGTCCCGCCTGAAGAGTTTATATCCCAACATAGCTGTACTCCAGTTATGTGAGTCATCCCACCACGTTTCTGTGATGGCAATGACATCGTAGTCACCTTGCCCTACAACAGCTTCCAGCTCCTCCTTCTTATTGCCCATGCTGCGTGCATTGGTGTATATGCACTTCAGCTGGGCTGATGAACCTTCAGCCCTTGTAAAGGGAAGAGAGTTCATTCTCAATTGACTGGTCCTTGGAATAACTAATTCCACAGACCCAGTTTCATCCTTACTGTCCCCACTTGTACTCGCCCTCACTTGCCCTGTGGTGGTGTACTGGTGGTCCTCTTCCAGCACACCATTTCTCAGTCAACGGTGTCCCACTTCCAGGCTCATTCCCAACTAGCCTGGTCTCCTCCCCTTCCCCCTTCACATCTAGTTTAAAGCTTTATTTAAGAGCCTAACTAGATTTGTAGAGATTACTTTAGTCCCCCTTGGGGACAAGCATGACCCATCCCTAGTAAGAAAACCTGGGGGTGGGTGGGTCACCCCATGATCAAAGAAGCCAAAGCCTCTCTCCTCACACCAGGCTCAGAGCCAGGCATTAATCAGTTGTTTGTCCCTGACCTCCTGTTCCATATTCCTTAGTACTGGGATAGAACTAAACACCACTTGTGCTCCAGAGCCCTCCATCATCCTCCCTAAAGCCCTGAAGTCTCTTTTGATGGCTTTCAGCTTTCTGCGCTGTAAGTCATCATTGCCTATTTGAAATACTAGCAGGGGATAGTAATCCATTTCCTTCACCAAGGAAGGGAGTTTTCTATTGATGTCCCTCACTGATGCCCCTGGTAAGCAGCAGACCTCCCTGTGGAGCGGGTCCGGTCTGCAGATGGGTCCCTCCACTCCTTTTAGAAGGGAATCCCCTAAGACGATCACTCTCCTCTTTTTATTGACAGAGGATGTTTTTAGGGCCCTCTGAGGATGCTGGAGCCTAGGGAATGTTTCTAGTCTGTGGGGACCATCTTCTTCTTCCTGGGGGATAGGTTCCTCCTGCAGCGCTTCATATTGATTTCTGAGGGCTATCTGTGGGTTAGTTGTCCGGGTGGAGGGAGCAGGTTTCCTGCGCTGGACAGGAACTTGCTGCCATCCCCCATCTCTTGTTCCCCCTGCCTCACAGATTGTAGGATCGAGCTGCTCTACCGCACTGGCTCCAGCAGCCTGCTGGGTTTGTGCGAGGGCACTGCTCCAAAGATCTATGTCCCTCTCACATTCCCTGATGGTCCTTAATCTGTTCACCTCCTCCCTCAGCTCTGCCACCATGTGAAAGAGTTCTCCGACTTGCGCACAGCTCCCACAAGTGTAGCCGGTACCAGAGGCACGGGCTGGTGTGGGAGGGGGGCACTGCCTACAGCCCAGGGTCTCCGTGGCTGCATGGACCCACTGAGGCTCTGTCTGGGTGGCAACATCCATCCTGTTCGCTGCTGCTCCTGGAGCAGTTTTAATCTTCTGCCTGGTAGCCACCATGGTCCACTGCCCCGTCTGATCCGCCACCAGCCTCTCCCTGAGCCCTTCCTGCTCGCCCTGTCCGCTTGAACTGCCGCTCAAACTGCCCCTTTGTAATAACGTGCTGCGCTCCTCTTCGCTGCGCTCCCGGTCGCCGTGCTCCCAAGAGACCGTTTAAATCTCCCGTTGTAGACGCCGGGACCACCTCCTCCCATCAGGCACCGTGCGGGACCGTCCGCTGCCGTGTGTCAGGAGCTGAGCGCCACCCGTCCTGCTCCCGCTTAGGTTTTCCTAGGCTTTTCCCATCTCAGGGAAGTGCCCCACCACCTCAGATGGCCACCCCACCGCAGTACTCACTGTCCTGCTGCTGGATGTCGCCAAAAAAAGCCACTTGCACTCCTCCTGCCCAGGACGGGACGAGCCAAAGGGGGTGAAGCCCCCGCACCCCAACTACACAATTCAAGCCAGTGCACAACTCTGAGTACACCAAAGCCAACCAGCGCTCGGGCGGTTCCAGGCCTTTATTCTCTTCTCTCACTCCCCAACAGCTCAGCCCTGGGGGCTCTTGCCCAGCCGCCTCCTCCCCTTGAAGGCACTGAGAGAAGCTACCAAGGCAGCAGCTTCCACCCTGGAGGCACTTGAGGACCAAGCGGGCAAGGAGAACGTGGCCAGCGCTCGACTCCAGGCCCTGCTCCCTGATCTCCTGCCCTGCTGCCGACTCTTCTGGAAAGGGGGCAGCACTGCTGGCAAAGAACTCCCCGCGCCTCACACGTAGATAGGCTTTGACCTGGAACAGGAGCTGCTTCAAGCTGAAGGCAAAACCAGAGACATGGTGGGCTGAGCCCTGTGACGGCCAGGCTGCTGTGCAGGCTGTGAGCTCTTCCAAAGGGATCGGCAGGGAAGGGGAGGCGAGGGGGCTGTGTGTGTTGGGGAGGGGTTTGGTTGGACACACCTCCATGGTTGTGATGCTGAGGTCGAGAGCTTATGGGTGAGGATGAGGGTGAAGGCCAAAGAGACAGATGTCCTGCTGGGGGTCTGTATTGGCCACCCAACCAGCAGGAAGAGCATTGCCCAAGGGACTGGGGACTAGGGATATCAGGTGGAAATACAACACTGCAGAGAGGAACGGGTCCAGGAGGTTCCTAGAGGGCATGGAAGAGAACTTCCCAACAGAGCCAGTAAGCGAGCCGACCAGGGGAGGGGCCTCGCCTGACCTGTTGACCTGAGAAGGACTGGTGCGAGATGTGGTGGTCGGAGGCCATCTTGGACTTAGCGAGAAACTGTGATGAGCCGAGCCCAGCCTCTGGCTGCCACCTTCACCATGGGCCACAACCTCACTGCTTTGGACATCTCCGTCACGCATTGATGTCACATCCCGCCCTTGCACATCTCTGTGGGCACAGACATCCCAATGGAAGATGACATCCAGTCCTGGACATCAGCGTTGCCACTGACGTGCCCATGGAACAGAACACCACCCCAGACGATACCAACTCTCTAGGCACTGGTGTCCCTGTGGGACAAGCACAGCCTCCCGGCCTAGAATAGTCCTCCAACACTGGGATGTTCAAGGGAGGCACGCGCAGGGCTCTGGAAGGCGCAGGAGCTGGGCCAGGAAGGGGGATCAGAGTCTGGGGGCCAGGGATCTGATTGTTTTGGCAGTGGGAGAGGGATAGGCGGTGAGAGACAGGGGTGGAGGTTTGTCGAGTGGGGGTTGGAGGTTGAGGGATAGTTTTAGCAGCCCTGCAGGATGCACAGACACGGCCGCCACACTCAAAGCACCGATGACCCCCTGCCACCCTGGCAACCATCCTCCCACCTCCTTGGAAAAGCAAGGCTGGGGGATTTTAAGGCCCATCCGCTCCAAAGCCCCCTGCTAGCGGGCGCGGACAGCTTCCACCACACCGGCTTGCTCAGAGCCACCATCCTACCAGGCTCTGAACAACCTCCAAGGGATGGGGCAGCCGCAGCTTCTCTGAATATCCTGAAGAGCCTCCCTAACCTCAGCAGAGAAAAGAATTCTTCCTTAGAACTTGGCTGAATCTCCCCTCTTCCACTTGAAAACTGTTGGCCCTTTTCCTGTCCCTACAGGCCCCTGCTCAGAAGTCTTTCTCTATCTTCTTAAAGCCTCTCTTTTTAGTACAGAAAAGACTCGAGTAAGGTTTCCCAGAGCTTTCTCCGCTCCAGGAGTTGCCCTGTCCAAGGAGGCAGGAGCCTCACACTTGTCCTTCCCCAACCACACGACGTTCCCTTGCTCCCACTCCTCCAGTGTGTAATGTCCCCCGGATCGCGTCCCCCTCCCCAGGGGATTGAATCCACTGTACCAACTCAGCTTGGAGCACCCGCCAACTGGCTGAGGGGTCCTGCTCCATCCACCATACCCACCAGTGATGAGGCCATTAGACAGCTCTGGTCCCAGAACAGATCCTTGAGGGACACCACTCAAATCACAACAGTTTTAAGAAGACACCATTAACTGGGAGTTGCTTCTCTAAAGCCAGGTTCAACCCTGGGGTGGAAAGAGATCCTCACCAACAGGGAGTCGCCCCGAAGCTGCCTGCCCCATGCTGACCCAGTGTGGCCGCAGCAAGGCCAGAGCACACGGAAAGCCTTTCAACTTCCCACCCTGGGGCTGAGCTGCCACTAAAAGCCTCCCGTCCCCCGGGCTGAGCAGCATTGCAGCACCAGCGCAGCCATGGAGTATTTGTCAGATGTGAGCGGAGCCAGCGAGCGCCTGCTCTAACGAAGGAGAAAGCCCCTGTTCCCTGGCAAAGTCCAGAGGGAAGAACGGGGCAGGTGGACAAGGTCTCTCAGCTGGAAGTGGAAGCAAACAGATGAAGAGCAGCCAGCCCCTGCCATTTCATACCGAATAAAATCTTTGCATCCAAGGCCACAGCGGTGAGAAATCAGCATTAACAACCCCTGGAGGCAAGACCGTTGAGAAACTTTCTACCACCTTTTTTTGAAGGATGATTTCACAGCGCCAGGGAAGGCCCTGTGCATCCTTGGCTCATTCCAGTGTAACAACCCAGATTTGAGAGCTCATTTCCGGTTCAGTCAGACCTCTGTGGTAGCAGGAGGGAGCCCCAGGCAGTACCATCTTGTCACCTCACAGTAAGATTGTGTTCAAGAACAGGAAATACCTCATTACGGACAAAACTTTTCTTTGGGCAAACCCTGGTCTGACACCCGGTTGTGTGCAGAGGAAACAACCCCCAGCAGGAGATGAGCATCTCGGGTGCTCAGCATCCTCATCTGCAGAGGGGAGGACAGAGAGCAGCACAGCACTACAACAGAAGGCAGCAGCTTCTCAGACTGGGCTGAGCAACTTGGCTAGCAAGAGCCTTCATGCCTGACTGCGAGGAAGGAAGGGAAGGGGAGAGATCTGCTGCTCCAGGGCAGACTGAAACCCCAAGAAAAGGGGCTGACCAGCAGCAGAACTGCAGGAAACAGCTGCCCCTGAAGGGGAAAGCTCTCGGAGGCCAGAGCTGTGGGGGCAAGAGGGATTTCCCCCCTTGTGCATACAGAGCGCATGGGGTGTGAGAACTCACCCCTTGAGGGAAATGAGCCTTGCGTGGCTCTTGCCAGGCATCAGCTGCTCCTTGGATCCTTTCTCAAGGCTCCAGATGTCAGATCTGGTTTTTTGCTTTGGAGAGTCCCCACGCAGCCACAGAACCCACAGTTCCCAGGATGCTCAGGAGCGCTGGGAGAGGAGAGTGCACAAGCAGAGAACCACTCAGTGTGCCGGGTCTGGAGCCCAAGACTGGGCACGGCCACTCCCCAGCGTTAGCCAACAAGTGAGAGATCAGCAGCTTCCCTCAACGACTAGGGACAAGAGGGAGGAGGGAGTTAGTGCCAGATCGCAGGGAATGGGCCTTATCCCAAAGGACACACACGCATCCAAGGCAGAGGAAAGAAGGAGCTGCGGGTAAGGCCTCCCCCCAGCCCTCCCTATCCAAAAAGATCGGCCTCTGACACAGCTCTGTAATGAACTCCGTTGAACGTCCTCAATTTAGAGCCCAAGCTGGGACCGAGACCCCACGAGCAGCGCTCGCCAGGCTCACCTGCAAGGATCAAGATCCACGTGCGGCCTTGACTCCTCGAGGCGCAGAGCCCTCCAGCACAGGTCTTGCTGAGGCCCCTGGGAGGAAAGAGCTCCCAATTTCCATCAGGCTCCCCAATTTCAGCTGTGGGGAAGTGTTCAAAGCAGGTCTCCAACCCCAAGCTGCAGGAGTTCCCAGTTAACCTCAAGAGTGCCAGAGGCCTCTCTCAGTTGATGCAAAACCTTATCAGAGCACCTCTGGTAGCCAGGAGGGCAACTGTGCCCTGTGCTGGAGAAGAGGAGACTGAGGGAAACTTCATAGCAGTTCTCTGCTTCCTCACAAGGCAGGAGGGAGGAGCAGGCACTGAGCTCTTCTCTCTGGTGAACAACACAGGACAGGAAAGGAATGGCAGGAAGATGCCAGGGGGAGGGTTAGGTCGGACACTAGGAAAGCTTCTTCACCCAGCCGGTGGTGGAGCCCTGGAAGAGCTCCCGCGGAAGCAGTCACGGCACCAAGCCTGACAATATTCCAGAAGCCTTTGGCCAACACCCTCAGACACATGGGTGTGAATGTTGGTGTGTCCCGTGGCAGGGACGGAGCTGAGACTCGATGATCTGGGAACTGCAGCTCAAGGGGAAAATCAGGCAATGTTATGAACACTCCAAGCCTAGACTGCTAGGAGGAGCTTATGCCACTCCTACAAATTGAGATTGTCCTATAATCTGCCAGGTACATCCAGGTATTCCGGCAGCAGGCACGTGACAGACAAGCATGGAGAAGGTGCATTATGAATACCAGAGGCCAGAAAGGACATGCAAAGTCCCATGCATGATGAAGTTATTTCTAAAGCTAGTTTTCTTTTGAGGAAAGAAACTGTGATAAAAATCTAAGGAAAAAGTCAACACAACTCAGGTAATTGCAACCAAACTGCAGCTCATCTCCTCACCTCGCAGCTGAGCTGGTGCAGGTGTAGATTGAAATAAGAGGGTCTCTCACGACCTGCAGCAACCACCCTCCTCTCCACATCCATGGTGCCCACAGACAACTTCAGGGTAAGGGAAGCTGGAACAGCACTTTCAAGGACCTCAGACAGACAACAGGGCTGTGTCAAAGGATAGATCCAGAGCACATGGAGCGGAGCCCACACCTGCGCCTCCAACAGACAGCACAGCCCCGCTCCATAGCGGGGTGACCTGGGTGCCCTCAGGGCTCCACTCCTCAGGCATCACTTAGGTGTCCTTGAAGCTCGGCTCCTCAGGGGTCACCTGGGTGTCCTCAGGGCTTGGCTTCTCGGGGGTCACCCGGGTGTCCTCAGGGCTCGGCTCTGCTGAGGTCGCCGTCCCACAGCCACACACGTCCTCGCCACCAGCGCAGTCGGGATGCCCATTGCAGAGCCACTGCCGGTGGAAGCAGGGAGCGCTGGGCTCGCACTGGAGCTGGTTTGGGCGGCAGCGGGACAGGGTCACTGCGGGCAGAGAGGGGAAAGAGGAATGAGGGGAAAGAAAGGGAATGACGGGGGAGAGGAGGGCAAGAAAGGGAATGCCAGGGGAGAAAGACAGGTGAGGGGTGAGAAACGGGAGTGAAGGGTGAGAAAGGGAATTAAAGAGAACACGGGAGGGTATGAGAGAGAATGAGAGGGGGATGAAGAGGGTGATGGGGGAAGAGTGGAATGAAGGGTGGACGGGGATGAGGGAGCACAAAGGGAACGGGGGGGAAATGAGGGAGATGCCAGGGGATGAGTGGGACGAGGGGGAACTGAGGGATGTGGAGAGGAAGGACCCAGAGGGGAGCAGGGCTGGGGGGTGAGTGATTCCACGGGGTGTGTGAGGGCGCAGCCAATCGGGCCGCAGGGCGAGCAGGGGCAGCCATTGAGCTCCCAGGGCACCCGGCAGCCATGCTCCCTGCCTACCGGTGGCGGGCGGCGGGACTGGGGGCAGCGCCAGCACCATGTCCACCGCGGTGCGCTACGGACCGAGGGGCACCCGCTGCCGTCGTGCATGCGCACTGCGCAGCCTCAGGCAATGGCCATGGCGGGCCGGGGCATGGCCTCCATTAGACCCTGCCCACCCCATCGGCCCAGGAGGGGGCGGGCCTACATGTGACATCCACGAGGGAGGGGGCGGGGCCTCGTGATAAGAAGGAATGGTCTCGAGGAGAGCGCGGGGCCTAGATGTGACTGAGTCAGTAGGGAGTGGGCGGGGCCTCATGGAGGGGGTGGAGCCTCGTATGGGGAGGGGGCTCAGGGCGGAGCCTTGGAATGAGTAGCGGGGGCTCGGGGGCAGGGCCTAAAGGTGGCTGAAGCTCGAGGGAAGGGAGAAGCCTCGGCATGGGGCGGGGGCGGGGCCGTGTGGAGGGGGCAGGGCCTGAAGAGGACTGAGCCACGAGGGAGGGGTGTGACCTACAAGGAGGGGCGGAACCTTGGGATGAGGTGGGGCCTTGGGGGCGGGGCCGTGGGGGGGCAGAGCCTCGATATGAGGAGGGGCGGGGCCTCAGAGAGGGGTCGGAGTCTCGGGATTGGGGAGCATAGAGGAGAGTGTGGAGCCTGAAGGTGACTGAACAACAAGGAAAGGGGTCGGGCCTCGATGGAGGGGGCATAGTCTCTGATGGGGAGGTGGCTCAGGGGCGTGGCCATGAGGAAGGGGCGCTGTCTGAAGATGACAGCATCTTGAGGGAGGTTCCCTTGGGAGGAGTGGAAGGGGGCACAGGATTTGTGGCTGCCACTTTAACAGGGACAGAGATGCAGCCATCAGGGGAATAAGAGAAGCCGTAGCTGGGGGACGGAATGCCAGTGAGGTATTTGACAGTTGACAGAATAAGGAGGAGACTCCAACAGAATGGTTGGAGAGAGTGAAACATAACATGCAAAAATATTCGTGGATTGACCCAGAGTCAAAGGCAGGGGGAGAAGTGAAGCACATCATGAAGCACATGCAAGAGAACCGGGTGATCAGGCCCAGTCAACATGAGTTTACAAAAGGCAGATCTTGCCAAACTAACCTGATCACCTTCTATGACAAAATCACTCGACTACTGGATGGGGGAAAGGCTGTGGATGTAGTCTTCTTGGACTTCAGTAAAGCCTTTGACACAGTTTCTCACAGCATTCTGCTGCAGAAACTGTCAGCCTCTGGCCTGGACAGGCGCACACTCTCCTGGGTTGAAAACTGGTTGGAAGGCCGGGCCCAGAGAGTGGTGGTCAACGGAGTTAACTCCAGCTGGAGGCCAGTCACAAGTGGAGTTCCTCAGGGCTCAGTACTGGGTCCAGCTCTGTTCAATGTCTTTATCAATGACCTGGATGAAGGCATCGAGTGCACCCTTAGCAAGTTTGCAGATGACACTAAGCTGGGAGGAAGTGTGGATCTGCTGGAGGGTAGGGAGGCTCTGCAAAGGGATCTGAACAGGCTGGACTGCTGGGCCGAGACCAATGGGATGAGGTTTAACAAGGCCAAATGCCGGGTCCTGCACTTGGGGCACAACAACCCTATGCAGCGCTACAGAATGGGGGAGGAGTGGCTGGAGAGCTGCACGGAAGAGAAGGACCTGGGAGTGCTGGTTGACAGCCGACTGAACATGAGCCAGCAGTGTGCCCAGGTGGCCAAGAAGGCCAACGGCATCTTGGCTTGTATCAGAAATGGGGTCACCAGCAGGTCCAGGGAGGTGATTCTCCCTCTGTACTCAGCACTGGTGAGACCACACCTTGAGTACTGTGTTCAGTTCTGGACCCCTCACCACAAGAAGGATGTTGAGGCTCTGGAGCGTGTCCAGAGAAGAGCAACAAAGCTGGTGAGGGGGCTGGAGAACAAGTCTTATGAGGAGCGGCTGAGAGAGCTGGGGTTGTTTAGCCTGGAGAAGAGGAGGCTGAGGGGAGACCTTATTACTCTCTACAACTACCTGAAAGGAGGTTGTGGAGAGGAGGGAGCTGGCCTCTTCTCCCAGGTGACAGGGGACAGGACAAGAGGGAATGGCCTGAAGCTCCGTCAGGGGAGGTTCAGGTTGGATATCAGAAAAAAATTCTTCACAGTAAGAGTCATTGGGTACTGGAACAGGCTGCCCAGGGAGGTGGTCGAGTCGCCTTCCCTGGAGGTGTTTAAGGAACGGGTGGATGAAGTGCTTAGGGACATGGTTTAGGGAGTGTTAGGAATGGTTGGACTCAATGATCCAATGGGTCCTTTCCAACCTTGTGATTCTGTGATTCTGTGAAGTGCTTCAAGTCACTTTTGTGACTTGGTCATGGCTACTGTCCAGGCAGCAAGAAAACGGGGAAAGATTCCACCTCTGGGGCCGCTCTGGGTGCAAATGCAGTATTTAAGTTTTATTTCGGCATTGCTCTGGCCCTGCAGTCTTAGCGTTTGTCCTACAGGAAAGCTAAGCTGCAGTGGTAGAAATCTCCCAACACATGAACCCCTGTGAGCACTTCATGTGTTTGAAGCAGACTTTCACAAGTTCGACAGTTGTTTGACTACAGATTTATTTGACTGTTTAACAACTATTAAGCCTGAAACCTAGAAGGTACAGGGCAGGAATTTGACTGTGCACATTAACATCTTAAGCAAGTTCTTCAGCAAATGAAAATCAGGGAGTTTGCCTGAAGTTAAGGGTGTAAATCATCTTGCACAGCCATATATGTCCATTGGGTTTGGTTGCTTCCCATTTTATATGAAGTACACCAAGGATCTGGAAACTCCAGATACTGCAAGAGACTGCTCTGATTATTAACATAATTAAAATTCTTTGACTTTGAACAAAATGATAAAGGCACAGTTGAGGAGCAGAGGGAACCTACAGGAGAAGTGGAAGACGCCTTAAGTTTTTCAGTATCTGGGCTATAAGGAGCCCCCGAGGGGCAAAGACCCCTGAGGGCACTAGGTTTGGTTGTGACATGTTTTGCCTTTTTCCTTCTCTTTGCAGTGCCAGAATCAGCCTCAGGTTGGACAGAGAGGAAACAAAAATGCAGCTAGCAATTGGGAGCTGATTTGATGAGGATGGCAGAAGCTCTGTGCCAAGATGGGCACTGGGCAGGGACAGGCAGATGGGGAAGGGGACGTGAGCCCCAGGGGTGGTGGTGACCCAGCGAGGACACACATGCACACACACACACACGTGCGCGACTTGCTGGGTGAAGCAGGTGCTGGGGTAGGTTTGGGTGGCCTGGCCTTGGAACACTTCCAGGGATGGGGTAGCCACTCTGGGCAACCTGGGCCAGGGCCTCCCCACCCTCATTGTGAAGAATTTCTTTCTAATGTCTAATCTAAATCTTCCGTCTTCCAATATAAAGACATTCCTCCTCATCCTATCACTCCATGTCCACAACCCCAACTCTCCCAGTCTGTACTTGTATGGGAGGTGCTCCAGCCCTTGGATCATCTCTCTGGACCCGTTCCAACAGTTTGATAACATTCTTATGTTGAGGAATCCAGAACTGAACACAAGACTCCAAGTTGAGTCTCATGAGAGTAGAGCAGAGAGGCAGAATCCCCTCCCTCGCCCTGCTGGTCACGCTTCTGTGGATGCAGCCCAGGACATGATTGGCCAGCAGGGCTGCAAGCGCACATTGGTGCGTTATGTCAAGCTTCTCACCCACGAGCACCCCAAGTTGTAGAGATGTGAATGTGTATGGCTCCAAGGCAGTGGAGGAGGAGTTGAGGATGAGCTTGCAGAAGGAGCGGGCTCGACTGGAGGAGATGCGAGCTCAGATGCTGAGGAAACAGGAGCTCCTGCTCAAGTTTGAAAATGCCATTGACAACCTCTTCTTCCATCTGCACGGCATCACCATGCCCAAACAGGTACCGGCACAGCACTGAGATGAGCACAGGCACAGCCACTGCTCTCCCCCCACCCCCCACCCCCAAGGGGCTCATTTTCTCCACCGAGGTTGTTGTTCTCTCTCTGACTGCAGGAAGACTCGGTCAAGGCTGGGACAGTGGACGACAAGCTCCAGCACTGTACACTGATGCTGCTGTACCTGATGCAGCAGGTGGCTGACTTGCCCCCCCGACAGGCAAAGCCCTGAAAAGGACAAGACGGTGGGCAGAGTCTCCATCCCTGCTGCGGTCTTTGGGGACCCACAGGGGGCTCTCCTGCCTGGCCCATCTCAAGCTGTCCTCCCAGCTGGGAGGATGGAGGTGGCCACCAGGAAGAGCCACACAGCAGCTCAGCCCCGGTGGCCCTGGACACTGTGGGGTGTCCTGCCCAGGGGGACATGGAGGTGGGGTACCCCACCCGCCTCTCCTTCAGCGATTCACCCAGGGCTTCTTCCACAGGGTTTTGCAAAGCTCAGGGATTTCCTGGAGCAAACGACTGCAAACAATCTGCAGAACCTGAAGATTTCCTTGGAGGATGTAGACAGTGAGGACCAAGGTAGGAGAGCCAAGTGGAGACACGTCCCACAGTAACTGCCCTAAGCCCCTGCTTGCTGGGTTGTCTGGGTCTCCTGTCCTGTCTCCCGCTCTACCAACAAATCCCAAACTACAAGCTGTCTCTAGACCTTGGGGCTGACCTTGGCTGTCTCCAAGTCTTTGAGCATTTTAGGTGCGGCCATGAATGAACAATGGCAATCGGTGGGGTGCTGAGCGTCAAAGCACAGCAGGAAGAAGAGATGCTGTGGGGCAAGGAGGAGCCCACAGCCTCTCTTCAGCTTGCTCCTCCCTTCTCTCTCCTCCAGATCCCATTGATTTTGATGATGATGGCCATGTCCTCACACGGGAAGACATCAAGAAGCAGGGACTGCACCTGATCAAAACCAAGAAAAAAAGCAAAAAGAAGTAGCAGTGGTCACTCCATGAGAGTTTTGGATGTCCCAGACCACAGCTTGTGCTTTGAGAAACTCAGACCTATTGCACCCTTTTTCATAGAATCATAGAATAAAAGGACCTCAAAGCTGATGCAGTTCCACACCCCTTCCACGATGCAGGGACATTCCCACTGGATCAGGGGCTCCAAGCCCCATCCAGCCCAGCCGTGAACCCCTCCAGGGATGGGGCAGCCACCACTGCTCTGGGCAACCTGGGCCAGGGCCTCTCCACCCTCACAACAAAACATTTCTCCGGAAAATCTCATCTTAATCTCCCTTCTTGCAGCTCAAAACCATTCCCCTCATCCTACCCCTGCCCTCCCTGATCAAGAGCCTCTCCCCTCCTTTTCTGGAGCCCCTTTCAGTACTGGAATCTGCACTAAGATCTCCCCGGAGCCTTCTCCAGGCTGAACAACCCCAACTCCCTCAGCCTTTCCAGACTGTTTGACAGAGCGGATAATTTTCATTCCTCCCAAGCCTGCGGTGAAGCCGATGGTCCTGGGTCACATCTGCCACCCGGGATGTGCTGGAGACAAGTCCTGGGGGGAGCTGATCTGGATTTGAAGGCAGTGCCATCACCATGCCTCGTCCCCCAGGCCAGAGCAAAACTGGGGGCAGGCTGGCTTTGTCCCCCTTGATTCTGTGGGGCCAATACCTTCCCAGGACCTCTGCCCCCTGGCAGCTCTGGGACCCCAATGGGCTGTCACATGTTCGAGGCAGCTACGGGGAAATGTGAGGCAGGGTTTGAGACCCACTCGGCTATCGGACCTCGGCGTGGCTGTCTTTGTGTCCGTGTGTGGGTGCGCATGGGCAGACCCTTCAAATCGAAAATGAAACCCCCTGGCCTGGGTCTGTCTGACCTATCCGTGGGGACCTCGTGTCACTCCCCTCCCCTGGTCCCCGTGCACACGTGCAACTCATTATCATAACCTGAGACTCGGCGCAAATGTCTTGCCCTACCTCTGGCCTGCAGGGAGGTGCCTGGAGGTGAGGTCTAACCCAGCGCGACCTGGGGCAGCAGAGCACGCTACACCAAGCCCGTGGCTTGGGGATGGATCCTCAGCCCTGCTACTGGGCCATGGACATCCACCCGTGGATGCCACAGGATCTTCTCTACAAAGGTAGTCATGAAATAATTCTGCAAATAGATGGTGCTGTTTGCCCAAGTACAGCAAACGCTGAGAGCTTCTGCCAGGACCCGCAGTCCTGGCTGATGACCCAGACAGTCTTTGAAGGAAGCAGAAATCATAGAATCATAAAATCATAGAGGTTGGAAAGGCTCTGCAGTCTGTCAGCCCAACCCAACTGTGCCCAATGTCCCAAAGAGTCAAATCAATACATATTTTGAGTCCCTCCAGGGATGTAGACCCCACCACTGCCCTGGGCAGCCTCTGTCAGTGCTTCACCACTCTTCTCATAAAGAAATTTTTCCAGTGTCCCATCTAAACCTCCCCTGGTGCAACTCGAGGCCATTTCCTCTCATTCTATCACTTGTTACTTGGGAGAAGAGACCAATACAATTCCCTCAGGAACGGGAAATAGCACAATGTTCCAGCGAACTCATCTGATGGAGCTTCCCAGAATCAGGTTTTCTGCAAGTGAATACCACACTATACACACATCCATCCATCTCCTGCCCCATTCTTATGTGCCCACCACAGCTAGAATGTGGGCTGGAGTCTGGGCCAGGGAGTCCTCTAATGTGCGGAGCTACCTGGCTGTGGCAGCAGCAATCTGAAAACACTCTGCCAATCAGAGGGCCAAGTGGACAGCATGAATTATACTGGGCCACTGAAACTGTCCATGGCCAACACACCTACGGTCTGCAGAAACTTAGCCCCATTGAGTAGGCTGTCTTTGAAAAGCTGTCATTATGGAAAAAAATACGAGCGCACCAGCATCTAAAGTCACTCTGAACCTTCTCGTGCTGTCTTGAGCAGAAGCCAGCTTTGCTTTTGGTGCAGAGGTCACCAGGCTGATGTTTGCATTAGTGCATCCCCAGCTCTTGATGACCCCTTGGCACCCTGGAGCAACACAGTTGCAGGGATGTCAATATTGACCAGAAATCATGGAATATTTGCCTGCCCACAGGCTTTTGGGCAAACGATCGATCCTTTCTCTCTTTGAAGGCTGTCCGCAGCTGCTGCAAAAACAGTTTTAACTCCAATGAGGTTGTAGGAGCCAGCATGAGCTCCAGTGTTTTCCTCTACAAGGTCTTGTGCAGCAGAACTGTGGAGCAGCAATTTTGTCTCAATTTGCTTGGAAGCATCAGCTCCAGGACCTGTCTGTTAGGCAGCATCACCACACCAGGGAATTAATATGAGAGGTTTGAAGTCAGCTGACAAAACAGAGACACTCGAGCTCTGTACACGTGGCTGTGTGTGGGGTGGCTTCCTCTTGTGATGGCCTCAGCACCTTCCGAATGGCTTTGCTTCCTCTCTTGGTGATGCAGAAACAACTCTGAGGGTGCTGCAAGGTGGAGCAAAGGTTTCCATCTCTGCTTTTTAGAAAGAATGCCAGCTCAGGTGGAGGGCAGCCCACAAATATCTGCCGATGCCTCAAGTGGCCCAGAGAACCACTGCAAGATCCAACATCTGTTCCTCAACAATGAATAATGCCCTAGTTCCATGTATTCTGGCCGCCTGAAAGCTGAGGAGAAAAGAAAGAGCAAACAATGAGCATTTTGTGGCTGGTAGAAATGAAGGGCAACTTTTTAGAGTGTGATGGTGGTCCTTTGTTTATTCCCTGCCCTGCTGTATAGAGGAGCAAGACACTGGAAAATTTGGAGAAGACTTCCGTATGCTGGGCTGTTTCCTTCCTCTTCAGCCTCTCAAAGGTGTTTGGTGAAGAGCAGAACCACTGTCCTTCAGCCACACTGAGGGTTCTCATCGTTAGAATGAACCCTGAAAATATGTTTCAGGCTCTTGGTCCGATCTTTCCTCTTTGGCTGTGTTGAAGGCTTCTGCCTGCTAGAGCTGGATGGACAGTCGGGTCTGGGGCCCATCTGCCAGGTAATTCTGGGATGGTTTAGCTGCCTTTAAAAGATGGGAAGAGCAACAGCGTGCAGCAACTTAGGGGTTTCCAGGTCTACTGCAATCATCAAGTTGTGAGCAGGGGATGCAAAGGCTGTCTGCTTCATCATGAGCATTCGCTGAAGGCATTCAGACACAGTGCCCCAGATCCTCATCACATCGGGAAGGTGAGTGCCAGGCATGTCATCCCGATAGCTTGCAGCTCACAGCCATGCCATGGGCTCCTGCCTAGGCAGAGAAGCTGCGTGTAATCGGACTGACTGCTGCTGCCTTACCAGGATGCAGGAGAGGTGGTGGTGGAAATGGATGTGACAAGTGGTGAAGAGGTACAAGAGATGGTGGGGAGAAACCAGAGGCAGTGCCTTGGTTCCTGGATTTTATAAAAACATCAATCAGGTGCTCCAGGCAGGCAGCAGCAGCGTTAGGAACCCAACCCAGGCATCCTCCTGCCCAAGTGACACCTGAGCCCTATGGGACCTCCCTGTCCAGGGCAAGCTGCCCGCAACCGGGGCATGGTAGTGCACTGTCCGTACTGCTCAGGAGGGGCAGGAGGACTCCCCGGGCTGAGCCTCACCCCATGCACACAGCCTCATTGGCTGGAAAAAGAGATGAGGCTGCATGGGGCTCTCCAGTATGGGGAAAGATAACAGACAATGTGAGGAATAAATGAACAAACACAGGGAAGGGAAGGCTGATGCCAGCTGGGCTTTTATCAGGTGAGAGGCATGGGGTGGCACGGCCCAAGGAAGGAGGGGAGCGATTTCCTTCTCTGCCCTGGGAAATCCTCATTTCCTTGCCCTGTGAGTGTTGCCAAAGTCTCAGCAGGAGCTCTAGTGTGGATGTCTGCAGGCAGAGCCAGCGCTGGTGAGAAACCCAGAACAGGACATCGGAGAATTTGTGTGGGAGCTTTTGTCATGCGGAAATGTCTCTGCCCTCAGAAGGCTGGATTTGAGTGGGTTTGGGATGTTTTATTTTTGAAGATGTGATCAAAATCACGTGGAATGAAGCACAGGAATGGTAGGCATGGGCTGGGACTGCCAGCAGAGCCTCAGCACTGGGTTTGATCCTCCAGGAAGAAGGGGAACCAGGCTAAATCATCTCATTTGGGGCTGAAACAAGAGGCTCTGTTGGCTGTTCTGGGAAGGGAGATGCAGGCAGGGCCACCACCATGTGTGTCTGTATTGGAGTGCCAGGACCTGCAAGGGGAGGCCGCAGGAGAAGGCAGGTTCACACACCCCAGCCTTTGGGGTGAGAGCTGCTTCCACCCAAGGAAGCACAAGCATTTTCCATCTCCTTGTTTTAGTGGGTTTTGGCTGGATAAACCACCTGAATTGGCATTACCGGCCGCAGATGAGGCTCAACTTCTTAGTAAAACGAAGGAGGGAGCAAGGTGGGACTGAGGCAACTTTGGTAAAGGATGGAAGGACCCCATGGAGGTGGTTTCCTGCCCCAGCTCTGACCCACAGGAAGAGGAGGAGGTGCAGCGGGTGGTGGATGGGGCTGGCAGCTCCTCCCTAGCAGAGAGGTTCCAGCCCTCAGACTACTGTGGTGGCCTCCTCTGAATCCACTCTCTCAGGCCTGTGACTTGTGCTGCGGACCCCTGAGCTGGGCGCAAAGCTAGGGGGTGTGAGGAGAGTCAGGCAGCGGGGGAGCATTTCCTCCCTCCAGCTTCTGGCCATGCTGCTGGTGATGCAGCCCAGGAAATGCTTGATTGATGTCCCATTTGTCACGCACCAGTATCCCCCAGTCCTTCTCTGCACAGCTGCTCTCCATCCATCCATCCATCCATCCATCCATCCATCCCCCAGTCTGTGCTGATAATTGCCCTGACCCAGGGGCAGGACCTTGCCCTTGACCTGGTTGAACTTCTGGAGGTTTACAGAGACCCACACCTCCAGCCTGTCCAGATCCCTCTGGATGCCACCCCTTCCCTCCAGAATATCAACAGTACCACTCATCTTGACCGAAAACCAAAATCAGCATGTCTGGGGTGATGCAGAGACCAGAGAAACACAGCATGTCCTTAGCTCTCTGCTGAGGACATCTGGAGAATCGTTTTGGAATGCTTGAGCTGCTTTAGCAGAGAAAAATCATACAACTATAGAACAACGGAATGGTTTGGGTCAGAAGAGACCTTAAAGCCATGGGCAGGGACATCTCCCACTGGATCTGGTTGCTCAAAGCCCCATCCAACCTGGCCTTGAACCTCTCCAAGGATGGGGCAGCCACTACTTTCCTGGGCAATCTTGGCCAGGGTCTCCCCACCCCCACAGGAAAACATTTCTTCCTTAGATCTCATCTCAATCTCCCTTCTTTCAGCTCAAAACCGTTTCCCCTAATCTGTTCCTACCCTCTCTGATCAAGAACCCTTCCTTTACACCAGTGCCAGTTTGGGAGACGTATTGATGGGAAATAGTCTGTGCTTTGTGATGAAGAACACAAGTAATGAACAGAGCGACTGCTGAAACTTCTGCGCTAGCCTGACTGGCTCAACCTTACCTTGGGAAGGAGGCAGCTGGCACTCAGCCTAGCCTGGCCATGCCACTGCCAAGGGAGCAGCCAAAAGCAGAGCCCCTTTCTGGGCTCCTTTCCCTAAACCTATGGGGCAGAGTCCCACCTGTGAAAATGCAGAGGAAAGGGCAGAGTAGCCTGGAGGCCCCAGAGGGGCTTGGAGCAGACCACAAGAAAGGCATAGAAACCCAAGGAGGGTTGGGGAGGCAGCAAGCACATGAATTCAAGAGGATTCAGACATAAACGGAGAGGGGGAAGGGGATAGGGCATACAAGAAAGCTGGGGAGGGACTTTTCACAAAGGTGTGTAGTGATAGGATGAAGGGGAATGGCTTTAAATTGGAGAGGGGCAGACTTAGACCATCCATCCGTAGATCCTCCTTTCCATAAGGAGGAAATTCGTCACAATGAGGATGGTGAGGAACTGAAACAGGTTGCCCAAGGAAGCTGTGACTGCCTTATCCCTGGAAGTGTTCCAGGCCAGGTTGGATGGGGCTTGGAGCACCCTGATCCAGTGGGAGGTGTCCCTGCCCATGGCAGGGGGGTTAGAACTGGATGGACTTTAAGGTCCCTTCCAACTCAAACCATTCTATGATTCTATGATTCTATGATTCTATGATTCTATGATTCTATGATCCTGTGACAGGAGCATACATGGGGTGTCACGCAAGGGTGCAAGTGGTCGTGGAGAAGACCAGTGCCAAGCTGAAGGGGCTTCATGGGGAGCAGAGGTGCTTGAGCACAATGAAGGACCTGATGGGAGCAAAGTCCTGCAGAGAGGACCAGAGCTGACTGGGGTGAGTGGGTACACAGGAATGGGGGGACCTGGGCAGAGGAAGGCAGGTATGTAAGTGAGGGGTGAGTGCCAGCAGAGGGGAGCAGAGGAGCTGATGGTGTATAGGTTCCGAGGGACTGGACAGAGAAAGTGGAGAAGAAGGGGTGAGGGGGCATGGAGGGGGGACAGAGAGGGGGAAGGCTGTTTTTTCCAGCCATCCCACAGCCACAGGCTTCCTACCTGTGGGGCACCGGGGGTGCTCTGCACAGCAAACGCCCTGGGGGCTGTGGGTGGCCCCACAGTCACCACCCCAGGGCAGCAAGTGGGGCTGGGGCAGCAGCAGGTCCTGCTGCCCATCCAGGGACCATCGGATGCTAGTAGAACAACACCTAAGGGGAAGTCAGAAAACCGAACAAGCAAGAGAGTGGGCACAGAGGACAGGGCTAGGCCATGGCCCAGTTGCTGGTGAGTTTAAATGGGTGCCAAGAGTGCAGGTAGGGGCCAGGCAAGTGTGCTCAGAGTGGCTGAGGTATTGGAGCAGAGATGCCCGTGGGGCAGGGGATGTGGTGGTGGACTCAGGGATGCCTGGGCATGTGCTTCCCCCAGCACCCCATAGCCCAGCCTCACAGGGTGCTGGGGGACAGGTCCAGCCCTGTGCTATCTGCATGATGGGTGCTGCTGAGTGTCATGGTGGGAGACCCTGGGTCACCCCAACAAGCTGCCCTGGGCTGGGGCCAGAGCTGCACGAGTGCAGCTGCCCTCCCAGACTCCTGTTCTCCACTCCTGTGCACCCCCTTGCTCATTGCCACCCTCCAGCTAGGCACAGTAGGGCTGGAGGGGCCAGGACCTGTTGGGTCCTGGCAGGACTGTGGAGATGGGGGCGGTAGGGTGAGCCAGCAGGGACCCCACTGGGCTGGGTTGGATCAGTCCAGCACGGTGCAGAGGGTGCTGGGGAGCTGCAGGGGGGCAGAAAGGGTAGTAGGGTGCAGGAGCAATACAGTGGGGTGCAGGACAGGACAGCAGGGTGTAGGGAGGGAGAATGGGGTGCCAGTGGATGAGGACCACTGGAAGGCAGGTAGAGACACATCCTGGTACCACTCTTTCCACCCTTCCTTCCCCTTCACCCTGACAGCTCCTGGTGAAGCCAAGATGGGGGAATACTGAGCACACAAGTGCCTGGTGCCTGCCAGGTGCCCGTGGCGCCTCCCAGCAGGGCTCACCCCACTGCGGGGTTGTGAGGATGCCCAGGGACAGCATGTGGAGGGCAATTCCATCCCCTGGCTCAAGTTCCCGGCTCTAGCCCCAGTTCCCATCACAGCCCCAAACTCAGCAGCACTCGGGGCCAAGGCAGCACGAGAGGTGGACAAGCCAGGAGCTGGCAGGGGAAACTCATCCTCATGTCCCCTCCATCCCCAGAGCTGGGTCCCATGGAACTCTCCAGCCCCACACAGAGGTGGGTGCCCCTGTGGGTGCAGCACAACCCCCCGAACATCCATTTGGAGCCTTTGCCAGTGAAATAGGAGGCAAGAGCAAGAGGCTGGAGTGCCCACACCCACGAGGAAGCTACGCGGGGTTGCGAACAAGCTGGGTCAGCCATATTTATTGAGAATGGTTGTGGAGGGATAAAAATATTTCCACGAGCTCTATAAGAATTATAAACCTATACTCTACTTATCCGTTAATAAATGCCTCTACGACCGCCATGCGAAGGGAGGTACCTCTGTAAGAAAATAGCAAGATTTAAAAAAGGAAAGCTCTAACGCACCCTGCCCACAGGGGTCAAAGGACCCTTCGGGTGGCCCAGGCCAGACCCTGCCCCACACCAACGCTGCCCACCCTCCTCTGAGCCACATGGAGCCCTCACCAGCCGAGTTGCCTGGATGCAAACCCCTCTTCCAGGGATGAAGCCACCAGTGGCTCAGACAGCCCCACTGGGGAGGGAACACATCGCCCTGCCAACAAGCTCCTGCTGATCCCAGTGCTCTCAGTTCTGCCTCCACCCTGCAGCTGCATCTTTCTCCGTGCCCGAGGGGAGCAGGGAGCTGGCAGGGTCCATCTCCCCAGGGTGCCCTGTGGCCACTGGCCGGGAGGGGCAGGGCAGGACTTGCCTCAGGGACATGCAGTGGTGCTTTTGCCAGGAAGCAACATGGATAGGGACATCCTAGAGAGACACCGGGACGTGACATAATGCTCTGTGGGAAAGCAGCAGTCCTCTGAGGAAGGGGGAGGGGGGGCACAGCATAGTAACACAGGTGGGGACACTCTGCGGGGGGACAGGCTGTAGTGCTCTGCAGGGCAGCAACACCGATGGGGACCTCACAGAGCAGGATGGGGACACACAACGGTGCTTTGCTGGGAAGCAACATGGGTGGGGACATCCGTGAGGGACACACAGGGATGCTCTTCCAGGAAGCAACATGGGAATCTTGGGGACATACAGGGACACCATAGACAAACAAGTGGCACCAAGGGCCAAAACAGCAGTGAAGGCTGATGCTGATGCTGCACGTCAGAAAACACTGGTGGTCCGGGGACAGTCAGTGTTGCTTTACAGGGCCAGCATCAAGGGGTGACCAGGCTGGTGACCTAGCCTCTGATTTGGGGTTCAGGGGACTTGCTTTGGACACTGTTGTTCCCCAGTGCTCCAACCGCCCCGGGACCCAAGAGACTTCCAAGTGGACACACTCAGTGGGGACAGGGTCCCTGCTGAGGGCAGAGCTGGACACCATGGAGTTCAGACCCTCCTCAGAGCAGGGCTGGCACGGAGGCAGCCAAGAAGGGGCTGAGCTCCAGCTGCCATCACAGCCAGGCTGATGGCTGCCCCTCCACCCCCTGCAGTCACCAGGAGCCGCTGTCCCTCTGTGCCAGCCAAGACCAGAGGGGAGCAGATCTGTCCCCCTCAGCGGGGAGTCCAGCCCTCCTTTTCCTCTTCCCTTAAGCCAGGGCCAAGCTGAGCACAAAGGTGGCTTGAGGGGGTGCAGGGACAAGAGCCACACTGTGGGGAGCAGGCGGGCTGGGGTCCCTCCCCGAGCTGCAAGGGGCACAGGGAAAGTCAAAGCTCAGGGGACAAAGCTGTCCCCAGCCTGGAGGGTGGCAGGGCAGCAACCTGGGTGCTGAGGCTGGGTGCCCTGGTCCCTTGCTCTCCCTGGGTATTGGCCGATCGGATAAGGCGGAACCGCAGCAGCTTAAGGTGCAGGTGTGGTGTTGGTAACAGAGTCTGACGGCGAGGCTGGCGCAGGATGGAATATGGTGTAAACAGTTCTGGTCTAGGGCCGGGGAGCAGCGAGGAGGAGGAGGGGGCTAGTGCGAGTCCTTCATCTGCTTCTGGATCTTCTGGAGCATTTCCTGCATTCGTCGCAGCTAGAAAGGAGTAGAGCAGGGACCATGGAGGGCAGCAGGGGGCCTCGACCCCCCCCAGTCACACCAGCTCCCTTGCAGGTGTACTGGGGTCAAGCATCCCAAGCAGCTGGGGGGTGGGGGGGGAAGCTCTGCTGCCCCTCCAACACCTCCCCACCCTGGCTAGAGGAGAAGCCGCCACTGGGACACTGCAAGAAGGGTGGCCCCTGAGGGCTACATCATTGCCAGGGTTGGGAGGGTACATGGTGGGGCTCAGTTCTCCCCGCACTCACCTCCTCATCCTTCTCCCGGATGAGCTTCTCCGTTTCCGCATCTGACACCGAGGGGATGACAGGGATGGGGAAATCCGTCCCGCTCTCCCGTGTCAGCTTGCTGCAGGCAGAGAGAGGAGGTGAGGATGCTGCCACAGCCCTACCGCCCTCCACAGGGGTCGCTCCCCTGGGCACCCCAAACCCTGCAGGTACCCAGTACCCATCTGTACAGACCCTGAGCCCTCCTGCCAGCATCATCCTGGGCCTTTCTGCAAGAAGGGGGTTAGAAGTGGCTCCAGGCACCCCCCGAAGTCCTCAGCCACCCCATCCCAACCTGCCACACAATAGTTTGGGAGATCCAAGCAGATGCACCATCATAGCAAGGGATGCAGGGACCCCTCCAGGGCACAAAGCCCTGCATGGCTCTCTCTATGCACTCCCACTTTGGGAAGCATCCTGCTGGGTGCTTTGACCTGGGGTTGGGCTCTCCTCACCAGTATTTTCTCTGCTGCTCTAAAATATCTTAAACTCGGCATGTTTCTCTCTCCCCCACCCACAGCCCCCCTGCAGGACAGGCTTCCTGAGCACCCTGCTGTTCAGCCAGCCCCGGGGAATGCTCTGCACCCCTTTTTCCTGAGGAGCAGCTCCTGTCCAAAGCCCATCCATGCCAGAGGGACCCATGGGTGTCCCCCCCAGGGCCACCCCATTGTGTGGGACCACAGCCAGCTTCTCCCATGCCAACAGCAATGGGGAGGGACCAGGTCTCCTGGCCAGGGAGGCCACGTGTCTGGGACACACTCACTGCGGCTGGCAGAGGTCACGCATGTTGCCACGTGCCACTGCTGGCACAGCCCCACTGAAGGCCAAGGGGTGATGGACACAGCGGATGTCACACAGGCAGGCTGGGCCACTCCTGCCCTGCAGGGTCCTGGAGGGCATACCAGTGTGCCACAGCAAGGGATGGAGTTTGTCCACATCTTGAGCTGCTTTGGAAGTCATTGCCCATTGTCAAGACTACTTGCCATGGGGGGACCCAGTGGGGAGCGCATTGAGCTCCTTCCAACCCTGGCAGCAAGCAAGGCTTGAGCCAGGCATCGGCAACAGGCCAAGCAGTGTCACCAGCCTAGGCAAAGCTGCCTGCCCAGCAAAGGCCACAGGGCTTGCATATTGCTGCCTCCTGTGCCTCAAAATCATGCTCCCACACCCCATCCCCCCAGGGAGGGCAGCAGGATGGGGGTGCCTGCCCTGCAGCCCTTCCCTTGGGCAGCATTTGGCTGGGAACAGCCTGGTGCCACCAAACAGTGACACCCCCCCCCCCACTCCCACCTTGTCTGGGTGAGCCAGGGTGATGCTGCTGGTGCACAGCATACTCCCGGCACCACCGCTTGTGCCAGCACCCCAAGGGCACCTTGTGTGGACAACAGGCAGGTGGCCACAGGGTTTGCTCTCCATGAGACTGGCTGCCTGGCCTTTGTGTGGGCACAGAAGGACCAAGAAAGCATTGGGTACCAGCAAGAACTTTATCTTGAGGCCAGGCCGGGGAGAAGGGCAGTGGGAGCCCAGCACACCCCGGCCATGTCCTGGCTCAGTCGGCACAGCAGTCGGCACAGCACAACCTCAGCGTAGAAGGATGTTGCCTTCTCCGGCCACAAGTATGGAGAGACCAGCTTAGAGGCACCTCTCGTGGCCACCAGCCCCCAGGCACCGCTTCTTCAGCTCCCCATGACCCACAGTGCCTTGGCTCGCTCCCACGCCACGCCAGCCCTACAGCTGGAGGGTCCCACCAGGGACCCCGATTTGGGTCCCCCACAGCATCTTGGGATGAGTAAAGGTGATGGAAGGGCAGGGAATCTGGCTGCTACCAGCAGCAGAGCCCCTGCACCAGTAGCTTGCTTGGCCCCAGAGCCTGCAGGGATGCAGGGACTCCTCCCTGACAGAGCCCCCCCTGACAGACCCAGCCCAGGCAACACACTGGGACCCAGCCCAGGGGACACAGGGACCCCTCCCTGACAGAGTATCCCCAACAGACCCAGCCCAGGGGACAAAGGGACCCCTCCCTGCTGGAGCACCCCCTGTGACAGATGCAGCCCAGGGGACACAGGGACCCCCTTGCTTTTGGAACAGTCCCTCCAGCCAGGGGCCAGGGGGACAAAAGGTCCCCCCTCTCTGCTAGAGCATCCCCCTAAGTCCTTGGGAGGATGTGGGGTTCCCCTGACTGTCAGAACATCACCCCAACACTAGTCCCCACCCAATGGCATGGGAAGGGCCCCCCACTGCACTGCCAAGGCTTCCTTGCCCAGCCCACCACAATGCCTGGCACAGACACTCACACAACCCCAATCCCCTGAGCTCACCGCTCACAAAGTGCTGGAGTCGCCCTAAAGAAAGAAAATGCTCCCCCACCGCACCCTAAGGCTGTCACCCCACTCCCAGCCCCATACTTGCGGTTCCTCTCTTTCACCACCATGCGGGTCATGCTCTGGATGCATTGTGTGCGGTAGTTCTCATAGTGGGTTTCCCGGGTCACGTCCTTGAGGTCCTGCATGTGGGTCCTCACCAGCATCGTCCGCAGCTTCACGAAGTCACAGTGGGATGGGTTCTCTACTGCAGGGGAGCCTGGGGTCAGGGGGCCACCACAGCCCTCCGCATCCCCCAGGCTGAGCAATGTGGAGATGAGGCACGCGATGTCCCCATCCTCCAGGCTGGTAGGACGCCAGTGACACAGCCCAGCATTACCTTCCACAATGCCCCAGGGGTAGAGGCGCCCGCGGATGCGCCGGCCTTTGGCTTCCACGATCGTGTTGCTGCCGATGACAGCAAAGGGGATGCTCTCCTGCCAGACGACAGCAGGGGTTAGCAGGGCTCGGTCCTGACCACTGTGGCCCACGTCCCTCATGTACATCTCCTCCTCAGCCATATCCAGCACCCATTTACCAGGATACCTGGAAGCTTTGGCTTTGGAGAGCCCCAGGCAGGATGGCAGCGGCGATGGCATGGGTTTCTCCAGCCTAGCCCCATTCCATCAAGGGGGCACCTGTGAGGTCTTGGTGACACACCCAGGTAGTGTGATAGTAGTGACTGACCCCACCATGCTGGGGCTGCCAGAGGGCTTATGTGGCCCCAGATTGTCCCACGGATATCCCAGCAAGATATGTCCTCCTGGCCATGGGGCTCTGTCACCCCAGTGGTCAAGCTGAAGGAGCCAAACCCTTTGCATGGGGGTTGTGCTTGATGATCTTGAGAGGTACCTTCCAACCCAACCCATTCTATGATTCTATGACCCACCTTCAGTGCCTGGTCCTGCAGCTTGAACTCCTCATCCTCATCAGAATCACACTCAGGGAACTGGTAGATGCGGATGCCATACTGGTCGATCTCCTCACGGATCTGGAGGCAAATAGCCCTGCTGAGAGTAGGGCTCTGGCCCTTGGAGATGGGGTGGGAAAAGACATACAGTCCCAGTGTTCCCCCAAGGACCCACAAACCCTGTCCCTGGCAGGAAAGCCCAGACTAGATGTCACAGATAGCCCCCTGCACCCTTCCAGACTCTTGCTGAGCACCAGGGAGACACGTCCTTGATGGCCACGTGGGCAACACGATCCTTTACATGTCCTTTGCATGAAGGATGACCCACAGCAAATTACAGACAGGACCCCGGAGAGAGCTCCCAGACAAACAGGGACCCGATCCCCTGGGCACTCACACCCACTGGGATGGCTCCAGGCTGGGTAAACCTCCCTTTACCTTGTTCTTCATGCGCTCCACCTCAGCGGGTGTCAGGGTGTCAGCCTTGGCTAGCACAGGTACGATGTTCACCCGCTGGTGCAGGGCTCTCATGAACTCCACGTCCAGGGGCCGGAGTCTGTGGAGGGAGCCCGATGAGCACCGTCCCACCAAGCCCCTTCCCAGCCCCCCTTGCTCCTGACAGCACAGGCAGAGCCTGCCTGTACCCATGGCCGAAGGGTGAGATGAAGTAGATGCAGCAGTGGACTCGGTTGTCCTGGATGTTTTTCCGGTTGAGGCCACTTTCATCACGGAAATACTGCTCGAACTGCTGGTCAATGTAGTCTGCCACTGGCTTCCAGCTGTGGAGACAGGAGGTGGCCATCGGTGTCCCCCGCGGGACCCCTGGGCTTTTCTTGCATCCCCAGTCCAAGAGCTCCTATGGTTCAGCATCACAGGCTGAGGAGCAGCAGGCACTCCACCCTTGGAGTCACCAGCACCCCTGCTGGCACTTCCAAGCCCTGGGGAGACCCCACCCCCCAACAGGACGCACCACTCGGTGTTGTTGACAGCATCACCAAAGCCTGGCGTGTCTACGATGGTCAGGCGCAGCTTGACACCCTTCTCCTCAATATCCACCACGTGCTTGGTGATCTCCACTGTCTGCGTGATGCGCTCTGCAGTGGCAGGAGGCACAGAGACAAGGCAGGGGACACCCCAGGCAAGGGGTGACAGAGAGATATTGGCAGCCCCAAGTGTCACCCTCTCCCCAGGATGCTGGAGGAGCCGTGGTACATCATCAAGATGAGACACTCCACACCGCAGCCTCTCACATCTCAGCATGAATGTGCAGCCACCCCTTGGTGGCACATGCCACCAGCACCCCGTGGCAGCCTGGGTCCAGCAGCACAGGGGTTTGCTGAGACCAGGCATCACCGCAGGAGCATTTGCAGCTCCCTGTACTCCATGTATGACCCCACAGCTCAGGGACCGCGTGTGCCCCTTTTGTCCCCAACCCCTTCATCCCCCCAGGACACGATGCCTTTGTATCGTGTGCACGTTGCCACGCGCGGTTTGGCTTTTGCTCTGGGCAACGGAAACAAATCAAACAAAACGCCTCAAAACAAATCAACTGGCCTCGAAACCCTGGGGATTTGGGCAAGTTCAGGCAATTTGAATTAAAAAACTGGCCACAGATGACCTGGCACTGTGCCCTGGGGCCTGAGTGGCTCCAGCCTCCCGGGTTTGTTGCTGCTCTAGCCGATCCCCAACAAGCTGGGACTTATTTTCCAAGCAGGGACAAAGCCCCCACGGTGGCAGGGGGGTCCCCGTGCCAGACAGGGGGGGGGCCTGCTGCCTTGGAGTGGCCCCCAGTACCGGCAGGCAGCTGGCAACGTGCCCACAGCCTCAGAGAGCTGGAGGAGCCTAGGGGGCAGGGAGTGGGTCTGCAGCCCCCCAGGAGTGGCATAGGGCTCTGTCCCTCCCCAAGACACCAGGAACACCCCAGCACTGTGGCTGTGCCCCCCTCACCTTCAGCGTTCAGCAGCTTGCGGTCTCTGTACATGTCAGTCAGGAAGAGGCTGTTGACCAAGGTGGATTTGCCCAGCCCCGATTCACCTGGGACAGGGAGACCCGTGTCACCGGAAGCAGCTGGTGCCCTGCCCCTACTCCACGGCTTTTGGATCCAGAGTAGGGTCAGTGTGTGCCAGGCTCGCCCCTGCCCCATACCTGCCACCATGAGGGTGAAGTCGAAGCCCTTCTTCACTGACTTCCGATGGACCTGGTTGGGCAGCGTGGCGAAGCCCACGTACTCTTTGTCATCCTGTTATCAAAGGGTATGTGGGACAGGGAATGCCACCATCCCACCCCCTCTATCCTGGCAGGTCACCCCTTTCCCCCCCTCCCTTAGATGGGTTCCCCAGGGTTGGAGCACCACAGGATGTGGCCATGCCTACCCAAACCCTTTGGGTTCAGAGGCTGGGAACATCCTCCACCGTGGTTCCTGCAGCTCCTGCCCTATGTCCATCCCAGACCCCTGTGGATGCATCCTGTACCTCTGAGGAGTCATAGGGGTCCAGCTGCCCCCAGGGGCTCCGCGGGCGACTGGGGCTCGGGGGCAGGGGGGCGGCGATGTGCTGCTGAAAATCCAAGGGCCGAGACCGGGAGAAGGTCCTGGAGTCCCTCTCATCGTCAGGTTCATCAGGGGGGACCCTGCCCACGCTGCAGAGTGAGTGGACAGGCTCCTGCCGGCTCTCTGGGGTTTCCACCTTCCTGGGGCTGTCAGTGGTTGGGCAATCCTGCAAGAGCTGGGTGAGCTCAGCCTCCTCCGAGTCCTGCTTCAGGAAATGCTTTATCTGGGGACCAAGGGAGGAGGTGACAGCAACTGTGGTAGTGCCAGCCCAAGGTGGCATCACCCAACTTGGCATCACGAGCTCCCATGCCACAGCAGCCAGACATGCATCCCAAAAAGAGCAGGGACAGGAGATGGGTTACACAGCCACTGCAGGGGACCAGCCACCACCCTAGGGACACCATGGGGACACCATGGGGATGGCAGAAGGGATGGCTATGGTCCCGTGCACCCTGGGCGCTTACAGCTTGCAGTGTGGGGACAGCAGCCAGCTCCTGGCACTCCAGGGCACAGGGATGGGGACCATCCCCCTGGACAACCCATTGCTCCTTGGGGTCTTCTGGGGTAGCCAGGACCGCCACACATCCCATGGCCTGCTGGGAGGATGGGGAGGGGACATCATGGAGGGAGGAGAGACATCAAGAGGAGTTGAACAGCAGTGTTGGAGGAGTTGGCAGTGGGGCAGGACCCAGGGAGGAGGCAGATGGGGGGAGAGATCTCCCTGTGCCCCCGTGCCTGACCACTTGCCAGGTCTCAGCACAATCAGTGGCACGAGGGGCTCCATTCCTGCAGTTGCAGGGAATCACAGAACCATAGGATGGTTTGGGCTGGAAGGGACCTTAAAGCCCATCCAGTTCCAACGCCCCTGCAATGGGCAGGGACACCTCCCACTGGATCAGGGCCTCAAAGCCCCATCCAACCTGGCCTGGAACACCTCCAGGGATGGGTCAGCCACCACTGCTCTGGGCAACCTGGGCCAGGGCCTCATTACCTTCATCATGAAGAATTTCTTCCTAATATCTAATCTAAATCTTCCCCCTTCTAATTTAAAGCTGTTCCCCCTCAACCTATCACTCCAGGCCCTTCTAAAAAGTCCCTCCCCACCCTTCCTGGAGCCCCTTTCAGCACTGGAAGCTGCTCTAAGGTCTCCCCACAGCCTTCTCTTCTCCAGACTGAACAACTCAAGCTTCAAGCCCCATCCAACCTGTCCTTGAACCCCTCCAGGGATGGGGCAGCCACCACTGCTCTGGGCAACCTGGGCCAGGGCCTCCCCACCCTCACAGCAAAACATTTCTCCCCAAGATCTCATCTCAGTCTCCAGCCAGGGCAAAGGACCGACTCCCACATGCAGAGGGTCAGGGCCACAGAATCTGCCAGGCAAAAGGGCTACAACCCCCGTGGCAACGCTCTGGCAGCATCCTCGTCCACACCAGGACCCCAGCAGCCCCCCACCCTAGCTCTGCTCTGGCTCTGCGGGTGCAGAGTGGCCCCCAACCGGGGCTGGGATGTGGGGACAGGGACAGGTCCACATTCTGTTTACAAGCACTGGTGGGAGGAGACGCATTCTCAAGGACATCAGGCAGCAACTCCCACCTGCGCGAGGCACTAGGGTCCCCAGTGCCTCAAAACAGCAACTGCCATGGGCAGGAAGAACCTCAAGTGGGGGGCACCCAGGGTGCAGGGGAGCCCTCGATCCTGCAGGTCACACCTGGAGGGGGGCAATGCCTCCCCCTGGATCAGGGCCTAGAGGTCAGAGCTCTCCATCGGGACACGTGTCCTCCCCATCCCATGTCCCTGCTCCATCGGCAGGGAGGGCAGCTGTGCCGGAGGCAAGATGAGATACACAGAATTAGTGGGCTGGAAACAAGGTCACAGCGCTGTTGGGGCTGTGCGCTTACACGCCTGCTCCCCGCTGCCCAGGGCCCCCAGTGCCACCGGCATGGGGGCCACGGAGCCCAGCTTGGGGGGCAGCAGGTGCCCCCATGGTGGGGTCTGTGGGGCCCCCACACCCCTTCTCCAGCAGCTCAGTAGCACTCAGCAAGTCCGTGTGACTGCAAACTCCTCTTCCTCACCGACCTCAACCTGGGGGGGCTCAGCACCAGCCCCCACCGTGGCACAGCCCATCCGGGGGCCACACAGGGCTGGGAGATGATGCCAGAACCTCCATGTCTCCTGTCTCTGCTGCCACTCCATCCTCAGGGACATCGATGGCCTCAGCAATGCTGTGGCACGGGTGGGTTTTCCACCACAACCTCAAGGGTTCCTGTGGCAAGCACAGCCCCAGCAAGGCTGTCCCAGGGATGGAGTGTTGGCTTTGGCATCTCCCTACAGCACTGGGGCCTCCGGGACCCCCCCCTCATCCCCATCTGCCCCTCTCTGGCCCATCGGGGAAGGATGCAGCATCCATACCTCTTGCCCAGGCTGCAGCTCGGGGCAGGATGCCATGGCAGAACCAGTGTCGCCCGTGGCTGGAAAAGGATGCGAGTGAGCGGCACCAGCTGCGTGAAGGGATGGGGAGTGGCATTAGCATAAACTCCACCCTGGGCAGGCCCTGTGGTCCAGCACCCACAGCACCCAGGCACAGCTCCTGCCGGTGAAGGGGGCAGGAACAGTGAGGGCGGCACAGAGCGGAACAGGGAGCCCTGAGCAGAGCCAAAACCAGCTCCTGTCCACTCAGCAAGATGCCAAAATGCTGTTGGCCAAGAAGGTGGCAAGGCAGGTCCCAGCGAGCTTCATCACCATCACCACCACGGCCACCCCCACCTTGGACTAAGCGCACAGCTCGGCTCCAGCCCAGGAGGACATTCAGCCCTGGCAAACCCTTCTATCCCAGGACAAAGGCCTGCTCTGTCCCAGCGCACGCTAGGTCCTCTCCCACTCACTACCCAAAGGATCCTCCAGCCACCCCGGCATTGCCCCTCAGCCTCTTCAAGGGGAGAAATTCAGTTTCCCATGAAAGGCTCTTTGAAAACTCAATACTTTTGCACCAACAATTAAAGATTCCCAACACAGCTTCAAAGTCACTTCTCTGGCTGGGTCTGATGTGTTCTGCTAGGAAGGACCCAGCTCTGGGCTGGGAGAACCAAGGAAGATGCCCACAACAGAGATCTCTGGCAGGAGCTGCAGCTTCCCTGGCTCATCCCTGCAGAGGCAAAGGGTTAACAGTGCCTCAGGAGGAGCCTCAGGAGGGCACCTGAGCTGTCAAAGTGCAGGGCGGCCCAAACCATGATTCACCTTGAATGCACGTCAAAATGCACCAGAGCAGCTCAGCCACAGAGCCAAGATCCAGTGGAAGGGCTGTCTCCCCCAGGTAAGCCCTAAAAAGCCCTCAAGCACCGGCTGGTGCCAGGACAGGTCCCAGGAACCACAAGCCTGCCAGACACGGAGGGGCTTGGATACTTCTGTGCGGGTCCACAGCAACCCTGGTCCCAACCACGCTCCTAACCCAGTGCTGGATCTGCCCACTCCCAGCTTCAGCACTGGTGGCAGAGCCCCTGGCATCCTCCTCAGCCATCGCCGCTCAGGGCCCAGGGAGCAATGCCACTACCCTTGGCTGAGCTGCACCTCTCTAAAGGAGCTCCCCAATGACTTTGAGCCCCTTTCCCCACTACAATCCCAGGCTGCAGCACCCACCAGCCTGGCCAAGGTCTGCACTCCACCAGCAGTGCCCCCTCACGCCCCAAATCCCCATCATCTGGTGCAGGCATTGCTCCCTACAACACACATCACTTCCCTACCCCACAATTCTGTCAGGAACAAGGATTTATGGCACCGAGAGCCCCGGGCAGCATGGGTGCCCCCATAAGCAGATTACACGCCCAGCTGCATGTGAGCCAGCACTCAGCACCAGGACTGCCATCAGCCTGGCAGCTCCAGTGAGGTGACATGCATGCTGCCTCCTCCCTGCCTGTCACCCTGCATCGCTCCTTCCCCGCACGGTGACAGCCCAGGGACTGGGGCAGTGCAGGGCACAGGGGCAATGAGCAAAGGCTGAGCTGGGAAAACCCCTGCCTGCCCTGTAGCACCTTTCTGCCTGGCACCACTTTTCCATGGGATGTGTTTTCCCAGACCAGTTCTGCAAGGAAAATGAAGGGAGCATTCCAGTGAGTTCCTGTCCTTAGCCAGGTTGGCCAAGGCATCTCCAGTCCACCCAAAGGTGACATCCAGATGAGTGACACATGACACAGCACGCACTGCTGCACAATAACTGGGCATCCCAGATACAAAACTCAGGCAGGACAAGACACAGGCAGGGACTCCACAGGGGACAAGGGTACAGTGGCCCCCACCAAAGTGCCGCTCTGCTGGGACCAGTCGGACTCTTTCCAGTACAGCCGGCACTTGTGCTGCTCCAAGCTGGCTCCAGATGCGTGCCACTTTCCCATTGCCTGCTGCAATCTGGTTCTTATCCTCAGCTGCCTCCTCACACCTCACCAGCACCATCCCAGTTGGAAAACTGAGCTGAATCATAGAATGGTTTGTATGAGAAGGGACCTCAAAGCTCATCCAGTTCAAAACCCCTGCCATGGGCAGGGACAACTCCCACCGGAAGAGGTTGCTCAAAGCCCCATCCAGTCTGGCCTTCAACACCTCCAGGGATGGGGCAGCCACCACTGCTCTGGATGGCCAGGGTCTCCCCACCTTCACAACAAACATTTCTTCTTAAGTTCTCATCTCAATCTCCCCTCTTGCAGTTCAAAACTGTTCCCCCTCATCCTCTCCCTGCACTCCCCGATCCAGAGCCCCTCCCCAGCTCTCCTGGAGCCTCTTTCAGCACTGGAAGCCGCTCTAAGGTGTCCCCGCAGCCTTCTCTTCTCCAGACTGAACAACCCCAACTCTCTCAGCCTGTCCTCGTATGGGAGGCGCTCCAGCCCTCGCATTGTCTCCATGGCCTCCTCTGGACTCACTATAACAGATCCATGTTCTACAAACAGCTTTAAAAGGAGCAGGTGTGGGGCATCCTATGGCAGTGGCACAGGTCCCTGCTCCGGACACGGTGTCAGCACCAAGTGGGCAAGCATGCAGTACAAGACCCTTCCTGACACATTCCCCGGCACAAGCTGCAGGGGATCCTCCAGCTTTCAGGACCTGCAAGTGCTGGTGCAGGGACTCCGGGATGTGAACACACATGGTGGCTTCCTGCAAGCTGGGAAGTGACAAAGTGACAGCAGGGCCTGTCCAGGCTGCAAACAAGGTGGCATCTCAGCAGGTGGGGATCAGTGAGAAGATTCAGCCCACTATGAAGCAGAAGCAGAGATTGAGGGGGACCACTGCTCATCCTGCTTCTCAGGGCGAACCATGGACCACTGTGGAGACAGAGGGATGGGGTACTGGTGTTGGAGGGCATTGGCTCCACCTCTGCTGGTCCTTCTGGATGCATCCACGTGCACCTCCAGCCCCGGCTCACCCCACGTCCACAGCCAAGGGAGCTCCCCTCCCTTCTGGTTCCCAGCTACTCCTGTCATCACCCCCCACTCCCCCCTCGCCCCCCACAGATGCTTCCAAGCCTGGATCTGTCCATCCCCAAAGGCATGGTTTTGAGCTTTTGGAGAAGGCGCTCGCTGGAGCCGGTTGAGACACACTTCACCAGCCACCCTCCTGCCTGGTTTCCCTGTTCCGGAGGAATGTGCCGGTTCTGTTCACACGGTGGCGGCCAGGGAGGGACAGCCACGACGGTCCCCAAGGACAGGCATCCCAGCGGCCGCAGCCCCTGTGCCACATAGCCCCATGTCCCCGTCCCCACCGCGGGCACGGCGAGCGCCCCGGGGTCCCCTCGGGGATGCGACCGGGATCCGGGGGACCTGCCTCCCCCGAGGAGGGATGAGGGAGGACGAGCGCTGCAGGACGGGCCGCTGCGGAGCCGGGGAGGCCCTCTGCCAGCTCCGAACCTCGCAGGTGACTGCAGAGCCGGCTCCCAGGCTCAGCCCCGCACCGGGCGTGCGCAGCTGCTCCGGAGCGCCCGCACCCCGGCACCGAGGGCACCGCGTCCCGAGCACCGGCCGGCCGAGCGGTGCCCCGGGAGCAGCAGCTACACGATAAAACCTACAACTCCACCCACGCCAGGGTCCCGCGGGGCGCGAAGACGCGCAGGTGCCCTTGCGGGAAGCGCCCGCCCCGATGTCACGGTGAGGGGCGGCGGACGGGCGGGAGGGACCGGCATCCTCATATCCCCCCCCACCCGGGACTGGAACCGGGATGCCCCCGCATCCCCGGGGCCGGAACCGGCGCCCCCCTCCCCTTCTACCCCGGGGAGGCAACCGGGATCCCCCACATCTCCCCGGGGCTGCGACCGGGACCGCTGCCCGCCTTCCGCCGCTCCGCCCCCGCCGCGCCGTCTCCTTCCCGCAGGACACGGAGGCCCCGGGAGCGACTGCAGCCCCCGGTGCCGCCGCCCCGCCCCGCCCCCCCCCTTCCCGGCCCTACCATGTCTGAGGGGCGCCGGCCGGGAACGGCGCCTGCGAGCGGCACGGCCGGGCCCGCGGGAGGCAGAAATAGCGGCGGGGGCGGGGCGGGGCGGGGCGGGGCGGGGCGGGGGCGGCACCGGCTCCGGCATCACCGTCAGGGACCGGCACCGGCACCGGCACCGGCATCACCGCCAGGGACCAGCATCACCACCAGGCATCAGCATCACCACTCACACCGGCACCAGAATCACCACCAGGCATCAGCATCACCACTCGCACCAGTACTGGCATCACCGCCAGGGACCGGCACCAGCACCGGCTCCCGGCACCAGCATCACCACCAGGCATCAGCATCACCTCTCACTCCAGTACCAGCATCACCGCCAGGCATCAGCATCACCACTCACACCGGTACCGGCATCACCACCAGGCATCAGCATCACCACTCACACCGGTACTGGCATCACTGCCAGGCATCAGCATTCACCACTGAGACCGGTACCAGTATAACTGCCAGGCATCAGCATCACCACTCGTACCAGTACCAGCATCACCGCCAGGGACCGGCACCAGCACTGGCACCGGCATCACCACCAGGGACCAGCATCACCGCCAGGCATCAGCATCACCACTCACACCAGCACCAGCATCACCTCCAGTCACCGGCATCAGCACCAGGTATTGGGCACGGGCATCACCACCCAGCACCAGGCACCAGCACCGCGCACTGGGACCAGACTCTGGCACTGGAGTCAGCACTGGGCACCAGCACCAGCAGCCACCACTGGCCCTGGGGTACTGGTATCATCACCGTCACTGGGTACCAGCCATGGCACCCCACGCTGCGCACCAGGCACCAGCGTCATGCATCGTCTTGTGGGCACTGGGACTGCCCACAGGATGCAGGGTAGCAGGATAAGGCAGCAGCACCAGGCACGGGGCACCAGCCTCCACCTGTGCCCCCAGTACAGGGTGCTAGGGACCGGGAATGGGGGCACCTGCTGTGCGGTCCGGTGCAGGTAGCGGGTACACAGCCCCAGGATTGGGTGCTGGTACAGCCGAGAGGGACCAACTCCAGCACCAGAGCCACCTCCTGGCAGTGGTCATTGCTAACAGGTGTTGCTTGGCAGTACTGGGCACTGGGCAGGAGGCACTGGACACCAGTTACTGCACACCAGCCACTGCCTACTGGGAGCTCTGGGCACCAGTTACCAATTAGTGAGCTCTGGGTACTGGGAATCACATACCAGGCAAATATGCTGGTACCACATACCAAACACTGGGCGCCGTGTGCCATGAACCAGGGACAGAACCAGGTTTAGGGCACCAGATCTCAGTCTTTTCCAGTGCTTTCTCTGCAAAATCCCAAATTGCTTCTGCTCAACGAGCCTTTCCCAGCACTGGTATCATCTGGGCAACCCTGCTTGCAGCCCTGTGAGCCGTGTCCCCAGCCCTGGCCTCATCCTGTGCCAGGAGTTGTAGCTGCTTCCTGGGACCTGCACGCCCCAGACCCACACTTCCAGAGGCAGCAGGCACTAATGGCACGGGGCCGTATCCTGTCCCCTCCTGTCCCTGCTGAGAGCAGGGGAAGGCGCTGGCATGGCTGGCCAGGGCAGCACGCAGGGCTTGTGTTCCCACTGATGAAAGAAGTCAGGGGGGTCCTGGCCAGCCACAGCCATTCCCGGTGGTGAGTGGTTGGCAGAGGCTCAGCCACCCACTGATTTCAGCCTCCGGTTCAGCCAGGGCTGCTCTTGTCCCCCCCAAACACACTCTGCTGCCAGAGGACTCAATGCCATGTGCACTCCCAGAGCACCCGCTCACAGGCAGCTCCCTGTGCCTCAGTTTCCCTACTCACAAGACAAAGCCAGTAGTAATGTTGTAGCAGGAAAAAACAGATCCAGACCCACACAGCACAGACTCTCCCGCAGTGGCTGGGTGACTCCACAGGGACCATCTCAGCCTTGTGCCCAACCTTGCCACTGCCAAGGGCCTTGTGCAAGCACCCAGGATTGCTCCACATTCATAGAATCATGGAATGGTTTGGGCTGCAAGGGACCTTAAAGCCCATCCAGTTCCAATGCCCCTGCAATGGGCAGGGACACCTCCCACTGGATCAGGGCCTCAAAGCCCCATCTAACCTGGCCTGGAACACCTCCAGGGATGGGTCAGCCACCACTGCTCTGGGCAACCTGGGCCAGGGCCTCATTACCTTCATCGTGAAGAATTTCTTCCTAATATCTAATCTAAATCTTCCCCCTTCTAATTTAAAGCTGTTCCCCCTCAACCTATCACTCCAGGCCCTTCTAAAAAGTCCCTCCCCACCCTTCCTGGAGCCCCTTTCAGCACTGGAAGCTGCTCTAAGGTCTCCCCACAGCCTTCTCTTCTCCAGACTGAACAACTCCAACTCTCTCAGCCTGTCCTCAAATGGGAGGTGCTCCAGCCCTCGGATCATCTCCGTGGCCTCCTCTAGACCTGTTCCAACAGACCCCTGTCCTTCTTACGTTTTAGATTCCAAAACTGGACACAGGGCTCCAGGTGAGGTCTCTCCAGAGCAGAGCAGAGGGGCAGAATCCCCTCCTTCATCCTGCTGGCCACACTTTTTGTGATGCAGCCGGGGACATGGTTGGTTTCTGGGTTGTGAGTGTGTGTTGCTGCTTGTATAAATAACCACCCTGCATAACTGGTGTGGGGAGAGCCCCGATGCCCTCCAGGTCCCATCTGTCTGGGGTGGCCAGGAGTGAGCCTGGCAGCCTGACCTCCCCTGCCGCAGGGGAGCAGGCAGGGGCAGGTAGGTGCTGGTGGCCATTCGCATCCCTAATCCCCACAGCAAGCGCTTTCCTCCGAGATTAGTGGGGATTACAGTCTCAGGGGCTCCAGGAGCTCAGCCCCGTCTCCCCCTGCCCTTCAAGGAGCAGCGCTGAGCCCCGCAGCGGGCAGGAGGGCAGGCCAGGTGCTGCTGGGATGACCTGGGCATTCTCAGCCGTGCATCCGGACACAGCGTGGAGCTGCTGCTGGCTTGCCATGGCCTCACTCCAGTAGCCCAGCGCCCATCGAGGCCAGTGAGCTGCAGCCTGGGCTTTAAGTAGAGCATTAAAAGCTGAAGGGATCAGCTGCAGAGTGGGAGGGGTGATGCACAGGCTGTATTTTTCTTGCCCGAGGTGACATGAAGGGAGCGACAGTGACACCAAGGAAGGGCGGCGCTGAGGCATTCTGGTCCCCTCGGCCCTGGCTGGCAGCAGCGTTACTGGGTCCCAGCCTGGTAGGGCCAGGAAGCCACCAGTAGCCACTGCCCGGGACCAGAGCTCTGTAATTACCATGGGAGGCTGAGTTATTTTGGGAAGCTGCTACAACACTGCCAAATCTTTTATTCCTACAAACCAAAACAAGACAGAAAGAACCCAGCCCAGGATGCTGCATCAGGCGGGCGTGGGGAGATTAACCTCTTGCCTCCTCACTGCCTGTACCCAGGGGGCTTCATGTAATCATGGAATGTTTTGGGCTGGAAGGACCTCAAAGCCCACCCAGTCCCACCCTGTGCCACGGACAGGGACACCTCCCACTGGATCAGGGGCTCCAAGTCCCATCCAACCTGGCCTGGGACCCCTCCAGGGCTGGGGCAGCCACCACTGCTCTGGGCAACCTGAGCCAGGGCCTCCCCACCCTCACAGCAAAACGTTTCTCCCTAAGATCTCATCTCCATCTCCCCTCTTGCAGTTCTTTCCTCTTTCAGCCTCCCCTTGCCTGCACCCAACATGCCCCCAGTGGTGGGGCAGGTGCTGGTGGCTTTGGTTACACCGGTGGGGCTTCCAAGGGGGAAGCGGGTTCAGAGCCTGCCTGTTCGACTGCTTCTCTGCATCTGTCTTGAAAACATCCCAAAAGCCACCCCAAAGTACAAGTAGAGGTGGTAGCCAGGCAGAGGTTGTGTTTTCCAGGCTTTGAAGCAGAACTAAGCAGATTCCAAGCTGGGAATAAACTCATTTTTTCCCAGCCCAGAGAGAATGAGCCACACAGTGTGCCCCCACTCCCTCCCCCCCCACCCAGTGCCCCCCAAGCACAGGGTCCGGGAAAGCTGAGGATCTGTTCTCAGGGTGGTACCCCAAAAGGAGGGATTGCCCCCTGTCTTTTGCCTTCTTTCCTGGACCTGAGCCTGGAAAAGGTGCCTGAGCCTGGGTCAATCTGCGTGCTGCAGGGCAGCAAACAGACCCAAACTCATGGGCTGGAGCCCCATATCCTGACCCCCCACACCAGGGGCTCCCAGCCCACCAGACCCATGCCCTGGGCTCTCCCAAGCCCTAAACCCCTGCACCAGGGTCCCTCGAGCCCCCACACCAGTGGGTTCCATCCCCACGTGCCAGGATTTCCCCCTACTTGCGTTGTCTCTGCAGGTGGATCCAATCCTCTGTGAGGGTTGAGGGGATTTGGGGGCTGTCAGGGGCCTCTCTATCTCCATAGCCGGCTGCTGCCAGCCCTTGGGGGGGGGGCTCTGGTGTGGGGAGAGCACTGTGGGGTGGTGGCAGTGCAGCAGGGATGGAGAGGCTCAGCCACCCAAACCTGCAAGCCCAGTTGATCCCATCCTAAGCCCTGGCCTGACACTACCACCCCAACTCCCCCCTTGTCCCTCCAGTAAAATCTTCACAAAGGTTCCCCTGGCCAGTGCTGCCCATCTCTGGTGGCACTGGTGTCACCCCCAGCTCCCACCCATCGCTAACCTCCTTCTCCAGAGCAGTGGCCAGGAAGGGGCTTGCGCTGGAGCCGGGGAAGGGTGGCAGTGGGACTGAGGAGAAACAAGTTTTCCCATCAGAAGTGGCCAAGGTTCTCCAGGTCCCCTCAAGCCCTGGCTGTCCCTCCCCAGGTCCCTGTGTCCCCCCCTCCCTATGGCCACCAGCTGGGTCAGGGATGGACCTCCACGTCCTGGCTGGCAGGAGCAAAGGGATGGGGGTGAGGAGGGAAGGCAAGGATGCTGTGGGGAAGCCGAGGAGCCACATCCCCAGAGCTGTGTTTATGCAGTCGCTGGCAGACCAGGCAGTGGCCTACGGGATGTCCCTGCCCAGCTTTGCAGGGTGAGCCTCATCTTTTGAGGACCAGAGGATATCATTGTATCTCTCGACGGCCCCGGCTACTGGGGACAGGGAGCTGGAGCAATGGCTCCTTCTTCCCATCCTCACACCCAGTACCCCTGTCCCACAGCCCAGCAAGAGGGGAAACTGAGGCAGGCGGATGCCAACCCACCAGTGTTGGTCTCAGCACCCTGCGAGGCTTGCTGGGGTCTGGATCCACCCCATAGAGCCACCACATTCTCGTGGCCCAGTGACATGCATGACCCAAGGAGGTGGCTCCTGTCCCAGCCCAGGTTGCTGCGGGACATGGGGCTGTGACAGTGACACTTCTCTGCCCAAATCATGGAGGGAGGGCTCAAGGTGCTCATTGACCACGCAAAGTGCCCAGGCCTGAGCTGGAAGTGTGGACACTGTGCCCAGGGGACTCTGGGGATGGTGCCATCTGTGGAGAGAGTCCTCACAGAGGGAGGCACCAGGTGTGAGATGGTGGATCAGAGAGGTATAGGACAGGAGAGATCCTGGGGCATCTCTAGTCCAGCCTCCAGCTCAAAGCAGGGACGGACAGAGCCACAGAAATACCGGTGCAAAGGGCTCTAGAGGTCCCTGGTGCCACATCCTACTCACCACCAGAAAAGCATGGGCAAACCCTTCTACAGCCAAGGATGGGGACCTCTCCTCATGGAACTGGATGGCCTGGCTGGACCCCAGTGACCCCTCTCCAGGTCCCCACATCCCCATGGAGCAGGGCACGCTAGTGAGACCTCAGTAACCATTCTCCAGCTCCCCACATCCCTATGGAGCTGGGTACACTGGAGGGACTCCAGCAACCCTTCTCAGGCTCCTCACATCCCTATGGAGATGGTCATCCTCATGGGACCTCAGCAACCCTTCTCAAGTTCCCCATGTCCCTATGAAGTTGAATGCCCTCCTGGACCACAACAACCCTTTGACAGGTCCCCATGTCCCTGTGGAGCTGATCATCTGCGCGGGACCCCAGCATCCCTTCTCTCCACCTCCAGACATCCCTATGGAGCTGGGTGCCCCAGACAGACTCTAGCATCTCCACTCTGTGCATCTCCTCAAGCCTTATGAGGACCCCACTCACTCCCCTGCCCGCAGGCAGCTGCTGTCCCCCTGGGAAGGACCCCCACCACTGGTGTCCACCCTGCTGAGATGCTGGGGAAAGCAATGCTATCCATTCCACCTGGCTGACCAAACTCACCCATGAAGAAGGTTATAAACCTGTCAGCTGATGGCTCATCCTCATCATAGCTGCTGGAGCCCTTGGTCTGGGTCTCGTGGACGACAGTGAGGGAGGTTCTACCAAGCAGAGCCTTGACAGAGCCATTGCTGCCTTTGGTCACCACCTTGGTGGCACTTGGCTGCTGGTCCATCAGCAGGGATGTGGCACATGGGGACACCTGGTTCTCTGCCTGCACAACGGCCACCGTGCTGAGCCAGAGCAGAGCTTGGGCAGAGCCCTGCCAGGGATGTCCCTGGGGGTCACCATGGGTGGGGACAGTGTGGGACCCTGGGGGGTGCAGGGGCAGCTCTCGGTGGCCTGCAGCTTGGTAAGGGTGCTCTTCTCCCTCCTGGGAGGTGACAGCTCATGGGGACAGCTGGGTGCTGGACACAGGTGTGCAGAGTCCCTCATGCCAATGGTGGGACTGGTTGCAGGGGACAAGGAGCCCTGCCAGGATGCCACCTGCTGGCTCAGGGCCCGGGGGGCTGTTGGGGTGCCGCCTGCACCGGTAGCCAGATTTTAGCACAGGGTGCAGCACCCACCTTGGGGATACGGGGGCCTTGAGTGGAGGACAGTCACAGCGTGGGGCCACCAGGGCTGTGCCAGGGCCACCTCCCTGCCTGGGGACGTGGGACTCCTGGATGATGGCTGGGGCTGGGACAAATTGCTGGTCACAGGGGCGCTGGAGCAGCCACCACTTGGGCTGTGCTTGACCAGCATTCCCCCTGCCCAGCACCCAGGGTCCCCTGCAGGGGGGAACCTGCACCCAGCAGCTCAGTGGCACCGGCAGCCCCATCCAGGGGGGTGAGTGGTCCCGTGGGGCTGGGGGGCTCCCGCTGCCAGGTCAGGGTTCCCCCAAGCTCCAGCACTACTTGGGCGCGGAGGCCATGGCACTTCCCTAGGGTGGCAGCTGCTGCAGGTCCCTTGCCACCCCCATGTTCCAGGGAGCACGGGTGTCACCTGGAACAAAAAGCCGTGATATCACCAAGGGCACTGTGACAGCTGGGAGAGGGTGTGCCATGGTTGTCCCTCCACTGGGGTGACATGGGACAGGCATTCAGATAAAAGAGTCGCCCCAGGAGGGGACAGAGCCACCATGACCGCCCCAACCCTCGGTCCTTCCTGGGCTGAGCAATAAAACATGAGATTTTTTCCAACAGGGATGTCCAGCCTGGATCCTGAAACCCCTCCAGGCCGTGCTGTTCCCCTGTTCTCACCCAGCTGCAGCAGCCCTGATGACATCCTCAGGGACATCCTGTACCTTCCCTGTCACCCCTCCATGAGCTCCCGGGGGCCCAGGTTTTCTCCAGCCCCTGAGGACAGAGATGCCCCAAGTTGGGGACCTTAATTTGGGTTAGGAAGGTAATGAGGCGAGAGAGACAGCATGGGACAGCCACGGGCACCACCATGTGGGGTGCAGGACACCTCTTTGTCCCCTGGGGCTTATTTTACCTTCTCAGCAAAGCTGCTCCACAGCACCCACAGTCACACCGCCCCTGCTTGTCACCGCCATGGGCTCTGCCATCTCACGAGGTGACAGCGGGCACAGCCGGGCAAGCAGGAGATACAGGACCTGGGGTAATGCTGGCAGGGGTGGCATCAGCCTCAGGGCTAAGGGGGGACCCACAATGGGGTGGGAACAGCACCAAATGGCACTGGGGACGCCACCGGTTCCAGTGCCACCGTGCTGCCCCGAGTGGAGCATCCAGCCCCTTGTGCCTCAGTTTCCCCATGAGCTCCCAGCCCCCCGCAGGAGGCGAGCAATTGCCAAGCAGGCCGGGCAGCGAGAGGGGAAGGATTTATTGACTCACGGCTTGGGGTACATCACAGTTTGAGCTCCCTTCCCACCTCCAGAGAGGACGTCGCCTTGGACTTCCTGGGCAAAAGTGCGCGGCGAGGCTTCACAGTTTCATCCCTTTGGGAAAGCAGAACCGAGGCAGTGACAAATGGCAAACGCTACGTCGTATGAAAAATAATACAAACTCTTCTCTTTAAATATCTTACAGAAAAATGAACCTGAATAAAGAGCATGAAAAGCACCGCGCAGTGCAGTCCCCCTGCACCCACCCCGGGTCAAGGGGACTGAGAAGAGCTGCATCCCTGCATCCCTCAGGACCAGCCGGATCATTGCATCCTTCTGCATCAGCTGCATCCCTCTGGACCAGCTGCAGCCCCACATCCCTCGGGACCATGCGCTGTCCCAAGGGATGCATGGTCACAGATGAGCACAGGCAGCAGGGATGTGGGGACAGCAGGGACTGCTACGTGCCCATCCCCACGCCCCGGAGGTGACCCCCATGGATCCCACACTTGGCTGGGGGTTCCGGCAGCCCCCCAAGTGTCGGGCGCAGCAGGGGCAGCGTGAGAGGGGCCAGCTGAGGCCATTGCTACAAGGCTGCTCCAGGACTTGCTCTCCCCTGGTGGGGCTGGGGGTCTCCGAAATCCCAAGTGCCCTCGCTGTGGCGCAGTGCAAGTTCATGGAAAGCCAAGGCACCGCCGCGAGGCTGCGGCTCTGGACAGGGAAGCCCACAGGGCTGGTGCGGGAGCCAGGCAGCCCCTGGGCGTGCAAAGGCAAAGCAAGCCAGAGTGGATTGTGGTGGCGAGGGATCAACACGGGTACAGTCCCCGTGGGGCAGCCAGCCAGGTGTGTCCAGTGGGCGACAGCTACTGCATGGGGAGGGCGCAGCCCCGGGGGAGAGCCGGCTCTCCGGGACGGGGTGGAGACAGTGTGGGGTGCGTCTGCGGAGCCCCAGGATCCAGCCCTGGGGGTGGTGGCAGCCAGAGGAGACGTTGGCGTCGGGTGCAGCTCCTTCTCCCACAGTTTCAGAGAGGGTGCAGGGTGGGGGTCTCTATCGGGGGGGTGCAGGCAGCCCACCCTCGCCCCACCGGTGCATCTCCCTGAAGGCTCGGTCCAGCTGCTCCAGCTGAGAGCTGAGCGGCAGGTGGATTTCCAGGTGCATGCGGAGTGTTTCCAGCCACTGCTCCAGCTTGCTGAAGGACGGCCTGAGCAAGAGGGGGGGACACATGGCAGCTCTGCTCATCCTGTGTCTCCCCTACCCCACAGCAGCCCCCCCAGCCCCAGTGGTGCCCCAGGGCAGGGGTCCCAACCACTCACCGCTTCTCAGGGTCCAGGTCACAGCAGCAGGCGGCAATGGGGAAGAAACTAGGGGGGCAGGAGGGAGGGCAGTAGCGCTCCAGGAAGCCCCTGACGTTGAGGCCAAAGTCAGTGGTGCGGGGCAGGTAGTCAGGGTCAGCGCTGACCCGGCCGATGATCTGGGCGAGAGCAGTGGGAGGAGCAGGTTCAGCCCCAAAAGCGGAACTGAAACCCCAGGAGGACCTCAGCTCCAAGGAGACACCTCAACCCAACAGGAAGATCCCAACCCCAATGGGAAGACTCCCAAGCCCCAAAGGTACTTGCCTCGCATAGGACAATGCCAAAAGAGAAGATGTCCACCTTCTCATCATAGCTCCTCCCTGCGAGGAGAGATCATAGAATCATGGAATGGTTTGGGTTGGAAGGGACCTCAAAGCCCACCCAGTTCCACCTCCCTGCCATGGGCAGGGACACCTATTGGATCAGGGCTCCAAGCTCCATCCAACCTGGCCTTGAACACCTCCAGGGATGGGGCAGCCACCACTTTTCTAGGCAGCCTGGACCAGGGCCTCCCCACCCTCATCGTGAAGAATTTCTTCCCTATGTCTAGTCTAAATCTTCTTTCCAATTTAAAGCCACCCCCGCTCATCCAATCACTCCAGACCCTTGCAAAAAGTCCCTCCCCAGCTTTCTTGTAGCCCCCTTCAGGTACTGGGAGGCCACTATAAAGTCTCCTTCGAGACGGCTGGTGTTGCACATCCAGTCCCTGCCCTATCAAGGGCCCCGTGCTTGGGGACAGAGCCCTGGCTGGCCATGTCCCCCCTCCTGGCACTGCAGCCAGGCTCACCATTGATCATCTCGGGGGCCATCCAGTATGGGTTCCCCACCACTGTGTACCGCTTCTTGCGGTCCGGTTTCTTCAGGTTCTTGAGATGTTCGGGCTGGTTCTTCTCATCCACCATCAGCCGTGCCAGCCCAAAATCAGCCACCACCACGCTGTTGTTCTGGGGGGATGGAGAGGAGTGAGACACAGAAGGAGCCACACGGGGTCTATGGTCCCCACCCAGGCTGGCAGAGGGACATCACTGAGGTGGGACTCACCTCCCGCACCAGGCAGTTGTGAGAGTTGAGGTCTCGGTGGATGATGTTCATAGAGTGGAGGTAGGCCTGAGGGAGGGACGGATTGAGAGCAGGAGGCACCCTCACACTGCAGACCCCTATCCACCAGCACCCATCCCACCCACCCATCCCTCAGCAGCACCCACCATGCCAGCGGCGATGTCCTTGGCAAAGCTGACCCGCTGGCTCCAGGGGTAGTGGCTGTCCTGAGGGCAGGAGGGGGGATTTGCCAGAGAGGAGGAGAGAGGAGTCACCCAACCCCACCGTGGCTGTGGAGTGGTGAGGGGCCCACCTGCCCACCCCCAGCGCTCACCATGCTCTTGATGAGGCCCCTCAAGGTGCCCCCTTTGATGTACTCCGTGATGAAGTTGAGCCTCTTCTCCTTATAAAGCACTCCGATAAACTTGAGCACATTGGGATGCTCCAGACAGCGCATCACCTTCACCTGTGGGGCCCCACCATGCCCATGACACCCCAAGTCACCCAGCACCCACCCAGACAGGCCCACAAGTGTCCTCCATCAAAGAGGCAGGGCTGCCTGGCCACCCCCACCATGCCTAGCACTCCACGTCAGGGTCGAGGACAGGATGGGGCAGCCCCATCCCAAACCAGGGGTATTAAAGAAAGGGGACGCTCGCCTCTTTGAGGAAGGTCCTCTGCGTCTCCTCATCAAAGCGGATCAGCTCCTTCATGACCATCACCTCGCCTGTCTCCCGATGCGTCACCTGGCAGGGAGGATGGGCTGAACTACCAGCTCCCTGCTCCCACCCCAGGGGGGACAATGACAATGTCTCCCGCTTCCTCCATCCTGAGAAGCCGAGACGCTCCTGCCTGTGCCGCTGGTGGCCCCCCAACCCCACCTTGATGGCCTGGCCGAAGCAGCCCTTGCCCAGCACCTCGCCGTGGATCAGGTCAGAGGGGCGGAAGATGCGATGGGCACGGGAGACGACGCGCAGCGACTCGGAGCGCCCAATGTCCTTGCGCAGGGATGCAGGTGAGCCCACGGAACCTGAGCCTGGGGACTTGTCCGTGCTGCAGCTCCTCCTGCGGGACAGACAGACACATGGACAAGAAGGTCAACCCCAAGGAGGGGCACCAGGTGGAGCTGGGTGCATGCCGGTGGCCTTACGTGACGGCACGCTGGCGCATGGCACTGGGCTCAGGGGAGTGCAATGGGCTGCACAGGGCAGGCAGGGGGCTACAGACGGGGCCCGACTCCACGGTGAGGGGCTCATGGGGGTCGTGCTCGATGGTCAGCTGGAGCAGGCGGCTGGTCTCCTGGATCAGCAGGTCAATCTGGGGGCAGAAAAGGATGAAGGGTGGGTTTGGAGTCACAGGGGTGGGACAGGGGACACCCTTGGCACAGCATACCTCATCCAGTGGGACATGACTGATGGGTGTCCCGTTGATCTCCAGGATGCGGTCACCAACGTGGATGGAGTTCTTCATGTCAGGGCTGATGCAGTCTGGGTCCACCCTGCAAGGTAGAGCAGGGCTCAGACCCACCACCCGAACACTGTCAAGCAGGGGAGGTTCTGGGACACTGCCCATGAGCCACCCACAATGGGGACAAGGGTGTCATGTCCCTGCGAGTCAGCCTGCGAGGTGGTGACATGCTTTCATGGCACCAACAAGTCACCCCCGTGAGGTGGGGACACAGGAACGCTGCCATGGGCCCTTTGTGAGATGAGGACACAGAAACACTGCCACGGGTCCCCTGCAAGGTGGTGACACAGGAATGCTGCCCACAAGCCACCCTTGTCTGATGGGGATGCGCTGTCACGGTACCCATGAGTTGGCCCTCTGGGGAACACAGGAACACCCTGCACATTGCGGACACGCTGTGATGGTACCCACGAGTCACTTCCTGGCTGGGGACATGCTGCCACAGCAGCCATGAGCCACCTCATGCAGGGACAGCCTGGGACCCATAGCCCTCTCTGGCAGACGAAGTGATGTCAACGTACCACCCCTAAGCCACCCCCGATGGCCAGGGACACACCAAGACAGTCCCCACAAACCAGCTCAGCAGCCGGGAACGTGCCACCATGGTCCCCACTGCCCAACAACAGCTGATGGGGACACTGCAGCCTCATCTCACACCTTCCCACCTCAAACCACCTCAGTGGGGTGGGTGCCACCAGCAGATGGGGAGTAGGGATGTCCCCAGCCCTGGGGAGGGGACACAGACTCACTCTCGGACACGAACGGTGCGGGAGTGCTCAGTGCCGCAGCCCTGGTCAACGGAGACGGAGAAGCCACGTTTGCCATCAGAGCAGGCAGGGATGGAGACGAGGGTGACGGTGTGCGGGATGCGGGGAGCCGGCGACTCTGGGAGGATCTGCTCGATGACTGGGGTCACCACCATCTGGTAATAACAGTGCCCGCTGCACGGCCAGAGCGGTGTGTGGGTGGTGCTGCCAGGGGACGCACCCCCACCACCACCCTTGAGGCTGGCACCTACCAGTAGAGCTTGGAGCGCTCCACCAGCGCGTAGGTGTCCCCATCCCCGATGAACGCATGGCAGTTGAGGCAGCTGAAGCACTCAGGGTGGTACTTGTGCTCCCCTGCCACCTGCGGGCAGATGCCATCAGCCCTGGGCACCCAGGGGTACCAAGTGTGGGGGCCAGGGCTCGGGTGGTGCTAGAAGCATCCACTGGGGCACCAAGAATGGATGCCAAGGCATGGGTGGTGCCAGAAGCACCCGTGGGGCACGAAGCATGGGTGCCAGGGTTCGGGTGGTGCCAAGAGCCAACGGAAAGGCAGGCTGAGCCACGGTGCAGGGCAGACAGCCATGCCACCAGGCTGGGAACAGCAGTAGGGACATCTCCCTACTACCCTGAGCCCCCCTCAGCCCCTGTCCCTTGTCATCTCCCAAAACCAGAGAGGAGCCCTCAGCTAGCCCTGCAACCCAACCCACACTGGGGGTCTGCACCCCCTCGCCCGCCATGGTCCCTGCCCATGTGCTCACCATGATGAGCCCTGTGGTGATGTGCTCAGCGCAGCCGTGGCAGAGCTCGCCAAAGCGCGCCCAGTAATCGTGCCGGCAGAACAGGCGCCCATCCCGCTCATAGTACTGGTGCGACAGGGATGCCCCGCACTCGCAGCACCTGCGGCCGAAAACAGGGACCCTTGTCACCCTGTCCCCTTGTCCCTACGTCCCCTTGGCACCCTCAGGGACAGCTGGTGCTGTGCTGTCCTCTGCTGCCTGTGCTCGCTGCTGCCACTGGTTGCCCCCTGCTGTGGGGCCACCACATCCATGTGTCACCATCCGCAGGTGTGCCAGCACAGGCTGGCAGTGCAGGTGCAAATGGGGACACCAGGATGGACAGGGTAAGGGACAGGAGATAGAGACAGGAAGAGGGTGATGCCAGCCTGGTCATGGACACACGGAGAGATGTGCCACCCTGGTCATGGACAGAGGGACATGTCAGCCTGGTTGTGGACACACCGAGGGACGTGCCAGCGTGGTCACACATGTGCCACTGTAATCATGGACAGGAGGACGTGCCACCCTGCTCACAGACACATAGAGGGACATGCCAGTCTGGTCATGTGCCTGAGGGATGTGCCACTCTGGTCACAGAAAAACAGAGGGATGTGCCAGCGTGGTCATGGACACCTAGAGGGATGTTGCCAGCCTGGTCACAGTCACACATATGCCACCCGAATCACGGACAGAGGGACGTGCCAGCCTGGTCACAGAGACACGTTCCACCCTGGCCATACACACACAGACTCAGCCACCCAGGGGTGCCAAACGCCGGGTGACACAGGCCGGGGGTGCCAGGGGGCAGAGGAGGCTGTGGATTTGGGGTGCACAGGCAGGGACAGGGGGTGCTGAGCAATGTGCGGGGGTGGGGAAGAGGGAGGTGGGAGTTGAGGTCCTAAGGGGGTTGGTGGGTGCAGGAGGGTGGAAGCATGGGAGTCCTATGGTGTAGGGGGGTGGGAGTAGGGGTCTTATAAGGGGTGGGGAGTGCAGACGGTGGAAGCAGGGGGTCCTACAGGTGTTTGGGGGTGCAGGGGGTAGAAGCAGGGGGTCCTATAGGGGTTGGGGGGTGCCATAGGGGGTCTGCAGGTGCTGTGAGGGGCACAGTCACCACCGTCATCCCCCTCCTGCTCCCACTGTCCCACACCGCAGGTGGGCACCAACACCATGAAGTCACGGCACGGAATTTCCCACTACATGACATCACCGTGCGAGGGCTCCACAGCTTGGGGGTGCAGGGAAGGATGGACCCATGGGGGCAAGGTGGGACACAGTGGCCATTGGGGTAAATGGGGGGGACACGGTGGCCAATAGCGGGGACACGGTGGCCAATGGGGGCCCAGCTGTGGCGCTGCCATGGCTTATAGCCCACGGCAGAAGGGCAACTGAGGTTTGGGGGCCCTGGGGGGGGCATAGGTAGAGCAGCTCGGGGTCAGGGGATGAAGAGATGGGGCGTACAGGGATGGGGGGGGTGCCAGAGCCAGGGAGTGCAGGGGCTGGGGGTGCAGGAATGGGGGTGCAAAGGCCAGGGAGGTGCAGGCCCCCCCACACTCACTTGGCTCCGGTGCTCAGGACGTGGTTCTTGCTCAGCACTGCTGCCAGCATCGTGTCCGGGCAGGGGGGTCACCTCGCTGAGCTCAGCGCCCCAGTCCCACCAACACCCCCCTGGCCACCCCTGCACCCCCTGGCCCCGCACCTTCCTCCTCCTCCTGGGTCTCAGCTGACGGGAGGTCTCCAGCGAAAGAGGAAATGGGGAGGGAGGGGGCGGGTGACATCAGCCTTGTGCGCCTGTCACGGGGGACATGGAGGGGGGGCAGGAGGGGACACGGGGGGGGGGGGGGGGGGGAAACAGAGCACAGGGGGACAGTGGGGGGCAGGTGGCAGGAGGGCACATGGAGGGGACAGCACAGGAGGGCACGCAGCAGGACGGGACATCAGAGGGGGCAGGCAGCAGGAGCGGACAGCACAGGGACCTGGGAGACAGCTGCCGGGAGGGGGCAGCACGAGGGAACACTGGGGGAGGGGGGGCAGCAGGGGCCAGGTGGCAGGAGGGGCACCGTAGGGGGACAGGAAGACCTCTGCCCCTGCCACCAGTGCGAGGGCCTCACATAGGTTCCAGCCATAGCCGGAGCAGGGGTTCTGCTGTCCCTGTCCTTGTGTCCCTGTCCCTGCCGTCCCCAGGTCCTACCTGAAGCAGTCAGTGTGCCAGTCGGTGTTCAGTGCCTGCAGGTATCGCCCGTCGTAGATTCCCTGCCCGCAGCTCGCACACACTGGCAGGTCGCTCCCTGTGGGGGTACACGAGGGGACAGGGCTGTCACCCTGCTCGCTGTCCCCAAGATCCTCAGCAGCCACCCCCCCACACCCGGGGCACAGATCCTCCCCACCACGCTCATCGCCCGAGGGCACAGCGGGGACAAGTGGAAGGTTTAGGGGTGCAGGCTGGAAGTGGGGTACCAGTGGAGATTTCAGGGTGCATGTGTGGCAGGCTCGAAGGGGTTGCAGGGGGAGATTTGGGGGTGCAGGCTGGAAGTGGGGTACAGGTGGAGATTTGGAGGTGCATGAGTGGCAGGCTCGAAGGGGTTGCAGGGGGAGATTTGGGGGTGCAGGCTGAAAGGGGGGAACAGGCCGGAAGGGGGTGCTGGGGGACATTTGGGAGTGCAAGGGGGGCTCAGGCTGGAAGGGGGTGCAGGGAGAGATTTGGGGGTGTAGGGAATGCACTCTGGAAGGGAGCTGCAGGGGAGATTTGGGGGTGCAGGGGTTGCAGGCTAGAAGGGGGAAGCAGAGGAGATTTTGGGGTGCAGGGATTGCAGGCTAGAAAGCGTTTGCAGGGGAGATTTGAGGGTGTAGGAGGTTCAGGCTGGAAAGGGGTGCAGGGAGAGATTTGGTGGTGCAGCCTCCCACGTTCATTCCTTTTCCTGGGGCATGAAGTCCCCCGGCCCATGGAGCCTGTAACGGAGACAAGGTTGTGGCGCTGGGGCCAGGGTGGGGGCTCAGCACCAGGGTGCCCCCCAGAGCCTCTGGCCCTGAGCCACTGTGGGGACGACGATGGGCAGAGCGGGGCAGGGGACAGTGCTGGGGACCCAAGGGGTGCTGGAAGGGCTGCAGGACACGGCCAGCGCAGGGGACAGCAGGTGGGGGGCTGCAGGGGTGATGGGGAAACAGCAGGGAGCTGAGCAGAGGGACAGGCTGGGGAGACGCATGGAGGCAGGAGGGGCGCAGGAAGGGGTGGGATGGGGGCACCCGGCATGGGGGGGGGGTGACAGGGGGCAGGAAAGATGCGAGAGCGCAGGATGGGGATGAAGGGAGGGATATGGGGGTGCAGGATGGAGGCAGAGTGATGCAGGGAGGATGAAGGGGCGCAGGACGGATGTGGGAGCATGGGCGCAGGGGGAGCCAAAGGGGTGCAGCATGGAAGGGGTGTAAAGGAGGGAACCAGTGGGACACAAAGTGCAAGGCAGGGCTTAGACGGGTGCAGGATGGGTGCTGGGGAGACATGGAGGTGTGTAAGATGGGTGCTGAGGGATTCAGGATGATGGGAGGACACGGAAGGGTGCAGGATGGGTGCTGGGAGACACAGAAGAGTACAGGGAGATGCAGGGTACTGGGAGGGCATGGAGGGGTGCAGGATGGGTGCTGGATGGGGCAGTGCAAGATGGCAGGGGGTGCAAGGGCACACAGGGAGTGCAGGAAGGATGCGGGGGTGCAGGGGCAGTAAATGATGGTTGCAGTGGCATCTGGGGCACAGATGTGATGGGGGTGCAGGGGTGCAGAATGGCTGGGAGGCCCAGTAGGGATGGTGAGGCAGGGATGGAGGCAGGAGGAACTAGGGCGAATCAGGGGGCAGGGAAGGAGGGGGGCTGTAGGGTGCAGGGAGGGGCACTCAGGGGGTGCAGCAGGTGGATGTGGGGTGCAGGGGGAGGTGTGGGAGTGGGGGAGGTACAGAAGGGAGATGTGGGGGTGCAGCAGGGATGCAGGCTGGATGGAGGGAGCAGGGAGAGATTTGAGGGTGCAGGGGGGACGCAGGCTGGAAGGGGGCTGCAGGGGGTGATACAGGCCGGATGGGGAGACCAAAGTGGAGATGTTGGTTGGAGAGAGGGTGCAGGGCGTGCAAGGAGGATACACGCTGGAAGGGGGGTGCTAGAGATTTGGGGGTGCAGGCTGAAAGTGGGGAGCAGGAGGAAATTTGGGGATGCAGGGGAGGAACGCAGGCTGGCAGGGGGATACAGGGGGTGCAAGGAGTGTGCAGGCAAGGATGTGGGCTGGACAGGGGTGCAGGGGGGGATGTAGACGGGGACACAGGCTGGACAGGGGTGCAGAGGGAGATTTGGGGGTGCATGTGGATGCAGGCTACAAGAAGGGTGCGGGGATAGGATGCGGGGAGTGATGAGGGCTGGATGAGGGGTGCAGGGGGAGATTTGGGAGCGCAGGGGGGATGCAGGCTGGAAGAGGGGAGCGAGGGGGATGTGCGGGGCGATGTGGCCTGGTGTGGATGCGGGGGTGCAGGAGGGATGCGGGAAGGATGCAGGCGGGGTGAGGGTGCAGGGGTGACTCAAGGAGGGATGCCGAGATACCGGAGGGATGCTGGGGTGCGGGGGGCGCGGGAGGGGCTGCAGCTACCGGGCGGAAGCGCTGAGTCAGGCGAGGGGGGGGGTGGGGGGTGTTACGCACCTTCGTCCTCTCCCATAGGTTCGTCCCTCCAGGTGCAGCACAGCAGCATCAACCTCATGCGGCCGCGCTGCCCGGCGCCGCGCCAGGCCCGGCCCCGCCGCAGCAACCCCGGCCCGGCCCCGCGCTGCGGCTCCGCGGGCGGCGGAGGGGGCGGAGCTTCGGGGCGTGGGCGGGGTCTAGAGGGGGCCTGGTCTGGAGGGGGCGCGGTCTAGATGGTCGGGGGATGGGGCCCGCAGAGGGGTTTGGGAGGGGCGGGCCGGGCCTAGAGGGGTGGGGGCTAAAGGGGCGGGGGCTGGGGGGGGCAGTGGGGCTGCGGTCCCCACCCGTCCGGCGCTGTGGCTGTGGGACAGGGACCGGGGGTCTAAGTGACCAGGGGCAGGATGAGAGGAAATGGCCTCAAGTTGCACCAGGGAGGTTTGGATGCGGTATCAGGAACAACCCTGTTCAATGTCTTTATCAATGACCTGGATGAAGGCATTGAGTGCACCCTCAGCAAGTTTGCAGATGACACTAAGCTGGGAGGAAGTGTGGATCTGCTGGAGGGTAGGGAGGTTCCAAAGGGATCTGAACAGGCTGGACCGATGGGCTGAGGCCAATGGCATGAGGTTTAACAAGACCAAATGCCGGGTCCTGCACTTGGGGCACAACAACCCCATGCAGTGCCACAGACTGGGGGAAGAGTGGCTGGAGACCTGCATGGAAGAGAAGGACCTGGGGGTAATAGTTGACAACTGACTGAACATGAGCCAGCAGTGTGCCCAGGTGGCCAAGAAGGCCAATGGCATCTTGGCTTGGAACAGAAACAGTGTGACCAACAGGTCCAGAGAGGTTATTCTTCTGTACTCGGCACTGGTGAGACTGCACCTTGAGTACTGTGTTCAGTTCTGGGCCCCTCACCACAAGAAGGATGTTGAGGCTCTGGAGAGTGTCCAGAGAAGAGCAACAAAGCTGGTGAGGGGGCTGGAGAACAAGCCTTACGAGGAGCTGCTGAGAGAGCTGGGGTTGTTTAGCCTGGAGAAGAGGAGGCTGAGGGGAGACCTTATTACTCTCTACAACTACCTGAAAGGAGGTTGTGGAGAGGAGGGAGCTGGGCTCTTCTCCCAAGTGACTGAGGACAGGACAAGGGGGAATGGCCTGAAGCTCCGCCAGGGGAGGTTCAGGCTGGATATCAGAAAAAAATTCTTCACAGAAAGAGTCATCAGGCACTGGCAGAAGCTGCCCAGGGAGGGGGTCGAGTCACCTTCCCTGGAGGTGTTTAAGGAATGGGTTGGCGAATTAGGGACATGGTTTAAGGGTGTGTTAGGAATGGTTGGACTCGATGATCCAGTGGGTCCTTTCCAACCTGGTAATTCTATGATTCTATGATTCTAATTCCGTCACTGACAGAGCGGTAAAGCCCTGTCAGAGGCTGCCCAGGGGCAGCGGGGGAGGCTTCAACCCTGGAGGGGTTCAAAGACCCTATGGATGTGGCACCTAGGGACATGTTTTCACAGGCATGGTGGGGCTGGGCAGCCGGTTGGACTGGACGAGCTTAGAGGGCTTTTCCAACCTCAATGATACCATAATTCTCTGTTTCTAAGATCCCCCTCATTCCCCAGGCTGTCACAGCAGGACAGGGCATGGATGTCCCACTGGATCTCTGGGCTGTCACTGCAGGACAGGGCACAGACCTCCCCCTGGGTCCCCAAGTTGTCACAGTGGGACAGGACATGACCATTCCCATCATTCCCTGGTCTATCACCATGGGATAGGGCATAGATGTCCCAGTTGCTCCCTGGGCTGTTGCTGCAGCACAAGGCATGGACACCCTTGTCATCCTTTTGTTTGTCACCATGGGAAAGGGATGTATCCCTTGTCACCTGTCACCAAGGACAGGGAACAGACCTCCCCCTGCGTCCCTGAGTTGTCACTGTGGGACATGTCCACCTCCATCACCCCCTGCTCTGTCAGGCCAGGGTGCTGCACAGATGTCCACCTCATCCTCTGGGCTGTCCCCATGAGGCAGAACAAGGATGTCCCCCCATCCTGGGTCTCTGTCTGTGGGACAGGGCACAGACGTCCCCCTGGTCCCCAGCCTGTCCCCTCATCCACCCCACGTTCCGGCGCTGTCACTGCACAGTGGGGCACATGGTATCCCCAGACCAAGGACCACCCATCACCACCACCAACATGAGAGGGGGACAGGGACATGGGAAGGGGAAATGGACACGGGATGGAGCCAGAGTCCTTTAAAAACTTGTCCTTTATTTGTCTGTTGGAAGCGAGGCCCTCGCAACAGGGCGTCCCACACAGCAAAGTGAGAAATATGAGGAGACCAAGCCCCTCTGCCCGCGTCCCACCGGACTGGGGCAGCACAGGGAGCTGGGGGGGTAGGGGGTCCAGGGTGATGGGGACAGCCCCCTCGCACAGCCCCCCACTGCCAGGACACACCTCCTTCCAACACAGGGTGCGCCTCACCTGCACCACCCCCCCCGGGTCAGCTCTGGGGCTGGGGTGGGGGTGACACCCCAAGGACCCCCCTGGTCCCCCAGGGAGCGATAGCACCAAGCAGGGCAGCTGCTCCCCACCGTTTATTCTGCGCTCCCTGATGGGACGGAGAGGCTGGGAGGGGAACGGGCCCTCCTGGGAATGTGGAGCTGGGAATGGCCCCGGGATGGGGAGGTCCGGGCTTTTTGGGAAGGGGGCTCTCTCAGCTTTGCTTGGGTTTTTACATTCTGGACCATGCAGTAGCACCAAAGTTCATGAGGTCATCGGTGATGGCAGGATTACTTCCGCTTCCTCCCGCAGTATTTCCCTTGTGCGCAGCCCACACCGCCTGCAAGGGCAGAAGGGATACAGGGGGTGAGCCCCCTCCTGCACCCCCGACCCCTGGTGAGGGGCTGTGAGAAAGGTGCAGGAGCTGGGTTTCCTCAGCAGAGCTCACCTCTAAAGCCCAGGGCACCAAGGGCTCCTCCGAAGGTCTTGGGGGGCTTCCCTGCAAGGAGGGAGGCAAAGAGAGGTGAGCGGGACCCCCACCCCGCTTGAGGTCACCTCACCCCAAAAAATACCACCCCCCTCTGTGGGGAATGGACACTCACCACCGAATCCCAGCTGGCCGGCAACCCCACCTGCAAGGAGAGTGAAGCTCTCAGAATCCACAGGCACTCACACTGCTCTACCCTGAACTCCCGGGCTCAGCCCCATCCCCTGAGTCCCCGCCCAGGCCGTGTCCCCATGCTCCGTGGGCTGCGCGTGTCCCCATGAGCCACCCCCGGGACTTGCCCAGGAGCCGAGCTGGGATGGTACCTGGAAATATTGGTGACACGCCGAAACCGGGAACACCGACACCTGGGAAAAAAGTGACAGCCAGTGACAGCCAGTGACAGCCAGTGACAGCAGTGCCACCCTGCCCAGCTGGGGACACCCTGCCTGGGGATCCTTGATTGCTGCAGGGACAGGAAATGCTGCAAAAGCCCTGTCCCCACCGTGGCACCCGCCCGGCTTTGGGGTGCTCTCACAGGCAGTGGGGTGCCCAGTGGGGACAGCTGGGAGACAGTGGGGACAGTGGCTGAGTGGGGACAGGAGGGTGTCAGTGGGGACAGCGGGGTGCCAGCAGGGACAGCGGCTGTATGGGGACAGCAGGGTGCCCAGCAAGGACAGCTGCCAAGCAGGGACAGCAGCTGGGTGGAGACAGCAAGCAGGGATACACATGGAGCAGTAGGGGACACCATCCCACTCCAGCACTCACCTGGCTGCAGCCCCCCAACACCAAAACCTGCAGGATGGGAGATCTCTGGTGAGAAGGGGTGTACGGATGGGGATGGGGGTGGGTGTTCTCCCCTTCCCCCAGACAGAGCAGCCCCCGGCTCCTTACCTGGCTTTGGAGGTTTCCCAGCTCCTGGAAACAAGGCTCCTGTGTCAGAGAGGGGCGTCAGTGCAGCCCTCACTGCCCCCACAGCTGTAGCCTGAGCCTGCTCTGAATCCCCAAGCAGGGACTTGCAGCTCCCGTGTATTGGGGACGCGGCATAGCACTGTCCCCTGTCCCCTGTCTCCTGTCCCCATGGCACCGCTGATGCCATGACCCTCAGGAGCTGTTCAGTGCTGGCACTCCTTTCTGATCCCACCCCAGGAGCTGGGCAGGTGTCAGACACAGGGCACAGGGCACGGTGACAGTGCGGGAGGGGACAAAATTGACCCTGCATCCCATAAATGCCCTTGCCCTTCTGGTACTCTGCCAGCATTCTGCTGCTGCTCTGCTTCCTGCACTCCAGCCCTGGGGAGCCCCGATGCTGGGGGCAAACATCACTCACCAGCACCAAGGCCACCAACTCCAAGGCCACCAACTCCAAGACCACCGACTCCAAGGCCACCTAGGATGCAGAGCCCAGGTAAGCACAAGCAGGAACAGGCAGCAGGGCAGTGTCTAATCCGCTCCTCACCCAGCCAGATGCGTGTCCGTCCTTCCACGGGCAGCCCCCACTCCTTCCACACCCTGGGAAAGCATCCCTCTGCCTCATTCCTCTGCTCTCATCCCTCAGCTCCTATCTCTCTGCCACCACCCCTCCTCCCCAACATCCCCATCGCTGGGACTCAGCTCCTGCCAGCACCTACCTGGGACACCGCCGACCCCTGGGAGTCCAACCCCAGGAACACCTGCCAGAGAAAATCCATCAACCCATGTCCCCAGCAGCTCAGCACCCACAGCTTGGGGTACTGTCAGCCAGACTTCGACCCACTGAAGTGGCCCTGACCCCCATCTGGGGGGTTTCCAGCCCCATCTGAAAGCACCCACAGCAAGAGGCCCTGGCCCAGGTTGCCCAGAAAAGTGGTGGCTGCTCCATCCCAGGAGGTGTTCAAGGCCAGGTTGGATGGGGCTTGGAGCCCCTGATCCAGTGGGAGGTGTCCCTGCCCGTGGCAGAGGGGATGGAACTGGATGCTCTTTAAGGTCCCTTCCAACTCAAACCATTCTAAGACCTGGAGAATGCTCACCCTCTGCATGACGCATCGCTCCAGGCACGTGCAGCACAGGAGACAAAAGTCCCGAGTGAGTCAAGGGGAGGGGACATTGGTGGCACTTTACACCTACAGGGGACAGCATGCCACCTCCCATGCCTGGGCCACCCTCTGCAAGAGCACCAGGGATCACACAGGGGACACGAAGCAAGACCAGTCCCCCAATGGCCACGTGTGGAGGGTACCCAGTGATAGTCCACGATGGACTAGGGCAGGAAGACAGGTGCACGTACCAAATTTGGGAGGTTTGGCACCAGGCTGCACCCCTACTTGGGGGATGCCTGCAAAGTGAATGAGGACACCATGGTTAGGATGGTCACCCCCCCACCAACATCCCATGTTCGGTCTGTATCCCCCCCACCACCCCTCTATGTGTCTCAGTGGCTTTGGGCATCCCTGGCCCCCACTGTCCCCAAGCTGTTGTCCCCAGGCCGGTACCCGACCGGGCTGTGATGGAGCACGTACCTGCCCCAGGGAGGATGCCGGTCCCTGGTACCCCCACGCCTGGCACCACTCCGGGCACAGCACCAACACCAGGTGTCACTCCTGGCACTCCAGCAACACCAGGCACCGCGCCAGGCACTGCACTGGGCACCCCTCCGACCCCGGCACCTATGGGAGAGAGTCAGTGAGCACCACAGAGGCAACTCTGGGTGATCTCCATGCTCTCACAGGTTGATGTCCCTGGTATAAAGTGGCCACCCCCAGCTCGCCCAGACCAGTCTGTGCCAGTCAGGGAGAGCCCTGATGCCCACTAGGTGGGCAGGGTTGCCTGCAGCACGCTGAGCTGCAAGCAATGGTCTTCTCCATCCAACTCACCGAATTTGGCTGCCTTTGCTGCTGCTTTGGCTGCTGCTGCAGCTCCAGCCCCTGAGTAGAGACAGCAGAGGGGAGCAGTGTCACCTGGGCGATCCTCTCCAGCAATGCTGGGCAAACCACATTCCTTCCACCTTGTCTGCATCCTCCAAGGGATGACCATGAGTTGATGGAGACCACTGAGGTCCTCCTTGTGCCTTGTCCTGCCCCCGACCCACCCCTCCACCAGCTAGGCTGCCAACACCACCTGCCTTCTTCCTCCTCACCTGGGACAGCTCCAACGCCAGGAGCCAGACCACCCACTCCAGGAGCCAGACCACCCACTCCAGGAACCAGGCCACCTACACCAGGAGCAAGGCCACCTACGCCAGGAGCCAGGCCACCTACGCCAGGAGCCAGGCCACCTGCTCCTGCAAGGAGAGAGGAAAGGGTTGAGGCTTCAGCTCAAGAAGAGTGTTGGTAGAAGGAGCTGGGTGGAAAGGCATGGAAGGCTGGGGTGGGCAGGTGGATAGTAGGGTGGATGGATGGACAGACGGAAGGATGGACAGATGGATGGATGGATGGATGGTGGGATGGATGCATGGATGGATGTGAAATGGTTGGATGGATGGTGGAATTGATGGATGGATGGATGGTGAGATGGATGGATGGAGATGCAAATGGATGGACAGATAGATATTGAGGTAGCTGGCTGGCTGGTGGTGTGGATGGCAGAGTGGATGGACCAACATATGAGAAGTTTTACGGATGAACCTCAGACTCTCCATGCAGACCAGTTCTCTAGAGAGCATATTCCCTGACACAGCCAGGACCTCATCACATGTAGAGCCCCATGGAGAGCTCATCCCTTGCTCTGACCCACAAGGACCCTGCACAGTGCCAGGCTTCACCGCAAGATGAGGAGCGGTCTGGGGTGGGGAGGAGGCAGGACATGCAGGATAGTGCTGGAGAGATCCCAGCTTACCATACTTGGCTGCTTTGGCGGCAGCTGCTGGAACTCCAACTCCTGGGGAAGAGGGAAAGTGTGAGGGGCAGCGATGGCCATGGTGGTGACACCAGCACCCTGAGCTGGCACCACCAGAGACATCTCAAGCATCCCTAGAGATCAGCTCACCAGGTACCAGGCCGGGCACGCCAGCACCGGGCACACCAACTCCAGGCACGCCAACGCCAGGAACACCAACTCCTGGCACACTGACACCAGGCATACCAACACCAGGCACGCGCCCAGCTCCTACAGAGAGATCCAAGGCTGGGGCTGAGCAGGCAGGGGTCCCACCAACCTCCCCATCACGGACAGAGCCAGGGGTCCCCCACCCTGCCCTCCTTCCCCCTCCCTCCCCAGGCAAGGTTGATGGTGACTCACCGAACGCTGCGGCTTTCGCTGCAGCCTTCGCTGCTGCTGCAGCAGCATCTGGTGCACCCACTGCAGGGACGGACGGGACAGTCAGGGGAGCCACAAGACCAGCACCACCCAATCAGCTCGCACCAGCCCATCCGCTCACCTCCAACGCCGGGCACCACGCCAGGAACCCCAGCAACACCGGGCACACCGGGCACGCCGGGGACTCCAGGCACACCAGGGACACCGGGAACACCAGGAACACCAGGAACACCAGCAATGCCTGGAACGCCAACGCCAGCTCCTGCAGGCAACAAGAAAGGAGAAGTCAGGCCTTGTTGCAGCAACAGTTGAAAGGTGGGACCATATCCTAGGTCTGCACTCGCTATTAGGCTGTGATAAGGAGAGCATCCCACTGCCTCATTCCAGGAGAAATGAAATTCCTTTACTGACAGAGTGGTGAAGCCCTGGCAGAGGTTGCCCAGGACAATAGTGGAGTCTCCATCCCTGGAGGGGCTAAAGAAACGTGGCCATGGCACTTGCAGACAGGCTTTAGCAGGCATGGTAAGGTTGGGCTGCCGGTTGGACTGGATGAGCTTAGAGGGCTTTTCCAGCCTCAATGATTCCATGATTCTATGCACAGCAACACAAGGGAGAGATCAGTCCTTTGCATCCCAAGAGGCTCCAGTGAGGGTAGTAAATCTGCTGTTCCAAAAGAGAGGCCAGGAAGTCACCAGCACAGGGGACCATGATGAGCCTTATCATCATGGGGGCTTCAGATCATCCTCATCATGGAGAGACAGAGCCTTGCAGCCAAACAAAGCAGGCAGAAGTGGCTGGTGGCCCCCAGTGACTACCTCGAAGGGCTGAGTGCCTTGGACACTGGCCAGACTGGGAAGGTGCCCAGAGCAGTGACAGCACTTGTTAGTGGCACAAGGACAAGCACAAGGTCACTTCTGGAAGGGCTAATGCCAGCGTGGTTGTCCTCAGCAGGTCTCAGCAGGCCCCTTGCACCCCAGCACAGAGCACACTGCGATTAACATGTCATTGCCAAGTTTCTCCCTAAATCCCATCCTTCCCAGGGCACGTGGTGGGATTTTTTTGCTTCCTGATGTGAAAGAAAAATGGAACACATGGCCAGCAATGCTTTAGCCCTCAAAGGAAAGCTGCCACCCATCAGAGCCACTTCCAGGGGACTCCCAGGGCTCTGCAGTGATAGCATGGGAGAAGGTTCTGGGACCTGGCCATGTCACCCCTGGAACTGCCTCTTGAAGCAGCACACAGACCCCCGAGTCCCAGAGGGCACCTCAGGGCCACTTCTGCCTCATTTCTAAGTCCAGGCACCAGCTTCCCTGCTGCTTGGCCATGTCCCTCATCATAGAATAATGGAGCAGTTTGAGTTGGAAGGGGTCTTTAAGCCCATCCAGTTCCACCCCTCTGCCATGGACAGGGACACCTCCCACTGGATCAGGTTGCTCAAAGCCCCATCCAGACAGGCCTTCAACACCTCCAGGCCTGGGGCAGCCACCACTGCTCTGGGCAACCTGGGCTCCTCCTTGCTGGAACTCCCTTAGGGGAGATTTTCCCTGCTGGGCACCTGGATCTTGCTAGACCAAGTCAGATACACTTACTGAATCCCATCAGGTTTCCGTAAAGCGGTGACCCTGGGCAGAGGTTCCTTTTCCAGGGATCTCTGCCCACCTGGGCAGTGAGACTGAGCCCGTGGGCACTAGACCCTGGGTCAGGTCTGCTGCTGGAAAAATGGATTTGGAACAAAACCCAAGAAGTCAAACAAGGTCAAAAGACATGAGTTCGGTTTCATCCATTCAGCTCCTTGAAGCAGCCTGCAGGGACCCAGGGAGGGAGAGGGTCCTGCCCTGAGGATGAAGCCAAGTCCAGAAGGTGGAGCTGGGAGCTGGGCTGGGCTCATCCCATCTGCTTCTCCATAATGAGTCCTCAGGAGTGATCCTCAGGGAAAACCCTCCTGCCTGGGGGCACCCTGAGTGCCGCAGGTGGGGAGGGTCAGCAGGGCTCCCTGGGAAGCTGCTGGGGAGTCCTTGCACCATGCAGCACGTACCATATTTAGCTGCCTTTGCTGCTGCCGCCGCTGCTGCTGGCCCACCAACTCCTGGGGACAGGGGAAAGAGGGACGTGAGACACCAGTCCCCACACCCTGCACAGAGCAGGGCAGTGGGGACAGGGCTCCTGGGAAAGTCACCTGCCACCCCGGGGACGCCTCCAACACCAGGCACCAAACCAGGGACACCGCCAACACCGGGCACGAAGCCTGGGACACCGCCGACCCCGGGCACTGCCCCTGGAGCTGGAGGGAAGCAGAGCAGAAAGACCCCCGTGAGAACATCCTGTGCCGCTGGTGGGATGGGGTCTCCCCCTTGTCATGGGAGGCTTTGGGCCACCCAGCTTTGAGCTGTGCTCTCCACACCTCCTGAACCTGCTGCTCAGGCAGGGCATCCCCAGCTCCCCACATTAAATACAAGGTTCTGGAAATCACACGGTAACTCAGGAGCTTGGGGACCCCCAAGGTACCCTAAGGAGGTGGTGGAACATGCCAGCTGCTCCCAGGGCTGACACCTTTCCTCTGGATGCTCCAACGAGTGATTGCTCACTGCTCACATTTCTCCCATGAAACAGCCAACAAGAGGAGCAGCAAACATGAAGTCTGCATCATGAGGGGATCCCTTCACTAACAAATGGCAGCTCATTAGAGGCACCATCTCCCTGGGCTCCCTGCTGGAACCCCGTGCAGCTCAATCACTTCCCTGATGGAGGAGCCGCTCATAGTGGGGCTGTACAGACCTGTGCGAGGCTGTGCTGTCGCAAGGCAGCTCACAAGCCCTCCAGACACTGCCAAAAAAGCTGCTTTGTGCAAACCAGGCTTTGCTTTGGCCGAAGTGGCTGTGGGAAACCGCTCCCCATCCAGGGGTTGAAGCTCCTCTGCAGCCCCAGGGGAGGTTTTGCAAGTCACTGCCCTTCACCAGCAAAAGCTGCCGGCTGAGCAGAGTGGCATCATCTCACCTTGAGCTTTGGGCAAGCACTTGCTGGAGCTGGGACAGGGGGTTCGGAGAGCACCCCAGGAGCTGGGGCAGGTGACTGGGAGACCACCCCAGGAGCTGAGGCAGAGGGTTCACAGAGCACCCCAGGAGCTGAGGCAGGGGTTTGGAGAGCTCCCCAGGAGCTGGGGCAGGGGTTTGGAGAGCACCCCAGGAGCTGGGGCACGGGGTTTGGAGAGCACCCCAGGAGCTGGGGCACGGGGTTTGGAGAGCTGCCCAGGAGCTGCAGCAGGGGGTTTGGAGAGTACCCCAGGAGCTGGGACAGGGGGCAATGTGGCAGGCAGGAAAGCCACAAAACCCCTGTCACTGAAGCACAGCTCAGCCACAGCCTGAGAATGAACCAAGCCCAGGGAGCTGCCAAGAGAGCCAGCAACTCACCAAAAGCTCCTGCCTTCGCTGCCGCCTTCGCTGCCGCCTTTGCCGCTGCTGCTGCTGCCGCCGGCCCTCCAACTGTCAGGATAGCCGGAGAGAGTGAGGAGGAGGGAGGCACGAGGTGACCCTCCCCAGGCCCCAGAGCTGAACCCTGACACCCCCTCACCTCCAGCTCCTGGCACAACACCAACACCGGGTACCACTCCAGCTCCTGGCACGACACCCACACCGGGTACCACTCCACCGACTCCCGGGATGCCACCAGCCCCAGGCAGGACACCGGCTCCTGCCACAGGGGAGAAAGGGATCATCAGCTTGGCAATGCAGGGGTACAGTCAGCGTGTCCCAGCCTGGGATGGAGGGAAGGAGCAGCTGCCCGCTGGGAGGCGGGTGACGGCTGTGCCCGCAGAAGGCAACTCACCATATTTGGCTGCTGCTTTTGCTGCTGCTGCCTGGGCTCCAACTCCTGGAGAAGGACACGAGCAGCCGCTGAGGTCCTGAGGCCATTCCTGCCTCAGCTCCCCCACCCCACAGGGACTCAGGGGACTAGTCCCCTCCTGCCAGTATCCACCCCTCTCTCTTCTGGGAGGAGATCATAGAATCATAGAATTGCTAGCTTGGAAGAGACCTATGAGATCACCAAGTTAAATTGTACCTGTCCACCACTAAAACACATTCCTAAGCATTTCATCTGTCCATCTTTTAAGCCCCTCCAGGCATGGGGACTACACTACCTCCATGTACAGCCTTTGCCAGTGCCTGAGAACCCTTGTGGTGAAGAAATTTTTCCTGATGTCCAATCTGAACCTGCCCTGGCACAACTTGAGTCAGTTTCCTCTTGTCCTATTGCCTGTCACTTGGAAGAAGAGACCAGCACACACCCCACCACAACCTCCTTTCAGGCAGTTGTAGACAGTGATGAGGTCTCCCCTCAGCCTCCTCTTCTCGAGGCTGAACAGCCCCAGGTCCCTCAGCTGCTCCCAGAACCCCTGGGCTCCAGACCCTTCCTCAGCTCCGTTCCCTTCTCCAGACACACTCCAGCCCCTCAAGGTCTTTCTTGGAGTGAAGGGGCCCAAACCTGAACCCAGGATTCGAGGTGCAGCCTCACCAATGCCGAGCCCAGGGGCATAATCACTTCCTTGCTCCTGCTGGCCACGCTGTTTCTGATTCAGCCACTGTCAACCAACACTCCCAGGTCCTTCTCCACCAGTCACCTTTCCAGCTGCTCTTCCCCAAGCCCAGAGCATTGATGGGGCTGTTGTGTCCCAAGTGCAGAACCTGGCACCTGGCCTTGTTGAACCCCAACCCGTTAAACGATGCGCCCCTCCAGGCTGCTCCCGGGGTGACACTGCCACCCTGGGGCCACCGGACAGCCAGGTAGTGCCCAAAACCCCATGTGAAGACTGGCAAAGCGACCAAGGTGCCTGGTCCACCCAACATGCCCATGCCAGTCCCTGTCCTTGGGCTGCCTGGGAAGGGGGCGTACCTGTCCCAGTGGGGTACCCTGCCTTTCCTCCTGCTCCCAGCCCGGCTCCTATCCCACCGGGGCCGAAGCCTGCAATCACAAACAGAAAGGCAAAGCCAGGTCAGGCACCGGCCCTAGGAAGGGGGATGGGGCAGATGGAGCAACTCCCTCAGCCCAAAGGATTTCCCACAACCGGTGGTGAGGAATTGTTGTAGGTGCCAGAGCCAGCTCCCCCCAGCTGAGATGCCAGCTCAAGCATCACTGAGATGCCAGCTCAAACACCACTGCCCGGAGCTAGCGGCGATGTAGGATGTACCCCAGCAGAGAGCAGCCAGCCGGAGTGCCTGCAGATCCACAGCTCCCAGCTCCATGGGATGTCAGGTGAGCTGGGTTGCTTCCAGCCAGGTCCACAACGCAGGGCAAGGTCCCACCTCACCCTGGGAGCACGACCGCCTCACTCCACCCGAGGGGTCAGTGAACGCAAAGTCACAACAGCAGCCAGCAGAGCCACAAGGAGCTACGACCACGGAGCAAGGGCTACGAGCACTCACCATAGGGCAACTTACCCGTGCTGTAGGGCAATCCATAGCCACCTGGAGAGGAGAGAAGGTGGCGGGTTAGCACCTGGCTGATGGTGGCCGTGCCCCTTCTGCCTCGTGGTGTAGCCCCTCTCTGCCAGCCAGCTCTGCAGCAGCAGCTCCTTCCACTGGGACAGTCGATCCTCCAGCACAACCCCTATCACATTGCCAGGCCAGGGGATGCTCTTCTCCATCACCTCAGAAGCAGCAGCTCCAAAAAGAGCCGCTTGCTCTCAGACCTGCACCCAGGGCTGCAATGCCCAAAGTCAGTTTTCCAGGAGCCTCCAATGATCCTGCCTCAGTGGGGCTCCCGCGGGAGCCCTGCGGCAAGAGCTGTACCCAGCTGGCTGCACCACAGACAGCTTCAAATGGAAGGTTTTAATTAGAATCAGGGCTCAGGAGCTTCTGCTGGAGTGTGACCTTGTTAGAAGGTCAGCACAACGGGAGGGGGAGGGATTACAAGCAGGAACATGAACATTGCAGGTAGGGAAATGTCTCTCCTTGCAAAAGAGCAGGATCCCACCACTTGGGATGGCACAGGGACACCTGTGACTCATCGGAGACCACCCGCTTGGGAGCCTGCAACACTGAGCTCCCATTACTGTTGGCAGCGGACTGAGGAGGGGTGATGGGCTGCCACATCCCCACCAGAGCCACCTTGAGCAGCGCATAGGGTGGAAGGGGTCTTGCAACTTAGTGATGAGAGTGGGATGCTGTCCTGCAGCCAGGACAGCATTGCTCATGACAAAGCATCTCCTTGAGCCTGGGACACCATCCCCTCCCACCAGCCAGCATGTGGGGACCAGATTTCCCTCCGCCCTGCCAGGCTGTCCCATTATGTTCCACGCCAGCACAGCATTGCTGGAAGGTGGAGACTCTCCAAGCTGCGGTGTCTGTGAGCTGTGCCAGGTGTCCTGCACTTTGGTGACCTCCCTTGCCCATCCTGGCGCACCTCATCAGTGCCTCGCTCACCCCAAAGCTGCAGAAGGGTCCAGCACTGGGTGACATGCGGGGAGGTGATTCCAAGGGTTGAGAGTCCAAGCTCTTGGGTCTCCAAGGATTTTGTTGGGTCCAAGCCCAGCTTCCCACCAACCCCACGGTGTGATATCAGCCCCCAGCCCGGGCTGTGTGCATCCATCCTGGAGTGGAGATGCCACCAGTGCCACCAGGGCACTCAGGACTGATGGGGACACTGGCTGGCATGGAAACGGCTTCGCACAGACTGATGCCACATGGCTAGGCAGTGGGGAGCAGTCCTCATCCCTACAGCATTGGGTGGGATCCCCATTTCAGCCACGGCTTCAGGCTGAGCCTTCGGTGAGTGGGGTGGCCCTGGGGCCACCTCCTGAGCAGGGACAGCACAGAGCAGGAGCTGGCTGGGGCATTGGGAGCAAAGCGTCTAAAAAATGATACTTTCTACTGAACACACGATTTTCCCTGCTGTCCCCTCTTGAGCTAAACCCACTCGGACGCAGTGCAGGTGGCACGGGGATGTGTGGGCCACCCGGGGCTGTCTGCAGCATCACACCAAAAGCCTCAACAGCCAGCCCAGTGTGTCCCCACGCTGCTGGCCTCAAGCCCTCAGAGGTGACAAGCTGGCATCCCCGAGCACTCTGGCTGCCAGGCAGCACCCAGCAGCTGAAATCCCAGCTGAGAACACCATCACTGTCCTGCTGCTCCCCTTGACAGAGGTAATGCATTGATGGGGTCCTTGGCCAAGGGCACGGGTGTCCTACCTTGATTTATGTAACAAAGACTCCTCAAAAAAAGTGGGTCAGACGGTAGCGGAGCCCCACCTGGCCCCACTAGTGGGGCTGCTGGGGGATGGAGCCAGGCGCAGTGGTTTGCTTCCACATTGGGCACCCCATGAAAGGCGGCTGGGGAGGCCAGACAGTATCCGATGGCAGCAGAGCTGAGGCACCCTAATGAGTGTAACTCTGCCTCGGCGGGAGGAAACCAGATCAGGCCAAGAATTTCAGCTGCCGTTTGTGGCCATGGGCCCCAGTGGGGGGGAAACTGGCAGAGCTGCTGGGGCTGGCGCCCGTGCTGGGATGTGAGTTCCTCCCGCCACCAAGGCTTTGCTGCCCACAGCAACCTGTTCCAGCAAGTGGGAAAATACCTGTGGATCTTCCCTCTCCCCAGCACCCCAGAGATGCCGGTCCCTACCCAGACAGAGCTGCCCTCCTCCAGAGATGCTCTTGGAACCAGCAAGCTGATGTGTGGACCTTTGGAAGGCACAGTACTCAGTCCTGGCTGCCAGGCACTGCCTGTCCTGCCACTGTCCTTGCGTGGACACAGTTGGCTGGAGACAGGCAGAGCTGGCACTTCCTCAGGGCTGGGAGGTGGAGGTCCTGGAGCAACCCAGCCTGGGAAAAAGGGATGCTGAGCACCCCCATGCTTCCCTGGGCTGGGGCTGAGCTTCATCTGGGTGGGCAGTGAGGAGAGATACCTGCCTGGTGCTCCATTCTCACTGCTTGCCTGTGGTTGGTGGCCTTGGCCAGAGCTTCCTGAGCCAGGACATCTGCCCCAGGCGGCTGGCCAGCAATGCCCAGCGCAGCCCCAGGACCCTCAGAAAGCAGACAGTCCCCATAAGAGCTGTGCTGCATGCCAGAAGGAGCCTGCAGGGATGGCCTGGGGTGGCCTGTCCTAAAGTGGGTACCCAGAACATGCTCGTTCCTACCTTATGCCAACTGAAGAGAAGCACTGTATTATCCTCATGGGTTGGGGACAAGACCAGCTGCCTGCACAGCTGTGCTGGGCTCACTTGCCAAGCACCCCTTGCTCTGCCCTGCAGTCCCAGGGCCAGCACTGGCACTGCCAGGTCCAGGGGACCCAGGGCCACCACAGCCCAGCCTTGGGGAACGGCGGGTCCTTCTTCTGGAACTGCCAGAGGTCCTGCACCCCTAGCCCCGCTGGCTGTGGCAGCTTACCTGGGAGCTTAGGAGCTTTGATGGGATACCCCAGAGGGACACCGGGCTGCTGACCTCCAAAACCTCCTAGTCCTGCAAAGCCAACAGCAGACTCTCACCTGGAGCCTGCGCCCAGGCTGCCACCAGTCCTTACCAGAGGGGAGTGCCTCAGGGCACCCCAGGAGAGGAAAGCAGGAGGCTTCGAAGCCCTGAGGCATCTTCAGGCATGAGGAGGCCACAGCTGTGATGAAAAGGCTTGGGAAGGAAAGGAATGGTGGGCGAGAGAGATGAGACACTCACCCGGAATTCCTGCAAAGGCTCCTGCTCCTAGGCAGAAACACAAAAGCACCCATGTGAGCCTCGGGGCTGGTCCTCAGGGCCCAAACTAGTCTGCATTTGGACTAGTTTGGACCCTGGGCACAGCCCAAGGTCAGCTTCACTTGCCCACATGCCTCGTGCGGCTGTGACCCCAAAAGATGGGATGGAGCCAGCCCTGGACCTGCCCTCACCCCGGCATCCCTAGGGATTGAGGATACTTACCTGGACCTTTTGGCTTGACTCCAGCACCAGTGGGCACCCCAGGCAGCACCCCTATGCCAGGGAAGCGGGCACCTGTGGCAGAGACCAGACGGGCAAAGTGAGCATGGTGGGGCATCATGGCATTGCTGGTAGCCAGCTCCCAAATCCTTGTCCCCCAACAGCTCCAACCCTTGCATCCCAGGACAGGGTACCCCCATCCTACAGCGGCTACCTGGGACCCCCCATGACAGCCTCCCCACACCCCCCAGGCAGAGCTGCTGGGGAAGATCTGGCTCCAGCCCTGAAGCTGCTTCTGCTTGGAGGCCCACGCAGGAGTTCGGGGTGCCTGCATGGTGCACGGCACCCCTGAAGGGGTCCCACCTGGGACAGCAAAGCACCAGCCTCGGCCATTGGCACAGCCAAGCCCAGGCATTGCTCTCTGCTCTGGTGATGTGCAGCAGCTTCATGTGAGCTGGGGCTCTCTGGGGAGTGAGAGAAGGGGGTCCTGCAGGAGCAGCAGGCAGTGCTTTGTCCTTGTAGTCATTTGGGTTGGGGTTTTGGTATCGGGGCGCTTTTTTTTTTTTCCTTCTTTTGGTTTGTTTGTTCTCCCTTTTACAACTGTCTTTCATTATAACTCACACGTTTTCAGACATAGAAAAGACATTCCTGACCAGCAACATACTTCTCCTTCTGACAATGTTGAAACAGCTTGTTTTCACAAGTTTTCCTCCCCCAGGTTACTTTGCAGTGAGGAATTCCTCTCCTCCTGCCACCTCCTCCCCCTCCTTCCCATGCTGCCTTTGGCTGGGCAAACTGGCCCTGGCGTGGCCCCTGCCAGCTCCTCTCCTGGCGCTGATGCCGCCCACTCCAGCAGAGCTTGGCTCGAGACCTCTGGAGACAATGGGTCCCTCGCCTTCGGTCTGGTGGAAACATCCCTATGGCCCCAGCTTGGAAACTGCAGGCAGCAGCTATAGGGTGGGCAGAGATGCAAACAGGCCGGATGCAGACTCTACAAGACAGGGTACTCTGCCTGTGTGGGCTGAAGAGGTGGCACTGTGCCCAGGGTGCTGCTGGCCACGAAGCTATCAGCTCAATCCAGGCACCTCTAGGAGGTCAGGGTGCTGTTGTTGGGGTGGGGACTGCAGCTCACCTGCGCCAGGTAGCACGCCACCTGGGAAAGCTCCAGGAATCCCAGCACCTGCCAGGCAAAAGAAAGGCAAGCGTGAGTGTCTGGATGGAGCCGTTCCCCATCCTGGCCCCCTGCTTTGGGGCCGTGCACCTACCTGGTACTTTGGGGGGTTTCGCTGCTGCACCAGCTCCGGGCTGCACCCCGCCCGGTACCACCGCACCTGCAGGCAGCAGAAACCCCCTGAGCCCCGGCACGCCAGCTCCTGCCCACCCTGGCAGGCATGGGGACGCATCTGCCCTGGGCTCGACTCTGCTGGGGATGAAAGGTATTTCCTACCTGGGGAGACCCCGAGGCTGCCAGGACCACTGCTTCTACTCACACCACCAATGCCAGCACTTCGGGCATTGGGAAAAGTGGACCAGTGCGAGATGCCACTACGGGTGACCAGAGCAGCACCAAAGGGACAAGCCCAGGACAAGGACAGCTCTTGAGGGGCAAATTAGGCACCTCGAGGCAGCACTGGGGATGGATCCCTCAGACCTGGGCACAGGGATATGGCAGCTTGGTGACCTCCACTCCTGGAGGCTTAGGCTTGGCCAATGTCCCTTTCTCAGTACACCAAGATGTGCAAAGGCCCCTCTGCATCGGTGAAGATCCATGCGACAGCAGCACCTTCTGCTTGCAGTTACCCAGCAAAAGGTGTCCATGCAGCCCGGAGGACACTCGGAACTCCTGGGGACTGCCCAGGCCCTGGAATTGCCTTGACTGGCATCATTGCCTGGCCCAGCATCACACCAGCCACCCCCAGCACTAACCAGCTTTGGCAGCAGCCTTGAGCGCAGCAGCAGACGCAGCACCAGGGAAGGCGCCTCCTGGGAAGACGCCTCCAGGAAAGAGACCTGCAGCACCTGAGGGGAGGAGAACAACCAGCATGAGCATACTCAAAAAGTGGCCAGCAAGAAGGTGTCCCGCCATCCATAGAGGCTGCGGTGGGTGCAGGGGGTGGGAGCCGTGTGGGCTGCGCAGGGGCGAGGGACTGGTGTTAGGCTGCGCAAGGCGGTGGTTAGCAGGCGCCGACCTGTCCTGCACTGGCATCCCTCCCTGAAAATAACTGCTCCCATCCACAGCCCACCCATCACCAGTCACGGCTAGGCCACCCTGAGGTGTCACCATCTGCTGCACATGACAGTCCGCTGTCACCCTGGGCAGAAGTTCAGGCCACATGCAGGCACTGTCCCCCCACTGCAGACCCCGTGGGGACCCTGTGCCCCTCCTCGCCTATTGCTACATGTGGTCACCCAACTGTGGGTGATGTTGTGGTGTTGGGACCACCAGGCTGCCTGCTGATGAGTGTGGGTCCCTCAGGTCTAGGAAGGATGCCCAGCCCAGATGGGGCACACCACACAGGAGAGCACCTGATGGGGACAAGCCACATGCTGTCCTCAAGGTGACTGCCTGGTGTCTGGGGACACTGCCCTGGTCACAGCCTGCAGCAGGGATCCATGCTCACCTGGTGGCAGCCCAAGTGGGCCGAGTCCCCCAAGGCCTCCAACCCCTGGAAAGAGAAGTGGGGTGAGGGGAGGACATCCGGAGCCAGAGGAGTGCGAGTGTCCCACCCACACCATCGTGGAGGAGCAGAAGCCTGGCCCCGGGGTGGGCACGGGAGCAAGGAACAAATGAGCCCACCAGCATCTAGGACCCCATCCCATCCCTTTCTGCCTCACCCACCCTCCAGCCCATGAGGGGACAGAGCTGAAATGTTTATGGCTGAGGAATGAATCCCTCTGGCTCTGGCCAGCTCTGTCTTCCAACATCTGGGGCCAATCAGCCCTTGCTCCCTCCAGGCGCAAATTCCACTGCCTTTGGCTCAGGGTTCGGACACCGCTCCGGCTGGGGCTTCGCGCCCGCGTTTGGTTTTAATTACGCCAAAATAAAGGGCCTTGTTTTTCTTTCCACGAGCTGAAATCTGAGTAAAAGGAGGTTGCGGGCCCCCACCTCAGGCTGGTTCTCCTGCTGCGCAGACAGGCTGGCTCAGGGGCAGCAGGGTGCCCTTGCCCACCGAGCACCCCTGCGATGGTCAGGGAGGGGACACCAGGATCTCGGTCTAAAAGAGCATTTCTCTCTTGGGCCTCGATGGGTACCAGGCATCTCCTTCAACACCACTTTTGGCCCCTGCAGAGTCGGTCCCTGCTGTCCCAGCACCTCCCAGCCATGCCTGGCACTTCACCACGCGCCACGCTTGGTGTCCTTGGGCTGTGCATCGTGGAATCATGGAATGGGTTGGGTTAGAAGGGACTTCAAAGCCCATCCAGTTCCAACCCCCTGCCATGGACAGGGACACGTCCCTCTGGATCAGGTTGCTGAAAGCCCCATCTTTCCTCACCTTGAGCACCTCCAGGGATGGGGCAGCCCGGCACTCAGAGCACCATCCTGCCAGCATTTCCCCTCTCTCCCGTGATGCCCCCTCTTGCTCTCTCACGTATAGGCCAGATAAACCCCAGCACAGGCAGAAGCTGCTTGGCCATGAATGTGGGCAGGCAGAGGTGCTGCCAGTTTCCCACAGGCATCAGCTCCCAGCAGGGTTGAGCGAGCGTTAGCCAGCTTTGCAGCTTCCCGAGGAGTTTTGGCACAGGTCTACGGGCAGCAAGCACCCCAAAGGGGGCTGGGGGGAGAGGGCAGAGCACCCCAAAAGTGGCTGGAAGGAAGAAGCACAGCGCACCTTCTTCTGGGAGGAAGAAGGGCAGTGAACCCAAAAAGACACTGGGGCGGTGGAGAGGGCAGCGCACCAAAGTGGGCCACGAGGGCAGAAGGATCCTGTGAAGCTGTGAGAACTTGGCAGGAATTAGCGTGGCAGGGCTGTGCCAGCTGCTGTGGGTCCAGGGTGGGGTGTACCCTTGGTCACAGGGGAGAAACATGAAGGCAACGGGGGTTCAGAAATATCCTGGCCACTGGCACGGCCAGAGATGGCAGGAGAGCCATGGAAACTGCTTACCTGGTTTGGGAGGTTTAGCTCCAGCCCCAAGCCCTAGGGAAGGGCAAGTGCAGAGGTGTCAGAACTATCCTTCCCCTGAGCACCCCCACAGGGTGTACATCGTGCAGGATGGGGGCAGCAGAACCCCGTGTCCCCACAAGGCAGAGGGTTCTCAGCACTTACCTGCTCCCAAACCTCCAACCCCAGCACCTGTGAGCAATGGCACAGCATTAGCACCCACCCCTGGGCACCCCCCCACCCCCACTCAGGCCCCTGGGGTCCATGGGGACATAGAGAGGGTCACAAGAGTGCAAGGGGGTAAGGCATTCCCCCTGAGATGTCCCCAAGCTTTTGGCTGAAACACTGGGGACAGGCAGTGACCTCTGAGCAGCTCCTGTGGTCAAGACTGGGCAGAGCGTAGGTGCCAGCCCTGGGCTAGTGACCCCCAGCCTAAGCCTGCCCTTGCCACCCAGTCCTGTCCCCATGCCATAGGGCTGGCACAGCCACCCAAGGCTGAGCAGCCAGAGAGGTTGTCCCCTTGTCCCCTGACCAGAGTTGGCAGGTCCCAAGCCCTCTGTACTGGCTCAGAGGTAACCGGGGACCTGCCCCATCCCTGCGAGCAGGGTGATGTTCCCAGCAACAATGCCTGGACCCTCTTACCTGGGAAAAAGCCTGCTCCTGGGACTCCCCCTCCTGGAATAGCACCAGGGACCCCTGTGAGAGAAGAGACCCTCATTAAAATCCTCCCGGTGATCCCAGTGTGTCCGGCAGGTTGGGGTGGGGGCACCCCCTGGGATGGGAGCTGCTCCCTGCAGAGTGGAATGCAGAGCCCTGGCAAGGGAGCTCAAGGGCAGGTCCTTGCCTTTCCTTGCACACCTCAGTTCCCCTAGTGTGACAGTGGCGACAGGGTTTGGAGGTGTCCCTGCCAGGACCCCAGGAGGGTGTATTGGCAGAGGTGTCAGCAAGACCTGGCTCTGCATTAGAGGGAGGGACACAGGGCTGGCACGGAGCAGGGCTGGCTGGGGTCCAGCTCTGCTTCTCAAAATCTGTCCTGTACCACAGCCAACACCATTTCCATCGCCTCCAGCTTCAGGTGTCTCTGCGGAGACAAGTCCAGGTGTGGTCATGCATGGGAGGTGACGCCATCCCAGTTCATCCCCCATGCTGGTCCCAGCCAAGCATGGGCACACTTGGCCGTGGTTGCCCCATGCCCCCCCCCGCCCCAACCTGCTGAGCTGTCAGTGGGAAAAGCCAGCCCAGGCCAGCGGGACTGAGGTGCTGGACTGCAGGGACAGTGCTCAGACCCCTTGGAAACACCTGCACATCTCTATTTATCTCTGAGAAACTCAGATAAGTACCCAGGTCCCATCACTTTCCAGGGCATCCAGAGCTCATGCTCAGAGGCTTGCTCAGACACCATGGCAACGTTTTTGGCTGTTTAAGACCCTGGCAAAGCTCTGTCTCCTGTAGACCACCACGCAGCCACCCCCTGCTCCAGCAGGGCCAGGCACAGGATAGAGGCTGGCAGATGGATTAGCGCTGCAAAGCAGTTGCAGTGCAGAGGAGCGTGGTTTGGAGCATGGGTTTGGCACTGGGCAATGCGTTTGCTGTGGGGTTTGCAGTGGGATTGCAGGGTAGTTTGCAGGGCTTGCAGAGAGGCTAGCAGGAGGATATGGAGGTGGCTGGAGGCATGGGCAGGGCTGCTTGAGCCAGCACTCCTATGGCAGAGCTACACCCAGTGGTCCTACCTGTTCTGGGCAGAGGGGATGGACCTCAGGGTGGATGGGCACTGGGGACCCTGTGGTGGCAAGGCTGGGACTTGAGCACCTGCTGTCCTGCTCCAAGGTGGTAGTGGTCTCCCCAGAGCCCTGTCCCAGGTGGGGGTCTCAGCACCCTCAAAGATCTGCGTGCTTGCAGTGCTACAGCCCTGGCAGCATCACCACAAGCTATGTGGTACCCAGGGGCTGGGCAGGACAAGCAGGCAGCAACATGGGCACATTGGACTGCACATCATCTCCATCTCTGATGTGGTGCAAACTCTGGGGTTCCCCTCTTGCTCTGCCTCACACCCCCTGCTTCTTCACCCCAACAGTTGCCTGCCGCAATGTCGCAGGGACAAGGGTGTCCCCTGCTCACGTGTCTTCCATCCCCCAGGGATCCTGGGATGCACCCCCAGCCCAGCTGCACAGAGGGACTGGGCACTGGGACACATCCACATGCATGTCAGGACACACATGTGTGCAAGAGGCTGTGCATGCCCAGGAAATGTTTGGACATGCTCCCTGGCAGGATACGCACCCACAAACCTGCCGGGATGCACATGCAGGTGGAGAACCCCTGCCACGACCCAGCCCCTGTATGCACCAGCGATGCCAAAGGGCACGGCTCAGCCCTGCACACCCCAATACCACCTCTCAGGGCCCTGTTGGGTCTCAATCTGGCTCCGGAGCAGCCGCTGGCCCTCGGAGTGGAGGGGATACATGCTTGGTCATGGCTCCGGCTGGCCAGCTCACCCCTCCGGCACTCCACAGCCTGGCCCGGCTGCAGGCCAGGGGTTTATGGAGCAGCTCCTCTTCCCGGCACATTCCCCCGCCCACACCCCCCAGCCTGGAAAAACAAATCCCAGCTTCTTGCCTGTTTCCAAACAAACTTGGAGCATCCATGCATCGCCCGTCCTCCCCCACTCACTCTGCTGGGAGGGGATGCCCCGCAGCTGTTGGAAATGAAAGCAAGCAGGATGGGCAGGATCTGGCCAGGGACCCCCGCACCCAGGGCTAATGACCATCCCCAGCCACCAGCCGGGGGCCCTGGCCTCAGCCCCCATGTCCAGGCAAGGCCCCTGGTGGTGCGGTGATGCTGGGCACCCCAGGACTGGGGCTGAGCCGCTCTGCCCCCTGCACAACTGCTGCCTGGTAGAGACTCGCAGGAAGTTGGGATGAGGCAGGATGGTTCCCGATCTTCCTGGGGTGCATGGGGACCCTGGAAAACTCCAGGTGATGCCTGCCTGCAGCCACAAGTGCCACATTCAGCCCTTCTTCGGTGTCACCCTCCTGGGTGCTGTGGAGCCTATCAGGGGTTCCCACTGCGGTGCCACTATCGCTGCCCCCCCCCCCCCCCCCAAGTTGCTGTTGAAGATGTTTTCCAGGCTGCATTGACCCTGCCAGAGCCAGGCTTGTCCTGGTGGGGAGGCAGTGCCTGCTGCGGGCACTGCGAAGGAGCACCGGGAGCTCTGACCTGTTCGGCTCTCCCTCTGAGGATCAGCCCCAAGCAGCCCAGTTCATCCCAGCAACACCTGTCCCACCCCTCGGCTGCGCCACTGTAGGTGTTGACATCAGCCCACGCGCTTGGCACTGAGGCCACACCAGGCTGCAGCAATCACTCTCTGGCCAGGCTCTGTCCTTCCCCAGCTCTCTCCTTCCCCAGGAGCCCCTAGCCCAGCTCAGGCTCTGCTCCCCAGCTCAGCATGCTCCTCCTTGGCCTCTCTATCCTGCATTCCCTTGATGCATTGGGGAAGGGGAAACTGAGTCACACATCTCCCAGCTCTGCAGGAGCTCTGGACTGCCCCTGCTCCAAGCATGCTGGGACTCTGGGAAGGGTTTTCTTTTTCTTACCTCCCACCTTGGTCCCAGGGCCAGGGCTGGCTATAAGACTGCAGAGCAGGGGCTGGTGCCCAGCACCCCAGCACCCACCCCGAGGCCGCCTTCGCAAGAGGCACGAGAATTTACATTCACACATGCAGCCCCCACTGCAGTCAGGTTTAACCCCTGGAGGTGCTCAGGATCTGGTGTGGAACCTTATTTATAGAAACTGGACTTCCTTCTCCACAGTTCTGTCCCCCAGGTCACTGCAGTACCCACACTATTCCACCACCTGCACTGTTTCCGATCGTTCACTCTTTGTATCAGCTGCACCATTCCCACCTGCACTACTGCCTGCAGCTCTCTTTACAAGCCAGAAATACAGGTGTTTTCTCTATTCAGCAGCTTATTTTCCCTTCCTTTCCAGGCTGAGACCGGGATCCACGGCAGGACATGAGCACACCCCCTCACCAAGCAGCCAAACCTCAGACCCGCCAGCGGACCTCGCTGCTGTCCCTGCACCTGTGGGCCACTGCTCCCGCAGGAGGCTCAGCCTGGAACAGCAGCAGGTATTTCCTCTATTCCCTCACACTGCTGTTTTCCTTTTCTTGGGAGAATTGGTTTTGGAAACATGCGGTCTCCAAGCCACTCTGAAGCTGCACAGCATCCTGGCCCGAGGTTGCTACTAGCGTGTCAGGGGCAGCCGCGCTCGGGAGCCTGGCCTCTCTCCAGCCCCCTGGAGGCTGCAGCTTTCATCTCGGAGCACTGCTGGACAAGCTGCACCCCACAAGTTGTTTGCAGAGGCAGCAGTCCCAGCAGGTTGGTGCCTTGGGGAGGTGCCTGGCTGGGATGGGGAGATGCCAACCCAGACCCTGGTGGCACCTTGGAGACCCAGGGTGTCCTTGGAGGTTCTCTGTATGGTATGCAGGCTGGGACGCCAGCACGCCTAGTCCCAACCTACCTGCACCCACTTGGAGTCCCTCTTGTTCCCCCTGGGGGTGTCGCTCCTGAGGGTTCTCTGTGCTCAGATGCCCTGCTCCAAATGATGCGACACGCTGCACTTGACACCGTTTAGGAAAACATACGGCAGCTTGCCCATGCAGCAGCCTGGATCTAACCGTACATGTCCCCACAGTGCCCCTCCACTCTGCTGGGGGGAGCGGAGCATCCAGGACCAATCGACCCACTGCTGGGAGCTCCCCGAGTACCACCAGCTGCTGCAAGCCCAGGGATCAGTGCCTTGGCAGGGTCACTGCTCTGAGGGTGACAGTCTGCGTGCAGGGGTGCTTCTCCCTTTCCTCTCTCCACCCTAGGGTCTCTCAAGGCTGGTTTGCAGCTGCATAGGCAGTGTGGGCTGGGGGATGCTGCCCTGAGCCCTCTCCAGGCAGGTGCACCCTGGTCACCAGCCGTGCCTCTGTCCCAGAACAGTTTCCCTGCCGGCAGGGGCACGGCTGAGCCTCCTGGTGTCACACAGCACGCCAGGCTGCAGAGCCCCGAGTCACTTCTCCACAGGGAGGTGTTCCGCGGTGTCCCTATCAGCACTGGGACCATCTCCACAGCCACCTCCTCTGCGAGTTCCTTCCTAAACCAGCAAACACCCCTGGAGACTGAGCCAGGGACTGGAGCGGGGCCAACAGCCCCAAACTGCTCAGAAACTGTTGCAGGATTGCACCCTAAAGTCCTCCTGAGCCTTTCCCAGCTGGCCACCGCTCGAGAACTGAGGAGAAAAGCAACTACGTTTCAGCAAGCCTGTGCAGAGCATCACTGCCAGGGAGGGAGAGCACCCTGAGCTACATCCCATCAAGGGTGGTACCTTGACCCCAAGCTGCAGCTGCCCATGGTCAGGCACTGCCAGCAGCGTGGCTGTGTGGGCAGCTGCCTGACTCAGTGCCACTCTGGGGTCACTGCCCACGCGGTTGGGGCCAGCCCAGCCCATGGTCGGGATGTTGGGAGTCCAGCACACCCAGGCAGAGTGGGGAGCAGCGGGGCACTGGCAGATGCTGCAGGGAGCGGCTCCGAGGACCCTGCCCTGAGCAAGGGGTGGCCCAGCCTGTAGCTGCTGGCTGCCACGCACAGCACTGGCGCTGCCCTCCCCTGCGCATGAGCTCCTGCCCTCTCCCCTCCTCTGGTCCTCAGTGCTCTGGCGCCAAGCCCCACGCCATGGATCTGGCCCTGACCCCACTGCTGATGCTGTCTCGGCCCAACGCACCCTTCCCATGGCATCACAGGGTGTGACCCACCGTCTGGCTCTCCTGAGATCCTGTCCCATCCCTGACCCCGCTGTCCCCACCTTGCAGAGTTTTGCCCAATTTGGTCCTTGTACCGGGCTATAAATCTGTGTTCAGAGCTGCTCTTTCCACCATGAAACACGAGCCGTCCAGCAGGCAGGCACCTGCTGTGCTGGACACTCCAGCTCCATCACGCTGCACCGTGGGACAACGATGCTGCTCTGGATTTTGCCTGCCAGCCCCTACAGCAAGGCTGCTGCGCATGTGTGTGCATGTGCTGGGGGTGTCACACAGCCCTGGCCACCACCATTGCCAGGCTGGGTGCAGCCTGGGAGCCAGGACTGGGGCAGGCACCAGTGGATGGACCCGATGCTGGTGACACATGTGCAAGTGGGACAACACGACTCCAGGCACCCAGAGCCTGTGATTCGTGTGGGTAGAGTTGCTCTGCATCTGTGCCAGCCTGGCAGCCTTGTGTCGCGGCCACACTGCGCAGCAGCTCACATGCACCGTCTACATGATGCACACACGCACGTACAGAGACTGCCTCTGCCCCTCCAACTCCCACCACCATCACACAGGGCGGGGGTGTGCCAGCTCCCCCTGTCCCACACCATCGCACTCCCTAAGGCAGCTTGGTCGTCACCCTGCCCTGGCCCTGCCTGCACCTCCCTGAGTTTTGCGTATCGCAAAGTCTCCGGTGCCCCTGAGCCTCCGGTGTCCCCGAGCCTCTGATGCCCCTGAGTCTTCAGTGCCCACGAGCCTCTGATGCCCCTGAGCCTTTGGTGCCCCCAAGCCTCCAGTGCCCCTGAGCCTCCAGTGCCTACAAGCCTCTGGTGCCCCCAAGCCTCCGGTACCCCTGAGCCTCCAGTGCCCCCGAGGCTCTGGTGCCCCTGAGCTTCCGGTGCCTACCAAGTGTCCAGTGCCCCCAAGTCTCCAGTGTGCCTGAGCCTCCTGCATCCCCAAGCCTCTTCTGCCCCAAGTCTCTTACCAGGATTCAGACAACTGCTTTGCACAGCGGTGCTATTCCAGGACTGCCCCGTGTCAGTGCCCTCGATGACACCCCACACCAGGTGACACCCCACGCTGGGTGACATCCCAGGACGGGTGACATCCCAGGACGTGTGACATCCCACCCCACCCAGGCATGGCACACACCGCCCCCCGGGGCAGAGAGCCCCCCAGGGAGGCGCTGCCCTCCCACCCTCGAGGATGACCCCGCGGCAGGGCAGGGGGACACCGAGCCGGGGCAGGCGGGGGATTCCCGGGGGGCTGCAGGGGGGGCAGCAGCCGAGCCCCGGGGCCCATGCAGGGTCCCTGCAGAGCCGGGGGAGAGGAAGAAGGAGCCTTTGCTTTCCTTACCTCCTTGCTGAGAAGCCGGGAGGATGGAGAAGAGGAGGAGAACTCCGGGAAGGAGGGGTGCAGCTGCCTGCCTTGCCATCTCTTGAAGCAATGCCCCCGTGCTCTCGCAGGCAGTGTGTTTTATCCTAGAGCTGCTTAATTGTTGCTTCCAAGGATGCGAGGAGAAGGAGGGGGGGAGAAGGGGGGGGAGGGGGGGGCTGGAACGAGGGAGGGGAAAAGAAGAGGGAGAAGAGGCACAGGACACTACGTCATGAGGAAAGGGCAAACACACACGAGCCTCTCCAGCCGATTGGGTTGGCTGCTTCCCCCCCTCATTTCCTTATTTTTTTAATTCCTCTCCCTCGCTGCTCGCTCCAACCGAATCCAAGGCAGCTGCCAAACGCCGGGGAGCGGGGGGGGGGGGGGGGGGGGGGCACGGGGGGGCTGCGCCCACCGCCACGGGGCCACCGGAGTGGCACCGGGGGGGCTCGTGGCACCGGAGGGCACTGGGGGGGAGGGGTGGGGAACCTGGTGTTACCGGCGGGAACCGGGGGGATCTGGTGTCCCGGGGGGCACTGGGAGGGGGGAAGGGGGGGGGCTCCGTGGGGCACCGCGTGGAACCGGGCAGAGGGGGGGCCAGGGGGGTCGAGGGGGAGTCGGAGTGGGGCGCGGGTCGGGGGGGTTCGGGGGGAGTCGGAGAGGGGCGCGGGGCGGGGGGGACCGGAGGGGGTCGGGGGGGTTCAGGGGGTTCAGAGAGGGGCGCGGGGCGGGGTGTTGGGGGGGTCAGTGGGGTCGGAGGGGGTCGGGGCGAGAGTCGAGGGTGTCAGGGGGTTCGGGGGGGTCGGAGAGGGGCGCGGGGCGGGGGGGTTGGAGGGGGCCGGGGGGGGGGGTCAGGGGGGTCGGGGCGAGGGTCGGAGTCCAGGGGGGGTCGGGGCGCGGAGCGAGGCGCGGGTCGGGGGGATCGGGGGACGGTCGGGGCGCTGCCGGCAGCGGCCGGGAGGGGGCGGGCACGAGGTGTCCGGGGGAAGCCGCCGTTCCCGGCCGCTCCGAGGGAGCAGCCCCCGTAGCCCCGGCGGCCCTGAGGGCACCGAGCGCCGCCGCCACCTCCTGAGGCCGCGGCCTTCGCGCAGCCGAGCTGGGCTGCTCCCTCTCTCCGGCCCCGGCTCGTTCGGGGCTACCAGGGCTCCGAGCCCCCCCTCCAGCCCTCCTTCAGCCCCCCCCTGCTCTGGGTCGAGGCCGGTGCAAAGCCAGGCACCGCTTTCCCGGCAGGCCGCCTCGTCCCCTTCCCACGGGGCGACTCCGATCGGGCGACGGGGAGCGAGGAGGGGCGGGAGCGGTGTGAACAGGGAGGAAGAGGAGAGGGGGACCAAAGAAATCCCCCACCCTGCACGCACGGTGTGCCGGCACTACCGCCCTGGCATGTGGGCTGCCTTTTGCCAGGAGCTGAGATGCTCCTCATCCTTGTGCCTGACTCCTCATCCCAGTACCTGACTTCTCACCCCAGTTCCTGACTCCTTATCCCAGTGTCTGACTCCTCACCCCAGTTCCTGACTCTTCATCCCAGTGCCTGACTCCTCACCCCAGTACCTGACTCCTCACCCCAGTTCCTGACTCTTCATCCCAGTACCTGACTCCTCACCCCAGTTCCGGACTCTTCGTCCCAGTACCTGACTCCTCACCCCAGTACCTGACTCCTCACCCCAGTTCCCGACTCCTCACCCCAGTTCCTGACTCTTCATCCCAGTACACGACTTCTCATCCCAGTTCCTGACTCCTCATCCCAGTACCTGATTCCCCATGAACCCCACTTTGCTGTCTGGGGAGTGCAAGCCTGTGCAAGGCAAAGCCCTGTTCCACAGGGGTCCTCAGGATCAGCCCCCCCGCCCCATTCCCCACACTCCGCCCGTGGCTATAGAAACTGGCAGCAAATTATCAGCAAATCCACCTGCAAGAGGTGTGAAGTCCCAAACCTGGCCACCCACTTAAAGAAGTGTGAGCTAAACTGTGCTCTGGACAATCCCTCCAGAGCCCAGCTGTCTGCCTTATCTCAGCTCCCACTTTATTTTAGCGAAAGCACTGATGGGTAAAACTGGAGGAAATCCAGGAGGTGGAAGTTATGGAGCGTTTTGCCTTCCACACCTGGTGCTGGGACACACTGAGGAGATGGGGGGACTGTGTGGGAGCTACTGGCCCCATGGTGGACTTTGCATGGATGCTAATTTCTGTTCACCTGCGTTGTTGTGGGGCTGAGGCAGTGGGTGCATTTCTGGGCTGTGAGCTCATGTTACCAGCTCATGTGGAACTTCTCATCCCCCAGCACTCCAAGTCGTTCTCCTCAGAGCTGTTTCCAATTCATTTTCTGCCTGGGATTTGTGTTTGGGATTGCACGGAGAACCCCAAACACAGAGTGGGAACGAGCATCGGTGGGGCAGAGCAGCTGGGTTGGCCCATCTGTCCACCCGGCTGATGTTGCTGAGTGATGTAAAGCTTGAGCGAAAACACACGTGGGCACGTGTGGAGGCAGGGATGAGAAGCTCTGCAGCGTTCCAGTGGCCTCAAGGCTGTGATGTGGCCAGCGCGGGTGCAGATCACCCTTCAGGACTGGCTGGGGGTCTGACCGATACATCCTCAATGCGTTTGGCTGCAAGACATACAGAGAGCAGAGCTGGGAAAGTGGCCTTGCTGAGAATCGTAACTGGGGCAGCTGGCTGTCTCCAGCAGCTTCCAGCTCTTGCCAGTGAAATGACTCTGACTTTTGAAAGCATGTTTTGTACCTAGAAAGAATAGATGCAAAGTGAGATCTCCCCACCCCTGGCACTGATGCTGGAGAACGAGATCCAAGCCCTTTCTAATTTGGCCAGGGCAGAGGCGAGTGCTTCACAAGCTGCCCACGGGGAAGGGCTGGGAGCGTTCCCCGAGGTTTGCAAAGTGTCAGGGAAAAGCTGTGCTATTTGGCCAGTGCCAGGAAGGCACGGATATGGGTACAGACTGACGGGAAAGGGGGAAGGCAGGAAATATTTCTTGCTAGGGGGAGCTGCATGGAAAAGAGGGTTGCTGCATAGTGTGGTATCTGGGAGAGAAAATGTGTTGGAGCTGTTGTACGTGGGACCACATCCAGGACCTCTCTGTACCAGTGTGGGGGTGGGTGAAGGACTAGAGCCTTTGCTGGGAGCTCTGGCAGCTCCAGAGAGGATGCTTCGTGTGGCCGGTCCCCAGCGCGGGTCCCTTCACAGGGAGTGGCAGGTGTAGGGCCCACATGGTTCCCCTCAATGCTGACATTGTTGCTGGGGGAGATGCCAAAAGAGTCTTGCCTTGCTGTTGCACACACAGAGCTGTCCCAGGGGGTCGAACTGACCTGCAAAACAAAGAAGTAAACATCCCTTTGCCATAGCTACAGAGGAGCCCCGCACCTGCCCCCTCTCAGGACCCAGATCCTGCTCCATGTGCTGTTGACAGAGTTGTCATAGGAAACGACGCTCACCAAAGGGGTGTGATGGGGCTTTATGGTGCTTGCACAGGAGCACAGGGGATGTGCTCAAAGGAAAGGTATGTGCGAGGGGCAGATCACAGACACATTAGTGGAAGAGGCGCTCTGAGCGCTGGCTCCTGGCAGCACCATCACCAGTCAGAGCAGTCTGGGCTGCAAATCCTCCAGGAATGGAGATCCCTCACTGCTCTAGGGGCCTGTTCTGGAGCTACACCACCCTTCTGGGGAAGGAATCCTGATCTGGACATAAGTGTTTGCAGCCGGAGATACCTTTGGGCAATCCCAAGCACAAATCCAGGCTGGGTGGAGAATGGATTGGGAGCAGCCCCAAGGAGAAGGACTTGGGGGAGGACAAATTCAGCATGAGCCGGCAATGAGTGCTTGCAACCCAGAAAACCAAACTGTGTCCTGGGCTGCATCCAAATCAGTGGGACCAGCAGGGTGAGGGAATTCTGCCCCTCTGCTCCGCTCTGGTGAGAACTTACCTGGAGCCCTGTGTCCAGTTCTGGAGTCCTCAGCACAGGAAGGACATGGAGCTGTTGGAGCAAGGCCAGAGGAGGCCATGGAGATGATCCGAAGGCTGAAGCACCTCCTGTACGAGGACAGGCTGTGAGAGTTGCTGTTGTTCAGCCTGGAGAAGAGAAGGCTGTGGGGAGACCTTAGAGCAGCTTCCAGTGCTGAAAGGGGCTTCAGGAAAACTGGGGAGGGGCTCTTGATCAGGGGGATTGCGGGGATAGGATGAGGGGGAATGGTTGCAGGCCTCCCTGCAGCCTTGTCTTCTCCAGGCGAACAATGCCAACTGTCTTGGGAATATCTGTCACTGGAATCCCTTGGGTGAGAGGAGACACCATCCCCAAGCCCCTTGGCTGGACACTTAACCCAGGACCCTGTTTTCTGCCATACATGAATTCCAAGGTGATTTTTGTGATGGTGTCTTCTCTGCAGGCTTTGCCTCTCTTTCTCATCCTCTCCTCTTCCCTTCCCCTGTGGGTAACGTGCTCTCCTTTTGCTGAGAAGACGTAGATGTGTAGGACCTGTGAGGCTTGGGATGTGTTGTGAGTGATGCAGCCCTGGGACAACAATGGTGGGATCTTCATCCTTGGACATGTTCAAAACATGCCTGGACAAGGCCCTGAGCAGCCTGATCTGGCTTTGGAGCACTCATTTGCTCAGTGGCTGGGCTGGAGACCTCCAGACTTCCCTCCCAACCCAAATCCTTCCATGATTTATATCAAATTCTCTTGGTATTTATGTAGTTCTGGGAAGCCTTCAGTGATGTATCATTGAACAGTTCTAATCTGATGCTGGCCAAGGAGGGATTTAGTGGTCCTGGCTTCACACATCTCATTCACATTGTCCTTCACAAGGACAGCTGAACATCTGCTGCTGATAGGTAACTCCAGGCCGTGGAGTAGCCCCACTCCCAGCTTGGGTGTGAAACCTCTGCTCTGCCTGCCTCCATCCCCACTGCTGGGGACACAGAGAGATCTTTGGGGTTTTTTTTTGTCCTTCTCTGGGCTGCTTGCAAGCTTTCCAAGTGTTGATTAAAAGGTACCATCACTGTGAAACGTGCTGTGGCTGGGTGGATAGAGCTTTCAGCAACTGAAACACAGTGTTTACTGGAATGCACTCCAGTCATTCTCGGTCAGGACTGATTCACTGCCAGATGTCAGCACTGACCCCCAGCAGTTTTGCAGTGGAGCTGCTTAAAAATTGGAAGATTGTTTTGTATTCTCAAAAGAAGAAAGTGTGTGTTTATTACGGAGATATTGGTTTTCACTGCCTGCGCCCTCTGAAATGCCCAAAGTGTGTTCAAAGAGACTTTCATTTCAAATTGCCTTTGTGGAGAAACCAAGGCTGGAAAATATCAACCCAGAAGAGGAAAACTGAAGCAAGTTGTGGGCAACTGAGCGCAGAGATGGAACTGGTAACACTCAGACAGAACATGAACTTTACATACTGCCTGCAGTCCAGTTTGTGTCTGCAGCGCAGAGGGGCCCTAAGGAAAAGGCGGTGGAGCTCTATTATCTCGCAGCCAGATCCTTGTGGTGTTGAGGGGAAACATGCAGCAGGCAGGGCTGGGCTGCCTCCCTCCCCTCCCAGTGCACCCTGCAAATGCCAGGCGATGGCTCCCAGAACCCTGATAAACCCCAGTGTGAGTCAGAGTCCAAAAATCAAGAGCAGAGCTTCAAATTAAGTCTTATTGGAAAAAAAACCCAAAACATGTTTTCTTGTGTTCTGCTTTTTAAGCCATAAAGTTTATGCCTCCAGCTTTTCTATGTATCCAAAAGGGCTTAGCATTTTCCTTTCAGCACAGTGAAATCTGAGTCTCCCCCAGGCACATGACTCTGGGAGATGGGGATTAAACAACCTGCAAAGCAAGTGATGCATTCACTAACGGCTACAAGGCTGTGGATGCATTAAGGCAGTGTCCTGGAGGTGACCTTTCCTGAAAAGTCCTTTAACCTTGCCCCAAAAGTCCCTTACAGGGAGATGTGCCTCCCCCCAGAGCCTGAAGGACCCCAGCTGTTCCTCATTTGGGGTCTCCTGGAGGCTAGCAGCGACTGGTGCAGACGTGGACCAACCTTGAGATAAGCTCCCTGTGCCAAAACCCTTGTCAAGGGGCAAAATTGGTTCAGCAGCAATCTCCAGTCTGACTCCCAAAGAGAAACTGCATGTGTGATTAAGAGGCTCACACTCCTGAAATCTGGTATTTCATGGTCTCCTTGTTGGGAAATGACAGAAATCCTCCAAAAAGCCAAAACCAAGCTTTCAAACAGGGCTGCACGCGGCTACATACCTGCACAATGCTGCCTCGGCCCCTTTGCACCTCCCTGGGCTGCCCAGGGACCTGCATCTCCCTCTGTGGAAGGTTTCCATATTATAGCAAGTCCAGAGGAAGCCACAGAGATGAGGTGAGGTCTGGAGCACCTTCTGTATGAGGACAGGATGAGAGAGTTGGGGTTGTTCATCCTGGAGAAGAGAAGGCTGCAGAGAGACCTTAGAGCAGCTTCCAGTGCTGAAAGGGTCTCCAGGAAAGCTGTGGAGGGGCTCTGGATCAGGGAGTGCAGGGAGAGGATGAGGGGGATGGTTTTGAGCTGCAAAAGGGGAGATTGAGATGAGGTCTTAGGCAGAAATGTTTTGTTGTGAGGGTGGGGAGGCCCTGTCCCAGGTTGCCCAGAGCAGTGGTGGCTGCCCCATCCCTGGAGGGGTTCAAGACCAGGTTGGATGGGGCTTGGAGCCCCTGATCCAGTGGGAGATGTCCCTGCCCATGGCAGGGGGTTGGAACTGGATGGGTTTTGAGGTCCCTTCCAACCCAAAACATTCCATGATTCTATGATTTTTCTGCTCAAGGTGCAGGGTGGTCACCCAACACTGTCCTGGCCCTGTCCAGGCAACTGGAAACATGACTGGGGGTTTACCAGCTCTAGCGAAATAACATGGTGAGGGACCTGGAAAGGTGATGGAGAAGGTCGTGGGTCTGTGGTACAGCCATGTCAGGGGTGTTCCAGAGCAGGTGTGGGCATAGGAAGAGAGGTCAGAGGGGACTGGGATGGGCTGAGAAGGACACTGAAGCAAGGCAGAGAGAGCTGGAGTAGTCCTTGTGGTAACCTTGTGGGGACCCATCTAGCACTTCCAGCTTGGAGGTCTGCAGCAGCAAATTGGTCATTGATGCAGGAGAGATTTAGGAGGACAAGGAGAGTGGGGGGACCAGGTCCCAAAATCAAGGGAAAGACAGAAAAGGAGAGCACCATAAGGAGAGGGACGAGTAGCCCAGTACTGCAGAAGACTGACCAAGGAGCAGATACCAGCCTGCTCCAGGCTGGGAGACTGAAGAGGTCAAACACCACACAGGATGAAAGGTTCCAGGTCTCAGAGCTGGGAACTGAGAGAATGAGCAGGGCTGAGACCTTGTGAGAGGGAGCCAGCATGCCAGGGATAGCTGAGAGGTCAGGGTCTGAGCAAGGGCTGGTGGCACCAAGACAGAGGTGATGGTGGGAAAGGGGCCAAGAATTTCCAGTGTGAGCTGAGCTGGGTTTGGAGACATCAGGGATGAAAGAAGCGCTGAGCCAGAGTTAATATGGAGGTCCTTGGGGGGATAAGGAGCGCATAGCATCCCAGCACCAGCCAGGACTCCTTCACACCTCCTGGAGCTCCTCCAGAGCTACGTCCCTACAAGAGGCTTCCAGTGTGCTTTCAGTCATCTCTGTCTAATTCTCCTTGAGTCGATCCTGTCCTTCAGCACTTCTCCCTGAGCAGCAGCACCCAGATCCTCCTGCAGATGGGCTCTGCCCAGCTCAGCCTTTCGTCTTTGCTGAGGAACAGCTGGCCAGCAATGGTCCTGCTCTTCTCCAGCCAGTGCACATGCCAGAAACATTCCTCAAAACAAATCTCCAGTCCATGTTTCCCTCTCAGTGTCTGCTCTGTGGGACAGGACAAGAGTGGGGAGCTCAGCCAGTTTGCCATCAGCATGCTGACCCTCATGTCTCTGGACCAGCGCTGATGATGGTCACAATCAGGAGGGATCACGGTGAGGAGCCTACCCTGCATCATAGAATCATAGAATAATTTGGGTTGGAAGGGGCCTTAAAACCCATCCAGCCCAACCACCTGCCATGAGCAGGGACACCTCCCACTGGATCAGGCTGCTCCAAGCCCCACCCAACCTGGCTTTGAACCCCTCCAGGGATGGGGCAGCCACCACTGCTCTGGGCAACCTGGGACAGGGCCTCCCCACCCTCACAGCAAAATATTTCTTCCTAAGATCTCATCTCAATCTCCCCTCTCAAAATAATTCCCCTGATCCTATCCCTGCACTCCCTGATCAGGAGTCCCTCCCCAGCTTTCTTGGAGCCCCTTTCAGCACTGGAAGCTGCTCTAAGGTCTCCCTGCAGCCTTCTCTTCTCCAGGCTGAACACCACCAACTCTCTCTGTGTGGCATCATAAAGGAGATGCTCCAGCCCTCAGATCATCTTCGTGGCCTCCTCTGGCCTCGCTCCAACAGTTCCATGTCCTTCGTGTGCTGAGCACTCCAGAACTGGGTTCAGGGCTGCAGGTGGGGTCTCACCAGAGCAGAGCAGAGGGGCAGAATCCTGTCCCTCACCTGCTAGTATCTCTTCCAGGAATGTGTGAGGGCCCATCCAGAACTTTTTCTTGCTACCTGCCCCTGGAGAAGAAGGTGAGAAACACTGCCGGATCCCAGGTTTAGGGTGACAGGCAGGTTGCTAAGAGCCCCTGGGCACCATGCATTGCACTTTGGGGACTGTTTGACAGAGTTGCTCCTCTGTTTCCACCAAGCCCCACTATAGGTGTCGGCTTCCCAGGGGAAGCCGTGACTTTGTCTGCCTGTTGGAGTTTGGCTCCCCTCCTGAAAATCCCTGCAAGCCGCTGCCCAGACCTGGCAGATCTCAATGTCCTTCAGTTCCATCAGCCTGTCTGGGCTGAGGAGCAAGCCCCAAAACACAGCCCCCCAGGAGGGATCAGCCGTTTGCCGTGCCGTCTGGCAGCGAGCTGCAGCACAAGTGAAGCCCTGGCCCTCCACCAGCACACACTGTTTCCTCCCAGCAGGCTGGCCAAAAGGAGTCAGATGAGGACAACAGAGGAGCTGGGAGTGCAGGCAGGCGTAGAGAAAGCAGGAGGTAGTGGAGGGCACCAGGCTGGGTTCAGTAGCTGTATGGTGCTGGAGATAAGGAGAAGGAACTGATGGTGGTGGGTCCTGCTGTCAGCCACGCAGCTCATCTTCTCCTCCAAGTTTTGGTCTCTCTCCGATTCTGCCCATCAGCAGCCCCTGGTGTTTGAGACGTTTCTCCAGGATCAGAACTTCCTCACTTCCTCACCACCCCTTCTCTCCACAGTCTCTTTTCGCTCAGGGTCACAGCCAGCACCAAGTTCTCCTCCCAGTCTCATGGTTTCACCTGTCAGTTCAAGCAACGATGTCTCCATGCCACAAGTTCTTGATTCCTGCTGGGGTAACAGAGGCTGCACTCTCCTCATCTCTCATGCCCAGGAGCAGGGTCTGAACAGAAGCAATTCTTCCTGACAGCTGTTTGAAACACCTGCTCCCCTTGGTGTGAGTGCCCTGGCATCAGCCGTGTGCCCAAAACTGGGGCTGTTTGCCTCGGGGGTGTGCATGGATGAAGCTCTTGGATGGCTTTCATGCTCCTCTCTGCTCTGTCACCCAGATCCCATTGACCACAGCAATGCATTGATGAAACTCAGCCAGTGAAGATGTCGTCTGTAACCAGCATGTGCATAATATTTCAATTTAATTAATACTTCTTTTACTGCAGAGCGTTGCTACGGGCCAGGTGAGCTGTGAGCTGCAGGGGCTTCAGACAAAATAAATAGAATCAGAGAATCAGAGAATCATTGAGGTTGGAAAAGCCATCTCAGCTCATCCAGCCTGTGCCTACTAAACCATGTCCCCAGGTGCCAAATCTACATAGCTTTTTAATCCCTCCAGGGATGGAGACTCCACCACTGCCCTGGGCAACCTCTGCCAGGGCTTCATCACTTTGTCAGTGAAGGAATTGTTCCTGATACCAAATCTAAACCTCCTCTGGCACAACTTGAGGCCATTTCCTCTCATCCTGCCCCTTGTTCCTTTGGAGAAGAGACCAGCACCCATCTCACTACAACATATTTTGCTCTTTCCAGGTGAAATTTGGAAGACTTTTCATTCCAGCATGGAATTGGGTGCTATTTCATGTCTTGAAAAAATAAAGCAAACCCAGCCATTGCGTTTCAGACTGGCACAAGTATTTCATGTTGAATTCAAATTATTAGGGATTTAGTTTTGTTTTCAGGGATAGAAATCACAGAAATACTCATTTTAGGTAAAACAGATAAACATCAGGCTTTTAGCTCTGTTGGAAATTTTCAAGGAATTTCCCAGTCCCAGTGGTGCCCAGGGTCCGGGTCTGGGGGTCCCCAGCCTGGTACCCACGAGCCCCATGCATGTGGGTACGATGAGTGAGAGGCCACCCAGATGAGACACTGTAGGGCCAAAGTCACCCTGTTGCGGTGGCATATTAATCCAACTGGATGAGAAGAGCAGCCAAATATGAACACTAAGAGCAAAGTCCCAGCAAAATGAGAGTAAAAAATATAGAATGGTTTGGAAGGGAACTTCGAGATCACTCAGTCCCACCCCCCTGCCATGGGCAGGGACACCTCCCACTGGATCAGGTGGCTCCAAGCCCCATCCAACTGGTCTTGAACATCTCCAGGGATGGGGCAGCCACAACTTCCCTGGGCAACCTGGACCAGAGCCTCCCCACCCTCGTTGTGAAGAATTTCCTTCTTATGTCCCGTCTAAATCTTTGCCTCTCCTATTTATAGCCATTATCCCTAGTCCTATCGCTACATGCATCATCTGGAAGAAGAAACAGCCATGCTGTGATCTTCCCTCGGGTCCATTACATCAGAGCGTCCTCTGCATCAACGTCGTTGTCACCAGACAGAGGGTTTCAGGTGGTACTTTCCAGGGCAAATATCTCAGCTGGGGACTGGCTGGCCAAGCCCCTCCAGGCGTGCAGTGCTGGGAGCAGGCAGTGCCTGCAGGCAGAAGCCCCTTCCCCTCAGAGCGGAGCGGGGGCTGCTTGGCAGAGGGAACAGGCTGCGCTGCTGACACACTCTGCCATCTCCACTGTAGCTGCTTTTTCTCGCAGCACTTCACAACTCAGCACTCTTGAGTTAATTAGAGAACCACATGCCCCTTTCTCACATCATAAAAGCGCCTGTTTAAAGCCGGGTGATAAAAGGGAACATTAGTCTGGGTCACTGCAAGGCTCTGATCTCAGCTCAGCTCCGCACACTGCCTCGCTCTTCTGGACCACTCTCAGAGCAGGTGGAAATGATGTTTGAGTCCATCTGAACTTGCTTTCCTGCCAGCTTGCTTGAGAGACTACCAAGTATTTTACAGTTTTCTCCCAGGCACGGTTTGTTCTCTAACAGCGTCCTACAGCCTTCCTGGCCTTGCTTAACTCTTCTGTCTCCCTCCTGCACCAGGTGCTGAGTTTTTGTCTCCCAAAGGAATCTTGGGACCTTGCCTGATGTCAGCTCACAGCAGTGGTCTGCAAACCTGTCCCTAGTTCTGGTCTTCAGGTGGCTTCAGGCTCTTCCAGATGGCCAGGGACCCCGCAGGCTGATTGCTCTCCCTCAGAGCACACAAGGTGCAGGGCATGCCCCCAAGCCACAGCTTGGAGTGCATCCCTGGGGAACGCAGGGATGTGGGGCAGAAAGCACGTGGACACAGCCGGTCTAGTCTTTTGTGCCAGTCCATCTACATATACAGAGATCTCCTCCTTTCTCCCCTCTGGCCGGAGGACAGACACGTTTCTCTCCCATCCTAGTGTGCAAGGCAGAAAATCATGCCAGATGTTTTATGTTAAATTCCCCCTTTTCCTCCTTTCCACTTTCTTTAAAGAGTCTCACACAGGGAGGTGAAGACCCTGTCTGCTCTGGTGAGGATCACCTAATCTGATCAGGTCCCTTTTGGCACAAAGCACATCCAGGCTGCCATCAACCTCGGATTTGAATGTGAGATGGAGTACAGCCCTCAGCCCTCAGCAAGGAACCCTAGAGGCTGTGCGTGCCTGATGAGTGGAAGAGTTATGGAGCTGCAGCAAGAGTGCCTGGGGCATCCTGTGTGGCAATGGGGCTGCATTGTGGAGAAACACTGGCATTATAAGGTTGGGTGGCCCAGGTAGGTCAAGAGGGATGCGGACCTCACAGCCACCTGCACAGGGATCTGAACTGGGAAAAATCCTCCCAGTGGAGCATTTGCTGCTCCTCAAGGACACTTGTGTGCCAGCCCAGCTGCTCCTTGCAGGGCTGCCTTGGACAAAGTGCCCATTACTTGGAACGCATCCAGGTCTCATTGAAAAGATGGGTGCTGGAGAGGATCTGTACCCTGGGACTCTTCAGAAAGGGCAAGGACAGGACAACATCCCCCGTGGAGCTGATTCTCCTCATCCTGTGTGGGGCTTCCAACAGTTTTCTTGCCTGAAAGCCCATGGCACCATGGCTTCCGTTTGCACTGGGACCACGATCAGTGTCCGGAAGAAGGTCCCCAGTACTGATCTGCGGCGGGAGACTCTAGACAGAGGGGACCTCACTCTTTATCCTCCTCCGGGGACAGGGTCAGTGACAGTACCAGTCTTACTGGGAAGATGTGCAGCGAGCTGAGGAGTCCCAGCGTGCTCCTGGTGCTTGTTGCACTTTCGATGTAGATTTCTGAATCTCTGGGGCTAGTGGCGTTCCCAGCCCCAGCACAGCAGAGGAGGCTTGGAGAAAGCTGTACTCTATGTCCTTTGTCCAGCCAGGGACCAGACGTGCTCCTTGGCTCTGGGACAGCTCTGGCTTGCACTGCCTGCCCATCATCCCTGGGACCTGGCTGCAGCAAGTGCAAGGAGGCTGAGCTGTAAGCGGCGAGCTCCGTGTTATTTTTGCTGTGCTCAGAGCTTTGCCCCGCGTTCCTGTTTCCTTGTACTATGTTTAGACAACTTTGCTGGACACACTTGTTCCCATTCCAGAAGCATCTTTTTTTTCTGCATGACTCTGAAGAGAGGGGCAGGCGAAAGCCAAGTGAGGTCCCGGGCTCTGTGTGCCTGGGCTGGGTGGGCGGTACGAGCAGTGTTGTGTTGGGCTTCCCCAGGCTCAGCAGGTTCAGCTTGATCCTCTCACAGTGGGTTAGGGTGGATAATCTTCATCTTGCACATGGCATTGACAGGTCTTGGGACATCCTATAGTGATCTGCTGGGTGGAGTTCTGCAGGAAGACAGGGAGGCTGTGGACACCCCTTGTCCGTTGGTCTTGAGGCACCGTTGGAACAGTGAGATGGGGAGCTCAGGGATGCCTCTCTCTCAAGTCTTTGCATGGGGCCTCTGCCAAAGTGCATGTCAGCTCCTTGAACATCATCATGGCTTCGCAGCCAGTGTCTGACTCTCCTTGCTTGTTGAAGCCTGGGAAAGTGGTGTCATCTTTCAGGGAGACAAGTGTTAATTGTTCCCCTTCCTCCCCTGGCTCTGGCAGCTGAGCACTCATCTCTGCAGTGCCTAAGTGGAGGGATTATTAAGTGAATATGAACATCCTTGAGTCTAATCCACACGCAAATGCAAAGTTAAATTGAAACCAGAAGATGGCTTTAGCAGCACAGTTTATAGCCATTAACCCTTGGGCCACATGAACTGGACTTCCTCTGTAGTGCCAGAATACGGTGGCCCACCTGAAACTCCAAGCATGGCCTGGGGAGAAGGAAGCCCAGAGGATGTCTGTGTCCACAGCTGCCATCTCTGTTTCATCTCCACCAGCCAAGCCCCATGCCTGGACCTAGGCATGCACGAGGACAAGGTCATGTCACTGGTGTGGACAGTTTAGAATCTCCCAGCCCAGGAGGGCTCCCAGTTCTGTGTGTGCCCTAGGATGGTCTTACTGGGCACGTAGAAGGGCTCTCTGCTGCCCTGCACCCACTGGAGCCTTTTGAAGACCCACAGAACTCTCCAGAGGAACTGGAACAGATAGAAGTCCCAACACACCTTCCTACAAATGCTTTTGAGGGACCCAAAGACCCTGCTCCTCTCTCCACCCTGCCCGTATCTCATGCTGACCTCGGAGGAGGCACTTGGCATTGGTGCCATGTTTGACCCTAAGGGTGCAGAGCCCTGGCAGGGGAGCTGAGGAAGACAGAGAAAGCAAATTGCAAAGAGGGCCTGGCCATGATGCAAGGGAAGAGGGTCGGGGTGAGGAAGGGAGATGGAGCAGTGGTGTGGCTGGGTCACGGTGAGTGAGGATAGAGCAGTATGGAGCCATGGGACAACCATGTCTTAGCACTTCGAAGGTAGAGCTACATCAGCCTGTGTTCCTCTTCCTGCTGCCATGGGCACATCTGCCTGCCCCAGTCCCTCTGTCCCTCTCCCCTTCCCTTGCCTCCTTCTCCCCTACAATTCCCTGCACTATTCTTTTCTACTTGCTTCGTCATACACTTCTCCACACCTCCTTCCTGGCCACCACCCACCATCACTCCGGTGCCCTGTCACTCAAGCCAAGGTGGGACCACACAGGGGGGTTTCCCCTCTCCCAGGCTGTGCAAACCCCTCTTTGAATCCCCAGAAGCTACTTGGGGCAGGGATTTCTCCAAGCCTCCCATTTCCTCGTGCTTTCCCTGCCGTGCTGGTGCCTGCAGCCCATGGTGCCTGCACGGATGCTGTTGGGGTGACCCAAGGGACGTGGAGCCTGGCTGAGCATGCAGGTCTCAGGGCAGCGCATTCCAGGGAGTGCAGGCAGCTGCCAGAGGGAGTGAAGGTGCACAAGGGGAAGGCTTAGGACATGGTTGGCAGAGCCACAGCAGCCCCTGCTCCAACAACCACAGAAATATGTAAATGAGAAACTCGGCCCCTTATTTATGAGACTTCAAGATTAATTTTTCATTTGGGGAATGTGGACAAATGAAAATATGAAATATTTCTCCAATGACACAGTTTCCACCCAGAAAGTACATTCCTTGGAGGCAATGTGCATGTGCATGAAGGCCACAAGGGACTGAACCTGGACCCTGGTGCAAGCTCTGCATTGCAATGGGGTGGAGGCTGTGGGGCAGTGCCGGGATCAGAGAGCAACGAGGGTCTTGATAAACTGAAAAGCCTCTCTGGGGTGCTGCAATGGACAGAGCTGAGAGCAGGGGACAGGGCGAAGCCAAGCCTGGTGCAAGGAGAGAGGAGGCAGATTGCACATCCTGGTCCTCCTCCTCTACAGCCAGAGCAAGGATTCAGCCTCCCATTGCACAATGAAATGAGGTTTCCTCCTCCCAGCATCTACAAACCACGCAATCCTGTCAGTGCCTGAATTTCCCAAGGATGCATCCCTGTTCATTGCCTGAACAGTTAAAATTCATTACCAGCTGGCTCCTTCAGAATGACTCCTACAGGTCAGTGTGTCCATGTCTTCCATAAGCTCCATAGGTAAAATCCACACCACTACAGTAATTATGGATTTATTATCCACACTGTAAAGACCATCATCTCATGGGCCTGACCTTGCTGCCTCCCAGCAACATCAGTATGTCATAAACAAAGAATGCTCCATCTTATTATCCTCCCTGTTCCCACCACTCTCCTGGAAGGCGTGTTCCAACCCCTACTTTCGTCTGGCCCTGAGGCAGCAGAGAGGTGTCTTCCACCAGCTTGAACCCTTCTGTGCCCCTTCCAGCAGCTTCATCCAGCTGCCGCAGAGCCCATCCACCTGCTGCCATGCAGAGCAGACATACCAGAGCCTCTACAATCATAGAATCGCAGAATCACGGAATGGTTTGGTTCAGAAGGGACCTCTAAGCCCATTCAGTTCCAACTCCCTGCCATGGGCAGGGATACCTCCCACTGGATCAGGGGCTCCAAGCCCCATCCAACCTGGCCTGGAACCCCTCCAGGGATGGGGCAGCCACCACTGCTCTGGGCAACCTGGGCCAGGGCCTCCCTACCCTCACAGCAAAATATTTCTGCCTAAGATCTCATCTGAATCTCCCCTCTTGCAGCTGAAAAACGTTCCCCCTCGTCCTATCCCTGCACTCCTTGATCAAGAGCCCCTCCTCAGTTTTCCTGTAGACCCCCTGTAGGTGAGAATAAGCCATGCTCCTCCAGCCCCCTGACTTCAGAAGAGGAGTGATCTCTTTCCTGGTGCCCATCATCCGTATCTCCAGGACTGTTGTCTTAACTCACGCCTTCCATGTGGAGCTCACACAAACCCCTGGTAAAATTCAAAGCTGTCCTGACTCTTCCTGTACCTCCTTGTGTCTCACGGCCATGTGCAATGAGCCAACATTCCACTATGCTCCTCCCCTGCCCTAACCTTTCCTCTGACTGACCTTATACCTGAAAAAAATGACCTGTGTTCAATGTCCTTCCTGCCAGTCACACGGTGCAGGGATTTGTCCTCTGCACTGCGTAGTGCCACCCCATTGCCAGAAGCTGCTGTCCTGAGAAAGCCTCCTCCCAGAGACAAGGTCAGAAGGCTCACAGGGCTCCAGAGAGACCCTCCTCAGGGCTGGGGATGCCTGATGATCTCCTCACCCTTGCTGGCCCGCCCCAGCCCACCTTGACCTATTCCCATGAGTGCTGCGCTGAGTTGAAGCCAGTCCTTCTTGGACTAAGAAGGTGGGACTTTCTGGACTAAAGCAGGTGGCTTTCTCTGGGCTGAGACCACCACTGGGTTTGTTTTCCTGGGGACATCGCCATGAGTCAGACTATGATAGGTGCACCACTGACCTCACAAGAAATGCATTTTGGATGGGGACCATCGTGGGATTACCTTTAATCTCCACCCTTCCCCCCACATACTGATCCCTTCTCTTTATTGACTTAGCTGGGGTGTCTTTCGCTATTTGTTTGAACTGCGTTTGCAAAGTCCAGCTCGGCTTGACTTCTAGCAAGTCTCGTTTACACTGGGCGCTTCCTGGTCCTCAGACGTCTCAGACCTGCAGGTCTGTGCAGTCTCTGTAAGCTCTGTTGTTCTCACTGTCATTTCTGGTAGACAAAGCACTCTTCTTGCAAGGGGCACCAAATAGATTTATACCTTTGTCTTGAAACCCCTGTTGTCCTCTGGGACATTCAGCCTCTGAGCTCTTTGGTTCAGTTGGCTTCAGTGACTGGGTCCCTAACACAGGGAAGAGAAACTCCCCACCTGAACCACTCACCTAGCAGAATCTGTTCTTCACTATGATTTAGGGAAAACGTATATGCTCAATGTGCACATTCTGCAACCGACTTTTCTATCATGTCTCTGCAACAGCTAAGACCAACTCTAAAACAGTAAATTCTGGAGCCATTGCTGAGCTGCCACATCCCAGAATAGTCAGTAGCATTTGCTCTCCAATCTATATCTGGAAGTGAAAAGCTCCCACTGTGACAGCAAGATTTATGACCAGTCATGATTAAAGGACATACCCAGACTTCTTGCTCCTGTGCCTAAAAAGGAGCACAACCAACAGGAGTAGCCCCCGAGGCCATGCAGGGCTCCTGTTCCACAGGACCATGCTAGGAAAAGCACAGCTGAGCCAGCACATCCCTCCAGAGGGCCTCTATGCTCCACCTCCCCAGGGGACAGAGATAAGGACCCCATGCTACTCATCATGTTGCCTCCATGGTGCCTGCAGCCACTCCAGCATAGGAAGCATCTGAGTTGACACAGAAATACTTGAATCATAGAATCATTAAGGTTGGAAAATCTGTCTCAGGTCATCCAGTCCAACCGTCAGCCCAATCCCACCATGCCTGCTAAACCATGTCCCCAAGTGCCATGGCCACACAATTTTTGAACCCCTCGAGGGATGTAGACTCCACCACTGCCCCGGGCAGCCCTTGCCAGGGCTTTACCACTCTATTAGTAAAGAAATTGTTCCTAATACCTAATCTGAACCTCCCTTGGCACATCTTGAGGCCATTTCCTCTCATCTTATGACTTGTTACTTGGGAGAAGGGACCAGCACCCACCTCACCACAACCTCCTTTCTGGGAGCTGCAGCGATGAGGTCTCCCCTCAGCCTCCTCTTCTCCAGACTAAACAGCCCCAGGTCCCTCAGCTATTCGCAGAACCCCTGGGTTCCAGACCCTGTCCCAGCTCCATTCCCTTCTCCAGACGTGCTCCAGCCCCTCCTTCTTGTAGTGAGGGGCCCAAAGCAATTCAACGTGCAGCCTCACCAGCACTGAGTGCAGGGGCATGAGCCTCCTTTTTGTGAGCTGCAGATAGCAGTCTGGACACAGCCACAGTACTCTGGAGTTGCCTTTTTCTCCACAAAGTTCTAAATATATTTCTCCTTCTCCCAAAGAAGAGCCTGCAGCCAAAGTCAAACCTCAACAACATCAGCCCTCAAAGCCCTTCCATCTGAGCACGTTTCTGGCACTTCCACATTGATGTATTATGCTTCTGAATGGCACTCTGCATCATTGGGGTCATCCCACACCCCTAACTCATCTCCTCGGAGTCAGGGCACCTCCCTTCACCACACCAGATATACTGGGATGTGCTACATGGGCTCCTGCAAGAACACGCAACCACGTCTCCATGTTTTTGGCCTCACTCATATTGCTTGATGGGCCTACCATCATTTTCTGCTGAACCTGAGTGCTTCTCATCCTCCTGAGCTGGGTGCTTGGTTGGTCACTCTTACTGTGAGCAGAAATCTGTGGGCACCAGGTGGTGACACCGGTGAGGCAGTCACAGCAACTTGTAACTTCCCTAATTTGTGTCGTGCCCAGATGGGCTCTTGGTGGGACTTTGTGTTGTATTTGCGAATTACTATAGTGAAGTGATGTGCTGGGGTGAGTCTAGTGCTCACCAACATCATAAGGGGCAGGAGCATGCAATGCATGAGAAGAGGCTGAGGGAGGTGGGTGAAGGGACTACCTAATTGCTGTCTTCAACTACCTCATGAGTTATTAACTCAGAGCCAGATTCTCAGAGAAGTGCAGCGAAAAATCCGGGGGCAACTGACACAAGTTGTGACAAGGGAAAATCCAGCATGATGTGAAGAAAAAGATTTTCACAGTGAGGGTGAAAATCCTCCTTGGAGATGTTCACAGCTGACCTGGACAAAGCCCAAAGCCACCTGGACTCTCCTTGGAGCTAGCACTGCTCTGAGGAGGAGGTTGGATGGAAGGCACCAGAGGTCCCACCCAGCCTGCAGCTCTGTGCCATACTACGATGTCCCGCAGACTTTGGTGAGCAACATGCAGTCTTGGCTTTCGTTGCCATTAATGGAGCTTTCTTCTCCAAATATAAACAGTCTGCTCTTTTCAGGAAAATCTGCCGGCCTCTCTCCAGCGCCAGCGAGCCACATTGCTGGTTACAGCCTGGCCATTGATTTACTGGTGTGACTACGGCCAAGTTGGACGACATCTCCGTGCCGAGATCCAGCATCCTCAAAATGCAGGAGAAGCCCAGTCTATCAGCTGGTCCATTTCATCCACATCCAGCGCGGGGCCTTCGAGACAAGCAGTGTAATAAGTTTTCAGATAAAAGCCACTGTGGGAGTGCATCCATCATCGTTATCCTGATTAGAGCTAATTCACAACACGTCAGATTTCTAGAGACTGTGTCTTTTCCTCTGTCTCACTTCCTGTTTGTAAGCACATTGCATCAGTCTTTAATTAATTGTGGTTTGAAATTATTCAGACACTTCACAGGGAATAAATCTTCCCGGACCAAACGGGACATATTGCAGCGAAGGGGAGAGAGAGACGTCCCCCTGGGCAGGGCTGTGGCTTTGTCCGAAGCACTTGCCATGCTCTCTGTCAGTGCCAAGGCCCAGGGCTGACCTCCATCCTCTGCGTTTTGGAGCTGAGCACTTCTGTTCCCTTGCCGTTCCAAGGGCTGAACTCCCTCCCGCTCGTCAACGGCCAGTACAAAGCGTCTACAGCCCAATCCCGATCCGCCCATGGAATCCAAGTGATTTTTCCTTGGGAACCACTTTCACTACTTGCTCTGATGCTGCTGTCAGAGAGCCATGAGAAGTGATTGCCATAATAACGATTGAAATTCAGTTTCCCTTCTAAGCCTTTTTTAATGTTATTTAGAGCTCAAATAGACTCCTTTTTGGTTGAAAGTTTCCACTCTTGGGCTCAAGCCAAAAGCAGTTTTTTCAAGGAATTGGAGCAGGCTTGGTTCAGTCATTTCTGAGTCACACATGGAAAAATACACATTTCCCCCTTGTGCTCCATGGAGACACTTTGGACATGTACGACTCAAAACCAGCTGGAGCAAGAGACTTTAGACTTGGCTTGTTTGAGAGTCCACACCGAGGTGTAAAAACCAAGCCAGTTTTGAAGAAGTTCTTATTGGCTTTTTCACACTTCCATCCCTAAAAGAACCATCAGCTGGTGTGCAAGGGGGGGAGAAGGTGCACTGTTCACCCCCCTCCTCCATTGCTTTATATCACTTTCTCCAATGGGATAATCCTGAGGGATTAGCATTTAAAGTAATGAATGTTTAAAGTTAGTGAGAGAAGAATTCCAGCAATGTTCGATTCTTCCTAAGCCCCTTAAATGGAGCCGGGCTGAGGGGGCCTCAAGCAGGGAGAATCAGCCAGCTTCAGGAGCTGAACAGAGTAAACACAGGCAACAGTCCCGTCCTTGGTCAAGAACAAGCGCAGGGGGGACTCTGTCACCCCAGACAACCCGGTGATTTGGATGGTGCTGGTCAAACCATCCCTGCTGCAGACTGAGGCAGTGGAGAGTGGTTTGCTCCATGGCATTTGGTCCAGAGCAGCCCAAGGTATGTGTGGGTGTTTCTCAGTGCTGAAGGGTGGTAAAGGCAGGGACAAAACCAATGTCTCAGACACCAAACTTTTAACCACAAATCCCTTCTTTCTTCCCTCCATGAATTGTGTCATGACCACACAAATGACAATTCTGCCTTCCTGTAAATTGGAGAGGGGCAGATTTAGACTAGACATAAAGAAGAATTTCTTCAGGATGAGTATGATGAGGCACTGGACCACGTTGCCCAGGGATGTTGTGGCTGCCCCATCCCTGGAGGTGTTCAAGGCCATGTTGGATGAGGCCTTGGGCAGCCTGATCCAGTGGGATGTCCCTGCCCATGGCAGGGGTGTTGGAATTAGATGATCTTAAAGTCCCTTCCAACTCAAACCATTCTTTGATTCTATGATTCTATGATTCTATGATTCTATGATTCCCTTCCTTGGCTCCTTGCAGCAGCTGCTGGGCATGGAAGGAGCAGTCATCATGAGACACCTGAAGTAGCTCCCAGGAAAAGGGAACTTGTGTCCTGATGGGTGGTGTGTGGTTGCCATCAGACCTGCCTGAGATGCTGGCTGGGGATGGGACACCTCCAGGTGTGAGGCTGCGGTAGTGGGTTTTATCTAAGGAGTTGGCCAAAGTGATTCTAGGTTTGAGGACTTCCCAAGAGGCCATCTTCTGTAGGCAAGTGTCTGTGCTCAGGGTACTCAGGATGCTCAGGGTGCTCACGTGCTCACATGGGGCTCAGGGAGCAGCAGGATGGCTGTGGTCAGACTAGACCTGCTCTGGTCCCGGTGGGTCAGTGAGTGATGTGGAGCAGGGAGGTGCCTGCGCAAGAGAAGCACAGCAATCACTGGAGAGTGATAAGCTGAGTATTTCACACCCTTCATTGCCAAGGAAGGGTGGGAGTGGGCAGGAGAGGCCAAGAGGTACGAGGGACTGGGAGAGGAAATCAGCTGCATGAGTCACTGCGGCAGAGAGCAGCTGATGGGCAGGACACACACAGGAAGCATGTTTTCCCCTGGATAAGGTGCAGAGAACAAGCTGGCACCAGCCCAGGGGCACAGGTTTTCCCGAGCTCTGTTGCATGCCAGGCACGCATACAAGTGGCAGAGCTGGCTGGAGAAGGTGGCAGATTTTTGCCTAACACCATTGGTTCTGATGTGCTGCAGCAGAGGAGGTGGGTTCCCCTTCACCACAAGACCCCTCTTGCAGCAGAGAGCTTGCATTGGGCTGGGTTTGGTGCTCAGCTCTGAGACTTCTCAGTTGTCTGTGGTGGAAGGAATGCATCGCTGTGGTCAACTTGCAGCACAAGAAGGACATGGATTTGTTGGAGCGAGGCCAGAGGATGAGATGATGCGAGGGCTGAAGAACCTCCCACACGAGGACAGGCTGAAAGAGTTGGAGTTGTTCAGCCTGGAGAAGAGAAGGCCGAGGGGAGACCTTAGAGCAGCTTCCAGCACTGAGAAGGGCTGGGAAGGGGCTCTTGATCAGAGAGTGCAGGGACAGGACAAGGGGGACCAGTTTTGAGCTCAAAGAGGAGAGATTGAGATGAGATCTTAGGAAGAAATGTCCTTCCTATGCTAAGGACTAAAGAACTGGACACAGGGCTCCAGGGAGGTCTCACCAGAGTGGAGCAGAGAGGCAGAATCCCTTCCCCCCCTGCTGGTCCCACTGCTTTGGATGCAGCGCAGGACAAGGTTGGTTTCAAGGCTGTGAGCTCAAATTGCTGGTTCATGTTGAGCTTCTCATCTCCCAGCAACCCAAATCCTCCTCTTCTCAATCCGTTCTCCACTCAGCTTGTAATTACTGCATGTTCATCTAGATGTTGGTTTGGGCAGGTAGAAAGGCTATGGTGATAACCCAGGAGAAAGGACAGTGTCTTCTGGCTTCCAGAAAACATCTTTTATGAAATGACAGAGGTGGTGGCTCAGGGCAGGTTGTGGAAATCCTTCCAGTGAGTCACTCCGAGCTTGTCCCTGAAGAAGTCCTGGAGAATAGCTCATGGGCAGTTCTTATGCCGGAGGAGAGCAGGCCATGCAGCCCAACAGGGCTTTTCAGCATCTCTGTCCTGGCCAGACACCTGCCCTGAGACCTGGGGGCACACGGGGACCTGCAGGCTGTGGGCACTGCCTGACCGAGGCCCTCCAGGTGGTGACAACTGCCCAAAGCAGGCAGATGTGGGAGGCATAGAAATGTCCGAGATGTTACAGCACATGGAGGGCTTCACCTCCCCAACAGCTCCCATGAGCTGGAGAGTGGCCTCAAGATGCTGCATAGGTGATTCCTGGGACCAGGATGGAGATGCAGGCTTTGGCATCAGCAGAGGGGTAAATCAGGCATCAGGGGAGCTGGGAGTCATGTGTGATGCCAGCACAGCAACCGTTGCTGCCACTGCTTGTCTGGCCGTGGGACTTCTCTGTGTCCCCAACCTCCTCTCATCCCACACCACCATCACCTCCCATGTGCAATGGGATCCTCCTGCCATCTCCAGTAGCTTCCTGGCCAGGACAGGGACGTCGCTGCAATTGCTGGGGTAAGAGAAAGGGGTGACAGAAGAGAAATGTGGGCAGAAGAGAGGGGATAGAGGCGGAACAGGCATCCTGATCCAGGCTGGGAGCCAGGCAGAGCCTGGTGCCTATGCCAATGCACAGGGATGTCCACAGGATCTGAGAGGGATGACCTGGGGTCCAGTAGGGCTCCTGGATGTTCTGTCATCCTGCCCTGCCCCAGCCCTGGGGCTGGATGCCTTCACATCACAGGGCTGTGCCTGCCTCTTTGCTCAGAGAGCTTTTCCTGGTGTATAACCTGACTTTCCCCGTCGGTTAACGTAAGCCCATTTGATATCCTGTCTGCCACGAGTGGGGAGAACAGACTGTTCCCTCCCTCGCTGGAGCTGTTTTATGTCTTTGAAAGGACCAACACGTCTGCCCTTGCCAAGACTGTGTGAGCCCCATCCTGATCCCCAGAGCTGCTCACCCCGTGCACCGATGCTCTCTCCCCTCTCTTCCTCACCACCACGGGCAAAGAGCAGTGGGCAGTGCAGGCAGCATGGGCAGCACTCTGGCAGCTGCAGCCGTGCAGTCTCATCAGCAGACACCCAAGCCCACGTGGCAGAGCCTGGTGGGGGCCCTCACAGATGCACGTGCTCACCAGGGAGGGCACGGAGGGCTTTGGCTGGAGAACACCCCAAAGCACATCATCATCTACTGCACTGAAATGGTTTGAATTCCCCGCAGCTCCAAGGTGGGGAACATGCGTGCCTTGAGAAGCCGAAATCCCTGGCCCTGACACCCTCAGTCAGTCTCAGAGCATTGTCCGGCAGTGTCAGACAGACACACCTCAGTGGGATGCGGGGAAGGATGCTCGGGAGCAATGGTAAACCAAACAGCCACGTAGGAATGGAAGCTAAATAAACCAGGTAGCCTGAAACTCCGGTGTTAAAACTGTCCCAGCTGTCTCAGCTTCAGGCAAGCGATGGAGCACGGTGGCAGGGATGTACTGGCTGCCCCCCTGCACACTGGCCTCCCTGCCACAGGGCCAGGGGAGAGGGTTTGTGCAGAGGTGACATGGGGCCAGGCTGGGGCCAGGCAGGGGAGCCATGCAGACTTGGTCCTTACAGCTTTTGGTCTTTTTCCACCAAAGGGGTTTGGGGTGGGGGGTGTTTTATATCTCGATTTTTTTGGAAGGGTTTTGGTTTGATTTCCTCCTCCGCCAAGCACTGAGTGATCGCTCTTTCCCCCCTTGGCAGGAGCTGCCTGTCTCGTGGTGTTGACCTTGGCTGGGCTTGCTCTGCGACTGGAGTGAACTCACATCATAAATTCCCTGTCTTCTAGGAATCTATCATGGGAAAGAAAAGAAACACGAAAGAGAAACGTGGATTAAAATATTTTGCATCTTAGCACATAACAAAGAGGGGTTGGCATTGAGCAGCCAGACGACTTCCCCGAGTAGAGAGGTGTTGCAGGCACAGATCAGGTACTGGCAGGTTGGGGTGCTGCGAGTGGTGGCACCTTGTGGCACCCATGCCTGTCTGCCAGGTGTGCGGTGACGGGAGCTGCCCATGTCAGGGGATGGTGCGAACCTCAAGCACACACAAAGATGTGTCTTGGGCACTGCTATCATGTCTGTGTTGCACTAGGGAAGCAGGACAAGCCACCTGTAGGATGGTGACCCAGGAGCAAGGCTGAAGATTTTGTAGAAGGGTGTGATGCTGGGGCAGGGCTGAGCCCTGGACACCACATGGGGTGTCCCGTTGTGCAGAGCAGACCCATCCCAAGTGCTGCGAGCTGTCCCTGGCGGTGCCCCGGCTGGGGTTCACCATGGCTGCATGGCTGCAAGAATGTTTTCAGCCACCTTGCCTGGCCCTGGTGCAGAAACCCTGGCAGCAAAGCACTGAAGCGAAGCAGCAGACAGAGTGGCCCAAGCCCTGGTTGCTTTCATAAGCAGGCGAGATGCAGCACAGCTCCTAATTGAATCCAGCGAGCTGCCTTGAACAGACAAAACACAGCAATGACTCAGAGCGCAGGGCTGAGCAGACACAACTGTCCTAGAGCCTGGGAAGATGGGCCAGCACGCTGGGGTGGGGTGGTTACCCAGTCCAACACGGTGATATAGCTCCCAGGATGTGCAGGTGAGGGGATCCCGATGTGTGAGAAGCAGTGGGACAAGCCCTGAGCCTGGAATGCCCAGCGTCCTCTTGGGCGTGGAGGACCCCAGGGGGGCTGGGGTTACAGAAGGCACTGGGCACCGGGTGCTGTGGAGTGGGACACCCACCAGCACTGCTGGAATCGTCCAAGCCAATCCGTGTGGCACACGGTGCTGCACAAAGCCAGGACAGGTTTGACGCGTGAAGCCGAGGATGCCTGAACAGCCTGGGGCGGGAGTGAGGGTGTCTGGGTACTCTCCAAGGGTGGCTGTGCCCCCCGTGTGTGGAGTCAAAACCCTTGAGCCCTGCTAGGGCTTGTGGAGCTTGCTGGCAGGATGGTGCTGGAGGCTAAAAAACCCTGCTGTGATCCTTTAGGACCCTGCTCTCTGCTGCCTGGGCTGGATCTTGACTGAAGTGTCCCATGCAGGCACGGGACAGGGACATCTGAAGGGCCCGAAGGGAAGGAAGGACATGGTCTCTTGAGTGCTGGTGGAAGATAAGAATCTTTCTTTGCTTCTAGATATAAAATCTTTCTGTGTATCCCAGTGCCTGGGAACTCTGCAGAGCAGTGAATCGAAGCCAGGCAAGGCCCATCCTAAAGAGGGGTCCCTGGGGGGTCTTCAAGCAATGACGTTATGGGGACAGGAGTGTGCCGTGCTCGGGCAGCAGCAGCCTTACATCTTCTGTGCTCTGGAAAAGCCAAAGTACTGCATATCTGACACTTTAAAAGGGCCCCATTTCCCAGCGCTGGAACCTCCTTTAAGCTCAAGCATCTGGAAGGAGGCCCTGAGCCTCCCAAGTGTAAGCGATATTGCAGATCACTTAAAACACTTTCCTGTGGCCATCGCTGCTGCCCAGCCAAGAGCACCAGCAGCAGGCGTTCCTGCTTCCCCTGGGCTTCCAGGGATGGGGAGTGGGTGAGCCGTTAAAATAAAACAGTATGTCCAAATCAGCTGGGAGGGAAAAGGAAATCGCTAAGGAATGTGAAGGGATAGGATCACATGGAGAAAGCGGTGAGTGGCAGAGCTGGGAGAGGATCCCCTCAGTGACACGTGGCAAGAAGGTACAAACAGGAGCACCTGAGAGTGCACAACTCCTTCCTCGAGGCTGGAGGGTGCAAGCTGGCTGCACCTGCACCAGGTGAGCGTGTAGTGTCACACATCGCATTACACACCATGTCACACATCGCATTACACACCATGTCATGCATCGCATGACACATCCCATCACACATCACCTTACACATCACTTGTGCTGGGCTTGCATTCCATGTTACACGTCAGGAATGTCACATTACACGTCGTGCATGTCACATCACACGTCATGCACGTCACATTACGCATCATGCATCAGCCATCGTGGGGGATAACACCCTGCTCTCTACTCCCACCATACATCTGGAGGGACTGAGCAGCGCGGACCAGAGCAGGACATCATCCCAAGAGGACCAGTTGGAAAAGTTTATTATGGGAAGATTGAGAAATATCAAAAAATGTGGAGGGGGGGTTATGATGGCCCAGAAGAAGTGAGGGGTAGCTCCACGAGCCTGACCCAACACAGGATCTGGTGCAGCGTCTCTGTCAGCGTGTGTGCCTATTGCCCCACCTCTCAGAATCACAGAATGGTTTAGGTTGGAAAAGACCCTTAAGAATATCAAGTCCAACCGCAAACCTCGCACTGCCAAGTCCACCACTAAACCATGTCCCTAAGTGCCACATCCACATATCTGAGTAAGAAAGACAGCAATGCTGGTACAGACCCCCTTGGGCTAAACCAGGACCCGGGACTCTAGTACTCCTGCTGGAAACCTGCTGGGAGCCATGGACACAGCACAACAGCCTCACGCCTGGACTTCACCAGAGGCAGGGATCAGCACGAGCCAGCCCAGCAGGAAGACAGTGGGTTTTCTGGGTGGCTGCCCTCACTGAGGCTTTTATGAGTGTCCCACAAGGACAGGGCTGTGGTGGGAGGAGAGGAAAGGAGCATGTGGGATGGGGAACACCAGTCCTGGGGAAAGGGTTTGAATGAGGATCTGGGAAGGAGATGATGAGGCAGCACCTTGCAGCCCCAGCAGCAGGACAGTGTCTGCTGCTAGGAGTATTGGGTGGGGAAAGGCTGTGGGAGCTGCCTGAGTCAACACAGCAGGGGAATGTGAAGTGAGATTTGGTAATAGACCACTTGGGCAAGGGAATGGAATAGCAAAGGTGCCAGGCACAGCAAAGCAGTGACGTAAGGAGGCAGCTGGAGGACAAAACAGGACCAAGGAAGGTGGAAGCGATGTGCAAGGTGACCTTGAATCATTACCTCAGCGTGGCTGTGCAGAGAACAGACCTGAGCCCCTCCTGAGCATCCTGTCTGTCAACTACAAGATGTTCCTGCACCATCACCTTCCTGGGCAGAAAGGTCAGGAGTCGCACACCTATTCTTTCCCTCACTGCTTTCTAAAGGCTGGTTTCCCTGGGGTGCTCTCTGCAGACAAGGAGGAGGGCTGGGCAGCACAGGAGGGAGGGAGGGCGATCCTGTAGGAGCGGAGCCAGGCCACTGCTCCCAGTCCAGCCGCAGCCGGGTGTTCATGTCCTCATGCCCTGGGCTGCAGCTGCAGGTCTAATGCTACCCCGGGAAGAGCTCCTTAGGGACCCATTGCCATCCTCTGCTACCACAGGCAACCGCTCAGGTAACCCTCCTCATAAATTTTTCAAGCTCCATCTTGAAACCAGGCGGGCTATTTGCAGTGCTGGCCGAGCTCCAGGGTTTCTAGTTCACCAGAAATGTTGTGTTTGTTTGTTTTTTGAATCTGGGCCAGGGCCAAACTGGATTTGCACCAACATTTTGGGTTGCTTCACTTTTTCTGAAGTTTCCGGTGAACCACAAGATTCCCAGCCTCACAGTGGCTCAGGGAATTGATGTGCCTGTCAGCTCACACCGCTTATGTGGTGGGATCTCAGCCATGATGGCATCAAGGGCTGAGTATCATCCCAGTGATGCTCTCATCAGGTGCTCACCCAGGCTGGTCCCACCAAGGGCTTCCCCTTTCATCACTGCCCTGAGGGTTCAAGGCTATGAAGATGCAATGTGATTTTGTACAAGGCTGTTGTACCCCATCCCTGGAGGTGTTCAAGGCCAGATTGCATGGGGCTTTGAGCAACCTGATTCAGTGAGAGGTGTTCCTGCCCATGGCAGTGGGGTGAAACTGGATGGGCTTCTATGTCCCTTCCAACCCAAACCATTCTCTGATTCTATGCTGGGCTGAAGATTTCTGCAGGTTTTGCACCTGTTTGACCCCGGGAGAGCCTGTCAGAGCCTTTGCAGGGAGGGGATTGTTCCTCTCTCTCAGTTCATAACCATGCTCTCAGCCAGATGATAGACGTCTGCTTCTCTGCCAACACTGTCCTCTAGCCTAAATAGCTCTCCTCCCTCCTGCTGTTTACTCCCAGATATATTTATAGACCAACTCGCTCCCGGCCTTCATTTTCCTAGACTAAACAAGACAAGCACTTTCAGGGTCCTCTCATAAAACCAGCTCTCCTTCCACCCGCCTGTCCGACCTCCTGCTGAGCTGAGCCCTACGCACACCTGTGGGGGAGCAGAGCTGGGACCAGAGCAGCTCTTGGCAGCATGGGTACAAACTAGTCCCCATGTCCTGTGCTCCCAAACTGCTCTTCTATTTCTGTTTTGATTTTCATGGACCCCTTTGGGGATGCTGTGTAGACATCTGACCTTGCCCAAGCACTTCTCCCAGCCGAGCCTTCCAGGAGGCTATGGTGCTCCTTCCCTCTCTCCAAAATGTAGGAAAGCATTTGACACACCAGCAAATCTCATTAGCAAGCCCATAGTCTCAGGACCAGCTCCAGCATCTGCCTTCAAGATATGGGTGTCTTTCAGCACACCCTCTTGCTGTCCTCCTGTGTTCAGTTCCTCACCATCTGACAGTCCAATCTCTGTGCCCATTTGCCCCTTTCTCCGCTCTGTTTCCATGTAGTGCTTTCTCAGGTGCTTCACCAAATGGAGGGCACGTGGACAAATCCTGGCAGCAACCCCAGTCAGATGCAACAAGCACATTGCTGCAGTGCTGCAGGGGAGGATGAGCAGCCTCCTGCACAAGGCTGTCCCAGAGGCTTGACAGAAGAGTGGGCATCTCCATTTCTTGCCTTGGAGATGAGCTGATAGAGGAGGTCTCGCTTCCAGTCACTAGTGCAGACATCAGTATCCCAACAGTGGAGGACTGATTTCCAGTTTCCACTGGCAAGTGTTGGCTGAAAGGAGTTTGATAGCTTCATTCCAACCTTCCATCACAGAAATCTCTGTCCTGGAGCATGGAAAGCACTGAGGGAAGAATAGGACCTGGACTGGTTTAGTGGGGTGAGGAGAAGACCAATGAAAGACGGCAATGAAACTGGGGATGGATCTGAAGAATGAGTCTTATGAGGAGCAGCTGAGGCAACTGTGGCTGTTTAGTCTGGAGAAAAGGAGGCAGAAGGGAGATCTCGTTACTCTCCACAGCTTCCTGAAAGGAGGTTGTGGTCAGGTGGGTGCTGGTCCCTTCTCCCAAGTAACGAGTGATAGGACGAGAGGAAATGGCCTCAAGTTGTGCCAGAGGAGGTTTAGACTGGATGTTGGGAAACATTTCTTTACTGACAGAGTAGTGAAGCCCTGGCAGAGGCTGCTCAGGGCAGGGGTGGAATCTTCATCCTTGAAGGGGTTTAAAACAGGTGTAGATGTGGCACTTCAGGACATGGTTTAGTAGGCATGGTGGGGTTGTGTTGGTGGTCTGTTGGTTTGGTGATCTTAGAGGTTTTTTCCAACCTTAGTGATTCTATGATCCTATGATTCTAAAGGATGCCACAGGGCTTAGGCAATGCATTTATTAGCTGTTTTAGCCCAGAACCTCTAGGCAGGTACTGGCATGCTGAGTTTTTTTAAAGGAAAGCTGCTCCTGATGTAATCAGAAACTGGGGAGCTCAGGGTATCACACACTGCTGCATCACTCTCCTGCTGGGGATGCCATGTGGCTGAGGTGTTTTGGTCACAGAATCACAGAATCACTAGGTTGGAAAAGACCTCCAGGATCATTGAGTCCAGCCATTCCTATCAACCACTAAATCACGCCCCTGAGTATCTCATCCACCCATCTTTTAAATCCCTCCAGGGATGGTGACTCCCCCCTTCCCTGGGCAGCTTCTGCCAGAATGCCAGGTGGACTCGTTCTGTGAAAAATTTTTTTCCTGATGTCCAATCTGGCCCTCCCCTGGTGCAGTTTCAGGCCATTCTCCCTTGTCCTGTCCTCTGTCACTTGGGAGAAGAGCCCAGCTCCCTCCTCTCCACAACCTCCTTTCAGGTAGTTGTAGAGAGCAATAAGGTTTCCCCTCAGCCTCCTCTTCTCCAGGCTAAACAACCCCAGCTCTCTCATAACCCTTGTTCTCCAGCCCCCTCACCAGCTTCGTTGCTCTTCTCTGGACACACTCCAGAGCCTCAACATCCTTCTTGTAGCAAAGAGTCAGAACTGAACCCAGGATTCGAGGTGCGGTCTCACCAGTGCTGAGTACAGTGGGAGAATCAACTCCCGCAGGGGAGAATAACCTAGAATTGTCCCTAGAGAGACGGACAGACAGACCCAAGGCACCCACAGGAACATCCTTGTGTTGCACAGGCTCTAAAGTGCACCTCACCACCATGAAATGCCTGTGGCTTTCCAAAAGCCAGAGCTGATTTCTGAAGCCAATATGCTACTGCCCAGCACAGGGTGGTGGTAGTGTGGACCTCACACTGACAGCAGGAAGGAGGTCACTGTCTGTCCTGCGAACTGCAGCAACCCAAGGCACAAACACTGTTCGAGGCTGCACATCTCTGAGTGAAAGTGATGCTGTCCCAACCAGCAACAATGCGTTTTGGGTCTCAGGAAGAGCCAGTTTCCTAAGTCTGAGAACAATTACAAGCAAGATTGTCTTGGAGGAAAAACTTAAACAGAACAAAACTGGAATGATGGCGAGGAACTGTTCGAAATACTTTTCCGAGAGCCCAAGTCTTGGCCGGGGGCAGCGGTGGCAGAGCTTCAATTGCGAAGACCCATCAGACCTCCCCGTACTACTGTGCAGCACATCCCTCTCCCAGGCCTCGGCAGAGACCTCGGCAGCTCTCCGGGAAGGGGCTCAGAGGAACCAGCAGCTGGCAGGTCCTTGTCCCAGGGCTCATCAAATTGTCATCTTGACCCCACCTCCAGCCTCCCCGCAGGAGGACCAGCTCTGTTCTCCCAGCAGAGCTTTTGCTCAGCCCTTCCTTCCATGCCCCTCCGGCTTGGGCAAAGCCCTGCTCTTCATTAGGACAGCAGCCACAGCAGGGGATGTTTTCTCTTGTGTTTTGCCATCCCTTTTCCCAGCCCCTGGCTCTGTCTGCACTCCCCTTTTCAATTCTCCTGCAGAGCTCCAAAAGACTCATACCCCACAGCAGGATAGCAAGGGACAGGTCTGGGCCAGCAAGGCACCAGACCAGAAGACTGCCTCGGGGTGTCCCACTTGGCCAAGCAGTCCCCAAGCAGAGCTGACCTGTCCCCAGGGACACTTAGCAGCCACCCAATGTCACCGTGGCTCGCAGACAACCTCATACCCCCCACCCCCCCCAGGATAATGCCAGACACTTGGTGGGATGGACATGCAGATGCAGCTTTACCCAAGAGGAACAGGCTGCTCTGTGAGCTGAAGACACAAAGAGAGCAAACAGAGCTCCTGCGCCAATGTGGAAGAGAGACATTATTAGCTCTCAGCACCTGTTCTTGAAGGGAAACAAGAAAAGCCACCAAAACTGGGGACAATGACAGGGAGTCAGGTCACCCAGAGCGAGCTGGGCTGTGGGAGCAGCACACGCGTGCCATCACGGAGAGGCTGGTGGTGGGCACCACGGAAGGTGAAACCACAGAAGGTGGCACCACGGAAGGTGAAACCACTCTGTGCTTTGTTTCTCTCCCTGATCCCTGTGTGACATGGCTCTGCGTGAGAGACTCTAGGGCATGGTTGAGACAGGGGCAACAGGATGCCAGTGGACACCCAACTGTAGTTCAGTATCTATTAACACATTAAAACAAAAGGAAGGAGTTGAGAAGAGTTCAGACCCCGAAGAGTTGCTGCCAGACTCTGATCTCTCCAAAAGCAAAACCTGTTTGTTTCAGGCCAGAATCATGCAAGCAATGAGAGGCCACTGAGGTGCCAGCGTGCGAATAGCCCTGCCTCTGCTCTTCTCCGTGGTGGCAGCTTCATCCTCACACCCAGCTCCTCCACACGCCACTGCTGCAAGCCCATGGAAGTGGCTGGGTTTGGATACAGCTGAATATCCCATCCAGGGAGAGGGAGCTGGACAAACCCAAGACAAAGGGCCAAGCATTTCCCTCCCAGCAATGGTGCCGTGGCACAAGGATGGGTACAGGGAGCTTTGGGTGCTGCACAGAGGCAGCGGATGGTGGGTGCCGGCACTGCAGCACCACCAGCCATCCCTGTACTTGGGTGCAGGAGCAGGGCTGGGGTGGGGGGTGCTTCTCAGCAAGCCATCAGCAATGATCCCTTCCCTGTGCTGCTCCCAGGAGGCCTCAGGGGAAACCTCCCTTCCCAAGGCTGATGGGATTTGGGTTGGGGTGCTGGAGGTCCCAACTCAGCTTTGCGCACCCAGCCTGGGGAGAGTAGCGAGGTGGAAGGCTTCAGAGTGTCCTTTTGCTACCTTTCCATGGAGACAGCAGTGCTGGCACCCACATCTGGAAATCTCTTGCCACAGGAGCTTGACCAGCTGTTGTGCAGCTGCAGCATTTGCTGCCCATATGTGCTCCTCCAGGGCTTGTCCTCACTCTGCAGAATTGGAGCAGACACTTGTAGGGAAGAGACCCCAGAACAGATGTAAACACGAAGAAAAGCTGCAAAGATGTGTCTTTCACTCAGCTGCTCTACAGGGATAGATTTATTTTGGGCACCTAAATGCAGGTTGACATTCTGATGACACAAGGTTAATCCCAGCTGGAGGCTTGTTGCGCTGGCGCCAAGCACTGCTGGTGTCCCAGAAGGTTGATGCAGTTATGCCAAAATCCAGCCCAACACAGTCCAGGGAAGTCTGAGCATCTGATCTAAGCCCCTCTCTATCACTCCCTCAGCACATCGTGCTTCAGGTCCTCATTCTTGGTTTGAATGCAAAACTCTGCTCCTCCTCAGTCAATGCCAGGCGTTGTGAGGCTGATCCCTTCTGCTCTCGGCAAGACACAGAATACTAGCTGTCTGCAGTGACAGGCTGTGTGCTAAAGTGAGTCAGAAGACAATTCTTCAAACCACGGCAGTGGTTTTCCTGATCTCCTCCGACACGTCCTTGTTACTTGCAGCGTGGAAGTTTCCAGCCAGGAACACCACCCCTTTTTCTTTCTTTCCTCTCCACTGCTTGTGGCCATAAAAACCCAGAGTGTCTAAGATCTGTATTCATTGCACTTTTCCATTTCCACCAGCAGTTTTTCCAAACCTATTTATCTCTGGAAGAGCTACAGAAGCAGCAAAAGGGAAACTGAAACCCAGAAAAGCACCACTGCGGCACAGTGCCAAGCACGAGGAGTTTCAAAGCGTCAGTGGAACTGAGGAAAAAAGCCCCTTTGGAGTTGTTTATTGAGAAGCCAATACTCTTCCCCACAAGAATAAGCTGTGTGGCTGACTTGCAGCCAGATCAAGCCCTTGGTCCCACAGCTCAGGGATGCTGACCCCTCTGCCCTTTGGGCAGCAGGAGGCCCCACAGTGGTGCCACCACTGGTTTTCAGAAGATGAAGAGGTGGCTGCTGACTCCATCCCAGGGCAGAGATTCCCAGCTATGCATCCATCAGGAACAGCACTGCCTGTGGAGAAGGAGCTGCTTGGAGGTGGACAAGATCCACCCCAGGCTGGCACTTGTAGTGTTGAAGGTGGACGGAGAGGCAGGGAGCCTCTCCGTGTGCCTGAAACTGCAGACTGAAAAGGTGAAGCAGACAGAGCATGCTGCCCAACTTCCCTCCACTCTGAGCTGGCACTGAGCACCACCTCTGTTCCTCCTGAATCTGTGCGCTGCCACCCCTCAAGCCCAGGCTCCATCAAGGGTATCCCTAGAGGAGCCTGTTCCCATGCGGAGCCAGGCCCTTCCATCCCCACAGTGCTTCTGCTCTCCCGAGGATGCCGGTGCCGTGCTACAGGGCAGAGACCGGATCAGTGCTGCACACGTGGGTCACTGCCTGTAGAGCTGGGGAGACCTGGAGGGTGCAGGCTGTGCTACGGGACTCAGCCCAGCAGGAGGTACATCAGGCCACATCTGTGTGTCAGAGAAGTACTGTGGGACTCCGGAGAGGGGATGGCACTTGTGTGCTGCTGAGTGTGGCCAAGCCAGGGCGAGAGAGCCACAGGAACTTCATGGCATGTATTAGAGATGGCCACAGCCCAGGTTAAACAGGCGCCATATGGGCTTGCATCAGCACTGTGGGCTTTTCAAAGAGAGTCCCATTTGCAGTAACCAGCCTGGAGGCTGATATTATCCAGATGATGCTGTTGACTTTGGAAAGGCTCCTAAACACTTGAAAAACACCTTCAGCTGTACTCCAACGCAGCAGAGCAAGACTGAGATTAGAAATCGCTCTTGACAGCGTTCAGTCTGTCCAATGGGATTAAAACCAGATCCACTTCACGTCTCTGCAATTTACAAATCTCCCTTCCATGGAAGAAATGCTTTCTCTTTCATCTTACATCATGGATATGCACTTTCTACTCCTGCTCACGCCTCAGCTGTAGGGCTCTTGAGAGCATTTCAGTGCAATTGCAAACTATTCTGGACAGATGTTGCACAAACTCATTTCAAAACAGTGGTGGTCCTGGTCATGACTAGCCCAGAGTTTAATACTGTTGGATTCTGGGAATCCCACTAGGACAGTGTGCAGATGTCTTGGACTAAGGAGAGTCACAAAGTTGGGGAAGGGTTTGTAGGGGAAGAGTGTGAGGAGTGGCTGAAGCCCCTGGGTCTGCTCAGCCTGGAGAAGAGGAGACTGAGGGGAGACCTCATGGCGCTCTGCAGCTTCCTCACACGGGGAGGAGGAGAAACAGGTGCTGAGCTCTTCTCTCTGGTGACCAAGGACAGGAGCTGATGGAATGGCAGGAAGCTGTGCCGGGGGAGGGTTAGGTTGGACATGAGGAGAATGTTCTTCCCACAGAGGGTGGTGGAGCCCTGGAACAGCTCCCAGGGAAGCAGTCACGGCACCAACGCTGACAATATTCCAGAAGTGTTTGTCCAATGCCCTCAGCCCCAGGGTGTGAATGTTGGGGTTGTCCTGTGCAGGGACAGGAGCTGGACCTGATGGTCCTTGTGGGTCCCTTCCAACTCAGGAAATGCAATGATTTCATGATTCTAAGGATTTTCAATTACACTGCACCAAACCCATGAAGGCAGCGCTGATGATGTCAGGTGCTTACATCAATACAGTAAGAGAAAGCACTTCACAGCACAAACAGGAGCACTGGTTTAGTTACGTATCAGTTACAGAAAGGTGGAGTGGTTGGACAGGTGGATAATACCTTTAGGATCATCCAATTGAGATGGGAACACAATACAAACCTCTGAGGACATCACTAGTGACCACAGCCCAGCCCACAGCAATGCAGCTGGGTGAGGATCAGCATGGTTATTTCTAGATCATAGCCCATATCCAAAGAAAACACAACGGAAAACACTTGTTTCTCTAATCTATTTTTCTCTGGATGCCTGCAGCGCTGTCACCAAACATCACAGCGCTTGGAGCCATTTTCTGGAGGGCTCTGATTCAGAAATGTCATTGGTTCTAAGGAGACATCCAGCAATAAGAGAGCCCAAGATTTCCGAGCACCTTAGAATCAGAGAATTGTTAAGGTTGGAAAAGCCCTCTAAGCTCTTCCAGTCCAACCATCAGACCATCCCCACAGTACCTGCTAAACCATGACCCAAAGTGAACCTTGTTCAGCTTCATCACTCTCTTCAGCCTGTGGCCTTAAAGGTACTCAGCAAGACTGAGTCATATTTGGACTTTAAAACTCTTTGAAGGACAGAAGCCTTAAGCAAGGATGATCCTCACACTGATCTTTAAGCAGAACTTCGTAAGAACTTGCTAACCTGCGAGTAAGAGCTCAGAAATTTCCACACAGACCCTGCCAACATCCAGATGTTCTTTCCAGGAGGGGCTGTGGGCTCCTCATCTGCCCTCTGGGCACAGAGGTGACTTTCCTTCTCAGCAAAGGGGACTGTCCCTTCCCACGGAGATGCCCCTGGTTCTACAGACCTCCTAGGACAGCCCGCAGAGGCCTGGGGCCAGACATCAGCTCTGGGCAGAGAGAGTGCCAGCTCCCTCCCAGCCTCTCCTCACTGGTGTTTCTCAGCTTCTTTGGTGTTTTATCAGAACTGTTAGTTCTGAGTCTGTCTCCTTCACTTCTGTGCACGCTGTGTGTGGGTAGAAAGAGGGATGAGTTCCGGAGATGGAGCAGGGACTGCAGCCACCAGGGAAGGTCCCCCCTTCTCCAGACACACACACAGGGGGTTCCTCACTGGTGTCTTTACCAGGTGAAACCGAGATGGAGACACAGAACTGTTTGCCTGCCTCTGCTGGAACTGGGGAGAGGGAAGAGGCTGAGGCACCACCTCAGGAATCCGGAGATAACTGGGGTGGCCAAAGGGAGGGAGAAGCAGCTTAGAGAGGAGAAAACTTCAGAGACACGTATAGCAAACTGGAGGGTGTCGAGTGAGTCCTGGAAAGTCTAAAGGTCTCTAAAGCTCAGAAATTAATCAGGATCCCAAACCCAAAACTGAGAGAGATGCTTGAAGAGTCCTAGCTTATGCTTACAAAACAGTCTGATTTTGCCAGCCTGGAGGATGCAACTGCATGCATGGCTGGTCTGAGGTGAAACACGACCGTGGCACAGCAGAGCAGCCTGTGAACACCAAGCAGCAGCACCAAGAGCACAGGCATCCAACAGAGGACGTTCATGCAGCAAATGCAGGATGCAGCATGTAGAGTTGTGTCTATCGAGGAGAGGAGAGGAGAGGAGAGGAGAGGAGAGGAGAGGAGAGGAGAGGAGAGGAGAGGAGAGGAGAGGAGAGGAGAGGAGAGGAGAGGAGAGGAGAGGAGAGGAGAGGAGAGGAGAGGAGAGGAGAGGAGAGGAGAGGAGAGGAGAGGAGAGGAGAGGAGAGGAGAGGAGAGGAGCTTGTTGAAAAAACCTCCACCATGTTGAGCACAACCACGTCACAGCTGGTTGGGGGGTGATCATTTCACCATTTTGTGAAACATTTTTTGGGGAATATGCCAGATTCCAGCATGGGACCGTGCTGACCTTCAGATGGGCACAGCAGAGCTCTGTGCATCTGTGCTGATGCACCCTGCTTCCCTGTTGGCCCCTGGGGAGAGGGGAGAGCTGGGGGCAATACCCGGACCTGTCTTCAGTGTCCTCAAAGGGAGGAGAGGTACAGGGCTGTAGAGGCTTAGGAAATCATCACAAATGTAATTTTAGAAAATAACATTGTCCTTTCATGACAGCGGCTAAAAATGTCCCTCTGGCAGAGCTGACAGAGCAACTGGCTGGCAAGAGAGAGGTGTCAGATAGCAAAGCACTGCAGATCGAGTCTGTGCAACACGGAGAAAGAAATGGCACTCTCTGCTGCTCCTGACAGGGGCAATGGCTTGGAGCAAGTGCCAGGGTCAGATGTTCTCATGTAGAGTGTTTCATCCGGATCCTCACTGGCTCCGCTGGCCAAAGCCCAAACCTTCCCATGTGTGTGCTCCTAATGCCATATCTGGGAGGTGCTTCCCGGGCTCCCTGGGGCTCTGCTGTGCATCCAAAGTATTTCACAGGGAGATACTACAAATATTTGAGATACTGAAGGCAGTGGAGTTCGCAAGGATCATATAATACTGTGGGGCAAGATGCCAGGAGAGCAGAACCACAGTCCTGAAAAGATCTGGGAAGGATTTGAAACAGGAAAATACTCCAGGTTAAAGAAATAACCTATGAGGAAAAAGTGGTTGAACAAAGAGTAAGCCCAGCCCCCCAGGAGCCACCCACGCTGAGCCTGGCAGAGCCATACCGTGCCCACTGCCCCAGCATTCATGCCTGTGGCGTTGCTTGGTCTCCCACTCATGCACCACTGGAAGTCAGCGGTACTTTCTGAACCAGCTGGCTCAGCCCATCCCAAAGCCGGCTCATTCCACTAGGAAATGTATAAAAACCCCAGCACAGTTCCAGGATGTCCCCCTGCCAGTAAGCCAGGGTTCTGCGCACAGAAAAACCATCCTTCCCACCCCTCCACCTGCATCAACACCGGGACCATTAAGATTTGGGCTACTTAAAGTGGCGAGAGGGCATGGACTGTCCTTCCGGGCTGAGAGAGAACCCAGAGACACTTCTCTGGCATGAGCCTCTCCGTGCTGGCTGAGCCTCAATTCAGAGTTGTAAGGAGAAGTGAGGGAGAAGGGAACTATAGACACAGAGGAGTTCTCTGGCATGGGCAGAGATGCCCTGTTGCAGCAGAGACCATGCATGAGAGTGATAGGATGAGAGGAGGTGGCGTCAGGTTGCACCAGGGAGGCTTACTTTGAATATCAGGGAAAAATTCTTTAACGACAGAGTGGTGAAGCCCTGGCAGAGGCTGCCCAGGGCAGTGGTGGAGTCTCCACCCCTTGAGGGGTTCAAAAACTGTGTGGCCATGGCACTTTGGGACATGGTTCAGTGGGCACAGTGGGTTTGGGCTGATGGTTGGACTGGATGAACTTTGGGGACTTGTCCAACCTTAATGATTCCAGGGTTTTGTGATACCAACCTGTTAATGCTGCATATCTTGGCAGCACGTGTACTGCAGCGGGGCAGGAGAACACATACCGGTATGAGTTCTTGCAGAGATCCCAGACTGTCTCTGCTTGGAAGTGAGATAAGCCTCAAGAAGGACAGGAGCATCCAAGGACCTCTTGGCCTTGGCTCACTGTGGCTGTAGAATAAAACACCAAATAATGCAAGACATCAAATGCTAGAAGCTGTCAAACAGAACAAATGAGGACAGCAGTTCCAGAAATTAGATACATGATGCAGCTCTGGCATTAAGTCATTTGTATAATTAATGACATACTAGTTCTCAATTATCATTACTGTAATCCAGAAATAGCATTATTAGAGACTACATCCCCCAGTCATGTAATGGCGTAGAGAAAGCTGCACTTGCTAGATGTACCATCCCTACTGTGCTGGTGACAGAGTGGACTGTAATTCCGTTAGGAGCTTGCGTTTCTGTAGAGATGAGGCTAATGATCTTCAGCCTAATGAGGCAATGGAAAATGCTGTCAAATGCTTGAGTAGAGGACTGACATACTTCCAGCTACCTGAGACATCCCGTCCAGATCCCATTTGGTGTTGATAAATTCCTGGAGAGCTGCCTCGAAACTGCAGCTGTCCCGACGGGGGGTTAGCAATCACAGCATGGTTTGGATTGGAAGGGAACTCAAAGCCTATCCAGTTCCAACCCCCTGCCATGGGCAGGGACACCTCCCACTGGATCAGGGGCTCCAAGCCCCATCCAACCTGGCCTGGAACACCTCCAGGGATGGGGCAGCCACCACTGCTCTGGGCAACCTGGGCCAGGGCCTCCCCACCCTCACAGCAAAATATTTCTTCCTAAGATCTCATCTCAATCTCCCCTCTCGCAGCTCAAAACCGTTCCCTTCATCTTATCCCTGCACTCCCTGATCAAGAACCCCTCCCCAGCTTTCCTGGAGCCCCTTCAGTACTGGAAGCTCCTCTAAGTTCTCCCTGGATCCTTCTCTTCTCCAGGCTGAACAACCCCAACTCTCTCAGCCTGTCCTCGTACAGGAGAGAGATGACCTGATTACAAAAACCTCGCAGCTGAAACCTGGGAAGCCTCACAAACCCCACAGGGAAAGCCACCAGAAGGCAGGTGCTGGTGGGAGACAGCTCCCCCAGGCTTTGCAGACAGTGTGCATGGGAAGCGCTCGGCAAGATGCTGAGGAGGTGACTCCCTGCAACATCTGGGAGATGTTGGTCCTCAAGGGTCAGGGTAGCCCAAACTTTCTGCTGCACCCCAGGAGTGGGATGGCCAGGAGGACGGACCAAACATGCAGTAGCTCTTGCAGTGTCCTCGTTCAAGGGATGCATTGCTATCAGAAACTGTCCTGGTGGCGTGGTGGATCTCCATCCAACATCTCCCAGCCTTTTCCTCTAATGTTTGCTGACTACTGTTAGATTAAAGGCTGCCCTACAAACTGGTGCAAGACATCTGATAATGAAGACATGTCTGCTCCTCTATAGAACTCCCTGGGCAATGTCCTACCCTCCCACCTCCTTGGACAGCCTGATCTCCAAACCCTTCATGAAAGAGAGCAATGAGCCCTCTCTGCCATGGGAGCCCTCCCTCTGCAGCACAGCATTCCCAGAGCACAGGGCATGCTGTGAGAAAGCAAGGAATAGCATCAATTGGTCTGATAAACAGGGGCAGTGGCAGCAGGGACCCGGCGAGGATGCAGCTGGGCAGCACTGGGGCTGCAAAGGCTTGGAGCATCATAGCACCATCGTGGCTCTGCTGGGAAGCCCAGCAGGAGCAGGGCAGGCTCCAGCCACCCCACCAGGATAGAGGCGTTGTGAAATGGCCCCATGCGGTGAGAAGCCGGAGGCAGCTGCCTTTCCTGGCCTCAGTCAGAGGCATCTGGGCTTGTCAGGGGTGAGACATATGGGCCGCGGAGGGTGGAGGAATCCTATCTGGTGCTGAAAGCCAGCCTGGACGAGACAGAAGCTGCACTATCAAGGTGCCTGGCAGCTCCCAGCTTCAGTACAAGAACTATGCACACCCTGCATGCGTTGGTATAGTGTGGGGCCAAGAGCAAGACCGGTGCCAGAGCACTGGGACAGTGATGCCCTCCCATTTCTCTGCAGAAGGGCAATGCTGGAGGGGAGGAAGAGTGCAGGCTGGGGCAGGAAAGCACATCGAGAACCCACGACCCCCCATCCTGAGGGCTGACGGGCACCTGAGCTGCATGAGAGTGGGGGTGCACATTGTGGGAGTAGAAAAGACATGCCCTCCATGGCTGGGGCTGGCCGCTTACCGCTGTCTGGGCGTGCCGAAACCCTGGGATCTGAAGAGGCTCTTGAGGCATGAGTGTCCTCGAGTGGCTCCACCAGTGCTGACCTGTGCCAGGTGGGTGTCTGAAACAGCTGTGTTAAGCCCTCATTATGTCTGCTTGTCTAAGTTTAATGGGTTGTGACAGAGTCCCTTGGAGATATCTAAATAATCCCTGCTAATGGATCCCATCTGTTCCTCCTCAAGCAACAGAGCTGATGCTCTCCAGCTGCCTGAACACCTGCCCAGTGGGCACTGGGTACCCCTTGTCAGAGAGGAGATCTGCAATGTGCCTCCTCCCTGTGCTTCCTTTTCCTCACAGCAAAGCCCAGATAGCAGCCAGCAGTCGCACATCCATGCTGAGAAGGGAAGAACACCTGGAAGGAGCCAAGGGGGAAGGCTGAAGGTTGCTCCATTCCCATGAGACTTTGGTCTCCTTTCTTTGCTTTTGCTTAGCCATGGTGGCATCTCTCCAGGGCTCATCAGTATGAGTGGGAACTCAAGTAAAGGTCCAGCACCCTTATCAAGGCTCTGAACACCTGGATAGGTCCAGACCAGGGTGTGCAAGGATGAGACCAGCCTGCAGAGGTTTCTCAGCCATGAACATGCAAGAAGGCTGGTGGGGAGCTGGTCAGAAAGACCACCTGAAATAGGGGAGATTGAGATGAGGTCTAAGGAAGAAATATTTTCCTGTGAGGTGGGGAGGCCCTGGCCCAGGTTCCCCAGAGCAGTGGTGGCTGCCCCATCCCTGGAGGTGTTCCAGGCCAGGTTGGATGGGGCTTGGAGCCCCCTAATGCAGTGGGGAGGTGTCCCTGCCCATGGCAGGGGGTTGGAACTGGATGGGCTTTAAGGTCCATTCTGACCCAAACCATTTCATGGTTCTATGATTCTATGGCACATGAGGTCTCATGCAAGTTCTGTAAAGGATGGCCCTTCCCTTCAGCAGAAGGTAGCAGGAGGTGAGTTTCAGAGCAGAAATACATTAAAAAGGATTTAACGGGACAAATGCAATGACTGGCTTTATAGACAAAGCCTCATGCTCCAAAGAGTTTGGTTAACAGATGGCAGAGCCTCCAGACAAACGTTGCTCCAAGCTGCTTTTATGAAGTCCACGTGGGATACAAGAAGGGACACAAACGAGGGGGCACATGTGTCAGAGCAGGAGGAAAGCAGCATGAGAAAATGCAACACAGCATGGCATGACTACCAGAGCTCAGTGTGGTGGGGCATGACCTATGGCCCCACTATGGCAAAGCAGCACGTGGTTTGCCTCCTGGCATGGCATGATGTTTACCTGCCTGTAACAGTGTGGGGTGTTCCATGGCTTCCTACATGGCATAGTGTAGGACGTGACTCCTGTATGGAGGTGGAGCAAGAGCTGTGTTCCTCTCAGCTGTCACGGCAGGGTTAACCACCAGATACTGCACAGAACTGTGGCAAGTGGTGATCTCTTGGTTTTCCATTATCCAGCAGGGCCTCTGTCACGCTGGAGCTATTTATCTTCCTAAATGAGTGCTTGCATGTTCCATCCATAAATCACCAGAGATGATAGCCAAGTATCATCACTATCCATGAGATTGCACCTCTGCCAAGTCCCAGCTGCCAGGAAGCCACTCTCCCCACTCCCACCCCCCGTACATCACTTGGCTGTTTGGATGTCTGGGGATCGGCTGCCCCAGTGCCTGCCAAGGCACCAGCCGATGGGTCAGTGGAGCTGTTGTCCAAGTCCCCACAGGCAACGTCCATCTCAAAGCACCACAGGAGCTCACAGAGCTCTTGTGGAGGAGCTCTCCATGGTCTCAGGTGCTCCTGCACCTCAGCAGGGACAACTCTGTCTGCCCGCACCGGGAGCGTGCGCCACTGGATACGGTGATGCTGACAGGCACAGCCCAACAAAGCGGCACATGGCACGTCCTGCGCATCTCCAGCCTTGACTATGGCAGTGGGTCTCCTGGCCCACATGGGTAGAGATGTGGTTCAGGACGAGGGTTACGTGGTGCTGTGCTCCCCGAACCCTCAAGGAGAAGCAGCACAAGGGCTGAGTTACCCTTGGTATCTCCAGCCTGCCATGGTGGTACCGTAAGGGAAAAAGTCGGGGGTCCAAGGCCATGGGGCAGACAAGGGATCTGGGGAGGGGGGCAAGGGAAAGGGTCTGGTGTTCTTGCCAGAATGGGCTCACAGCAGCTGCTGCCTTTGGTCCCCTGCAGTTGTAGGAGAGAAATGAGCACCCTGTCCCAGATCTGAAATTGTAAACAAGGGGTGCTGCTCCAAGTGCGTTTCCCGAGTCTCCAAGAAGCACTCTGGGTGCAGGGATGGAGTGACCTTCAAAGCACCCAAGGATACCCCAGCACCACCTCAGCAATCACTAGATTATCTTTCACCCTCGCTTAATGCACAGTGTCCCTTTTTCAAGGCCAGTAGTGCCTACTACTGCTATTACATTCCACTTGCTCAACTCCAGGTCTACCTCAAGACCACAGTCACTCGGAGATGTCCGCTACTGGGCATGGGGCACAGCCACATCCAAAGGTCAAGGGTACCCACAGCTTCTCAGCTCCATAGTACAGGCACTCACAGAGGTGGGGACCTAAACATGGCCCCACATCAAGACCATTTGACCATCAGCCTTCTTGCTGCGTTCTTTGCCACAGCATCCTGGCTATCTGTGACTCTCCCATCATACTCTCATTCTGCTCTGTTCTCATGAGACCTCATCTGGAGCCCTGCCTTCACTTCTGGAGTCCTCAGCACGGGAAAGACATGAACCTGTTGGAGCAAGTACAGAGGAGGCCACAGAGATGATCCGGGGGCTGGAGCATCTCCCGTATGTGTACAGGCTGAGAGAGTTGGAGTTGTTCAGCCTGGAGGGAGGATGTGGGGAGAACTTAGAGCAGCTTCTAGGACTGAAAGGGGCTCCAGGAAAGCTGGCTCTGATCAAGGAGTGCAGGGATAGGATGAGGGGGAATGGTTTTGAGCTGGAAGAGGGGAGATTGAGAATGAGATCTTAGGAAGAAATGTTTTGCTGTGAGAGAGGAGAGGCCCTGGCCCAGGTTGCCCAGAGAAGTGGTGGCTGCCCCGTCTCTGGAGTGGTTCAAGGCCAGGTTGAACCTGCCTACCTAAACCATTCCATGATTCTATGATTCATTGCTCCTCATACTGCCCTCGGTAGGACTGTCCCTGCTCTGCTGCGGGCAGGCACAGTTTCTGTATCATTCTGCCATCCTCATCTCTGTCATTTTAGACAATTCCCCCACGCCTTGCTTGTCACATCAGTCTTTCTTGAGCTCCTGGAAGGAGAAATTTCTCTGTGTGGAGAAATGCTTGACCTGCTTGACCATATTTGTGCTACCTGGGGGACAGCACAGAACCACAGACATGCTGGGAACCCCTAGCTGGGCTGTCCAAGCTGCTACCTCCAACCCCCGCCCTGCCTGGGGCTCCAAGGCTGTATGTGCACACTCTGCCTGCCCTTTTCTGTCTCCAGCCTGGAAATCCCAAGTATTGCAGCAAAGTGCTCTTTCCTGCCTGGCTCCACTTGGAGTTCAGCCCTTCCATCTCCTAGGGCCTTCATCCAGCAAAGCACTTAAGTGCACACTCCTCCCTGAGTGAAATCAGTGGGACCACTCATGCACCGAACTCCAACGCAGGGATCACCAGACCTACTGGCTTACTTAGCTCTGTGCCAGACTCCTAGTCCTACTCCCTCACTACAGGATCCTCAAAGTTCTGATTTCTTTATATTTTATTTTGGCTTTGGCCAGATCTGTGAAAACAAGGAAGGTGCAGGACCGGGACTGAGCGCCGAGAAACTCACTACAGCTTCCCTACCTGCTGCCACGTATTATAAACCCACCTCTAGGGAAGTCCCCCCCAGCAACAGTGCCAGGCAAGCAAACCAACTTGCTCACAAGGCTACTTTCTGCCTGTTTTTTTCTCCTTGAGGTGTCTGCAGCATTCCAGGACTCACACCTCTTCAGTTCCCAACGCAGCGTGCTCTGCCTGATCCTGGTTATGGGGAAGAGCTCAGCTTGTCCCCAGAGCTTCTCCCTCCCCATCTCTGCTGCTATTTGGACCTGGATGTTGTGCCCCAGCAGCATGTTTTTCACACAGGTCGCTGTTTCCCTAGAAGCCAGTGAAAGAGAATTGCCAAGATGCTGTAGTCACAGCATCACTGAAGCCCATAAATATCATGCTCACCCCATCCGCAACATGGACAAGAAAGGATCTGTGACTTGGTCCAGCCCCATTTATCCTTCAGACACTCTGATTGTGGAACACGCTCCCTCTTTCTGCCAGATGTTTAGAGGTCTGCTTCATTTATTGTTTATTTCTTGAGCTGATGAGCTGACAAGTCCACAGGCACCAGACTCTGGACATACGTCTTTGTACTCAGCACAGCTCCTTGAAACCCTTCTGTCAATGAGCATATTTGGAACATGTTGGGAAAGCAAGACAAAAGTCCTATCCTAGAGATTCCATTCTTCCTCAGAAACCCTGGCACGAGGTCACTGGAGCAGTAAACAGGGCCGATCGTTGTGTCTGCACAACGCTTTGAACACACATCGTGCTACAGCAACACAGCAGGGTTTGCTCTTGTTGCAGCGAAGGAAGTGATGCTGCACCCAACAAGAAGCATTCCTGCATCCCCGGGCTGGAACCTTCTCCCCTGCACTGTCTACGTGAAGAGCATTTCCAGCAAGCTTCAACAAGGCTGTGGCCAAAGTGGAAAGCTCTTTCCTTTCCAAGTGAAGATGGAGAAGTTCTGAATTAAAGGAGTTGGCACAACATTAGCCCTAAGGAGCTCAGCATCCTGGTGAGGAGAGGAGCCCAGCACTGGGCAGCAGCAGCCCCTCTTCCCCATGTTCCTTCTGCTCTCTTCATTCAGCCACTACCTCGTAGATGTCGCCAAGGCTGGTTTTATGCTCAGCCCCCGTCACTGCCTTGCTGTGCAAGGCAAGCAGGTGAATTAGAGCTGCAAGGACCATCCTGGGGGACTTCTGGTAGCCAATAAGTCCAAAGTAGCCTCATTCTTGTCCCTAATGACACCCCCCCATCCCCCGTTGATGTTTAGGGGTTTTCAAGTTTACCCACAGAGTAAAGTCAAGAGACTATGTGGAAATGGTGAGTCTTGGGGAGAAGGGACATCACCTGTGGGTGGGTGCTGCCAAACTGATGTGCGGGCATGAACCCCTGACCTGCCCAGAGGGAGAAGAGAGCCCTCTCCCTGCTTCTGGAAGGTGGGGAGCAAAACACATGAACAGAGGTCACACGGGGCCAAGCGCCGCATTACATGCAAACCCAAAATGTGGAGTTTTCCAGCCTGCATTGTCATCACTTCCAAATCACAGGGAGCAGGAATCATCCTGGCAGATCAGCTCCCTGAAGGCTCTCAAGGGCAAAAGCTCATGAAGTCTCACATTCACCAGCACGCCCTGTTCCTGCAAAACCTTCTGGTGTGTACAGTTAGTACAAACCTTTTGGGGAGGGCTCAGGCTGCAGCAAAGAGGGCAGGTCCCTCTGGAGCACACCATATTCGCTTTACGCAGCCTGGGTCATCTGCTGCAGGTGCCTCAACCCACCTGAGGTTCTCAGAAGCAGCTGCAGCAACCATGAATCCCACTGACTGGTTTTTTCCCATTCAGCCAGAAGCCACATTCATTCAGACCATTGTGCCAGAGCTTGCAATGCAAACAGGTGGAGGGGGATAATAGCTCATCAGGTGCAATGAAAGGGTCTGTTACTAAGTGAGGGCCTCTCCAAGCCACCGGGTCCAATCTCCTCCCCAGAGACCTACTGCTGAAATACAGCCACCAGACAGTGGGCGTTTCTCCAGATCCCTGTTGGTATGTTGTACTTTGAAAATATAAATGACGGATGACATTTACAGTTGAAGCCCGTTCTACCAGCTGGAGACTGCAGCCAGCTGCTCCAGGACCATCAGTTGACACCAACCAATGTCCCAGGACACCTTGGCCCTGCTGAGAATCAAACTCTGCCTGCTCCTCATACAGCCTTGAGGAGGCCAAAAGCACCTGGGGAGGAGAAGCTCTGTCTGCAGCCCTGGCTGCCGCTCAGGGCCCAGGACAGATGTTGTGGGGGGAGTCTGGCTCCCCCAACACTGTTAACTGGGCTTCTGCAGGCATGGGACTGCCTGCCTTCTCAAGGCTGTAGCACTGGTGTGGGTATGGGATGCACCAAAGGGTACTGGCATCTTTGACACTTGTACCCACCCCGCACCTCGCTGGGCAGCCAGCAGAGGAGGTCAGCAGTGCTGGGCATGGACAGGAGCACCTTGGGGGGCAAAACTTTTCCCCAAGACTAACTCTCCAGGAGCCTGTTGGCTGTGGGATTGGTGCAAGTCTGCATCTCCCCAGTTGCTGGGATTCCCTGGAGTCACACGGGAGCGGACTGGTCAGAGGGAAAGAGTGAGCAGGGAGAGCACCCCCATGCTGCTGGGCACCGGGGCAGGGAGCAAGATGAGCAGCAAGAGAGCCGTCACTGGGCTCAGCAGGGTTGTGGTACCACACAGCACAAATGGGAGCTCTCCAGAGACCGATTTACAACTCCTGAAAACGCAGGCTTGGCAGCAGAGATGCAAGTGGTGGAGACAAAGAGTTGACGCAGCGTGGGAGGAGCGTGTCCCACGGCTGCAACGTATGGCCACATGTGGGCTTCCCCAAAGAAGAGTGCCAGAAGCAGGAAGGTGGGTGCTGGATCCCAGATCCATCTGGGACTCCACAGGAGTAAAATCTGACTGGAGTCACCTGGGCAGATGATGCCGATGGGACTGGCAGATCACTCATCTGCACAGGTCCCCGGGCTGGCTGCAGGACCTGCCACGGCACAGCACGGCGTGGGGCCCAGCCTGCACGCAGCGTCTGATTGAGGTAATGACTGATTCATGTCCAGCCCTTCCCAAACTTGGAAACATTCTTGGCGTGTGGCAGCTCCCAGCTGCCCCACTGGTTAACCCTGGTTTAGCCATGCCTGGCAGGGGATGGGGCACAGGTAGCCCCATTCAGGCCTCTGTGATCAAGTCCAGATCCCACAGACTTGCCAAGATACAGAGCCCTGCAATGCTTCCCATAGCCCTCACCAGAGCCCCCCAGCTCTCCTCTGCCTCCCCAGGCATGAGCAGAAGCAAAGCAGAACTGGTACAGGTGGGAAGAAATAGGAAAAAAGGGACTTTCCACCTCTCGGACATCTCATTGAGCTGCAATGGGGACATTGTTGGTCAATTGCGGTTCGGATAGAGCAAGTCCTGGGAACGGGCTTTGGATGAGGCAAAGGGCCATGTGTTCAAGAGATGTTCAAGGCCAGGCTGGATGAGGCTTTGAGCAACCTGAATCTGGTGGAAGGTGTCCCTACTCCTGGCAGGTGGCTTGGGAACTGGATGGGCTTTGTAGGTCCCTACTAACCCAAACCATTCTACGATTCTATGTCCTGAGAGAAGGTGACATCCCATTTTGGCTGACTGCACTGGGGAAGGGCTACAAGACCAGCAGCCAGGCCCGTGTCTGGGTTCACAGCAGCATGTGGCCCCTCACCACAAGAAGGATGTTGAGGCTCTGGAGTGTGTCCAGAGAAGAGCAACGAAGCTGGTGAGGGGGCTGGAGAACAAGTCTTACGAGGAGCGGCTGAGAGAGCTGGGGTTGTTTAGCCTGGAGAAGAGGAGGCTGAGGGGAGACCTTATTGCTCTCTACAACCACCTGAAAGGAGGTTGTGGAGAGGAGGGAGCTGGGCTCTTCTCCCAGTGACTGAGGACAGGACAAGGGGGAATGGCCTCAAGCTAGCGCCAGGGGAGGTTCAGGCTGTATATCAGGAAAAAAATTTTTCACGGAAAGGGTCATTGGGTGCTGACAGAGGCTGCCCAGGGAGGGGGTTGACTCACCTTCCCTGGAGGTGTTTAAGGGACAGGTAGATGAGGTGCTGAGGGGCATGGTTTAGGGAGTGTTAGGAATGGTTGGGCTCGATGACCCAGTGGGTCCCTTCCAACCTGGTGATTCTATGATTGTATGATGCTATGATTCTATGTTGGGATGGGATAGGTAAATGGCCACATATTGCCAATGAATCCCAGCATGACCAGAGGAAACGCAAGGGCCAGGTATTCTGGATGCACAGGGTGCACTGCTCTGGCATGGGTGCATCAGCACCCACAGCTGAGCCTTCTTGACCCCCCACCAGTGCTGGCCAGGAGGAGAGAACAACTCCAGGGTGATCCACTGCAGCACCCATGTCTGGGCAGACCCTCTTGGGTGACGTGTCCGGCCTGGGGTGGCCCCTGAGCTGGGACCTGCTGACAGCTCCATGAACTCAGATCTGCGAGGCATTAGCTCATCTCCTTGCTGCTCACAAGACTTGGCAGGCACCTGCCTGTGCTCTTGCCTTTTTGGGGGATCCAAACGGATGACACCAAGCCCAAGCTGGTATTGCTCCACCTAGCATGGGAAGACAAGACACGCTTGGCACCCCACACTCCCCTGGCCCTATCAGACTGAAGGGCATGAGAATCCCCACCTGGAAGGCTGAGCTGTGCTGCTGGGACTCCCCCAGTCCAGTGTGCCTACCACCATGGGCCACAACAGCAGAGGGAAACACGCAGATGGTGAAGATCATCCCATCACTCCATGACACTCAAGGACTGAGAGACCAGCACCAGGACTGACACCTGCACATGGAGTGGAGCCAGACCATGAACAAGACAGCACATGGCCACATGCACCATGGCTGAGCCTGAGCTCCAGGGATGCTGGAAGCCAGAGCTTTCAAAACGGCTACAACATGGTCACGGCAGAAGGGTGCAGCCAGGCAGGAGGAATGTGCTGTTGCATGGGAGGGAGGAGATCACAGCAAAGGAATGTGCTGTGCCACGGCCAGGGCTGGGGGGAGGTGGGGATGGTGGGGAGCACGAGAGGAACCAGCAGGCAGGGAAAATAAACTCTATCTCTCTCAGGGTTACAGGGCTACAGTCCTTCTGGACTTTTTTTCCTTTTCCCTCTTAAATAAAACATGATGTCAGCCATTGTTCTGGCTGAAGAACAGCTGCCAAGAGCTCTGGCCCTTTCTCAGTCATCCTTTGAGCTCTGCTCACCACCTCCCCAGTACAGGACTGAGGGTATGAGACCTATTGGTTAGGGTCACACTGCCTTCTGGTCTCTGCAGGGTTCAGGGGACCAAGACTCACAGATGTGGTCATGGAGCCATCAGCCCACTGCTGTAGCTTCATCTGACCCATTACCATCTCCCCACCGTGGCACATCTTTTCACCACAAGCATCCTTGTCTGCTTCCTTCAAACTACTTGGAAACCTGAAGCCCCCTAACCCTCCCCAGGCTGTTGGCAAGCCTTGGGCACAGAGCTGGGAACATTGCCTACCACAGGACTCAGGGTGAAGCTTGCTGGGTCTGAAATGGTCCTTAGGAGGCTGGCCACAAAGTTCTGTCCCAACACAGCCTGCTTTCTCCTGCAGATGAGGAGTAGAGGCAGATCAACACTCCCTGCAAGAACATAGGTTCTCTGCGAGTGCCTCCCACCCACAGAGGTGAGCAGAGCTGGTGGGAGGGGGCCAAGGCAGGGAGACACTGTGACAAGCGCAGGATGGTGAAAGGGAGAAGAACATTGCGCTGCAGGAGGCACATCCCACCCCATCCCTGACTGCACTGGAGGTGGAAGGAAAAGTGTGAGGGCTGTTCAGAGACCCTCAACTCAGCCAGGCATGAGGCTCACCAGATCTCACAGAACTTTGGTTTCTGCTTGCAAGGACACCTCCTCTCTCTGCTCAAATGTAAACCTGTCCTGGGAGTGAGGGAGACGATATATCACACCTTATCAAGAGTCTGTGGACTGTCAGAACCTGGGGGACCAGTGCCCACCCGAAAGCATGAGGTCAGCAGCAGCAGATGCCTCCAGCCCTGCGAGGAGATGCCAGCTCTGCAGATGCAGCCCACTCATCCAGAAAACAACAAGGTGCACCCAAGGGGCTTGGCCCATCTTGGTCCACCCGAGGGGCTTGGTCCTCTCCATGTCCACCCTAGCTCATCTGCCAGCTCCAGGTGGATGTCAGGGAAAGAACATCCAGCTCTGCAGACCGCGATGGTATCCCAGGACCTTCTTCAGAACAACACATGGAGATGATGACCATTGTGCTGCTCAAGGCTTTGGAAGAGCCTGGCCCATGGCAGGAGAGCGTGCTTCAGGCTGAGACATCCTCCAGAAACAGGACTTCGAACACATCTCCAAAGAAGATCCACCACCCCCAGGAAGGCTGAATGCAGCCTGTGGACACGGAAACAAGACTGCTTGGGCAGTATACAGCCAGGGAGAATGGTCTGGGGTGCTGATGGAGGAGCTGGACCTCTCCTGCATGAACCGCACCAGGAGGGTGTGTGTGAAGGGAAGCAGGGGCAGGGACACTGCAGAGTGCTCTGCCTCTGGAGATCTTCGAAATCAAGAGGTGGATGGGAAACATCATGATACATGGGATGCAGGCAGGCGTTGCAGGGGCAGCAGAAGCCACTCTGTGCCTGGCGGTCAGGGCTCTGCTCTCCCCCCAGCCCTTTTCCTCCACTTGCATAACTGCAGTAAACAACACTCCACATGAAAAAAAATGCAGGAAGCATGGGAAGAGAGGGGACCTGTTTCCAATTCTGAGCCTCTTAAAAATCACCCTTCCTGGAATGAAGAGAAATGTGGTCTTGATCCTCAAGATAAGGCCAGCAACAGTCACGATGTCAGATGTCTACAGGGATTTGGAGCCATTCCAGACTCTAAATGGGGGTGAGGATGTTAAAACACAACCTGACTAGATCAACCAGCAGCTCTAATGCTGTAGTGGGTGTTCAGGGTGGCATCTACCCCCCTCCAGGTTTCAATAGGAAGGTGGTGGGGTGTCACCTTATCCAAGAAGTAGAGAACTTTGAGAATGGGGAAAGAGGCCTGAAGGTGGTCCCGCAAAGTTTATTTTGTGCTGCCAAGAGGTGCCAAGCTCTCCTGACACAATGCCAGAACTCTGTCTCAGAGCCTCTGTGCGTAAATTGAACAAGTGCTCAGCAGAGCAAGAATGGTGACCACCTCTTTATTCCTTCCAAGGCTGCAGCATCTCCAGGCTGCAGCTGGGGGGAATTTAGAAGGGACTAGCAAAATCACTAGCCTTCCTGGAGCCAGGGGGCTCTGATGCTCCTCACAAACATCATCTCATTGTGCTGCAGAGCGAGCCCATTTGCCATCCTGGCATCACCTAACACAGAGACACTTGTCCAGAGCCCGCCAGCTATCTCCAGAGGTGGCACGATGCCACCCTAAAGTCTAGGGAACAAACAGCATCCTTTCTCCATGCATGGCTCTGCCAACCTGTTCAAGGATGTGTTATAAGCTGAGAATTGTGATTTTCCTTGATCTTCCTTTATCAGAAACACAGAGGATCAGATAATAACTTCATTTGGGAGAAGTATATAATGTCTTTACTCTGGTTGTGCTCAGAGCATGGCCAACTCCAAAGCCAAACCCATTTGCTCAGCATCTTGCCCATGAGCACCCTTATCTGGCCTCTGTGCCAGGGCTACACAACACATTTTTTCTTGTGTCCAGTGGCACTTTCCTTGCTAGCAACTTCTGCTTGTTGCCCATTTTCCCCTTACTGTTCACCACTGACAGGAGTCTGGCTCTGTCTTCTTTACAGCTCTCCTTTAGACAGAGGAAGATGCAATCAGGTGTCCCTTTAGCCCTCATCTCTTCAGGCTGAACGACCTCACCTTCCTCAGCCTCTTCTCACACATTTGTGAGACCTCAGCTATGCTCTTGCTAACACAGTCCACCAGTTGGCTTCCATTGCTGGAGATGTGCACTGCTGATACGTGGTCACCTTGTTCACCCATTCCCCGTGTCCTTTGCTGCTGAGCTAATGCACCCAAGCTGACCGGTCCCCAGCCTCTCCTGACAGATGCTCCGTCCTGGATGCAGGACACAAGATTTGTGTCTATTGAACTTCACAAGGTTCCTGTTGGCCCATCCAGTCTGCTTGTCTACAAGACACAGGGACCAAAGGGCCCCCCTGATTTGCTTTATCTGCACGTCAATGATTGCTTCCTTACAGCATGTTTTCCAGAACAAAGAGCTGCTGTGCTATTCCCGGGATCATTGCTGCTGCTGGTTTTGCAGACCAATACAACATTTGCCTCACTCCAGACTTTTGGAAAGCTACTGCTTTAATGTCAAATTGCCTGCTTCAGTGGTGAGAGCAGCTGCTGCATTCTTTGTCTCCCTGAGCACTCTCAGCTCTACCAGAAGGATCTGTTGATTTCTTTTTTAACGTATCATTTTGTTCCAGCACTTTTTCTTCTCCTATCTCAGGACTAAGATATATGTCTGCTTTGCAAACATCTGGGAGAAGGTAATGAATGGTAGTTCTCCATGCTCACCAGGATTGATCGATGAAAGCATTTGGTCTGCTTCAGCGCAAATTCACCCAAGTTAAGTTGAGCTGTCAAAAGGAAACCATTGGGTTTCCAGATGCCTCTGCTGCCCTAAAGTAAATCTGGAGATGTCCACATGTCCTTTTCCACTCCTGAATCCATTGAGAAGATCCTCCAGTGGAACAAGGAAGGAGGCAGCTTTCATCTGACTCTGAATAAGTTTTCATTTCAGTTCTGGCAAATGTTGAATGTTCCTTCATGAGTTAAACCATTCTTCCTGCCCCAGGAGCCTGGAGATGCTGGTTTCTCACCAGTGCTGCCCACCTAGAGGTGCTGGAAGTCTTCAGAGGGGATCAGGCCTTCTGTTGGTCCAAGTGATGCCAAGCTCCAAGAAGCCATCTTGGGCTTCCGGTAGCTCCAGGACGGTTGTGGTCTCCCCTTGGAGGTATTGTGGTCTCCCGTGACCTACTGGTACCTTTGTCTACTCCTCTAGTCCTTGCGTTGGGGATTTGAATAAAAGTCAAGCTGTCAGAAAAGGCGTGACCAGGAACTCAAGGGAAGGGATTCAGCCCCTCTGCTCCGCTCTGGTGAGACCCCACCTGGAGCCCTACATCCAGTTCTGGAGTCTACAGCACAGGAAGGACATGGAGCTGTCAGAGAGAGTCCAGAGGAGACCACAGGGATGATGGTGGAGGGCTGGAGCACCTCTTGTATGAGGCCAGGCTGAGAGAGTTGGGGTTGTTCAGCCTGGAGAAGAGAAGGATCCAGGGAGAACTTAGAGCAGCTTTGAGGGCTGAAGTCGGTCCCAGGAAAGCTGGGGAGGAACTCTTGAAGAGGGAGGGCAGGGATAGGATGAGTGGAATGGTTTTCAGCAGAAAGAGGGGAGATTGAGATGAGATCTTAGGCAGAAATATTTTGCTGTGAGGGTGGGGAGGCCCTGGCCCAGGTTGTCCAGAGCAGTGGTGGCTGCCCCATCCCTGGAGGTGTTCCAGGCCAGGTTGGACGGGGCTTGGAGCCCCTGATCCAGTGGGAGGTGTCCCTGCCCATGGCAGGGGTTGGAACTGGATGGGCTTTGAGGTCCCTTCCTACTTAAACCATTCCATGACTCTATGACTCTGTGTTTCGGGATTTCCCCTGTGCTTTTTCCCTCCACTTGGTCACAGTTTCACAGCCTTCTCCCTCCTGACAGACTTACAGTAATTCTTGTTCCCACCTTTCTTCACTCAGATTTTGTGAGCCCTCAGTGGCCTGCAAACGGACTGAAGCAGCATCTACATTCAGCTGATGGACTTTAATTTAATTCCTTCTGTGTTTAGGGCATTTTTTTCAGCTTCTTGATTCTCTTGAAAATTCCCCATCTTCAGATTCAGAACAATCCTTCTCATTTTTCCCATGATTTCTCCACAAAACACTGACACTATTTTGGAGTGTTTTTTACTGGCAGCGCAGTTTTTGTTGCTATAGCACTTTGTCTGTCTTTACTTGAATGTCATTCCTTGAACAAATGCCCTGTAGTTAAGAATCAGCACTTGGGCAGACTTCCCGTGGTTTCTGTAGGCGTTGGATCAGGCATGACATCCCAGCCACTGCCAGGCATTCAGGTACTTAACTCCTCATCAAACTGGGAAGAGGTGAGCACCCAAGTTTCTTGGAGACCCTCACTCCTATAAAGCACATCATAGAATCAGAGGGTCATTAGGGTGGATAAGACCTTTGAGATCATCAAGATCAACCGTACCCGTCCACTACTAAACCATATTCCAAGCACTTCATCTGCCCAACTTTTAAATACCTTCAGGGATGGGGATTCCACTGTCTCCCTGGACATCCTCTGCTTGAGAACCCCTTCTGTGAAGAAATTTTTCCTAATGTCCAATCTAAACTTCCGCTGATACAGCTTAAGGTCATTCCCTCTTGTCTTATCACCTGTTACTTGAGAGAAGAGACCACCTCTCTACAACCTCCTTTTAGATAGTTGTTGAGAGCGATAAGGTCCTCCCTTAGACTCCTCCAGGCTAAACAACCCTACATCACCCAGCCACTTCTTGCAAGACTTGCTCTCCAGACCCTTCCCAGCTTTGTCGCTCTTTTCTGGATTCTCTCCAGGATCTCGAAATTGCGTATTCATTACTCCATCCAAGAGGAAGTCCTGTGAGCTCATGGATCTGCTGAGTCAATGTATCATCTCTACACTGTCTTCATGTGAACCCAAAAAACCTGGATGAGTGTCTTCTCCAGCCTTTGGAGAAGCTGTATTTCAAGGACATTTCTGTCTTTACCTCCAACAGCTCTGCCCTACCCCAAAGGTGCTGGCACAAAGCCTTCCCAAAATCTGCATCACCCACCTCAGGAAGGATTGGGCTTCCTTCTGCTATGCCCATCACCAACCACCTCTCTGCACCTGGCTGTGATCCTGGGGTGAAAATGTCTCTCCAAGTTTGTGATTTCTTCTCCCTCACTTCTCCTCTTCTGAAAACACAATCAACAAATCAATGAGCACAGCAGGGAGCAGCTCTAGAGCAACCTATGGGCTCTGCTGGGGCTGGTAGTTGGGCGGTAAGACAGGCACAACCCCTATCAGACCACTTGCTCAAGAGTCCTCCTCTTACAGCGTGGTCAGTGAAACCACCAATAGGGTGGCTGGGTCCCCATCCCTGGGAGTATTTAAAAGCCAGGTAGATGAAGTGCTTAGGGATATGACTTAGTGGTGACAGGTACGGTTGGCATTGATGATATCAGAGGTCTTTTCCAACCTAGCGATTCTACAATTCTATGATTTACAGACCCCGCCTTTGCCCACTGACAGCTCTTTCCCAAATCCTTGATCAATATCTATTTATTTAAGCCTCAGCTGGTGCCGACCAACCCTTTCTCACCAAGCGCTCTCAGAAGGTGCCCCCAGAGATGATCTTTAGAGATGTCAACCACCACACATAAGAGCTGCAATCCTTCTCATTTCCTCACTCCCCGAGGAGGTCTTGTCTGGTTGATGAATGGGCTGGTCCCTCTTTAAGAGCCAGGCATGGTCTGAGTACAGCACTTCCAAATCATGAAGCTGATTTTGAGCTATCTGACAGCTCGCAAGGATGAGAAAAAGCGTTTGAAAAGAAGAAAACATATTTATTCTGATGCTTACATAACACAGGAACAGCTGAACAGGTTTTGTTCAAACCATCCCCAAATAATTCTTCAGTTTTTTTGGGCTGAGATCAAGCATGCAGTCCAAAAGGATATTTTTTGAGTGATGTATAAACAACTGAAAATAGGGGTTTCAGCTGGAATGTGTGCCTCAGCCGTAACTCGAGTGTTGCAAGAGCGGTTTGTGTGTGCTTCTCCAGGGAGTGTGGTTTGGCGGCGACAGGCGGGTTTTAGCTCTCCAGCCTCTCAGCCTCCTCTGTTGGAGAGGGCTTCTTTACTCTAAACTTAGAAGTGTCTTATGGCATCTGTTCCACTCGTGATGGGGCCTCACTGGCAAGCAGCTTCAGTGTGTAATTGTCCCGTCTGGTAGAAATGTTCCCTATGTTTGACTTCAGACTGGCCTCTGCTCCATGCCAGCACATTGCTGTGATACTGTCTGCAGCCACTCCCGTCAGCAGCGCCCGGCTGCATCCTCGCTGCTCTCCTTTTTCACAAGCCATCCTCAGATTTTCCTTCATCTTTTCCCCTCGTCAGCTGGTATCCATGTCCTGCCTTGTTCTGTTCCCACAGGATTTGCTGTGATGCTGAAGTGGGCAGCAGGGCTGCGTTAGATGGGGGCAGGGGTGTGGGATGACCAGTTCCTCACATGGATCCCTCTGCCATCCTGCCCCCGGCACCGGTGCAGGGAGAGGCTGTTGGTATCATGGACAGGGCTGATGCAGGGTGGAGTGGAGGAGATCCCAAACTGCCGTACTCTCTGAAACGTCCGCTAGCTCGGGGTCAGTCACAAGTAACCCCAAAGAACCTCTGAAGACCAAGAGCTCACAGCATTGCCCCGTTCATCTCACTGCACTCCCAAGAGCCAAACCTCTGCAAGGTCGGTCCATCTCTGCAGACCCCTGAAGCGGCAGCAGCCACCAGTGCCCCATACAACTGGCCAGGCACTGGGGTGATATGCCACCAACTCTGCCCTCCACTCTGGCCAAGCAACTTCCTCTGCCCCTCTCCCAGAACAAGTGCAGAACAATCCTGGCCACAATATTTTGCCTGGCATGGTTGTGCTCTAGACAAAGGCGCTTGTTATTTCTGTCTGCTCATCCTGACTCTGTACCAGTGACTAATGCTTTTTCTGGCTGGGAGAGGGTTTTGGGGCATGTTAGCACAGGGGCTGCAGGGAAACGGGCAGCTCCTCCAATCCCCCATCACTGATGGCACCACTTGTCCTGTTTATCCAGGCAGGAGAGGTCCAATTGTTGTTCTCATTGCCGGGGCCCACAGAAAAGATTCTCTAGGAGCCACATGAGGACATGGCACCCCCGAGCTGGCTGCTGCTCTGGTGGGGGCAGCATGCCCTTGGCAGTGTGTCTGGGCAAATTTGTTCCTGTGTCTGGAATCTTTCCTATGTGTCCAAAGACACCAAGTGTCGTCTCAGTCCAATGCAAAAACAGTGCCTACAGACTGAAGAGAAGGCATGTGCAAGTAATGCTTCCAAGGCACAGTGTTGGAAATTTGCAAAGGCCTCAGAGCCATCTCTAAGCCCCTTGGAGGCAGCAAAGCTTGGCACAAGGTAGGGAGATGGGGAGGACATGGAGCCAAGAGGCAGCATGACCAAGCAACCTCACCGTTTCCTCCTTTCATGTTCCTGCCCTGAGCCGTACTCTCTTGACCAGGCTTGCAAAGGAAATGAGCAGAATGCATCTGGGGCAAGAAGAAAAGCTTGATCCCAGCAGAGTGGGGCTGGCGGAGGTGGGGGTCCAGCTGTCAGGAGGTGTCCTGTCATAAGCAGGCGTCCCACCACAGTGGAGAGATCACATTTGATCTTCTGCTACTTTCTGCAAGCAACTTGTTTTCTTCCAAACCTTGTGCCCATTCCCATTCAAAACTTGGCCTGAAACCATGATGAATAAAGAGGATTATTTTCATGCAGAAGATTGCCCAGCACCACAGGACAAGGTGAATTCAGATGCAGCCTGGGAATGGATTCATTGGCCCCTTGGACAACAGAACATCATCTGCTCCGCGGTGATGCAGAGGAGGTGAAGTGCTGGGATGCTTCAATGGGGTTGGGGACCACCCACTTTCCAACCAAGGCTTCTCCATCAGCAGAGAGACATGGTCATCCTGCAGGGAGGGCAAGACAGAGTTTTTCCATGTTTGCGAGGGTAATCTTCAGGCAAATGCCATGGTACAAGTGGTTTTGGAACACTCATCGGCAGCCCGAAGTTTCTCCAGCCCTTGCTGGCTAGACGACCCTCAACTGTTGCTGCAAGAGCTGGATCAGGAAAAGGCAGCAGATGTTTCTGCGTCATTTGCCAGGATCCTAAAGTCTGGCCAAGGGGCTGAGAGTGACAGAGGCACCGCTGCCCTCGGTCTGCAATCTGTCAGAAAACGATGCTGCCCGCCACTGCCATCCAGGTTCTGCCACCAAAACCACATCTCTAAAGGCCATCCTAGCACACAGATGGCCATTTTTCAGCCTGGTGTGGCCTATTTCTGCCTCCAACACGTCTGAGGTTGCTCCACAGTCTATGTGGCCTCCACTGGCTCCAAACCACTTCTTCCATTTCCAGCTCCTACTTTGCAGAGGCCAGCACTGAACAAAGCCCTTGGCGCAGTGGCTGCTTTCAGCTGTCAGGAGGTGTGCTCCAGGACGTAAGGACATGGATGTCAGGACCTGCATTGCTGCTTGATTCCGAGGGGGCTTGTCTTGGAAAGCAGCATCCCTGAGCATGTCGCTATCCAGGAGGAGCTGGGAGTCCTGCAGCACCCTTGTCCAGCCCGATTCATGCTTATTTGTGCACCTCTGACCCAAAGCCTGCGGGTGGTGAGGTGCACCCCTGCTGCTGGAGACAATCCCAGACCCATTCCTGCCATCTTCTCTTCCTGTGCCCTCTCTTCTCAATCTCCCCTCCAGAAGAGCACACAAATCTTCCTCTCTGAGCCAACATCCAGCCAGGCTGTTAGCACCTCTTTCCTCCCTGCAAAGCAGCCTTGTGTCTGGCCAGCTTCTCCTCTTCTTATCTGCAGCACCCCTCCCTTTCCTCTCGTCCCAGGGTCTCCCACTGCGAGGACCTCAGAGGTGGCTGTGACCAGCCCGGGCACACTATCACAAAAGTGTGAGCCTTCACACTCACAAAAGCCATTTTTTGTTATTCCCGAATAACTGATTTAAGTTTGGGATTCCTCTTATCTCTGGACACAGACTGCATTCATAGGCAGGGGATGTCATTTGATTACATCCAACCCAAGCTTTAATCTGTACAAAGTCTCCACTGTGCTCAGTCTGTTTGCCTGTGTTTGGACCTCTCTTGAATTTCTTTAGAGGAAAGACTTGCTTCACTAATTTGGGAAGCAATTTGGAAACACAATTACTTCTAAAAGCAGTGAGTCCAATGCGATGTCAGTCATGGCTTTCCATTGCCTTTGTTTGCGAACATCCAGATGGGATTCTCTGACTATTAAAATGCTTTTCATGATGTTCATGATGATTATTCAGTTAGAAATCCCACAGGAAGCTGACAACCCACAATCCTGCTTGAAAAACCTCAGCCAGCCTGACAAGGGGCTGACAGCATCCCAGCCCTCCAGGTGACACAACTCCTCTCTCCTGGTGGGGACACTGCACAGGGTCAGTGCTCGGGAGCATCCCATCGGCACTGGGTGGTGCTCGGGCAGTTTGAAGCCAACCCGGGTGCTTGGCTCTGCTGGAGTCCACGCAGTTCCATCCCCCAGGAGCCCGGTTCAGTCCCATCACAAGCCTGGAAACTCCAAATGGGAGGTGGCTTTTCCAAAAGCTTGGCCCCGGCTGTGGTGCCGAACGCTGGGAAACCTGGCACCAAGCTCCTCCGCATTCTGGCTGTTGACACTTCATGACTTTCTCTCCTACGACATGCTCTGGTATTTAACCAGGAATAAAAGCTGGATGTTGATTGCCAGACTCTCTCTCCATCCCTCATTCTTCCTGAAGTTGCTCTGCATCAGCGTCCCTCCCACGTACTGCTGCTTTTGCTCTTGCTCATGGTTTTACCCAAGTGCAGCAAGTGGCTCCCCGGGCAGTGTCTGTGCTCTCCCGCTGCCAATTCCCTCACCTCACTGAGCTGCACTGATCTGGCCATCATGTGCCAAATTTGCTGCTCTCTGGCAGCACCTGCCTCCTGTCCAAGACAGGAGAACAGCTCAACCCCACCCAGACCTGGCCAGAAGCACAGAAGATGCCAGGTTGTGCAACAGCCCCATTCTCCGTCCTGAGCCAAGCACAAGGAGATGCTGGATTCCCCAGGTGCTCCTGCCAGAGTAGGCTTTACTCGGGCTGAGGAGCCATCCCTGCCTGTCCACACCAGGGTCCAGTGCCTGCTGTGTCCCCACGCTGCCAGCCTGGCCTGGCTCAGGAGGAGCGGGTGGTTCTTGTGCCACGCTGCTGGTGTCCAATACCTCAGGACTCACTGTGCCCCAAATCCAGGGATCAAGGAGGCTTTGACCCTGCTACTTCTCGGAATTCCACAGGAGAGACGGGGAGCTTTTTCCCCAAGTTATTCAGGTGCATCTCTTCCTCCTCTCCTGCCCGCTCCCCTCACCTTCCCTCATCCTCCCTCCCCCTCTGGGCTCAGGATGGCCAAACTTTTGCCAGCACTGGCTTCACCATCACAGAGAAAGCATTTCCTCCTCTCCATAGTGCTATAGAGCCAGCTGCGAGATGGCCACTAGGCTCCCAGACCGGTTGCTTCTGTCCAAGCCAAATGCAACCCCCAGCGCAGTGCAGAGATGCCTCGTGCATAGCCTCACCACACTTCTTACTCCAAGCAGCCAACCCACTGGGCCACCCTTCCTTCCTCCTCATGGGAAAGGGAACAGCTGAGGGACTGCACAGTTACAGAAAGGCCTCGAACGCTTCGTTTTTCTGATTGCTTGGCAGAGCCGGGAATTTGGTCCAGGTGTTTTCACTCAGGTCTCGCGTGTAGAAAGGGTGCTGCGGAGGGAGAGGTTGTGTGCTGGGCTCAGCTGCGGCCACCAACGCACACAACACTGCACTCCATCAGCTCCCTAGGGAGCATGGCACGGTGGGGGCGGTGGGGGAATGCCTTCCGCCTTGACACATCCCGGTCAGGGTCAGCTCAGAGGAGGGAAGGAGCATGGACCACCATCCTAGGAATGGCAGCCACATGGGAAACCTGTTTTTAGCCCCAAATGCATCACCAAAATGAGAATGGTGGTGTGGCCTCACAGGAAGGCTGTGCCACCCAAAGGCACGCACACAGGTGAGTGGTGCGGGCACGCCCGAGCATCCCCATATCGCTGACCACGTGCCCTGTTGTACAAACAGCCTGTGGGCTGCCAGGACTGCTGCAGCACCCACAGTGTGCCAGAACGAACACACACATTGCTGAGTGCACCTCATTTACAAAACACCACCAGACGCACGCTGTAAACACAAACCATCTGTTGGACAGCGTACACGCCCTCCCTGCACAGATCAGCACAACAACACCCACCACCAGACCCATGCGTCGACTCATGGGCACACACACCCAACCAGGCACACACTGCCCAACGTATGTGTCGGGTGCCCACAAGTCCCACTGCCCCAGGAAGCACACACAGCTCCAGCCAGACCTGCAGTGATGCTGGACCTGCACTCCACATGGAGACATCTCCTGTCTTATCCAGTGTCTCTGTGCTGGCAACGCCAAAGGCTGGGAGGTGTCCTCAGAGGCTCCTGGAGCCTTCTGCTCACTGGTGTGGTTGGTATGACCATGCATCCCTGGGGTGAGGGACACCCTCTCCAACAGCTTCTAAACATCCAGGCACCCTGCCCTGCTCTTTTTCTTATGCCAGAAGTGGCAAAAGGGGTGATAGACTTCGAAGAAGAAGCAGCAGGACTATTAGAAACTCTCAGCACAAGAGGAAATCCTGGCTTGGATCAGCCTTGGTGTGGCCAGAAGGAGCAAGGAAGGGATCACCCCTCTGGACTCGGCATGAGGGATGCCATGCATTGAAATTTGGGTTCAGCTTTGGACCAAGAAAGACACGAAAGGTCTGCAGAACATTCAGAGAAGGCAACAGAGCTGGAGAAGGGGCTGGAGCCCAGGGACTGCAGGAATGGCTGGGGGACCTGGGGTTGTTTGGTCTGGAGAAGAGGAGGCGGAGGGGAGACCTCATTGCTCTTTGCTGCTCCCAGAAAGGAGGTTGCAGTGAAGTGGGTGCTGGGCTCTTGCCCCAAGGAACAAGGGATGGTATGAGAGGAAATGGCCTCAAGTTGTGCCAAGGGAGGTTTAGGCTGGATATTAGAAAAACATTCTTCACTGAAAGAGTGGTGAAGCCCTGGCAGAGGCTGCCCAGGGCAGTGGTGTCTTCTCCATCCCTGAAGGGGTTCAAAAAATGTGTGCCTGTGGCACTTTGGGACATGGTTTAGCAGGCACAGTTGGGTCAGGCTGATGGTTGGACTTTATGAGCTTAGAGGGCTTTTCCAACCTTAATGATTCCATGATTCTATGAAACCCCATGCACCTCTGATGTGGATGCAGAAGAACCAGTGCTGCAGTGGGAGGCTGGAATCAGGTCTACATCGTCCACCAGAGAAGAAACTGGCACCAAAAGCTGGGGCTTGTCTTGTCATGGACAGAGCATCTTGTCCTCTGCACGTCCAACACATTTCAAGGTTGGCTTTCATCTACTGTTGGGCATCACCTCAGCCCACACACCCCAAGCTCAGCCTCAGGGCTTCTTAGGCTTTGGTTCATGCAGCTGTCCACTGCAAGAGGGGCTGGTAGGGCTACTTGACTTACACCATGCTCCTCTTGCATCCATTTGAGGCTTCTCAGACAGTGCAGCCCTGGTAGAATTCTCTTGAGACTCTTCAGATCCCAGTGGGAGAGTCTGAACCTGGACTGAGACAATGCAGCCACACCTCCAGCATCTCTAGCCAGAGCTGTGTCTTTGAAGAGTTTTTTCCTTCAGAAACACAGCCAGAAGGAAAAGTGAGAAAGCCGCCGCACGAGAGTTGGTCAGAAACATTTAGACAAGACATTTCTCCATTGGAATGTGCTGGCTCATGGCAATGTTTTGTAGAGACAGTTTGATTGCAGACAAACTCTGCCAAGAAACTGCCAGACCGGCTGCCTGGCAATCCTCTGCCTCCCCTTGCTCCTGAGCGGCTGCCTGCAGCATGGGCAGCGACCCAAGAGCCTCACGAGCCTGCAAATCCCAGGTCTCTCACTGTTTCATGAGATGCTCAGGTCTCATGGATGGTCTGGACTTTGGCTGGAGGACAGAGCAGCAAGAGGAATAGCATGAAGTCACCATTCCCAGGAATTCCCTGGGTCTGGGTGTCAAGGAGCAGCAGGGTGGGCAGGAGCTGCTGTCCCAGCAGGGAGCCGGGAAGGGACAGCCCATCGCGGCCAGCTGTTAGTGCTGAAACCCTCCAGAGGTAAAGGGCACGGAGACCACAGGAAACCTTTGGAAAGATGAGCAGAGAGCAAAGTCTGTTGTATGAAATGCAGAAGCTTTTCACCCAAAAGCTCTGTGAGGGCTGAGAGTGGGCAAACCCTGCTGGAAGCATGTGGTAAGTCCCAGTACCCTGTGAGTGGTCCCAGTGTCCTGTGAGTGGTCCCAGTATCCTGTGAGTGGTCCCACCACCATGGGCAGAGGAGGCTCCTAGGCTCTGGGCAGGACCCACATAAAGTCATAGAATCACCATGTTGGAAAGGACCCATTGGATCATCGAGTCCAACCATTCCTAACACTCCCTAAACCATGCCCCTCAGCACCTCATCCACCCACCCCTTAAACACCTCCAGGGAAGGTGACTCAGCCCCCTCCCAGGGCAGCCTATTCCAGTGCCCAATGACCCTTTCCATGAATTTTTTTTTCCTGGTGTCCAGAATCTCTCCAAGGAGCAGAAAGCCCTGTGGGCCAGGGGGCAGGGGGCACTCAGGCGGTCGTGCTTTGCTTCCCTGGGAGTGAACAGGACCGTCTTGTGTCCTCTGACTCCAGGGACTGTCCCTGGGAGGTGGCTGGAGGATCAGCAGCACACACCAGTGCTGAGCGACAGCTGGAGCAGCACGGCACGGGCCAGCAGAGCTTTGCCGGCCGTCCATTGGGGATTACCGTGACTCAGTGGTGCACTCCAATAACAAATATTTTTCCCTGCAGAAGCGGTGAGCTCGGCCAAGGTGAAAGGTTGATGGGGGACAACCCAGGGGGATGTGTGGCTGCTCTGAGGTGGATGGATCCCCGTGTCTAGAGGGGTAGAACCTCCAGGAAGCCATGGTGGCACTGGTCCCCAAGGCCCTGTGGCTCTTGGGGGACAACCAGCCTGCCAGAGGCCAGGAGAAGCAGACGTGCGTGTTCAGGGAGGAATGTTTGCTCTGAGCAGGTCCAGCCCCTGCACTATTTCTGCTGCCCAGTGGCCCCAGGGGAGAGCTGTTTATCAGGGATACACTGTACCAGATGGAGTTGGCATCTTTGAAACACAAATAAACCTCATTTTTGGGTTTGGGGTTTTTTTTTTTTAGACAAAAAGTCGTTAGAAGGAAGTCTAGAGAAGGAGGGTGACAGAATCATTGGAGGTCTAAGGGAGACGGTGAGTACAACCTAGCAGAGCTCCTGACAACGCATTTTTGGGGCCAGGTTGTCAGCATCCCTGAAGAACCAGAGACACAGCAAGGAAAAGGGCGGGTCACAGTGCTTCAGGACAGCAGCAAATAGGTGACACTGAGAACTGGAGTAAAAAGAAAGAGGCATGGTTTGATGCTGCAAGGTTTTGCACTTAGAGGCTTCCACAACATCTCCATGGGAGCTGCGCTGTACAGGATGACATTGGCTGGTGGAAACCCCTGAGGCAAAGCCAGGCCGTGGATGTCAGCTCTAGGCCAGCCATGTGAGGTGGCTGTGTTGAGATGACCAAAGGGTCAAAAGGATCCTGGGGTCACTGAGGTCCTGGGATCAAGGAGATGGGATTCTGGCAGATGGGATCTGCCACCTCTGTGCCTCTGTTCGTTCACCATATGCCCTTCTTCTTTCCCTCTCCTGGGAAGCACAGACCCATGGTGGATCTGTGCACAGGCCTCCATGCAGCTCCTCAAGGTCCAGGAGGCTGCCTACTGTCTCATGAGTGTCTTCTTAACCAGCCACATGCTGGACTGATTGCTGATGCTGGTGCGGTGGGGATCTGGACCACTCATAGGAGGGGACAGAAGTACTGCGTGGCCTTGGCTCACAGGTGGGATCTGATAGTGGGGGTTTCAGTGGAGCTTCCAAGGAAACAAGACGTTGGACACTGCCAAAGAATGTCTCAGATGGGGAATAGGCAAATTTCAAGCATCTGAGTGGAACTGGAGGTGTCTCTGGTCTGTGGGGTTGGTTCCTGGAGGATGCACACTGGGCATCCCAAGCACATGGGGAGACTGAGACAAAGTGGACTGTAGCCAAGTCATGGGGAGACTGAAACAGAAGGAAACATCTACCTTTCTCCACTCAGAAGGAAGGCTGTGAGGTCTCACCTTGGTGCTGGGAGCCGAGGAGGTCACAGGGTATGAGAAGGAGCTATAGGACCATGAGCTAAGGGACATTATCAGCCGCAGGATGTCCTGGCTGGCAAGGACCCAAGCTTGTGCCTGGGACATTCTCCCAGCTGGGGAACAGGGCCAGCAGAGGCATGAGGCTGGGGACAGAGACAGTGATGATGGTGGTTCTTGGCCACGCAGACCAGGGCAAAGCCTGGACACGAGGTCAGATTTACTTGGGAGGAAAACCTGGGAGGAGATCATGGCCCTGGCTGCACGCAGACTCTTTGCCCACAGGAGCGTACAGGGGCACGTGGGGAGAGCAACCCATGGCAGGGCAAGAGCTGGCACGGGGCGACTCCTTCCAGGAAGGCTCACCCACGCAGCTCTCCAGGACTTGTTCTCTGGAACTGGGAGCCAACTTCCAGGAACTCCTGGCTGCCTGGGGAAGCCTCGGCCGCCTGCACGTCTCCAGCCTTTTAAGGAGCTTGTCCTTCACAGCTGAACTCCCCCTGCCTTCTTGGAGCATTGTGGACAGCGAGGCGCAGGGTGGCTGACTGCACTCCTGCTCACCCTGCCACGCAGACGTGCTGCACGCACTGCCCAGTGCAGGCAGGGTGAGCCAGGAACCCTGCAGCACTGCAGCTCCTGGGTGGGAAAGAGCCTGGGCAGGGATTTGAGAGCCCTCTGGACCTAAGCACCAGCAGAAGGTGTTGAGGCGGCCACCGTGATGCCTTGACTGAGCGACACAGTATGTGTAGGCAGAGCACACGGACACTGGGTTGGGGCTGGGGCTGCGCAGCGGTGAATGCACTGGGTAGTGTAGCAGGAGGTATGAGCACACACATGTCCACTGCTGCGCCTCCTCTGCACACATGCGTAGAATCAGAGAATCATGAATTCACTGGGTTGGAAAAGACCTTTGAGATCATCAAGCCCAACCATACCTGTCCACTACTAAACCATATCCCTAAGCACCTCGTCCACCTGTCTGTCAAATCCCTCCAGGGATGGGGATTCCACCACCTCCCTGGGCAGCTTCTGTGAGTGCCTGAGAATCCTTTCCATGAAGAATGTTTTCCTTATACCAGATCTAAACCTCCCCTGGTACAACTTGAGGCCTTTCCCTCTCATCCTGTCACTTGTTACTTGGAGAAGAGACCAACATCTGCTTCTCTACAACCTCTTTTCAGGCAGTTGTAGACAGTGATGAGGTCTCCCCTCAGCCTCCCGTTCTCCAGGCTAAACAGCCTCAGGCACAGTCTTGTTGGTGCAGGTTTTCCCGGGTCCTCCCATGCAGAGCCCTGGTTTGCATCCGCACCTTGAGACACGTGCACAACTTCTCTCTGCCTGAATAAGCACGGTCCTTGTCTGTTGCTGTGTTTGCACACGTATGCTGCCCTGCCATGGCCGGGGTGTGCATGCAGGGATGCAGATGTGCAGATGTGGCTCTGCCATCGCCGCAAGCAGCAGGTATGTGTGCACCCCCTGTGTCTGAACCGCACAGTGGGTCTGGGTGTCCGATCAGGGGGCTGCACGTGGGGCAGGGGAGGGCACAGCTCCTGCTGTGCCGGGTGGGACCATGCAAGTTCCCGTCTGAGGCCTCATCCGCTGAAAGTTTTCCTGGCACTTGTCACCTCCAGAAGTAATCTCTACTGGGGGGCCATGGCTTCCTCCAATTGTCCATTGAGCAGCAGTGCCAGGCTGAGGTTCAGCAGCAGGGACACCAGGGCCAGCACTGTGCTGGGTGGGGCAGCAAGATAAGGGGCCCAGACACGAATAACAGCAGAGCGAAGGCTGCCAAGGTGGTGGGATGGGAGATTTCAAGACTTGCACCTTCCAGAAGGACACCTTGTCCTTAGCAGAGAGGTCACGGTCAGGATAGACACCCCTTCCCATGCGCTGGTGCTGGTGGAGGCATGGGCACCTTGCTGAGGTGTCTCCTCTGTCCTGCTGGTGCCGTGGGCTGCAGAGCAGGGTCAGTGGTGGCAGAAGGTGGAGAAGGCGAGAAGTGAGGAGAGTCAGTTGCTGCTGGCCCCTGCCTCTCAGCTGGTGGCACAGACATCGCCTCCAGGGCTTGGCCACCTCTCCCAGACCTGAGGTTGGAGCAAGTGCCTTGCATCTGTCTGGGAGCCTCTGGTGCTAACAGGGGTGCCTGGGGCTTGTATGATGCCTGGGCGAGAGGCTCAGCCCCTAGCAAGCAGCACAGGACCCTTCTGAGCACAGCACTGGCTGGGGGGGCTTCATCCCAGCACTCAGTGGGGGTTGGAGGAGGGAGAAATCACCAGGTGGGCTGAGTTCTCTCCAGCCACGGAAGCACTGGAGCCATGAGGAAAATCCAGGATAGAGCCAGGTGCAGGGAGCCCAGCCAGCACAGACCACATCTTCCTCAGGGCCGTGCCTGTTTAGAGGCACATTTAGTGGAAAAAGTGACTTGTGAGGCTTCAGGTTTAGTTTCTCACCACACATCCTGTGCATTTTTCAAGGGTGCTCTGATTTTCAATCAGCGGATGAGAAAAAATGACTGAACACTGTTTCACGGAGAGCTGTTTCTTTGGAATGGCTAATTCTAATGGAGCATCTGGATCCTCAGCCTGGTGCGTGACTCTCTCCATCTGACAGCAGTTCAGTGGAAGTCACTTTGAACTCTCTATCTGGTTCTTCCGCTGGGATTTTCCGCAACCATGAGCAGAAGCCCAAGGGCAGCAGCAGCTATCTGTGTACTGCATTGCAGTAGTGGCCAGGGATCCAAACTCGATGCTGCCCCATCCTCGGGCAGCAAGGTCCAGACACAACCTGCAGTGCCTTGACACAGTATGGAATCACAGAATCATGGAATGGGTTGGGTTGGGAAGGACCTCAAAGTCCATCCAGTTCCAACCCCTCTGGATGGATAGGGACACCTCCCACTGGATCAGGTTGTTCAAAGCCCCATCCAACTGGCCTTGAACACCTCCAGGGATAGGGAAATTTTCCAGCCACTTATTCCCCACCTCCCTCTGCAGTATGAGGAACAGGTCCTCAGCACCACCTCCTGACTCAGCTCAACCTTTGCTTGTTGCCAGGGGCATCCTAGAGGTCTGGAGTTGGCCTGGCGGTGCTTGGTCTTTCTGGCACACTTTGGGCATCCCATCTCATCCTGGCTCAGCTTTCCCCTGAACACTACCCATCCCATCCCACTTGGCAGTCGCTGCTGGGTTTTCTCGTCCAGATACGACTCCTGACAGTCAAAGCGACTCCTGGACAGGGAGAGCTTCCTGAACAGCCCTTGATAGGCTCTGTGAAATTTCTGCTGTGGGAAGGCAGAAAGCCTGGAAAGACCTCTTCTCTTCCAGTCGTGTCTTCAAGGCTGCTGTTCCACAAGGTTCCCTCATGCAGATAATGTCTTCTTCATCCCATTGCCCAGCTCTGCTGCCCCAAAAGCACCAACAGCTTGTTAAGAGGGTCAAGGTCAAGGTTCTGCCTGTCATGAGTCTGCAGGGTGGATGAAAAGCCCCAATGCAAAGAAAAGGGCTGGAGCAGGGCAATGCGGGCATGGACACAGGCTGCAGAGCCATCTGGGGCAGGAGAAGAGCCTTGTCCTACTTGGGCACCACCTGCACACTTGCTCTGTCCTGCCTCCCTGCTCAAAGGACCCCTGTGTTTCGGAGATGCAAGGTGCTGTGTCCGGAGCTCAGTGGTCCCTGGGCTGTCTAGGTTGAGGCCAAGGTGCCTTTCTACGCTCCTTTGGACATGTCCCCAATATCCCTGCCCCTCCACACTGCTGCCCATGGCCAACCAGTTCACCATCAGCTGGGTGTGCTCAGCACCTCACTCTGCAGGTGATGAGATGATCTTGCACCATCACAGTGGTGCTGTGTGCCCCAGTTCCCTCATCATCCTAGACACGGGCAGATGGGACCCTCGGTTTGATCACAGCTTGTGTGGTCCAATTAGAGCGGGGCTGGGTGAAATGAGGAGTGGTCTGAGACTCACGATGCACCTCATGAGACTGCAGCCAAGGTAGGAACCTGCTGTCACTTGCTCCAGACATTTCCCAGCAGGAGGTGCTGGCGGGTGCAGAAGCCATGGGTCAGGAGGCTGGGAGGCAGCGCAGAGGCAGCTCCACGCTGCTGCCGTGCCCTGGCAGCTGGGCTCCTGCGCTTCTGCTCCCCACGGTCCCATCCACTGCTCAGACCACAGGATGGTTTTCTCCTCCTGCCATGTCCCAGCACCTTGCATTTCCCAATGGCACATCTTGGGGGGATGCCCTCCCCCTGTCACATCTCACAGGGATGTCCTTCCTGTGCTTGGGGCGCTGATTGATGAGAAGCTCACCACAAGCTGGCAATGTGTGCTCACAGCCCAGGAACCAAGCGTGTCCTGGGCTGCCTCCAAAGCAGTGGGACCAGCAGGGTGAGGGAGGGGATTCTGCCCCTCTGCTCCGCTTTGGTGTGACCCCACCTGGAGCCCTGCATCCAATTTTGGAGTCTTGAGCATGGGAAGGACATGGAGCTGTTGGAGGGAGTCCAGAGGAGGCCACGGAGATGATCCAAGGGCTGGAGCACCTCCTGTACAAGGACAAGTTGAGAGATTTGTGATTGTTCAGCCTGGAGAAGAGAAGGCTGTGAGGAGACCTTAGAGCAGCTTCCAGTACTGAAAGTGGCTCCAGGAGAGCTGGAGAGCAGGAATAGGATGAGGGGAATGGCTTTAAATTGGAAGGGGAAAGATTGAGATGAGATCTTAGGAAGAAATTCTTTACAATGAGGTCGGGGAGGCCCTGGCCCAGGGTGCCCAGAGCAGTGGTGGCTGCCCCATCCCTGGAGGTGTTCAAGGACAGGTTGGATGGGGCTTGGAGCCCTTGAATGCGGTGGGAGGTGTCCCTGCCCATTGCAGGGGTTAGGACTGGATGGGCTTTGAGGTCCCTTCCAACCCAAACCACTCTATCATGCCCTCCCCCTGGCACATCTCGGGGGTTTGCCTTCCCTTTGATGCCCTGGGGGGCTCAGCTCTCTTCTGCCACATGGAGCTGCTCAGGCTGCTGCTGCACTGCATCACATCTCATCTCTGCTTCAGCAACCAAAACCGCTGACGATCTCGGCGCCTGCTGAGGCCCAGTCCCTCGTGTGACCCAGACAGGCCCTGCTGTGAGAGAACAGGAGGTCAAGGGCCATGCAAACATCTGGAGGGAGGCACAGTCCATCCACATCTGTGCAGAGGGGCTCCCTGCAGACAGGCAGCACTTGGGGGTCAAGGGGGTCCCCAGAGGCTGTGGCACCTGTTCTCTGTCATGTTTGGGTGCGGGACGTGCTGGCAGAATCCCTCAGACACAGCCAGTCTAAGGACTCCAGCAGCAGCACACAGCTGGCTCGCCAGCTGCACATCTGGAGTTGCTCAGGCAGGTCCAGGCAGCTGCGCACAAAGCGCACGGCAATAAGAGCAGGGCTGCGTGTTGCTGCTCTGCCGGAAGGGGGACATGCATGAGGAAACAGGGGTGCTGCTGCACCCCACTGGAACCACACCTGGGAGTGCTGGTGTCCCCAGTCACTCTCCATCCCCATCGCTGGAGGATCTCAGCCCAGCACTGGGACTGCACACAAGGGCTGGGCTAGAGGGGCAGAAGAGCTCGGGCGGCGGCTCATAGGGCTGCTGTGCCAGCCACCCCACCTAGGATGGATGAGCTGCTCTACCAGCACCCTCTTGCTGCCCAAGAGGTCTCCTGGTGACAGGTGTCTCCTGGAGGGACAGACAGGGTGGGGCCACCAGCACAAGGAAGACGTGTCACAGAATCACTCATGCCCAACAGCTCCACCAGCAGCCTCACAACCCTCCTACCCCACCACCTCCTTGAGGCAATCTGCCTCCTCCTTTGGCCAATGCTCCCAGACAGGGTCCTCTCATGCCAGCTTCCACCAGGGGATGATGCAGCCCCCTCAGAGCAGACAATACCTGAGTGCCTTCACAGGGACTGCAGGATGGCTCTGTCAGCTCTTGGTGTCAGTACCACAAGAATCACTTCTGCAGAAAACGGGCAAAAGCACCAGTGACATTGAAATGGGACACCGATCTGGAGATGAAACCCATCCAGCCTCCTGGCCTTGCTGCTGAGCAAGCTCAGACCAACCTGTCCAGCTTCCTGAGCAGATGAGCCAAGTCTCTGTGGTGCCCTCCCACATAGGTCAGCTCGGTACAACCCATCCACCACCACCCTACTTCCCACGACGAGCAGTCAGCTACAGTGAGCACACAGTGGCAATCAGGAAGAGCTGTTCCCTGAGCCTCTCCAAGGCCTGGCTGGCTGCTTTAGAGCAAAGGGACTCAATGCACGCCAGGCTGGCTGAATTCTGCCAACCTATCAGCCCAGAGTCTCTTCCCTGTACACGTGGCTGGGTGGGGTCTGTGCTGCCTGCTGCGGCAGGTGGACCTCCAGAACATCTGCTGAGCACCAGCCCTTCTCCAGCCAGGCAGGACCTGCTGCTGCCCACCAACAGGCTGGCAAGGGACAGGAAGAGAGGGAGCAGTATCCCAGCACTGGAGTAGAAAACATCATTAACGAAGCATCAGTAGCTCATCGGGGGGGAAAGCAAGGCTGTTTTCAATTAGTTCAGATCTAGATTAGGCAAGAGAGGTGAGTAACAGCGTGGGCTGGACCCGTGTGAAGTTATTGGCTTAAATAGACTAAAAAATAAACTAAAAAAAATAGGAAAAAGAAGAAATACCACATTCAGGTCTTGTTTGTTTATTCAGAAACAGAGAAAATTAAAACATAAGTACTAGGACAAAATATGCCAGCTCTAAATTCTGCCTGAGATGGTGATTTTATTAGCAAAGAATCTGGATCTCAAGTTGTGTCTCAAAACAACACAAAACCAGATGCGGAGGTCAAAACTCTCATGCCTAATAACAATGCTTCCAGTGACATCCTTCAGGAAGAGATAGGCTCATTGGTATTGCAAAAGGCTCTCAAACACATTTGGACGGCAAAGAAGACAGCAAAATTTTGCTGTTAGAGCTTGCAGTCTAAGTTGAGACAGAGCATAATGAAAGCCCGGTTCCAAATGCAGTGCCATGACATCACTAAGACTCAACAATTAACATCAGCTGCTTCCCAAGTAGTTTGAAAAATGAAAAGAAAGTCATAACTCATCGGCTCAAGTCATCCCATAAGAAAAATAAGTGCTTTCCTGAAAAAAGGGGGCTTGAAGTCACAACTTAAAGCCATTTCCGAAGAGAATCGCAGCAAAGCCAGTAGGAAATAAAATGATATGTGAAAAGCATAGAATTCCTGTGCAGGGCCAGGAAGGTTATACAAACCACCACACATGATCTACAGACAAGCAGCAGACAATGCTGGGGACCTGGAGCCTTATGTCCAGTTCTGGAGTCCTCAGCACAGGGAGGACATGGAGCTGTTGGAGTGAATCCAGAGGAGGCCATGGAGATGATCCAAGGGCTGGAGAACCTCCTGTATGAGGACAGGCTGAGAGAGTTGTGGTTGTTCAGCCTGGAGAATAGAAGGCTGTGGGGAGGTTTTAGAGCAGCTTCCAGGACTGAAAGGGACTCCAGAAAAGCTGGGGAGGGGCTCTGGATCAGGGAGGGCAGGGGTAGGATGAGAGAACGGTTTTGAGCTGCAAGAGGGGAGACTAAGATGAGATCTTAGGAAGAAATGTTTTGCTGTGAGGGTGGGGAGGCCCTGGCCCAGGTTGCCCAGAGCAGTGGTGGCTGCCCCAGCCCTGGAGGGGTTCCAGGCCAAGTTGGATGGGGCTTGGAGCCCCTGATCCAGTGAGAGGCGTCCCTGCCCATGGCAGGGGGTTGGAAATGGATGGGCTTTGAGGTCCCTTCCAACCTAAACCATTCCATGATTTCATGATTCTGTGAACTTATATGTTCCCAATAGAGACAAATGTAAAAAAAAAATACCTTTTGGAGCAGAGTCCAAGTCCTGCAGACAAAACGATCTCTACCAACAACCAAAGAGAAGGTCAGCTGGAGCAGATGCCAGCTTTCCAAGTCTGGAAGAGACTCCTGAGTTCCAGAGCACCGTGTGAGTGTGACACCAGTGTGGTCTGCGGTAAAGAAGTTATTCAAAACGCAAAGATTGTCACACAAAGATTTAAGACATCCTGCAACAAAACACATGCTGGGCGCCACTGGGACCAGGTGGCACCTGTAATTTGTCTTAAAATCCTTTCTTCATTGCATTTATTTGTGTGCAGAACTCAAACACTCTGCATTTAATTGCAGAACTTCCCAAGCAGCTGCATAAGGGGGGGCTGCAAAGGGACATGCCAGAGGTGAAAGCTCATGATGAAGAATGAAGGTTTGGATAGTGAAGTTTCTGGCTAACCAAATGTCTCCCAACTATTTGAAAAGTTAGGATGGATCAGACAAGAGCTGTGACCACTTTGGCAGACACAGGTATCTCACCCAGGAACAAAAATGGAGACAGATGAATGAGGCACTCCACAGGCTGACTTCTGGTTGTCCATCAAGTGCAATGGCTCTGCACGAATGTGACACGAGCATCTTCTGCAGCTCCACATCCAAGGACACAAGAAGCACTGCATGTGCTGCCAGTAGTATCACAGGTTGCTTTCAGCAAGCCAGATCTCTCACTCAGAGCTGCAATCTAGACGTGACCATCCAAAGCAGTGGTGGCTGCTCTATCCCTGGAGGTGTTCCAGGCCAGGTCGGATGGGGCTTGGAGCCCCTGATCCAGTGGGAGGTGTTCCTGCCCATGGCAGGGGTTGGAACTGGATGGGCTTAGAGGTCCTTTCCAACCCAAATCAGTCTATGATTCTGTGATTTTATGGTTTTATGGCCACAAAATAAGCCATCGTGACCTGAGGGTAGATGATTGCACTGCATTTGCACCTAAGCAGGAAGGTGCAAGGAAGGAGAAAAGTCTTTAGGTTGAGGGACTCTTCAAGAAGGTACGGGGCTGATCTCAGCTGAGTGGACAGCAGAACAGTAAAGGAAGAGGAAAAAGAAGGATGTGGAGAGAAGGCTGCCCAGCTGCGCTCATTCAACACCTGGGAGCTAGAAGCCACACTCCTGCATGGTTCCCTCCATGGGTTGCTGCAGATCATTTTGAGCCCACTGGTCCCACAAAAGTCACTGGTCTGGCAGATTGTGGCGTTGTGGCTTCTGCTCACCACTGCTTCAGGGTGGCCAGAGGAAAGCACACATCGTGCAACCACAGGGCAGGGGCCTTTCCCTGCAGACTCACACTCACAATTGAGGCGTTGGGTCTGTGGTTTCAGTTTCCTCTCTCACTCTGGGCCCTTATGCCTGCAGACAGGAGCTTCCAGTAGCCCTGCTCAGCAAGAAGGGTCCCATCTCGTGAGACCCCGACTCAGATCTTGCTGCCCACAGTTCCCCTGAGGAGAAACTACAGGTTTCTAGAGAAAATCACATCACCATAGAGGCATGGCTCCTGTCTGGTGGCCCGGCCTGAAGGAACTTGAACACAGAGGTAGAGGATGTGGCTAATGAATAATAAGGTGCTAAGCAAATCCCATGAGAACAAACTGAGAGAGTTTTGGTTGTTCAGCCTGGAGAAGAGAAGGCTGTGGGGAGACTTTAAAGCAGCTTCCAGTACTGAAAGAGACTCCAGGAAAGCTGGGGATGTGCTCTTGATCAGGGAGGGCAGGGACAGAACAAGACGGAACAGTTTTGAGCTGCAAGAGGGGAGACGGAGATGAGATCTTAGGAAGTAATGTTTTGCTGAGGGTGGGGAGGGCCTGGCCATCCAGAGCAGTGGTGGCTGCCCCATCCCTGGAGGGGTTCCAGGCCAGGTTGGATGGGGCTTGGAGCCCTTGATCCAGTGAGAGGCGTCCTCGCACATGGCAGGGGATTGGAACTGAATGGGCTTTGAGATCCCTTCTGACCCAAACCATTCCATGATTCTAAATATCGTGGTTTCTCCTGTGGTGCCTGCAGCTTGGCAAAAAGGGAAGAGCTCATCCAACTAGGGACATAGTCCCTTAGCACTCAGTCCAGGCCTATGGACTCATTGTTCTCCTTACAGCTCAGATACCAGGGGCTTGGCTCTGACCGTGCCCTCTCTAACAGGAATATAGAACCCACATGAACCTTTTCCTACCTTTAAAACACCCACATTTTGCCTGGGGAGGGAAAGAGAGCATGTAAGATGTGAGATGGCCACTGATGTGGTTGTGTGACTGCCTGGAGGCAGGCAGGTGGCTGATGAGCATCATTGAGCAGGAGCCAGCAAGAGGGCAGTGTTGCTGTGCTCATGGTCTTTCAGGTGCACTGAATTTATGGCCATGAGGCCACAAATACGGCTTGAATATCAGAGGCCTGACAATGCTGCCTTGTGACCACGAAGAAAAGGAACTATCTTTTCACTTAAGATATACTGCTGGAAAGGTGGTGTGTCTGCATGTGACGATGTGAGGAGAATTCAGCCTCTATCCTCGGAGATTCATTCCGGTTACGATCAGGGTCCTTGTTTGAGCAAGTCCAGATTTGACACCCAGGTTTGGGGTGTCAAATTAATTTTCATATTAATTTCTCTGCTTCACCTGGGTCAGGGCAATCACAAGCACAAACCCAGGCTGGGCAGAGGATGGATTAGGAGCAGCCCTGAGAAGGACTTGAGGTGCTGGGGAAGGAGAAGCTCACTACGAGCCAGCAATGTCCGCTCACAGCCCAGGAACCAACCGTGTCCTGGGCTGCATCCAAAATAGCGGGACCAGCAGGGAGGGAGGGGATTCTGCCCCTCTGCTCCACTCTGGTGAGATCCCACTTGGAGCCCTGTGTCCAGTTCTGGAGTCCTCAGCACAGGAAGGACATGGAGCTGTTGGAGCAAGTCCAGACGAGCCCACAGAGATGATCCGAGGGCTGGAGAACTTCCTGTATGAGGAAAGGCTGAGAGAGTTGTGGTTGTTCAACCTGGAGAAGAGAAGGCTGTGAGAAGACCTTAAAGCAGCTTCCAGTGCTGAAAGGGGCTCCAGGAAAGCAGGGGAACGGGCTCTGGATCAGGGAGTGCAGGAATAGGATGAGGGGGAATGATTTTGAGTTGCATGAGGGGAGATTGAGATGAGATCTTAGGCAGAAATGTTTTGCTGTGAGGGTAGGGAGGCCCTGGCCCAGGTTGCCCAGAGCAGTGGTGGCTGCCCCATCCCTGGAGGGGTTCCAGGCCAGGTTGGATGGAGTTTGGAGCCCCTGATCCAGTGGGAGGTTTCCCTGCCCATGGCAGGGGGTTGGAAATGGATGACCTTTGAGGTCCCTTCCGACCCAAACCATTCCACGATTCTGTGAAATAAAAGAACTTCAGAGTACTTATTTCATGTTTTGATTTTCAAGGAAGCCAGCCTCACGCAATCTTGTGTCTGTTCCTTTTATCTTCCCAAGGTGTGAAGCCAACTCAGGCTGGTCTGTGGAAGGCTCTTTGAAGGACTTTTTTGAATTAGGCAGGTGTGGGGAAGCATAGAAACCCTGCAGGTTGCTCTTCCACTCCATAAAATTCCTCCAGGGAAGAAGGTGGGAAAAGCTTTTGTTGGTTTCCACCTCTTTCTAGGGCAGATGGTCTGGAAGAGCATATGTTACTCAGGTCTCTGTTAGCTCAGCTAAAATATTGACCCTCCAGGATACAGCCCTTTGGAAACATGCATGGAGCAGGACATCCAACCCACAAGCTCATCAGCCCCAGTAAGGAACAGTCCTGCAGGCTCCCATCCAGCCCCAACTCTGGCTGCTGCTCCTCTCCGCAGTGCGTGGTGCACCGTGCCTCGAGCTTTGCTGTCATGGGCAGCACTCGCTCCCCAAGGTCTCGGTGCCTCGGGTAAGTGGAGACCTCAGAGACCTCTCTCTGCCTGAGCAGCGCTTGGATGCTCCCACTCCCTCCAGAGTTCTGCATGCACTGCTGGCTTTTGCAAAGGGGATTTTCCAGGATAAACAGCTGAGATGAACTCATGGAAAGCTGGGGCTTCTTAACCTTCAGTAACGGACACCGGCTGGTGCCTGGGAGCTTGGGGGCCCTGCAGGGTGCAGACTTGGGGAGGTTTTTAGGGCGAGATGCTGGGCACGAGGGGCTGCGCGGGTGAGCCTGGCGATGCGGTGGCAGGGCTGGACATCCTGTTCTCCAGTCTTTCAGCCCAATTAACATCACCTCAGAATGAGGTCATTGTAGAGGCCAGACAGTCTGGGAAAACACTTTCACAGCTCCAGGAGGATTTCCTTTTTCCTCTTTTCAATTGTTCCTCTGTAGTGTTCCCTCAGCTCAGCCCTCCCCATCCATGTCCTCAGGCCTCCTTTGCACTTGGGCAGAGGGAGGTTTCTGGATGCTGCACTCACGCTCTTCCTTCAGGGTGGCAGGAGAGGCAGCTGCAGCTTGCAGAATGGCTTCTTGGGTGCCGGGGGAGACCTTAGCTGCTGCAGTGGATTCTGCTCTGCACATGCTGTTGCGTGGCCACGGGAAGGAGGCTTCTGGTTGCCTCTGGTCAGTCCCAACAAGCACGTCCTATCCCTGGATGTGATGCGGAGCAACACGTCCAGTTGCTTTGCCGTTATCCTCCTCTTGCTTATCTACTTAGGACAATGATGTCTGCTCAGTATGACAGAATGGAGGAACTCTATACTTTGTCATCAAGAACATAGAAGTCCTTGAAGATGGAAGTCTTCAGAGGAAATATTTATCAAAAACTTGCCTTGCATCAGGATTTGCCAGGATTGCAATGAGGGTCCTACTGCAAGTCTCAGATCTAGGGGTGTAAAAGTCTTGGAGATGTCCCTCAAGGTCTGTCTGTGTGCTCCCCTGAAGTTGTTTCTGTGTGTCTCCTCCAGAAACCCTGTGACCACAGCAGCCGCTGCCCTCCGGGACCAGGATCGGGCACCTGGCTGCCCACACTTGCTTGGGCTCCCTCTCCTCTGGTGTCCCTTCCACACCCGCACATGGCTGCACAGCCACACGTCCTCCCTGGTTCACTCCTTGGTAGGACCTAAGAGTTACTCCTACATTTAACAGTGACCACCATGTCCTCTATCCCCATGGTGCTGGGTGAGCAGGATGTGTCCTTGTGCAGGTGCTAGGTGATGCAGGACCACGCTGCAATGGAAAGCCCTTTGTGGGTTGGGAGCTAAACTGGAGGATAGGAATTGTGCAAATTCATTTTCCAAAGGACCTGCCAGACATGTCCATGGCTCCATCATGGCCCCAGGCTTTTGCACTCAAAACGCACTGCTGCCTCATCCTTTCTGCACCACGGTGTTTATTCCTCTCAGCCCCATCACCTCCCCTCACCTTGGAAAGTGCTCCCATATGCAGCATTGCTCTCCCCTCGAGCTCACTGCCCCCTGCTCCAAGAAAGCATTCCAGCGAGGCTTTGCCAAGCTGCCGTTAGACATGACCTCAGGCCAACGTGCTGCTTACTCCAGAGGTGCCTGGTTTCCTCTGGGGAGAATCTGCGGCACAGCTTGGATACAAGGATACACAAAGCCGGCTGATATGTTCAAAGAATTACTGAGCATCTGCAAGGAGAGGAAAAGAAAAACAAACAGGCAGATGAAAGGATTCCTGGAACATGACAAAAAGGAAAGAAAAGGAGACAGGGCTGAATAAGGCCACCCAGACAGGTCCCAGGCTATTCTGGGAGGGCACCATCCCCTGGAGGAGAGGTCCCTTGGCACCTCCTCGGTGGCCAGACTCTCGCCACCCGCCTGTATCCTCCGCTCCTCCTCTGAAAGGTGCATCAGACAAACCATTTTTTGCCACTTTACCGGTGAAGAGTTTTTCCTGCAAAGCAGGGACATTACTCCTTAACCGCCTGACCTCTGCCCTGGCCACTTGGAGCAGCTCATGGTTCCACAGCTACTAAATGAGCCTCATAGCTCATCCTGTCCCTCTCGCATCCTCCCCAAGGATTTTGCTTTCTTTGCACACAACATGCAGTCCAGGGCAGACTTTTCCTACTGTCCTTCGCACCAATCACATCCCATATCCACCCATCCTTCAGTCTCCCAGGGCTCGCTCCACTGATATTCGGAAGTCTCACAAATACTGTTCCACAACTCATTTTTCCTGTCTTATTATAAAACACGCGATTCCATTCTTAAAATAAAAAAAAAAGAAAATGAGGACAACCTGTGGTTTTGCAGGGAAACAAGAGGAGCCACAGCTCTGGCTGTACCCAAGGAGACCACTTGAGGAAGCTGTTGAGAGTGGTTTGCATCCCTCAGGAGATGCTCAAGACTGGTGTAAACCTCCACATTGCAGTGCTGAGTTCCCAGGCAGGGATCATAGAATCGTGGAATTGTTTAGCCCATCCTTAAAGCCCATCCAGTTCCATCCCCTGCCATGGGCAGGGACACCTCCCACTGGATCAGGGGCTCCAAGCCCCACCCAACCTGGCCTGGAACCCCTCCAGGGATGGAGCAGCCACCACTGCTCTGGGCAACCTGGGCCAGGGCCTCCCCACCCTCACAGCAGAACATTTCTCTCTAAGATCTCATCTCAATCTCTCCTCTTGCAGCTGAAAACCGTTCCCCTCATCCTCTCCCTGCACTCCTTGATCCAGAGCCCCTCCCCAGCTTTCCTGGAGCCCCTTTCAGCACTGGAAGCTGCTCTAAGGTCTCCCCTCAGCCTTCTCTTCTCCAGGCTGAACAACCCCAATCCTCTCAGCCTCTCCTCTGATGGGATCTTAATGCCGAGCTGCTGCTGTGTGGGACAGTCCTGCTGCTGCCGTACGGAGCCAAATAATGGAGCTGAACCACCTGGAAGCTGTTCTCTCTCAGGACTGGTTTTCAGCCTGTGCTGTCTCAGGGTGGGATTGGATGAAGGTGCAGGTGGATTGGAAACAGTGAGGGAACAGAGTTCTTGAGCAAGGGAGGGGCACAGACCCATTCAATGGCTTTAGCCTTCAGAAACAATTTACTGGCTTGTAAAACAAATCAGAACAGGCTTAAGAGAGCTGTCAGTTTGGGAGCAGCTCTGCCCAAGAGACTCCATGGAGGCTGGCTCTGGATCACAGGATTGCAGCATCAGCACTGGGGAAAGAGAGTCGGGTACGGACAAGCACCAGTGGGACATTGCCCAGTCCCTGGGAGCCAGAGGCTGTGGGGCACATGGGGAACGCCGAGGCACGTGGGGAACTCTCCATAGCCCTGTGTGCAAGCCCAGGGCTAACACCAGGTGCAGGTCCAGGTACTGTTCAATGTACACCTGGACAGCAGATGCCACTCAAAAAGGGGCAGAGGGCAGAGCATGCCTCAGGGTCTGGCTGGCACAGGCGATGGGTCCTGGCAGGGAACTTGTCCCCATCACCTATTGCCCATGTGCCCTCTCTACATGGACCTCTCCACTCCCTCCCCAGAGAACCCTGCGCTCACCTTTTGTCCTTTTCCCCACTGGGACTATCTGCCCAGATGTATTAATCCAGCAATAAGCTGATCTCCAAGGGATGTTGGGTGGCTGCAAAGCCTTTTTAGAATCATAGAATCATGGAATGGTTTGAGTTGGAAGGGACCTTAAAGCCCATCCAGTCCCACCCCCTGCCATGGATCAGGGAAGGTCTCATCTCAGCCTTCTCTTCTCCAGGCTGAACAACCCCAACTCTCCCAGCTTGCCCTCTTACAGGAGATGCTCCAGCCCTTGCATCAGCTCCGTGGCCTCCTCTGGACCCGTTCCAACACTTCCATGTCCTTCTTATGCTGAGGACTCCAGAACTGGACACAGGGCTCCAGGTGGGGTCTTACCAGGATGGAGCAGAGGGGCAGAATCCACTCCCTCCCTGCTGGTCCCACTGCTTTGGACACGGTTGGCCTTCTGGGCTGCAAGTGCTCATTGCCAGCTCATAGAATCATGGAATCATAGAATCATAGAATATTTTGGGTTGGAAGGGTCCTTAAAGATCATCTAGTTCCAAACCCCCAGCAATGCTCATACTGAACGTCTCATCAATCCGCACTCCCAAGTCTTTCTCTACAGGGCTGCTCCCAATCACACCATCCCCAGGCTGCCCAGGAAGGGGGTGGAGTCACCATTCCTGGAGGGATTTTAAAGATGGGTAGATGAGGTGCTTAGGGACGTGGTTTAGTGGCAGATAGGAATGGTTGGACTCAATGATCCAAAAGCTCTTTTCCAACCCGGTGATTCTATGATTCTGTATTGAACCTGTGGATTGCCCGGACCCAGGTGTAGGACCTTGCACTTGGCCTTGTTGAACCTCATGAGATTCACACAGGCCCACTTCTCCAGTTCGTTCTGGTTCCAGCTGTTTTGGTGGGTGCTGTTTGACCCCATGAAGTTGAGATCTTTGATGTCCTCTCCTGGCAGGAATGGGAGGAATCATGGCTGGGTGTGGTGTGCAATGGCAGTGTCCGCTAGTGCCAGCACAAGACAGCCTGAGCACTCCAGCTTAAGGACGACATTGGAGAAAGCAGGACATGGCCAGCACAGCTCGTACTGAAGCTCAGCGGCTTTGTCTGGGCTGCACAAACATCGGTGCTCCTTTTCCCAGGTTTGGCTCTTGAGTCAGTGAGCACCAGGACCATTAATAGCTCAGTGACTGTATTTAAATTGGAGCTATTACAACTGCAGACACAATAACTCCTTGTTCCCAGGAAACTGATTAGCAATGGCCCCACATTTTCCATCACCCTCTGTGGAGCAAGTGAGGGATGAGACTGGAAGGGAAAGTGTGCAAAGTAGACCCCTGTGGCTATGTTCTACCCTGCCATTGCCAGGTCCTCCCCTACCTCCCACCCTGCCATTGCCAGCTCCTTCCCTACGTCCCACTCTGCCATCACCAAGTCCTTCCCTACAGCCCATGTGGCCATCACCAGGTCCTTCCCTACATTCCGGTCTGCCTTCTCTAGGTCCTTCCCTATGGCACACCTGGCCATCACCAAGTCCTTCCCTATGGTCCACTCAGCGATCACCAGGCTCTTCCCTACAGCCCACCTGGCCGTCACCAGGTCCTTCCCTACATCCCAGCCTGCCATCATCAGGTCCTTCCCTATGATCCATCCTGCCATCCCCAGGTCCTTCCCCACATTCCACTCAGCCATCCCCAGGTCTTTCCCTACATCCCACCTGGCTATCCCTAGGTCCTTCCCTACATCCCAGCCTGCCATCCCCAGGTCCTCCCCTGAGGTTGAGCCCCAAACTCTCTCCCTCATGTCCGACCACTGCATCCCCTTCTGCAGAACTTCAGGGCTGCGCTGGGACTTATTGCAGAGTGTTTACTGTCATTGCCAGGGAGACATTAGTTCAGATTATGTCAAAACAAAGTTATTCCAAGCTCAGTCCTAGAGAAAAATATTATTGTAAGCAGTGATTGGCAAGGGGCGGTGTGTCCAGCGCCAGCAATCCTAAAGCCCAGGGGATGGGGGGAGATAGGATCTTTGTTTTTAAGTCAGGATCCCAGCCAAAAGCAGCCAAAGCTGAGGTAGAAAGGAGATGTTGTGAGGCAGCCAGCGAGTCAGGTCAAAGCTTCATTTTCTCAAAAAAAAAAAAAAAAAGAAAAGAAAAATTAAAAAAAAAAGCCCTTTAAACTGTAAAGAACAAGTCCTGTTCCAGCCCAGCCTCATCCAGGGAGCATCTGTGCCACATTGTCCAGGAATTGAATGTGAGGAATCCAGATATGCCATGTTATCCAAGAATCGCAGTCAGGAAATCCAGAAGTGAGTCGTTATCTAGGAATCGCATGCTGGGAAGCCAGACACAGCCTGTTCAACAGGGGCTTTATGCAAGGAATCCAAATGTGGCACATCAGATGGAGGCTGGATACGAGGGGTCCAGATGTGCTGCATTATCCTGTTGCTGCAGGAAGGGAGGAGGAACAGGCAAACATGTGCAGGCAGCACCAAGCCCAAAAGTGCAGGTACCCAGCTGGCTCCAACCTTAGCTCAGAAACAGATGAAAAGCACAAAGTAGCCTCAAAACCAGGGACTGTGAGTGGGGCCAGGCCAGGCACGAGCGAGCAGGGTGGGAGAGTGGGCAGGCAGCAGAGAGGAATGGGCTGGAGACAGCTCTGGGGGTTCAGAGACCAACTCTGGAGATGGGGGTCAGCAGGGACAGGTGATGGTCCTTCTCAGAAGCATCTCGGACATTGGCCCCAGGGCCACCAAAAGAGGTGCTGGAGAAAGAGGGGCCTCAAGGGCAGCTGTGGGAGGGAAGGAGATGCACCAAGTGGAGGAGAGGATGAAAGGCTCTAAATGAGCCTGAAGAGGTGCAAATAAGGACAGCAAAGTGCAGGCAACATCTCAGGAGACATTCCCAGACGGTGAGATAGAGCGGGCAGTGGACATCTCTCCCCAGCGCTGTAAGGAAATGGATGGGAGCTACAGAGCTGACTCCCTGGAGACAATGAGGGGACAGAGCTTGAGAGCAGCCTGGCGGGGCAGGACACCTGGCTGTAGGAGCCTGGGGAGCTGCATGGGGACGTCTCAGCAGGGTGGTCACCAACACTATCCCAGGTCCCATCTCAGGCCAAGTGGCGGGGCGTGGGTGGCAGCACCCGCTCAGCCAGAGGTGCAGGCACAGCATGAGGCTACATCTGCATAGGCGATCTGGCACAGATGCTGCCAGCACCCTGGAAGCCCTTCCACTACTCTGGGCTCCTGGAAGGGAAAGGAGACTTTCCCCAACATGCGTCCCTTGGGACCACCACTTAGTTCAGCTGGAGGGAGACACTTTTTGCAGAGGCACAGTCCCACTCCCAGATCTTCCTGGTGCTGCCAGGACACCTGCACAGAGCTTAAAAGCACCTGCTGCTATCCCTTGGCTACTGAGGTTCATCTGGTCCCACACCCAAGAGAGACTGGGAACGAGCCCTGTTGCCCCAGTGTTGGGGCAGCTCAGTGCCAGCCAGTGACCCAGAGCCTTGAGCTTCCCGTAAGTGCTCTACGGGGCCCAGCGTGCTGCTCCAACCACATCTCCTCCCCTTCAGGACCTGTTTTCTCATTTGCTGTTTCTCTCAGCGTGTTTTTGTTGCTCCTTCCTGCCCGTGGAACAAGAGTCACAGAAACAGAGCACTGGAAGCAGCCAAAGCAGGAGCTGTGCCCATGGCACCAGGCACAGTGCCAGGTACAGTTCTGGTGCTGGAAAGTGCTCTTTAGAGACTGGCCAGAGCCCTCCACTTCTCCAGAGTTCCTGGACTAAAGGGGACCCCCAGCATGAAAGTAAATTGTACCCCAGCCCCAGAGAAGCACAAATCCAGCAAATCCTTCCTGGTTTTTTGAGGTCAGGTCATAGGATGGGGCAGAGGAGGAGGGAGCAGGCGGTGGTGTGACAACAAGGATGCTCCTAGGCAGATGGGCAACATATCTGAGTACCAGGAGATGTTCAGGGAAAAGAGTTGCATCCAGTGCCTGATCCTGCCCACCCTCCTCTTGGGCATCACCACTGGGTGATGATGGGCAGATGTGGGACTGTTCCTCAGGCTCAGTGAGTTCCATTTGTAGACGCACGGGTGGCTGTCAGCACCACGAGCTGTGCCCTTGTCATAGAATCATAGCTGGTGGCCAGGGCCAGGGCCTTCCCACCCTCACAGCGAGACATTTCTTCCTATGATCTCACCTCAGTCTCCCCTTTTGCAGCTGAAAACCATCCTCACCAGAGAGGAAGAGGACACAAGCAGGCACTTGCTCCTGCTCTGGGAATCTCCTCCAGGCATGGTCTCGCTGCTATTGCTGGACAGCTTGGAGTGGCTCTCAGTGATGTGATGGTGCTGTGGCTCAGGAGCAGACTCCATGCCTCCCTCGCCTCTGCAGATTTTGGCCTCCCACTGCCTGGAGGAAGCATTCCCATCACCTTCCAGTTCAGCTCAGGTAAGAGAGCTGGCACCCTTTAACTTGTGTGCCTGCAGTGCTTTGCACGTGAATCACAACAGTGGAGGGGTGACAACCTGTGTCTCATCCAGTCTCGGAGCTAGGTCACGGCACATTTCCTCCCAGCCCTGGGAGCTGCAAAGTATTCACAGATCCTCCAGTTTAAGCATAACACTGTCTCTGTAACTTCCACTCTGGTGCTTCCTGGAACTCTAAGGTTGCTCAGAAACCTTCTTTTAACAAGAAGCTGTGTACACAGCAAGCACACCAGCTGGTTCCTCACAAGGACAGTAAAGGAACAGGATGAACACCACCATAACAGGACCAGCTGAGGGACATGGGGCTTTTTAGTCTGGAGAGGAGGAGCCCGAGAGAAGACCTCATTCCTCTCTGCAGATCCTGGAAAGAAGGTTGTGGTGAGGTGGGTGCTGTAACAAGTGGTGGGATGAGAGGAAATGGCCTCAAGTTGTGCCAGGGAGGTTTAGATTGTTTTTTAGGAAATATTTCTTTACTGACAGAGTGGTGAAATCCTGACAGAGGCTGCCCAGGGCAGTGGGGGAGTCCCCATCTGTGGAGGGGTTCAAAAAATTTGTAGACTTGGTTCTTTGGGACATGGTTTAGCAGGCATGGTGGGGTTGGCCTGACAGTTGGACTACAGGAGCCTAGAGGATTTTGCCAGCCTCAGTGATTCCATGACTCTATGATTTGATCCTCATCAGCAAAGGTTACCTGGAGAATTTCTCCTACAAGCTTGCCCAAAACCTGGCTTGCAGGAAGACATCATGTCACAGCGCTAAAGCTCCAGGCAACCATGAATCCTCTCGGCATCCAAAAACCTCCTCCAGTGCCTGGTGAGTATTGAGGAGTGGGAAACTACAACTTGTTTCAAGGATGAATTTCTCTAAATGAGGTTTCCAGCCAGTGGAATGTAGTGTACATTTGTCAATTCTCCCAAAAGCCACCAGGAAACATCTTTTTGTGCAAGTACCTATAAAAATGATGATGTCACCTCCCAGGCTTCTCTGACTGAGCACGATAAACCGAGCTTCACATCCTGCAGTTCATTTCCCAGCCCCCAAGGCTCCGTGAAGAGTGGACACCACATCAGGTTACATATTCCCCTCCCTGGGCCATCAAGCCCTGGCTCCTGGAAGGTCTCCAAGCCCTCGGTACTATCCTGTCTTTCCAAAACTTGTTCAATGTCAGCATTTCATGGACTCTTCCAGCAGCTCATTCCCAGCTCAAGAGTGTGAATGAATGGGGCCTGTTGGTCTGCAGTCTCACAGCTCCTCTGTCACAGGTGTTAACTCTGACCCCACCACGGCTGAACACATCTCTCTGCTTTCTCCTCAGCACAGGCTCTACTCATCTATTGAATATCTACGGGTTTGCTTGTTCCAGTCTGACACCATTTGTTTTGGGAGGGCTGGGATCAGGGGCTGGCTTGGTTTGATCATCCTGAATATGCATTTTCAAAGACTTCTCGCTGCCATCAGCCAGCAACAGCTTGTTGGTTTATTTGATGTCCCCTCCTACCACCTGCACTCTTTAAGCAGTGTTTTATTATGTCACTGCAGCCCTCCCTTTTCCCCATCCTCCTCGGACTGTTCCTGCATTTCCAGCCCATGAGATAGACATTGGGTTTCGACACATCCTAGGTTCTCAGCTTCCATGTTATCCATGCAGGAGGAGATGTATGCTACCTGCTCTACACAAGAGGTGGCAGGATAAATGGGAGCATCCCACAGACCAGATAGACTCTGAAATGCTAACCCTGGGTATTTCATTGTCTCACCTACAACTTTCTCCTGGACTGCCATGGAGCTGTGTCTGACTTTTGGGGATCTCAGGAAACCGAGTTGCACTGTTTTGGTGCTCAATAGCAACAGATGGGAGTGGCAGCCCCTGTGTCCGTCCACAGCCAGGCTGCCAGATCCCTTCCCAAGGTGGACAAGAGCTTGAGCCACAGCTCTTCTTGTCTCATCACACCTCTCTGATGGGACAGAGCAGCCCAGGGAGGAGGCTAGTAGCTCCTCTGGGTCTAAAGGCAGACCCCTCCTGAGGTCTTCACCAGCTGCCATCGACCTGTGATCCCAGGAGAGTTTTTTTTCTCATCCAGTGGGTACTCTGCTCCACACCATCAGCCTTCCCATCACCTGACTCTGGCTGCTCAGCCTGAGCCACTCCTCCAAAATGGATGGGTGAAGAAGAAGAAACAGGATGAGACAGAGAGGAAGGCACGCTGCCCCCTCTGAGACAGCAAAACAGAGTGAACGCTTCAGCCCTCATCCAGCTTCCTTCCCTCTCCCCCAGCTGCCGGCCAGGCTCCTGCCTGGTTCCCACCTGCTGCATCACTCTGGGCAGAGTCCTCCTCCTGCGGCTGGAGGCCACCACACTTACACATCCAAACCGCCTCTGACAGCTTCTTCCCTGGGAGAATTATTTTGGTCTACGAAATCATGTTTTTTGGTGCACTGCTAGGATGTCCCTGAACGAGTCCCAGCTTTTGCTAACACCTCCCACTCTAAATTTACAGTCCCAGCCAGTCATGCCAGCAATTGTTTCGCGTTTTCGCGAGCTGACCTTTCCGATGTCCAAATAAACACTCTGCTCATTGATGGCCAAGGCAGCCACGCTGCTCCCTAGTGCCTACGGATCCCCTGCACCTCAGCCCAGCAATTAGGCTGTCATACGCTGAGCACAGCCCACTTGCTTATTGTCCTGATGGTGTCCAGAGCTTTCTGTACTGACTGTCTCTTATCTGTGATGTTGGGAAGTTATGGTGCTGCCTGCACAAGGCATCCGCTGAGCCTCTACCAGGCATCTCCAGGGAAAGAGCTCTTTCCCTCCACAAGCCTTTCCTGTAAGCTGCAATCATGTTTCCCCTAAACAACCCTGTCTCTAATTAAAGCAGCTCGGCTTCCTGTGTGCAGATGCCAGAGCTACAGGCGATGGTGCCCGGTCCTCTCCTGCCCCTGGGTTGAGTCAGCGCATCCCCTGCAGCTGCCAGGTGCCCGGGGTCATGACTCTTCCCACAGTTCCAGTGCTTGAACATCCGTTGTTGGCAGCAGTGCTCCATTCATCCCTCATTCCAGTTCTCACTCCCTCTGAGGCAGGAATAGACTTTAACTTTGGGGTGGGTTTTTTTTGCCACAGCCAGTTCTACAAACACCCTGAGTTCAAACTGGTCCTCTGCCATGTTCTTGGCAGCCCTGAGCACCGAGACCCTCCCAGCTGCTCCTGCAAGCTGGTTTGTGTGCCGTGACTTGCTCAGTTCCTGGCGATGCTTTCACTAAACCAGCTGTTGTCACTATATTTGTGCCATGTGTTGGGCAATAGAATGAGGACACTGCGTGTTTCTAAAACCAGCTATTTTTGGGACATGTGTAGCAATGCTGTGGCTAAGATGAGACATCGTGGAGACTCTTCTACCACATCCCCCCTCATGGGATGTGCTCCGACACGCTTGTGCCCAAACCTGTGCCAAAGGGCTCAGCTCATCCACACAGGTCACTCACAGTGAGAATCACATGGCAGCAGCCAAACTGGGGTCCTCTGCCCACCAGGCTCCTGTCACTCACACATGGTCCACACGAAGCTCTCAGGGCCTCCTTGATCTCCCAGGTGGTAGGACCAAAAAGTTGGCAAGGTTAGGATGCCAGATTTCTGAAGTCTCCACATGGTGGGTGCTGGGCACACTTCTCTAGGCACTGGAGCTGGTGAGGTTAGCGCTTGCTTGTTGGTCACAGCAAGAGCAGTTGCTCCAGCAGGTGTCAATCCAACACTGCCTGCTGTTTCCCATCTCCATGTTACACAACAGCACATGTTCAATATCTTTATCAATGACCTGGATGAAAGCATTGAATGCACCCTTAGCAAGTTTGCAGACAAGCTGGGAGGAAGTGTCGATCTGCTGGAGAGTAGGGAGGCTCCAAAGCGATCTTAACAGGCTGGGCTGATGGTCTGAGACCAATGCCCTAAGGTTCAACAAGGCCACATGCTGGGTCCTGCACTTGGGGCACAAAAACCCTATGCAGTGCTACAGACCAGGGAAACCTGCACAGAGGAGAAGGACCTGGGGGTGTTGATTGACTGAACATGAGCCAGCAGTGGCCCAGGTGGCCAAGAAGGCCAACAACATCTTGGCTTGGATCAGAAACAGCGTGTCCAGCAGGTCCAGGGAGGTGATTCTGCCCTTGGAGTCAACACTGGTGAGACACCTCGAATCCTGGGTTCAGTTCTGGGCCCTCACTGCAAGAAGGATGTTGAGGCTCTGGAGCGTGTCCAGAGAAGAGCAACAAAGCTGGTGAGGGGGATGGAGAACAAGTCTTATGAGGAGCGACTGAGGGACCTGGGGTTGTTCAGCCTTGAGAAGAGGAGGCTGAGGGAGGCTGACCTCATTGCTCTCCACAACTGCCTGAAAGGAGGGTGTAGAGAGGTGTGTGCTGGCCTCTTCTCCCAAGTGACAGGTGATAGGACAAGGGGGAATCGCCTCAAGCTGCGCCAGGGGAGCAGGAAGGGTCATGGGGCACTGGCAGAGGCTGCCCAGGGAGGGGGTTGAATCACCGTCCCTGGAGGTATTTAAAAGACAGGTAGACGAGGTGCTCGAGGACATAGTTTAGTGGCAGATAGGAATGGTTGGACTAGATGATCCAAGAGGTCTTTTCCAACCTGGTGATTCTATGATATGTGAGTGGTCCATCAGCATTGGTGTAAACCTGACTCCAAGTATGTTGCAAAGACTTTTCCCTCTCAATGCATTGTCTGCGGCACCCAGACGCCTCCATGAGGAACAGACAGGTCAGAGATGCGGTCACTTCCTAACCCATGGAGCCACATCTGCACCATGACGTTCTACATCAGGCTGAACTTTCTGCACCATGTGGGAGAAGGTCAGATCCCACCACACCAAAATGGGCACTGCTGAACTGATCCTCCCATGAGTGGGAGGACAGAGGCCATAGCATCCCCTGGACCTCCTTCCCACACGTGCAGAGGGGACGGGAAAGCCCGTTGGCTCCAGCATAGTGCTGAACTTCTCCAGGAGAGCCCTTGTCCTGCAGGACAGGCCATTTACCTTGACTTTGCCTTCACCCTTTCACAGCTGAGAGCCTGCCAAGCTGTCAGACCCTGGGAGGAAAACCTAGGTACTGAGGGTGAGGTGGCAAGAGCCATGCAAGCTGCTGCTGGCAGCTGACAGGGATGTCAGGGGGGTTGTTGATCTTGCCAGATGCTGGTGTCCACCCGAGCTCCCCAAAGCCATGGAGCAGCTCCGTTCCATGTGTCCACAGCACATCTGACACGGAGCAGCCCCTGGGCCACAGCAAGGGGTTTTGGAGGTGTTGTGAGTGGCAGTGCAGGCATTGGTGACTCATGGAGTGAGAACAGGCAGTTCTGCAGGACCGGGGAGACCAGGGAGACAACAACAGTCTGAGATTTATTCCACAAAGCAGCCTGAAAACAAACCCGAGGAATGTTTATTATTTTTCCTCTGTGGCAGGGAAATAAAGCACGATTGTCTCTCGCCTGGAAATACTGGCATCGACACACATGGCTCCTCTGCTGAGATAGCGTCCACAGCTGGACACTCCCAGCCCTGAGTCAGGGCTGCCTTGCCATGGTCCGCGCCACAGAGGAAGGGAGATTTATGGAGTGACTGAATCCCTGGGACAGAGCCCAATGGGAAAGGTCATCCTGAGCTGCAGGAGCACCTGCCATGGATGTGGCTGCTTGGATTTTCTTTCCCTCCAGAACAGCCCCCAGGCTGGAAGTGATGGATGTGCACCAAGCAGGGAAGCCAGCACCCCTTCCCCAAGAGCTGGATCCCCCCTCACTGGAGGAAAACACTGGTGGCACAGACAGCTGGGACCTGCTGTGGGGCTGCCACATCGGGATGCTTGTGTCGAGCCCACACCACACATGCTGCCTGCTCCCTTCTTCGGCATTGTCTCAACCCACAGCTCTGCTCCTTCCCCTCCCTGCCCCCACTACTCCTCCTGGCTCCAGTAAAGGTCAAGCAAGGTAATGCTCGGGATACCATTGATCAAACAGCACCCACCCCATCCCAGATCCTCTGCAACCACCAGCCTGCAGTGCTGGAGCCACTGGGCAAAACCTCAGAGACACAGGCTGAGAGACTTGGGGTTGTTCAGCCTGGAGCATGGAAGGCTCTGAGGAGACCACCTTAGTGCAGCTCACAGTCCTGAAAGGGGCTCCAGGAAAGCTGGGGAGGGGCTCTTGATCAGGGAGGGCAGGGAGAGGATAAGGGGGAATGGTTTTCAGCTGAAAGAGGGGAGATTGAGGTGAGATCTTAGAGAGAAATGCTTGGCCGTGAGGGTGGGGAGGCCCTGGCCATCCAGAGCAGTGGTGGCTGCCCCATCCCTGGAGGGGTTCAAGGCCAGGTTGGATGGGGCTTTGAGCCCCTGATCCACTGGGAGGTGTTCCTGCCCATGGCAGGGGGTGGAACTGGATGGGCTTTGAGGTCACTCACATCTCAAACCATTCCACTCTATGGCATTGTGAGGAAGACCAGGACACATCCAGCACTGATGCACAGACACTCCGCAGACAGAAGATTCACCCCAACACCCAGCTGGTCTTGCCCAACACCAGATCCCATCCAGATCATAGAATCATAGAATCATAGAATCATAGAATAGTTTGGGTTGGAAGGGACCTTAAAGATCATCCAGTTCCACCCCCTGCCATGGGCAGGGACATCCCACTGGATCAGGCTGCCCAAGGCCCATCCAACCTGGCCTTGAACACCTCCAGGGATGGGGCAGCCACAACTTCCCTTGGCAACCTGTGCCAGTGCGTCATCACTCTCATGGCGAAGAAATTCTTCCTTATGTCTAGTTGAAATCTGCCCTTCTCCAGTTTATACCCATTGCCTCTCGTCCTGTCACCACAAGTCTTTGTGAACAGTCCCTCCCCAGCTTTCTTGTAGCCCCTTCCAGGTACTGGAAGTTTGCTATAAGATCTCCAGATGCTCTGCTAATACCTTATTTCTGCATCCTTTCCTGGAGTGCCATTCTCCAAAGGTACCAGGGCTGCAGACTCCTGGGATGTCATTCCCTAAGCTGCCCCCTTCCTTCCCCAGGAAGAGGAAGAGCAGCGCTGAGACTGGTGTGAATGGGGTGTGCATGGGCGTGGGGTGCAAGCACGGGTGGGAGAAGCGCTCTGGGAAGGGCAGGTGTCCGCACCACTGAGATTGTCGTCTCATCAAGATGCCAAGACATGTTAGCGTAGCCTCATCCAGGCTGGGAAACCGAGGAGGGACTGCTCAAAACAGGCAAATTGAACCCACTAAAAGTCACTGACAGGAAAATGAGGAATGGACTGGAGTGGTAGAACTCCCAGGTGAGGCGATGGGACCATCAGCAGCGCCTCCACCTTATGTTTTCCAGAGGTGGGTGAGGATGGAAAGCAGAAAGGCTGTGGGCACCGCGAGCCCCTTCACACTGCCTGCAGCTGCCCCCAGCTCGTGTTTTCCCTACGCTGCCGTCCCCTTGACAAGCCAGCCTGCGAGCCAGGTTCCTGCTGGCCAGGGGCCTCCACTGCGATGTGGTCTTGCAAGTTTTTCCAGCTTTGAGCTCAGTCCCGCTCAGCACACACAGGCCTTGGACGGCTGGAGCCTGTCCCGCTCCCTGCCCTGTCTCGCAGGACCCAGCCCTTTGCACATCAAGAACGTTTATTTTAAATAATTAACCCCCCCCCCTTGCACGGAGCTAGGGAAGCCCTGAGACAACAAACGAACATGAGTGTGAGACTCAGCTTCAAAAGGGCAGGCAGAACCAGTTTGTGCCTCATAAAATAATGAGTGAGTATTAGGAAAAGAGCCTTAAATACCACAGGAAACGAAAAAAAGCAAAAGCATCTGGCATGAACCGTTTGCAAAGAACATCTCTCGCCTGAGAAACTTCATTGTTTTGTCAGGAAGAATTACTGTACGAGGCCAATTAGAGCTGGGTTTTGGTTTGGTGCCTGCTCCGATGGCCTCAAAGATTAGCACCCACATGCATCCCAGTGTCCCAGGCGGCGTCACACCAGCTCTGGCCCAGCACATGGAGAAACACCTGCCGGGAGGCACAGGGCTGTGTCCTGGTTTCTGTGGCCTCCCGCCACCCTAGAGGGGGCACAGGGTCCGTTCCTGAGTGCCAGGGACACCAGGACCATAGGGGCTGGACTGCTGTTGCTCAGAGACAGGAGGGGAGCAGAGCAAAGCCCTTGACCCCTGGGGTCCCACAGCCACTCCATGGGGAAAGGATCTGGGATACCAAACTGTGGAAAGTGGTCCTGAAGCCTGGAGAGGGCAGTAAGGAAAGGCAATTTTGCACTGCGACAGGGAAGCAGGCTCACCCCCAAAGCGTGGGTTTGCACTCCCAGGTGTTGTGTGTGGGAGCAGCCCATCACAACCCATACTGGTATCCAGGGGAGGGTGTGCAGCTCCACCAGCACAGCAATGCTGGTGGGTTAGGACCATCCTGGTGCTGGAGCCAGGAGCAGGGTCACATCCCAGACAGGTATGCTGCAAAAATCAGGTTTAACTGGAGGCTGCAGTGAACAGACTGGGACTTGGAAACAAGACCAGGTTCCTGGGGCACACTTGGATAGCATGTGCCATCCTGAACTTCTCCACCTTTTTTCTTCAAACCTCCTTCATGGTTTGCCCCTTCTTTGACCCAGCGGTGCCATCTCTCAGTGCCTTCAGGAATGACTGTCACCTCACTGTGGGATTGTCCCTGTCCACAATCAGAAAACAACTGGGTAACTGAGGTTGGAAGGGTCCTGTGGAGGAGTCCAGCCCAGCCCTGCGCTCCCTAGAACAGCAGCTCTAATGGGATCAGGTTGGCTGGGGCCATATCCAGTCAGGTCCTGAATATGTCCAAGAGTAGATGTCCCACCAATCCTCATTCCCGCCTTTGACCACTCTCACGGGGAGGTCATCTCATTATGATTCCCCATCTTGCAACTGGTCCCCATCACTGTTGGTTCTCCCGCTGCAGCCGGGCAAATCAACGCTCCCAGACTGTGTGGGGCAGGGAAGGGGCAGCCCCCCACGCCCTTTCTCTCCATCTTCTGTCCTCCCCCTCACCCCCATGGTCCTGCTACCTCATCCCAGCCAGGCTCAGGGCCAAGAGAGCTGAGGGGACAGGTGCTGGTGGGAGCACTTGCCCTCGTGTTGGGTCTGGGTTTGCATGTGCAATGCACAGCTGCTTTGCCCTGACTGCACTGCAGGGGCTTTGAGCTCAGGGCCAAGGGGAGCCCTGAGGTCTGTGGGGGCAGCGCAGGAAGTTGAAAAGGGCAGAGACATGGAAAGATTTGGAACAGCTCTTGCTGAGGGAGGCATCCATTCATGGCAGACTGCAACCCAAAGTGTGATTGAAACCAGACACTGGCGGAAAGATAAGAGTAATTACAGTGAAACTGGAATTCCAGCCATGGCTTGTGATGGGACAAGGGCAGAAAAAAGTAACACAAGAGCACATGCACACAGCCCCGGGCATGGTCGGGCACTGTCCCAGAGAGCTGACCTCGGCAGGACAGGGGGTCATGGCCACGGTCAGATGGGGCTGCTGGCACCCAGGGAGGCTTTCGTGGGGTTGCTCATTGTGTTGGAGCTCTGCAGAGCACTGCCAGCCTAGGCAACACCCCACTGCACCCCAGGGGCTATGCTCACTGCCCCCACTGTGGGTAAAAGAGGGGTCTGACACCCCACACATGGCAGGGCTGAAAATGGTGCCCAGGACCTCCTTTATTTATTTAACAGCTGGAATTCTTTTTGCATCACCAGTTACAGTCGTGGGGTTGGAGCCCTGACAAAACACATCCCTGGTGCTTCCCAGGCCATGGTTGGTGACCTGAGGCAAATTTTTCCTCCAGGCTGCACCCCGTAACTGCACAAATCGCTGCTCTGTCTTTGGCACAAGCAGGAGGCTGAGGGCCAGGCAGGGCAGAGCCAGGGCGCTGAGTCCCCCATCAGCAGGGAGCAAGGGGGCAAGTGGCCGGGGGCTGGCAGGGTGGGAGCTGGAGTGACAGGGAGGAGAGAGCCTGTCCTCCACCCTCACTTCAACCTCAAAGCACCTTGGGATGCAGTCTGGAGCTCAAGCCTTCCCCTTGTTTCATACTGGGAAGGCTGTTGGTCAGGGCAGTGGGGAAACCAGCTGCCCCAGCCAAAGCCCCATCAGAGAGCTCAAAATGCCAACAACCCCAGTGGCCAGCAGGTCCCCAGTGCTCACTTTCTGTTGCAGTCCTGCTGCTGTGGCCTCGCCTCCTCCATATCGTCCATAGGCAATCAGCTGACAAGCCCAGGGACAGCAAAGCCCCTCACTGACTTTGCTCTGAGAGAAGCAGAGCATCCGCTGTGGCTGCACTGCCCTGAGCTGTGCCTCACTGGCATTTTTAGACTCTCACAACACCGCTCAGGGCTAAGCATCGGCGCCCACCAGCCCCACACCCCAGCACAGCACCCACACAGCAAGTCCTGGAGCAGTGTGCACCCCTGCACAGCCTGTCCCCCCATCCTAGGACACCAGACCCTTGCAAACAGTTATGCATCGGTGGTGGCTTCCCTGGGCAGGTTTCTGGGCTGGGAAGCACCCACCCTACCAGCCTGGGAACAGGGCAGCAAGGGGGCTGCACATTTGGGATTACAGGATGTATTCCTGGGATGTTGGACCCCGGCACTCTCATTGTGGGACAGGAAGCATAAAGTAGTCCCTGGGAAAATATGTTATAGAACCACAGAATCCCTAGGTTGGAAAAGACCGTTGAGATCATCAAGTCCAACCACACCTGTCCAGTACTAAGTCATATCCCTAAGAACTTCATCCACCTGTCTTTGAAATTCCTCCAGAGGTGGGGACTCCACCACCTCCTTGGGTACCCTGTTCCAGTGCTTGCTAACCCTTTCAGTGAAGAATATTTTCCTTGATGTCCAATCTGGACCTTCTCTGGCACAACTTGAGGACACTCCCTCTCGTCCTATCACCTACCACTTGGATGCAAAGAGCAACACCCACCTCTCCACAACCTCCTTTCAGGAAGCTGTAGACAGTGATAAGGTCTCCCCTCAGCCTCCTCTTCTCCAGCCTTCTCTTCTCTATTGAGGAGGAGGGTGCCTCGTCACCCCGACTCCCCAGGGTGGATAGGAGGCTGCCTCTCAGGCGCAGGGTGGCTCCATGGGCATTATCAGCCACAGGTGGCCACGAGCTCCCCTCTCACTGCAGGAGCACATGGTCCCAGGATGTGCTTGTCAGGAGGAGGAGAGCAGCCCATAAATCATTCCAGCTGCAATGGGAGCTGGGCCTTGGCCATGACTGTGGCAGCCCCTTTTGCTCCCCTTGCCAAAGGGAACAAGCAGGGCATGAGGGTGCTGGCTGCGCTGCCGCACGACGCAATCCGTCTGCAATGCTGCTCGTCCAGCCAGGGGGCTGGGCAGCGGCCGTGAGTATTTATATCAAACAGGGGGAAGGGTTGTATTTTTTTTAATTGTGGGTTGGTTTTTTTTCAGTACAGCAGGAAATAGCTGGGATGGTTATATACCTGGCGAGATAGCCAGGGGACCAGGGGCCAAGAAACATAGAAGATCTGGCATCACCCAAAGCATCTGAGCTGCACACAGCATGCAAGCATCCAGGGCTGTGTGTGTATCTGCGTGCCTGAGAGGGGAGCGGAAGGTCACGGTGGGGACCCCTACGCTTGGCCAACACTCTGGGAGCTGGTGGTGAGCATCCAGCTTGTGCAAGGTGTCCTGAGGTGAAGTGCTGAGCTCCATCCTCCCAGCAGTGAAGCACAGCTCTCCAGCGGGCTGCAAGCACATCTAAAAGCCTAACCACGTTCCCACCAGGGAGCAGGCTCAGACTCCCACCCACCACACCAGATGTATCTGCTGGCCCACAGCCCAGGAAGGGACCAGGTTTCTCCATAGCCAACAGGACTGTAGGAGAGAGGTCCAAAGCAGGAGCGCAGAGCTCTTGTGCTCCCTCCTGTCCCAGCCAGGGATGCTGCCCTCGAGCAGGTCACCATTCCTGTGCTGAGAGGGTGCTGACCACTGAGGCCCTGCACGGGACTAGGCATCAGGCTGGTCTCTGGTGGTGGCAATAGTAGAAAGTTGAGCTAGGAATCTCCTGAGGCCTCTTCTGTCCTCCTCTGCTGTCGTTTCTGTCCCACATGCAGCACAGTGAGCTCTGCTGTCCATCCTGGACACCCCATGGTGAAGCCCAGAGGAGACATCCCCCTCCAAGATTCACCATGCCAGGCAGAGAGTTGCTGCTTGCAGACCGGACATGGTGAAGGTCACCTGGCTGTGGCACCGAGGAGGGACCTCCCAGCCTCAGCCTCATGGCAGGACAGCTCCAGAGGAGAGCAGATGTGAGTATGGCTCAGTCTGTGAGAGGATGGCTGTCACTGGCTTGGCCAAGCATGTGATGTCAAGTGGTTAATGCCCAGGAGCAGGGATAGGAGGAACCTGGAGAGACCATCCTAGAGCTTTGAGCACAGAAGTCTCCTCCAACACTGGGACTTCACTGCTGCCTCTAACTCCTCGTCCTACCAGCTAAGGAAGCATGGTCTTCACTTCAGGGTGTTGAGGACTCCTCTTTGGGAACCACATTTGCACACTGATAGAACAGTCCCAGGTGATCCATGCTCCCTGCTGACCACTGTGAAACAGCATCCAACACCCTCCAGCAGGCAGTGATTGAGCATGGGCCTTTTCCACTTGCCTTTTCACATGCTGCAGAAGGAGATCCCTTGCCTTCTCCCCATGCTCAAGGGTGGGTGCAGTGCCCCAAGGCACCACGCATCCCCATCTATCACCACTGGCAGAAGTGAACGACAGAAACCCAGGACGCACACAGGGTGACACATCCTCAAATACTTTCCCAGCTTACAGCAGTTTGCAGCTCATGGACCTCCTGAGCCAGAGCTGAGCCTTTTTAATGTGTTAATCCCTGGGGGATTTTTCTTCCATGAACTCCAGCTGAACCCACCCTCTGAACCCACGTGAGCTCCTGGTTTATTTGTTCTCAAAGATAATCCACAGACAAGACTTCTTCAACTAGAGTTTGAAGGACCATGAGACAAAAAGTCCATCATTGGGCTTTAGAAAACACAGGGTTTACCTGAATGCCCTTCACCCAGCCCTCCAGCCCATCCAGGCTGAGCCCTGGGCCCCGCCAGGAGGAAGCTGTCTGCGCTCCCCACCCAATGCCAAAATAGAAAATGAAAGAAACCAACAAGCCATTCCAGAGCCAGACATTGTCACACCTCCCCAGGACTGCTGCGACCACCTCCACCTTCTTTGTGCATCCTTGGAAACACATCAGCGACCTCCAGCAGGTCAAGCTGCATCTGCCCACGCACTCGTGTTACCCCGTCTCTAATGATTTAATGCCGTTTCCGCTGTCTGGGTGCCTCCTCCTTGTTCTAGAGATAATTGCTGAGATTTCCATTTTCCTGGATTCCCAGCCTCTCTCTGAACTTACTCCCTCAAAGCTGTTTCTGCAGGACCAGGCAGCTGCCCCGCAGTGTCCTCCCTCACACATGCTTCTCAGGAGTTATTATGTAGCAGCTCGCAGTCCATAGGCTTCATTTTGCTGCTCTCACTCCTTCCTTTTCCAAGACGTTAATTGCACATCTTCCAGCTGCAACTGTGAGTTGGGATAAACCCACCACCAGACTAACCAAGTCATTTGAATCAGCATGGGCTGGAGAGTCCTGCATCCAGTTCTGGAGTCCTCAGCACAGGAAGAACAGGAAGCTGCTGGAGGGAGTCCAGAGGAGGCCACAGAGATGATCCAAGGGCTGGAGAACCTACTATACGAGGCCAGGCTGAGAGAGTTGGGGCTGTCCAGCCTGGAGAAGAGAAGGCTCTGTGGAGAAATGAGAGCAGCTTCCAGTGCTGAAAGAGGCTCCAGAAAAGCTGGGGAGGGGCTCTTGATCAGGGAGTGCAGGGGCAGGATGAGGGGAACGGTTTTGAGCTGCAAGAGGGGAGATCGCAATGAGATCTTAGAGAGAAATGTTTTGTTGTGAGGGTGGGGAGGCCCTGGCCCAGGTTGCCCAGAGCAGTGGTGGCTGCACCTGGAGGTGTTCCAGGCCAGGTTGGATGGGGCTTGGAGCAACCTGATCCAGTGGGAGGTGTCCCTGCCCATGGCAGAGGGTGGAACTGGATGGGCTTAGAGGTCCCTTCCAACACAAACCATTCCATGACTCTAGGATTCTCAGCACATTGCTCTCTGCTGGTCCACCCAAACTCAAAGCAACTTCTTTCTCTGTCTGTCCCTGAGTGTGTCACATGGTCCCTGCCCAGTAATTTGGTTCCAGTTTGAATTGGCAAAGCTCAGCCTAGGTTCAGCTCAATTAAATAAAACAATACTGGTTTGACATATTTGGCTCCACTCCCGTAGAGAACCCCACGGTTTGGGCAGGATGGGCAGGGAGTGAAGCAACAAAGGGATCTTCCATCCCTTCTACCAAAGGGTAGGTGCTGGGCCCCCAGCATAGCTGGGATTCACAGATGCCCATAAGAAAGGAACACCTGGGCTCCAGGACACGATGTAAAAGCCTAAGGATAAGATAAGCCAAAGTGCAGCAGCCCATCCTCCTTCCTGAATATCTATGGAGTTGAGTGCAGGCAGGAGGAATTACAAACTGCCTGTTGAGATTCAGATGCCCAAATGCCACGTAAGTCCCAATGCAGACAGAGTGGAGCTGGTTTGACCTCATCAGGTGTGCAGAAGTGCTCTAGGATCATCAAGATGGACTTCAACAGATAAGGTCCAGGCTCACCATGATGGCTGTGTGGGCTGCACCCAGTGTCACCAAGAGTACTGAGTCATCTCGTACAAGTCACAAGATATTGTTTGTTTATGACTGCTAAGCTGCTCATTAATTCCTGCTCCAGTGAAAATTTGTACCTTATTACTGAGCTGAACTGGCACTGACTCCAGCTTCCAGCCCTGGATCCCATCCAACCCATCCCTGCTGCTTTCCCAGGAGGTGGCAGCCACTTCCTGAGAGATGTGGGCAAGCCAGGAGAGTTGCATGAATGAGATCTTGGAGACGGGATGCTCATCTTGGGGTGGGTATGGGGAACTGCTGGGGTGCACCTGACAAGGGACACCAAGTCACAAGGGTGCTGTCTCATGAGGGACACTGAGTCATGGAGCTGAGGTCTGCCAGGTGTTCACAATGCGATGGGCCTGGGAACAGGAGGTGGCAGCATGGGGTGTGTGGCTGCACGAAGGGCTGGAAGGGAGGGGAAATGTGTAGGGGGCGTGATGGGGTGTGACAGAGCAGGTAGGTCTTGTGTAGGAGCTGAGCTGAGGGAACGGGCACTCAAGGAGTGCTGGACATGGCCAGAGTGGGAAGTGAAAGCTCCTGGTCAAGGGAAGAAAGCAGATGGCAATGGGGACAAGAAGAAGCAAGGGAGAAGGGGGAAAGTACAGTTGGGGCAGGCATGGGAGTGAGATCCATGGCCCTGGGGGCATGAGGTGAGCACACTACCTGTGTGGGGCTGCTCAGCGGTGAGGAGAAGGTTGAGCTGGGCAGCAGGAGCTCCAGCGAGAGCTGCAGGAGGAAGAGTCTATGCTGCAAGTGAGCTGCTGGCATTGGGGATAGGGAGGGAGGGAGAGAAACAGGAATGGCACCAGTGCAGGAGCATCATGTCCCCATGATGAACTGAGGTGAAAGTGCTGTGTGCTGGGGTGCAGGAGGGATGGAGCATTGTGATTTGCGGAGCAGGAGGATGGAGCATCGTGCACTGGGGTGCAGGAGGGATGTATTGGGGGTGCAGGTAAGGCAGGAGCACCATGACCAGAGGACATTCTCTGCATGTTGGGGAAGTCCTGCTGCGCACTCCCTGTGGAGCAGCCATGCGCAGATCCCTGCAGGGTGCAGGTCTCAGCCAGAGAACGTCGGCTCCCTGAAGGCTGCATGTGGCATGGGCACAGTGGATCACTGGCAGGAGGACAACCCTTCTCAACCACGCAAACAGCATGAATCAGCTGTGTGAGCTGCTCCCCGAGTCTGTCTCCCTGCTCCACCGGGCTGATCTCCAGCCAGCTCTGTGCCATGCCAGGATGATTTACATCTCAGCCTCCCCTTGCTACCTGGTCCTGAGCCATGCGGGTGTTGGGGCTGGTGCAGATGGTCTGGGACAGCAGCCCTGGCTGCCATCAATCATTGCAATGCTGGGATTTACGAACTGAGAAGTCAGGCAGGAGCCCAGCAAGCTGGGGGTGCTTGTCCTGCCGAGTTGTGTGTGTTAAGGGGTAAAATCCATTTGTCCCTGCACACCAGAAGGCTGGGTTTAGAGGATGACTGGACATTTCAGGGCTGATGGACTCTGACCACATTTGGACATGAGAAGAGAAAACGCTGAGTTCTTCAAGCATGCAAACATGGATTCGTCCCAGCCCGCAGCAGTGCTGGTGCACGTCACCCCACCAGTCACCCTGTTCATCCTCCTGTCCACTGCATTCTCGGCCACAGGGGGGTGCACCCTCCTGTCTCTGCCTCCCCATGCAAGCTCTCCAGGTCCCACCTGGCTGGCCCTGGCCCAGGTTGCCCAGAGAAGTGGTGGCTGCCTCATCCCTGAAGGTGCTCAAGGCCAGGTTGGATGGCACTTTGAGCAACCTGATCCAGTGGGAGGTGTCCATGTCCATGGCAGGTGTGTTGGAATTATATGATTTTTAAGGCTGCTTCTACCCAAACCATTCCATGATTCTATGATGATCCTCTACCCTCCCCGTTGAGGAGTGATGAGGACTCCCCACCACAGCAGTTGCACTGAGCTGGCCCTGCTCCAAGGTCCCAGCAGGATGAAGTGATGCACCCCATCCAGCCAAGGCACAGACAGATCCCCCGTTCCTGGGCAGGGGACAAGGATGTCACCCCAGGGACTGCACCATGGCAGCAGCACAGCGCATGCTCAAGCTGGAGCCCTCCAGTGCCAGGCCACATGCTAGGACAAAGTCTAGCCTCAGCACCGGCCATGGGGAAGCTCCAATGTGCCACAACCTGCTGCAACCCCTCATGGTGGTACTGTCGCATCCTCGTGAACAGGCTGGGTCTTCTGGTCCTGGCACCAGCTCTGGTGCTTACTGTGGCTTGTGGACACTGAGTCCAAGCCAGCTCAAAGCTGCTGTGCCGCAGGGCGAAGCTGTTTGCACAGTTGTGCACAGGGTAGCGGAGCAGCAAGCACCAGGACGGTGGTGTTTGAAACAACCCGACCAATCTGGGACAGGATCCACGCAGGTCAAGGCCCAGCCAAGGTGCAACACAGCTTGGAGTGGCTGAGGAAGGGCAGGGAGGGGATGCTAGTGGTACACACTGCCACGGGTTCCTCTTGTAAATGAAGGTCGGGCTTCATTAGTGGTGGAAACCACATAATCATGGAATGGTTTGGTTTGGTTTGGTTTGGTTTGGTTTGGAAGGCACCTCAAAGCCCACCCCCTGCCATGGGCAGAGACACCTCCCACTGGATCAGGGGCTCCAACCTGGCCTGGAACACCTCCAGGGATGGGGCAGCCACCACTGCTCTGGGCAACCTGGGCCAGGGCCTCCCCACCCTCACAGCAAAACATTTCTCCCTAAGATCTCATCTCAATCTCCCCTCTTGCAGCTCAAAACCATTCCCCTCATCCTGCCCCTGCACTCCCTGATCAAGAGGCCCTCCCCAGCTTTCCTGGAGCCCCTTTCAGTACTGGAAGCTGCTGCAAGTTCTCTGCAGAGCCTTCTCTTCTCCAGGCTGAACAACCCCAACTCTCTCAGGTCTCTCAGCCTGGCCTCGTACAGGAGGTGCTCCAGCCCTCAGATCATCTCCGTGGCCTCCTCTGGACTCGCTCCAGCAGCTGCATGTCCTTGCTGTGCTGAGGACTCCAGAACTGGATGCAGGACTCCAAGTCAGGTCTCACCTGAGCGGAGCAGAGAGGCTGAAGCCCTACCCTTGACTTGTTGGTCCTGCTGTTTTGGATGCAGCCCAGGACACAGTTTGGCTTTCTGAGCTGCAAGCGCAAGCTGTTGGTTCATGTTGAGCTTCTCATCCACCAGCACCCCAAGTCCTTCTCTTCAAGGCTGCTCTCAATCCATTCTCTGCCTGTCCTGTTACTTGTGCCTGTGATTGCCCCAAACCAGGAGCAAGACCTTGGCCTCGGCCTGGTTGAACTTCATGAGGTTCACATGATCCCAGCTTCTTCAGACTGTCCAGGTCCCTCTGGATCCATCGCTTCCCTCCGATGTTTCCACTGTGCCACTCAGATTGATGTCATCAGCAAACTGGCTGAGGATGCCCTCAATCCCACTGTCCATGTGTGCGACAAAGATGTTAAACATCACTGGTCCCAGTTCTGACCCCTGCAGAACATTACTCGTCATTGGTCTCCACCAGGACATGGACCATTGACCACAATTTTTGAGTCCCAACCACACCGAGAGGGCAAAAGCCACCACAAGAACCCCAGCCCCAAACCTGTCTGGTGTCTGTGAAGGAGGTCCAGAGCTTGGGGACAGGACTGGACCCACGTCGGTGGCTGCTGAGGTGACAAGGTGCCTGTGTGCGGTGGCCAGAGCTGTGGCATGACTGCAGCCCACGTTTCCCCTCCCAGAGTCTGACCCAGTCCCACACCACCCCTGACAACCCCGAGGGACCTTCCAGGATGCCACCGGGTGCTGCTGGCCCAGTGGTGGCCAAGCGTGGGTGGAGGGCTCCCTCTCGAGGCCCCCTGTCACCACTGCCCAGCCAGGGACACGGCCAGGGACACGCAGGACCACAGGGCACAGCCACCCCCACAGGTGAGCATGGGACACATCCAGACCCACTCGTGACCAGGGACACGTGCAGCCCCATGGGTGACCATGGAACACAGCCAGCCCCATGCGTGACCATGGGGCAGAATCAGCGCCATGCTTGACCGAGCATACAACCAGCCCCACAGGTGACCATGGGGCATGGCCAGCTCCACAGGTGACCAGGAAGAAAGCCAGCCCCACACATCACCGTGGGACACAGCCAGCCTCATGGGTGACCACGGGGCACAGCCACCCCTGCAGGTGAGCGTGGGACACATCCAGATCCATGTGTGACCATGGGCAGGCCTGGGGCTCCCAGAGCAGCTGGGTGGAGGCAAAGAAGCTGGGGTGGTGGCCAGGAGGATGCAGGGGCAACAGAAGAGCATCATAGCATCATGGAATCATGGAATCATTACGGCTGGAAAAGCCCTCTAAACTCATCCAGTCCAACCATCAGCCCAACCCCACTGTGCCTGCAAAACCATGTCCCCAAAGTGCCACATCCACATGGTTTTTGAACCCCACCAGGGATGGAGACTTCACCACTGCCCTGGGCAGCCTCTGCCAGTGCTTCATCACTCTGGCAGTGAAGAAATTGTTCCTGATATCCAACCTAAACCTCCCCTGGCACAACTTGAGGCCATTTCCCCTCATTCTATTGCTTGTTCCTCGTGAGAAGAGACCAGAACTCCCCTCACCACAACCTCCCTTCTGGGTGCTGCAAAGAGCAACAAGGTCTGCCGGTCTGCCCTGAGCCTCCTCTTCTCCAGACTAAACTCCCCCAGTTCCCTCAGCCACTCCTCATAAGACTTGTTCTCCAGACCCTTCCCCAGCTTCTTTGCCCTTCTCTGGACATGCTCCATGGAGCTGCACGAGGTGCCAAGCAGAGCAGGAGGTGATGAGAGCCACCAGCTCCTTCAGAGGACCGTCATTTTCATTAGCGGACGGGTTTGTGTGCTTCACTCCTGGAAAAAGCCAGAAGCCATGTGACGGCTCTCAACAGTTGAGGGTGGTTTTACAAGCCAAAGCTTCTCCTACATCCTCCACTGTGGACATCAAATTTGGTGTAGCAGAAGACCAGAGTCACCCCCAACGCAGCACAGACTCATTGAGTGAGTGACTTCCCATGCACAGCACCTCCAGTTGGGGTCCTTTCTACCCAAGAGTTAACGAACATCTCTTGTTAGTCAGCTGGATATGGCATGTTACCAGGGCTGGGCACCTGGAATCAAGGCAGAAGGCACCTTATCACATCCTCGTGCATTATCTTGGCACTCAGTGATGTTTCTTCTCCTGCTTCCCATGAGCAAAACCCAGACTTGATACAGCCAAGACGTTCTACCTCCTGCACAGCCATCCTGTCCTCTGCCCCTGAGCTCTGCCTGCTGCTACACCCCTCATCCACCGGCAAAGGGCAGCGCAGAATCACCACCCCGGCCGGCAGGAGATGGGGGGACATACCAGGCCACGAAAGAGCTGCCCTGGCGGTGGGCACCGTCTCCCTCGGCGGTGGGAGAGCTGCTCGGGGTTCGGATGTCACCGTTTCATGTGCTGGGACAGGATGGGCTCACCTAGGGACCGGAGCGCGGTCACTGCTGCTCACACGGGGTGGCGGATCGGAGCGGCAGAACGGCGGTGACGGGCAGCGCCAGGGCTGTGGGACCCGGACAGCGGCTGACCGGGGGGTGACCTCGGGCACCAGCGTGAGGGAGCCCTGACCCGGGCAGCGGATGGGACAGGGGACGGCCATGGCGCTCTGGGTGCTAGCTCGCCAGGGGCACTTGGTGCCATGATTCCCGCACACTCGGTCACCCCTTGGAGCACTCGGTGTTGTCCCCACGGGGCGCTCGGTGCTGCCCGCCCACCCCCCTCGGTCACCGCCGGGCGCGCGGTGGCCCCGTGAGGCACTCGGTCCTTCGCGCCCCCGTCTTCCCCCCCACTTGGTCGCGCCCAGCTCAGCGCGCGCCCCCCGGAGCGGGGCGAAACCAACGGGGAAGGGGGAGGGAGGAAGAGGGAGCCGGGACAGGACGGAACTCAGGGATGTGGGGGAGGGCGGAAACCGGAAGCGGAAGCGGCTCCGGGGTGGTGGCGATGCTGCCCGCGGCGGTGCGGGAGCGGGTGGCGGCCGTGCACGGCGCGGCGGCGCTGCCCGAGCTGCTCCGTCTGTACGACGGGTGGGCCGCCCGCTACGAGCAGGTGCCGGGCCGGGGCCGGGGCCGGGGCCGCCGCCGCCGCCGCCGCCGCCACCGCCACCGCCGCTGAGCTCCGTGTCCCCGCAGGACGTGGCCGCGCTGCAGTACCGGGCGCCGGTCCTGGCCGCCGCTGCGCTCGCCGCCGCTCTGCCCGGGCCGCCCGGCGCCGCCCGCGTGCTCGACGTGTGCTGCGGCACCGGGCTGGTGGCGAGGGAGGTACCGGCAGCGACCGGGCTCGGGCGTTGGGGAGGAACCGGCCGGGACGGGAACCGGGGCGCTGGGGCGCGGGAGGTGCCGGTCAGGTTCGGGGCCCGGAGCCCGGTACCGAGCGCGCCCCGTCCCGCAGCTGCGGCGGCGCGGGTTCGGGCTCCCAGACGGCGTGGACGGCAGCGCGGAGATGCTGGCGCGGGCACGGGGCGCGGGGCTGTACCGGGAGCTGCGGCGCTGCGTGCTGGGCTCGGAACCGCTGCCCGCGCCCGCAGGTACCGGCGGCACCGGGACTGGGGACTGGGGGCTGGGGGCGGGGTTGAAGGTCCCGGTGACCCCGCGAGTCCCCATAGGGCACTACGACGCCGTCACCGTGGTGGGGGCCCTGGGCGAGGGGCAGGTGCCCAGCGCGGCCGTGACCGAGCTGCTGCGTGTCACCCGGCCCGGTGAGCGGCTGCGCCCGGCGGGGCACCGGGGGGACGGGACGGGGTTGGCTCTGACTGCTGCCCCAGCCCTGCCCTATCCCTTGCCCACTGGCCTGACCTGCCCCGTCCCTTGTCTCGTCCTCCCCTCTGCCCCAACCCGTGTATCGTCTCCTGCCCGCTGACCTCATCTCCTGCTTGGTCCCCTGCCCCATACCCTGCCCCCTGTCCCTCTGACATGCCTTGTCTGGTGTCCCTTGTCCCATCCCCTGCTCTGCCCCATTCCATGCCCCATTCCCTTCTTGCTGGCCCTGTTCCCTGCCCTGTCCCCTACCTGCTGGCTTCCTGCCTTCTCCATCCCCTGCCATGATGCCTGCCCCATCCCCTGCCCACTGGGCTCATCCCGTGCCCTGTCCCCTGCCTCAACCCGTGCCCCATCCCCCTGGCTTCCTCACTTGCCCCATCACTGGTCCCATCACTGGTCCCCCCTGCCTCGTCCACTGCCCAATGCCCTACCCTGTCCCTTGCCCCGTCCTCTGCCAATCACCTGCCCTGGTCCCTGCCTGCTGGCCTCATTCCTGGCCCATCCCCTGTCTGTTGACCCTGTCCCCTGCTCATCCCCTGTCCATTGGCCCTGCCCCATCCCCTGCCCTGCACATGCCTTTTCCAGGGGACACCGTCTCCAGCAGGGACACTTGCCATGGGTGCCCCCATCCCTTCTGGCAGGAGGCATCCTGTGCCTGACGACACGGAGCAACCCCTCCAACCTGCGGTACAAAGCAGAGCTGGAGGCCACGCTGGAGCGGCTGGAGTCTCAGGGAGCCTGGGAGAAGGTGCTGGCACAGGAGGAGGATCGCTGGGAGAGGGCCACCTCAGAGGAGGAGAGCACCCAGGGCACCGGCTACATCTCCGGGGTGGTCTACATCTATCGGAAATGCCCTGTCCCCTGGCTTCCCGAGAGCTGAGAGCCAACGTGGGTCTGCGAAGGGTGGGGTGAGTGCTTGGCCCCTTGGAAACCAGCCCAGCCATCCCCCTCCTGGAGCTGAGGGAGACCAGGTTTGTTGGGGACAATCAGAGGTAGAATGTCACCGTCTCCTTGCCCTTGAGGTCCATGTGGGCGTTGTCTGCTCCTCAGCATGGGAACTGTCCCCTGGTTTCACTGGGGTCTTCTGGGTGCTACCATGAACTATGACATTCTGGTACTGCCCCCCATACCTTTGTCTTCACCACAGCATCTCGCAGGCCCACCTGGCTCTTCATGGCTATCTCCTCTCTGGGGTGCCTTCCCCCCACCATGTCCACCTCTCAGCCCTCAGTTAAAAATCTACATCTTTACCTTCCCAAACCCCCACGGTCTTCACCTGGGGACCATTCCATGATGATCCCCATCACCATGTCCTGTACTCTCCCATCCTGGTCCTCCCCAGTAGCCAACCCAGTGCCCCCTGAGGTGCAGGAGACCCCAGTGTCCCAGCCAGGAGCAGCTCTGCCAAGGTGACACACAGCTGGAGAAGCTTTCAGACTATCACATCCTCCTTTCATCCCATAACTCATTTTCCTACAGCTTTGTAGTTCGTGGTCAGGGTGGGAAATGAGGCTGGAAGGGACTTGAGGAGCCGGTGGTTGCTCCCCACCCAGGAGCCTTGCAGAGCTGCCGGCTCTGCCTGTTTCCCCAGCCGTGCTGCCTCCACCCTCCTCCACCTTGGGAAGGTTTTTACCCAAATCTCAGGCTGGGATGTTTCCTCTTCTCTTCCCCACGCCTGTTCCAGCTTCTCCCGTTCCCACGGGTTTCTTCCCTCCCCTCAGGTGCTCATCCCAGGCAGGAGGTGGTGTCTGTCCCTGTCCTCATGTCCTCCGCCACATCTCACATCTCCCACCCTCGCCCTCCCCATCACTCTTGCCATTCCTCGATGTTGTCCCCCAAGGACTCGGAGTCCCTGTACCCATCGTGGGAGCTGCCCTGCTCCTTGCTCCCCCCATTTGTCCCCACCATTGTCCCCTGGGCAGCTGCAGGCCATGGCTGCTCCCATCCCACTCTTGGCTCTGTAATAAACCCCGTGCTTGCTTTGCCTGCTTTGCCTGCCTTGTGTTGTTCGTGCAGCGGTGGGGCTGGGGATGTGCAGGAGAGGGCAGCAAGGACTCGGGGAGGGGGGATTTGGCCTCACTCCAGGGACCCCTTCCACCACTGGTGCGCTCAGAAGAGCTCTGGGAGCTTAGTGTCCCCCCTTGCACCTCTTGGCACATACTCCTTGCCTCAGTTTCCCTGCTGGGGGGATGTGTTGGGGAGTGCTATGGATGACCTCGACTGGACTCTTGGACTTGATGTTCTCAAAGATCTTTTCCAACCAAATGATTTTATGATTCTGTGACCCCCCACCACATCCCTGTGGGGACACATCAGGCACTGGGTCATCATCCCCTGAGCTGGCAGCAGCCGGGCAGGGCACAACAGCCATGGGACATGTCCCCATCCCCACATCCCCACACTGCATCACAGTGAGCCAAGGCAGCTTTGGTGTCACCAAGGTGTTTATAGACGGCAGTGAGCGCAGCCTCATTGTGCCGGGAAGGGCACAGGGACACAGTCGACACAGGGACGGGCAGGGCAAGGGTAGTGGTAATGCCCAGGGGTGACTCACACATAGTCTTTCATGGGGTAGCCCATCGGGCCACAGGTTTTCACGGCTCGATACTTCTTGGGGTAGGGATCCTGCTGGGATGACGGTCCTGAGTAGCACAGGATGCCCCCGCCAAGGAGCTGGAGGGCACTGGAGGCCCAACCGATATAGAGGGCAGCTCCCAGCTCCCTTTTGAGGGCCTCGGGCACCATGGGGTTGTAGAAGTTGCTGACAATGCTGTTAGCAGACCAGGAGACAGGGATGAGCATCATGATGCTGGCCATGACAAAGACGACACCTGCCACGACGGAGACCCTGGTCTTGTTGCCTTCGTCATCCATGCAGCGGGTACAGTCGGCGCCTGACATGGCAGTGAGGAAAGCGAAGAAGGACACGAAGATGGAGGTGACCACCAAGGCGCGGGCTGCTTGCAGGTCAGAGGTGAGCTCAAGCAGGGAGTCGTAGGCCTTGCACTGCATCTGCCCCGTGCTCTCATACACACAGTTCATCCATAGCCCTTCCCAGAAGACCTGGGCCACCACGATGTTGGAGCCGATGAAGGCCGTTACCTTCCACATGGGCAGTGCACAGGTCAGGATGGAGCCCATCCAGCCCAGCATGGCCAGTATCAGCCCACCCAGCTGCATCGTCATCGTCGCCATTGGTAGCACCTGCGGGGACAGGGCACAGCTGTCACGGACATGGGGCAAAGGGGCTTGTGGAAGAGAGTGACCTTCATGCGGGGCTCATCCTGTTCTGGATGGGAAAGGCTGTGGGATGGCACAGGGACACGTGTGGCATGGGGCATTCCTGCAGGACATCACGGGGATGCGTGTGGCATGGGGTATTGGTGCAGGACGGCACGGGGACGCGTGTGGCATAGGGCATTCCTGCAGGACAGGATGGGGACATGTTTGGCACTGGGCATCTCTGCCAGACACCACAGGGCCACTTATGGCCATGAACACCCAGGTGAGGTGCAGGAGCTCTGTGTGTCACATTACCGGCTCAGTGTCCCCAAAGCTCAGGGCTGCCCCCTGCCCCATCCCAGCCGGGCAGCGGGATGGATTGTGGGGAGCCAGACGAGAGGCTCACTGTGCCCATCCCAGCGTGCTCCAAAGCACAGGACCCCTGCCCCATGCTAACCCCATCTCCTGCCAGAGCAGCCACCCCACAGCACTGCCCCACTGCCCTGAGCATTGCACTGGGGGCATGGGCAGGAGAGGCAGCCCCTGCCCTCGCCGCCGCACCAGTTGCTCCTGCTTGAGGGCCAGCTCTGCTTCACCCTCAGCAGCTGCACTACAGTACCCTTTGGACCCAGGATTTCCGATCCGGAAGCTGGAAATGGGTCAGAGCTCTGGTTTGCCTGTGATCTCACCACAGTGCTCAGCACTTTCAGCGATACCCGCTCGTCCTTCACCCCCAGGAGCAGCACTGAGAGGGCACCTGGTGGCATGGGGACTACAGAACTACAGAGCCTGAGGTCACAGCCAGCATCACCACCGCAGGAGGGGTGGCCAAGCTGGGGGACACTGGCCAACATCTCCACTGTGGTCACACATGGCCACCGTGGCCCCAGGCTCAGCCCAAATGGCTGCTCCGCCCCATGCCAAGCCGAGCCCCTGTGCTGCCATGGGGCAGAGTGCACCCATCAGTGCTCGTGCCTGTGCTTGGCAGCCGAGACGGGCTGAGATTTTATGAGCCCTGAGAGGCAGGCGGGTATCGGCTATGCCTGGCACACCCTGCGGCACTGTGAGTTTCACTGTCCTTTCCCTGGTCCCGGTTTCAGTTTCTCCAACCTCTCCTTCCCCATTGCATCCCCACTCCTTCCCCAGCACCTTGGCATCCTGAGGGACACTCAGCACTGGGACTTTCCCTCCTCTGCTTCATGAAAGCTCTTTAGGGCAAAAATAAAGTCCCTCTCACTGCCAAAGGGCCACCAGCCTCCCAGGAGGCCAGAATGATGGGAAGCCATCCCCAGCCAGCAGGACACGGACCACCAGAGATGCCCAAACACACCTGCAGTGGGGATGAGTGGTGGCCCTACGGATTCTGACAAGGATGTGGGCTGGAGCATCATGCTCCCATTCCCACCTGGCCACGAGCACCATGGGGCTGCAGGAGCATTCCCAACATTGCCACTCCTGGGGGAAGGGATGGGGGAGCTGGGAGCCCTCAAGCCCCCAAACTCACACGAGGCACCAGCACCCTGAGGCACAGAGGCAGGGTGTTGCAAGCTGGCATAGAGCTGGCTGCACCCGGACACAGCTTGCTGTGCCAGGACTGAGATAGGCAAAACAGCCGGCATTGCCCACGCCGGCCCCGGGGTGCTCCCAGCCGGAGCTGCTGGGTGGCCCCAGGGCCAATGCACCCCAAGGTGCCCTCACCGCGTGGATCACTTTCTTCCTGCTCAGGCGTGGGGGAGCTCGTGCCAGGGTGGGTGTGGGACAGCTCCGACACCACCGCCGGCACCCGCTGTCAGCCCCTGAGGAGCCCAGGGAGACTCAGCGAGGGGAGTGTGGGTGATGCTGGGGCTGGAGCAGCGGTCACAGGGCAGATGGGATAGTGGGAGGCTCTGGAGAGCAGATCTGGGGGATTTCAGCAGGATGAGGGCCACAGGAGCACCAGCCCACGGAGGCAGCTGCTGCAGAGGGCAAAGAAAACGAAGCACAGCAGGGTCCGAGCGGCTGCCATTTAATGGGGGGAGGCTGCGATGTGGGTACGGATGGCAGCTGAGGGCACCAAGAGCCACCCTGCCCTGCCCTCAGCCCGGGGCGGCGAGGGGGCCGCGGGGCTGGGTGCACGACAGGACAGGGTCGGGTCCGGGAGAGGCACAGCCCCGCTCTGCTCCCTGCATCCCGACTGGTTCTCCCAGCCCAGCCACTGCCTTCCCACCCCAGGTTAATGATGCCCCCGCCTTGAGGAGCCGCCATGAGAAATCACACGTCTGCACAGCTGCTCCGAGGCCCGAAAGTAGGTCAAAGTTAAAAATGTGGAGACAAGCAGGTGAGAGCCCTCGCCGGCCCTCACGATCCTGCCAGGGTTTGCAGAGCCACCGCGTCCCCATGGCCACATGCGACAGGTTTGTTGTCCCCACTGACACCATCACCCGCTCCAAAGGACGTGTCCGGGGGGTGTTACGGGGCGAGCGCCCTGTGTCACCCGCGGGATGGGCTCCGGGAGCACCAGGAGCTGCGTCACCATGGGCACACCCCTATACCAGGGGCCAGAGATGCTCTGAGGGAGGACAGGGGGATGGTGGAGAGAAGATGCTGCACCGGAGTGCTGCGGGGGGAGCGTGGCCCCAGATGCAGGGGGCAGCCAGGACAGGATCTCCCTGTTCCCCAGCTGAGACTAAAGAACGAGCTTCAATCCCTCCGTGAACAAAGGCAGCTCTGTCTGCCTCCCTCACACACTTCCACCCCCCCTCCCCACCTAACACCCCCCTCCCCGTCCCGGCACCCAGCCAGCCCCAGCCCGGCCGTCAGCATCTGTGGGTCAGGAGTGGCCCCAAGAGGTCCTGGCTCTCTGGTGGGGCTGGAGGGGTCCAGGAGGTGCAGTGGCCTCCTCAGACATAATTTGCTGGCTGGCAGCGAGCGCGCAGCGGTGAAACTTGGCAGCGTCTCTTCGGGCTTTCTCGCCCTGGGGCGGGCAGGAGCAACAGAGGATCCCCCCTCCCAGCAGCAGGAGCGCAGCGGCTGCCCAGCCTACGTAGAGTGACGACCCCAGGTCCCGCTTCTGGGACTCAGTGACCATCGGGTTGTAGAAGTCCTGGATGATGCTGTTGGCCGACCAGGAGATGGGAATGAGGATGAGGATGCCAGCGATAACGAAGATGATGCCGGAGATGATCATGACTTTGGCTTTGGCGGTGTCATCCTTCCACGCAGTTGGTGCACTTGCCACCGGCGACAGCGAGCAGGGTGCCCAGGATGGCCAAGACGATGGCCACCACCACCATGGCGAACGGGCGGCTTGCAGGTCCTGCGGCAGGGCCAGCATGGAGTCTGTAGACTCTTGCATTGCATCTGCCCCGTGCTCTGCACCACGCAGTTCATTCCAACAGCCCCTTCCCAGATGATCTGGGCCACCACGATGTTGTTGCCGACAAAGGGCTGTCTCCCGCCACATGGGCAACGCGCAGCAGAGGATGGAGGCCAACCAGCCGATGACAGAGAGGGCGATGCCCAACACCTGCAGCCCCATGGAAGCCATCACTCGACGCTGGACACCTTGCCCACCTCCCGCAGCGCAGTGCTGGCTGCCGGGACCATGGCAGGTATTATAAGCCTTCGCCAAGGGAGGAGCCACCACCACCGCCGTCCTGCCGCTGGTACCGGAGGAGGGGTAAAACCAGTTTCCCAGGATTCCTCTTCTTGCATTTCTCCCCGAAGCAAAAAGACATTTCATATCCCAGCTGCTCCCACGGAGGAGGATTCAGGGACTGGGATCAGGCCACCCAGGTGCAGGAGTGCATCTACCATTGCCGTGGGCAGGAGATGCCCAGGGCAGCTGTCAGGGCTCAGTGTGGGATGCTCAAGGGGAAGAGTCAGTGTCCAGGCACCAGAATGTCTCTGCTATCACTGCCAGCACCAACTGTTCCATCACTCGGATGGGGTCCCTTCATGATTCCATGCCTCAGTTTCCCCCCAGCTCACGGGATGGCTGTTCCTGAAAAAGCCCAGATTCTGGCGCAGCACGCAGTCCCTGCCCCGCTGCTGGGCTCCGTGCCCGGCAGGACACAAGCAGCTCGTTTGTTCCTTGGCGTCAGTACCAGCGCTTCCCAGCCCTCCACCAGGCCTCAGGCAGGAGGTGTTGCCACTCAGACCCACAAACCAGTTGGAGCAGCTGCTTGTGGAGGAGACACGGCACTGCCGGGGCAGGGGCGGGGGCACAGACCCCAAAATCCAACCTACCTTGCGCTCCAGCACTGAGACGGTGTTCACTGAGACAGCGGCCTTGAATCCCAGCCATGCTGCCAGCACTGCCAGCCAGTGCGGGGGGGTCGGAGCTGCAGGCACAGAGGTGGCCCGGTGTGACACCCTAACCCGTTGGGGACAAGGGGAACAGGCGCAGTGGGACAATGGGGCCAGCAGGGACACAGGGGCAGGCAGTATTTTTGGCACAGCTGCCCTACCCCCTGGCCAGGCTGTGCCGAAAACAATGCTGGTGCTGACACCAATGCGATGCCAAGATTTGTGCGCTGCCAGACCTCTCCTTCTTTAATTCACGACCCTCTCCATACCCTCTCCCTGCTTTTCCTCCTGAACTCCCTTCCAGCATCCACACAGGCACAGCGCTAGACAGAGCGCAAGGCTGGACAGACGGACATTGCACTGTTTCCCCACCCCAGCCTAATCCCAGGTCCTGGATAAGATAAGCCTGAGATTATCTCAGTTTGCACTGAGTGCTGCGGTTGCTGATAGGATCCAAAGCTTGTGCTCACTGGGTGACAGGAGCAGGAGCTGCGGCTGCCCCACGCTGGGATGTCCCAGGCAATACAACCCAACAAGCTGGGCTGTCTGTGCCCACAGTGCCCCACAGTGCCGCTGAGGATGGGGATGCCAGGCTGTCCGTGCCCACAGTGCCATGAGGATGGGGATGCCGGGCTGTCTGTGCCCACAGTGCCGTGAGGATGGGGATGCCGGGCTGTCCATGACCACAGTGCCATGAGGAGGGGGATGCCGGCTGTCCGTGCCCACAGTGCCATGAGGATGGGGGAGTGCCGGGCTTGTCCGCTGCCCACAGTGCCATGAGGATGGGGATGCCGGGCTGTCCATGACCACAGTGCCGTGAGGATGGGGATGCCGGGCTGTCCATGCCCACAGTGCCATGAGGATGGGGATGCCGGGCTGTCCGTGCCCACAGTGCCATGAGGATGGGGATGCCGGGCTGTCCGTGCCCACAGTGCCATGAGGATGGGGATGCTGGGCTGTCTGTGCCCACAGTGCCATAAGGATGGGGATGCCGGGCTGTCCATGCCCACAGTGCCATGAGGATGGGGATGCCGGGCTGTCCGTCGCCCACAGTGCCATGAGGGTGGGGATGCCGGGCTGTCCGGTGCCCACAGTGCCATGAGGATGGGGATGCTGGGCTGTCTGTGCCCACAGTGCCATAAGGATGGGGATGCCGGGCTGTCCATGCCCACAGTGCCATGAGGATGGGGATGCCGGGCTGTCCGTGCCCACAGTGCCATAAGGATGGGATGCCGGGCTGATCCATGCCCACAGTGCCATGAGGATGGGGATGCCAGGCTGTCCGTGCCCACAGTGCCATGAGGATGGGGATGCCGGGCTGTCCGTGCCCACAGTGCCATGAGGATGGGGATGCCAGGCTGTCCGTGCCCACAGTGCCATAAGGATGGAAATGCCGGGCTGTCCATGCCCACAGTGCCATGAGGATGGGGATGCTGGGCTGTCCGTGCCCACAGTGCCATGAGGATGGGGATGCTGGTGCTGGGTGCAGAAGGAGCAGGCAGTGCAGAACCCAGATGCTCAGGGATGTTCACATCCCAGCACAGACCCTGACCCGTGGGGACAAGTGGCGGTCCTGCCTACCTGACCTGTGCAGGAGGAGCCGCCCACACTGGAATGCTGTGTTCGTCTGTCCATCCACTGGAGGCCCACATTGCCTCGCATTAGCAGCGTGCCCACCCTGGGGCCAGATCCTTGCAGTCAGGGACTCCCTTTAATCTTTGGGGTTCCAAGCACCCTGCCAGGGCCAGAGCGTGTCGTTGGCCTCCCAGCCACCTGCTGTAACCACCAACTGATTTGGGGTTGGAGAAAGGCAGGCGCCCACGTGCGTGCATACCTCGCATGGGCTGTTGCCCAAGGCGTGTGGGGACGTGCTTCCAGCTGGGGACAAATGGCAAGGTGGGGACAGGGAGTCCTCCACACACAGAGCATCAAATGCCCAAGCATCTCATCCTCCCCTTGGAGCCATGTCAGGCACCAGCACAGCCCCTTGAAAGCCAATTACTCTAATTAAAGACAGAACGTGACGTACATGCAAACCAGTGGCTGCCACCCAAAACCAGCCCCCGTGCACTTCCCCACAGCCCCCAGCACTGCCAGCACAGCCAGACCTGTGTTCCCAGGTCTGCTGGCCAGACAGACATCGGCAGAACCACTGCTGACGTCTCAGAGCACCACCCTGTCCCAGTCCCACTGAGCCAGAGGGTCAAGGTGCAGCATGGGTTGGAACACAGCACCACTGGGAGCATCAGCGTGTGCTGTTCACAGCTGCCACCACAGGGACATGAGCCCCACAGCCCTGAGTCCCATCCTGCACCTCCCAGTGCAACCCGCAAGGGGACACAGTGCAGGACACATAAAATTCTAGAACTGTTTGGGTTAGAGGGACCTGAAAGCCCACCCAGTTCCAACCTCTTCCATGGGCAGGGACACCTCCCACTGGATCAGGGGCCTCCAAGCCCCATCCAACCTGGCTGGAACCCCCTCCAGGGATGGGGCAGCCACCACTGCTCTGGGCAACCTGGGCCAGGGCCTCCCCACCCTCAAAGCAAAACATTTCTGCCTAAGATCTCATCTCAATCTCCCCTCTTGCAGCTCAAAACCGTTCCCCCTCATCCTGTCCCTGCCCTCCCTGATCCAGAGCCCCTCCTCAGATTTCTTGGAGCCCCTTTCAGTACTGGAAGCTGCTCCAAGTTCTCCCTGCAGCCTTCTCTTCTCCAGGCTGAACAACCCCAACTCTCTCATCCTGTCCTCATATGGGAGGTGCTCCAGCCCTCGGATCATCTCCATGGCCTTCTCTGGACTCACTCCAACATGTTCTGATGGGATCTGAGCAGGGAGCTCCTCCACCCCAGCCTGAGTGCTTGCCCCATCCTTAGCCTTTGCCACCCAGCACCTGCCCCAGCACCCGGCAAATGTGGGTGCCCTGTGCCAAAAACTGTGGGATTTTCAGGATGAAGGGAGTTGAGGTCCCATCACTGCTCCAACCGCATGCTAGCAGGGCTGGCAAGAGCAGAACTCCATCCCAGCACACCAGGCACTGGCTCTTCCATGTTCTGGGAATCTGCCCTCCACCACTTGTCCCTGCTTCATCAGGATGAGGGGCATGCTACCACCCCACTGCTGAGCAGTGATGCCTCCGTGGATACAGAGGTGGCATTAAACCCGGTGTCACCATGATGCTATGTGCGCAGAGGAGCCTGCGCTGCCCTGACCTACACAGGACAGAGAACATACCCAGAGGAAGAGCCGGGGCATGAATCTTTTCTGCCAAAGGGCTTGGGCACATCCCCACCTGGGACATGGGCGATGTTCCAACCTCACGCCCACCCCCAGCACTGGCCCAGCCCCCTCATCCCCCAGCCACCCAAACATGAATTCACCACTGTGGCTCCCTTCAAGGTCCCCCAAAAAGGCAGGTGAGACTTGCCAACAAGCAGTGAACCCCCAGGATCTCTGGTTGCCAGCAAGCAATGATGCAGCACTCCCGCTCCTGGAGATGGGCAGCCTCTCCCGCTGGCAGGCAGCGGATGAGTTCCAGAGACTGAATGTTCCCAAAAAAAGCCTTTGCCCCACATTAAACCCTCCCAGCCAGGTCAAATATGTGGAGTAGGTTTGTTTCCTGCACAGTCTTATCGGCATGGTCAGAGAGGAGCTGGAGCTGCATGGGATGCAGCACCGCAAGAGCCTCTGTGAGCAAACAGGACCTTTGCCCTGAAGTGGCTCTGAAAATACAAAGCCCTGCCGATTTTCTGAGTACGAGCGGCTCTGAACAGCAAAAAGGTGCTCAAGTGCTGCTTGTCAAAGGGGTAGGGGAGAGGGTGGCTGTGGCTTAGGAAAGGGGGTGCAACAGGGGATGCCCTCAAGGTGATGCTCGGATGCTGTGCAAAGCCTGCAGGGAGCCGGTCGGAAGCTGGCAGGGATGCCCCAGGCACGGAGCTGCCCAGTATGGACTCATCCAATGGGCTGGGTTGGAAGGGCCCATGAAGGTCATCCAGTCCAACCCCCCGCAGCAAGCGGCCCCCCAGGTGAGCCGCCAGCCCCCTGCCCTGTCCCGCCAGCTGTGCCCCCCAGCTCCATCCCCGCCCTGCCAGCACACAGAGCCACCATTGATGCTCGGAGCTGCCCTACCTGCTCGCTGCCGCTGCCGCCGAAGAAGTTCCAACAAAGAGGTGCCTGTGTGCCCTGGCCGGGGCAGAGCCAGCAGCCCCGCACCTGAAATATAAGCAGTCAAGGCAGCGTTCACTGCCCCGGCCCTGCTCCCCCAGGGGGGAACGATGCCGTCACTGCCAAGACCACAAAGGAGAGGGAACACCCCAAACGCTGTCCCGCTTCCTGGGCACGCATGAGCCGGACGCAGTCCCACAGCACCTGGGGCAGTTTCTGTTGTCACCTCCTGCTCCCCCCTCCAGGGCATTCTGGGGACACTGGGGACATGAGAGTGCCCGTGGTGATGTCCCCTCACCAATGCAGGTGTCCTTCTCGCAGCGGGGGACACCAGAGCAGTGACGCTCCTGTGCCCGTTGGATCTGACCTTCAGCTAGGGTCACCACGGCACAGTGGGGCAAACCTGGCTCCAGTGGCTCCCCGTGGCACCCCACTTTGTCCCCAGTGCAGACAAAGGTCCCCATCCCTTCCCAGCTACAGGGGAGAGCAGAGGAGATCTTGGCTGGGTGGGCTTCTGCCACCCCATGGCACCCCAAAACTCCTGTACATGGGCTGGATGAACTTCTGCCACCCTGTGGCACTCTAATCACCTCTGGGTCATCTGGGAGGGAAAACAGCAGAGGGAGGGATGGGGAGCATGACAGGAGGGATGGGGGGCAGATCGGGGGGGGATGAGGGGCATAGCAAGGAGGGATGGGGCGCACAGCAGGAGGAATGTGGGGTGCAGAAGGAGGGATGTAGGGAACGGCAGGAGGGATGGGGCAGATCAGGGGGGATGGAGGCATATTGAGAGGGATGGGGGCACGGCAGGAGGGATGTGGGGTGCAGCAGGAGGGATGTAGGGCGTGGCAGGAGGGAATGGGGCAGAGCAGGGAGGATGGGGGTGTAGCAAGGGGGTTTGGGGGGCATGGCAGGAGGGATGGGGGGTATGGCAGGAGGGATGGGGGGCATGACAGGGGGGACGTTGCTGCTCCTGAGCCCCCGCCGGGACGCTGGCCCTGCTCGCTCTTTGGAGCGCAGGAGTTGGCCGATTTACTGGCCACAAGAACGCACCCCGAAACCCAGTGATTTTGCCCCTGCCTCGGCCCTGAGTCAGGCAGCAGCAGCCGCCCGGGGCCGAGCTGCACCCACGCAGCCTGTACTTTGGACAACTTGGAATGAGGGAGTGGGGACGCGGTGCGCGGGCACTGATTGCAGGGTCGGGGGTTGTGTGGTCACACCCCATTCCTGCCCCACGGCATCCCCCACTGCCCACCTACCAGAGGGTCTCCCCCTGCCCCTCTCCCTGCCCCACACACTCCCCCTTCTCCACAGCCCTGACTCAGACATCCTCCCCTTCCCCTGCCCCACAGCCCTGTCTGGCTTATCCCCTGCCCCACAGCCCTGTCTGGCTTATCCCCTGCCCCACACACCTGTATGGGGTATCATCCTGCCCCAAACCCCTACCTGTCAGGTCCCCTCTGCCCCACACCCCTATCTGGAGTGGCTCCCTGCCCCACAGCCCTGCCTCAACTCTCCCTCCTGCCACTATCCCTGCCCCACAGCCCTGCCTGGGGTCTCCCCCTGCTCCTTCCCCTGCCCCACAGCCCTGCCTGGGGTATCCGCCTGCGCCACAACCTGCATAGAGGGCTCCCCCCCACCCCACAGCCCTGACCAGGCATCCTCTGCTATCCCTGCCCCACAGCCTTTCCTGGAGTGTCCCCTTGCCCCACAGACCAGCCTCAGGGTCTCCTCCTGCCCTGCAGCCCTACCTCAACTGTCAGCCCCACCACTATCCCTGCCCCACAGCCCTGCCTGGAGTGTCCCCATGACCCACAGCCTTGCTTGGGGTCTCCCCCTGCCCCACATGCCTGCATAGAGAGTTCTCCCCATCTGACTCAAGCATCCTTCCCTTCCCCTTTCCCTGCTCCACAACACCGCCAGGGGATCTCCTCCTGTTCCCTCCCCTTCCCCACAGCCCTTCCTGGGGTTCTCCTCTGCCCCATACACCTACCTGGGGTCTCCCCCTGCTCCTTTCCCTGTTCCACAGTCCTGCCTGGCTCATCCCTCTGCCCCACACACCTGTATGGGGTATTCTCCTGCCCCACACCCCTATTTAGGGTGCCCCCCCTTGCCCCACAGCCCTGCCTCAAACCACCACCACCACCACCACTATCCACCCATCATGTTCCTGTTTGCCTCTCCCTGTGTATGTTCATCTGTCTGTGTCTGTCTGTCTGTCTGCGTGTGCAGCTGTGTGTTGGGGTGTCCCTGCCAGCAGAGGGGGTGTGAGTTTGTTTGTGTGTGTCCACACGTGCGCCTGTGCACACCTGCACCCCGCGGTGGCTGCCACAGCACTCTCCAGATCTAACTCTCTTTGGGGTGCCATGGGGGTGGCCAAAACCCACCCAGCCTAGATACAGGGAGTTTTAGGGTATCATGGGTGGCAGAAGAAGCCCACCTGGCCAAGACACAGTGGGTTTGGGGTGTTGTGAGGTAGCAGAAGCCCAGGCAGCAGATACAGGGAGCTTTGAGGTGTCATGGGGTGGCTGAAGCAGATCCAGCCCAAATACAGGGGTTTTGGGGTATCATGGGGTGGCAGAAGCTGAACCATGCCAGATACGGGGATTTGGGGGTGTTTGGGGTAGCAGAAGCCCAGCCAGCCCAGATACAGGGAGTTTGGGGTGCCAGGGTGTGACTGAAGCACATCCAGACCAGATACAGGGGTTCTGGGGTGGCAGAAGCCTGTCTGGCCAAGATACAGGAGGTTTTGTGGTGCCATGGGGTGGCAGAAGTCCAGATACAGGGGTTTTGGGGTGCCAGGGTTGTCACACACCCACCTGGTGATGACACAGGGGGGCTTGGGGTGCCATGGGGTGACAAGAGCCCACTCAGCCAAGATACAGGGAGAGTCAGGGTGGCAGAAGTCCACCTGGCCAGTATACAAGGGTTTTGGGGTACCATGGTGTGACAGAAGCCCACCCAGCCCATATACAGGGGTTTGGGGGTGCCATGTATGCCAGCAGCTGACCTGACCATATTTGGGGTGTCAGGGTGCTGTGGAGTGGCACAAGCCGATCCTGCTGCCCACGGGAGCTCAGGGCACCCAGACAGATCGCGGGTTTTGGGGCACTGTGGGGCACCCGACCCCAATACCCTCTGGCTCTGGGGTGTTGGGGGGCTGTGGGGGAGTTGGGGGGCCTGCCCCAGCTGTGGGGGCTCCCCCTGTTGGGTGCCCAAGCAGGCAGGGCTCTCTCGGCATCACCGGGTGCCAGCATCCCGCTGTGGTTAATAAGTTGTAGGGGAGATTTCGGGAACATGAGCCTGTGTCCGACCACATTCCAAGGCCACGAAGGGGGTGGGAAGCGAACTACAAGCATGAGGACTTTTAATGGGGGGAAAAACCTGCCCCCCAGCAACCATAGGGCTGCGAGGTCAGAGTGTGCCTGCCTTGGGGTGGGTTTTCTTTTCCCTACGCCAGCTCGGGGTGACGAGGTGACGCTGCTGGGCGGTTCCACGTGTTATTTGCTTCCTTCAAGGCCAAAATATATGAGCAGGATGAGTAAAGGCATGGATCACGCAGGGATTCCCAGCAGGGTGGGAACAGTAGGGGGTCAGGTCAGCGGGTTCCCCCCACTCGACCCCCTCCTGCACCCACCCTGCCAAGCAGAGATCGCCCATGGGTGCCCTTCCTGGGATGGCAGCGTCGGAGCAGTGAGCATCATGGTGAGCTTGCACTTTGCACGGCCATGCAAAGGTGTGTGGTGTTCACCGAACCCTGGTTAAACGTGAGCACTGATAAGGCAATCCAGAAATAACCCAAACCCTGACTCGCCAGCACCTGCGGCACAGGGGGTGGGAATTGCAAAGCCAAGGGATTTCCAGGTACCCAAAGCAAGGTTGGGTGAGTGCAAATGAGCCCGGTAGCTTCTGAAACCACGGTGGTGGCAGGTGGCATCTCTCTCCCCCTCCCGCCCTCCTCCGGTAACCAGGCGCCATCTCTGCAAACAAAGGGGAGGGTGTGGGACGCGGGTGATGGTGACGGAAGAGCAGAGAGGAGCGTCCAGCAGTGAAACCCCACCCGGGGCGGGCGCTGGCATTGGCCCCGCCAGCCCATATAAAGTGCAGGTGCACCCAGGTGTAAGCTGATCCCCCAAGGGCTGCGAGCAGCGAAGGGTGACGGTGACGGTTTCGGTCCGTGAGTTCCTCTCCGCCATCGTGAGGAGAGAGGCAATCAAACCGACCACCATGTCGATGGGCCTGGAGATCGGCGGGGTCTCTTTGTCAGTGCTCGGTTGGTTATGCAGCATCATCTGTTGCGCGTTGCCCATGTGGAGGGTGACGGCCTTCATCGGCAACAACATTGTGACGGCTCAGATCATCTGGGAAGGGCTGTGGATGAACTGTGTGGTGCAGAGCACGGGGCAGATGCAGTGCAAGGTCTACGACTCCATGCTGGCCCTGCCGCAGGACCTGCAAGCTGCCCGCGCCCTCCTGGTCGTCGCCATTGTCTTGGCCGTCCTCGGCATACTGGTGGCCATCGTGGGCGCCCAGTGCACCCGTTGCGTGGAGGATGAGAGCACCAAAGCCAAGATCACCATTGTCTCCGGCGTCATCTTCATTCTGTCTGGCATCATGACGCTCATCCCCGTCTCCTGGTCGGCCAACACCATCATCCGGGATTTCTACAACCCGCTGGTGCTCGACGCGCAGAAGAGGGAGCTGGGCACCTCGCTCTACGTGGGCTGGGCAGCCTCCGCCCTCCTGATGCTGGGGGGGGCCCTGCTCTGCTGCTCCTGCCCCCCCAAAGACGACAGGTACCCCACCGGCAAGGTGGCCTACTCGGCCCCGCGCTCCGCCGTCACCAGTTATGACAAGAGGAACTATGTCTGATCCCCGCCGGTGCCCCTCGACGGCCCCTGCACCCTAACCCCACCCTGGCACCCTCATCACCCTCCGTGGGGAGCGGGGGACGGGGACAACATGGTGGAGGGGGGGCGCAAAGGAGGGGACGGGGCAGCCGTGGGGTCAGGGCTGGGCTGTGTAAATAGAGACGGTTTCGGTTAAACATGAGGCGGTTTCGGGTCGGCGGGAGAAGTGGTGCCCGAAGGTGTCCCTGCCCGACAGGACAGGATGGGGAAGGGGACCGTTTCCCCCCCCTTGGGTCCCCCCTGTCGCCGCCGGCGCGGCTCCGTCTGTCCCTGTTACGCGTGGTCTGTACGGTTACATTGGTCAATAAACCTGTCCTGTTTTGGTACTCGAGTGTCCTTGGAGCTGGGGGGGCAGATTCCACCGCGGGGGCAGCAGATCCCACTGGACAGGGGGTCAAGACAGGATCCCACCAGGTCCAGAGGTGGGGGCAGATCCTCCTGGGTGGGGAGGGGGGATAGGATCTCACCAGTCTGGGGTGGGGGGAAGGAGAGTGAGACAGGATCCTACAGGGCGGAGAGGCAGATCCCACTGGATTGAGGGGCTGAGACAGGATCCCACTGGATCTGGGGGGAGGGGGGGGGCAGCAGGATCCACTGTGTCTGGGCAGTGGGGGACAGGGTCCCACCAGGTCAGGGCACAGGGGGCAGGATCCCAGCAGGTCAGGGGGGGTGGAGCACGATCCCACTGGATCCAGGAGCGCCAGGATCCCATCGGGCCCAGAGGTGGGGAGGGGGACAGGATCCAACCAGGTCGGGGGGAGGACGGCAATACAGGATCCCAGTGGTTCTGGGGTGGGGGCAGGATCCCATCAGGTCCTGAGCAGTGGAGAAGGATCCTACCAGGTCAGTGGAGACGGGGTGTTGGGGGGCACAGGATCCCACTGGGTCCAGGGAGGGGGGCAGGATCCCACCGAGGAGTCGGGGGCGGGGGAAGAGAGGACAGGATCCCACCGGGATTGGGCAGGGGAAGCAATATCCCATTGGGGCCAGGAAGGGGAGCCAGGATCCAGGGTGGGGGGCAGGATTACATCAGGTTCTGGAGGGGGTGGCAGGATCCCACCAGGTACGGGCAAGGGAACAGGATCCACCGGGTCGGGGGCCGGCAAGCAGGATCCCACAGGGCGCAGGGAAGGGAGCCAGGATCCCATCAGGTCCTGGAGGAGGGGGCAGGATCCTACCGGATCCAAGCTGGAGGGGAGGATGACGGGATCCCACCAGGTCCCGGGGGACACAAAACACCCTCCGCTACGGCAGCGCTGGTGGCCCCGGGGCTGGCTTGGGCAGCCCCTGCCCGGGGGTTTAGGGGTCCCTGCCCGGCTTTGGGGGGTTCTCTGCCCGGGTTTGGGGCGTCCCTGCCCGGGTTTGGGGGGGTTCTCTGCCCGGATTTGGGGGGTCACTGCCCGCGCTGGGTCCGGTCTCGCAGCCCCACGCCCGGTCTCGACCCAGCGCGGGTCCCGGCGCGCCCCGGGCAAAGTCTGCAGCGGGGGGCGCGCCCCGGGCACGGCCGCTCCCCGGGACTCGGAGCCGCCTCCGCCACGCTCGAGCGGGCGCGGACAAAGCGGAGCGGCGCGGCGAGACCAGAGCGGCTGCACGGGGGTGGGGGCGCTTCTCCCTTCGGCCCGGCTCACCGATCGCACCGGGTGCCGCCGGGGCGGGGCCAGAAGCCGGTAACGGCGCTGGCAGAGACGGGGCGGGGCGGGGCGGGGCGGGGCGGGGGGAGGGGGGGGGGGGAGCGGCACCGGCGGGGCGGAAGCGAATGGCGCGGCCGACTAGGAGAGTGGCCGAGACAGGGGCGGGGCCAGGGGCGGAGCGGGGCCTACTCCCGCCGCGCACGCGCCGCCGCCGCCGCCGCCATGATGTTCTGCCGGGTGCGCCTGCCCCCGCGGGCCGCCGCCGCCGCCCGCTCTGTCGTGACGTAAGGGCCCGGTCGAACGCGAAGGGGGGGCGGCGGGGCCGGTCCTGGGATTGAGCCCCACGTATCCCTGTGCCCCGCTCACAGCCCGCGTGCCGCCCCGGAGCCCCTCGGGCATCGCCATCGGCGCTGGCCGCGCCCCCTCCGGCCCCGGCCCCGCCCCCGCCGCCTCTGCCGCCCTGGCCGCCCTCTGCCGCTCTCCCTCAGCGCCCTGCCCCGCTTCCCGCGCCTCGCCCCAGCCCTGCCTGTGGCCACGACCCATCCTTGGCCCCGCCCGCCCCTGGGCCCGTGCGGGGGTCACGGCCCTCAGGCCGCGCCCCCCGCCCAGTTCCTGCCCTGCAAGGCCGGGCCATGACCACGCCCTTCCCTGCTGGCCACGCCCCATCTCTGGCCACGCCCCCTCACCGGCCCCGCCGTGTCGCGCAGGGCCGTGTCGCTGTCATACGCCGAGGTTGGCTCCGGCGGGGCCCGCCCGCCTCTCGTGCTGCTCCACGGGCTCTTCGGCTCCCGCGTCAACTTCCAGAGCGTGGCCAACGCGCTGGTGCGGCGCGGCTGCGGCAGGGTGAGGGGAGTGAACAGCCCGGGAAAGGGGGACTTGGAGCCAAAGGGGGGGCACAGCCCTGGGGAGGGGGGACACGGAGCCGGAGGGGGGCACAGCCCCAGGGAGGGGGTGCACAGCTCCAGGGAGGGGGGCACAGCTCCAGGGAGTGGGGCACAGCTCAAGGGAGGGGGGACACAGCTCCAGGGACAGGGGGCACAGCTCCAGGGAGGGGGTGCACAGCATTGGGGAGGGGGGCACAGCCCCAGGAAGGGGAGGCACAGTTCCAGGGAGGGGGGCACAGCCCCGGGGAGGGGGTGCACAGCCCCGGGGAGGGGGGGCAGAGGGGGGCACAGCTCCAGGGAGGGGGACACAGCCCCAGGTAGGGGGTGCACAGGCCCAGGAAGGGGGGCAAAGCTCTAGGGGAGGGGGTGCACAGTCCTGAGGGTGGGGGCACACCTCTGGGGCGATTAAGAGTCCTGTGTTGGGGGGTGACAGCCCCAGGAAAAGGGATCCCAGCCCCACAGGGAGGGGGGTGACAGCCCTAGGGAGGGGTCCTGGGTGGGTGATGGCCATGGTGACGCGGTACTCCTGTCCAGGCAGGTGCTGATGCTGGATGCCCGGAACCACGGTTGCAGCCCCCACAGCCCCATGATGAGCTACGAGGCGATGAGCCTGGATGTGCAGCACCTCCTGCACCACCTGCGCATCCCCCAGTGCATCGTCCTGGGCCACAGCATGGGTGGCAAGACTGCCATGGCCCTGGCGCTGCAGCGGGTGGGGTCTCCTTGTCCTCTGCCCCACGGGAGGTGGCTTTTCTCCTCCAGGGTCTCCTTGCCCTCAGTCCCACAGGAGATGGCTTTTCTTCTCCAGGGATTCCTTGCTCTCAGTGCCACAGGAGATAACTTTTCTCCAGCAGGGTCTCCTTGCCCTCAGTCCCATGGGAGGTGACTTTTCTCCAGCAGTGTCTCCTGCTTTAACACTAAACCAGGCTGCAGGAGCAGGAGTGAGGCTGTGTCCACTAGCTCTGTCCCTCACTGAGCTTGGGGACCTCACGTGCCATGGCATAGGGACACAGGACCTCAGGAGGGCCTTGCAGAGGGGAGGCTGGATGGGACCAGAGCCCCATTCCTGGTCCTGCTGGCACCCATCTGCCCCACTTCTGTCCCCAGCCAGACCTGGTGGAGCGCCTCATCTCTGTAGACATCAGTCCCGTCTCAACTGCCTGCGTCTCAGAATTCTCTGCCTACATCGCTGCCATGAAGGCGGTGAAGATCCCGGATGGTGTGTCCCGCTCTGCAGCCCGCCAGCTGGCTGACAAACAGCTGCAGCCCGTGATACAGGTAGAAAGTGCTGCTTCTTGGATGGGCTTTCTGCTCCCAGCTCGTCCCTGGAACCAGAGCACAGAGCTTCAGGGCCACTCGTTCCATCCCTGCTCCCGCACTGCTGGCCTGGGCAGCGGGAGGACATCTTGGCAGAGGCAAGGGGAGGTTCAGTGAGGCCAAGTGCAAGGTCCTACACCTGGGTTCAGTACAGGATGGGGGACAATGTGATTGAGAGCAACTCTGAGGAGAAGGGCTTGGGGTGCTGGGGGAGGAGAAGCTCACCATGAGCTGGCAACATGTGCTCACAGCCCAGAAACCAACCGTGTCCTGGGCTGCATCCAAAGCCGTGGGACCAGCAGGTGAAGGAGAGGATTCTGCCCCTCTGCTCCGCTCTGGTCAGACCCCACCTGGAGCCCTGTGTTCAGTTCTGAGTCCTGAGCACAGGAAGGACATGGAGCTGCTGGAGCGAGTCCAGAGAATGGCTACGAGGATGATCCAAGGGCTGGAGCACCTCCTGTTTGAGGCCAGGCTGAGAGAGTTGGGGTTGTTCAGCCTGGAGAAGAGAAGGCTGTGAGGAGACCTTAGAGCAGCTTCCAGTACTGAAAGGGGCTCCAGGAAATCTGTGGAGGGGCTCTTGATCAGGGAGTGCAGGGATAGGACCATGGGGAATGGTTTTGAGCTGCAAGAGGGTAGATTGAGGTGAGATCTTATGGAGAAATATTTTGCTGTGAGGGTGGGAAGGCCCTGGCCCAGGTTGCCCAGAGCAGTGGTAGCTGCCCCATTCCTGGAAGTGTTCCAGGCCAGGTTGGAAGGGGCTTGGAGCCTCTGATCCAGTGGGAGGTGTCCCTGCTCTTGACAGAGGGATGGGCTTTGAGGTGCCTTCTGACCATTTCACAATTCTATGGTTAAGACAGCATGGGCGCTGGGCAGAAGGGGCTGCAGGGCAGGATGGGGCGCACCAGGACATCTGGAGCACTTGTTGGTTTTACTGAAGAATGTACAATCCCCTGTGTGGCAGGTCCCGCAGATCAGGCAGTTCCTCCTCACCAGCCTGGTGGACGTGCAGGGCCGCTACGTCTGGCGGGTGAACCTGGAGGCCATTTCCAACCACTTGGCAGATATCATGAACTTCCCCATGTTCCACAAGCCATACCCTGGCCCTGCACTCTTCCTGAGAGGATCCAACTCGCCCTATATGAGGTAGGACTGGAAAGAAGCGTTTCCGGGTCTGTGGTTTGATCCCTTGTACTCTTCTGCAGTTGCCAAATGTGGGAGGAAGTCCCTGAGATGGGGGAGGTTCCTGGAGGAGCTCTCTGCCTCCAGCAGCCGGTGACACCAATGTGCTGGAGAGCAAGGGGAATGGGGACAACCCCAAGCTTTCCCCACAGGGAAGGGGATGTGGTCAGACCTGGGGTCCCCCTCTGCTTGAGGATAGTGAGAGAAGGGTGGATGGACCTGGCTGGACCTCTGACCATGCTTTCCATGGCATGTTCCCCTGTCCTGCAGCTCCAAAGACTATCCAGAAATCCGGCGCCTCTTCCCCAAGGCCAATGTCCAGTTCATCGAAGGTGCGGGCCACATAGTCCATCAGGATAAGTTTGAAGAATTCATCACTGCTGTCCTTAACTTCCTGCCACCACCGTAGTGTGGGGACCCAGGCATCTGCAAACACCATGTGGGACCTGTGGAGCTCCGGGCAGTGACACAGGACTCCATGAGGAGGGGTGCAGCCTCAGTCGGGTTTGGATTCTGCCGGCAAAGCCTTCTCCTACATCAGGTCACCTGGAGCTGGAGAGGAGGGGCACCTCCATCCCACTGAGCATTCCTGCCACCTCGTCTGGTGGCACCAGGACGCTGTCCCCCCTGCACAGCCTGTCCTGCCTGCGCTGGGGTCTCTTGGAGGGGGCAGGAGAGCCCCCTTGTTTTCCTGCTGCCGGACCCACCTGTATATAGATCTGGTTGGGACTTTGCAAAACGTGTAATAAATCCAAGGCAGAAAATGGTTTGGGTGTGGCCATGGAGGTGAAGGGGCTGGAGCACAAATTCTGTGAGGAGCGGCTGAGGGAGCTGGGATTGTTGAGCCAGGAGAAGAGGAGGCTGAGGGGAGACCTCATTGTGCTCTGCGGCTCCCAAAAAGGAGGTTGTGGTGAGGTGGGAGCTGAGCTCTCCTCCCTAGTAAAAGGTGATGGGACAAGAGGAAATGGCCTCAAGTTGTGCCAGGGAGGTTCAGATTGGACCTGAGGAAAAGATTCTTTACCAAATGGGTTCTGAGGCACTGGCAGAGGCTGCACAGTGGTGGAGTCCCCATCCCTGGAGGGGTTTAAAATACGGGTGGATGAGGTGTTCAGGCATGGTTCAGTAGTGGACAAGTACAGTTGGACTCAAATGATCTCAAAGGTCTTTTCCAACCAAATGATTCCGTGATTCCATGATGGGGAGGGTGGTGGGAAAGGGCTGGGCCCGTATGAGCTATGGAGGCAGTGCAGCAGGACACAGCTTTGGAGATCTTTCCTGGCTCCCAGAGGAAGTCCTGTCATTCCTGCAGACTCCGGGGCAGACAGAGGGTTGAGTGGAGAGGAAGCTGTGTCCTGAGTAGGAGATGCTGCAATCCTGCCTGGGGAAGGCATGGAAATGCCCCCAGCATCCCCTCCTCCATGGGGTCCCTGCAGCAGCTCCTGTGGGCTGTGAGGACCCACAGAGGCTGCAGGCAGAGTGGGGGCCTCTGCCATGAAAATCCCTTCATGAGATGGGGGACAAAGCCAGAGATGGAGCAAAGCGACTGTGGGGGTGACAGATCATGTCGCAGTGGGGACAGGCTCTGGCCGGGGATAGCTAAGAGAGAGACGCTGCCCAGCTTTGCATGTGCTGCCTCAGAGCCAGGTGTCTTGGCTGCTCCCTGCCAAGAGCTCACTCAGCCTGTGGTTGTTTGGAGGCCACAAAAGGCAAGGAGGAAAGGAGACCAAAGACTGTTTTATTCAGTCAGTTTGAAGTGGCCTAGCAGAGGGTCACAAGGGGCTGGGCTGGGCTGGAGATAGCTTCTGACAAGCTGCTCTGGGCTTTTCCTCTTCTCTCTCACCTTGAGCTTGAGCATTCTGCTGTGTGACCTCCAAATCCAAATGCTTTTTGTGTACGTCTATTATGGTTTTGCCTTTAAAGAACATTAGACCGAGAAGCTCCTGAGACATAGGTGACTGAAATGAGTTCCTTGAGTGTGGTCATCTGGGAGATGGGGAGATGGGGATGGAGCCAGGCCACTGCCCAGCGCTGGCTACCAGCACACAAAGTCTCATGAAGAGCTGAGGGCCCTGTGGCTGTCTAGCCTGGAGAAGAGGAGGCTGAAGGGAGACTTCATCGCGCTCTGCAGCTCCCAGAAGGGAGGTTGTTGTGAGGTGGGTGCTGGTCTCTTCTCCCAGGCAACAAGTGAATAGACAAGAGGAAACGGCCTCAGGTTGTGCCAGAAGAGGTTTAGATTGGATATTAGGAACCATTTCCTTAACAGACAGAGTGGTGAAGCGCTGTCAGAGGCTGCCCACGGCAGTGGGGGAGTCTCCATCCCTGAAGGGGCTCAAAAACTGTGGCCGTGGCACCTGGGGATGTAGTTTAGCAGGCACAGTGGGGATGGGCTGATGGTTGGACTGGATGAGCTTAGAGGGCTTTTCTGATACTAAGTCCTTTGGGTTACTGACTGAGCTGTGAGGTCTAGAGCTCAGGAGTGGTGGGGAATTTGGGGAATTTCTCCCTGCTCCTCCTCACTTGCTGGGTGCAGGGTCTGGGGCACAGACAAGAGGCTGATGAAGAGGCATGAGGTGAGGAGACTTACTGTGGGCAGGAGATCAGCATCCTGGAAAGAGATAGAACTTGCGAAGCATTGTAACCCGTTCTTGTGCTGGCAACTGCCGAGGGAATTTTTGAAAGGAACGTTGGACCTGGGGTGAGAGAGAGTGGAGAGAAATGACAGCAGCTCTGTTCCCAGCATGCAGGCAACCAGAAAGTATCCTCAGGGGCTTCCCCAGGTGTGTGTCTGGTAGCACAAGGGTTGCCATGGGCTGTGCCAGCATGCCGGGCTCCTGCATGCCCACCGTGTGGCAGGGTACTGATGCCTCCAGAGATCCAGCTGACTCTCTAGGCTGAATCATAGAATCACTAGGTTGGACAAGTCCCTTAAGATCATCAGTTCCAACCGCACCCATCACTACTAAGTCATATCACTAAGCACTTTATCTACCTGTCTTTTAAAACCCCTCTGATGATGGGGACTCAACCACCTCCCTGGGCAGCCTCTGCCGGTGCCTGAGAACCCTTTTGGTGAAGAAATTTTTCCTAGTGTCCAATCTAAACCTGCCCTGACGCAGCTTGAGGTCGTTCCCTCTTGTCCTATCACCTGTCACTTGGGCGAAGAGACTAACACCCACCTCACCACAACCTCCTTTCAGGCAGTTGTAGACAGTGATAAGGTGTCCCCTCAGCCTCCTCTTCTCCAGGCTAAACAACCCCAGCTCCCTCAGCTGCTCCTCATAACCCTTGTTCTCCAGCCCCTTCCCAGCTCTGTTCCCTTCTCTGGACGCACTCCAGACCCTCAATATCTTTCTTGTAGTGAGGGGCCCAAAACTGAACCCAGGATTCAAGGTGTGGGTTCACCAGTGCTGATTACACGGGCAGACCCCTTTTTGACAGAGCCTGCTCCTGAGGGGCCTCTCCTGCCTGACATTGTGCTCTCAACACCTGCAGTGAACTACAAAGCCGCACCTTTTGGAAGAGCTCCTGTACGTCGTTGTTCCAGGCATGGTTTCGAAACTGCTCTATCAGGCGCTGGATGAAAATGGAGCCGGTTACTGAGCTTCTCCAGGAGACAGTATCTGCGGAGACAGAATGCCATGAGTGATTGCCCTGGTGTCCCTCTGCCACAGCAATGAACGCTGAGTGCTGGAGCAGGAGATTGTGGTGCCCTCTCCAAGATTGTTATATTTGGCCCACCCAACCCACAGCATGGGCAAAGGACAGGGCATCCCAGGGAAGAGAACACCTGAAAGACAGCACAGTCATTGCTCCCAGCCAGCAGGAGTTCACAAGAGGAAGGGCCTGCTTGACAAACTCCATTTCTTTCTAGTTGCTTCTACTTGGAGGAGACTGAGGGGAGACCTCATCATGCTCTGCAGCTTCTCTGTGGTGACCAAGGACAGGAGCCGAGGGAATGGCAGGAGGCTGTGCCAGGGGAGGGTTAGGTTGGACATGAGGAAAAGGTTCTTCCCACAGAGGGTGGTGGAGCCCTGGAACAGCTCCCAGGGAAGCAGTCACGGCACCAAGGCTGACAATATTCCAGAAGCGTTTGGCCAATACCCTCAGCCCCACGGTGTGAATGTTGGGGTGTCCTGTGCAGGGACAGGAGTTGGACTCAATGAGCCTTGTGGGTCCCTTTCAACTTAGGATGTTCAGAGATTCCAGGAACACGGAAGTGACATGAATATTCTCTTCAGGCCTCTCTGCTAGCACGGCCTGGAGCCATCTGTGACCCAGAAGAAGACAGTTTTCCCCCGCTAGCCACTGCAGAGAGATAAGTTGGCTAGGGAAGGAGTGTGGGCAGAGCTGGTAAGGAAGACTGGAGATGGGGCAAGGGAATGGGCACAAAGCTCTGACCCTGGTGCCACTCAGAGGGATCTGTGGGTGTCCTGGTGCAGCCTTGTACCCTGGCATCAGGGGACATCATTGCCTTCTCCAGAAGCTTTATTGGAGCAATGCCCAAACAGGTCAGAGGGGACCTGCACCACGGAGGAGGCCCATGGCATCAGGAAGGGGAGTCCTGTGGCCCTCACCTGCCTTTGGGTGTGGCACCTACCTCCAGGGGCTGCTTACCAGGTGTGGAGGAATGTAAAGTGGCGAAATCACTCTCCAGGTGGACTTCACAGACTGCATCATCTTCCAGCCCTGCAGGGATTGTGGGAGCGGAGCTGGGAGCGGGCATGGCAGGGTCTGCGGAGTCACTCACCATCACGGATCCTACGCGGCCTGGGAAGGCAGGGTGGGCGTCAGCAATAATGGGGTGTTCCGTCCCCGCTTGGGGCTCACGTGCCCCAGAAGGCACCTCCTAGCGGGGCCTCACCTCCACGGCAGGCCTGAATAATGACGACTTTGGGTTTGCCCAGCAGCGCCTGGCAGTGCTTGTTATTAAATTCTTTGTAGATGGTGTCGAGGGAAAGGATGTCTGTGGTCTCGTCTCTGCTCTTCGTCCCGCATAGCCCAGCCCTGACCCCGTGGGACATGAAGACCAGGAAGGTGCTGTCAGAGGTGAGGTGCTCTTTGCAATTGGCAAAATCCTTCATGACCGTAGCCATCTCCTACGAACCAGCACAAGGAAGGAACATCAAGATGCGTGGAGGCCCAGCCACCAGCTGTGGGCAGCAGCCACTGCCATAGGGGAGAGAGGTGTCCCCAGGGTGCCTGGGCCCCCCCATCACCACCACATGGAAGGAAGGTTTCTGTGCCACTCCCAGGGCCATTGGCAGCTGCTTTGTGCAGCCCTTTACCTGAGAAGTTAAGTTGAGATGGATGTCCACCATGTAGCCCAGCCCTTCCAGCAGCTTCGTCATGCCCTCCACATCCACTTCAGCCCCACTGCGCCGGCTTAGGTGCTCAAACTCAATGTTGCAGATAAGCAGGGCCCTGCGTGTTCGTGTCTCCTGGGGTAGATGGATGGGATAGATCTGCGAGGAAGGCAGCACTTAGTGGGGAGTGGATGCAGGGCACTTTTCGCGGGGGGCAGCTAAGAGCAGAGAAGGCCCATGGGTGTAACAACCACATTGTGTTGTCCCAGGGGCATCTCCCCACATCTGCCCTGCTCCTGGGTCAGGGAGGACCCTGGCTCCCCTCAGAAGCCACTGCCTGCTCCAGCCCCCCTCTCCTCTGCCCGCAGCACCTGATCTGCCTGTGTCTCCCTGAAGCGCTGGTACTCGCCCGGGCAGCACTGCTGGATCCACTGCTGGCCCTGGGAGCTGGCGCGGGGCTCAGGGGGGACCTTCGGGTAAGGGGAGGCCAGCTGCGCACCCGGGGGCCCTGCAAGCAGAAAGCCCCACCGTTACACTGGGAAGCGCCTGCAGCCAGACGGGAGACTCGGAGGGTCTGGACAATGGAGAGCTGCTGGGCTCCACCCCATGGGGGACCCCGTTCAGCCCCACTGGGGTTGGTTGCTCCTGAGAGCACTGTAATTGCAGCACAACGCGGGGCTTGGCGCCACAGGGACACCAAGGATCCCCAACCACCCCTTCCCTTCATGCTCCGGCAGCTGCCAGGGCCAGCTGCCCTCCGGCACCCACCGGAGGCACTGGGAGCCCCAGTGTGGCTGGATGCACATCATGGCTTTGCATCGGCTCTGCATCTCTCACCCATGTCATCAGGCAGACCCAGCTCCTCTGCCAAGGTGCTGTCATGATTCCTGAGGCTGGTGATGAAGATCCTGCTGGCCTTGGAGCCCTTGCGGCGTACGCTGTCGATGAGGCAGCGGGCCTTGTCGGCGCGCACCTTGTGTTCAGCGCGCACCTCGTCCACCTCCTCGAGGTTCAGCACCCGGTGCTGCAGCAGGTCGTCCAGCAGCTCCAAGATCACCGCCCTGCTCACGCGCTCCACGAAGGACTTCCGCACCTTCAGGAGCAGCTCCTCTGCAGGGTGGCCCCATCAGTGCCCAGAGCCCCCATGCCACAGCTCCTGCTGCCCCACCACCCGCTCTGGGTGCTCCCCTCCCCTGTCGCCTCCCTGATCCCTTCCCTATTGAATGCCCTGGCTGCCGATCTCTCTCACCATGCACCCTGGCCGCTCTTTTCCCCTCATTGCTCACCCAGCGCGCTGCTCCCTCCTTCAGTGCCCATCTGGGGGGTTCCCCTGCCATCACCCATCTCCCCCTTTCCCCACAAACCCACCGAGAGCGCCTCAGGGAGCACATTGGCATGGAGCAGGGCCCCAGCTACTGAGGCATCTAGTGTCCTGCGTGCCAGACCGTGTCCTTGGATGAGCAGGATCTGAGCAGGGTGGGGGCACGACCCTGTCCCATCACACTGTCCCACCACCCAGCCCCAACCCGATGGCTGCACTCACCCGCCATTGCCTCTCAGCCCCGTGGAAGAAATGGCAAAGTTTACTACTGCTGCGCTGGGAAAAACGAAACCAAATGGAAAAAAAAAAAAAAAAAAACTGCTTTAGCTTCACTTCCTTCCTCTTTACTCACTTGTCTGGGCCTGTGCTTCGGGGCCACTGCCGTTCCACACCCACAGCCCAGCGCCACTGTAGCCCACTGACAGCTGGACCCGCGCTCCTTGCAGCCACGCTGGAATTTCCCCCCGGACAGTGGGACAGAATGAGCGCCTGCAACTGGTCCCAGTGCTGCAAACTGGGGTGAGGAGGGACCCTCAGCCCTCCTGCACTCACAAAGGCACCAAGCAGTGCTGCTCATGGCCCCAGTGCCAGGCAGAGGTGGCCGGGCTCTGCTGGGGACAAACGTCCCATTATCATGGAATGCTTTGGGTTCAAAGGATTCAAGGTGTGGCCTCACCAGCACTGAGGCCAGGGGACAATCCCTGCCCTGGTCCAGCTGGCCACTCCATGACTGATGCAAGCCAGGGTGCTGTTGGCCCCACCGTTCAGCGTGATGCCTGCATGCACCAGGGCGCACACAGAAGGAAAACCCCGCAGAGTGGCCTGTGTCACCGGAAGGGTCACTCCACCGAGCTCTCTTGAGCTCTCAGAGTCTCTCCCCACTGTTCAGTGTGATGCCTGCATGCACCAGGGTGCACACAGAAGGAAAGGTCACACGGACTGGGGAAAAGCACAACTGGCAATGGAAGGGGAATTCTTCACAGTAAGAGTCATTGGGCACTGGCAGAGGCTGCCCAGGGAGGGGGTCGAGTCGCCTTCCCTGGAGGTGTTTAAGGAATGGGTGGATGAAGTGCTGAGGGACATGGTTTAGGGAGTGTTAGGAATGGTTGGACTCGATGATCCAATGGGTCCTTTCCAACCTTGTGATTCTGTGATTCTGTGATTCTGTGAAGAATTTTTTTCCTAATGTCCAGTCTGAACCTGCAACTTGAACGGTGCAACTTGAGGCCATTTTCTCTCATCCTATTGCCTGCCACTTGGGAGAAGAGACCAGCACCCAACTCACCACAACCCCCTTTCAGGCCATCGTAGAGAGCAATAAGGTCTCCTCGCAGCCTCTTCTTCTCTAGGCTAAACAACCCCACCTCTCTCAACCACTCCTCACAAGAGTCATTCTCCAGACCCTTCCCCAGCTCCGTTCCCTTCGCCAGACATGCTCCAGCCTCTCAGTGTCCTTCTTATAGTGAGGGGCCCAAAACTGAACCCGAGATTTGAGGTGCGACCTTACCAATGCCAAGTCCAGGGGCACAATCCCTGCCCTGGTCCTGCCGGCCATGCTGTTTCTGATCCAAGCCAAGATGCCATTGGCCTTCTTGGCCACCCAGGCCACTGCTGGCTCACATTCGGCCACTGTCAACCAACACCTCCATGTCCTTTTCCACCAGGCAGCTTTCCAGCTGCTCTTCCTCAAGCCTGGAGCTCCACGGGGCTGTTGTGGCCCAAGCGTTGTACCCAGCAATCGGCCACGTTGAACCTTGTACGCTTGGCCAGAGATCCAGGCTGGAACATCGATGGGGGAACCCGGTGGCTGTTTTTGTAGCACCCCTGCTTCACGGGGCAGGGCGAGAACAGCCTGGGAATGGGAGGCTCAGGGTGGGAATGGGAGGACCAGCATGGGAATGGGAGCCTCAGGATGAGTATGGGAGGACCAGCATGGGAATTGGAAGACCAGGGTGGCAGTAGAGGAACCTAGATGAGAACGGGAAAAACAGGATGGGAGCGGGCGTCACCGGACACACCGCCCCCTGCCTCCACCCCGCGGTCCTGTTGCTCCGGGCCGGTCACGTGACCCCCCGGTCGCGGGCAGGGCCGCACCGGCGCTGATTGGCTGCAGCGGGACGCGCTGTGATTTCTCATTGGTCGTCGCGCTCTGGCCCCGCCCCCGCCGCGCCGCGATTGGCCGCGGGTCGAGGACCGGCGCTGGGCGGGGCCTCGCCCGACGCTCTCATTGGCTGCGGCGCGCGTGGGGGGGGCAGGGCGGCAGCGGCACGCGGCGGCGTTGGCCAGGTGGGACCGGGACCGGGGGAAGGGGCCGGCATCGCTGCCGCCGGTTCCGGCGGCGGCGAGAAACGGGCAGGTCCCAATGCGGTGGTTTCGCAGCTGCCAGTTCTGCTTGGGGAAGGGGCCGGGCCGGTTGCGGCGGGGCAGGCGTCGGTTCCACCCGGTGCCGGTTCTGGGGCCGGGGAAGGGTCAGGCTCTTCCAGTGCCGCCGCGGTGCCGGTGTTGAAGGCCGGAGCCGCTGGTTTCCGCCGGTGTGGGAGCCCCCGCGCAGCGGCCGCCGCTCGGGCACCCCCCGAGGAGAAGGCGGGGACCGGGACCTCTGGGCAGCGGGGCTGGGGGAGCCCCGGGGGCAGTGGGCCGCGAACCGCCCGGGGCGGGGGCTGTGCGATCTGGGAGGAGAGGCCTGCGGGGAGACCTCGGAGCAGCTCCTGGTGCGAGAGGGGCAGCGGGAGAGCTGAGGGGGGCGCTGGATCGGGGGGGCAGGGGCAGGGCGAAGGAGGGGCTTTAAATGAGAAAATATGGTTTAGGTTAGACGTTAAGAAGAAATTAAGATGAGGGTGGGGAGGCCCTGGCCCAGGGTGCCCCGAGCGGTGGTGGCTGCCCCATCCCTGGAGGGGTTCCAGGCTGGGTTGGATGGGGCTTGGAGCCCCTGATCCAGTGGGAGGTGTCCCTGCCCATGGCAAAGGGTGAGATTTTGAGGTCCCTTACAATCCAAACCATTCCATGATTCCACTTTAACAGCCTCATGAAGGTCCTGCTGCTGATTTTGTGGGTGGCCCGAAGAAGGCTTACAGGTACAGCTGATGGAGCACACCGTCCATGCGGGGTGCTGAGCAGGGAATGAGGGATTGGGATGCGATACTGTGGTCAGACTGGCTTGGCACTAGACTTTTGGCAAGGCCAGGCAGATATCGGCAGAGAAAACAACCTTCTCAGACCAAGTCCTTGACAAAGAGTGACACAAGGAGGGAAGGAGTGAGGCCTGTCCTCGGGAGCAGGATGTTCGTGTGTTCGTGACTCTGCTGAACACAGAGCAGGGCTGGAGGTGGTGTTTGGGACTTCACTGCACTGTGGAGAAGGAGACAGTGCAGTAGCTCAGCTCTCACTGATGCAGGTTCTACTGCACCTGGGTTTGTTGCCCATGTGTGGTGCAAAGTGGGCAGAGTTCGGAGGTGATGTATGGGGGCGGGATTAAAGGTGGAAAAAGCTGTTGTGTGGTGGCTAGTATTCCATCTGCATCCTTCGATGAGATAATTTGCAGAGGACTTGCAGAGGATGGAGTTGGACTGTGGGGTTCCGGCGTAGCTGTAGGAGGTACTTGAGCATGTGCGTAGAAACCAAAGGATATATCTTTAAATGATAGAGAATGAAGCAAGAGAACAAACTTTCCAAATGCCAGGGATGACTTTGTATTTGCTGGCAGCTTTTACATCAATCCTCAATACTTCCTTTTTTTTTTTTTTTTTGATAAAAGCAATGGCAAGTGTTGCAGGTCAGCTGTCAGCCCAGGAATCCTGTGGTTGGCTCTGCTCAGGAGTCTGTAAGGCGACCATAGCATCTTTCGGGGTATTCACTGGGAGATGAAGTAAACCAATTGGGATGAAGACTGGGAGATAAATTCACAAATTTTTCTTACTAATTCTGGGAAGGTTTGGTTTCCCCTTTCCTTTGCTGTGGTCGCAGAGCTCTGTTTACGCTGGCACTGAGTTATTTTTTCTGAGGGAGCTTGAAGAGGGAAATCTCCTCAGTGGTGTTGATGCTGTCAGTGTAGCAGCAGTGTCCTTCCTGCCCTGCTGCTATGTCAGCTGTGTCGCTCAGCTCTCAGGTTCTTGATGAGGAAAAAACATTTTGGGAAGCTCTAGGACTTGATCTTACCATGATAGAGAAAATGCCACTGTGCTGGCATTTATTGTTATCTCGTTCTACCCAAATATGTGTTGGCTTGCTTTTGTTTCTTGCTCCCATGGTTTTTTTTTCCAAAGTGACCCTTGTCCTGGCACTGGTGGGAGTGATGGAGATGCTGTGCACTGCGATTTCCGCTACCGGTGGGCTGTGTCTCGCTGAGCTTCACATACCTGAAGGCAGGCACCAGGCCTGGATGGCTCCTGCACACCCTCTTGGTCAGGATTGCTCCAAGAGGTGGATGCCTCCTCCACGAGATGCTGCTTTCATCTGATATGGTCTGAGGCAGAGCTGTCTCCACTCCAGCTCTGACCGCAGCTCATCCGCAGAGGCTGCTGCCAGCCGAGGGAGAGAGTTGTTCTTGGTAGTGTTGTGGGAAGTGACTAAAAGGGAGGTTTGAGAGAAAAGGAGCTGTTTCTCAGGTGTGTGGCTGCATTGGAAGCGTGTGTGCAGTTGCGTTGGAGGTGACTGAGCATGGCGTAACAAGAACATGGAGCGGTGGAGCCCAGTGCAGGTTGTTTTGATCAGGGAGAGACGTGAGCAGGAGAAAAATAAAGCAGTGCTGTGTGCTTGCACATCATGTTCAGCTTCCCAGGAGAGGAACGCTCACTGGGAATTAACAGCGAGCAAGCAGTGATGTAAGTTCATACCTTTCTCTGCCACCCTTGCTCGCCCACCCTCCGAGGCAGCTCCATCCAGGCACAGCTTCCTGCTTGTTGCTGTGTTTCTGGATTTCCGTGCAGGGTTTTTTTTTTTGCGAGACTCCTCTGTCGCTGCTGCAGGGAAACAACATTTGCAGAGACAGATCCCATTTTAGATAACGGTGAATGGAGAGGAGAGCTATTTGAAAAATTACTTTGCTCTTAGCAAATCAGTGTAACAGAGTAATCCCCGCTCTAATCCCTGGCGTGCCTGCCAGGAGGGTGCCTGCGCTGTTACGGAGCAGAGAGGCATTTTGTCCGGGCACTGTGAGGGAGCTCCTCACTGATATAATTGCTTCCCTCTGTTCCTCCCTAGTGGAGCCTGTGCAGTTCCGAGAGCTCTTCGTGGCCCGAAAGGATAGGATTTCCCTTGGGAGGGATCAGGTGATGGGTTTATAAATAGCAAATGCCTGTTTGGGCCTAGTGTTTGGCTGCTGCCTTGCTCTCTGCCTTTGCAACAGCCACAACCGCATCCACACCTCGTGGCCCAGAACCAAATCCAAGGAAATCAGGCATACTTTCTGTCATAGTGATGAGTTTTTGTGAGGAAGGAAGCTGCCCTGCTGTGAGGTGCTTTAGCTCTGCAGACAGAGCTTTAGGGTGATTTGGAGGCTCCAGCAGCAACAACAGGCTGTGCTGCTGCATATACTGGGAAATTGGCTCTTTTAACTGGGAATGTGGGCTCAAATGAAACTGAAGCACGTTCAGTGGTCGAATCCCATTTGGAATGAGCCCATGCTGGTGCTGGAGCATATGTGATGGTACTGGGCAGCCCTGAGGTCGTGGAGTCCTTTCTGAGGTGAGCACAGACACGTCTCCTTATCTGGCATCCATTCGCATCCAGCTTTGCTTTATTTATCTCTGGTTTGGTTGATCTGATGGCCACTGGGATGGTTTGATGCCTGTGAAGGTCTATCCAGACTCCCCCCAGTACAGCTCCCGGCTCTCCTGCTGGATTTGTGCTCAGCTTTCCTCACGTGCAGGTGCTGCCATGCAGCCTCCATTCTCTCCCTCTACCATGCTTTGCCTCGGAGCCGGAGGGGCTCCTTCCCCAGGATGCTGCGAATGGGGATTGGATCATGGGAATGATTTGCATGGGGTTGGCTTTGCAGTGTCTCTGCAGACCCGAGTGATCTGTGTGGTAGATGGGATGCAGCGTTTTCCCTTTCCGAGGGAGATAAAGTTAACGGACAGGACAACAACAAAGCGGAACAGGCAGTTCCTGCTCTTGGCAGTGGGCAGGACTTTGCTGTTACTTTCCATTTTGATTTTTTTTTTTTGCTCTTTCTTGGCTGAGAAATGCTCATAAATCTCTTCTCCTGGAGGGAGAGGCCTTTGAAGGGCTGATCCCAAGCAAGTTATGGGTCTGTATGTTCTGTTTCGACATTAGTCACTGTACCAGCCTTAGAGACTTCCCTTTTTGTTGTGTGAATTTGTAGGTGCCTCCTTCCGATCTCTGATCTAGAGGAACACCAATCTCTCTTCCCTCCTGGATTGTGTGGTTTATCTTCTAGGAGGAGTGTTTGCCCAGCAGCGCGTTTGGCAGCGCTGCCCTCTTGCACTGTGAGCCCCAGGAAGGCTGGCTCTCCTGGGCACGCACAATATGGTTCTGCTTTTGCCAGTATTTGTTGTCCTGGGGGAAAAATAACTACACTGTCTCTTGCAAGGGTGAGGATTGCATTGGCTCACGCTATGGGGCACAGCATTTGTGGGTGGGATGGCAATGGGGACTGGGTTTTGTCTTGGCCTTGGGAACAGATTTAGCGAGGAATGGGGTCCTGCTGGTTGCAGAGTACAGATTGGGCACCTCTGTCTGAGACCAAGTGGTCTCGGAAGCTGAATCTGGTGACTCTGGATACAGCTGCTGCCCACCGTCAGCTCCAACCCTCCCTGGAGAAGTCCTGGCAGGAGGCAGAGGGAGACACGGCTTATAACTTATCTACTCGGGGGCAAAGTCTTGGATCTGAACTTAAGCCCACATTCCCGGCAGGGTGTGCTCCAGAGCTCGGCTTTTTTCCCTTCCATGGTTGGGACAGCACTGGCTAGAAAGTGGAGTTGTTGTTCCTTTTCCAACCTGACCAGTTCTTCGCTGCAAAATGATATTGTGGAAGTGTTTGCTCTGGCAGAACGTGCTTGGACATGGCACTGCTTGCGAGTGACAGCTTTATGGTAAGGACCCTCAAAGTGTTTCTGCTTTACAGGCAGCTCAATAGCTTGGACTCTGCCAGGGTCTCCGTTGGCCTCCACTGAAGCTGAGGGCTGCTCCAAGCGAGGGTGCAGTTCCCATTGTTCTCTCTGGAAGCTTCAGAGGGTTTTGTTGCTTTGTTTTATTCTAGAAACTTGCTGAAGTAGCGGGCTTTCTCTAAGTGGATGTGTGCCTTGTGGCAATCCAGCATAAATCCATTCTGTTGCCCCTGCTGTTCCAGCTGTGCTGCCAGGACTCACAATGCATTTGTTCAGAGATGTTTCAGAGCCATCGGTGCTTTGCTGGCACGTCGCACTCGGTACCACCAGCGCACAATGTGTCGCAGCCAGGTAGAATGCTGTGTCACTGCTTTAACATGCATGAGAGAAGCCGTTGTCCTGTTCAGGATCTTGTAGATGAGGTGACTGCACCCCGCTTTGGGAGCATCACACCGAGGATTGTGCAGAGAGCGTGGCTGGCTGCCAGCCTGGTGGTGTGTGTCGGTGCCTCTGCTTTCTCAGGTACTGCTGGCAGCACCCTCATTTACAGGGCTGCTTGCAGCCCAGGCTGTTTATTTGTAGGTTTAGGAGGACATGAGGAGCCCTAGAGTGATTGCTTCTCGCCCCAGTCAGTTATTTGGGCTTGTTCTTGCTGCTGCTTTCTGGCCAGGCTGTGCAGCCCCTCCTGTCTCCCCCGGGCCAGGGCTGCAGCTGCCCCACTGCTGAAGGCTCTCCTGCCTCCCTTCCCAAACCACAGGCTGAATTCCTCAAAGGCCAAAATGCTTCATTCTTGCTCAATGTCTTGGAACTAGTGTATGGCATCTGGATGCAACCCGAAAAGCTGGTGCTGCCCTGAAGGCCAGGCTTGGGTTGGAGGGGTTGAGTCTGCAGGCCAACAGCTGGCAAAGTGGCGGTTAGATGCGTGCAGTGGGGCAGGAGGTGGTGTCTGGAGGGAAGAACAGCTGCAGCGGGTCGGAGGTCTCCTGGGGAGATGCACAGTGAAGTGAGGTTTGATGAGCTCCTCTGGAAGCATCAGGGGTGTTTTAAAGTAGCAGACACAGCATTCCCAGTGGTCCGTAGAGAGTCTTAAGACTGTGTCCCAGCTGTGCCAATGACCTGGGGGTTAAAGCTTCCTCTGGCCATGCAGAAGCACAGTTTGTGTTCTGGAGCCCTGCTGCCAGCATCCCTGCACCATATCTGCCCCTTGTTCCCTCTCCAATGTGGCAAGTGGGGTGACTCCAGTGTTTGCCACTGCCCGCTGCTTTCAAGCCCTGTGTATATAGGAGTTCTTTTCCTTAAGGCTAGAGCTCAGTGCTGTTTTCTTTCTAAAGCTGAGGCCCTCGTGTCCTGGGAAGCTGCTGCTGAGTTCTGGTGTGATGAGTGCCTGCCCCTGTCTGCCATCCCCTCACTCCCAGTAGCACAGTGGGGTGACTGGGATCCCTGCAGGGTGATCAACTTCTGCTCCTGTGTCTGGAGTATCGGCTCTTCTTTCTGTATGCATGAATTCTTTATGCTTCTGGACAGTGGGCCTGGTTCTTCTCTGTCCTCTGGGAACATCTCGCCTGCACAAGGCTGTTACCTGCCTGGGGTGGTGGGGAGATCTTGTGCTTCTGGAAGTGCTAACGCTTAATAGTTCTCTGTCAGGGGAGATAGTGCTTGCATTTCTCATATCCGTGCCCTGTACAAGCAGCTGACAAAGAGGCCACTGCTCTAGGGGAGGAAAGCTCCCAGTGGCCCTGGCTTTTGCACACCTTTTCCAGCTCCCTGGTGATAGCCGGCAGCCATGAGTATGGATGCAAACACAGCAAATAACTGTGGGTATGGAGGGACCTGTGGAAAGAGAAGTCTCATCTTGCTGGCAGCAAAGGAACTCCTGCATCTGTGGACCTCGTTCCCAGGCGCTGGGGGCTCTGCCTGCTGCCTCGTTCCCTTTTGCAGGGAGAGGAAGGAACCCTGTGTCCAGGGAGAGGACGGAGCTGAGGTCAGCATGGCTCTTGCAAAGAAGAGCTGATGGACCTGGTAACCAAATGATGGTAGATTTTGGTACTGATGCCAGTGTGGGCTGGTGCTGGGGCTCGTGCAGTAACAGGACCTTTCTGAAGTAGTTTTATCGCTCAGTTTATGGAGTTTTATCGTCCCTGAGCTAACTCAGCACTGTGTATCTGTTCTGTCCCTCCCCCAGCTCCTGCGCTATCCTTACTCGGGTAAGTCCTCCTACTAAGGGCTTTGTGGCAAATAACTCAGGAAGGTGAGAAATACATTTTCATGTTTGGCTTTAGCTGCTGATGGGAAGAGAAAGTGCATTGGTTTCAGCGGAGAAGTGCTGGTTTGGTCTGTGAAGTCCCTGTTTTCCCAGGGGTTTTCAGCCTGTGGCACGTCATCATGGTGGCGGTTCTAACTAAAGGGCAGAAATACAGAACTGTTTCGCTGGAAGCCCTGCGGTGAGGGATGGGATGTGGCGGGAGACTCCAAGGTGCTGGGGGCACGTCCAGAAATCCCTGAGGGGACCGAGGGCAGGGCCCAGAGTTTTCCCTGGCTCTGCTGGATCGCGCCACTTCCAGGGCAGTGTCAGGCCTGCTGTGCCTGTAGGAGAAGCATCACCTCGCAGCTTTCCTCAAGTCCTTCTGCTCATGTTAGCCTGAAGCTGTGACAGCTTCATTTTTGCTCCTCAGCTGGGCAGCTGTGAGCCTTCTCGTGGGTGTCTGCAGGGCCTGGTGAGAATTCTAAGTAGGAGTACAGGGCAGGCGGTGTCTTTTGGAGAGGTGACCTAGGCAGAATTACTCTTTTCCTTAACTGCTAAGTGATGATGTCTCTGTGTTTGTGTGATGCTGGGATGCTGTGAGTTGCCTGCCCTGAGGGAGCCGATGCTCTCTTTCTGTTGACAGCAGGACAGCAGGGGGGTGGCACGTAGAGCTAGGCTTTCGTGCTTCCCAAAGGTGACAATGAGACTTGGCGGGGGAAGTGGTTATTAATGGAGTTGCCTCAGGCTGAGAGAGGAATGGGGCCTGCGGGGCAGCCCCTGCAGTACTCGAAGGTGAATAAATGATCACAAGATCCAAATAGACAGATGTGCACGTGTCTGGAGAATCCATTCTTGTGCCCGGGGCTGACTCACGCTACCGACTCTTAGTGGAGCCGGTGGCCTCCGGCATCCAAGGCACCATGCAGTTTTGGGGCAGCCTGGGGACTCATGGCAGACGGCTGCTGCAAGGTGCGGAGGGAATGCTGTGCTACCGGCAAGCAGCCAGCACAAACTGGATGGGATCCTCAGGGAGACTGGATGCCAGGGCTGGTGAGTGACAGCGAGTGAGTGACTCACACCCCTTGCACCTGTCCTTTGCACTCCTTGGGCTGGCACAAGATCTGGCCATATTGGCTTTGTTTTTGCTCACTCCCCTCTCCGCAGGTTATAAATGCTAATCCATTCAGGCTGTGAGTTCTGCACACTGGGGAGTGTTGCCTCTCCTGGCGTTTTCAATATAGGATGGGGGATGATGTGAATGAGAGCAGCCCTGCGGAGAAGGACGTCAGTGCTGGTTGATGAGAAGCTCAACATAAGCTGGCAATGCACACTTGCAGCCCAGAAACCGACTGTGTCTTGGGCTGCATCAAAAGAAGTTTGGCCAGCAGGGCAAGGGAGGGGATTCTGCCCCTCTGTTCCTCTCTTGTAAGACCCCACCTGGAGTATTGTGTCCAGTTCTGGAATCTCCAACATAAGAAGGATACAGAACTGTTGGAACAGGTCCAGAGGAGGCTACAAAGATGATCTGAGGACTGGACCACCTCCCATACGAAGGCAGGCTGAGCAAGTTGGGGTTTTTCAGCCTGGAGAAGAGGAGGCTCCAGAGAGACCTTATAGAAGCTTCCAGCACCTGGAGGGGGCTACAAGAAAGCTGGGGAGGGACTTCTTAGAAAGGCGTGGAGTGATAGGGTGAGGGAGAATGGCTTTAAATTGGAGAGGGACAGATTTAGACTAGACCTAAGGAGGAAATTCTTCACAATGAGGGTGGTGAGGAACTGACCAAGGTTGCCTGAGAAAGCTGTGACTGCCCCATCCCTAGAGGTGTTCAAGGCCAGGTCGGATGAGGCTTCGAGCAGCCTGATCCAGTGGGAGGTATCCCTGCCCATGGTAGGAGAGTTGGAATTAGATGGTCTTTAAGGTCCCTTCCATCTCAAACCATTCTATGATTCTACCTTTCTGTCTGTTCTTTGTGCTTCCATTGGAAAGAGGGATACTGGTTACGATGATCGAAAATGCAGCCTGTTTTGTTCAGCAAGGACAGTAAATTGCGGTTATGTGTTAATGTAAAGCTGTTGGATGCAGAAGTTCTGTGCGGATCTTGGAATGACCTTGTTAGGAAACAGCAGGCAGAGCTTTCCTGGCTGTTGCTAAAGGAGGTGAAAGAGGAAGTGTTTCAGTCCTGTAAAATGGGCTAATGGGGCTTTTATGTTAAAAGACAGAGTGGATGAGAAGTGAAGCTCCCTCTCCTGCTGTATCTTTCCCTCTCCATTAGGTGTTCCTACTAGAGGAATCTCCAGGAGTATGAGAGGAACCAGAGCCTGGCCTTCTGTTATTGAAACACAGGCAGGAGTTACAGGCAGAAGTTATTTGGATTCCTCAGAAGAGGTTCTGTAGGTCTGGTCCTCGGAGGAAGAGGAAGTCACATTTCAGCATGTTTTGTGAATGACGAAGCAGTGGAAACCAACACCGAAGCAAGCACATGGCTCATCTGCAGGAGGTCCCTGGGCAGTGGGACCCCACTGCACCAGGGCTGTGGACACTGAGCTGCTGCTCCCACTGCCTCCTGCCCCCAGAAAGCACAGAGCAAAGGGTGGTTGCTGGAGCAACAGTGGGACGCTAAAAAAACTGTCTGTGTCTTGGATCATCTTGTCCGGCATCCAAAGGTGCTGGGCTCCCCTCTTCCAGATGCATTCCACAAAGCCAATGTTTCAAAGACAATGGGGCGTTTGTCACCTTTGCTGGAACACCGGAGTCCCCTCTCTTTCGCCAGTGCATTGCCACATATGCAGCTGGAACCCCAGAGCTGCAGGAGCCGGCAGCAGATCCTCAGCCGGTTCTGCCGGGGCCAGGCTCTCCCTAAACCGCTCACTCATCTCTGCAATGCCAGCCAGTGCTCGGGGTGCAGCACAGCTGCTCTGGGGGCCACAGGCCAAGCACAGCCTGAGCACAAGCAGTGGTTTCAGAAGAAATTGGAATCATGGCACTGGAGGAGGTTGCCATGGGCTTCCAGCTGTGCTGGCAGGAGAGACGGGACTCTTGTGTTTGAGCAAAGGTGACAAACACCTCATTGCCTATTGAAATCTGGCTTTGTGGGGATGCAGTTAGACTGATGCATTTCATTTTTGTCCTAAACCCTTCAGAGGTAGGAATTTGATCCTTGATGAGCTTAATGTTAAAATAAGAAATCCCAGGCTCTGCTCCTAGCACTAAACCCACCTTTGTGAATCGCAGCAGATGAGTGTGAACCCTCTGGCTCCTCTCGGCGCTGAGCCTGCTGCGTGGTTGTCTGCGTGGCTGTCTCCGTGCCCAGCCCCACTGGAAGCCAGCAGTGGAGCAGGGAGAGTGCCTGTGAGTTTGTGCTGCTCTCGCTGCTAGATAAGCAGGGAGCTTGCTATATATATCGCATTGCCTTCTCTTTCCTTTTATCGATCGGCTGGGGATTTCCCTTTCTGAGAGCGCCTTTGGGCGGGCAGTACTGGGTTTAGAAACCATTCGGCTCCTGGCTGAAAGTGGAGATGGCAGCAGCGCTGTTCACCTGAACTTGCTGTCCTGCCCGCGGTGCTCGAGATGGGTTTATTAGCGAGCAATGTGCCAGGCCACCCCTCTGCATGATTTCCTGCTGCTGAAGGGCAGAACATTTTTGAAGGCTATAGATACCTAGAAATCGAAGACCAGAGGCTCCAATGCAACAGTTTTAAACCAGAGATCTGGGGGCTTGAGGTGGGAAAGGGGACTTGCTAAAGGCCAGATTAGGTGTTGCTTGTATTGGAGTGGTAAAACTTCATGAAGGGCAGGTTTTGGAGTTCAGTGCCTGGTTGGGAAAAGCAGCAGTGACAACATGAAGCCCTGAGAGGATTCCTCTTTGCGGTTGCAGAGAGAAGGGAGATGTCCAGGCTGCCATCATGACATACCATCCCAAGAAACTGCCCACAAACCCAGCACTTTCGCAGGAGCTGGCAAGGCTGACCGTTGGGTGATGACACTCAGCAAAACACCAGAGACTTAAGCTGAACATGTAATCGAAAGTGAGCTCTGAACTTATTAATAACAACTCTCAAGGGCTTTCTTCTCTTTTTGTGGTCATCTGTCTTCCTGCAGCTTGTGGGTAGGAACCCCAAGATGATGTTCATCACTGATTTAGAGACGTCTCCCTGCAGAGGGCGGGTTGTGTACTTTGCTTGCCAATGGGGCAATTATGGTGAGTTTTGGAGAGGAGCTGAGTTTCCCCGGGAGCAGGGAGGAGTGCTCAGCAGAGACAGGTGTTTCTAGCCTTATTTCAGGGGGTTGGGCATCGCTGTGGGTGCTGCAGACCCTGGCACAGGGTCTTCCTCTCATCGGTGTGTCTGGATTTGGGATGGCAGCTAGGGAAATGGGCTTGGTGTGGGTGAGTCAAGAAGAGGAAACTCGATGCCGTGTTGTCCTCTCAGACTGTTGTAGCTCTTTCACCTCCATGTTTATGTGGGTAACTAAAAAATGCTTCATTTTATTCCCATAGAATAAAACAACCCTTGGAGAAAATGAGTTCTCCTAGAAATCTTGTGTATAGATGCTGATGGTGTGGACTCTGGTCTGAGGTCAGCAGAACCTGTGGAGCAAGCCTGGGGGTTTCCATGCTGAGGAGAATGACAGAATCATAGAATGGTTTGGGTTGGAAGGGACCTTAAAGTCCATCCAGTTCCAATCTCCCAAGTTCAACACCTCCCACTGGATCAAGGGGAAAAAAAACTCATCCAACCTAACCTTGAACACCTCCAGGGATGGGGCAGCCACACTTTTCTGGACAACCTGGGCCAGGGCCTCCCCACCCTCATAATGAAGAATTTCTTAATAATGTCCAATCTGAATCTTCTCCCTTCCAATTTAAAGCCATTCCCCCTTGTCCTATCACTACAGACCCTTGTAAAAAGTCTCTCCCCAGCTTTTCTGGAGCCCCTTTCAGTACTGGAAGCTGTGCTAAGGTCTCCCTGGAGCCTTCTTTTCTCCAGGCTGAACAACTCCAACTCTCTCAGCCTGTTCTTATAGCACAGGAGACACAGCTAGAGCTGGAATCGGAGTCACCTGGGGGCTATCAAACCCGGTGGTGTTGCAGGACCACTACAGAGCATATGGTCCCCTAGAATCACAGCAATATCATTCATTTTCAGACACTGTTTCTGTTGAATCCCAGGTGGGATTTGGACCCTTGCAGACAAGCGCCCGTTTGGATGCCAGAGGTGTCCTGCCTGGCTCCCAGTTGCCCTTACCCAGGGCACGGTTCCCTTGTCTATCACAACCTCAGGTTGGAGGCAGATGCTTCAGAAACCTTAGGACTTCTGAAATAATACCAGATGAGTGTGTTTATGCACCCATATTAAAGAATAACAAAAGTTGTATGCGTAAGAGCACGTGGCTGAAGCTGTGCTGCTGCTGTGCAGTACCCAGAGGGTGAGTGTGAGCCAATTGCAGTCGGGGGCTCGGAAGAGTTGTTAGCAGAACTTGGGAAAGCTGGGGTGGATGGAGAAGGGAGGCAGCACCCTTCAGGCCTTGGTCTTGTGGTTGTTCATCCTGGAGAAGAGAAGGCTGTGGGGAGACCTTGGGGCAGCTTCCAGTCCTGAAAGGGGCTCCAGGAAATCTGGGGAGGGGCTCTTGATCAGGGAGTGCAGGGATAGGATGAGGGGGAAGGATTTTCAGCTGCAAGAGGGGAGATGGAGATGAGATCTTAGGAAGAAATGTTTTGCTGTGAGGGTGGGGAGGCCCTGGCCCAGGTTGCCCAGAGCAGTGGTGGCTGCCCCATCCCTGGAGGTGTTGAAGGCCAGGTTGGATGGGGCTGGGAGCCCCTGATCCAGTGGCAGTTGTCCCTGCCCATGGCAGGGCGTGGGACTGGGTGGGCTTAGAGGTCCCTTCCAACCAAAACCATTCTGTGATTCTATGATCTTTTGATTTCTGAGCCTTCTGGTGCAGCTGGGTTGCATGTGAGAAGAAACGAGTGTTGTTGGCACAGAGGGCAGTTGAGACTGTTTCTCCAGCCGAGTGGCTTGGGATGTGATCCCAGGCACTGTTTTCTTGAAGCTTTCCTGAGACAGAATTAAAACCTGAGCATGGTGCAGTGTGGAGAGGTGCCTGGGTGAGAGCGGGCCAGATGCCCACATGTCCCTCCAGAGCTACACGCGGAGGAGCAGGAGCAGCAGGAGCCTGGTTTGCAGCTGGGATGGGTCCATCTGTGCCGCTTTGGGTAGGGCCCAGGCAATTGTTTGTGCTTGAATAAAGGCTGAATTGTACAGGGAATGTCCCTGAGTGCTGCGTTAAAGGAGAGCAAACAACGCTGGAGAGCAAGGGGCTGGAGTTAGAGGGGGCTTTGGAGGTGTTTGCCAAAGCTGTGCTTCCTGTCTCTGCTGGTCTGAGGGTTGTGAAGTTCAGCTCAGAGCCTTGGCTTCAAGTCCCTTCTCTGTGGGTGTGGGATGAAAGGCCTGGAGGGTGAGGATGGCGCTGGGGCTCTCCAGGTCCCTGGTTCCTCCATGTGCTCTTGGAATGAATGAGGGACTGTCTTGCTCTCTGCTGGAGTCTGGGCTCCTTGCTGGCTGCGGTGGGAATGGAACCCTGTGATGGCAGGGCCTCTGCCTGTCCCTGCTCTCTGCCAGTTGGCTCGGAGCAGCCCTGCTGTGCTGCTGCCACCTGGTGCCACCACTGCCCTGGCCCTCGGCTGCTCACCCACAGAGCGAGGTGTTTTGCTGCCACAGCCTGGGTCTGAGAAAGGAGCTGGTCTGGAGCCCTCACTCTGCCATTTCTGGGGCTTCCTGTGCTGCTCCTGGGTTCTACCTGAAACTTTGATTTCACTGCCCTGAGTGTAAAGAGTGCAACCGGCTGATGGGCAGCACGCTGCTGACCCGAGTTATGCTTAACATCCTTAAGCCACAGATTGTAGCGCTCCTCAGGGGTCTGTCAAAGCCCTGGGCTCCTTTCTTTCCCCTCAGTCCTGTGCCCCTTGCTGTCATCACAGTGCTGCTGCTGGAACCTCTGAGCTGGAGTCCATCAGACTCCGCCCATGCACCATGGTCCAGAAGTGTCTCCTGGCTCCTCTCTGTCCCTTTCCTCTGACTCCTGGCTGAGAGAGGTGTGGCAGGGCTGCCTTGGTATAGGAGAGGTGGATGGTCCTACAGAAGCGGTCCTGCAGCTTGGATGCACCATAAAGATCTCCCCCTCCCCTTTTTATTTTTTTCTGCAGAGGAAGTTATTATTGGAACACTTTGGTGGTGCCCCAGGCTGAGCCTGGCCTGGAGGTGGAGATGAGGGACAAGGTTTTACCCCTCCCTTTGGGCCCAGCCTCTCAAGGGTCGTGTTTGTCAAATTCTGGTGGGGCTTTCCTCCCCCAGGCTCTAGCCTTGTTTGCCCATTTCCAGCTTTCTCCACACCCTCTTCCAACATTCCTGCTCCTTCCTACCCTGGCTGATGCTTTCCCATCCTTTTCCTCCAGCGTCTGGACCCCAGAATGTAGCTCCCAGCCGAGCCCACGGGTTCTGCGTTGCTCTCCCCAAGCTCTCCTGCCTCCAGCCCATCTCTCATTTATTGACTTTCCCAATACTCCTCCTGTTTGTTCTCATTTTTGGCAGTGGCTCATCCGCTGCAGTGCTCCAGGGCTGCGGTGTGGACTCAAGACTCCAGTTGGATCTGCTCTACTCTTTGTTAAACAAGACCTTTGCTGTTAGTCATTGCACCTGTGGCTGATCCAGGCAGTTTTGCCTTCTCCCCTTGTCTTCCCCCCATCTTTTTGCTGCAGAAGATGTTTCTTCAGAGGGAAAAAGACAAGATGCTGTATCAGTGTCCCCTCCCACCTCCTTGTGTTTTCCACTCTTCTCCATCCCTGCCCCAGGCACAAGCTCTCCCTGGTTCCTCCTCTTCCCTCTTACCCTGTACTGTCTCTCCCTCTCCACCCCACCATTCTCCTTCCCCTTTATTCTCAGTTTCCACCGTGCTGTGTAGTTTTTCCTTGTCAAAGGCAAAGTTCCCCTCTGCTCCTGCTTGCTGTCTCTGCTCATCTGTCCCACGATCCTGGTGCATAGCCGGTCGGACTGCCAGCCCTTGTCTCCTCGCCGCCCTTGCTGCCTGCCCTGTAACTGCTCCCTGCCCTGCAAACCTGAGCTTGGAAAAACCTCCACGTGACTCTCACCCCTTCTCCATTGGGGAAGTTTGGCTCTGGCAGTCATGCTCCTGAAATCCCTTCCCTGAACTCCATCTGCCTGGCTTCTCCCTCGCTCTGCCGCTCCCTCGGCACTTCCTTAGGGATTCGCTCTCCCAGAGTGGCTTCTGGTTTCTCTCCTCCTGTTGCTCTGTGCTCTCTGAAACCTTATCCAAGCAGACATGTCCAACTGCCCCCCTTGGCAGCTGGCGCTGGCACATGCACATGCGGTTCCTATCCTCCTTTCCTTGCTGTCAGCCCAGCAGGACTGGATGATCTGTCCTGGTGTTACTGTGTGGCTCTGTGACCAGGAACTGTGCTGGCTTGGAGAGTGGCTTCTTTATGGCTTCAAGGTGCAGCAGAGCAGGTTTAGATTGGACATTAGGAACAATTTCTTCACAATTTCTGCCCAGGGAGGTGATTGAGTCTCCACCCCTGGGGGGTTTTAAAAGATGGGTAGATGAAGTGCTTAGGGATATGATTTAGTACTAGACAGGTACGGTTGGGCTTGATGATCTCAAAGGTCTTTTCTAACCTAGTGATTCTATGATTGTGACCTCTTCGCTGTACTGGTGTGTAAACTTGGACTGAGAACATGTGTGAGGACTGGCACACATGAGCCAAATCCTGCTTTGAGGGCCAGAAGGTGGATTTCTTATGTAGGAGGGTGCTGTGCAGTCATGAGTGTTTCTGGCTGCATCAGTTTTGCTCCAGATCAGGAGTTGGGTTTGGCTTCCTGCTGCCTGAGCTGTGGCCACCCAGAGGCAGCTGGAGCTGTTACCTCGCAGCAGTGGGACAGAAATGACATCGATTCACCCTTTTTGCTACTTTTAGATGTTCTTGCAGCAGACTCCTGGCCTGCTCCATGTCCAGCAGCTTGTGCAGAGCTGACTGTGGGGTCCTGTGATGTAGATGACCCAGGGACCAGCAGCTCTTCCAGCCTGGACCTCTCCATCTGTGCCCTGTCTCTGATTACACCCATATGCAGTTCATGATGATCTCTTAGCATCGCAGAGTCACCCGAATAATATTCAAAAGAAACAGCCCGTGGACCTGTAATTTTGCTTCAAATAACGAAGACCACTGGCATACATCTGCTTTGCGTGGGTCTGCGTGGTCTGACAACTACAATTTTAGCCTCTAATGAGTTGAGAGGCTTGAGATGGCTGTTCTGTTCCATTTGGGATCAAAATAAGGCCAACACGGATTCTGGTTGTTGCTTCTACCCCCCTGTTTTCACTGTGTTACCATGCAGGAGGAACTCCGCTGTTTTAGCTGAGATGAAGAACAGAATCCATCCCTGGGGAAGGCACTGGGCGCAGGGAGCTCTGCTCTGACTGCCAACAATTGGGGAAGATTTATATGCAGAGCTGCCAGTGGGGCCACCCACCTTGCCTGGGTGCTCACCGAAATGGCATCGTAGCAGCAGTCCTGAGGCTGGAAGTATCATCAGTGCTTGCTGCATTTTCCACCTCTCCAAAGCTCCACATATGCATCTGAAATGCCTTTGGGCACCCTGACGGGCATCCTTCCTGCCTGCCAAGGAGCTCTGCGCCCCACGGCATGCCAGCGCCTGGGCTTTTCCTGGCTGTTCCTCATCTCCTAGGCCTGGCTCCCTGCCAGGTAGTGTGTTTGGCTTTTCCCAAGCTTTCCTGCAGGGCCACTGTGACCACACGCTGGTGGAACAGCGAGGTGCTCTCCTGGCACCTCTGGGAGATGTGGAGAGGCAGAGAGAGATCAAAGGTCTCCTCTGTTTTTTTGACAGCTTCTTTGTTTGCTCGGAGAGCTGGGTTTTCCAGCGCTCGTGCTATTTATCATGTCTTGCCTTGGTGAGGCAGCCGGGCTGGTGAGTCCTGAGCTGTGGCTCAGGCAATGGAGAGGAGTCGTTGTGAAACACCTGGTGTGGGTGGTAGTGGGGTCCTGGCAGAGGGTGGTGGTGCCAGTGCTGCAAGCACAGCTCCCTCTGCACAGGTCCTTTCCTTGCAGCTGCTGTGGCTCTGCCAATGTCTGCCCAAACGAGGGCAGAGGTTTCAGAACAACCACTGCGCCGGTCCCCGCTGCTCTCTTCCGCACTGAGAGGGGCACAGATCCCTGGAGGAAGCACTGTGGTTGCCTAATGGAGCGTGCAGCAACCTGGGGTGTGCAGTGACCCGCATGAGTCACTCGGGCAGAGGCTGCGGGGAGAGCAAAGGACGGGTTTTACAAGTGTTCTAAACTGAGACACTTCCTTATTATCTGAGGGTTTGGCTCAGAGTTCCAGGGTAGAACATGGGCTATAAAAATGTTCCAGCGAGGCGAGTTGTTTTCCCTGCTTCCCCCTGCCCAGGTGTGTTGGGCGGCATCACCCAGCCAGCAGGACCAGTGCCAGCCTGTGCCTCCCTCTAGCCCAGCAACGAGAGGGCAGTGGCCACCAGCTTTGCCAGCCCCCAGGCCCACGATCACACAGCATGAGGCTCCAGGCTGTGGTTCCCATCCATGCGTGAATGGGCATCGTGCTCTTTTGTCTTTTCTCTCCAGTTTCATCATTTTTGCCTTGCCTTTGTCTCTATTTCCCTCTTTATATAAACCCGCAGCATCAGCCTCTGCCCTGGCTGGGTGCAGTGGGTGCCCAGCTCTAGCCCATCCTCTGACTGAGGTTTTAAGGGGAGCTTCTGACATGGATTTGGGGGGAATCCAACCTTCGTTTCCATGTGAAACTGCTGCAAAACCATGCAAGAGGGTCCCTCCCGAGGGCTGGAGAGTGCTTGGCTGGAAGCCACAGCAGCAGAGCTGGGAGCTGGGTGAACACAGTAGCCTTTGAAAGGAGGAGCAGCACAGCCAGCCCTGGGACAGGGGGGTGTGTTGGAGTTGCCAGCGGAGGAGCATGTGGAGCTGCACCAGAGCAGGGTTGCCTGTGCAGGGGTGGGATGGGATGGTTGTGATTCAGGCAGGGCTGGAGGCCCCAGGCTCTCCTTGGTACAAGCAGCACTTGGGAGTTTTGCCATCTCCTGGCTCCGATCGCCCCGTTAATCCTCATCCCGTTCAACTTCATCACCACTCTGGGGTGGAGGAGCAGCATTCCTGCAGGCTGAGCTAATGCTCTGGGAGTCCCGGCTGGCTGAGCTGCCTTCCTCTTGGTCAGCTGGCTTTGGAGATCATCCTGGCGGTAGGAGTGAGGAGGAGCACCTTCAGACATGGCTCAGCCAAAGAGGGGTCCAGGTGCTAGCAGTTACTGCCTTCTCTGGTGGGGAAGTCATTAGCAACACAGTCATTAGCAGCTCTGCCAGGGGAGTCATTAGCAACACACAACCCTGTTGGGTCACAACACCCCTATGCAGCTCCAGGCTTGAGGAAGAGCAGCTGTAAAGCTGCCTGGTGGAGAAGGACCTGGGGATGTTGGTTGACAATGGCTGAACATGAGCCAGCAGTGGCCTGGGTGGCCAAGAAGGCCAAGAGCGTCTTGGCTTGGATCAGAAACAGCATGGCCGGCAGGACCAGGGCAGGGATTGTGCCCCTGGACTTGGCATTGGTGAGGTCGCACCTCAAATCCTGGGTTCAGTTTTGGGCCCCTCGCTACAAGGACACTGAGGGTCTGGAGCATGTCCGGAGAAGGGAACGGAGCTGGGGAAGGGTCTGGAGAATGACTCTTGTGAGGAGTGGTTGAGAGAGGTGGGGTTGTTTAGCCTAGAGAAGAAGAGGCTGCGAGGAGACCTTATTGCTCTCTACGATGGCCTGAAAGGGGGTTGTGGTGAGTTGGGTGCTGGTCTCTTCTCCCAAGTGGCAGGCAATAGGATGAGAGAAAATGGCCTCAAGTTGCACCGGGGCAGGTTCAGACTGGACATTAGGAAAAAAATTCTTCACTGAAAGGGTTCTCAGGCACTGGCAGAGGCTGCCCAGGGAGGTGGTGGAGTCTCCATCCCTGGGGGGCGTTTAAAAGACGGGCAGATGAAGTGCTTAAGGATCTGGTTTAGTAGTGGACAGGTACTACAGGGCTGGATGATTTCCAAGGTCTTTTCCAACCAAACAATTCTATGATTCCAATGGTTTAATAAATGCGTACAAAGCTGCAGGGAATGTCTTGCGTGTCACTTGGTGTTATTCAGGTATCTTCAGCTGAATGAACGAAACACACTGCACGTTCCCCTTCCATTGCCAGTTGTGCTTTTCCCCAATCCGTGTGACCTTTCCTTCTGTGTGCACCCTGGTGCATGCAGGCATCACAGTGAACAGTGGGGAGAGACTCTGAGAGCTCAAGGGAGCTGGGTAGAGTCTAGGCATGAAGGGTGTTGTTGCAGTGCTTGGCTCTTACTGTTTTCTTAGGAAAAAACGTGATTCCCATTGTGGGGGTTTTCATATTTCACTGAAACTCAGTGCTTTGCTTTGACACGCCAGGTAACGCAGGGCATAAGGTTGGGGTCCTTTCTGTACTGCCATTCCGTTCTCTTGCCCTTTCTCATCACGTGCATGGTGGGATGTGAGGAGTTACCTGGAAGTGTGAGGTTGGTGATTCTTCCCTGGCAGTGCAGCTGGAGCAGAGCAGGAGCTCCCTCCCGCATCCACTTGCTCACGAGGAAGTTTACATTTCAGACCTGAGTCCTTAGTGCTGGCATTCCGGATGGCCTTCTAACACGTGGGTGTCACATCTGGCTGGGAGAGAAATCCCTGACTGGAAGGATAGCGTTGAGCAGGAATTCAGAAACTCCTCTGTAGCTGCCCCGATTCCTACCTGGCGAGAGGAGGAGAAATCCTCAACCAGGCCTGTGCTGTGTGAGGTGTTCAAACAGTCTCCAGTTCCACATCTGTTGGCATTTGGATTTCATCTAAGTAGGAAAAAACTTTACATCAAGTGGTAGGACAAGTTCTCAGAGGCTGGGGATTCCTGGAGCTCCGGCACTCCAGTACCTGGCCGGGATTGGCTGTGTTTGATGAGTTCTGAGCAGTCTCCAGGCTGGGCTTCAACACTGAATGTCCCTGCTGGAAATGGGGTTGGTTTAACAAAACCCTGGGCCACATGCATGGAGATTTCCATGCTGCTCGTGGACATGGGGAAGGGGCTGTGCACTGGGTGATCCCCGAGGGTGCACGGAGCAGCTTCGGAGCTGTTGACCCCATTCCAACCACAAGGTTGTTTGTGTGTGGGGGTGGGAGAGCAGAGCAGAGGTGGGTTTTGGGAGAGTGGGTTAGAAAGTGATCCTGTAGCAGGACCTCAAGGAAGCAGGGGAGGGGCTCTTGATCGGGGGGTGCAGGGATAGGACAAGGTTTTGAGCTGTAAGAAGGGAGACTGAGTTGAGATTTTGGGGAGAAATGTTTGCTATGAGGGTGGGGAGGCCCAGATGCCCAGAGCAGTGGTGGCTGCCCCATCCCTGGAAGTATTCCAGGCCAGGTTGGATGGGGCTTTGAGCAACCTGATCTGGTGGGAGGTGTCCCTGCCCATGGAAGGGGGTTGGACTGGATGGGCTTTGAGGTCCCTTCCAACCCACACCCTTTCATAATTCTATGAAGGCTCTCTTCCTCCTTGGAAACCCCAGGATCCACCTGTGGGACCATCCAGTACGATTGGAAAGGGTCTTCTCAGAGCAGGACCTTGCTGCTTGGCTTTCTCCCTCCTACAGAAGCCTCCTGTGACTGGTCCCACCGGGGGATGTGTGGGATGTGTGAAGAGGGAGTTGGCAGGGGAGACTGCTGGTTTTTCCATGGCACTTGGAGCTCTTGTGTCCTGCCCCAGCTCCTGGGCATCTGAGATTTGATTGTAGAGGCAGTTTTACCCAAAGATAACAGCCAGCTTCTCCAAGCATCCAGGCTTTGTATGAAAAAGGATCCTCCTAAGGTTCTTGAACCATAATGGCCCAGTCTTTCTCCCTCTGGATCCCTGCTGCACTGCCTCAAAGTGGCTTTGTACCCCTGGGGCGCTGGCTGGGTCTATGATGGGCTATGTGTCCCACACACACATAGCATTGGACCGAAAGGGTTTGGTGTCCCTTAGGGATACTTCTGAGAAGGGCCTGCTGTTTTTCCTGTGTATCCATCCTGCAGTACCGTTCCTGGTGATATGAACTCCTCTGGTTTATCTGTCATTTGCTGCAGGTGGAGGCAGTGGAAGATCTGGCAGGGACTGAGCTGTGATCGAACCAAGGGACGGTGGACAGTGCCCAAGGATGGTGAGTATCCATCCTGCGTGCCTCTGTTCTCCATGGGCCGCTTTGTTCGTTTTTTGTGAGTCTAGATCCTGTACAGCTGCGGGATGTATGGCAATAAACACAGGAATGGGGAAGAAGCATGCTCCTATATTATATCAGGTATTATATAGAGTAACGTCACAGAGAGAGTTTTCATTGTTGTGGCCAAGGTGCTGTTCATAGAATCATGGAATGGTTTGGGTTAGAAAAGGACCTCAAAGACCATCCAGTTCCACACCCTGCTATGGCAGGGACACCTCCCACTGGATCAGGGGCTCCAAGTCGCATCCATCCTGGCTTTGAACACCTCCACGGGTGGGGCACCCACCACTGCTCTGGGCAACCTGGGCCAGAGCCTCCCCACCCTCATCATGAAGAATTTCTTCCTAATGTCTAATTTAAGTCTTCCCCTTTCTAATTTAAAGCCATTTCCCTTCATCCTATCCCTGCACTCCCTGATCAAGAGCTTGTCCCCAACTCTCCTGGAGCTCCTTTCAGTGCTGAAAGCTGCTCTAAGGTCTCCCTGCAGCCTTCTCTTCTCCAGGCTGAACAACCCCAACTCTTTCAGCCTGGCCTCAAACGGGAGGTGCTCCAGCCCTCGCATCATCTCCATGGCCTCCTCTGGACTTGCTGCAACAGATCCATGTCCTTCTTATATTGGGGGTTCCAGAACTGAACACAGGGCTCCAGGTGGGGTGTCACCGGAGAGGAGCAGAGGGGCAGAATCCCCTCCCTCCCTGCTGGTCCTACTGCTTTGGATGCAGCCGAGGACACGGTTGGTTTCTGGGATGTGAGCAGACTTTGCTGGCTCATGTTGAGCTTCTCCTTCCCCAGCACCCCAAGTCCTTCTCCTCAGGGCTGCTTTCAGTTTAGCCCTCATCTTGTTATTGAAATATACTGGGAAAAAGTAAATAAGACAGAAATGCCCTTTGCCCGCTTGGAGTCCTGACGGGCATTTTGTGGCTTACTCCTTTATTTTTACTCTAAAACTTAACGGCGAGGTTTCTCATTCTGTTCCTCTGTCACCTCTCAGTGGAGGTTTGACACCATGGTAAGAATGGGTTCTGGTGCCTCCAAAGTAGCAGGAATTTTACAATAATTAGTCACAGAAAAATGTAGGATAGAGGAATCTGGAAAGACTGAAGCACAGCCAAAGCAGCTGGATTGCTGAGGCACTTGGATACAGTGCCTCTGCTGCCTCCTGCAAGGAGTGACCCAAAATGCACCTGACCTGAGGAGAGGAAGAAAGCTAGAGACCAGGAATGCTGAGAGCTATGCTGGGAGTGTTGTTAGGGTGATGGTTTGAGTCAGATTTTAGGGTGACATGGGGATCTTGAGCCGTGGGTGGGCACGGAGCCCATGTGTTGCTGCTGTAACCCATAGTGTCAGCAGCTCTGCGCTCGCCACTGCCAGGGCGCTCCGTTAGGGTGGAAGGAGCACAGAGGAGAACAGTGGAAACAAAGGCCTGGAAATTGAGGACATGTAAATTTAGGTTAAACATGTTAAAAAAATGAAACCTGGCAGACTGCTTGAGGAAGAAGCAGCGTGTCCTGTAGGATTGTCCCCGTGTGACCTATTAACAATGGGAACAGGAAAGGAAAGGTGCTTTCTGCATTAATGGAAATGTCAGCACAAGGCAGTTTTGGTGTAGTCCCTGTCCTTGTGCTCACTCTTTGGCTTCAAGATCTCTTGTTGGAAGAGCTGCTTGGCACACTCAGAGCTTGCTCTGGGGTGCAGAGGTGACAGGATTCCAAGTGACCCAGTAAAGTGTCTAATGCATTGATTGGAATCACCCTTGTGTTGGATGGGAAGCGTGACAGACGCAGCAACTCCTCAGTGGGAGACTGAGATGAGAGCAGTGCTGGTGTATCCAGATAGGGATGAAAGGTGAATAAACACATTGCAAGTGTATCCAGAAAGGGAGGAAAAGTGAATAAACATATTGAAAGTGTATCCAGAAAGGGATGGAAGGTGAATAAACACATCAAAAAAGCATGCAGAATCTCTGGAGGCTGCTTGGAGAAGGTGAGGCTGCGGTTGTTGGGGGCCTGGGACACCCCCAGGTGCTGGGGCAGCAACTCTGGTGTGTGCCCTCACCTGTCTGGTCCAGCAGCTCAGGGAGTTGGGAACCCAGGAACAGTTTATGGGTGTTCTGGGAGCCCTTAGCTTTCTTGCATCCATCCATCTGGCTGCTCTTCCAAGCCAAGGAAAGATTTGTAGCAGCGACACATTGTGTGAGGCAGCCACTCTGGCTTTGCTCTTGATCCTGCCCTGTGTTGTTTGGGTTGATGTTCCCAGTCCTTTCACTGGGAGCAATGTGGGATGGTGCCACCTGCAAGCGTCTCCATGCCCTTTGGGTTTTTGTAGCTCTCTGTCGCATTCCCATTAGACATCAGAAGAGCTCCAGACTCTTAAATGCTTCTTGGTTGAGAAGCCATCTTTAACCCTCTGTCTCTGGAGCCCTGCTCTTCCCAGGGTGCGTAGACTGGAACTTTGGACTGATTAGAACATGGAAGCTTTTGCTTTTCACTGTGCTCCTTCCCTGTGTCTTGGCAGGTGCCTCTGCCCTTAGCGGTAACCACAGATGGTTTGTTTTTTTCTAGACAAGAGAGGTTTCTGCTCCTCATGACTACCTGAATGTGACTTCACAGTTTCTGAGGACCTGCTGAACAGGATTTTTGGGCTTTTCATATTTTATTAAAATGTTCCTTTGGGTTTTTTAGACTTCTTTTCTCTTTTTAGGAGAAAAAAACCCCAGCCAAATACTACCCCCACTCTCCTTGCATTGTGAGGAGAATAGACTTTCTGTCTCCCTTGGTGAGGGAGAGAAAGCAACTTAAAATTGCAAGCTGAAGAAATAAGCACTTGCCTCTACCTTACTCACCTGAGTGTCTGTCAGCAGCTGGAGGTAGAGAGGAGATGTAAACTGTCGACAGCCTCCTTTGAGTCCCTTTGTGACCTCTGGAGGTGTTGAAGGCCAGGCTGGATGGGGCTTTGAGCCCCTTGATCCACTAGGATGTGTCCCTGCCCATGGCAGGGGGATAGAACTGGATGGGCTTTGAGATCCCTTCCAACCCAAACCATTTCATGGATCTCTGGAGGGCTGTGATTCCTGGGTTAAACACAGAGTGCAGGGAGAGCTGGAGGTTGGTGACTGGTTAGCGTGTGCTACTCAGGGATTTCTGCTGACCCGCTCGAGGCTGGACTCATTCTGCCAGCTGCTGGGAGGGCTGGCTGGAAACTGCTGCCTGCAGGCACACCAAGCGTTCTGTTAATTCCCTGCGCTCTCTGCAGTTGGAAACACAGCACCAATGCCCTGGTTCCTAGGGGCGTGCCCAAGGCTTCTCCCCGTGCATTCCATGCTGCTTTCCCCTTGCCACTGCTGCAGATGTGGGATCTAATGTCAGTTGAGAGCAGTTTTGCTTTGCAAGACTCCCCCCATTTCTTACCCAAAGCCGAGCAGCTGCTAAAAATGACCTTGAAGACAGCATCCATAGTGGTTTAATCCCTAACTCCTGCTCATGGGACTCCTAACAAGCACCCAGCATCACAATCATTACTTAAAACTAACCCATCGGGTAAGTTAGTGTGAGCTGTTGCGCTGCTCTGCTGGCAGCTTAGGGCTCGGCTGTTACACATGCTGCCCAGCTCCACGGCAGTGCTTTCCTCCTCACTGCTGGGGGTACTGATATGTAGACATCAGGATTTCCAGGATGGCTCATCCCTTTTGGAGGGGGCTGTGACTTGATCTAGGTGGGATTTTGTAGGTCAGCCATCCCTCATTCCCTCGTGCTGACGTACGAAGTTGGTAGATCTTGACTTCTGTCCTTTCATGCCCCTTCCTATAGGCTTCTTGTTCCATATTTCTGAGGTGCTCACCTCAGTCCGTCTTTCTGCGGTGTTAGAGATCTATGACCTCTTCTGTCATCTTGTGAAGATGAGAAGGTGGAACTTGCCAGCCGTGTCGTCATTTACGGGCTGTAAAACAGTGACTTCTCTTCGCAGAGATCTAGGGCTTTATTTCTGGGAGACCACCTTCATGGCTCCTCTGCCTTCCAGCTCCCTCAGGACTTCCATAGGCTTTGAGGAAATGAACTGGCTTTCTAGAGGGACCTGGAACAAAGATGCTCCTCATGCAACAGAGGTAGAGGAGGTGGAACCTTGGCCACAGGCAGTCAGCCCTGTGCATCACCTTATGCAGATCCCAGCCTGGGCAGTGGAGAGAAACAGGAATACGTGTCTGCATGCAGATCCTCTCACCCCACTGTGGGAGTCCACTAGGCAGGAGGAGAATAAATTTGAAATTCTAGGGTGAATGGGTTTTAGGAGAATGCATTGGGAGCAGTTTTGAGGACATGGGCCTGGGGTGCTGGGGGAGGAGAAGCTCCACATGAGCCATATACTTGCACTCACCGCCCAGAAACCAACGGTGTCCTGAGCTGCATCCAAAGCAGTGAGACGAGCAGGGAGGGAGGGGATTCTGCTCCTCTGCTCCGCTCTGGTGAGACTCCACCTGGAGCCCTGTGTCCAGTTCTGGAGTCCTCAGCACAGGAAGGATATGGAGCTGTTGGAGCAAGTCCAGAGGAGGCTACAGAGTTGATCCGAGGGCTGGAGCACCTCCTGTAGGCGGACAGGCTGAGGGAGTTGGGGTTGTTCATCCTGGAGAAGAGAAGGGTGCATGGAGACCTTAGAGCAGTTTCCAGTGCTGAAAGGGGCTCCAGGAAAGCTGGGGAGGGGCTCTTGATCAGGGAGGGCAGGGATAGGATGAGAAGGGAACAGTTTTGAGCTGCAGGAGGAGAGATTGAGATGAGATCTTAGAGAGAAATGTTTTGCTGTGAGGGTGGGGAGGCCCTGGCCCAGGTTGCCCAGAGCAGTGGTGGCTGCCCCATCCCTGGAGGTGTTCCAGGCCAGGTTGGATGGGGCTTGGAGCCCCTGATCCAGTGGGAGTTGTCCCTGCTCATGGCAGGAGTTGGAACTGGGTGGATTGTAAGATCCCTTCTGACCCATACCATTCTGTGATTGTTGTGGCTGGGAGAAAACAAGTGAGGTTTCTCTCTGTCCCTGCACATGTCCGACACTTGGAGAAACTCAGTTATGTGGCAATAACCTTTTCTTCCTTGATTGCTCTTGTGGCTGTTGATAACAGTGAGTGCTGGCTGTTCTGCCAGGGACTGTCTGAGGTGACGTTTAGGGAATCCCTCAGCTCTGCCAGCTGACAGAGGCTGCTGGTGCATGGTGTTCTTGCGCCTGGGCACCCTGGCTGCCTGGCACTACCCCTGTACTCCTCCATGTGACCGCATGGAGATGAGAACAGGTATTTTGTGAACTGCTGAAGGAAGAGGTGAAAGTGGTAGTGTTTCGATATGGTTCCTCCTGAAACCTTGAGAGCCTCTGAGGCTCTGAGCAGGGCAAAATCTGCTTCTGCTCCTCACAAGGCTCAGCTTTGGGACAGAAGTTCCTAAGCCACGTGCAAGGCTTTTTCTGATGCTAAAAGTGCAAAAATATCTCGGTGGAAGTGATCTCTCAGTGGAGAAGATCTATTTGTGGGTGTTCAGGTCAGCTCGGGTTGGGAATTCAAAGTGATGATCTGATGAGCAGCCTTTAAACTGCGCAGCTGCAGCTCAGGGTTCCAAAAGTCCTTCTGCAGCCTGAGCTGGAAAAGGTCCCTGTGCCAGGCCCGGAGCTGAGCGCTGGTCCTGGACTCCACTGTGGGTCAGAGCAGAGCTCTCACCTGCCCTGTCCATGGTTTTGTCTGTTATAAACCCTGGTCAGGTGTGACCTGCATTTAGGGTAAATCACAGCTCCTGATGCTTCAGGGAAAGAACACTTCAGTTTTTCAGCTTTTATAGAATCCCTCTAATCTCATCCCATCCAACCATCAGACCAACCCCGCTATGCTGAATAAATGATATCCCGAAGTGCCACCTCTGCGTGTGTTTTGAACCCTTCCAGGGATGGAGACACCACCACTTACCTGGGCAGCCTCTGCCAAGGCTTCTCCACTCTATCAGTGAAGAATGTTTTTCTAATATCCAGTTTAAACCTCCCCTGGCACAACTTGAGGCCACTTCCTCTCATCCCATCCCTTGTTCCCTGGGAGAAGAGCCCAGCACCCACCTCACCACAGCCTCCTTTCCAGAAGCTGCTGAGAGCAATGAGGTCTCTCCTCAGCCTACTCTTCTCCAGACTAAACAGCCCCAGGGCCCTCAGTCACTCCCAGAACCCCTGGGCTCCAGACTATTTCCCAGCTCCGTTCCCTTCTCCGGATGAGCTCCAGACCCTCGATGTCCTTCTTGTAGAGAGGGGCTCAAAACTGAATCCAGAATTTGAGGGGCAGCATCACCAGCACCGAGTTCAGGAGGACGATCCCTGCCCTGCTCCTGCTGCCCACCCCATGGCTGATCCAAGCCAGGTTGCTGTTAGTCTTCTTGGCCACCTGGGCCACTGCTGGCTCGTGTTCAGCTGCTGTCGGCCAGCACCCCCAGGTCTTTTTCCAAAAGGTACACTTTCTTTCCAATATGGAAAGGTTCCTCCCACCTTTTGCCGCTCAGGTTTCTCAGCAGCTCTCTGGCTCTCAAGGAGACCCTGTGAGGAGCAGGCACCTCTCCTGCAGGTTAGGTTTTGCCAAGACAAATCCAGAGCCTCCTTTGGCTCTGCAACACAAATGTGTTGAGGTTTTTGGCTGTTCCCAAGACTGGGCGATGCCTGACATATGCCCACCATGCACCACCTAAACTGTGGAGTGAGGGTGGGAATGAGATTTCCTGACTTATCTCCAGGCGTAGCCATATTTTCTTTTAGGGCTTTTACCCTTGATCGGTGCAGCTGGCGGGACCGCGGCTTGTGGAGCACTCAGTGTGTTTGGGTTCCTGACAGGGAGGTTCCTTGAACAGTTTTTGTCCTGGGCGCCGCTGCCCAAAGGGCAACAGGTCCAGGCATTGCCAAGCTGGCACATGCTCGAAGCAGCTCAGAATAACGATTGACTGAGAAATTGCCAAATCATGGGATCATAGAGTGGTTTGGGTTGGAAGGGATCTCAAAGCCCATCCAGTTCTACCCTTTGCCATGGGCAGGGACACCTCCCACTGGATCAGGGGCTCCAAGCCCCATCCAGCCTGGCCTTCAACACCTCCAGGGATGGGGCAGCCACCACTCCTCTGGGCAACCTGGGCCAGGGCCTCCCCACCCTCACAGCAAAACATTTCTCCCTAAGATCGCATCTCAGTCTTCCCTCTTGCAGCTCAAATCCGTTTCCCCTCATCCTCTCCCTGCACTCCCTGATCAAGAGCCCCTCCCCAGCTTTCCTGGAGCCCCTTTCAGCACTGGAAGCTGCTCTAAGGTCTCTCCGCAGCCTTCTCTTCTCCGGGCTGAACAACTCCAACTCTCTCAGCCTGTCCTTCTACAGGAGGTGCTCCAGCCCTCGGATCAACTCCGTGGCCTCCTCCAGACAATCTGGCCAACGTTTTATCTAACCTGAAAGCCCTTTTGAGGTGCTGTTGGTGTTGCTGGGTAGAGCTCCCTGTGATGTCCCTGGGGCAGGCAGGTTGAGGAGGAGCTCCATGGCTGCAGTTCATGCTCTGCTCTGTGTTCCAGGAGTAAAAAAGCTGGAATGATTTTAACAAAAGAGTTGGGCGTGGGCCTTGGACGTTGAATGAACATTTTAACTTTGTCTTTTAAGAAAGTGTTTCTGAATCTGGCTTGGTGGAGGGCAGAGCTGTGATGGACACGGTGATGATGCTGCCCATCAGAGTGGCTTCTGAGGTGGGCTGTGACCAAGGGAGGATGCTGCTTGCTCCTGAACTCAACAGGCAGTGACAGTCACCTCTCGGGCTGTGGGTGTTCGGCCCACAGTATTTCCTGCATACCAGGCATTGCCCCAATCTCTGTGGGCGTCACTGAAGCAGAGCTGGTGAAACTCCCCAGGGAGCAGACCTTCCAGGGGCAGTGAGGGTGGCAGTGGCCCTGGGGAGCCCTGTCCCCACCAGGGACCAGACTCTGACACATGGGTGCTGCTGGGAGCCAAGGGCATCCAGGTGTGCCCTGCATGCATGGGAGCTCCTGGGGCGGAGGACTCAACGGCTTGGGAACATCTGCAGGGAGGAAGCAGCAGGGCAGCCCCTTTGTCCTCCTCTCCTGGACCAGGCGGAGGCTGGCAGGAGGGTGGCAGGGAGAGGTTTGCAGCAGGAGACTCCAGGCTGAGCATCCGACAGCAACAGCCAGGATGGGGGGATCTGTGCCGCTATTGTTCCCAGCATTCCCATCCATGCCATCTATGCAGCACGAGGCAGTTGCCGGCAGCAGGGAGGAATGTCATGGCCGGGATTGCATCTCCTGGCAAACCGCTCCGCTTGGCCACTCAGCATTGCTGGCATCGCCCATCGGCAGGGCACCGATGGGGGGAATGCAGCGGGAGGCGATGAGCCATCCCTCTGCCTGTCTCTCCATTTTCTGACTCACTTGTCAGAAAGACACTAGGATGGCAGATTCCTGCTTGGAGGCCTTGGGAGGGAGGAGGAGCCTGGCTGTCCTCCGCCCTCCCACCCGCCATTGTCAGCGGCGAGCGGTGGTGGCGGGCACCTGCTCCGGCCGCCGGTGGCAGGGATGCTCCTGCTCTCCGCAGTAGAGCGGGCAGGCTGCAGAAATCCCAACGTGACGCTTTCGGAGCCGCTGCCGGCAGCAGCAGAAGGTTGGAAGAAGGAGATGCTGCTTACGCATGCCTGGCCCAGCTGCCGCCTCGGGAAATGAACATGAGTCTGCCAGGCCGTGTCTCCTGCTCCATGCTCAACTGCTTTGTAAGTGTGGCTTTTATTTTCTGCCTCTCCAGCTGAGTGCCAGCCTTTCTTCAGCTCTGTGCTGAGCCGGCTGTCCTTGAGGCAGGGCTGCATGCGCGTCTTCCTGCCCTGGACCCTCCCGGCACAGCGGGATTCCCTCTCTTCCCTCTGCTGGAGGATGCTTTGGCCACGGGCGTTGCTGTGTTGCCCGGGTCCCGTGGTTTGGATTGGACATAAGGCCCTGGAGGGAGCTTCTGTGCCATGCAGGCTGCTGCTGGTCTGTGCCTGGAGCTGGAAAATTACCATGTGAGAGCAGCCAACCCCAGGGAGCCCCACGCTCCTGCCATGGCTACCGTGTGCATGGCCACCTCCTGTGCTGGTGCGGCCGGGCTGGTGCCGAGGTGGGAGGAGTTCTGAGCTCTGGACCTTCAGGGAAAGGCATTCTCCTGCTCAGAGATCTGCCCCCCCCGCCCCTTCCTGCAGAAAGTCTTTGTGGCCGAATGGGCTCTGAGAGCTTTGGGAGATGACTGGCTTGGGAATAGAGCGAGGTCCTGAACCTGCAGCCCACCTGATGCCCTGGAATGGGGCTGGGGCAGGAGATGCTCGGCCTCCAACCCGCCCCACTCTGCAGGTGAGGAGAGACTCAAGGATATCCGGGCCAGTGGAGAGCTCGGGTGGCCCCATTCCCGTTCCCAGCGCACAGGGATTGCTTTGCCAGCTGCAAAGTGGTGATGGGGAGGAGGACACCTCTGCTACTCAACCACTGTGCCGGCACACACCTGCCCTTTGTGCTCTCCTGGGCCGATGTTTCCCATCGGAGCAGGACAGACCCTCAGCCCCTGTGGTCTCTGTAACCGGCGGCTGCTGGAGCAGGCACTGTGTCCTGTGTTCCTTGCAGCCACAGGCAGGGACCAGGGGGTGAGGGCACCTTTGCCTCCAGCTAGGGCTGATGCTGAGTTTGGTGCTGGCTATGGGCAATGTGTGCCCATTTGCCTCTGGAGCTGGCGTTGGGGTGGGCAGCGAGGGATCTGGCTGCCCCAGCTGGGGGTCACGGGGTGCTTTGGGCCAGGCTGTGCCTGTGGGTGCTGAGCTCTGGGAGACCGTCAGCAGCATGAGGAGGATTCAGTGTCATTTTAAACACAGCCAAGCTAAAAGGGTCAGGTTCTTGTGTCTTCAGGTTGAAATCCAGGGTTCTGGCTGGGGCAGCTTATCGGGACAGATCTTTCCTTTTACAGTATTTAACGCTTACAGCACAGAGCATTCCCCAATAACTGTGGGAACCCAGAGGAGCTGCGAGTAGAGAGCAAGTAGCATTCTGAAGGAATCCCACACCAAATATGTGTGGAATTCAGGCCATCCTGGGCTCCCCACAGCAAGCATCTCTAGGAGATGTCTGGGTGCTGGTCAGTATGGTGGACAGCGTCTGACAGTGTGGGGTGAGAGCTGGGGAGAGCTGGGACCAAGGTTTCAGAAGTGATTTGGGATTCCCAGGTTGAGACACTCCTCACTTTTCCAAGGGTGGCATGTCCAGGCTCCATGTGGCCTCTCAGACTGCTTCTTGGAGGCTTCTATGGGCATTCCAGGGTGTCCATATGAGCAGGGTAGGCACATTTGGATGCCCTGAGGGTGACTGCCCTGTGTGATGTCCTCCCCAGTCCGCAAGCTGTGAATTGAGTGTGCTTGGATGCCGTGGTGACAGGGTGATGTTCCACACTCATGGATTCTCAAAAAGTTTCAGCCTCTTCCCGGATATCTTGGGGCTAAGAATGAAAATGAAAACTCCCCAAAGGAACCAGTCCTCGTGAATGTAAGAGGAGGAGATGAAAGCTGGACCACGGGTGGAAACCCCCTGCGTTAAGGTGTTTCTGCTATGGTGCTGTAGCAAAGGCAATGGGAAACGTTTGTCATGACAGATCACTGCCACATCAGTTCAAGATCTACTGCATGGTCAAGGTGGCTCGGCTTTCCAAACACCACGCAGCTGGAAGAGACAGGAGTTGGAGAGCTGTTTCAGTCTTTCACTGTGCTGTGGGTGTTTTGTAGCAGCCAGAGGAGCTGCTGGGGTCCTGTGATGTAGGGAGCACTGTCTAGAGGCAGAACAGGCCTCTCCCTGCACAGGTCCAGGGGATCCCCAAGGTATCAGGGTGCCAAGACTATCCAGCAGCTTTAATTTTTGGCTTTTCATAGTGTGTTCTGGCTGGGCCGTCTCAGCATTTGTTTTCTTTGCAATGCAGGGTGAGGAAGGCCCTCCCAGTTTGGAGTACATCCAGGCCAAGGACTTGTTCCCCCCGAAAGAGCTTGTGAAGGAGGAAGAATCATTGCAGGTAAGCAAGTAAGAAAACCAGAAAGGCTTTGGGATGCGACCAGGCTCACCTCTGACAGTGTGAAACCTGAGAGCAGTTCCCCAAGCCCAGGGTGTGCTCTGGAAGCTGCGGGCTGGCTGGAGCTGTATGGTACATTGGGATTGGCAGGTCCTTCTGTAAGCGTTTCAGCTGCTGCCGGCAGCTCTGTGCACCCTGGCCCTGCATTCCCTGCCAAGGGCTTCGGTGTGTCCAGCATCACATCTACTGCATGCTCACATTGGCCGGAGCATGATGCAATACAGAGCCGTCCAGGCATTCCCTATCCTATCTGTGCCTGTGCCGATGGTGAGAAGCTGCGACGTGGCCGGTGTGGCTGTGTGCAGCAGGTGGGCACTCTCTGGATAGACTTGAGTACCAGGGCCGGTCTGTGCTACTTGCAGCCAGCATGCGCAATTGTAGCAGCTGATTTGGCCCCACCACACGTTGCTCCTGGCATTTTCCTGCTGCGGAGCTGTTGGAAAGAGAACCCAGCACATGATGCCAGCCTCCTGCTGCAAAAGGCCTTCGGGAGAAACCTGGCCCTGCGGTTGCTGTACAGTGAGGGTGGTGTGGAAATGGTGGGAGCCAAAGCCTCCTGGTGTTCGTGGCTTCCTTTAACGTATCCCGTTGCCACCATGTACCGGTGCTGCTCGTCCTCCTCCCACAGCCGGAGCTCAGCTCACACTGAGCATTCCCACTGCCGCTGCGGTGTTCCAGTCTGCTCCCATCAGCAACGTCCTGGTGAACAGTGCTGATGGAAGCAAGGGTTGAAATGTGGCAGTGGAGGGTCAGCTGGAAGGAGCAAATGCTGGGGAGGAACACGGGGTCAAGGCTGTCCGGCTGTGACCTTCAGGGACGAGGAGCTGTGGAGACTGCCTGGAGTAAAGCAGAGTCTATGTTAGTTCTGCATGGAGGATGTATAGTTCACCTCTCCCAAAGGATTCTTTGCCTCGAGTAAACTGTGCAAGATGAATTCTAAAAGGACACCACCGTCCTGGAGTCACAGAATGATAGAATCATAGAATCACTAGGTTGGAAAGGACCCACTGGATCATTGAGTCCAACCATTCCTAACAGTCCCTAAACCATGCCCCTCAGGACCTCATCCACTCGTCCTTTACACTCCTCCAACCCCCTCCCTGGGCAGCCTCTGCCAGTGCCCAATGACCCTTTCTGTGAAAAATTTTTTCCTGATGTCCAGTCTGGCCCTCCCCTGGCGCAGCTTGAGGCCATTCCCCCTTATCCTGTCCTCAGTCACTTGAGAGAAGAGCCCAGCTCCCTCCTCTCCATAACCTCCTTTCAGGTAGTTGTAGAGAGCAATAAGGTCTCCCCTCAGCCTCCTCTTCTCCAGGCTAAACAACCCCAGCTCTCTCAGCTGCTCCTCGTAAGACTTGTTCTCCAGCCCCTTCACCAGCTTTGTTGCTCTTCTCTGGACACACTCCAGAGCCTCGACATCCTTCTTGTGGTGAGGGGCCCAGAACTGAACTCAGTATTCGAGATGCGATCTCACCAGTGCTGAGTACAGAGTGAGATTCACCTCCCTGGACCTGCTGGTCACACCGTTTCTGATACAAGCCAAGATGCCATTGGCCTTCTTGGCCCCCTGGGCACACTGCTGGCTCATGTTCAGTCAACCAACACTGCCAGGTCCTTCTCTTCTGTGCAGCTTTCTAGCCAGACTTCTCCTAGTCTGTAGCACTGCACAGGCTTGTTGTGCCCCAAGTGCAGGACCCGGCATTTGGTCTTGTTGAACCTCATGCCATTGGTCTCAGCCCAGTGGTCCAGGCTGTTCAGATCCCTTTGCAGAGCCTCCCTACCCTCCAGCAGATCCGCGCTTCCACCCAGCTTAGTGTCAACCCAATGCACACTGTGCTGAGTCCTCAGCACAGGGAGGACATGGAGCTGTTGGAGTGAGTCCAAAGAAGACCATAGAGATGATCTGAGGGCTGGAGCACCTCCTGTATGAGGCCAGGCTGAGAGAGTTGGGGTTGTTCAGCCTGGAGAAGAGAAGGCTGCGGGGAGACCTCAGAGCAGCTTCCAGTACTGAAAGGGGCTCCAGGAAAGCTGGGGATGAGCTTTTGATCAGGGCATGCAGGGGTAGGACAAAGGGGAATGTCTTTAAATTGGGAGGGGGAAGACTTAGATTAGGCATTAGAAGAAATTCTTCATGATCACAGAATCACTAGGTTTGAAAAGACCTCCAGGATCATTGAGTCCAACCACAATGAGGGTGGGGAGGCCCTGGGCCAAGAGCAGTGGTGGCTGCCCCATCCCCGGAGGTGTTCCAGGCCAGGTTGGTTGGGGCTTTGAGCTACCTGATCCCATAGGAGGTGTCCCTGCCCATGGCAGGTTGGAACTGGATGGGCTTTGAGGTCCCTTCCGACCCAACCCAAACCATTCCATGATTCTGTGATTCCATGATCCTGAGAACAGGCTGCATTCAGGCACCTCCCACTTTATCCCAGGGCTTCCCTCTGTCAGTTCTTGCAGTTTTACCAACCCCTTTGTATCCGTCTCCCTTCTGTTGCTGTGTGAAAGAGCCACATAAGCAGAAGAAACACTTGCCAATCGTGGTGAGCGTGCATCAGTGGCAGACACAGAGTGGATTCTCTTAATGTCAGATCATTCCCTTCTTCCCACAGTTCAGGCCAGGCCGGGCTTGAGGGGTTTGGTTTGTGGAGGTGACTTGAGACGGGAGACATTGTGAGCACGATTGTCATTTGAGGTCTGAAATCCAGGCTATTAGGCAGCACAGACACTGGCCAGAGGAACAGCTTAGAAATAAAGGCAAGGTGATGTGGCTTGGACTAATTACAGTGTAATGAGTGGTGTCATCAGCCACCCTCTCCAGCAGGTACTGAGCTCTGCCTGAAGTGATGGATCTTCCTGACAGGTGTGCATAATTGGTTCCTGACAGCAGCGGTGTGGGTGGCATTCAGGGCACAGGGAGGAGGCTCTTCAGCTCAGGAAAAGGGGCTGAGAGAATTTTAAGCTGTTCTGCCTTCTTGTTTTTTCAAACACAAGAAAAGCAAAGTCAAATTCAGCCTCCTGTCGGGATCCCCTGTTTCACAAACACAGCTGGGCCGAGGGGGGAACCAAAGGGATGCTGTATTACCTGGATTGTTCGATAAACTCTAATACCAGCAGCTAATGAGCTTTCGTCAGACGTACAGATAACCCTACACAGAGATTCCCTCAGAGCTTCGTTAGCAGAAACTGGGCAAAACTGATTCATTTTCTGACCTGGTTTGATACGAGCGAGGCTGGTGGTGCTGCTCAGAGCCCCCTCACAGAGGCAGCAGGACTGGGAATGCGATGCTGCCTGGGGCAGAGGACTCTGTGTCAGGCTCTGCCTAGAGCCGATCGAAGCGCTCCCCAGCTCCTGCCTGGTCGATGCTGGAGGCTGTGTCCCTCATTGTGCCGCTTGCGCCAGGGCTCTGCTTACCCTTTCTGAAAAGCAGGGGCTGTAAATCCCTCTGCCTCCGTGTAGCACCCTCGCTGTCAGATGCCTGCAGTTGATTTGTGGTCATCTCTCTCCTCTGCAAGCCATTATCTGTCAGGCGGTGCTCGGTGGCTCCTGGAGCATCCTTGGAAGAAGACCCACCTTATGGAGCCAGGCAGAGAGTACCAGTGCTGTTCTGAGCTGTTGTCTGCTCGCAGGGCACAGAGGGCACGTTGCTGTGAATGTTTTCCTGCAGGAGATGCGCTGCAGAGGTGTTAGGAAGAGTGTCTCTGGTCATTGATGGTGCACAAAGTACTCTGTGTGTCCTGAATTGGTGGTGTCTCCCTTCTAGGTCCCATTCACAGTGCTGCAGGGTGAGGGAGTGGAGTATCTTGGCCATGCGAATGATGCCGTGATTGCCATCTCCAACTACCGGCTTCACATCAAATTCAAGGATTCTGTGATCAATGTAAGTCTGAACCTGCCTGTTCCTGCTGCCTCAGCCAGGATCTCACTATTCCAGGCAATTTCCGTGGTCCGTGGTGGGAGCTGTGCCTTTTGAAGGATGCCAGACCCGGCACTGTCTGCAGACGCTGCTGCTCATGCAGTTGCTGTTTTGCTGCTGCATTTTGGGGTCTGGATGGTATTTTCGTTTGGGTAATAATTAGGTCTTTCCTTTGCTGTTCTTTTTAAATCCCAAGGATTGAACTTGGCAGTTTTAAGACCGTTACGTCTCTTGCAGGCCAGCTTTAATGAGGCTTCTCCTACCTGCAGGCCAGCAGCCAGGCAGCGGGAGATGGAAGCTTTCTCACGCGCTCCTGACTTGCCGTCTTTTATTGCAGCTTGTTTGACGCGGTTACATGTACTTACCTGGATGCGATTCCATCAGGAACTGCGACTGGGTGGGAGCCTGCTCAGGGGCAGGGTAGAAATTGGGGCAGTAATTGTTGAAGGAGGCTCCATGCTGGGTCATGAGGCTTTGTAAAGCTCAGAGTGGATTTGTAGTGCGAGGGAGAAGTTCGTGCCTGTTGCTAGAGCCGTGGCTGTGTGGTGCCCAGCAGGGCTGCTGTGGCTGCTGTGCTATATGGTCTGGTCATGGCTTGTGTCTGTGCCTCCAGGTGCCTTTGAGGATGATGGAAAGCGTGGAGTGTCGGGATATGTTCCAGCTTCACATCGTCTGCAAGGACTCCAAAGTGATCAGGTACCCGGTTTATTGCTGTGTTGTAGATGCCGCTGCAGGCCGGTTGGTGTCTCCTCTGCACTGACATTGGGATCGAGCTGTTTGTGGCCGAGGTTGCTAAGACTTGGTGCTTTGTTCATTTTCCTGGTTCAGTGGAGCAGAGCTCCCTGCCTGTGTGTCTTGCCTGGATGAACGTACCCACTGAGGACCATTTACGTTTGGGTTTGCAGGTGCCATTTTTCCACCTTTAAGCAGTGCCAGGAGTGGCTGAAGAGGCTGAATCGAGCCATTGCCCGCCCTGCTAAGCCTGAGGACCTCTTTGCGTTTGCCTACCATGCATGGTGCTTAGGAGTCTGTGTTGATGAGGAGGATCAGCATGCACATCTCTGCCGTCCAGGTAAGCTCCTGGCCTGTCCTCTTCCTGTTCTTCTGCCCAGAAGCACAGCAGTACAGTTGGAACTGAACTGTTTTCCACAAGCCAATGTCCAACAGTGCCTTAAGCTCTGTTGTAGCCATAGCCCGGTTTCCTTAGGCTGAGGGTCATCCTGGACTTGGCCTACAGGTCCAGCTGCTGACCAAGTGCAGCTGGATAACAGGGAATGATAGTAATAAGCACATGAGGAGGGTTCTGAGCCACAACACTGCTTCTCCTTTTCTCCTTGTGAACCCATACAATGTCCCAGACTCTAGTATGCTCGTGATAAGATAGCTCACGCAGTCTTTCCCTGGGATAATAAACATCAGCAGCTATAAGGCAGCAGCATTAGTGCGAGGCCATCTGCATCTCTGCTCCAGCACCTGGACACGCTGGGACCTTCCCATAGTCAAGCCTGCGGAGATGTCTGGCACGTCCTTGCGTAGGCACAAATAAAATTGTTGAATCCATGAAGAGGAAACCAGAGCTGCAATGGTGCCCTCATGTGGATTGGGAGTTTCCCTTCTCTGGGAACACAAAGGTCGCTGACAGTTGCTTTGTTTGAACACCTTCAGCGTGGAAAAAAGGGATTAAAATGAGTGACAAACCTGGCTTTAGAGTTAAAAGTGTGCTGGAATGAGAGGAGAGCAGCAGTAGCCTGAATAAAATGTTCAAACACAGGTTGGGATGAAGGGACAGGGTTGAATCGTAGAGCTGAAAGAGAGCAAAAAGCAGCTGATGGAGAAAAGGTGACCTACATGTTCTTACCCTGTCCCAGACACCAGCAGTGAGGAGATATTTGAGGCTTCTCCTTTAGCAGAAGGATTTCTCTCTAGTATAAATAAACTCACCTGTAGAAGTTGTTGCTGCAGGGAATGAATGCATCGAGGAGCTTTGCAGTGTTTATATATTAACGACACTTGACACTCGAGCAACAAAGACATCCAGGGTTGGTAAGGCGAGGCTGGGACATCAGAGAGCGAGCCCGGAGTCAGCCTCTGAGGGCACAGTCTGGCAGGAGGAACCACCTGGGGTGGGCGCTCAGTACTCACTGCTGTTGGCTTCCTGATATCCACTTTGGAAGCTGTCTCTGTCAGAGGGGTGCAAATGGGTTAAATTAACTCCCACAGGGACGGGGGAAGACTCTTTCCATGCCACTCTGTGCCCCGAGATGGAGAGGTGATCCAATCTGACAAAATAAGCAGAGGAACCCCTGTGAGGGACAAGTCTTCTTGGCTTTGGAAGCAGGATCACTGCTGTCCTGCTGTCCTGTAGCATCTCCAGCTGATGAGAGTTGCTGTCATAGATTTCAGACCGAGTTGCCCTCGTTGACATGATGAGCGAGTTGGGGTTGTTCAGCCTGGAGAAGAGAAGGCTCCAAGGAGACCTTGTAGCGACCTTCCAGTACCTGAAGGGAGGCTCCAGGAAAGCTGGTGAGGGGCTTTTTATGAAGGCATAGAGTGATAGGACTAGGCGGAATGGCTTTAAATTGGAGAAGGGAAGATTTAGACTAGACATAAGGAAGAAATTCTTCACGCTGAGGGTGGGGAGGCCCTGGCCCAGGTTGCCTCTTTAAAGTCCCTTCCAACTCAAACCATTCCATGATTTTATGATTTCATCACTTCTGCCTCACTGTCAGTAAATCCCCTGTGCTCTGCTCTTCCAGGAGACCATGTGAGGTACCGCTTTGAGATGGAGCTGGTGAGGATGGGCTTCGACTTGCAGAATGTATGGCGAGTCTCTGACATCAACAACAATTACAAGTGAGTGCTTCACCAGCAGGCCTTCCCCATTTCCCGTATCTTCTTCCCTGCCTAATCCCCGTGAGGAGCAGTGGATGAGTCAGATTCAGTGAATCCTCCTCCCGACCCTCAATAACCCTCAGGCAGATCAGCATGTGAGCCAGATCCCCTTTCTTTCTGCCTTTCACATCACGGAATTGAAGAAGGAAAACAGCCGACACATCAGAGCCAGCCGCAGTTGGGAACGCTGACTCAGGTGGTTTATAATGTGGTGGCCATAACTCATCCTTGAAGACATTCTGGAGTCTTGGAGGCACTGTCCATTGTGGGGCTGCCTTTCTAGTCAGTGTTGTCTCTAAAATGCTTGCAGTGTTTGAAATGAAAACCACAAAGTTTTCATAAAGCCGGGCAGCTCCTCAGCTCTGTTGGGACATGGCGGGGCGAGGCAGCAGAGGGCTGGCAGAGTGCATGTGGGGAATAAGCGAGGCTGGTTCCATCCAGCGCAGCAGAGGCTGGAGGGGGATCTGCTGGCAGGTCCCAGCTGCTGGGGGGGATGTCACGAAGCCAATGGAGTGAACCTCTTCTGAGAGTGGTTGGCAAGAGGCAATGACCAGAAGGTGCAGCTTAGGAGGTTCAGACTGAGCATGGGAGAAGAACAAAATCCTTCACCAGGAAGGTGTTGCTATGCTGGGACAGATTCCCAGGGAGGTGGTGGTTCCAGGCTCAGATGATCTGGCATTGGAGGCGATGCCCTGTGAGCAGGTGGGTTCTTCCCATCTGCACGTCAGAGATTCTAGCCGGGCTCACTCCCGGAGAAGAGCACAGGAGCTCTTGCGGAAGTGCTTCTGCATTGCCTGCAGCAGGTGGCATCAAGCAAATGGGTTTTATTAAGCTTTGAAAGATGTGTTTTTCTCTGCATTCCCTGAAATCTTTTCATTGGAACGAGTGGTATCCCTCAGCCTTTTCCCTATGTCTCTGCCAGTAAAGCCATCCCCATCCCCAACATATTGGACAGTTCCAGGCCACCAGTTTCTTCTGGAGACCATGAGAAGCCTCAGAATCATGAGTCTGGGGAAATCCCGGCACAGTTTTGCAGTTTGCTGCCTGTTCTTTTCTCTCTTCCTCAGGAATCCAGGCAGCCAGCACATGGTGTGGGGTGTGACGTACAGTTTCTGCTTAGCCACTCTGGCCACATCGTTGCTTGGGGGCTGTGAGCCTGACTGATGGCATTTACACAGTTTCTCCAAGAATGGAGAATCATGGGATGGTTTGGATTGGAAGGGATCTCAAAGCCCATCCAGTTCCATCCCCTGCGATGGGCAGGGACACCTCCCACTGGATCAGGGGCTCCAAGCCCCATCCAACCCGGAGCCCCTCCAGGGATGGGGCAGCCACCACTGCTCTGGGCAACCTGGGCCAGGGCCTCCCCACCCTCACAGCGAAACATTTCTGCCTAAGATCTCATCTCAGTCTCCCCTCTTGCAGCTCAAAACTGTTCCCCTGATCCTATCCCTCCACTCCCTGATCAAGTGCCCCTCCCCAGCTTTTCCTGGAGCCCCTTTCAGCACTGGAAGCTGCTCTAAGGTCTCTCTGCAGCCTTCTCTTCTCCAGACTGAACAACCCCGACTCTCTCATCCTGTTCTCATACAGGAGGTGCTCCAGCCCTTGGATCATCTCCGTGGCTCTAAAAATATGGATGTCAAGTAAAAACTGTTTTTGTAACTGCTCAGTTTTGTGTGCACAGCCTGTGGGTCCCTGCCAGAGGCAGAATCTCTGCCTGTCTTTGAGAGCAAGTCAGCCTTCCCCTGCTGCTGGGTTTCAGGCCGTGGTTCCCTCTGACTATGACAGTAAGTCCAGCTGAGCCTGACCCGTTGTGGTTCACCTGATGGCAGTAAAACACAGCAATTTGCCAGCTTCTCTTGAGACAGATGTATTTTCAGCCAAACTTGGGTAAAAAGAACTTGACAAAAACCTCAGCAAGGTCTGGGTTTGGTTTCCTTCACCTACTGTGTTCCTACGTAAAGCTCCTGTCAGGTCATAGCTTCCTGTAGATATCCTGAGATCCTAAAGGTGCTGGAATTTGCTTGGGCAACTCAGAAACCAATTCACGCCTGCTGCTTTGGGGAGGGTGTCTTAAAATCCTGCCTTGGCTTTTGCTCCTTGCCACCTGCCTGCATTCACAGGAATTGGGTTACTTTTTAACTGCTCATAGTCCTTTTATCTTTTATGTCCCAGCATTAGCAAAGCTGTGCTGTTAGACAGGATATGCCAAGGTAATGGCTTTGTTTGTTGTCTTTCAAGTCTGTTCTGAGATGGTTTTATCTGGGAACCATTATCTTTTTCCTGGTGACAGCCATCATAAAAATAGAGCAGTACAAGCGTACAAGAACCACTCCTTCCACCCTGAATGCAGTGCACTGCTTCAGTATGTAGTGATTGTAAAGGACTACACGGTCTCTGTGGCACTCGCACTGTCAGGTTTTGTGCTCCAGGAGAAATGGACACGGTCTGGTGTTCTCCATGAGGTGTTCTCCAAGAGAGGAGATGTTCTTTATCAGTCTTATATTCCCCTTCCCTTCACTGTCGATCACAGAATCATGAGGTGGTTTGGGTTAGAAGGGACCTGAAAGACCTTCCAGTTCCAAGTCCCTGCCATGGGGTCCCAATGGGTCAAGTTGCTCCAAGCCCCATCCAACCTGGCCTTGAACACCTCCAGAGATGGGGCAGCCACCACTGCTCTGGGCAACCTGGGCCAGGGCCTCCCCACCCACATCATAAGGAATTTCTTCCTAACGTCTAATCTAAATCTTCGCTCTTCCAATTTAAAGCCATTCCCCCTTGTTCTATTCCTGCACTCCCTGATCAAAAGCTTATCCCCAGTTTTTCATGACTGGAAGCTGCTCTAAGGTCTCCCTGCAGCCTTGTCTTCTCCAGGCTGAACAACCCTAACTCTCAGCCTGGTCTCGTGTGGGAGGTGCTCCAGCCTTCAGATCATCTTCATGGGCTCCTATGGACCCGTTCCAACAGATCCATGTACTTCTTATTTTGGGGACTCCAGAACTGGACGCAGGGCTTGGGGTGAGATCTCATCAGAGTGGAGCAGAGGAGCAGAATCCCCTCTCTCCCTGCTGGTCCCACTGCTCTGGATGCAGCCCAGGACACGGGGTGGTGGTTTCTGGGCTGTGAGCACACTTTATTGGCTCATATGGAGTTTCTCCTCCCCCAGCACCCCAAGCCCATCTCCTCAGGGCTGCTCTCAGTCACGTTGTTCCCTAGCCTGTTTTCAAGAGTTACTCTTTCACAAGTGGACCTCCCTTCAGTCTGTGAGCAGCCTGGGAAAAAGCCACCACCAAACACAGCAAAAACTCACGAGAACCCTTTCTGAGCCTCCCAATCCACATCCAGCCACGAGCTTTTTAGGTGTGGTCGGTGATGTTTTCAGGCCATTTCACAGCTGTGGTGCACAGCCTCCCTTCCCCAGTGCCCTGTGTTCACCTTGACTCGGACAGACAGTCACTTCGCACAGGCGTCAGACTCCGGCGGTTTCCCACATTCACCCCAGAACGAGGGAACCTACATGTTTTTACAAAGTTGGTATCATGTTTGCCAGCTTCTGCTCCTCCAGCACCCACAGCAGTGCAAGCGATTGCTTGCATCTCGGTTAATCATTCACTATTGTCTTTGGGTCATGGTGGGAATGGTGAACATTATGAGCAGCTGAGGGCCCTGTGGCTGTTCAGCCTGGAGAAGAGGAGGCTGAGGGGAGACTTCATTGCTCTCTGCAGCTCCCGGAAAGGAGGATGAGGCAGATACTGGGCTCTTCTCCCAAGTAACAAGTGATAAGACAAGAGGAAATGGCCTCAAGTTGCACCAGGGGAGGTTTAGACTGGGTATTGGGAAACATTCCCTATTGAGAGTGGTGAAGCCCTGTCAGAGGCTGCCCAAGGCAGTAGGGGAGTCTCCATCCCTCGAGGGATTGAAGGAATGTGTGGCCATGGCACTTGGGGACATGGTTTAGCAGGCACGGTGGGGTTGGGTTGGCGGTTGGGCTGTATGAGCTTAGAGGGCTTTTCCAATCTTAATGATTCCATGATCCATGATTATCCAGTCTTGGGGATGAGTGACTCCTTCTTCCTAGCAGATGCTTCTTAAAGTTCCCTTGCAGGAGTTTCCACATTGACCTCTTCCTGTGCCCGGTTCCTTGTCAAACAGGATGAGGCCTGGAAGCTTCTTCATGGGCTGGACATGAACACAGAGAGTCATGATTTTTTGCTGTGATCCTGCTGTTCTGCTCGACTTCGGTTTTGGGAGCAGGCTGGTACCCCTGAGGTGTTTGGAAAACATCTCCAGAGTTCAAATCTTCATAGAACCATGGAATCACTAAATGGTTTGGATTGGAAGGGACCTTAAAGTCCATCCAGTTCCAGCCCCCTGCCACGAATCAGGTTCCACTCTGACTGTTCCAGAGTTTTTTGGGCATGCTGCGAGTTTTCCGAAGGGACTGAATCTGTAGGGACTTGCCCATCCCATTCCTCTCGCTGCTGACTTCTGTTCAGATGTTTCTCAGCAATCCAATTGCTGAGACCCACCACACAAGGTGTTCTTTTAGATCTCCCTCAGGTCATTTCCTCGTAGCACAGGTGGAATCTCCACTGCCATCTTCCTGCCAGAGAAATTGGTAAAGCTCATCAGCGCTGACCTGTTTTCTGCCTGGCAGACAGCAGTCGATCATCATCACCAGCAGCTCTGGTGCGTTTCTGGGGCTGCAAGTGCTGCAAGAAAACCCAACCCCCACTTCAATTACGGGTTGTTCCCCAAAACCCTCATGATTTCTTAAATCTGGAGAATGTTCCAAAGGAAATGTTGGGGTACTTGCTGTGGGCCCAGAGGGGAGGCCTGAGGGGAAAGGATGTTGAACTGGCTCATTCCTGACAGTGGTTTTTGGGTTGCTTTTCCCACTCTGAGACTGTGCTGAGATGGATGTGAGGAGGAAGAGCCACAGTCCTGGAGTTTGGGGAGCTGTGAGCTGCCCCCGCCCTCTCTCTGTGCAGCTTCCCTGGTGCAGGGTTGTGCTTGCTGAGGCCTCATCTTGCCTTCATGCTTTCTCTTATCCAGGCTTTGTTCCAGTTATCCCCAGAAGCTGCTGGTCCCTGTCTGGATCACCGATAAAGAGCTGGAAAATGTGGCTTCATTTAGATCATGGAAGAGGATCCCTGTGGTGGTGTACAGGTAGGCACAAAACCACCCCAGTGCTTTCCCCCAGAGCCACTGCCATTTCCCTCGCCAGCTGGCGCAGGTGCTGGGAAGCCAGGTTAGCAAAGCCTGCACTGCGGAGTGAGGCAACAGTGAGAGCTGCATCCTGGGCCTCACACTGCCTCTTCCTTTTGCCTCCGCCTGAAAATGTGCTGCTCTTGGGACTCCTCTCCTCCCAGCAGGCTCTGAGTGGTCCGTCTGTGGTGGTAACACAGGGGGTTCTCCAGAAGGGAGAAACGGTTCCAGGAGATGTTGCTTCTTCCCCGCTTGCAGTTAGATATGGAGATGTGGGTGACTTTCCTCCTATGGGAGGTGCAGCGAGAAGCCTGCGTCCAGCTCAAGTTCTCTTCCTTTGAGCTTCAAAACCTTTTCACAGGCTTGTTCTTGCCTGGCTGCTGCTTTGAAAAGCAGCCCTGGCCAAATGGAGCCTGCTGTGAGGCTCTGCTCCAGCTGGATGTGCAGCCCTGGCGTGCCTTTCAATACCCAAGCGTGAATCCCTTCTCTTCTGACCCATTTCTGAGGGTCTGACACCATTTCGGTAACAGTGCCAAGTTTGCACAGAGCTGAACTTTGTTGATTTGGTAGCTGGCAAATACACAGAGTTCCTATTCCTTGGTCAGCATTCCCAAAGTAACCAGCGCAGGGGGAAGTGGAAGCTGGGCAGCAAATAAAGCTGCACTTGTCAGGGTGGGGCGGTTTCTCATCAGAAATCTCTGCTGGGAGACTCATGTGTTTGAAACAAAAGGAGACCGGTTGAAGAGGTGCACTCAAGTCAGCATATGTGTTTTAACATATGCTGTGGTTTCTGGCCTGCATCTCTGTTGCTGAATCCACATGGAAATAAACTTTGGAAATATCAGAGCTGCACAATGAAGGGCAGTGCTAGGTGGTCCTAAAGCCAGGATCCAAACCCAGAGGATTCACATATCCCTTAATTCTACATCTCTACAATGCACGTTTTGCTGTTGGAGGGTGGCAAAAAACAGTGTAGGACTTCTTTGAGAAGAAAACTAAATTCTACAACAGAGTGACACTGAAGTGTGGAGCCATTCCCTTTTTGGAGCTAGCTAAGCAACTCATATTTGTGACTGCTGTTGCTGAAGAGGCCTGGGGCTGGACACTGTCCTGGTGTGCCTCCTGCCTAGGGGTAGAGACGTGTGGTTCTGCTATTTGGACAATCAGTTTGTTATTTGCATTATAAAATCACTGTAATCACCCAGTACTTTACAAAGTGACCTGCAGGCCTGGAATCAGAGCAGAAGATACTGACAAGTGATGGTACAGGATAGAACAAGCACTTGCCCATCTGTATCTCCTGGTTTCATGTGCTTCTTTGCCCTCATGGTGGAAGTGGTTTGGCCAGGAGGGTCTCTGAGGGCAATGACTGTTCCTGGAGTGCCCCTTGCTGTGTGGAAGGGGAAGGGAAGCAATGAAAAGCCTCACACTTGGCTGCTCATCACCCATAGTTCAGGAGAGAGCAGACCAGTGGGCTCTGGTGCGTGCATCCCAGGGGCTGGGTGACCACCGGACTGTTTGGTAGAGTCCAGAGCTTCTGGACAACAAGGCCTTCAGGTCGCAGTCAGATCTGTAGAATGTGGCACCATTTTCCTATACAAAGCGTCATTTGACTGGTGAGCAAAGCAGGAGTTCAAGTCTCCATCTCTGAGTCCTCAGTAGAGAAGAGGAGCCTTCAGGCACAATTTGCTTTTAGAACAAGGCAGAGGATGCGATGAATGACTCAGCTGACTGCAGCAGCAGACAGGCGCTGTGCGCCAGCCGCTCCGCGGTGTTGCTGTCTGCACAGCCACCTTCAGGAGACCTTGGCGAGATGATGTTGGCGAGAGAGCTCCTCACCGGTGCCCAGCATCGCCCTTGCCTGTGTCCGTACTGCAGTGGCCACTGGGGAATCTGCGGGCAAACAGCAGACGCTGCTCCAGCCACATGGAAATGACACCATGTGCATCTCAGTTGCAATCCTTTTGGTGACAGCTCTGTAAATGCTTTCGCAGCTCTTTAGTGTTTTGAGCTGAGCTGTGTGACTTCTCATTGTGGATGAGTGCTCTTATGGCCAGGAAATGAGAGAGGAGGAGCTCGAGAGATGTTAGTTAGTGCTTTCTGGGTTGGTGGGTTAAATGGCACCTGCTGACACCATCGGGTGTGCTCTTACCTTGTGCTCTGACTGAATCTGAGGGTAAAAGCTGATCTGACAAACTGCAAAGGCACCTAATGCTCAGGGCTTGGGTTATGAAAGGGTCTCAAGTCATGGAGGCTGAACTGTGGGTCCCTTAGGAGTGATTCTGTCCATGGCATCTTCTGCCAGTCCAGTTCTTTCTTTGAGGAAAACCTCCATAAAAATCCCCAGTAAGAAAAGACCTGCAGGAAACGCTCATGTGGGGAGGTATGCAAGGACACAGAGTGGACCAGTCCTCATTGTTGTTCTCACTCCAGCTCCTCTTCAGAGCAGTGCTGGGACAGGGAGCAGCAGGTGCCGGTGAGGTGAGGAGCTGAGGTGCAGGGCTGGCTGGTTCCTGTCCCGTCTCCCAGAAGGGCCAGGCACTGGAAACAGCATCTCAGGGAAGTGTAACGAGCAGGAAGGCATGCAGGCGTTCTTCCCTGGTGTATCTTCAGAGCGTCTGGTATCAAAGAGATACTCAGGAGAATGTGTGATTGCATTTGGTGGAACCACCTCCTGTGACTTCAGTGTGTTCGGAAGTGATTTCTGCCTCCATGCTGCGCTGTGGCAGCAAGTCTGCTGTTCACGTATGCTGTCCAAAAACGCTTCTTGTTTTTCTTAAACTTGTGGCATGGCCTTTCCAGGGTTCTGTGTTTCTGTTGGGGAACAATACAACTAGTTTTCCAATCTCACTTTATATCATTTGTGATCTTTAGTGCCTCTCATCCTTTCCTGTTCTTCTGCCATGGTGAGGACCTGCTTCCCAATTCAGCTGTCCCTGCAGCAAAGCTCCTCTGTCCCTCTGCTTCTCCTGGACACCCTTGCTCTGGAGATCCGACTGCTGTGTTATCCTTTTGGAGATGGATTAGTGAGAAATCTGTGTCATTTTGAAGATGTATCAGATGTGGTGCCATAATGATCTCCATTTCGTCCTTTCCCAAGTAACTGTTACCACATCCTTAACCTTTTTGCCTCTCTTGAGCTTCCAGCTGTATGAGAGGTCCATGTGACTTCAGTGCCTTTGAGATCTGGCAGGTGATTTTTACCAAGCTGCTCTGTGTTGTAGCCAAGGTTACTGTTTGATTACCCATAAACACTTCTTGGTTGTTAATGCTAAATTTCAGGCTCTGTTTTTATCAGCCGGTATCATAGGACCCTTTGCCACTTTTTCCAGAAGCCATAGACCCCTCTGGACTATCCTGTGTCCCCAGCAGCTTTGTCACAGAACCGTCATCCCCTCTCCAGGAGGTTTGTGAATGCCTTGGCCACGATGTTCATGTGAAAATGAGTACTTCTTCCTACTTCAGGCCTGCCTCCAGGTGTCAGTCGGCAACAGCCAGGAGAGAGTTCACGTCTTAGGGGCTATTCATAAGCAGCAGCTCAGGCCTCCACCCCAAATGCTCTTATGCTGGGGGAGCTCGACCTTCTGACGAACCAGCAAGAAATGAAACATTTCAACAACCAGTGTGTGCTTTAGGGGAGGCAAAAAGAAAGAACAGGAGAACGGAACAGTATTAAGCTTAGTAACTATTACCTTCCCAAAGCATAGCTGTAGTTACTTAAAGTTCTCCTCTTTGTTTCGATATATAAATATCTACGTATCTATGTGCAACTGTTTATATTTTATAGAGTGTGTGCTGACAGATAACAGTATCTATTGATTTAGCAATGTAAATCAAAATACCAGACCAGTTTGTAGGGCAATAGTGAGAGCAACAGCAACAGAAACACCCCATTCATTATAGCGGCAGTAGAGTTCCAGGTCACAGCCGTCGATCCCAGAGGTGACTTCTCAGTCACTGCAGCCAACCTCGGAGTTGCCACCATCCACTGGTGCCAGTGCAGCAGCCACTGCCTCCTCTGCTGTCTTGTTTTGCCAGCGGCGCCAGCTCCATTGGTGCTCCTGTGCTGCTCACAGCTGTCTTGACAGGCTGAGAGAGTTGTAGTCAGCCCTGCGCATCAGCTTCGCAGATCCCAGCCTGGGCAGTGGAGAGAAACAGGAATACGTGTCTGCGTGCAGATCCTCTCACCCCACTGTGGGAGTCCACTACGCAGGAAAAGAATAAATTTGAACTTTTAGGATGAATGGATTTTAGGACAATGCACTAGGGGCAGTCTGGAGGAGATGGGCCTAGGGTGCTGGGGGAGGAGAAGCTCCACATGAGCCATATACTTGCACTCACCACCCAGAAACCAACCGCATCCTGGGCTGCATCCAAAGCAGTGGGACCAGCAGGGAGGGAGGGGATTCTGCCCCTCTGCTGCTCCCTGGTGAAACCCCTGTGTCCAGTTCTGGAGTCCTCAGCACAGGAAGGATATGGAGCTATTGGAGCGAGTCCAGAGGAGGCCACGGAGATGATCTAAGGGCTGGAGCACCTCCTGTACGAGGCCAGGCTTGAAAGAGTTGGGTTTTTTCAGCCTAGAGAAGAGAAGGGTGCATGGAGACCTTAGAGCAGCTTCCAGTGCTAAAAGGGGCTCCAGGAAAGCTGGGGAGGGGCTCTTGATCAGGGAGAGCAGGGACAGGATGAGGGGGAACGGATTTCAGCTTCAAGAGGGGAGATGGAGATGAGATCTTAGGGAGAAATGTTTTGCTGTGAGGGTGGGGAGGCCCTGGCCCAGGTTGCCCAGAGCAGTGGTGGCTGCCCCGTTCCTGGAGGTGTTCCAGGCCAGGTTGGATGAGGCTTGGAGCCCCTGATCCAGTGGGAGGTGTCCCTGCCCATGGCAGGGGGTGGAACTGGATGGGCTTTAGTGTCCCTTCTGACTCAAACCATTCCATGATTCTGTGATCTTCAGCTTCTCCCCACTGCAATGTGAGCGACAGCCTCTGTGTAGTGGCCTGTGTTAGGAATAACGGTTCTGGGAGCTGCCCTGCCCTGTTCCACCGCTTGGATGCATGAGTGAATGCAGCAGAGGAAGCAGTGGGGAGAGTATGCGGGTGCGAGCCGTGCAGAGGTGGAGATGGCCGGGGTTGATCCCCGCTGTTTCAGGGGGTTTATGAGGCTCTTGCTTCCTTTGCAGACACGTGCGCAACGGGGCAGTGATTGCGCGCTGCAGCCAGCCTGAAATCAGCTGGTGGGGCTGGCGGAATGCTGATGATGAGTATCTGGTGACATCTATTGCCAAAGCCTGTGCCTTGAACCCTGGAGTAAAGGTTCCTGGTGGCGTGCCGCACAATGGGAGCAGCGACGGCAGTGAGGCCTGCGAGACCGACTTCGGTGAGACAGCCCACTCCCTTCCACGCTCTCCCAAATACGGGAATCATTCAGTGCTTATTGCACCTGAACGTTGCTGGCAGTGCTAACGGGCTGTTACAGTGCGAAGTTTAAAACTGAAATCCCCATGGATCATCGGGGCCCTGTCACACCTCGACCCTGGTGTGTGGGATGGGTCCCTGCTCCCGCTCGCAGGCAGCGTTGTCTGTCGTAGGCAGGCGGGAGGTGTCGGGAGCTCAGTCCGTGCTGTCTCCGCAGACTCGTCTCTGACTGCATGTTCCAGCGTGGAGAATGCAGGGACGCCTCAGAAGCTGCTGATTCTTGATGCCAGGTCCTACACGGCGGCTGTGGCCAACAGGGCGAAGGGAGGCGGATGTGAATGTGAAGGTACAGAGGGCCGAGCCCATCCCAAACACTTCCTCTGAAACCTCTTTGTCGAGAAGGTGCTAGAGCACAGCTGGGGTCTGGCTGTCAGTGCAGTGCTCACTCTCTGGGAGCGTGTTCAAAGCTCATGCAAAGCCCATTATTATTGAGAGCAGCCCTGTGGAGAGGGTCTGGGGGTGCTGATTAATGAAAAGCTCAACACGAGCTGCCAATGCGCACTCACAGCCCAGAAACCAACCGTGTCCTGGGCTGCATCCAAAGAAGTGCAGCCAGCAGGGCAAGGGGGGGGATTCTGCCCCTCTACTTCACTCTGGTGAGACACCCATATGGAGACCTGCATCCAGTTCTGGAGTCCTCAGGCACAGAAAAGTCTGTTGGAGCTGGACACTGGAGCTGTTGGATCGGGTCCAGAGGAGAACTACAAGGGTGATCCGAGGGCTGGAGCACCTCCTGTATGAGGCCAGGCTGGGATAGTTGGTGTTGTTCAACCTGGAGAGAAGCGAAGGCTTCGAGGAGATCATATAGGGACCTTCTAGTGCCTGAAGGGTGCTACAAGAAAGCTGGGGAGGGACTTTTTACAAAGGCATGGAGTGATAGGACTAGAGGGAATGGCTTTAAATTGGAGAGGGGAAGATTTAGACTAGATACAAGGAGGAAGTTCTTCACGCTGAGGGTGGGGAGGCCCTTGCCCAGGTTGCCCAGAGCAGTGGTGGCTGACCCATCCCTGGAGGTGTTCCAGGCCAGGTTGGATGGGGTTTGGTGGGAGGTGTCCCTGTCCATGGCAGGGAGTTGGAATTAGATGATCTTTAAAGTACATTCCAACTCAAACCATTCTATGTGTTACCACAAGAAGGATGTTGAGGCTCTGGAGTGTGTCCAGAGAAGAGCAATGAAGCTGGTGAAGGGGCTGGAGAACAAGTCTTACGAGGAGCAGCTGAGAGAGCTGGGGTTGTTTAGCCTGGAGAAGAGGAGGCTGAGGGGACACCTTATTACTCTTTACAGTTACCTGAAAGGAGGTTGTGGAGAGGAGGGAGCTGGGCTTTTCTCCCAAGTGACAGAGGACAGGACAAGGGGGAATGGCCTGAAGCTCCGCCAGGGGAGATTCAGGCTGGATATCAGAAAAAAGTTCTTCACAGAAAGAGTTATCGGGCACTGGAACAGGCTGCCCAGGGAGGGGGTCGAGTTGCCTTCCCTGGAGGTGTTTAAGGAACAGGTGGATGAAGTGCTTGGGGTCATGGTTTAAGGGAGTGTTAGGAATGGTTGGACTCAATGATCCGGTGGGTCCTTTCCAACCTGGTGATTCTATGATTCTAGGATTCTATGATTCTAGGATTGTATTCTAGACACACAGGTTCTGACCCCCAAAGCTTTGGCAGAACTGCCTGCCTGGAGACCAGAGCTGATGCTGTGCGGGGAGGGCTGGACAGCATGTCTGGAGGCAATTGCAGCAGCTCTCTCTCAATGTTTCTCTCTCTGTTGTGTTTAGAGTATTACCCAAACTGTGAAGTCGTGTTTATGGGCATGGCCAACATCCACTCCATCCGGAACAGCTTCCAGTACCTGCGTGCTGTCTGCAGTCAGGTGCCAGACCCCAGCAAGTGAGTGCCTGGTCTCAAGCCAAGTTCATGTCCTGGAGGGATTTCCCTTCTTTTTCCTGTCCCAGGTTTCTGTCTCAGAAAAAGGAGGGATGGCATCATGCAGACAGTATTTGAATGCTGCTAGTGTTGAACCCTGGTAACCTAGGAGGGGTTGCAGCACTGCTGTGGTGTCACTTGGTGTGCGTGTCCGCTGAGGGTTCTAACGTGCAGCTGCACCTGGAAAAATTGAAATGAGGAGTTGGATTCCTTCCATTTGTTCCCAGGCTGGCTCCTCTTTAATGTATTTTAGGAAGGACTGATTTTCATTGAGGAGTCAACTTAGGTTAAAATATATAAAATAGTAGGTATTATAAGTATAAAATAATGGATTGAGAGCAGCCCTGAGGAGAAGGACTTGGGCTGCTGGGGAAGGAGAAGCTCAACATGAGTCGGCAATTTGTGCGCACAGCCTGGAAATCAACCGTGTCCTGGGCTGCATCCAAAGCAGTGGAACCATCAGGGAGGGAGGGGATTCTGCCCCTCTGCTCCACTCTGGTGAGACCCCACCTGGAGCCCTCCATGCAGTTCTGGAGTCCTCAGCACAGGAAGGACATGGAGCTGTTGGAGCGAATCCAGAGGAGGCCATGGAGATGATCCAAGGCCTGGAGCACCTCATGTACAAGGCCAGGCTTAGAGAGTTGGGGTTGTTCAGCCTGGAGAAGAGACAGCTGTGGGGAGACCTTAGAGCAGCTTCCAGCACTGAAAGGGGCTCCAGGAAAGCTGGAGAGGGCCTCTTGATCAGGGAGAGCAGGGACAGGACGAGGGGGAACAGATTTCAACTGCAGGAGGGGAGATAGAGATGAGATCTTAGGGAGAAATATTTTGCTATGAGAGTGGGGAGGCCCTGGCCAAGGTTGCTCAGAGCAGTGGTGGCTGCCCCATCCCTGGAGGTGTTCAAGGTCAGGTTGGATGGAGCTTGGAAGGGCCTGATGCATTGGGAGGTGTCCCCGCCCATGGCAAGGGCTTGAACTGAGTGGGGCTTTGAGGTCTCTTCTGACCCAAACCATTCCATGATTCTGTGATTCTATATCTTTATTTTCCCTACTGGAGTGCTCAAGCGACCACTTCCTTGCTTTTCTCCTGTCTTCCAGCTGGCTTTCCGCCCTGGAGAGCACCAAGTGGCTGCAGCACCTTTCGGTCATGCTGAAGGCAGCGGTGCTGGTCTCCAATGCGGTTGACAGAGAAGGACGCCCAGTGCTGGTTCATTGCTCCGACGGCTGGGACAGAACTCCGCAAATTGTGGCGCTGGCAAAGATCCTTCTGGATCCCTACTACAGGACCATGGAGGTAGGAGCTGTGCTTTGCTGCTGGTTCCCGTCTGTTGAAAAGTTAAAAAGCAGCTTTGGTCTTGGAGTCTCCGATAAAGGTTTGCACGATAGAGGTCAGCTTGGTGCCATTTCAGAGCTGTTACTGGAGGAGAGGAATTTTCCATGTGCTCTTCTTGCCTGTTTTCGGTGATCTCTGCTTTGCTGCCCTGCCCAGCGTGGTGAGGCACTGGAGCAAACAACCCTTAGTGCTCAGAGTTCAGCTGCTTCCTAACTCCGATTGTGCACATTCTCCAGGCTGTTTGTTGTATGGAAATAATGACTATTTATTCATGTTTGGAAAGCTTGGACATCGCGGTGCTTTGCTCGCAGACCGCACACTGGTGCAGCCTCTTTTCCAGCCCCTCTGGAGCGCTGGGTTTGCCTGGCGCTGCTGGTGTATGGCGCTTGCTGTGTCCTGCTCCCTGCCTATGGCAGGGCACCCACAGTTAGGTTGGTTCTTCTGTTTCCAGGGCTTCCAGGTGCTTGTGGAATCAGATTGGCTGGATTTCGGTCACAAGTTTGGTGATCGCTGTGGTCACCAGGAGAAGGTGGAAGATCAGAATGAGCAGTGCCCGGTTTTTCTGCAGTGGCTGGACGCTGTTCATCAGCTCCTGAAGCAATTTCCTTGCCTCTTCGAATTCAACGAAGCTTTTTTGGTAAGAAATACGCATGCAAACATCTCTTTGTCCCTTGTGAGCAGAGGCAGAGAGAAGGCCATGGTATTTAACAGTGTTGCAGTTGAAAGAAACCAAAACCTGCATTCTTTAACAACGAGGAAGTGTCTGGTGAGGTTTGGGCACTGCTGGCATTCCCAGCCGCCCTGCACCATGCAGCTGCAGCTCGGCCTGCCACTTGCAGGGCGTTTGACCTGATTCTGGATGTGTGATGCTTCTGCTGATCTCCGTTCAGCTGTGTGCAGTCGTCTCCTGCTCCCAGTGGGTGCTGCCACCCAGATCACACAGCGATGTGTTCATTCTCTATGTGTTCTCAGTAAATTCTCTGGTTTCTTTGGGTCACTTCTTCTGTGGGTCCCCTTCCAGCCCAGTGAATTCAGATGCCGCCAGCAGCGCTGTTCTGGTTAGAAGTCTAGTTTGTGTTTCTCAGAGCCATTTAAGTCTGGAGCTTTTAAAAGTAATAAATTAGGGAAATGAAAGCTCTTAACCTCTGTGTATCCAATGACACAGGTGAGGGGTACAGAGGGGCGGGTATGGGATCCGTGGACAATTTCACTGATCCAAGTGGTGCCTGTTGCTGTCCCCTCCGTGTCCCACCCAGTGGAAGAGCAGACAGCAGCATTGTCACTGGCCGGGTGGGAGCTGCCTGTGCCATCCCAGAGGAGCAGGAGATGTTTCCCAACAGCCCTGACAATTGTTCTCCTCCTGCTGCTTCAGGTGAAGCTGGTGCAGCACACGTATTCCTGCCTCTATGGGACCTTCCTTGGGAACAGCCCCTGCGAGCGAGAGTTGCACAACATCTACAAACGTACCTGCTCTGTGTGGTCCCTCCTGCGGGCGGGCAATAAGAACTTCCACAATCTTCTCTATATGCCAGGCTCTGAGCAGGTGAGCAGAGCTCCTAACCCAGCTTTCTAGGCTCTCTGCCTGCTGGGCATGGTTTGGAGAGATTTCCTTTTGCATTCATCCCTGATTGTACTTGGTTGTTGCAGGTGCTGCATCCAGTGTGCCATGTGCGAGCGCTGCATGTCTGGACATCAGTGTATCTCCCAGCGTCCTCGCCGCATCCTCTGGGACAGGAGGACATGGACATTTACCTGCCCTCTGGATCTCAGAGCCAGGAGTTCAGTGGCAGATGTTTGGACAGGTAAGAGCCTGGAGCTCCAGGCCCGGAGTGCTGCCTGCCCAAAGCACTTCTTTCTCTCCTCGCTCATTATAGTTGCTCTGTTTCACTTGTTTTCACCTTCTCTGTGGAGACCAAGAGCTCTATAGCGTTGCCCCAACCCTGGGAGGAGACCATGTACAGCCCCCTGCACTGCATGAGGCGGAGGAGCCCACGCCGTGGTTCTGTGCCCTTTGGCTCCTGGCGCACCATCCCTTCCCTCCCACCCTGGAATCTGTCATTAGGAGTATTTCCTTTCTCTCATCCCAGTTTTGGCCCAAGTGAGGGAAGTTTCAGGAGCTTTGTTTACTTTGGGGTTCCAGATTACCAAAGACAAGATCAATGGATGACCTACTCTCAGCCTGTGACTCCAGCAGCCCGTTGACCCGCACATCCAGCGATCCAAACCTCAATAACCACTGCCAGGAAGTCCGGGCAGGTCTGGAAGCCCGGCACGGCCCCGCTGAGGGTGCCGAGCTGCTCTTGAGTGAGGGCAGCACACTGGCTGCAGGAGAGAAACAACAAGCAGAGGAGCGGGAGGAAAGCAGTGCTCTGCGAGCCAACAGTGCCGGGAGTAGCCGCGCTGAGCATGAAGGGCACAGCAAGCAGCCGAGCAGCCGGGCTGCGGTGCCAGTGAGCAGCGTTCCTCTGGAGGCAGAAAAGGGAAGCGGAACACACACAGTGGAACTGAATGGTGCAGGTCCAGCTCCAGATTCCTCCAAACAGGAGAATGCTGACAGGGTTTCCAGCAGTTCTGGAAAGCAGGTAAAAACTGCTCCCCAGAAACCCATGAAGGCTTCTAGTGTGTTGTCCAATGGAGGAGGATGCTCCAAGACGAACACCACCTGCCAAGACATTCCCAGCCAAGAGTCCCTGGCACCAAGCGCCCCTTGTCAGGACATCCCAAGCCCTGCCCTGGGCATCCCATGCCTGGATGAAGACAATGGCAAAGGCAATGCTGGAAGGATGCCCTGCGAAGAGCCCGGGTGCCTGGGGAGAGTCCCACTTGAGCAATGGCGTAAACCCATTTCCCAGAGCCAAAGCAGTGACTTCTCCTTCCTGGGATCCAACTGGGACAGCTTTCAAGGAATGGTGACATCGCTCCCCAGTGGGGAGCCTGCCCCTCGACACCTCCTCTCTCATGGCTGCTGTAGCAAGAGGCTGAGCGGCAAAGTGCTGCGGGCGCCAGGCCTGTGCTTTGGGGGCCACTGGGCTGCCCGTGAAGATGCAAAGCCCTCCGTCTGCTCTGGCCGCGTCAGGACGCATTTTGCAGGCCCTGCAGGGAAACCCAGCCACTCATGGCAACCTTGCTGCCTGAAACAAGCATCTGGCCCCAAGCACGTGCCACCAAAATGTCCTTCTCCTGTGCCTCCTCTCTACCTGGATGACGACGGGCTGCCCTTCCCCACGGATGTGATTCAGCACAGGCTGCGGCAGATCGAGGCCAGCTACAGGCAGGAGGTGGAGCAGCTGCGCAGGCAAGTGCGGGAACTGCAGCTTCGCTTGGACATCCGCCACTTCTGTGCCCCTCCAGCCGAGCCCCCGATGGACTATGAGGATGACTTTGTAAGTAACCACCTCTGGTACCCAACTCCAGCAGCACAGCTCGGAGATGACAGTGGTCTCTGCACCCCCTCACGCTGTCCCTGCACCCCTCACACTGTCCACACACCCCGTCTTGCCATCCTCACCAATCCACAGCTCCCACTCTCTTCCTCTGCAGGGGATGGTTAAGGTTGTTGCTATGTTTCCCTGTTCCCATCCTGTCTGTGTGCTGTGTCCTCGTGCCACCAGGGGTATCGCTGCCTCTTGAGGGCCGAGCAATGGCTCCTGCATGGTCAGGACTGCTTTGCCTCCTCGTATGGGGAGCTGTGGTGCCCCCCATGTGCCCCTCACAAGCGTGGGCAGAGCCGGTGATGCCCTTGACCGTGACTGAGGCAACTGAGGGCATTTGTGACTTCATCTCTTTTTGCAGACGTGTTTGAAGGAGTCGGACGGCAGCGACACTGAGGATTTCTGTTCTGATCACAGCGAAGACTGTTTGTCAGAAGCAAGCTGGGAGCCTGTGGATAAGAAGGAGACAGAGGTAGGTGTCCCATTATGGCAGCTCTGAGGCAGCAGGAGAGGTTGCTTTGCAGCTGACAGTGGTGGTTGCGGCAGCAGCGCGCGGGCTGGGAGCAGAGCAGAGACAGCACTCTTGTCCTTTAACACATCCTCTGCTGCCACTGTGATTGATAGAAGGGAACCTGTGGGGTGGACATGCTCCAAGCTGGGGGGGGGTACGTCAAAGCCACATCTCCCCTGTGCCAGGGTCCTGAGAGCTGATGGTTATGGTGTCACAAACCTAAAGCTGATGAGAACCGATACTTGCCCTAGGTGACACGGTGGGTTCCGGACCACATGGCCTCACACTGCTTTAACTGCGACAGTGAATTCTGGCTGGCCAAGCGGAGGCATCACTGCAGGTAAGCAACATTGTCACTGCAGTTCCACTGTTCTTCTCAGCCTGTTTCTCACAAACTGCAGAAAATGCCTATCTGCGATGTTTGTTCCCTTCCATGCCCAGGAGAAAGTCTTTCCTTTATTTACCAGGTCTCATAAATTCTCTGCAGATTTCCATTCAGATTTCCAGCCTCTGTTGTTCCTGGTTCTGTTTTCCCTAGGCCTTTCATCCTTCTCCTTGGTAGCAAATGCCTGTTACATGCTTTTCAGCGCTCACCAGCCAGCTTGTGCTGCAGAGCGCAGTGTGTGCTTAAGAAACACCTTGACAAATCATAAGTAAGGCTGGTGCTTCAACTCTGGACTGGATCCTTTGTACTTGCTGAAGTTTCCCTGTGGTGTTCCCAGCTCTATTTTCACTGGATTTCTTGCTTCTTGACAGGAACTGTGGGAATGTGTTTTGTGCTGGTTGCTGCCACCTGAAGTTGCCCATCCCCGATCAGCAGTTGTATGACCCTGTCCTCGTCTGTAACTCCTGTTATGACCACATCCAAGTGTCTCGTGCCAGGGAGCTCATGAGCCAACACCTGAAGAAACCCATCGCCACAGCTTCCAGCTGAATTCCAGACATGGGACCTGTCTGAGCCCAGCCTTTTCTCTCGGGGTTTGAAGGGTGACTCTGCCTCCACTGCACTTGTGTGAAGGCTTTCGGTGCAACACTTGGACACCAAGCTGGAATGCACTGTCTCCAGCAATCTCACTGTCGTTCTGGAGCAGAGGAGCTCCCATGGGAGCATGGTGTGTGTCTGGGTCCGCACACTGCAGACTGACACCTGGGGCTGAGAAGGGGGTTGCACCCTCTTTCCTTTGTGGGCTGGAAAGCAGTGTTTTCACAGCTATTGCCTGTGCAAAGTCCCCCTAAAGCAATAGGAAGGCGTGTTTAGCACAACTGCCCCTGCAAAGGCTGCTGGATGAGAGTGAAGAGGGCCGACTCCAGGTGGCACCATGGGCTTCCAAAGGGCCACAGCCTGGAGCGGCTCTGTAGATTCTCTTTCCATGAATGCGATTTGCGGTCAGCTTGGTGAACAAGACTCATCAACCACCACAAATTCATTTTTTTTCTCTTGAGCGTAGCAGAGCAATTAATTCAGGCTGGAAACGGGCCGAGCAGGTTTTGCCTGTTTTCACGCTCTGCTAGGATTGGTGAATGCCCCTGACTTTGCCCCTGCTCCCAAACACTGCCGGGAGACTGGGGGAGATTGGCTTTTTCACTTCTACTCTGCCCGGCTGCTTTTTGTGCGGTGGTGTCAGCCTGGTGCTAACACGGGAATGGCACCTGATCCTCTCCTGGCATGGAAACAGAGCTCATGTTCCTGTGTTGCTCCTCCTCCCCTTTTCTGCCCTCAGCTCTCCACTTCCTACTGCTCTTTATCCTGAAAACTTGATACCTTGAGGGTTTAGGCCATAATGTGTTGTTTTACCTCCTGGAATGTGCTGTCTGGTGTACGTGAGGGTTTCAGTCCAAATGCTGCTATCTATTTCTGTGCACTTAATGTAACCCGAAGAAGGGGGAATGAAGCATCTATACCAAAACAGGGGTGGGAAAGGACCCTGGCTGACACAGACACTCTGGTCTGCGCTTTTCACTTGCGGGAGTACAGCCGAGCTACAGCGATAAACAGTGAGGTGTGGAAACAACCCCTCTGACTTGCCCCAGCTTTACCTAAAATGCCTCTTGGATTTGACTTTTTTTTTTGTCTCCTGTGCAGTGGTCAAAGTTTAGAGTTGCCAACTTGCGATTGCCTCTCTGCTTCTTCAGAATAGAGAGCAGGGATCACAACTCATCCTAAGGAAAAGGAACTGGCTTTAGAAAGAAAGAAAGGTTAAGAAAGAAAGAGGAAGTCCAGGACTGAAGGTGGACCTTCAGGTGGACTTCCAATCCCTAGATCCCTTGGGGAGTCTCCATCCTGCCTCCATTCTGAGAAATCTGCGGGTATTAATGAGGAAGAAGAGATTGGAAGTGGGCGTTTCTTGGCAGAGTTGCAGGTTTTTGTTCCAGCCAACTGAAAATGTCTGATGTGTTCTGTACCTCAGGAGCTGAGACGCTGGGGGCGGGGGGAGGACGTGTGAGGACGTTCGCTCTGCTCACAAAGCAGAGTTCTTTATACCGCTGTGAGTTCCCAGGTGTTTTGCAAATGGTTTGACAACATCAGAGGGAATGGAATCGTGACCCTTTCCTGCACTTTGCTCTGTCAGCCTCTGGTTTTGTAAATCCCGTAGTGCAAGCAAAGCTAGCGTCATCCGAAGAGCCTGGCTTACTGGGACTCTGCTTCTTTTCCATACTGGGAACAACCAATGTGGCTTTGGGATGAGAAGGCACTTTGCTTCAGATTCTCCCCTGCCTTGTACCTTGCAGTCATTGCCAGACGTGGAAGAATGACTCTTGGGCTGGCAGAAGAAACCTGGATTTGCTCCTGATTTGCACATGTTGGAATGACTGCAAGCAATAAGGAAGCCAGAAACCAGGCCCTCCTGGCCCTTCCATTCAGGCCACTGGGCCAAACTGCTTCTGGCTCTGGTGAGGTTCAGCATCACAATGTGATGACCAGACACTCTCAAATCAGTTCGATGGCATTGTGACAAACGAGGTGTGCTGTACAACTCAATACAGGCGAAATAAAATCTCTATATTAGTGCTGCTGGGTCTGGACCCGTTCTTCTGTTTGTGATGAGTTCTTGCACCGCAGCGCCCAGGCTGCTGCTGCTCGCTGCCCTTCCCCTTGCTTAAGGGGTGTTGGGAATTCAATATCCTTGCTCACAAAGAATCAAGTGTAGGACACAAAGCTCCGTACATGATGATCTGCCACTCAGAGGCCCTCTGCTCTCATCTGAACAAACCTGCCCAGGGTACCTACCCCTTCCAGCCTCTCCCATGAGGACTCAGTGAGGAATTTCTCTTTTCCAAGGAAGAGCTGTTAGAAGGATTCACTGACTCCTCACTAATGAGTTTAGAATCATAGAAACATTGAGGTTGGCAAAGCCCTCTAAGGTCATCCAGTCCAACCCCACCGTGTCTGCTAAACCACATGATGTCCCCAAGTGCCACAGCCACACATTCTTTGCACCCTCTAGGGGATGTCCTTTTTTACAAGGAAAGACAGGCTATGGATTAACTATGGGTTAATCCCAGGCTCCAATCTCAGCAGCTGCAGCGCAGTCCTGCCAGGCAGTGGGAGGCTGGTGCTGGGTCTGATGCGTGACCCTTGTGCTCCGCCACCAGCCACTCCAGCTCTTCAGCAGGATACCCCTGTGTGTCCAAGGCTGAGGAGAGGTGTTTCCGTGAGACACTCATGGCTGTCACAGTGTCAGGTTGGCCCTGCCAGCACCGGGCACTGAGTGCTCGTATTTAGTGAGCACAGGCGCAGAACCAAGGAATGGTTTGGGCTGGAGGAAATCTTAAAGCTCATCTAGTTCCACCCCTGCCATGGGCAGGGACACCTCCCACTGGATCAGGGGCTCCAAGCCCCATCCAACCTGGCCTGGAACCCCTCCAGGGATGGAGCAGCCACCACTGCTCTGGGCAACCTGGGCCAGGGCCTCCCCACCCTCACAGGAAACATTTCTTCCTAAGATCTCATCTCCACCTCCCCTCTTGCAGCTCAAAACTGTTCCCCTTCATCCTCTCTCTGCCCTCCCTGATCAAGAGCCCTCTCCAGCTTTCCTGGAGCCCCTTTCAGCCTGGAAGCTGCTCTAAGTTCTCCCCACAGCCTTCTCTTCTCAGTCCTTCCCTTACTCTTCACAGGTCATTTCTCAAAGCCGGAACGATGTGTCTGATTATTGCTTTTTTTCCATCGAGGCATCTCTCACATCCTTTGAAAAATTTCCACTCTTTGAAGGGTGTCCTTTGATTTCTAAAATCCTTTTGTTCTGTCTTTAACTCTGCCAGCTCTTTCTGACCTTCGTGATGCAGTTTGTGACCATTGAACAGCACTTTTCAATCACCACCATGTCAGCTGCAAGGTCCCTCCTTTCTGAAACTCATTGTTGCTGTCACAGGAGGCTTTGTATCCTCTACAAATGTTGTTGAGTTCTACTGCGTGATGAGTGCTGTAACACAGGGAGTTTCCAGTTACTCTTCTTCAAGCAGCTAAGGACCACAGGAGGTGTGACGTGGGCTCGAGCTTTGCTGGTAGCACCAGGGAGCCGCTGTTTGTGTTGAAAAACATCACCTTTGTTACATTACTGTGATGCTTCTACATTTTATGTGGGAGCAGCCCAGGTTTGCCACGGCAATTCCTGCCCTTGCAACCCTCCCGAGCCTCTCCACGCCCCTGGCCCCCAACATGCGGCTGCTGCTCCCTGGCTTCCTCAATCCCAGTGGGTTCCCAGCCCGGCTGTGGGACAACGCAGGCATTGGCTCCATCCTCTGGGCTGGGCTGCCCACGGCGAGGGGCTGCTCGTCACACAGTGTGGGCTGCCGGGCGCAGGGCTGGCTGCCGGTGCCGAGGCTGCCAGCCACTGGCGTTGTCAGGACCAAGAGCTCCAGCAGCTTCATTCCCCAGGATCTTGTGCAGAGACCGGAATTGGACTCGATAATCCTTATGGGTCCCTTCCAACTTAGGACATGAGCTGATGACAACTGCAACTGTGTGGCTTTCGGGAGGTGGGGCTGGGGCCGGGTCCTGGAGCTGGCAGTGGCAGAGCTGATGATTCCATTGGGTTCCGCACTATGTCCAGCAGCCCCACTTTCTCCCTGATCTCCTTGTTCACCTGAAGCTTGATGATCTCAAATGTCTTTTCCAACCTATTGAGCCTATGATCCTAAGGGACCCACCACAGAGCGAAGTATGGAGGTGTCCACCCACACACTCAGCTGCTCCCACCCACCACTCGGCACCTCTCGGAATGGGGACAGCAGAACTGGGGAGGCGAGGGGGCCATAGGGGCTGCGCTGGGTGCGAGGACCCCTGAGGAGTATGGGGTTTGGAAATCGGGGTCCCCGGAGGGTGTAAGGTTCCCTGTCCTCTCTGGTGGGCTCAAGATTCACCCACTGTGGGAAACACACCAGTGCTCTCAGAGCTGCTGTCAGGGGTTCAAGACACCAAAGCGTCTGATAGAAATGGGACAGGGCCTTGGGCAGCCTGATCCAGTGGGATGTCCCTGCCCACAGCAGTGGGGTTGGAACCAGATGATCTTTAAGGTCCTTTCCAACCCTGACTGTTCTACGATTCTATGATTCTAAATCGTGCTGTGATGGGATAACAGCCAATGCTACTTTGTGAAATAGTAACTGACTGAAAGAAGAACAAACGGCATAGCTAGGAATCACAAAATCAGGGAATGGTTTGAGTTTGATTCTCTGAATTTCCTGGTAGAGCTGTGGCCTTAATGCCTGCAGCAAAGGTCGTGATTGATTTGTTCTTCCCTGTTGACACCCACAGAATAATGGAAGGGAGGAATAACCTGAAGTGGAGGAAGATCCATTTCTGTAAGAATGGGATATTTATATTGTCACCCCTCCTCCAGCTACATTTCCCTTGATTACTTTTATGCAATTCACCCAATTTTTCCAGTGTTGAGAAAAGAGGATTTAGCAAACGCCTCCACCATTCTCCAGTGGGTGGTTCTCTGCTCTGGAGAGAAGGAAGCTGAACTGGTCAGACTGAGTGCCCCTGTCACTGACCATCTCCTCTGACACAAATGCCCAAGGAGAGCAGAAGCAGAGTGAGCCTGAGCTGGAGCTTTTCCAAAACACTCTAAAAATCATAGAATCATGGAATGGTTTGTGTTGGAAGAAACCTTAAAGATCCTCCATTTCCAATCCCTACCATGGGCAGGAACACCTCCCACTGGATCCGGATGCTCAAAGCCTCATCCAACCTGGCCTTGAATGCGGGCTCAGGGAATGAACAAAAGATAACAGGAGCTGCATTTAACAGCCCACAGTGGATTTCACAGCCCTGAACTTGCCCATTTCTCCCAACCCATGTTGGTGTATACATCAGTGACAAAGACCGTGTTCCACAGCTTCATTGCTTTTTGTGCAGAGCCACCTCTTCTTGTCTCTTTTGACCCCATGGCATGTTCATTAAACCTCCGTGTTTTTTTTGTGTGAATGTGTGCATGTCCCTGCACCCTTCTTGATTTCAAATGCTTCTCTCTCTACTCCTTCCATTGTGTTTCCTCTGGGATGGAGAGGCCAGCCTCACTGAGCTGTTCCTTTGGAAGAGAGCTTGGTCCATCACCCACGGTGCCTCCCCTGAAACCCGCTCTGTTCTGTTCTCATTGAGATACACACAGTGCTGAAGCTATGGGTGAATGATGGATTTATACAGGGGAGCAATAGTTAGACTCGGGGAAATAATGGAATCGTTAAGGTTGGAAAAGACCTCTCAGCTCATCCAGTCCAACCATCAGCCCAACCCCACCGTGCCTGCTAAAAGATGTCCTGTGCTTTTCACTGATGGACGCAAAAGTCTGTGATGACAGAGTTTCTGTCTGCATGCATATTGATTTTACAATAAATACATATTTAATACACTTAAGCATATATTGGAATAATTTTTTTTTGAGATTATGAACTCTGTCTCAAAATCTCTTGGGAACAGGGAGTGCTTTTCTGATAATTGGTTTACTGTGTCGTTGTTGAAATGTTTAATCAAAGCAATAGAGCTCTGCATAAGAAACATGACTTCTGGCAGGCTGACAGTTGTGTGTGACGTCTCCCAGGTGCCCCGCAGAGCTGTTCCACCCCATCCCGCACTGATCCGCTGCCTGGCTGTGCCCGTTCAGCAGCTTCGCCCTCCACCCACTGCAGCTCCTACCAGGTGAGTGTGGCACCTGGACGGCAGGAGAAGGTGGAGAGACCATAGGAATGAGCTGTAGGGTTATGGACCTCTGGAATGGAGCACATCAATCTGAAAATGGATCTGCTTGAGAAAGCAAAAGCAATGTGTGTTATAAACCCTTGCTTCAAAGAGCACTGAACATTAACAGTGTGGTTTTGTCATTCGAGTCAGGTTTCAGAGCAGCAGCACAGTGGGTGTCCTCAGCAGCAGGGTGGGCTTTTTCTGTGTAAGTTTTTTGCTTGGCTTCACCAGAATCCATTTTAGTCTGCATTTATCTTTGAAGAATGTCTTTGCCTGGACACAAAGAGATTCTTTAATATTGTGAAAATACTGAGCAACAGCTCCACAGCTCCATGTGTTTGTCTCAGGGAGCTTTCTGCAGCCCTGAGTTTCATCGGATCATTGAATCATCACAGAATCCTGGAATGGTTTGGGTCAGAAATGACCTCAAAGCCCATCCAGTTCCAACCCCCACAGTGGGCAGGGACACCTCCCGCTGGATCAGGGTGCTCAAATCCTGACCTTGAACACCTCCAGGGGTGTGGATGAGAAAAACTAAGGTGATGTTCGGAAGTGGCCCCACATCAGAGGTATCATTAAAGACAACTACAGTGCTGACTGGAAGTGTTAGAACATTCCAGTGGAAACTGCCCCTTATTTGAGGACCTGGCTTATCAAATGTCAAAAGACCTGAAATACAAATACAAGGACTTCCTTTTATATTACAATGTAATGCATGTACCATTTTTTCCCTCACAGAGGGCAAGCACAGCAAGTTCTGCTCAGGCATGTTGAGAAACGGCTGAGCTACCCAAGCTTGATCACCCAGTTCCTGTCTTGCAAATATCTTACAACTTTTTAATATGAGCTTATCCAAGATATGACCAGATGAACATGTTGGTTATTGTTATTATCCAGGATAATGTGTTAATACAAAGAGCCAACAGCCAGTCTTGCCATTGGTATTCCAGAATTTCTTATTCACACAGTGTGTCTTTGTCCACTCACTTTCATCATGAGCTGCTTTTCCATCCAGGACCGCCTAAGTGATGGGAGTTACAACCAAATAACTTTGGCCAGGGAGATGGTCGAGTCACCTTCCCTGGAGGTGTTTAAGGAACAGGTGGATGAAGTGCTTAGGGACATGGTTTAAGGGAGTGTTGGACACGATGGTTGGACTCGGTGATCCAGCGGGTCCTTTCCAACCTGATGATTCTATGATTCTATGAACTTCTTATCTCATAAGGCTGAGATCCACATTCAGGATAGCAAAGGAGTCGTCGAGGGTGGTGGTGTGGCTGGGTTGGAAGATGCTATGACTATGCTGTCCAACAGGCCTAGTGAAAACCCATTGTTTGGAGAAGTATGGGCAGCTGGTGGAGTCAGAAGAGATCCAGGCCACTTCCTAGCGGCAGTTTTGATAACACAGCTCTAACCAGGACACTCCAAGTCTAAAGCTGCTGGTGCATCTGGGCAAGAATTGCTGGAAGGTATTGTTATGATGATACCATGAGGCTCTGGGCGAGCAGCTGAAGGTGAGCAGTGGCATCAATCAGTTCTGCCAGGTCAGGAGCTGGCTGTGAGAGGGAAATGCAATTCCCTCGGTTTGCTGGCTTCACTCATCCCGTGTAGCCAAAGGTGGTGATGGCTTTGTCGAACTCAGCAGCATCTCCAAGTCCCTTGTGGAAGCACCACTTCACAGTGTTTCCAGGCCGCTTTTGGCATGAAGGCCGGGAATAATTTCTTAGTCCTAGTTCCCCAGTGTTCATTTCTTTTTTTTGTTATCAAACAGTGCAGTTTGATCTCTACAGCCCCTGGCTGATATTGCTCTTCAGGTCACAGTGTATCTGTTTTTCTCTTTTGTTCTTAACTAATGAAATGTGTAGAATTATTTCTTGAACAGTTGTCCTGTGGAATATCCAAACAAGGATGCTTCCTTGAGAACTATTCCCTCCTCTCACAAGCTGGTTAAAGTTGTTTACTCCTTGTTCTAGAACTGTTTATTGTGTGAATCTCGCAGGAATGGAAAGGTTACAACCATCACTCACGAGCTTTGGAGTTGTGTTGGTGAAGGCTGTGAGCTCCAGTCATTCTTCCTTCTCCTTGCTTTTATGCCTGGGAAGAGCTGTGGTTCAGGTGTCGGACAGAAGGCGTTGCTGGCCAAACAGTTTTCACACGGCCTTGTTAACGCCACGAGTGCAACACAAGCAGACAGTGCCTTTCAATATTTTGGAAGCGCTTGGCCAACACCCTCAGCATCGTGGTGTGAATGTTGGGGTTGTCCTCTGCAGGGAGAGGAGTTGGATTCTATGAGCCTTGTGGATCCCTTCCAACTCATGACATTCTGTCATTCTATGTGTCTACGAAATATTGCAGGCCCTGAACAATCACACATCTTTAGCACATTGATTGCTGGGATATTTGCAAGAGGAATGAATATTCTAGAGCCGGTGGCAGTGAGAACATCTTCCTGGTGACAGGTAAACGCCAGCTAGAATAGAAACAGAGTTTGGGTGTTTGGCACTTTTTCTAAGCTACAGCTTTGTGTCACACGATCATGGGAACAAACCGGTTCAGGGAACAGCTGCCTGCAAAATGCACATGGAGCAGCAGCAGAGGGCTCCAAAAAGCAAGCAAACAACACATTATAATTTGATGTCTTAACAACTGGGTGGGGTGGGGTGAGATTTCCAACCAGAAATGTGTGGCTCACATGTGTAGTTTTGCATCACACGTCTCTTTTGGGTTCTTTGAGTGAGATCTGTCAGCACTGACGCTGCGTTGGCAGCAGTGGATGCACCGGCATTTCTCCTGGCTGGTTTCTTACAGCTGGTATGATAACCTGGTAACCTGGGGAGAGCTCAGACTGGAGAACAGGTGCCCTGGCTTGGTGTGTTCCAGTTTTCTGAGTTCATGTTTTGCTTCATCTGATATTTCGTTAGAGCCGGAGTTTCAATTTGGCAACCTTAATTCTGAGCTAAGAACCCTTCTTATCCGAGCCATCTGGGTTCAGCACTTGTGGGATGTCCTTTTGGAGTGGGAGTGGAGAGCAGTTACCATGTTCTACCTGAAGTCATGAAAAAAAATATTGAGTGATCTTTGGGTTTATTTCTTTTTTTGCTTTTTTTTTTTTTAAAGGACATTACTGGAGTTCAATGTGAATTCATTGGACAAGAGACAGCAGAGAGACTGTTCGCTGCAGGAAACAAGCCTGAGGAAGAGTCAGCAAAACCCTGGTGCAGGTGAAGATGACAGAATTCACCCTGGAATGGCAGCTTCCCTGGTAAGGAGTGATTCTACGTTTGGTTTAGAGATTACTGAGACAGCTACGCTGAACTTATTATGGCAAGCAGTGATCAGAATAGCTGAGTTATTATCTGCAGTGCAAGTGCTTTGATGTGCCTTTAGTTAAAATATCGTGCTCGTACAACTCACAGTGTCCTTCCCAACACCCTTCTGTAGAGCTGCTTATGGCAACCCGTCTCATGTAGAAAAGGGTGTAAATTCTATCAGTAAATAAACCCTGAATTTCTGGGGGTTGTTTTGGAAATCTGTTTGTCACAATGCTGAGATGAAGTGCATCGATGGTTTTGCGGGAGGGCTGTGAAAGGAGCGCTGAGCAACGGGTCGCTGTTGATGTCAGGGAAAAAACCCACCAAACTGATGAAGTTGGGATAGAAGTCCAGAGTTTTTGTCTCAAATCACTGAATCAATTTGGTAGCAGTGGCTGGATCTAGATCCTGAAATATATGAGAATACCAGCAGCAGAAATCTGAGGGCAAAGAGTTCACAGATTCTGGTAACTAAGGAAAAAACCTCCGCTCTCACACATGAGAGAGCCAGAAGAGGGCACAAAGAGCACTTGGGATCCACTCTGAGGATGACTTGGTGCAGCCTGCAAGTCTCCAAACAGCTCTTTCCCTTCAGGCTGCTCCTAAGAGCTGGCTGCAGAGTTTGAAGAGCCGCTGCTATGTCAAAGGGCAGTTTCCAGATTCCAGAGAGTGATATTGGTTAATTATTCAGCTCATATCACCCTCAGTTTTCAAACAATTAAGTAAGGAATAAAGTCTTTTTTTCAGGAAACTGAGGAAAAATGGTTGGATGCCATCCTGAAAGAAGAGAGGCTTTTGTTTAAAAGTTGAGAGTTGAGTTCAGTTACTTCCTGCAGTGGCCCAGGTGCCAAGAAGGCCAACGTCATCCTGGCCTGGATCAGCCATGGCGTGGGCAGCAGGAGCAGGGAAGGCATCGTCCCCCTGCACTCGCTGCTGGTGACACTGCACCTCAAATCCTCGTTGAGTTTTGGGCCCCTCTCTACAAGAAGGACACTGAGAGGCTGGAGCACATCCAGAAAAGGGAACGGAGCTGGGGAAGGGACTGGAGAACAGGGGTTGTGGGAGCAGCTGAGGGCCCTGGGGCTGTTTGGTCTGAAGAAGAAGAAAGGAGGTTGTGGTGAGGTGGGTGCTGGGCTCTTCTCCCAAGAAACAAGTGATAGGATGAGAGGAAATGGCCTAAAGTTGCACTAGGGGAGCTTTAGAGCTGGATATTAGGAAAAAATTCTTCACTGATAGAGTGGAGAAGCCCGAGGAGTGGTGGAGCCTCCATTCCCAGAGGGGTTTCAAAAAGCATGTGGCCATGGCAGTTGAGGTCATGGTTTATCAGGCACGTGGGGGTTGGTCTGAGGGGTGGACTGAGCTTAGAGGGCTTTTCCAACCTAATGAACTGTGATTTTATGACTACTGGTATCATGGACAACTGGCAAACCTTTCAGCTTCCACATCTACGGCAAAACATTTGCTTAATGTGCTGGTTGTGAAGTGATGTACAGGGACATTTTGGAAAGCATTTCCATGGGATTGTGCTACAGAGATGAAACACTGTTATGCTAACGCTAATTAGTGACAATTAGCAAAGTCTGCTTCTCTGGGCAATGTGATGGTCTGTGCTGCCCCTGCTGCTGCCCCTGCTGCCGCCCCTGCCAGGCTGTGGTGCACATGGAAAGGGCAGAGCCAGGCTGAGCCGAATCTGGCCTGGCTCAAGTTGGACCAAACCAAACCGGGCATGTGGTGCCGCACAGGAGCAGGCACAGCCCAGCAGCATTCAGCTGGGGAGCCTGGAGCAGGAGGTTTAAATGTGACCAGGCTGCTGTTGCTCTGACTGCCTGTTCATCTGTTTAGTATCTCCTTTCCTCCGTGAGCCTTTGGAAACCACTTTTCTTTGAGCTTCTGTGCTACACTGTTGCATGGCGATGATTTCCAAGTGTTTTCTTCACTACTTCTCTGAATGAGATTAAGTCCATTTGTTTTTCTCTTTTCCTTCTGCACTCCTTTGCAAGGTTTCTGAGACACACTTTGATATCTATCAAGCTGTAGGAAAAGGGTTTTGTTCTGTCTTTTCTGGTAGCCTCTTGTCAGGATTCACCTTTCTTTGTCATGTGTGACGTCAAGTTGATATATCCCGCAGAGAGTGTCAGCATCCTGTGGTACCAAAGGCCAGTGCAGTTGAGATAGAAGGAATAAGTCCCTTCTGTGACCAGGAGCAGCTTTGGATCTAAACCAATTGAAAATCATAGAATCTTTACGTTTGGAAAAGACCTCGGAGATCGTGAATTCCAACCATACCTGTCCACTACTACATCATATCCCTAAGCACTTCATTTCCCTGTCTTTTAAACCCCCCTGGGATGGAGGCTCCGCCACCTCCCTGGGCAGCCTCTGCAGTGCCTGAGAACCCTTTCTGTGAAGAAATTTGTCCTTATGTTCAATTTGAACCTGCCCTGGAAGCAGCTAAGGTCATTCCCTCTTATCCACCTCTCACTTGGGAGAAGAGACCAACACCCACCTCCTACAAGCCTCCTTTCAGGCAGTTTGTAGACAGTGATGAGGTATCCCCTCAGCCTTCTCTTCTCCAGGCTTAACAACTCCAGGTCCTCAGCCACTCCTCGTAAGACTTAAATCTGTATAACGAGCCAGGAATCAACCCTTCCCATGTGGTGCACTTTTCCTAAGCTGTGAAGGTGGTGTTTAGAGATTCGATTTCACCAGGGTGACGGTCAGCAGTGGTGGTGCTGTTGTGTCTTTAGCAGGGTCCTCCTTCACTTCTTGGGCACTGAGACTCCGGCCGTATGCTGGAATATCTCTGTGTCACTGTGGATCAGGTCATTGGTCACAAAAGGAGTCTCTTGTTGATCCTGTCTGTGACACCACCAGTTGCCTCCTGGCACCAGGTGTGGTGTACAGCGAGGCAGCTGTGCCTTTCCTGGGTTGATGAAGGTGCTTGTCACAAGCAGAACAGGCATTTCTGTGGATCCTGCCAGGGTTTTCCAGCAATGGACATTCTGTGATTGGTATCTGTGGACCTTGGAGAACAGGAGCACTTCACTTCCAGTTTCTTTTATTGTGGTTTCTATATTTAAAGTTTTGCAAATTAGAATAATTCCTGTTCTTTTCTCCTTTTCCTTAGGTTGTGAACAGGCCATATTTATAGCACCTGACAGCAGAACAATTGCTGGTGTGTCCGTCAAGGGAGATGTAAAGCACGGCTGAGATTGATTCAATATCCCTTTTCTTCCTAGATGTCTGTCTGTGGGAAAATCCACCTCACTAGTGATGTGCTCTGCAAAAGGAAGAAATGAAGAGAGAGAAGGATGTGGAAATCATAGAATCATAGAATGGTTTCTGTTGGAAGGGACCTCAAGCCCATCCAGGTCCAAACTCCTGCAATGGGCAGGATATCTCCCACTGGATCAGGGGCTCCAAGCCCCATCCAACCTGGCCTGGACACCGCCAGGGATGGTGCAGCCACCACTGCTCGGGGCAACCTGGGCCAGGGCCTCCCACCCCCTCATCATGAAGAATTTCTTCCCTATGTCTAGTCTAAATTTTTAACACCCTCTTCTCTTACATTTCCTACCTGTCTATGTTCAGAGTATTTAATCTGAAGTAATTAACTTGCTGCTTCTGTTTTGTTTTAACAATTTTCTTCCAGTTCAATTTTACCTGTATTATAAGTTATTTGTTGTTTTAAATTTTGTGTTTTTTAAATAGGTTTTCAAAATAAATTTTCAGGTTTTAAATGTGGTTTATATGATAGTTCATAGGATAGTGTTATCAATATTAGATCTAAAGTTTTTAGCAGCTCTGGCGGTTTATGTTTCTCTTAAAATCCTGTTTGAAGGCCAAAGCGAACACATTCTATTAGTGGCAGACACCAACCACAGATTGAAAAGGTCCTTTAGCTGGACGTACTGAGAATCACACTGAACTAAATCCCTTCAACTCCGCCCATCCGGTCCCAGCACCAGCCTCTTATTTGTCTCTTTGATGTTCTTAGAAATTTCCTTCACTTTCACAATTTCCTTCGAATGCTGAGTAGTCTGCCAAATTACTGGTCCTGAAAGTCCCCAAGTCCTTCGATGTTCCCAGCGACTCCCTTCTGGACCTGAATACCATGTGAACCTCACCCACTGGGATGCCATACTAGGGATTCCATGTCATCCAGGATGATGCTGGCAAGTTGTCCTCTACTGAGATAAAACAGCTACTGGAACCTTAGGAACCGCCCTTTCCTTGGGGCTTTCTACTTCAGTCACTCCTTTGGTGGTCCCAAAAGATGAGTCCTGTGGGCCAGTTGTGACTTTTCACCTTGGTTCATTTTCAACTCAGAGGACCTCACCAGCAGGCACGAAAAGCAGTCCTCCATTGCCTCATGAACCAACGGTGATAGAGGTTCCATTCCCTCAATAATTTCAAATGCATTGTGAAGAATGGACAGCCTTTCCATAACGGGACCTCTGCTCCACAATCAATCAATTTATTTGTGTTCTTACTTCAAATGGTACCTTCTTTTGGGTGGGATGCCATAATCCATTAAAACATTCCTGTAGCTGGATGGGCCAAGATGCTGCTCCAGGCTGTTTTTTGCTTGTAAACACTCAATTGTGTTCCTCATAGAAAAACCCTTCTGCCAAGGCCAGTTCCAGTACCGTAACCCCCTTGCACTTTGGGAACTGGCAGGCAATACTATGATGTTTTACACTCAGCCTTCCACATATGGCACAGTGAAACAGTCTGTTTCCTCCCATGAACTTCTCTCAGATGTTGAGTCAGTCCCAACATTTTTCTATGCTGTCTCCCACAGCATAGACAACGTGGGTTTTTATCCAGGACTGTAACCATTGATTTGCTGATGGTAGCTGGGTCAACGTTCGAGCCCAGGATAGGTGTTGCTCCAGAGGATGAATGTCATAGAATCATAGAATCACAGAATAGTCTGGGTTGGATCATCTTAAGGATCACCTTAAAGATCATCTAGTGCCAACCCCCCTGCCATGGGCAGGGACATCTTCTACTGGATCAGGCTGCCAAGGCCCATCCAGCCTGGCCTGGAACACTTCCAGGAATGGGGGCAGTCACACCCTCCCTTGCAACCTGTTCCAGTGTCTGACGACTCTAATGGTGAAGAAATTCTGCCTAATGTCCAATCTAAATCTGCCCCTCTCCAGTTTATACCCGTTCCCCCTTGTCCTATCACTACAAGACTTTATGAATAGTCCCTCTCCAGCTTTCTTGTAGCCCCTTTCAGGACTGGAAGCTGCTCTAAGGTCTCCCCGCAGCCTTCTCTTCTCCAGGCTGAACCCCAACTCTGCTAGCCCATCCTCATAGCAGATGTGCTCCAGCCCTTGCATCATCTCCATGGCCTCCTCTGGACCCGTTCCAACAGCTCTATATCCTTCTTACATTGAGGATTCCAGAACTGGACACAATACTCCAGATGAGGTCTCACAAGAGAGGAATAGAGGGGCAGAATCACCTCCCTCGACCTACTGCCCACGCCTTCTCTGATGCAGCCCAGTACACGGTTGGCCTTCTGGGCACATTGCCAGCTCATGTCGAGCTTCTCATCAACCAGCACCCGCAAACCCTTCTCTGCAGGACACATATCATCCCCCATCGTGTACTGAAAACAGGGATTGCCCAGACTCAGGTGTAGGGCCTCGCACTTCGCCTTGTTGAACCTCATGAGGTTCTCACAGCCCCACTTCTCCAGCCTGTCCAGGTCCCTCTGGATGACATCCCATACTTCCGGTGTGGCAACTACACCACTCAGGTTGGTGTCATCTGCAAACTTGCAGATGTTCCCTATCTTCCTCTTCCAATGCCTCTACCAGGCATTGGCTGGCAGTAGAGCCCAGGATGTTTGGAGATCTAGGAGACTCACACACCTCCAGCAATCTGTCGAGGCTGTTCCTCCAGGTGGGAAGATGGTATCCCTCACATCCATCACAGTTAACACACTCCTTTCTGTCCAAGTGTATCCCTTCATCCACCATTTTCCTGTGGCCATTGATGGATTTCACAGCCACCTCATTTCACCAGTCTAGAAGACATATCTGTGTGGCCAATGACAGGAAAGCAATCTGTATCGGAAAACCCGTGTTCTCAATCCAATTTGAGGGATGACTGAGCTGTCGGCACCATTCTCAAGGTAGCCGGGCTGCGCCCGACTATTACCCATGGCCACAGGCTTTGGGCATTGATCCCAGGTTAGTGCCTAAACTACGTTTCACCAACTAATGCCACCAATCAGGTGGTGAATCCGTTTGATCAGGAGGAAGTAACGGTAATTCCACTGCACTGGGGCAAATGCCAACTTCGCTATCCTGAAAAGCATCCAGCGGGAGACCAAAGAGAAGTGACCTCTACAGCCATGCCCAGCTAGTGACTGTGGTCCTGCCTGAAGAGCACCACAGTTAGTCTGGCCTGGGATAACCCCATAGAGCTCTTGGGGAGCTCTGGGCTGGATGCTTGGCATTTCAGCACACTGGGGTGGCTGTTGTGCAGTCAGTGGATAACCATAAGTAACTTCACTCTTGCTCCCAAGTAGCAAGTGATAGGACAAGTGAAAAATGACCTCGAGTTGCACCAGGGGAGGTTTAGATCAGATATCCAGAAAAATTTGTTCATTGAGAGAGTTCTCAGCCCTGTCAGAGGCTGCCCAGGCAGTGGGGGAATCGCCATCCCTCATGGGGTTCGAAAACCGTGTGGCACCTGGACAGGGTTTAGCAGGCACGGTGGAGTTGGGCTGGTGTTGGACTTGTCCAGCCTTAATGATTCCCCGATTCTACAATTCTGTAACAAGAGGGTTTTAACTCTATTCTTATTGTATTCTATTGATGTTCACCTTCAGGATGGTGTTTTTACCCTCTTTCATAGAATCACCAGTTTTAGAAAAGACCTCTTGGATCATCAAGTCCAACCACTCCTATCTGCCACTAAACCAGAAATAAAGAGCACTTTGCCATGAATTAAACTTTTACAACGAAATGAGCTTTACACTTCTACATTCACTGTGTTTTAAATTACAAATGACGGAGTATCAGAGCTGGAAAAAAACGCTCTACGTGTCAGGAGTTCTTGCTCGCACTTTTACCCACGTTAAGAAGAACTGGGGCCGGTTCCTGGTTTGCAGGATCTCCCCATCCCTGTGGAACAGCCTCCGCAGAGCTCTGCTCGCCCCGTTCCGCACTGAGGGGCTCCCACGGGATGGTGAGTCCTGCATGAAGCCGGAGCCCCCGTGGAGGGAACCCCTTGATTCCAAGCTCCGGATCGCTGAAACCTCCGTGTAGGAGCAACTAGGGAAGGGCTCCCGGCTCCAGGAAAGGGAAGAGCCCGGAGCCCCGGGTGCTGCTGTGCCCCCATCCCCGATCCCATCCTGCTCTCCATCCCGGTGCTGCTCTGGCCCCCATCCCCGATCCCATCCTGCTCTCCATCCCGGTGCTGCTCTGCCCCATCCCCGATCCCATCCCGCTCCTCATCCCGGTCCTGCTGAACCCCATCTCCGATCCCCCCGCGCCTCCATCCCGGTCCTGCTGTGCCGCCGTCCCCGATCCCATCCCGCTCCCCATCCCGGTCCTGCTGTGCCCCCACCCGGCCCCATCCCGGTCCCATCCCTGTGCTGCTGTGCCCCATCCCCGTCCCCTCCCCCCCGCGCCCCCCACCCCGTCCCGTCATGCCCCATCCCTTATCCCATTCCCTCGCGCCCCCCACCCCGTTCCCCTATTCTCCCCCATCCTGGTCCTCCATCCCCTATCCTGCCATGGCCTCATCCCCGAGTTCCCCCCCGCGCCCCCCATCCCGTCCCATTCCCGCTCCCATCCCCGTCCCTCTCCCCGTCCCCCACCCCCGCTCCCTCTCCCCGTGCCCCATCCCCGCTCCCCCCGCGCCGGTCCCGTCCCCTCCCCCCGTGTCCCTGCCCCCGGTCCCCGCAGGCGGCGGCGGGGCGGGAGGCGGAGCCCGCGTTGCCGGTGGCCGCGGCCGCTCCCCCCGCGCTCGGTGCCCGCCGGGAGCGGAGCCCCCGCCCCCGCCCCGGGTCCCGCAGGTTCCTGCCCGGTAGCCGCGTCCCTCGGAGCAGCCGCGGCGGGAGGAGAGACCCAGCGGGAGGCGGGATGCTCGGTGGGCTGGGGCTCCCCCCTCACCTCCCTGCTGCTTCCCGGGATTTGGGCTCCTCTCACCTCCCTGCTGCTTCCCGGGATTTGGGGCTCCCCCCTCACCTCCCTGCTGCTTCCTGGGATTGGGGGCTCCCCTCAATCTTCTTGCTGCTTCCTGGGGAGTTTGGGGCTCCTCTCAGTCTTCCTGCTGCTTCCTGGGAGTTGGGGCTCCTCTCAGTTTCCTGCTGCTTCCCAGGATTTGGTGCTTCTCTCCAACCTCCCCGCTGCTTCCCGGATTTGGAGCTCCCCTCTCACCTCCCCTGCTGCTGTGGCGGGATTTGGGTCTTCCCTCATCTCCCTGCTGCTTCCCAGGATTTGGGGCTTCCCTCGTACCTCCTTGCCCTTTTCCTGGGATTTGGGGCTCCCCTCACACTTCTCTGCACAGGATTTGGGGCTCCCCTCGCACCTCCCGACTGCTGCACAGAGATTTCCTTCTCTTTACTTTACACTATTTTTTATATAAATACCAATTTTTTTTTTTTTTTTTTTTTTTTTTTTTAACAAAAAGACCAAACCAACCACCCTCAGACCTGCACAGCTTCCCCAGGCTGCTGGAAATCACGTTTCCCAAGGAATTACAGCGCCAATTCTACCCATCCCGGCCCCACAGGCTCTGCCGAGCTGGTTCTTTTCCCTTCTCAATCACTTTTTCTTTCCACAGCTGTGCGATCGCTTGGAATTTTGGCTTTTACTGGAAATACCTCAGTGTAAATTCTCCCAGTTATGGAGACTCCTTGATCCATTCCAGGTGACCTTTGGGCAGAGCTGGAACTTCATATTTCATTTTGTGGGGGGGCCTTTAGTCGGGATCTTCTTGATGTTTGCTTGGAAGTGTCGTACCGGAACTCCGATGTGCGCAGGAATAGTGCGCGAGAAACCAGATCCGCTGAAGACCTCTTCCTTGGTGCCTGTTTGATTTGGGATTGAAAACTTTGAAAGTGTTTTGGGGCCTTTTATTTCCTGGGAACTTGAGACTATGAAGAAAAGCTCTGTACTTTATTGATGATCCTCGGGAAATGCACCTGGAGTCCGACGCTGAATACGAATTGCTGGGAGAAAAGGAAAACTGACCTCTAAACTTGAATGAAGTGCTTCTGGCACGAGAAGGATGGAGGTGATCAACACGGTTTGGAGGAGAGTGGGACAGAACCAAATTGCTTTTTCACCATAAAGTCAGGAAGACCCTCCTGTGGAATTCCTGAGCAAGGATCCGCGTAACTGCCGGAACATTCAAGGGGAAGGACTTGAGCTGACGCTGTGGGAACGCTGGCCAGCAGGTGAAGTGTCTCCAGAGGTGTTGGAGATGGATGTTTGGAACCTGTGGATCTTCCTAACTCTTGGCAGGAGACACAAGGACACCGCATCCGTGGGGAGGTCTCCAATGCCTCCTCTCCGTGGGACTGACAGGGTTCCTAACGCTCCCGCTCTTCCTGCCTATCAGAACTGATTTCTTGCTTGCAACCTGTTCCGCTGATCTTTCCGGATTTATCTGCTAGAGGAGGGACTCGCAACCGAGGATATTCTTGTAGTCTGTTTGTTTAAAAATATGCCTGGGAGCTCCCAGCGGCCTGCGCGCACGTGGCACACCCGGCGGAAGGGAAGGGGCGATGGCGAGACCGAGCCGTTGCCGGTGAGCAGCACTGGGGGTGGACGGGAGCCTCCTCGCTCTCCCTCCACCTCCCCATTGCAGGGGCCTTGCACTCTTGGAAACCCGACGAGGCTTTGCCAACGGCTGAGCCCGCCGCAGGGCGAGGACGCATTCCCGAGCGGTATGTGTGGCCGGAGCCCGTTGCTGGTAGCATGAGCGCTGGCCCCCTGCGGCAGCCGGCTCTCCTCTGGCCTTGGCTGCTGATGGCGACGCTGCAGGCAGGACTGGGCCAGCCAAGGCTAGCGCTGGCGGCTGTGGGCGAGCCAGAGCGGGGCGGCAGCGCAGAAAGCCATCATTAGGGTGATCCCCCTGAAAGTTGAGCCAATCGTCCTGGAAGGGGAGTTTGCAAACGTCGCTGAGGTGACTCCAGCTGAGGGAAAACTGCTCCAGGTAAGAGCAGCTTTATTTTATCCACTCTCTCCTCTCCTCTCTCTCCTCTCCTCTCCTCTCCTCTCCTCTCCTCTCCTCTCCTCTCCTCTCCTCTCCTCTCCTCTCCTCTCCTCAGCTCTCAGCACGTCTTTGGTTTGATTTCCCCACTGATGCAAGGAGAGATGTTTGCTGGGAGCTGCCCACCCGTGTGTTTTGCCCCGTCTCCCCAGCCCCGTGCACGGTTGGAGGCAGATGAGATCGGGCAGGCGATCCTTCACTTGGTCACGATTTGTAGTGAGGTTGTATGAATGCCTAGTGCTGGCTGTGGTCAGTTGATCCCAAAGATTATTGTGTGTCTTAATGGATGTTATAAAGCCAAGTGTGTCGAGTCTCGAGCTGGGACACTAAACATCAGACAGAAAGCATCAATCCTTTTATTTTGTGCAATCCACAAAGTTTTCCACACCTTTCTGCCAGTGGCTGGAGTTCCCTTGCAGCCGAAGTGCACAGCCAGGCTGCCCACCAGCATTCCTGCCCCTGCCAGTTGCTGTCCCATGCGTTGCCTCTACCCAACAGTTGGATTTTACTTGCCCAGGGGTTCCTGTGGTATCACCACAGGTATCTCTGCCAAGGAAATTGCTGCTGGGTTCTGACCTTTCCTAAGGAAAGAACACCTGGACATCCCACCACGGGGTGCAGATGTTGTTCATTGCTGGGGAACAACCCCATCCTCTGCATGTACCGAGCTCTGAGCTCTCCCGAGACTGTGCTCATGATTTGCTTGTCAGTCATGTGCTTTGTTCTTGAAAATAGAAAATGACAGAGCCTGCGTTAATATTAAATCCTCGGTTCTGCTTGGCTTTTGCCAGTTTTGACTTTCCAAATGTGTCACGCTGTAATTTAATTCAATTTGTAGCTTGGAAATTTAAGTTAAAGTAATAAATTTTGTACAGCATAGAAAAGAAATACAGATGAGCCACGTTTAGAACAGTCACCTGTCTGAAAGTGAAAATGGGCCATTCGTGGCATTTATAAAGCCTGTGTTCCATGCCTGTTTAACAACTCAGAATAAAAGTTAAGCTGTAAAATTACGTTACCAGGCTAAAAAAAATATCTTAGACAAATGTACTCAAGGTTCTGTTCTGTCATGAGGCCGTGTCCTGGAAAGTCAATATTTATTCCTTACCAAAACTGCAGTGGTGTTGCAACGGGGCACAAAGTGGAGAGCGGGGACCTTTGTGGAAGGAGAAGGGGGTAAAACCCTGCTGTGGGATGTGGGAGGGGGTTGGACAAATGCAGTGGCACAATGTTTTCGTATTGTCTGCCGTCACAGGAGTAAATGAAAATCCGATGAAGTCAGGAATAATGTTGGTTTTACAAATCAACTGACCTCTTTACAAATCCCCCTGAAAACGAAGAGGGCTGGGGAAATGCTCCCCTCCTCCGCCAAGTTTGTCTGCGCAGACGCTGACATGCACTGTTCGTGGTTTCAGGCCTTCGTTCTCCCACTCTGGCTGTGCAGGTGATCACTCCTATTCCACATCCCACTGAATCCAGTGCAGAAAGCCTTCCGGACCTGGTTCCGGATGGCAGTGTTGGGATAGGGGTGCTGGGCTGTGCCTCCTGCTGAAGGATGTTTGCCCGGTGCCAGGCACTGTGTGCTGGGAAAGCTTCATCCCTGGGATCTCCTGTGTGGATCTGACGGTGGAGTCTTTGGTTCTGCCACCACGCAGCACAACTCCAAATATAAAATGGCACTTGAACTGGTCTGGGCCTTGATCCTGCAGTGGGTTCCTGCCTCTGGAAAGTCAAAATGGGAAACAGGAGCTGTAGTTGTTAAGGGACAAACTAAGAAAGAAGTGGATGGGAGGGATTATTTTTAGTTCGCCTTTAGATAGTCTGGTATTAAATACACCTGAACTGGGCTTTATGGGGACATCTCATTTTACAGGTGGTTGTCAGCATCCCGATCTTCCAAAAACGTTAGCACATGTGCTTAACTTTCATGTCACTGGAACCTATATTTAAATAAACTTTAGCCTGTTCACATATAGAATCATAGAGTTGTTAAGGGTGGCAAAGCCTTCTCAGCTCATCCAGTCCAACCGTCAGCCCAACCCCACCATGCTCCAGGGCTGGAGACTCCCCCACTGCCCTGGACAGCCTCTGCCAGGGCTTCACTACTCTTTGGGTAAAAAAATTTTTCCTGATGTCAAATCTAAACCTCTCCTGGCACAACTTGAGGCCATAACAGGTTCTGTATAGGCAATGCGGGTCTATAACATGATTATCTTTGCAGTTAATGAGTTAAGGCAGTCTTGAGTTTCACACCAATTTTGAGTAGGTCTTCTTGGCTGTGCAGACCCTGTAAGATGCTGCCGGCCCTCATGCCCAGTGCAGGAGGACACAGTGCAGAGCTTGGCTTGGCAGAGGAGAGTGGATGGCCCAGTCCTGTTCTCAAAGCAATGCTATTAGCTCAGTGGCACAACAGGATTGCTTAAGGGTAAAGTGGTGCAGAATTAGCCCTGTATTCGGTTAAAGATCTCTTTACCTTATAATTATCTCCGCAGTGTTTTAGTCAGTAAGTTTTGAGAAATCCATTCTTCATTTAGTATAGAAGATCCAGGATGTAGGCGAGGATCCTCACCAAATTTGCTCCTACCAGACCATTTTCTTGGGTTCATTTCTCCCTTCCATATTCCCTGAGATCATCTACAGAAATGGACTTTGATTGTGGTGTTTTATGTTCTTAGCCGCTAACTTCAAAAATACCTTCTTGACCTATAATAAAATAACTGCAGCGTCAAATTCCTCCTCATCCCCCCTCACCCCTGTGACTGTTTCTGCTGGGAAATCTCTGGATTTTTGGGTTTGCAGGGATGGAATGGGGAGGGGAGCCGTTGGATGCCCTGCCTGCCGCTGGCCCCATTCAGCTGCAGGCAGGCAGTGTCACCTCCGGCGCTCTACACGCTGCGTTGTGATGCAAAGGGAGAGGAATTTCTCAAGCAGGCAGAGCCACTGAGGAGTTTATAGGTCAGAAAACCAACACCTTCGACTTCTTACAGAACTCATCTTCAGGTTTCTTCTGAGCACACGTTGGCTCTGACAGCACATGCTCCACATGGCAACCATTGCCTAACGCAGGAGCAATGGTGTTGTGAACCCATTTGCCATTTCCCAATTTCTGCAGGTTTGGATCACTGTTTGGATCACTGTTGAGTTACTCCAGCAACATGGACTTCAAAACAAGTCACGGAGAAGTCAAACACTGCCCTGTGTTAAAGTTGGAAAAGCCCAAACATTATAGACAAGTAGGTTGGAAAGAACACGTGTGGATCTTACTGATAACGGGCAATCCATGAGCAGCTTGGGATCCAACGTGCCCTCTGGATGGCAATTCCTAGTGCAGTGTGCACACCAGCTCCCTTTGTTAGGGCCAGTAATGCAAGGTTTACAGCCCCCACTCTGGTGGATGTTTTCACTGTTCTGTGGCTGATTTTGAGGAATGAATCGTGGTTTCCTTTTCGCCTGTGCCTCAGTCTCCGCCTGATACTGGAGAGAGTGGATGTTGTCAGTTTGAAAATAGACAGGGAAATAAGGAAAGCCGTGGGAAGAACCAGAGTACGCCACTGTAGAGACCTGAGAGAGAGAGATTGAAGTGTTTTCCAGATTCAGTTACTAAAGAATTCATGTGCAAATCTGATTGTGGGAGAAAAAAACTTTATTTGAGAAAAGGTGTATGTACAAGCAGATAGAATTAAACCTGATACATTAACAGCTTATTTTAAATTTGAGTGTGTGTAATCCCAGTCTTGTATCAAAGGAAAAGGATGATCCGTTAGTGTGTGTGGTGAAGCTGGGATCATTACAGCCTCCAGTTCTGGGAGTAATGTTTTGGCAATGTTAAAAGTTTGGAATAAGTCCCAAACAATGATATTTGAAAAGAGATTGATAAATTCGAACTGCTCTGTTCTTTGCCTCCCTAGAGAAGGCAGAGCAATCATTGATCACCAGTCACTTGATGTGCCTCAATGTAGCAAAAGCTTGTAGAGAGGTGGAAGAGCAGAGCAGGCAAAAGTATAATCAGTTTGTCCAACATGCATTATTTTATTGCCAGTCACACAATACTTTGTTTCGTTCCCATATAATCTCAGCAGTTAAATAGGGAAGTGATTGCAGGAGAAAGTCAACTTTCATTTCCCCACTGAGCACACTGTTTTAACTCATGACTGCAGGGAAAACCCTTGGGAACACTGAGCGAACTCCCTGAAGTCCCTGAACCCCAAGAGCAAGGATCAGCCTCTTTGTTCTCCTCCCAAACAAACCAGTTATTTAAAAACCATGTCTGTAAAAGTTATTCTTCTATTTAGGGTGGGATGAGTGAGAATAAGATATTTGCCCAGAGATATGTCTTAGTAGTGGACAGGTATGGTTGCACTCTATCTCAAAGGTCTTTTCCAACTGAATGATTCCATGATTCTAAGAGGAAGATCCTGAACTGAAAGTTGAAGTGTACAACTCAGAAGTTGAAAGGCAAACATAGATGTATTCAGAAAAGCAGCGCAGTGTGTTTGTAATAGCAATGATCAGTGAAAATGCTACTATGAACCCAACACGGCCATCCTGGAAAGGGCGAGTGTTTCCAGTGCTGCGATGCACAGTGCCATTGGAGAATATAATCACCTACTTAACTGCTCATACAGGGTTCCACTCCCGGCCCATAAGGAAGTAAATATATTAGTAAGTCTTCTACACTACTGCCTCCTGGATCAACAAAAGGATGTTGAGTGCATAATGTTGACAGAGATCAAAGAAGTGGGAAAGTCTAACCAAATGATAATGGGGACTTAAATTACCTGTGAATAAACTGGTCCGATAGCACAATACGAGTCAGTTCAAAGCAGCAATTTCTGCCTCTTGGAACAGCTAGTACTAGAGTACACAGTGAGAGATTCCTGACTTGGTGTTAAGTAATGTGCAAGAACTGGCTCAAAAGCAGGTGAGAACTGAGCCGATCACGTTGGCTGCAGCGTAACACAATGTATTGCCCAAGTACCAAAAAATGGAATCCTGACACTGACCTGTAGAATGGGAAACTGCACTGAAGTGAAACAGTGGGATGACTCTTACGGCTTAAAAAAATATCTTTGGATGTGCCATAGATACTGCTCAGGAAAGTGAAAGCAATCTTGGGAAGCACAGAGAGCACTGGATCGGAAAGGCAGCGGTCACCCGATACTAGAAATGTTTTGCTGTGTGGGTGGGGAGGCCCTGGCCCAGGTTGCCCAGAGAAGCTGTGGCTGCCCCATCCCTGGAGGTGTTCAACGCAGCTTTGAGCACCCTGATCCAGTGGGAGGTGTCCCTGCCCATGGCAGAGGGTTGGAACTGGATGGGCTTTAAGGTCCCTTCCAACCCAAACCATTCCATGATTCTATGAAACTGCTTGGGCCAAACAGATCTTTAAAAAATTGGACCTATAGCATTAGTATGGGATCAACACAGTATACAGGATAACCCGCAGTGCGGATGACCACGGCATTAGTATTGGTACAGGATTTAGGTGTATCTGAAAGATACATCACAATCCAGATAGAGAGGAGAGACTCTCAGCTGGAGTCAGCTGCTAGAAAAAGCTGAACTTAGAGGCCGTTTCTGAACTTCCATCCTTCTCTTGGACACATGCAGAGGCTGAGCTGGGGCTTTGCATGGTGTGGCTTTTCCTTTCCTGACCAAGAAAACATGTGGTGGGAAACTGTTCTCCGTTTGAGAGTGAGTTTGAAGGTAAATAGTAAAAGTAGAGAGTAAATTTTCCAGCTCCCCAGTGCACCATCTGATGCTGGCCATTGTTGTGGTGGAATTATTTGTGACAAATGTAGACGCAGACTCATCCCAAATCAAATATTTTCAGTACTAAAAAGGTCCCGGATCAGGAAGCCCAAGTAATTATCTGGGGGGGGCATAAATAGGAGAAACAAACCCAACTGCAGCAGAGCATGGATCCATAGTCAGGTGGCTAGATCAACAGGCTAGGGTGCGTGACAGTCAACTGAGAACTGCTGGCCATGCACACCCATCCTGGAATAGACCCAAGGAGCAAGTGGACGTTTCCCAAAGATAAGCTGGCAGAGGGGTGAGATCACAAGAGCAGGGAAATGAGCCTCAGGCATTCCTGTTGGCCGTAGTCAGGCTGGATTTGTAGGCTGGATGGTTCTGAGCCACCAGAGAAATTACTTTTTGTTTTATACCTCCAGTAACGCAGTTGGCATTTTGTGCAGGTTATGGAAGGCGGTTCTGAATTGCATCTGAATTCATTATTTTTAAACAAAAACTTCCAGAATTGTCAAAGTAATACAAACGTCATCAACTTTGTATGATCAGAGAGAGAGCTCTTCTGTATGAAACTTGTGTCTGCTCCATCCCTGGAGGTGTTCAAGGCCTGGTTGGATGGGGCTTTGAGCCCTCTGATCCAGTGGGAGGTATCCCTGCCTGTGGCAGGTGGTGGGACTGGATGGGCTTTGAGGTCCCTTCCAACCCAGACCATTCCATGATTCTATGACTTCATTTTGGACAAGAATTGGCATGCGTTTTTCAGTATTTTATCTCTATTACCCCATGTGTAGAGCTCTCAAACATGCCTGAAAGCTTTCTGTAGATTTTCTCCAAAAGTCTTCGTAGGAAAACAAGCAATTTTTACCTAAAAGGAAGAGAAGTGTCAAATAAGTGCAGTGGAGAACGTGCAGTATTGTTTGATCTTCAGGTCTGTCTTCAGTATCATAAAGATCTGTGTTGCATGGGTTGCCAGGCATCAAATATATGAAATTTTGGTTTACAAACAGAGCAGATTTGTAAGCCGACCCTCTGTAGAGGGTCCTGTATCACAGTGGAGCAATCCTCTTTTATCGCCCTTTTGGGCTTCCCCCCATTGTAAGTCTTGAAAGTCGATACAGATGGGAAGACAGTAGGCGTAGGTGATGTTGATGGTCATAGAATCATTAAGGTTGGAGAAGACCTCTCAGCTCATCCAGTCCAACCATCAGTCCAACCACTCCATGCCTGCTAAACCATGTCCACCGGTACCACATCTACATGTTTGTTGACCCCCCTCCAGGGCTGGAGACTCCACCACTGCCCTGAGTAGGCTGTTCCAATGCTTCACCACTCATTGTCATGGTGGTCTCTTCTGTCTTTGAGTTCTGTGATTTGGTCTTTTTGAATATTTGTTTATTCTCTCCTTGTTTCACTGGCTGTAAGGCAGGAGAAGTTGTGTGTGGCCTTTCATTTGCCCGTGACACTTTCAGTCTTGGGACCTTTCCACCTCTTTTTTTTTTTTTTTTTTTTTAGGAGCATCAGGGACTGGTCTTACCCTGAAACAAGGTGCCAAAACATGGAGGTCAGTGTTCACAAGCAGAGAGGATATTGTTTCAAATGTGCTTAGGTTATAGGGGTTACTCTCGTGCACAAGACGGAACAGATCACTAGATTGAAGTGGAAGACTTTCTTCCCCCCTGCAGCCACCCTGTTCAAATTATCTGAAATTCTGGGTGTGTATCCTCTTCCTCTGCAGCTTGAGACATGAATCATCCGTCTAGATCAACAGATGTATTCTCACCTCGTCACTTCCCTCACCCTAAAGGGGCTGGTTAAGGGCATTAGTGGCCCTTTGATCTCTCTTTTGTTCTTCATCTCAGTAATTTGGTCTCCACTGATCAAATGGGTTCGTCTAACTCATATTAATGTGCTCAGTATCAGGGTAGTGGCAGGAATGCAATGGGTTCTCACACACAGAAGTTTTGGCTGGGCAGCTGAATTAATTCCTCTGGCCATAAACTGTGAAGCAAATTATCAGTTTTTCACAAAGTTCAGTTATGACATGTTAACGTCAAATGTAAGTAGAGCAGTTTGAGGATTAAATTTGCTCTTGTTTTGACAAAAGGCGTGTGAATTCTAGTTCAGAATTACATGAAAGAATAGAATTTAGACTCCTTATTTCTACTGCCCTTCAGCAACTGCTTTTCCTAGAGGTCTTTGTTCAGCCAAGTGGGTTTGCTTGAATGCCGGTGCATCGCTGTGGAAGGGATGCACACTGCAGGCACTCAAAGAGAAGGACACGTGGATTGAGTTGGATCCAGATATGAAAAATGAACAGCACGCCAGTCCTGTTACAGACGTGAAGCAGTTTGCCTTACAAAGGCCAAAATGCCCGATCATAGAGCAGAGCAGATGCAGTGAAGATAGGGGCTGAAAAAAGATTTGGGGTAATTGCCACATGGTAGAGCAGAAGGGACAACTTGAGGACATCTCGGTAGTGAATGGAGAATGTTGGTTCTTTCGTTGGTTGAGTTTTATGCAGGATCCTGGCAGCACTGTATGTGTCTCTTGTGACTCCTTACTTGGTACAGCCAGTGTGCCTTTAGAAGTCTTCCTAAAAGAGTAAATTTCTTTGTGGAATACTTTCTTTAAGGGTGTAGACTTCAAAGGGGTAGACTAGGAGGATGCACCATGTCTTTAACTCATGGAAGAACTAGTGTGCTGTTTATATTCATTAGGAACGCTATCATTGGTACAGACAGAAAGACCCCAGTGTCAGGTGCATTCATCAGGAACATGTTTCCTCTCGAAGACATTGGCCAATGCTGAATGCTGGAACCTGTGACCAAAGTATCATCAGTTCTATGTATTAAAATCTCGGAGTGCACCTTGCACCATCCTGCTCCTGGACACCAGATCTCAGGATATAACTGATGGATCTTAGTCCTTCCACTAATTTCTGCCATTGCTGTCCTCCCTCTTCTTCTAGTTTTGTGGACAGACTAGGAGCTCAGCTGGAATCAATGTTGCAGCACGCGATCAGTGCTAGGGACTGAGAAGAAGATGTATGCTGGTCAATTTTGCAGCTTCCTGACCTTTTCAAGGACATCTGTTACAAGATATCATTGTGGCAGGAAACTGCTCACTAGTGCTGGATCTGTTCATCCCTCCTGGCATTTCTGATGAGTTGTGTATATTGTTGGTAGCAGAGGCTGCATCTTTGATGCCTGTTGAAGGGTTTGGGTAAGGTACCTGCTCCTGGATGTTTGCTTCTCTTTATCGTAACTGTATCTCAGTACCAGGTATTCTTGTGGTTGAAATAAGAGCCTCTCTACATATTAGAGAATATATATATATTTAATAGGTCCGTTGGCATCTATAACTCTCCTCTTGCCTAGGAGTGAATCGTGGTCGCTTGTGGACATCAGGTGTTTGGTCACCAAGAAGACCAGTAGATCTGTTAAGTCGGAAGTAAATTAAAACCCTTGCTAACCAACCATATCATTTGTATTTTAAGGTCTTCATGTTCATGTAACATCAAACCAGATACTCTGATTTTACATCCTTTCTATCGGAAGCCATGGAGCCAGGGAATCCAGTGTGCCTGGTGGCAACTCAGGAATGCTGAATGTATCAGTGGTAGAAAGCTGTTTAAGCTCACAGGGTCCCAGTGAGAAATGTGGGAGAACATCTGAAAGGCCAGGCTGCAGAATTGAGGGATTTGCAAAGCTGACTTCTTTGCCTCAGTTTCCAACAAGTACTATTTCCATTGCCTATAGGCCAGCATCTTTCCTGGATCACTGGTAAACACATTCTTGATTCTGAAGGATTAATTGATACCTGTCTAATCCTTCTTCCCTCAAAAGCCTGCTGCAAGACAAAACAAGGTGCATTAGTGGCAATCCTGCAATCTGGCTGGGACAGGCGGAGGAAATGCTATAGCCAGAGTTACCAGAGAATCTTTGTCAGTCATCCTGGATTGACTTGCACAGAAGTCAAGACATTTGCTCCAATCCCTCCTCTGAACCCCTGCCTCTGGATTGTGGTGCTCGTTAATGGTTGTTAGTAGAAGTCTCTCTTAGTGTAGACATCTCATCCCTACATAGACCTGTGTTTTGGTGATTCTGGTGTGTTCCCTGGGACTGATGAGCAGTAAAGTACAGATTCCTTCAGTACTGTTACCTGAGCAACTATTTCTGTCTGAGGCATTTACAATTTTCTTTGGACCTCCTGGTCCTAAAATTCTTTATGGAGCTTTGCTGAAAGTGTTGACCTCTGTCCCAGCATGGGGTCTTGAGCAGGGTCTCACCATCCAGACAGCATGATAACATGAGCCTGCACCAGCTTGTTTCTTATTCTAACCATGTTCTTAAATGTGGCTTTCCTGGTAGCAAGAAGTTCTGCCAGAGGGCAAGAAAGACCAACTGCTGAATGTCTGGCATCCAGTGTCTTTATTCTCCCATTCCCAGATAAGATTTCCTATATGCTTTCCTGAGGTCATATCTAAGTTTCACTGGAGCCAGAAAATAGGCCTTCTTTTCCCCCGCAGCGAACCCTGGATCTCCATGGACGAAGCAATATGTCTTCTCTGATGTTTGATGTCAAGCAGACCATCTCCTTCCTGTCTGCACAGAGCCAAACCTGTCAGGTGGCCTCCGTTCACCTGTGTCATGAACTGGGAAATAAAGAGGTGCAGTGATACTGGTAATTGCATAACATATTGTATCAGGAGATGTTATGATACGGCCTAAATGTTCCTGCCTCCGGCCAGCAGTAAATTCCACGAAAGGTCAAGTTGTACACAAGCTTCTCTGGAGGATGTCTCCATTCTCGATGTCTGCAGAGCTGGCTGGTGGCATTCCATTATACTCTATACCATTGCAGATGCTTCCAAGAATGATGCCAAATTGTGGTTTCCAGGCTACTCCAAAATGCCTGAGACGCCCCTCCCCATGTCTTGTGGGGAGAGACAGAGAGGACTTGCTTGGAGTTACTTTCTGAGTACGTACGTGTATGTCATTTGAAGAAAAGAAGGTAACGTGGTAGTCATTGGGCTGTTTCGAGATGTGTAGGACCAGTCCACGTTAACTGCTCTCTCTGTTTCCACCGCAGTCTTGTAGTTGGGATGAGCTGTAGGCCCACAATGAAGAGTATATCCACAATGTGCATCTCAAAGAAGACTGCTTAACGACAGTAAAATTTTTTTCTCCTTCCACAGCAGTAATCTGACTCTTGTGTCATGACTTACGAAGTGAGAGGACAACAGGTAAAATCTAACTGCAGTATTTATGGGTGGACGTGCTGCTTTGAGTAAACACGATGAATGCCAGCATTGAGAAGCCTGATGTCTCCATGGAGGCAAACTTCCTTATGTTTATTTAATTCTGTTGACCTAGTTAAGAACTTTGAGAGATTTTTAATAGCTTATAAACTCTGGTTAAGCGACCTTATGAACATGGGTTTAAGTAGATGGGCTGAAGAACTGTAGATGTTTTGTGAATATTCCTATGCTTCGGCCAGGCTGGATGGGGCTCTGGGCAACATGATCAAGTGGAAGATGTCCTGCCTATGTCAGGGGGGTTGGAACTGAATGGGCTTCAAGATCCCTTCTGACCCAAAGCATTCCATGATTCTATGATTCTATGACCTGAAAAGTTCTGTAGAACCTAGGTGAAAGCTGCTGACAGTTAAGACCTTTGGAGACATGTGTTTATCTTCACACAGATTTGAAAGAAATGTAGGAAGATTTTATGTTGACTCATAGGTTGTCTGTGTCCTGTTGGAGAGATGACGTTGTCTGGAGAGGTTAATGACAGTCTGGCTGCTTCTTGACTGTGTAAACCAGTCTCTAGTTTTGGCACGTGCTAAGGATTTCCTTTGATCCAGTATTGTGATTGCTGTAATCTTCAGTCTCCTCAGTCTGAATTGTACTCAGGGGATCCCATTTGACCTTTTGACCAGGATATCACACTGGCACTGTATGTTCAGTTGTTATTTTGTCATGATAGTGTCCTTTCATCGACCTTTGGTTGTTTTCAGAGTTGGTGCTTTCAGGGATGCAAGTGCCTCATCATTTGAGTATTTTCTGAGCTCTTCGTTCTGGTGTTATATCGGTGTCTATAACTGTGTCTAGAGGTACTAAAATGTCCATTGTTCCCATATGGCCAAAAGATCAGAGCTGATGGCAAGCCTTGTTTCTGCCATTGCTTCTGATGGTACAGGACTCTGTGTTGTCCAGGGCAGGATTGCCAGAACAAAGCAACTGTACATTTCTGCATTTAATCAACTGTTCTCGCTAAGTTGGTAGTTCTTAAATCACTTCACTTTAGTTCCATTTAAATTATTAAACTGAAGTGACTTGAGCCAAGTCAAGCAAATGGAATGATATATGTGCATATTGGATGTCATTCTCCATTATTCTTCTCCTAATTCTTCACCTGTAGATGCTTTGCTGTGTAGAGTTTTGCCCATATCTGCTGACTGATGAGAAGCTCAATATGAGCTGGCAATGCTCGCAGTCGAGACAGCCAATCGTATCCTGGGCAGCATCTAAAGAAGCATGGCCAGCAGGCGAGGGAGGGATTCTGCCATTCTACTCCGCTCTCGTGAGACCCCACCTGGAGTGCTGTTTCCAGTTCTGGAATCCCCAGTATAGGAAGGACATGGAGCTGTTGGAATGGTTTCAGAGGAAGCTACAAAGTTGATCCGAGGGCTGGAGCACCTTCCATATGAGACCAGGCTGAGAGAGTTGGGATTGCTCAGCCTGGAGAAGAGAAGGCTCTGGGGAGGCCTTATAGTGACCTTCCAGTGCAGAAGGAGGCTACAGGAAATCTGGGGGGAGACGTTTTAGGAGGGCATGGAGTGATAGGATGAGGAGGAATGTCTTTAAATTGGAAAGGGGAAGATTTAAATTAGACATTAGGAAGAAATTCTCCATGATAAGGGTGGGGAGGCCCTGGCCCAGGTTGCCCAGATAAGTGGTGGCTGCCCCATTCCTGGAGGTGTTCAAGGCCATGTGTGATGGGGCCTTGAGCAACCTGATCCAGTAGGGGGTGTCCCTGCCCATGGCAGAGGATGGAACTGGGTGGTCTTTAAGGTTCCTTCCAACTCAAACCATTCTTTGATTCTATGATTTTATCAATGATTGATGGCCAGATGTTAACCACTCCTGAATTGTTCATTAAGAAAGTGCAGTTCTACCAAACTCCCTTTTCTCTCTTCAGCTGAGAAATGAAACACACTGGTGTAAAGAATGAACTGAAATAGTGTGTTTATCAATTGGTTTTGGAGAAGTTATTCTTTTTACTACGCTCAGTTGACGCAAAGCCCAGCTGAGGGATCCATTTACCTGGCTTGGAAGGAATCTGTGTTGTTTTGTCTGTAACTGCTGCAATGATGAAGACTTGCAGTATAGAAACCATACAGGTTTTAAAACAGTAATGTCATCTAGTAGGATGAAAGATAGCTTGGTTGAGCTGGTAGAGCCAAGGGCTGACTTCTGTATGGGAGACATCCGTGAGCACTGGCTGGGGGGAGAACTGTGAGTTTTAAAGTTATTTCTCTTTCGTCTTTCAATGTTGATATTTGGATTTGTTTTGCTGGATTTCAGAGCACGTTCAGGAGTTCACCTGCCTTTCAGATATGTTTACAGTATTTACGTGTCATTTCCACTCAGGCTGCACCTGTAAGCTGATATCCTTGGGTTTCTCTTAGTTGCATTGTTTTGTTTTGCTTTGGTTTTGACCACATTTTAACAAGATAGGCATCTCCCAGTGTGTTTCCCCTTCATTTCAGTCATTGCCCTCTCTCGTGACTGATTTCCTGCACTCATCTGTTCTTGTATTGTGAGATATCGGTGTACAGCCCACCGACACCAGTGCATGAAGTCTGCACTGCATCAGATTATCATCTTAGGCCATTCATTAAAAGCTTCTCAGAGCACTAAATGAGGAAAAAAACACTAATTTCTCTGAACTCACTCCCTGAAGACACAACCTTTGTAAGCACAGATGCTTACCAGATACCTGGGAATTTGACATCATCTGACACTGAGATGGGAATTGATTTTCAAAGATAGAATCATAGAATCCTGAAGGTTGGAAAAGGCCTCTAAGCTCATCCAGTCCAACCATCAGCCCAACCTCACTGTGCCCACCAAACCTTGTCCCAAAGTGCCATGTCTACTCATTGTTTGAACCCCTCCAGGGATGGAGACTCCACTGCTGCCCTGGGCAGCCTCTGCCAGGGCTTCACCACTCTGTCAGTGAAGAAATTTTCCCTAATATCTAATCTAAACCTAACCTGGTGCAACATGAGGCCATTTCGTCTCATCCTATTGCTTCTTCCTTGGGAGAAGAGACCAGCACCCACCTCAACACAACCTCCTTTCAGGTAATTGTAGAGAGCATTATGCCTCTGAAATCATTCAGCAACTTGAAAATACAGTCCAGGTGTTTGTTATAAACTCAGTGTTTGCCACTGTTCTGACTTGCTGCAGAGCAACACCGAATAAGAAATACGTTAGAGTATATATAATGTTTGAACCATAAAGGAATTTGCAAGTAAAATTGAAGTTCTGCATTAAATAAACTAGGGAATAATTTTGACTCTTGAAGCCAGATGTGATATGTTTTCTTAAAATGAGCTAGGCAAGTATTCTCCTATGTTCTGCATCTTCTGAGCTCACTGTAGTGGTCTTGCCTGGTGAAAAAAATCCCTGGATAACTGTGATGCAATCTCATCAAGAAGCAAGGAGATGGCTGCCTTGAGTAACATAAGAATGCAATGTACTTTTGCCCGTTATCAACTGGAAGTTTAGGATCAAATGAGAAGCCAAGGTTGTAAATTCAAATAACGGAACAAAAGTCAAGTTGATAATGCCTTTTCTCTTTCCACTTATTGCCTGGTGATACTGTTTCAGTCTTACTTGAGCAGTCTTTGGTCAATGTTTATATAGAATCATAGAATGATTTGGGTTGGAAGGAACCTTAAAGCAGTTCCGCCCCCTCCCATGAGCAGGGACACCTCCCACAGTTGCTCCAAGCTCCATCCAATCTGGCCTTGAACCCCTCCAGGGATGGAGCAGCCACCACTGCTCTGGGCAACCTGGGCCAGGGCCTCCCCACCCTCACAGCAAAACATTTCTTCTTCAGATCTCATCTCAATCTCCTCTCTTGCAGCTCAAAACCATTCCCGCTTGTCCTGTTCCTGCACTCCCTGATCAAGAGCCCCTACCCAGCTTTCCTGTCATCTTTCCTCAGAGAATGTGATAAGAATTGTTTTTCTTTACTTTTAAACTTTCACTTGGCAGTCATGAATTACAGTGAATTACAGTGTATTATATATTTGTATTATTGATGATGTTCACAATTTTACAAGGTGCTCTGGGTAGAGCATCCTAGGCTCTTCTTCTCCAAAAGCTGTCCCACACCTTGTTTCTACCTGCCTATTTTTGCTGCCTGACTACTTATTCAATTTTGAGATAGAGCAGCCGTTATCAAATACACGGTCCAGCTATAGGTGTGCCACAGGTGGTATTGCATAGAATCATAGAATGATCGGGGCTGGAAGGGACCTCAAAGCCCATCCAGTTCCAACCCCCTGCCATGGTCAGGGACACCTCCCACTGGATCGGGTTGCTCAAGGCACCATCCAACCTGACCTTGAACATCTCCAGGGATGGGGCATTCATGACTTCTCTGGACAACATCTGCCAGTGCCTCACCAAACCTGTCCAACTCATTAAAACTGCAGAAAATGCTCAACTTTATTTACTAGTCTCATTTTCTGATGTTTTCATAAGTTAAATGAGCTCAAGGAGAAGTCCAGGATGGGGTGAGCAGTGGGGAACATGTGGCCAGGAACACAAGAGGAGGTGGAAGCTCTTAGCATCCTTTTGCTAGTTAAACCATACACTAGGCAGCCTGAGCTCCTTCAGGCAAGTCTTCACATCTTGAGATCAGATAATTTAAAAAAATACGGTTTCATCTGCAAATTTTGTCACCTTATTAATTTATCCTTTCCCCAGCAATTTATGACCATGCTGAAATGCTTTGCGTGGGCACTTCCTGGATTCCCCAGCAATGAACCGTGAAGCAAGCAACTCATTTAGCCTTTTCTGCAAATATTTTTTGAGTGCATCTTTTATTCCCCTTGTTGTTTGTTAGCCACAGAAACTTGCTAAGAGGCTTCCTGCTTCTGATGTGTTGAAAAAGGTTTTCTGGGCTGTGTGTACTTCCCTCGCATGTTTTTCTCTGTTGACCAATCTCCTTAGCTTGCCAGGATTGCAGTATCTTCTGCTCTCATCGTATGGACTGAAATTCCACTTTTTGAAGGTTGCCCTTTCCTTCTAGTAGTCCCCTCTCTGTCACTGTTCACTGCTGGTCTTTTGAGGTCCATCTCAGGTCCTTCTGCTTGATGACCTGGGTATACTCCAAGCCTCTAGCAAGAGATCGCCAAACCATTATTTTATCACCAGGACCCATTTTACCTTCTCGTTTCATTTCTAAAATGTCTTTCTGACCACTTTCCTTATTCTTAGAATTTGTTATGGCTTGAGAGGTTTTATGTATGTCACCATTGCCACCTTTATGAATGTCACCTTTACCACTTTCCTTAGGCTTCTTGGTCTCTGTTGTCACAATTATTAATTTTCCTTTCCTATGAACAGGGGGATTTGAATATACAGTGGTCACTATTACAGAAATTATCTATTTCAAATCAGAAACGTGGTGTACTTGACAGGATTAGAATCATAGAATCATTAAGGCTGGAAAAGCCCTCTAAACTCATCCAGTCCAACTGTCAGCCCATCCCCACCGTGCCTGCTAAACCATGTCACCAAGTGCCACAGCCACACGGTTTTTGAGCCCCTCCAGGGATGGAGATTCCCCCACTGCCCTGGGCAGCCTTTGACAGGGCTTCACCACTCTGTTGGTAGAGAAATTTTTCCTAATATCCAATCTAAACCTCCCCTTGTGCAACTTGAGACCATTTCCTCTCTCCCTGTCACTCGTTACTTGGGAGAAGAGCCCAGGACCCACCTCACCACAACCTCCTTTCCAGTAGCTGTAGGGAGCGATGAGGTCTCCCCTCAGCCTCCTCTTCTCCAGGCTGAAGAGCCGCAGGTCCCTCAGATGCTCCTCAAAGGACTTGTGCTCCATCTAGATTTCATCTACTTCAGAGATAGTTCTGAGTTGCTCCATAAAGAAGTTGATAAAGATGCCTCAAGCTGTCTTTAGGTCTGACTTCAATATACAGCATGTGCCCTGCCTGGATGGTGATAGTGGAAATCACGCATTCACACTGTGCTTTTCCTCTTCTGTCTCCTCTGCCACTTCCCTTAACTTTTCCTGGTCTCTGTTATCACCATGGTCAGTAGGTAGCTTTAATACTCTTTTTCCTTCAATAAAGGCATGGAACTGTATTTTCAATAAAGATCTCTGGAACTCTTTCATACAGTTAAATATATTTTTAGGTGATCTTTTTTTTTTAAGTGTATATCAACTGCCCAATCTAGTGCATTTTCCTGTATCTCTGGCATTACAGCATCCTCTGGATTAACTTCCTTACCTTGTATTTCCCAGATGCTCATGAAATGCATATTCCAATTTAAAAGTAGGCATTTTATTTCACCCAGCTTAACTTTCAGGCTTTGTTTTTTTTGTATGTGCAAGATAGATCGATCAATTGATTGATCTCTATAGGTATCTATTAGATATTTATATACATCTATACACACACACATATATTTATGTATACATTCATATACTTACCATGAGGGTGGGGAGGCCCTGGCCCAGGTTGCCCAGAGCAGTGGTGGCTGCCCCATCCCTGGAGGGGTTCCAGGCCAGGTTGGATGGGGCTTGGAGCCCCTGATCCAGTGGGAGGTGTCCCTGCCCATGGCCGGGGATTGAACTGGGTGGGCTTTAAGATCTCTTCCAACCCAAACCACTCCGTGATTATATGCGTATATACATATACGCACATGTAAGGGAGACATTTATTGATACCCATAGCTTTCTTGCCTGGTAGGTATCTGTGCAATAACCCGTTTTTCAGGTGCAGGACTTGAGAGACAAATTTTATATCCGGATTCCAGCTAGGAATGTGTAAAGCCTGACATGCAAAATTACTTTTTGAACCTGAGAGTGGTGTGGTAGGTGCTGCTCAAGTGGGGAGCACTGAGCGCTATGCGTTGCCTCCTGGAAATGCAGTTAATTGGAAAATGTTCACTGGAGTCGCTAGCCCCAAGCGAGGCAGAGGCAGGACGTGAGTCGGGTACAGACAGAGGCACTGGTCGAAGGTCTTAAGTGCTTAATCTCTGCATATGTTAATAAAAGTATTAGGCAGGCAACATGTTTCCTCTTGTTGTGTTATGGTTGAATTTCACATGCAGACAGCATGCCACGAACCTTGCTTTCCCTTGCCATCCCTTCAGCCCAGCAGCAGCTTTCCCGAGCCTGAGGCGCCGCAAGCTCTGACTCATTTACTTAATATTCCCCTAATGAAACTGCCCAGAGCCCTGGACCTCTTCTCCTCCAAAACAATCTTTCTCCTCCCTATTTTTCCACACCCTATGCTTTCTTCTCAGCTCCTGTCACATTCCTAATCAGACTTTTGCTGAGCTACCTTGAGCAGACCTTCCCTTCTCCCCAGTCCATCCTCCCCTGCCCAGTGCCCTCGTCCTCTGGCCAGCCCAGCCGCGGCAGGTGGGCTACGAGGACCAGCCCACACATCAAGGCTGGTTGGAAATGGCGATAGAGGTACCAGATGGCCTTTAGAGTGAAGCCAGGAGAGTGGGAAACAAGAAAAAGTGCTTCTTTAGCCACGGTGTGATGGGGAGAAAGGGATGACCCTGTCTGCATCATGGTCCTCTCCCCACCTTGGCTGTCTAGCAGGACCCAGGAGAGCTTGAAGCTGTGCTAATTGATAAGGCAGCCTTGGCCAGAGGACCGTGGGGCTGTGGCGGGGGAGCAGGAATGACTGCAGAGTGTTCCTTGTAGAAAGGATGGGAATGGCAGACAAGGCTTTAACTGGCCTGTGGGAAAACCTGCTCCCAGGGCCTTCTATAGTGTCTTGGGGAGCTGGAGGACACTGGAATGAGCAGAGCTCCAGCCCAGCAGGCTGCCACCAGGAATAACCCAAGAGCACCTGTGGTGTCTCCTGCCCAGCTTTGATGATGGATTTATTGTGGCTGCCCCATCCCTGGAGGTGTTCAAGGCCGGGTTGGATGGGACTTGGAGCAACCTCATCCCGTGGGAGGTATTCTTGCCCATGGCAGGGGTGGAACTGAATGGGCTTTAAGCTCCTTTCAGATCCAAACCATTCTGTAATTCTGAGGACCGCATTTGCACCTGAAATCCACGGGTGACGGGGCAGTCAAGGGAAGTGCAGACATGCAGCACATGTTCAGCTGCAATGCTGAGCAGACATTGGGAGTTTCATCTCCTTCCCCCTGCCCCAGCTCCATTGTATTTGCTTTCTCCTTGCTCAGAGGCTGCCCCTGAACACTGGGAGCTGCATAACAGCTGGGGGGGGCAGCTATTATTTATCTATAACATACAAATTATTATGTTAGCTACTAGTACTGCACAAGAGACTGCAAAACCAAACAGAAAAGCTGTCTGGTGGGAGTAGATGGAGAAAGGAAACACCTTCTACGGGTGAGCAGTGCACCTGTGGGTTTTCCTGGATGTGGGACACCAAATGGTACAGGAGCCAGCGTGACCCTAATTTAACCTCTTGGGATGGCGTGGCTGCATCGAGAGATGCTGGTGGGTGAGGAAATAGGTACTGGTGGTGTTACCACTGCTCATGATGAGGAACTGGATGGGCTTTAAAGTCCCTTCCAACCCAAACCATTCTATGATGCAGGTCAGTACAAATCTCCAAGGGGAAATTTCTTAAAGATCTCTGCACTGCTCATTCTTTTTTGTCCACACTGGTTATTTCACTGAAATATACAGTCCCACTCTGAAGGACTTTGGTCCTTGTGTTTCTGATGGGAAGAAGATCCCTGCACCCAGTGCTTGCTGTGAGCGTCAGAGCCATTTGGTGGGTATTGGTATTCAACAGGCAGCTGTGCGACCCTGACCAGGTTTTGTGGTCATTGGCTGGAGGATTTCTTCCTCCTGAGCAGCTCCCGGAGGACACACAGGTAGGTTTTGAGCAGCAGGAAAGAGGATTTATTTTTGGATGGATGATCCACCTGGCGAGGGGTGCGTGGTAGTGGGGAGGTAGGCAGAAATGCTGCACAGGGCAGGTGGGGAGATGCTGGGGAGGAGATTTGCCTCTGCTGAAGAGCATTAATGGGCTGAGGAATACTCCAGGGTCCATCCAGGTGTGCAAACGGGAGGAATAAAGCCATTTTAGGCTCATGGTGCAGAAAGTGCAGGCGGCTCGTGAACCTGGCGCATTGTGCTGGCAAGGAGAGGGCTGGTGGGTGTTCTTGTCGGTACTGCACACACAAAGCTCTCCTGGCCGGCTGCTCCTGCAGCCTGTACAGACAGGCCTGTGCTCCTCAAAGATGAGGGATCGGATTCTTGCCCTCCGGGGGTTTCCAGCCAGCACACAGTTCAGAGGAGCCCTTTCTTTCTCCTGCTGTTCACGCCCTGCAAAGAATTTTCTATCAACAAAAGAAATTGTTTTATAATCCACTTGATGTTCATCTCCAGTCCTGGGGGATGAAAGGGGTTTTGAAGGACCAGGGAAATGGAGCCTGGAAGTCGTGGAAGCAGGGGCCAGCAGCCAGTGGCATAGCCCTGCCAAGCTGGGGCAGAAGAATTCTGGGGGGACTCCAAAGTCAGTAAAGCTTCGGATGCAGCTCTAGGAGTGGGAGTAATCAGACAGAATGCCAGAGAAGGAACAATCCCTGGAAAGAAAGGGTTGAGGCATCCCTGGTAGGTTTTCTGTTAGGCTGAGAAGAAAGTTACTCTTGCAGCTTGTGTGACTGTACTTGAATGTCTGCGTTGAGTAGCTCATCATGAGAAGATCCTTGAAATTTTGGTTGTAGCTCAGGCTGTACCTCAGAGTCAATAAAATTGTGTCAAACTCAGAAGGATTTTCTTTGAATATGCTTGGTCATTATTCCAGGGAAAAAATGGTCTCTTTGAACTCTATGGCAGCCCTGTTCTGAATCACAGAAGCATAGAATAGTTTGGGTCGGAAGGGACCTCAAAGCCCATCCAGTTCCACCCCCTGCCATGGGCAGGGACACCTCGCACTGGATCAGGGGCTCCAGCCCCATCCAACCTGGCCTGGAACACCTCCAGGGATGGGGCAGCCACCACTGCCTTGGGTAACCTGGGCCAGGGCCTCCCCACCCTCACAGCAAAACATTTCCTCCTAAGATCTCATCTCAGGCTCCCCTCCTGCAGCACAAGACCGCTCCCCCTCATCCTCTCCCTGCACTCCCTGATCAAAAGCCCCTCCCCAGCTTCCCTGGAGCCCCTTTCAGTACTGGAAGCTGCTCTAAGGTCTCTCCTCAGCCTTCTCTTCTCCAGGCTGAACAACCTCTCAGCCTGTTCTTGTACGGGAGGTTCTTCAGCATTTGGATCATCTCCATGGCCTCCTCTGGCCTTGCTCCAACAGCTCCATGTCCTTCCTGTGCTGAGGACTCGAAACTGGATGGAGGGCTCCAGGTGGGGGTCTTACCAGAGCGGAGCAGAGGGGCAGAATCCTCTCCTTCACCTGCTGGTCCCACTGCTCTGGATGCAGCCCAGGATGCAGCTGGTTTCTGGACTGTGAGCTCCCATTGCCGGCTCATGTTGAGCTTCTCCTCCCCCAGCACCCCAGGTCCTTCTCCTCAGGGCTGCTCCCAATCCATTTTCCACTCACCCTGTGTTTGTTCTTGGGATTGCCCCAACCCATGAGCAAGACCTTGCACTTGGCGTTGTTGGACCTCATGAGGTTCGCACAGCCCCACTCATGCAGAGATGCAAAGGTGGGAAGTTATGAGAGCCTGTCTCATCAACATCAAGATCAAGACATATAGGACAACCTAGGGAAAGAAGGAAGGTGTCCTCCTGAAGAAAACGCATCCTGTGGGTTTTGCAGTTCATGGTTTTCAGAACTGCAACTCAGATGTGGATGAGCAGCAGATCTGAGTTTGTCCCTGCCAGTGAAATTACTGGAGAATTCTCATGGCAAACAGACATCATTCTTGTCCTCAGGAGTGTGAAACATGCAATCAGCATGCAGGCTCTGCCAGCTCTGAAATGGAGCTGCCACCAGCATCTTCTGGAGCCGTTACCCATCTGTTACCACTGGTACAAGTGGGTTATAGTGGGAGATAGACAACTTGCCATTTTTATCAGAGACATGCCCTGCCATCTCCTCTTAAGTGATGGAAATATTAAATGCTTCCAGATCCTATTCTACTATTTCTGTGCATGCTACTGCCTTGTTTCTAGCCCAGGTCCCACAGCCCTATCATGAAACCAGTACCTGTTGGCCATGTCTTAACCCTTTCAGGCTGCTATTAGGTGTCTGCTTTCAGCCTCTTGAAGCATAAACTTCTCAAAGCTCACAAAAAAACAGGGGCTCAGACAGCCCAATGATGGCTTCAGGATGAGGATGGGGCAGGGTTGTGGGCAGGTTGCTGAGGAACGTCATCAGAAGTGGGTCCGTGTGGAGGCACAGCCTCTGCTCTCAGGACGCACATAGAGGTGGGGCTGGCAAAATCAGGCTGGGCAGAAAAACTGTGTTGAGTTATCTGACCATGCTTGAGGCTGTGGTAAAGGCAGCTGCTGCTCCTCTTTGCAGCAGAGATGTCCCTGCCTGGATCTGAGGTGGTGGAGTCAGTATTTGTTAGAAAAAGCTGGAGGTATGGGCTTAGGAGCTGGACTTGGTTACCTTCCTGGTTTTCTTGGCTCCCATGAACGTGTTCAGAAGCTGGTGAGCTTGAAAAGGGACTTTTTTTTTTGTGCTTACAAAAGGCATTTTTTAAATGTCAAAGTTGAAAGTACTTTTCCTTTGCAAAAACAAAAAAATCACCACCAAGCCATCGGGAACTGGCTGGGCATGCAACCGTCTGAGCGGCTGGTCTGACTCTGTGGCATCTTGGTATTGTATCTCCTGGCCAGGAGCACCCACCAAACAACACACAACAGCCTTTGAGCTGTTTGTGTCAGAGTTGTTTGCTTACTTAATTTTAAAAGGACTACATCCAGATAATTGGAAGGATTGCTACATCATGATGCTCTGGAAGTGTCCTTTGGCACTTGGTTTACAAAAGCTCAATAGCAATGGGGTCAGTGGCCAGCTGGCCACCAAAGCAGGAAAGTGAATGACAACGAGAATAGTGTTTCATGGAGCTGCAGTGCCTGAGAGTGCTATGAGCTGTGAGGATGGATCACTTAATGGAATATGGGGAGTGCTGGGGGATGAGAAGCTCAACATGAGCTGGAAATATGCTATTGTGTATTTCAGAAAGTCAGCTGTGTCCCGGGCTGCATCCAGAGCAGTGGGACCAGCAGGTGAGGGAGAGGATTCTGCCCCTCTGCTCTGCTCTGGTGAGACCCCACCTGGAGCCCTCCATCCAGTTCTCGAGTCCTCAGCACAGGAAGGACATGGAGCTGTTGGAGCAAGGCCAGAGGAGGCCATGGAGATGATCCAAATGCTGAAGAACCTCCCGTACAAGAACAGGCTGAGAGGTTGTTCAGCCTGGAGAAGAGAAGGCTGAGGAGAGACCTTAGAGCAGCTTCCAGTACTGAAAGGGGCTCCAGGGAAGCTGGGGAGGGGCTCTTGATCAGGGAGGGCAGGGGGAGCGGTCTTGTGCTGCAGGAGGGGAGCCTGAGATGAGATCTTAGGAGGATATGTTTTGCTGTGAGGGTGGGGAGGCCCTGGCCCAGGTTGCCCAGAGCAGTGGTGGCTGCCTCATCCCTGGAGGGGTTCCAGGCCAGGTTGGATGGGGCTTGGAGCCCCTGATCCAGTGGGAGGTGTCCCTGCCCATGGCAGGGAGTGGAACTATATGGACTTTAATGTTCCTCCCAACCCAAACCATTCCATAATTGCATGACGTTAGCCACGGAGATGGCTCTTGATGATTGCTCAGCTGCATGCCAGCAGCAATGTCCATAGAAGGCAACAGTACATTGGTTGATATCCCCTCCCTGCACACACACGTGTCCCTGCAGGAGAAAGAGTATCGTGCTGCCCACTAAGGTGATGACTTTCGCTAGGGGTGGAAAGAACATTTGATACAGTTGGACAGAAGTGGCATCTCTGCAGGTTTCCAAAGAATGAGAAACAGCCACCCTTGGGCAGATCTCTAGAAGTACAGCTGTGTTTGGGAATTCCCCAACCCCCGGTAGCAGAGGTGATGGATGCGAACTGTGAGATCATAGGACTGGTGAATGAGAAATGCTCTTTGGGCTGTGGGCCTGCCCGCACAGTGAGGGGGCTGGTGATGAACAGCGCTGTCAATCCATGTGTGCCAGAAGAACGGCAGGCGCTTTGCAGACATGATGGCTTGATCATAGATGCAGGAAGAAGGCTTGGGCCAAGACAAGCGGGAATGAGGGGCTGTGGAACCCTTCGTGTTGGATAGATCCAGCAAGGAAGGTCACTTCTGGACTGTTTTTTTGGTATTAGAGCAGCATTTGAATGCTTTTCCAGAAGTGCCACCCCCACTGCCCCACAGCAGTTTGTCCAAGTTGACCTTAGTGGTTTCCTGCCAAAAATACCTGTGAACAACAATGACTTGTTAATGATTTATCCCAGTGTTCACAAGGGCTGCACTGATTCCTAATACAACAGAAACCACGGAAGCACTGCTCCGCAGGCTTTCAGGTTTTGGCATCAATGTTTTTTTTTGTCCTCACACAATGACGGGAATGAAGATTGCATGAAGAAGCCAAGGGCTTGGTGTACTGGGCAGTGTGAATGCACGTTGTTGGGTGTAATGTTAGGGAGCATTGGTGGGAAAATCAACTGGATTTACTGGAGCTGAGCTGTAATGAAGGATTGTCCCATCCAGAGTTTGCAGACAGTCATGAACGGACACTTGAGCAGCTTCTGTGCAGGAACACCAATGCCAGCGAGGCACAGCTGTATGGACAGTTTGCTTTCTGCAAAGAGAGTGGTAAATTCGTGTTCCATGGACCAGGCATAGCTCTGGCAATGGAACGGTGAGAGCAAGCCTTCGCCTTCCCTGGAGTTGGACACCTGCCGTTTTCACAGGTCGTCAGGGCAGAAGCATGGCGTCTTAGGTCATGGAGGGATCAAAACCTGTCTGTTCTTCTAGTGTGGCTGTGTAATAACCCCTTGATCTGACACCCTGCCTCGGTGAGAGGGAGCACAGTGAGATTAAAAGCAGCAGATACAGAGGGAGAATCGATGATTGCAACAACCACCTCCACCCTTCAGAGCCAAGAGAGGCAACCGAGCCCAGGAACTGGAGCCTGCATGAGTCAACTCATGGTGTAGATGGCTGGGTTTACACAATACAATGTTGTTTTGTCACTGAGCAGCTGTATGAGAAGCTCTAAACAATGCTAGACTCTCTTGTCAAGGACCAGTGTAACTGTTAGGAAAAAGCAGAGAGATTTGGAGAAGAGAAGGATGCAGGGAGACCTTAGGGCATCTTCCAGTGCTGAAAGGAACTGGACTCCCCAGGAAAGCTGGGGAGGGGCTCTTGAGCAGGGAGGGCAGGGGGAGGATGAGGGGGATGATCTTGTGCTGCAGGAGGAGAGATTGAGATGAGATTTGAGGAAGAAATATTTTGCTATGAGGGTGGGGAGGCCCTGGCCCAGGTTGCCCAGAGCCATGGTGGCTGCCCCATCCCTGGAGGTGTTCAAGGCCAGGTTGGATGGGGCTTTAATCACCCTGATCCAGTGGGAGGTGTCCCTGCCCATGGCAGGTGAGTTGGAAGTGGATGGGCTTAGAGGTCCCTTCCAACCCAAACCATTCCATGATTCTGCGTTCTTGTTATCCTGGCACGCATTCTCCTTTTGGATCTCCATCCCCTCTCTAGGAGATGCAGGTTGATGAGAGTTGGATCCTCCAGTGGAGGTGATGTTGCAGCTTTCACTGTTTCAAACAGTCTGTGAACGGCTCCCTTCCCAGTCTGCAGTGTGAAAAAAACAGTGTGAAAAAAAGCTCAGTCAGTCTGTGCTATTTTAAAGTAATATTTGGTCAAATTATTGGATGTCTTCGAGTAAAGACAGTGGGTAGGTAGTCTTCTAGTGGATCATATTCTGTTGAGCAAGGAAGTTATCTCACTTTCTGCCCCATTTGTCCTGGATCCTGTGTATCCGCAGCTCTGTGCTGCTCTAAACGCTGCAGATGAGGTGGCTGAAATGGAAATTTCTTCACCTTTTTGGCTTCAGCCCCTTGAATCCTGGGCCAAGAGCTGTGTCATCCTCACCCCTAAGAACCTCCACGTGAGACATGCCCTTTGGTCATGAATGCTGGAGTCTTCAGAGGCTCCCAGCAGACTGAAACTAAGGGGAAGAGTTTTCTGCTTATCTGCTTCAAGCTCCTCTCAGCGGGCCAGCTCAGCTCTTTGAACATCTGTGACATCTGCAGTAGCTGTGCTCCCTACAATGCAAGCTTGGTTACATGCAGCGAGGGTGTTAATAGCCAAAGGTCCGTCTGAGAGAGAGTAGAGATCTGTCTTGGAAGTCTCCTGGGAGAATATCTTCAGTGAAAAAATATAATAGTTATTGGCTTAGCTGAAACCCTCGATGGAGTTCACTTGCAGAGGACACTGTGGAAGAAAGGGAATCAGGTGTGTTTGTGAAACCCTCCAGGCTGCTGACCACCCTGCGCCAGGCGCATCCTCCAGAGCAGTGACTGCAATAATGCCGGCAAGGTGTAAAAAGTGGGAGACTGCTCTCTGAATGCTCTGGTCTCTGCTGGTTGTGAGAGATGGGTTGTAGGGTTATGTCAGTTTGGGGTCTTGCCCTGTGTGCCTGTGATGGAATCCTCATTTCTGCTCAGCATCTTAAGATATTGGTGAAAGAAATTTTCCAGCAATTCCAACTTTACTGTTTAAACTGGTGCGACCTTGTGTGGCCACGTGTTGTGTGAGCTTAAAAGAAGCTCATGTTTGTACATTGGAAAGGGGGAAGGCTGTCAGTGCGCCAGGCCTGCTACCCGAGACACTCCATCTTGTGTGCCTCCTGTAGCAGCCCAGGAGCTCAGCATCCCCAGGAGCCTAGAGCTGCATTCTTGGCATTCCTGCAGCTCCTTAGATGTCAGTGATGTCATCGATAGCAACCAGGGAATTGCAGATCCAGAGGGCCTGAACCATGTCTTAGCAAGTTCGAGCGGTAGGAGGAACCAATTTCTGTAGCACACTGCAACTGTGTGAGCAAGTTTTATTGAACCAAATCACAGCAAAATGTTATTTGCATCTTCATTTTCTGTCTCCTGGTGATACTGCACCAGCGCAAAAAGAGAGACACTTTGCGTCCTTCACACAGCCGCTCTCTCATCCCTATTTAAAAAACACATCTGAGCATAAAAACAATGGGAAGCCAGTATGGTATGTGATTAAAAAGCAAGTAATTATTCCCTTTAGCCACTCAGATCTTCACCCTTAATGCGCCTGGGACCTGCTGCAGTGCATCATCCTTCAGCACACAATTGGGCACCATGTGAAGGCATCTCCCTGGGAAGCATCCCCTTGGAAACTCCATCTTTTGTCAGTCTGCAAAAAGTATGCTTTTGCTATTTTTGTGTGAGACAAAATGCCATGTTTTTGAAACACAGGAGCAAAATTGTCACATAAATTTTCATACTTATTATATCTGGCCTTTTCTACAAAGAGTGACGGCTCCCAGCGCTGCTGCAATGCCTTCTGGAATGTGTGGGCTGCATCAGCTCATGCTGCTGGTTGTAGCCTCAGAGTTCTAATACGTAGGCTGGACTAGGAGCAGAGGGCTTTTAAAAACAATGGTCTGTGGAGTCCCGTGAAGCCATGGTAGCTCCATCTATGATAGTGAAGCAGTAGTAAAGAGCATTTTCCATCCTGGAGTTTTGGTCATAAGAGGGGCTGGTGGTCTCTGAGGCATGTTTCTATCTGAAATGGAGATTTTACTTCTTTATTTCTAGTTGTAGCAGCATCATCTCTTCTAGCAGAGGATTTTAAGCTTCTGCTCTCACTGAAGTCCTCAGGTTGCTGCGGGTGCAGGACCATCAGTAGGATGGAGCCGTCCTCTGCAGACTGCGGTATTTCCTACCGCAGAAGCAGTTTTGCTCGGTAGCCTCAGTGCTGCTTGAATGTGTCTCTGTGTTACTCAGCTGTAATTAGAGCAGCTTGCCAGTTCACGACTTATCCCTTTGCTCCAGCGGGATTTCCAGACATGGAGCAGTTTGCCCCAGAGAGCCGGGGCTTGTTGTCTAACCCAAATCTAGCCAAGCCCTTATACCTACACTTGCATTTTTCCAGCTACAATAACAATGGAAGTGATTTTATCTAATCTCCCACCACCTGGTTTGTTCTTGTCCACACTTTTAGGCATGAGGGTGTTGAAAATGCTTTTGGCAGGAGTAGCTTTAAGCTGTGTAACCACCAATATTACACAACCACCCAGAGCTACGTGTAAAGAACAAGGTATGGATGGCAACAACCTCGTGCAGGGAGGGAAACTGGGACAGCCAGAGCTCATGGGCTGTGGGGTGTCCTCTAATACAGTCTGGAAGCCAGCAAAAGCAAAGCCCTAGGTGATGTCCCTGCAGGAAGAGCCCACCTGCATGGACGCATGGGGCACGAGGGGCTTCAGGAAACCTCTTGGGTGTTCCTGTGTGTCTACACGAAGTTTGTGGCCAGTCCCCAAGACACTTCACCAAGATTGACTTTCTAGCTTGGGTTTCAGGATCGAGCACTGAAGGCCCCTCCTCTCTGCCAGCATTTCGGCACTGTGCTTTGGAAGGACTCCAGGCCAGCAGTGAAGGGCTCTTTGATAATATCTGATGGGCGGGTAAGAATTTTGGGCAGCAGCCAAGGTACACATTGCCTGTAATCGTTAACTCAGTCTGTAAACAGTTCAAACGGCACTGAAGAGGCTGTCAGTTATTACATTAGAAGAAAGCCTTTCAATCTCCCGCTCAGAAGCCAGCCGTACGGTACCGGCCCCTGCTGAGCCGGCTGTGGCTGCAGGTCTGCAGGCAGTGCCAGCGGTGCTTGGCCATACAATGAGTGCCGGTGCTGACCTTCAAACCTTCGGCACTGAAGCAATAACTAAATCATTCGTTTTCCTTTTGTGCTGCACCTGGCTGAGATGGTGGAGCCCAGGGATATCCGAGGGGGACAGGACAGGGCAATGTTCCCCCTGAGGTGCTTGGCAGGGTGACTCCTCTACTCCATGCCCATCTCCTGCCTGAAGCTCTTCCCTGGGGAGCACGGATTCATATGCAGGCATGACAAATGCCCATGTTTCACTCGGGATTAGGTGAGGTTGCCCTGGACCATTGCTGGTTTCTCCAGACATGGCCACAAAAGTGGTTCAGGGCCACATCAGGGCCACTGCAGTATCCAAGCAACACTGCTGCTGAGCTTCAGCTTCGGAAGAGCCCTAGAGGATTCTCCAGTCCACAAGTCCTATAGCCTCCTTCCAGAAATAGTTCAGCCCTCCTGAAGATGTGTGATGCTTCAGAAGAAAATATGGCATAATCTACCCCATGGAGAATTTCCTTGTCAATATTTGCTCTTCTAGATCTGTTATTTCCTTTCTAGAAGAGCGAGAATACTCTCTCTGGCATCAGTTTTCAAGGGTTTAACTTTGAAACTCACTGGAGAAGCTTGCTGGTTGAGGAGATGAGACTCTAGTCTCTGCAGTAAAGTGGTCTGGACCAGATGAGTCTTTGCATCTGGCCCATCACTGCAGAGTTGCTTTTAGGGTCAGAGCTGTCTCCTATAAATGTCCTTGGTGTATCAGTTGTGGAAGACCTCATATGTCTGTGCCAACCCTACACTGGTCCCAAGTGACAACACAGCTTTGTGCTTGGAGTGATAGGGAAGGATGGCACTGCACTGCTGTGCTGTCTGCACTGTTTGGGCTTTGCTGCTGCTTTGAGCTTTCGCTTGAGGGGCGAGACTTGTGTGAGTTGTGTGGTATGGTTTTAACCTCCAAACCACGACCAGCAGGCTCTTGTGCAAGAGGGCCTTGAAGTATGGAGACCACCAGTGGCATTGTCCCCCAGAGTGTGAACGCGTTGAGCCCTCTGAGGTGTACGAGGTGTGCAGGGCAGCACAGGTTGGATGCTGTTCGTTGGGTTTTGATTCCCGACAGCTTGCAGTGTGCTTGGAGGCAGCCAGAGTGTGAGCTGTTCTCCTGTGACTTGGGCCAACTTGCCTTTACTTTCATTTAGTGGTGTGAGTCAAGGCTGACCAGAGAAACCTCCCTTTGCCTTTGATATTCCAAAATGGATGTGGTGGAACCAGAGAGAGAACAGAGAGTTTAACCAGGCATCAGGATGAAACTTAGCCAAATCACCTTGTTGGCCCACATTATCCTCATGGTAGCTGTGCTAGAAGAGAAATTGCTTCCCCCTGTGTGAGACCTCTCTATCCACAGGACAGCAACACTCCAGCAGAGCTGTCAGTAGGCAGGGAGGGCTGTAGTGATGGTTTTTCTCTAGGACCATTGACCATGCTTCTGCAATTAGACAGAAAAGATTCAGACCCAGTGACTCACCTAAACGATCAGCTCCTGCACAGTTGATAATCAAATAACATCTCTCTTGGGCTTCAGCACTTCTCTTTGTTGCTCATCAGCTTTGGAATGAAAAGAGGAAATACAGTTATTGATTAGGGACTGATTTGTTGTGTCAAAACTCAGCACTGCTGACCCTTGAGATGGCCCAAAGGCAGTTTAAAGCTCATGAGCCACACGTGAGGGAGCAAGCACAGGAGTATTGCACTTGTGTATCCTTTGTCTCCTCTCGCCACTTCTCTAGAGGCCTCAGATGGTTGTCTGGGCTTATTCGCACATTGAGGTAGGAGCTGAGTCTATTGAAGAATAGTACATTTGTTATAGGTAACATGTTTGTCTGTGACTCACATGTAGGTAAGGTGTGTTTGCTCTTATAACAGCTCTTGAAACTTATTCAGGTGCATTAAAAGTCTCAGATCCTGCTGGCTGAGCTTCATGGCCAGGCGTCATGGAAGCTGCATTTTCCTCAGGCCCCTTAAAACACTCTGCCATTCAAATTCCTCTTCCAACCAGCTATTTCCATCTTCTTCCCCTTCACCCCCCTGTTCATCCCTCCTCATTCTATGTCCTTCAAGCAGCATCCCACAGCACTTTCCAGCTCTGCTGTAGCTGCATAGAATCACAGAATCATGGAATGGTTTGGATTGGAAAGATACTTAAGCCCATCCAGTCCCACCCTCTGCCATGGCCAGGGACAACCTCCACTGGATCAGGGGCTTCAAGCCCCATCCAACCTGGCCTGGAACCCCCCCAGGGATGGGGCAGCACCACTGCTCTGGGCAACCTGGGCCAAGGGCCTCCCCACCCTCACAGCAAAACATTTATTTCTGGAGTGGGTGAAGAATCTCCCTTTTTGGGAGGTCTTGAAAACAGGTTGAGCGAGGTGTCTCTGAGGAATGTTGAGCTCTGGCTGATCCTGCCTTGGGGCAGCATAGTGGGCTAGGTGACCCTCGCAGGGTCATCTTTGTTTTTACTGTTCTATAAACAAAGCCCCCAAGTGAGAATCAAGCACCTCTCCATGCCTGGCTTTGCGCAGGACCTTCCTGCGTCCACCTACAATTTCTGCAGGCGAACTTGGTACAACCATGAGTGGTGCGGGCAGGGTGGGAGGGACAGGTTGGTGTTAAGATAGTGGGTCTTATGGGAATAAAGTGGGAAAGATGGCAAGGGTGAGTTAGAAAAGAGAAATGCAGTATTTTAGGGGAGGTGGTGTGGACAGAGAGGGTAGAAAAGGATAAGGAAACAGGAAAATACAAAAAGTAATAGTAAGGACATAGAGAGTGCAGGGATAGGACGAGGGCGAATGGTTTTGAGCTGCAAGAGGGGAGACTGAGATGAGATCTTAGAAAGAAATGTTTTGCTGTGAGAGTGGGGAGGCCCTGGCCCAGGTTGCCCAGAGCAGTGGTGGCTGCTCCATCCCTGGAGGGGTTCCAGGCCAGGTTGGATGGGGCTTGGAGCCCCTGATCCAGTGGGAGGTGTCCCTGCCCATGGCAGGGGGTGGAACTGGATGGGCTTTAAGATCCTTTCTAACCCAAACCATCCCATGATTCCATGATTCATTGCGGAATAAGAAGGGACCACTGGTGTGCCTCAGCTCCATGAGAAGCTGCCCATGTGAGTCAGGGTCCTGTGCAGCTCCTGCTCTCCCTGCGCTGTCTCCACTGCCTGTGGTGCCCTCTGTGGGTGCTGTTATTCCCCAAGGCAAAGGACCCTTGCTTGGCCAGGGATGGTTGGTGTCCCAGAGGGAAAGAGAAGAAGACCGCACTGCCCAACCTGAACAGAAAATCAAAGAGAAGGCTTTGGAGCATCCAAGAGCACATCTTCCCCAGATATACTTCCTTTGTCCCTCCAGGACAGCTGCCAGAATTTCAGATGTGCTCCTTGCACTCATTTGGGGGAGCTGAGCTCGTTGCTTATTCCCAGTGTTTATCATTAATGCTGTCATCAGGCCCAGCAATCCTTGTCACAGCGAGGCTGCTCTGTGCTCAGCACCCAGGACACAGCTCCAAGCAGCACAGTGCTGGTGGCCTACACTGCTCCAGGCTCCGGGAGCAACCTGGGGCAAGTCTGATAGCGCTGGCAGGAGGGTTGTCGCTGGGTTATTATGGCTATCACGAGACATGCTCTGTGCTTTTCCTGTTTTGTGTTTTTCTGTGATTATTACAGTGATTTATTAACCAAAAGCCACAGAACTCCCCATCAAGTAAACAGGCTATAAAGGTGGTGACATCGCCTGGTAAAGCTGGCAGGATCGTGGGCACGTCAATGCCATGTTGGATTTGGTGGGAGCAGCGCCTGGCATTGCTCAAGTGAAGCGTAGGGTGGTTTGAGAGCTTTCTCTGAGCACTGACAAGTTGTAACAGATGTGACTGCTTCCCTGGAAACTTGAATATCATAGAAACATAGAATCATGGAAAGGTTTGCATCAGAAGGGACATTAAACCCCATCCAGTTCCGCCTCCCTGCCATGCAGGGTTGTTTAGCCTGGAGAAGAGGAGGCTGAGGGGAGACCTTATTGCTCTCTACAACTACCTAAAAGGAGGTTGTGGAGAGGAGGGAGCTGGCCTCTTCTCCCAAGTGACAGGGGACAGGACAAGAGGGAATGGCCTGAAGCTCCGTCAGGGGAGGTTCAGGCTGGATATCAGAAAAAAATTCTTCACAGTAAGAGTCATTGGGCACTGGCAGAGGCTGCCCAGGGAGGTGGTCGAGTCGCCTTCCCTGGAGGTGTTTAAGGAACGGGTGGATGAAGTGCTTAGGGACATGGTTTAGGGAGTGTTAGGAATGGTTGGACTCAATGATCCAATGGGTCCTTTCTAACCTTGTGATTCTGTGATTCTGTGATTCTGAGTGAGCCCCACAGCTTGCATCCCCTCCTGTAGCGTGCTCTGCAGACGTGTGCACCATCCCCAGTAGCTCAGTCTCAGACCCTCTCATCTCCCCACTGCCAGTGGTTTGACTCGAGCTTTCCATTACTCACTGGGGATTTGGTCACCGGCATGGTTTTCCTCTCCTTTCTTATTCCTAGTACTTTCAGATTTTCCCTCCTTCCTTTGGCTTCTCTTCTGCAATTTTATCATAAAGTTGTTAAGTTTGGGAGCTGAGAAAAGAAGAAGTGTGGAGTCTCTGAGGGCACCAAGAGTTTTCTCTTGTTGTGGTCCCTTCACATCACCCAGAGTAGCCGCTGGGGAGCAAGCTGGCTGTAGGCAGTGAGTCCTGTGCCCCAGGGCTGGGGAGGATGTCAGCAGCTCTCACAGCACCAGGATCTGAGCTGTTGGGATGCTCCATCCCAGAAATCAAGGTCTGTGGTCTCATCGGCTGCTTTACCTTTGCCTGTCTGACTGGTACAAAGCCAGGTGTGAATTCAGCCTAGGAAAGAAACTCCACCTCTCTCTGGACATTTTCCTGGTGACCAAGGCTTTGACAGTGACTTGCATGGCATTCAAAGCCTCCCTGACTCTCAGACAAGGCCACGGGCTGTATCAGCAGTGGTGATGCCACCATGGGGGTATCCTACACTCTCTGGGCAGGTTCTTAATGCACAGAGGTTGCAGTGGGCTCAAACTCTCCTTTGCAGTGCTGAGCCCCAAAATCTGTGTTTCCATTTGCTTTTGTCCTGCAGTCCCACCCGCTGTCCCTGTGCAACACCAGCGAGGATGAACACACCGAGTCCGGGTTCATCACCATCGTCAAGCTCGAACAGCCAGATCGGGATCCCAACCCCTGCCTGTCACTGGCCAACAAGGTAGGTGCAAAAACGCCTCAATGGCACCAACCTGGGAAGCGAAAGCACTGGCACAGGAAAAAGAGAGCAGGAGAAGGCAGCAGGGTAGGAAAGAGCTGCTGGAGGGTGGAGGAAAGGACAAGGATAGAACAGGGTCCTTGGCTGAAGGGGTCCTTTGGGAGTGATGCTGTACCAGCCATCCCCAATACCCATCCCTCCTTACTTTTTCAATCGCCTGGTTTTGTAAAAGGTGTGGAGTTTTCCCTAACCTGACTGCTCTGGGATGCTCAGACCTTACCCCAGCACCCCATCCACCAGAAGCCTCACGCTCCTCATTTTATAGTCTCCGTTGCCTCTTGGGGCAGTTTGTATTTCTCTATGTCCTCTGTCCTGTGGGGAAAACACAGACATGGAAAACATCATCTGTGATCCTGTCTTTAAATATAATATTGTAATATATAAAATAATACTGTTATGGCTGCCCTATCCCTGGAAGTGTTCCAGGCCAGGTTGGATGGGGCTTTGAGCACCCTGATCCAGTGGGAGGTGTCCCTGCCCATGGCAGGGGTTGGAACTGGATGCACTTTGAGGTCCCTTCTGACCCAAACCATTCTATGAACTCTTCACTGGATGAGAAGAATCAGTGCTGAGCAGTTCAGATGAGTGCAACCCAGAAGAAATTGTGGTGACTCTAATAGCACAGGCCACCACCTGCCCTACAAAGGGATGGGAGATCTCAGAGGTCTTCAGATCAGGTCTCCTGTGATAGAGGTACCTTAGTGGAACAGCATTTACTGTGCCAAAAGCTGAGATCACCGGTACAATTCTCTGATAATAAGGAAGTCAGGTGGGAATGAGGGTCATTTTTAAGCCTTAAAATCTTTCTGTCTCTGATAAGGTTGCATGGGTAAGCCTAACATTAGCATTTTTCTTCAGTGGATCACCATGTCCTTTTATCGTTTCTGTACTAAATGTTGTTTCCCACAAGCACTGTATGAACGTGAAAGCACTCTTGTTTAGCTCTTCTTGGCTTTATCTGGATTGCATCCAGGTGAGGCCACCCCTGCTGTCTGCTTTCTGCTGGGGATGGGACAGGGACCTTTTCCATCCTCCCTGCAGCTCAGCTGAAGAGGACAGGCAAACTTGTACCGAAGCAAACTGTTCCTGCAGAGCATTTTTTTAAATACAGAGGCTGTGAAAGGGATGGAAAGGAAGAAGAGGATGGGCTGTGAAGCTGTGATGGATTTGCTGCCCCAGAGCTGCTTCCTTGCAGCTGCACGAGGCAGCCAGGCAGCAACGCCTGTCCCTCTCTAGACCACGGTGGAAGTCTCATTTGGTTTGCTGCTGCTCTGAGGATGATGCCAGCTGTTAGCACAAGACAGTGTGCTGGAGTTATCAATCTGTTAACAGTGACCCTATATCTGGAAAAGGGCCTGGTCCCATCTGTGGGTGTTAGTGATGCACAAAGATGGTGGGATAATGAGGGAACCCAAGAACTTGTGACACAACCCTTGGGACACAACAGCCCCATCAATGCTCCAGGCTTAGGGAAGAGTGGCTGCAAAGTTGCCTGGTGAGGGAGGACCGGGGGGTTGACAGCAGCTGAACATGAGCCAGCCAAGAAGGCCAACAGCATCCTGGTCTATGTCAGAAACAGCGTAGCCAGCAGGACCTGGGAAGGGATTGTACCCCTGTACTCAGCACTGGTGAGGCCACACCTTGAATCCTGGGTTCAGTTTTGGGCCTCTCGTTAAAAGAAAGACATTGAGGTCCTGGATCACATTTGGAGGAGGGGAACATTGCTGCTGAAGGGTCTGGAGAACAAGTCTTGTGAGGAGCGGCTGAGGGAGCTGGCATTGTTTGGCCTGGAGAAAAGGAGGCCGAAGGGAGACCTCATTACTGTCTACATCTGCCTGAAAGGAGGTTGTAGTGAGGTGGATGCTGGTCTCTTTGCCCAAGTGATAGGTGATAGGACAAGAGGGAATGACCTCAGGTTGCACCAGAGTAGGTTCAGACTGGACATTAGGAAAAATTTCTTCACCGAAAGGGTTCTCGGGCACTGGCAGAGGCTGCCCAGGGAGCTGGTGAAGTCCCCATGCCTGGAGGGGTTTAAAAGTCAGGCAGATGAAGTGCTTAGGGATCTGGTTTAGTAGTGGACAGGTACAGTTGGGCTTGATGATCTTCAAGGTCTTTTCCAACCTAGTGATTCTATGACTTCCAGCACAGCTTGTGAGAGACACGAGAGCAAGGGCTCTGCAGGTACCTTAGGGAGCACAGCCGGGTATTCCAACTCGTCTGTGTCCATCCAGACATGACCATTGTGTTCAGGTGTTCCCAGGCTGCTGCATCTCCCAGGAGGACGTTGGGGTATGGGCAGCATCGGCTGGTTGGGTCCGTGCAGACGCTGTGGAGGATCTTGAACAGGATAGAGGAGCCATCAAAGAGTCATCTTCCATTTAAGAACCTAAAAGGTTTAAAAGCTGTTTTTCTAGTTATTCTTAATCTTTGTGTCTCTGATCCCAGTATGGGAAGCGCCAGTGTGTTACCGAGTACCAGACTTTCTGAGGAAGGTCTGCACAGGAAGGAGAGGCCGTGGTGTATTGCTGCACTGCGGTCATCAACACTAACCCTGATCCCTTCTCCAGGACCGCAAATCCCCCCAAACCAGACAAACCCCTCAGTTCACTGTCATGTTCATGCCTTGACAGAGTGACACTTCACTGGCCTTTAGCCATCACAGCTTTGTTACTAGAGCTGAATCTAACCCTGGGTTTTGAAATCCAGTCAAATGTGGCCATCCTGCCTGCAGGTACACCTGCTCCAAGATCTCACCCAGGGAAGTTCACAGCTCTTCTCCCCCCAAACAGGACTGGTTTAGCTGTGAAATACAGGCAGGTGTGCCTTAAGCTGGCTACATCCCTGGCCCCTGCCTTGCACCTTGGTTCCTCCATCCCCTTGCAATTGCTGTCTGGCTGATTCCCTATCCTCCTGAAGCCTCTTTCAAGCTCCTTTCCTCCAACTTCATACTGGTATCTTCCTCAGAATCCCTGGACAATGTTTCTCAAGAGCAGGAATGTGACTGTGGGATGTGGCTGATGCTCGCTGGACCAGGAACTTTGTTTTCCTGGCATGTGTTTTTTGCAGTAGAGCTTTGCACAATGAATTGCAGCGCTGTATCAATGATGATAAAAATACCCATGTGCACAGTGTTATCAGAACCTCTGCTTCAGCTGTCAGCCAGCCAAGCCGTGCACGCAGACAGTCCTGTCCAGCCCAGCACAAGGATAACTCCACGAGCCACCTGATGCCCTTGTCTGCTTCTCCTCTATTAGATTCTAGCACTGCTTCAGCATCCAAAGCTGAAAGAAGCAGGGAAGGTGTTTGGTCTGCAAGGGGAGAGAAAGGCTTGGTAAATATCTCTGGAATGAAGTTGTGGCAATTCCAGGTGCAATTCCAGGCTGAGGGGACAATGGACTGGGAGCATCCCTAAGGACAAGGATGTGTTGGGGGATGAGAAGTTCAACAAGAACTGGCAATGTGTGCTCACAGCCCAGAAACCAACTATGTCCTGGGCTGCATCCAAAGCCGTGGGACCAACAGGGCGGGGGGTGGGAATCTGCCCCTCTGCTCTGCTCTGGTGAGACTTCACCTGGAGCTGTGTCTAGTTCTGGAGTCCTCAGAACAGGAAGGACATGGAGCTACTGGAGCAAGTCCAGAGGAGGCCACGGATATGATCCAAGGGCTGGAGCACCTCCTGTATGAGAGCAGTCTGAGAGAGTTGGAGTTGTTCATCCTGGAGAAGAAAAGGCTGCAGGGAGACCTTAGAGCAGCTTCCAGTAGGGGAGGGGGCTCAGGAAAGCTGGGGAGGGGCTCTGGATCAGGGAGTGCAGGGAGAAGACAAGGGGAACAGTTTTGCGCTGCAAGAGAGGAGATTGAGATGAGATCTAAGGGAGAAATATTTTGCTGTGAGTGTGGGGAGGCCCTGGCCCAGGTTGCCCAGAGCAGTGGTGGCTGCCCCATCCCTGGAGGTGTTCCAGGCCAGGTTGGATGGGGCTTGGAGCCCCTGATCCATTGGGAGGTGCCCCTGATCCAGTGGGAGGTGTCCCTGCAGGGAGTAGAACTGGATGGGCTTTGAGGTCCTTTCCAACCTGAACAATTCCATGAAGCTATTTTTCTTTCTGATGCATCATTTATAAGTTTTTGCTGTATTATTTTGCCTGAGGGAACCATTGATTGTGAGTCTGGCTGACAGAGTGTGGAAACCTCCTAAATCATTCTGTAAATCCCTATTTGCACCAAAAGGTTTCAGTCCCCCACGAGGGAGGTTGGCTGTGCCATGCAGCTGAAGAGATCTGATGCAGAGACAACAAGCGCTCAGGAAATGATTGCAGCAGGCAGGCTGGGAATTGCTTGGACAGAAGCTGTGTCCTTTGCAGTGGAAGTCAGGAAGATGTTGGGAAGTCACTTGTCCAGTCTCATTTGTTGGTTTCACATCTTCTGTGTCTTTATCAGGAGAAAATCTTTGTAAAGCTTTTCTCTGCTCAGCAAAGCCTGACTGGCTGCAATGGATGAAAATCACTACCTGAAAGTCATATTTCTTCTTCAGTGCTGGCAGACGCTGAGGGTCCTTCAATCCCAGACAGGACCACAGTCTCTGATCTCTGCCTGAGCCCCTGATCCCACTTTTCCAGCTTCCCTGTCTGATACAGTTAACCCAAGAGTGTCAAATCCTATGATTTCTGCCTCCGTGGTCTTCCCGATCATCTGCACCGGCATTCACACCCTGATCTCTGTCGCCAGACCCAGGCACACAGCCCTGGCGCCCAGCTTTTCGCCAGCGAGGTGCATGGAGGTGACCCGCACCTGTGAGCACAGGATGGAGCTGAACCTGCTCCGCCACTGCTTGCTGCGCTGGGAATCCCCCTTCCCTTGGCTCTGCCGGCGCCCTGCGTTTGATATTGCATCTGGGAAGCGGCGGCACTGACCTCTGGCCCCTGAGCTGGGGTTTGGCAATGCAGTGGGTAAACTGCTGCCGCAGCTCCGGCAGCTCCCTGTTTGCACAGGCGCTCGGGACGCGCAGATCAAAGGGCTCCGCATGAGTAACAGCGGCCCAGCCCTGCACTTTGTTCACGATCCCGTCTCCCTTTCACAAGAGGCTGCCTCTGCCTGCCTGGAGGGCTTGAAGGGCTTTGGTGGGAGGACATGGGTGACCCCGCACGAGGTCCTCCAGGCAGTGTGCTCTGACCTCAAATGAGTATGGCATGCAGACACGTTTGGGTGGGTCTCCAGGCTGTCCTCCTTGGGCGGCAGCAAACGGTGGGCTGTGAAAAGCCATCCCCCTCCTAATCCCAAACCAGATCTGCAGCCTGAGCATCGCCTGAGCTTCTCCGTGATAAATGTGGGGACAGGGAGCAGGGAGAGCAATGTGTGTAGGAGTCAGGCCCATAGACAGCTCAGGTGCAGTCATGGAGAGATATGGGAACCTGCAGAGGCTTCTGCTGTCAGGACAGCTACGTAGCAGTCAGCAGAGCTAACAGGGCTGCAGGTCCATCTCCAGCACATCCAGCTCTGGAGCAAAGCGGCCCATGGCACAGCCAGGTGGGGAACCTGGTGTTAAGGTTTATGAGTCACTGTGGCTGCAAGCCCACCAACTTATTTGCCTCCACAACTTTAAGGAGAAACCATCCATCAACAGCAGAACTGTAGCAAAAGCAGGCACTGCAGCTCTTGGTCACAGATACTGAAATCAAGGGGGAGCTGGTTTCTCAATTCAAGCAGCAGGTGCTTCTTTCCCAGTGATGAGCTGTGGAGGCGCGTACCTGTCCAAATGGTAGATGTTCATACAGATGTACAAGACAAAATGTCTACTGAAGCTTCTGTTCTTTTTGACAGGCAAAGCTGGCAGGGGAGCGTGGAGCTCGTGCGATCCTTTTTGACATCACCGATGATGAAAGCGCTGCTGATCAGGTACAAACCCGTTGATATTATCAGCTAAACAAGTGACCTTGTCCCATCTCAAAACATGGCCAGGTGAGGACCCACCAGCCACCAACACATTGTTGGGGGTCCCAGGAGTGTCCTGGGACTGGGGATCCTGTGGGCTGGCTTTGAACATTAGCTCTTAGCTCATCTGTGCACACAGACAGTGCTTTGCTCTTTTGCTCCCTCTGTGTCACATCCTGATTTCGGCACAGCACGAGCAGGACAGCAGCTCCCAAACAGCACCTTGCTGCTCTCAAAGGACACTGTCTGGTCAGCTGAGATTTTCTGCCAGGAGCTGGATGCTTCCTCTTGGGTCACAGATTTCCCAATCCCATCTAGTACAGACAATCCTGGTGTGCCTTAGGGGAAAGAAGATTACTCCAGTTTGTAAGCCGAAGTCACGGCCACCCTGCTATGCTGGTCACGATGCTCCTGCTGCAAGTTCAACCTTGGTTTAGAGACCTCCAGAGGTCCCTTCTACCAATACTGCTCATCTCTGGAAAGGAGTGGGTTCACCATTGAAATAATCAAGCAATAATGAAAAGCTAAGCTGAAAAGGGGGAGGTTGAGATGAGATCTTAGGAAGCAATGTTTTGCTGTGAGGGTGGGGAGGCCCTGTCCCAGGTTGCCCAGAGCAGTGGTGGCTGTCCCATCCCTGGAGGGGTTCCAGGCCAGGTTGGATGGGGCTTGGAGCCCCTGATCCAGTGGGAGGTGTCCCTGCCCATTGCAGGGGGTGGAACTGGATGGGATTTAAGGTCCCTTCCAACCCAACCCATTCCATGATTCTGTGTTTAGATGAGAGGACAGGTAGAGGAGCTGGTGCCTGAGCTTCTTCAGACTCTGGGCTGACTCCTGCTCACTGGGTCCATCCCTCATGGTTCTGTCATGCACTTACAACTTAATTTCTGATGCCAGAGAAATGCAGCAGTGAGTGCAGGCCCATGAGGTGATGCTGAGGCTGCTCAGTAAGGGCATGGGAAGTGGTCACAAGGTCTGCTTTCCACCCTGGCTCAGGTCAGGAGGCAGGAGGAGGGGACAGACTGGGACACTGGCTGAACCAGCCCATACTGGGCTGCCTGAATAGGGGTGGAAAACTGCAAGTGTGATCAGAAACAAAGAGCATGTCCTGCAGATGCAGAGGGAGGAGGGGGAATACTGATGGATCTCGCAGGAAGGGAAGCATTTTTATAGCAAAGGCAGTGTTTCTGGCAGTTGCTGCATGGAAGAGGAGAGACCAAGAACTTTCGCACAGGGGCCTGAAAGAGGAGCACAAGAGACACTGAGCGGTGTCCGGTTGTGCATGAGAAGGCACCATCGTGGGAAATAAAGAAAGTCAGGCTGAAGAGTTGGTAAAAGAGGAGGAGCTTCCATGTGGTTTCATCATAGACCTTTGGGGGAGCAGTCAGTCTCTCAAGTGTGTGCAAGAAGCATTGGGAGAAACCAGACTTGCCTTGGGACCAGGATAGTCCTTGTTTCAGGCTGCTCTGGACCATCTCTCAGTGTGTTTGTTTCATTACAGCTGCGAAAGCCCAGAGGTCTGAGTCAGCCCGTGGTTCTGATCAGGGGCCATGATGCTGAGCTTCTCATGGGTGTCGTGAACAAAAACAGAGAGGCCCACGTGAAGATAGAGGTCAAGGAGCCACCAGCTTGGGTGAGAGACACACTAATCCCACTGCCTCTTCTGTCCTCCCTCCTAAGCTGCTCTGGGCTTAACTTTCTCATCTCGTGCTACCTTTAACTATGGCCTCTAGGGAGCTGAGAAGCTGCAAGAGATAAATTCCATCCCTGCTGTGATGTGCAGAGAAGACAACACTTTTTCCTTTATCTCTAAAGGTAGAGCTTGGCCAAGGATCATGGATTCAAAGCTGATGGTCAAGCAGAGAATGGGAATATCTTGCCTGGTCTCTCCCACCCGTGCCACACAAGAGTAATTTCTTCCCTTTTTTATCCAACAGCCAGACTATGACGTGTGGATCCTTCTCACGGTGGTCAGCACTGTGGTCATCATCATTTTGATATTTTTCATCCGCACAAAGTGCCATCTGAACAGGACTCAGGTAGGAATCTCATGGGCAGATGGGTCTGAGCAAACACGAATGCATGAAGGGCAGGAATGGACGCAGTTTCAGAGGGGAATTGCGCCTCTGGGTGAACTGGAGATGCGACCACGTGAGGCAGGAGCAGGGATGAGGAGCGTGAGCTGAGATGGACCAGCAGCATCCCTCGTGTGGCGGCCTCACTGCCCCAACAGCACTGCAGCCCCAGCACCTTCTAGAGCCTGGCCCAGCACCCAAAGCTGCAGAGCTGGCCTACAAGCTCTTGATTTTAACTACTGTCAGTATTGGAAGAGAGCAGAAGATTTCATATTTTAAATAGAAACCAACAAAGTAAATAATGATCTTTCCAGAGTCAGAGCTATTTCCTGGTTTGGGATAACCCGTTGGTCCTACAGGGCCTTCAGGACTCACCAGTTCAGCACTGCTGAGTAGTTTTGTGTGTCCAGTGCCAGATGTCTGCTGCTGGTGGCAAAGCCTACTCTGGCTCAGTCAGGTTAGATAAAAAGTCACCTCTGGAAATAAGTATCACCCCCAAATTCCTGATAACCTCATTCTGAAAATGGAAGGGCAAGGAAAAGTTTGGCAAGGTAAGGCTGAACCTCTCCTTAAAGCCTCCTTTCTCCCCGGCAGGACTCCCTGCAGCAGCAGACCATGCAGGCTATCGGGCAGCTGGCCACGCGCACATACCAGGCAAGGAGCCGGCAGGCATCGCGCTGGGACTCGGCCAGCAGCTGCAGCTCAGCCCCGGTCTGTGCCATTTGCCTGGAGGAGTTCAGTGAGGGCCAGGTAGGCTGCTCTTAGCCACGTCTCGGAGCTTCTTGGCCACAGTCCAGCAAGAGCAGAGCAGTCCAGCAGACGCATGAGACCCTCTGGACTTTTCCTTCAGCAGCTCTGGAGTAGCATTGATGAAGACCTGCCTGTTCCTTGGCCAGAAAAGCCACTGCTAAAGTCATAGATTAGAATCATAGAATCAATAAGTTTGGCAAAGCCCCCTAAGCTCACCCAGACCAACACCATATGACTACTAAACCATGTCCCCAAATGCCACATCTACACAATTTTTGAACCCCTCCAGGGATGGAGATTCTACCACTGCCCTGGGCAGCCTCTGCCAGGGCTTCTGCCAGGGCTACGAGGACAAATTGAGAGAGTTGGGCTTGTCAGCGTGGAAAAGAGAGGGCTTCCAGGAGATCTTGTAGTGACCTTCCAGTACCTGAAGAGGCTACAGGAAAGCTGGAGAGGCTTGTGAGGATAGGATGAGGGGGAATGGGTACAAACTGGAAATGGGTAAATTTAGACTGGACATTAGGAAGAATTTCTTCCCCGTGAGAGTGGTGAGGCACTGGAACAGGTTGCCCAGGGAGATTGTGGCTGCCCCATCCCTGGAGGTGTTCAAGGCCAGGTTGGATGGGGCATTGGGCAGCCTGATCCAGTGGGATGTCCCTGCCCGTGGCAGGGAGTGGAACTAGATGATCTTTAAGGTCCCTTCCAACCCAAACTATTCTATGATTCACCACTCTGGCAGTGAAGACATTTTTCCTAACACCTAATCTAAACCTCACCTGGTGCAACTTGAGGCCATTTCCTCTCATTTTGTCCCTTGTTACTTGGGAGAAGAGCCTAGCACCCACCGCACCACAACCTCCTTTTCGGGAGCTGTAGAGAGCGATGAGGTCTACCCTCAACCTCCTCGTCTCCAGGCTAAACAGCCCCAGGTCCCTCAGCCACTCCCAGAGCCCTTGGGCTTCAGACCCTCCCCCAGCTCTGTTCCCTTCTCCAGATGCGCTCCAGCCCCTCAATGTCCTCCTTAGAGTGAGGGGCCCAAAACTCAGCCCAGGATTCGAGGTGCAGCTTCACCAGCACTGAGTGCAGGGTGTGATGCCCTGCTCCTGTTGGCCATGATGTTTCTGACCCAAGCCAGAATGCTGTTGGCTTCTTGGCCACTGTTGGCTAATGTTCAGCTGCTGTCGACCAACATCTCCAGGTCCTTTTCTGCCAGGCAACTTTCCAGCTGCTCTTCCCCAAGCCTGGAGCGCTGCATGGGGTTGCTGTGGCCCATATGCAGAACCCGGCACTGAGCCTTGTTGATTCACTAACTTGAGTCACTTGCAGATTCACATTCTCTGAAGACAAGTCTCCAGCTGTTGCTGTAGGGTAAAATGTCCATAATCATAGAATCATAGAATCACCAGGTTGGAAAGGACCCACTAGATCATCGTGTCCAACCATTCCTAACACTCCCTTAAACCATGTCCCTAAGCAATGCATCCATATTGAAACAATGGGGCAAAAGCGAGGTTTGCTTCTCCAATGCACTCATCCTGAAACCCCCCTATTCCCAAAGGCTAGCACTTTTCTGGACATTCACACCCCAGCACTGGACACAGCAAGTGGAAACAGAGCTGCCAGGTGGCTGCACAGCCTCCTCCATGCAAAGCTGAGCTGCCGATCACTCACCATTAGACATTTTTCAATCCTGCAAGGTTCACTTCCATCCAGGTCTTGGGACGTGGTTGTCCCTGTTCACAGTCCTCTTCTCTCCACCTCTCTCTAGGAACTGCGGATCATCTCGTGCTCCCATGAATTTCACCGGGAGTGTGTGGACCCCTGGCTGCAGCAACACCACACGTGTCCACTTTGCATGTTCAATATCCTTGGTAGGGCTCAGACACAGCATTTCCGGGACAGAGATGGAGTTGGGTGCAGGGGTTGTGCCCAGGAGGTCCATGTGCCCTTGGATGGTGCATACAGTGGGTGCGTTAGCAGGAGCACATGTCCCCATGCACGGGGGTATATGCAGAGAGGGGTCCCTGTACGTGTGAGCCCCTGCAGTGCACAGCAAGGTGCTGGGCTTGGGCTGGGACCTGCATCAAGAGGAGGGGTTTCCAGTCCTGGGATCCATGGGGAAGGGAGGTGGGATCTGAGGGTCAGGTCATGGGTGGCTTCTGAGTGTGCAGGACCATCAAGATGGTTTGGTGGTGGTAGTGAGGAGTTGCAGGGCATGGGTGGGATGTGGGACCATTGCGGGAGTGCAGTGGAAGCTCACTGGCACTGGGGCTACTGCAGGTGGGCTGTGGGACATGTGCTGGATGCTCCCTTCTCTCTTCACAGCCAGAGACTCGGTGGACCAGGCCACGTCTGCTGGCTCCAGGCTGGCCCCTCAGGACATGGAGCCTGGACGACGGCTCCACCTTTTCCGCCAGCACCCAGGACATGCCCTTTACCACCTCCCACATGCATATCCTCAGAGGAACCTCAGGAGCTTCCCCCCGGAGCCAGCCCAAGGCAACCCTTTCTTCTGCTCTCCAGAGCTCTCCCAGCTGGATTTTGGCACCATCCACTATGTGCCCTACAGGCCAGCCGCCTCTCTGCCTGCCTGCAGCCACTCATCACCCCTGGCCCAGAGTTTGCTGGGTCAGCAGCATCCCAACCCCCTGGTGTGTGGGCAGACGCTGCCGCCCCACAGGACTTGCTCTCTCCAGCCCCAGCCCCCCTGCCCAGGGTTCACGGCAGCCCTGGTGCAGAAGCAGCACCGTGTACCCGCCCAGCGCCGGGGCGGCATCCACGGGCACCAGCACAACAGCAGCGGCTCCGGAGAGAGCTATCTCACCGAGCACAGCGGGTACCTGGCAGACGGGCCAGGCAGTGACTCCAGCTCGGGGCCTTGTCATGGTTCCTCCAGTGACTCTATGTTGAACTGCACGGATATCAGCCTGCAGGGCATCCACGGCAGCTGCTCCACCTTCCGCAGCTCCCTCAGCAGTGACTATGACCCCTTTGTGTACTGCAGCTCTGAGGGACCTGCCACAGACAACGGCCAGAAGCAGCCGCGGCCACTGAGGGAGACACGACCCAGGTCCTTGGACCTGGTGGTGCCTGGGGGTGCCGCTCCAGCCAAGCCCCAGGTGCTCAGCCACATCCACTACCACCACCACCAGCACCATCACTACAGAGGAGACACAGACTGTCTGCCTGGGCGGGCTGGGCAGCGCAAATCCCGCTCCTCTGGGGCCAAGGTTGGCTTCCACAGTGCTCGGACACAAAAGAGAACTCAGAAAAGCCCTCCCCGCCAGCAGTCTTTGGAAAGCAGAGCTGGGCTACAGGAGGCAGCTCTGGCAGGGCAGGCAGCCTGTACTCAGCAAGGCTGGGAGCCCCCTCGTGCCCCCTCTGCTGCTTCAAACAGGTTGGACTTTAGTGTAGATGCCACCAGACAATCAGGAGCAGCAGGCACATCTGCTGTCCCGCTGCCCTTGAGATACAGCTTCCAGAGCCGTCATCACCGAAGGAAAAGAAAGTGTCCCCTAGATCCCGACCCTGCTCCCCTGCCCGAGAACTCAGCCTTGCCCAAATCCTGTGACGCTCACATTCCTCCCAGCCACCCTGCTGGCCACTGCTGCTCACCTGAAGTTCAGCCCCTGATCCCAAGCACTCCCCTGCCCTGCGGCTCAGGCTCTCAGCCGCTCTGGAAGTGTTTAGTGCCGCAATCCAGCTCACAGCTGAAAAAGCAAGAGGAGGGGTTGTTAGGACAAGAGGGAAACCGCATGGCTTCTGCTGATTTCTCAGGGACGGGCGCTCCCAGACACAGTGTGAGTCTTCACCCTCACCACCCATCGCAGCAGGGCAGGCAGGGTAAGTCTGGTGTTTGCCTCTTCTTGCAGCCAGCAGGTGAGTGAGGGTGGTTTGCAGAAGGTACTCAGTGCCTGGTGCTTTTGCAGTTTTTTCCTACAGTACCATCAACAACAGAATGGTGTCAGAGCTCACCCATCCAGAGATGATGGCCTGAACAATTAATGTCTGATAATGAATGCACTAAACCCTTCAGTTTTATAATCTCAGAATCACAGAATGGTTTGAGTTGGAAGGGAGCACAAAGCCCATCCAGTCCCACTCCTGCCATGGGCAGGGACACTCCCACTGGATCTGGGGCTCCAAGCCCCATCCAACCTGGCCTGGAACATCTCAAGAGATGGGGCAGCCACCATGGCTCTGGGCAACCTGGGCCACGGCCTCATTATGTTATTTTAGGAACTTTTGTAGTAAAACGATACAAATGAGAAATCAAGTGGCTATTTTGAACTGAACATCTCTAGCAGCTGGAATATCTCACAAAGGAAGGTGTGGGATCACATTTCTCACGGTTCTGCATATCATTCTAGAGGCCTTACTGCCAGAGTTGGCCTCAAGCTCCACCAGGGGAGGTTCAGACTGGATATCAGAAAAAAATTTTTCACTGAAAGAGTCATGGGGCCTTGTCAGGGGCTGTCCAGGGAGGGGGGGTCACCATCCCTGGAGGGATTTTAAAGATGGATAGACGAGGTGCTCAGGGACACGGTTTAGTGGCAAATAGGAATGGTTGGACTCGATGATCCAAGAGATCTTTTCCAACCTGGTGATTTTATGATTCTCTATAAAAGTTATTATCATTAAGGCTCCAGTTATTTCAGCCAACCCCAGCTAACTGGAAACAATAAGGAAGGATGTATGCGTGACCAGTGGAAGTAGGAGAATAAACTGGATGAGTTTATGGATTCACACATCCCTCATTTCTCACCTCTTTCTGTTGTGTGGGAGTTGCATTTTAGTGTTGTTTGGAAAGGACATGGCAAAGTTTGGCCCTTTGTCTACCTGCTGTACATCTCTTGTGGAGAGGAAGCAAATGAGTTTGAGATGAGGCTGTTTGAAAGAACCTGAGTTAGGCCTCAAGTTGCAACAGGGGAGGTTTAGATTGGGTGTTGGGAAAAAATTTCTTCACTGACAGAGTGGTGAAGCCCTGGCAGAGGCTGCCCAGGGCAGTAGGGGAGTCTCCATCCCTGGAGGGGTTCTAGAAACGTATGGCCATGGCACTTAGGGTAAGGGTTTAGTAGGCACGGTGATGGGCTGATGGTTGGACTGGATGAGGTCAGAGGGCTTTGCCAACCCTGACGATTCTCTGATCCCATGTGTTCGGTTCACAGATCTTGCTCTCTCAGGCTCCTCCTGATACAGCACCCAGCATGTCAGTATGGGATGGCGCTGGCTCTGAGCAGAATTGGGCTCCCTCCCTCGCCTGCAGCTGACTCACTGCAGGTCCTCGGGCAAATCAGTTTGATTTAGGTACCAAATACAGAGCCAGCTGCCTAATTTCTGTTCCAGTGCTGCCCTTACACTCGTGACTCACCATGCCCACTGTGCCACGGAGATAATAACTTCCTCCCCGTGCTGGTCTATCCAGCCCGACCCCACACCCAGGCTGCCGGTGGTGGGACTTCTGCCGAGGAGGAGAGTCTGGGTGCGTGCACAGTGCTGGTGCCTGAAGTGCTCCAGGCTCCCAGAATCCCAGGAACAGATTTTCTTTTTCCCAGGCATAGAGGTGCCTGACACTGGAGATAGGTGATACGGGAGGTTCTTCAAAGAGCCCAGAGGGATTCTGCTGTGGCAAGAGGGAAGGATGCAACAGTGCAGGGATGTCTCTCTGTTTCACAATTAGCTCTGTGTGCTGGTGTCCCCCGAGCCAGAGGCAGTAGACTGTGATATTGCCAGGACATAGTCCTTGCGGGATCATAGCAAGAGACCTCTGCATGGAGAGAGAGCCGTCCTGGCATGAGGGCAGGCTGCTCAGGGGTCACTTTGAGATCCCAGTTCAGAAAGAAACTGTGAGGACTCCCCGAGTCCCTAGAGCTTGTGCACCCAACACCAGGTGGTGGGTGTTGCAGCATCCAGGGCACTGCGAGGGTATGTGCTGTGATGCCTCTGTCTCCTAGTGGATGGTCCCAGCAGCCCAGATCTGTTCCCACCTCCTGATGGTGCAACAGAGAAAGTTCTCTGACACCCACCTAGAGCAAGTGCGAGCGTGCTTTGCCTTCATTCCCTCTCCTCTCCCTTTCCGAGGAGCCAGAAGGACTGATGTATTTGAAAGCAGTGTGACTCTACCTATTTGACTGCAGTAGCTTCTGTGGATGCTTTCCAGACCAGCAGACAGTCAGTGTCTCATTGTAAGATTGAGAAAATGCATAGAAAGGACTATTAGGACTTTAAAGGACTTTGTTAGGAACCAAGGGCAGTTAAAGCGAGTGGGAGCTCATGCCGGGCTTATGCAGAAAAGCCATGAAGCTGAAAACACATTGGTTGACATAACACAACCTGTGAGTTATAATCACATCTGTTCTTTATCTTAGAAAGATACTGGACATAAATCAATAGAGAACAAGTGAAAAGAGCAAAGAACAATTTCAACAGACAGTCCCGTGTAAGCAGGATACAAAAAAATAGACAAGGAGACCAAGGAGAAATGCACACGTGCTTCTAAATCAATGTTGTGAGGCTAAGAGCATAAGTGGATGGATTAGAAAGCCTGACTTTAAATTAAAGTTTTGAGATAAACTCTTCAGAAACTCAGTTTAAAACAAAACAAACAGTGTGAGCCTGTAATTCTCAGGGGAAATTACAGAGAGGAGAAGAGCGTGTCTCTTCTCGTGGCATGGGAGGGACACTTTGTGTTAAGGAGAGCGTGAAGTCCAATGACAAGTACCACAAAAATTCCCAGCCGTGCCTAGAGATGAGGGTGGTGTTGGGGATGTAGCACACAGCATCAGCACAGGCTGCAGTGGGGGAGCCCACACAGACACCAGAATCTTCTTCACCCAATCCCAAAAAAAGCAGCCAAAAGAATAAGATGCTTTTGGGCATGGGGATCATTGAAAGCCCCAGAAAAGGCCTGGCCAAGGGGCAGAGCGGAGGGTCATTAGAAGCAAGAAGATATTCTTCCAAAGAAGGGGTGGTTAGACAGAGAAATGAGAAAAGAGCTGGGTGCAAAGCCAAGCACGCAGCTCTGGCAAGACAGCCAGGAAGGATTTCTCTGAAAAAAATGGTGAAAAAGAGACAGGTTGTTAATTAATAATAACGTTAATGCAAACATTTTCAGCCTCATCAGAAGGCAGAAGGCTGCCAGAGGCTCTGCAGGTCCAGGGAGTAGCTTAGGTCAAAAGGGCCGTTCAAGGGGTGTAACTGCAGAGCAGAAGAACAAACTGAATGCATGGAAGTGCTGGAGGAGGTTCTCACCCCAGTGTATCTCAATTCAGGGTGTGGGGGAGAGCATCCTTCACCAATCCAGTCATCAGTAAACATTTCTGAAATGCATGAACAGTAGCACATGGCCAGGGCTACAGCTCCGTCACCTGGGCATCGTGCAGGGGCTGAAACCACAGGCTGCAACCTGCTACTCCTGCTCTGAGCCAGGAGGAAGACCTGAGGGCAATATCAGCTCCAGGCATGGAATGAGGAGCCTGACTTTCCTGCCAAGCAAATTGTTAGAGATTCAAATCCAGGGTCTAACTTTTAGGCACAGGGCTGAGTGTGAAAACCAGGGGAGGAGTCAACGCAGAGTTTGTAGAGAGAGAAAATGCCTCGCAGAGCTTTTAGGGGAAGGAAACTCTCAAAGGATAAAAGGAAAGGTGCTCTTGTAGGTAAATAACTGGCTAAAAAACAGGAGACAAAGTGCAGATCAGCCTTAATGGAAGGAAGTTACTCAGAGAAGGTGGAAAGTGGAGTTCTTCAACTGTCTGCACCTTTCAGCAAGCTCATAAATAGCCTGGACGAGGAGCAGAGCTTGCAAAGTGTGCAACAGACAAAATCCTTCAGGACTGTCAGTTTTAAAACTGCTTACAAAGCGTTACAGAAGGATTTCCCGTTTGAGTTATCAGCAGTAGAGTGGTGGAGTAAATCCCATGGAAGTAACAGAAAATGCCACACATGAGCAGCACCGCTTTTAAGTAAAAATCAGATTATTATTAGGAGCTGGCTGGGAACAAAGTGGGGAGAAGCAGAAAGTGCTGTTGTGCAGCTGCACGGGTGTGAGGTGCTTTCACAGCTCCCATCTGCTACTGGTCTCCGCCTTTCAAAAAAGTATGTAGCAGAGGTCATAGTGTAGAAGGTATCGAGTACAGTCACAGCTATGTATGTTTTCTGAGAAAACAGACAGAATACAAGATTTTCATGTGGGAAAGAGGTGATTAGCAGAGGATATGAAAGAGAAGATAGGAAATCGGGGGGGGGGGGAGACTTGGTGGTGCTTATAACAAAAGAATTGGTGGCATCAGATGAGAACTAGGAGCTTTAAAGCGTCCAATAAGGTAACACTCAGCACTCATTGCCCAGAGGAGATAGGTGCCAGAAGTAAAATGGGTTCGAGAGCCTAGATCAAGAGCTATCACATGCAGAGATGCAAATCCACTCTCTGGCTCAGGAAGTCCCTAAACCAGGGTTTCCAGAAGCTGGCAGCACTCTTGTGGGATGCAGCACCCTCCAGGCCTGTTCTTACCTCACCCAGCTGCAAGGTGAGGCTGAACCTTGCTCTGGAGAAGCCCGTGGAGAAACTCCACTTGTGCTGGCAGTGCTGTGCACGGGCATCATGAGGAGCAATGCTGCCCGAAGTCATCACCAGGGCATAGAAGGTGATGCCAAAGATGCTTGCATGATCTTGGAGTTTATACTGCTTCCTTGAGCATCCCCACCAGGGTTTCTTGGTGGGGTTTGCCTAAAGATACATCACTGCCTATGAGACAGTACCTGGGTGTCGTCTCACTGGAGAATCAATCCTCAAGGAGCACTTAATGGATCCTTTTAAAGAAGTCAGAGAAGTGGCAGTGCGTTACAGCTTCCTGAGCCAGCCAGCACGCATGGCTCTGGTCCCACAACAGGCAGATCCTCCCAGCACAGGCTGATGAAATCTCTTTGTTCCTCTCTCTGGGAAACCTCACCTCCTGCAGCATGTGGCCAGCTTCCTCCCCCTCACCTCCTTCTCCTGCTCACCCTCTTAGCAATTCTCTTTCATGTCATGCCCTTGATCTTTACTAGAGAGGGGAAAGGCATCCCCTCTCCAGTAAAGAGGGCAGGAAAAGTGGAAGAATCAACAAAACTGATTTTAAGATGAAAGAGGGGAGATTGAGATGAGATCTTAGGAAGAACTGTGTTGCTGTGAGGGTGGGGAGGCCCTGGCCCAGGTTGCCCAGAGCAGTGGTAGCTGCCCCATCCCTGGAGGTGTTCCAGGCCAGGTTGGATGGGGCTTGGAGCCCCTGATCCAGTGGGAGGTGTCCCTTCCCATGGCAGGGGGTGGAACTGGATGGGCTTTGAGGTCCTTTCCAAACCAAACCAGTCCATGATTCTATGATTCTATAGGGATTTGGAGGACCTCTGCATCCTGTTGAAGGGGTGATAGGATGGCAGGGAGTTGGAACTTTGTGGTCCCTTCCAACTCAAACCATTCCATGATTCTGTGATTCTATGACATTTTTCTTTTTGCCTTTTCTTTGACTGCAGGGTCTGAAGAGGAGGTCCAGGATGTCCATGAACACTCAGTTTAAAACACTGGCCTGTTTCTTACTGGAGAGCTGGAGTGGAAAAACACATTCAGCATACTGGCTGCAGAGGAGCTCTCGTCTCATTCTCTGCACAAGCAATGTGTGATAACCAGCCCCGACCTGTATGACCCACACTGAAATGCAAACTGCAAATAAGCAACGTGGCACTGTGGTGTCCTCACGCGTTCCCATGTGGTGATGGTCATGCAGAGCCATGTTCTCCAGGTCCCCTTCTCCTTTGGAGGCACAGGCAGCCCATCTTCATCCTGTGGTTTCTGTCTACATGGGCTGGCTCTTCGGGAGTCACCTGCTGGAGAGCTCGTGGAGTGAGTGCAAGCTGCTATTCTGGCATGTTCACGGCACAGAAGGTTTTGCTAAACCTTTCAAAAATAAACAAGCCTTCGAGACTAAAAGCTGCAGAAATTATTTTCTGTGGCCTGATAGCCCCTGACTTCATCTCCTCGCTTAGGTCAAAAGCCAGGCTTCTTAATTTCACTTTTCTACTCTCAGTTCAGATGCAGGAACAAGCTGTTCTCAATCTCAGCACTCGCAGCTCTGCCCTGCAAGGTGCTGCTTCTGACTTCACTGGAATCCCTCAACACTTAGAATCACTTCATTGTCCCTCAGCTGACACCATCATGGTCATTTGCTGCATTTTATCAGCAGCAGGAGAGGTGAAGACATGGGAGAATGTTGGCCTTTCTTGGAAGCAGCTAGGTCTGAGTCTTCCCATTGCAAAGAACCAACCCTCTCACCTGGCACTGTCAACAAATCTCTTGCTCATCCTCGAACTCCTCCACTTACCCTCATGGTAGGTGTGACGGTTGGCCCTGTTAAGAGCAACTCATTTTCTGAGCATATTTCAAACCTGCCATGTCCTCATCCCAGGAGTCATGGGAAATCCTTGAGTTCTCATGGCTCCTGCTTCTCTCCTCCCTCCCTTATTGCCCCAAGACAGCAAAAATATCCATCGAAAGCATCCAGAATAAACGGAGACCAGAGTCCCATACATCTCCCAGCCTTATCTTCAGATTTCTGAGCCACCTGAAATGATCCTGAGAAGGGATTTTTCAAAATACCATTCTGCTTTTTCTAACATTTTGATGATGGAGACAGAAAACTTGGGAAATTGCCAGGCTCTAGCTTTATTATTGGGGATTTTTACCTCCCATTTGTGGTTGGGTTTGGGTTTTTTTTTCTGAATGTCACTAGTTTTTATCCTACATCTCCTCAAATGGGGACATTCAAGTAAAGCAGAACCTGCCAAATTCCAAATCTAGAGAACCCCAAAAGTTTTCATATAGCAGGGAATTAGAGCATTGGGTTCATTGCTCTAGATGATCATTCAGGCCAAAGCATGAGCCAGATTCCCGTGAAAGTGCATTTATACAGCACCAAGTGTTGTTAACCAGAGTTAATATGTTGGTGAGGAGACAGCACTGGAGCTGAAGGCAGCTCCCGACTATCTGAAACCCGGCACAGGGACAGATGTCCCCAGCTGCTCAGTGCTCAGTCAGCTTTCTGTGTCTTCCTTGGAAGCAGCAGCTTCTCCTCCAGTTCAAGAGAGGGCACTGAAAATACAGTCCCAGTCCAGGATAATCCTGCCCCTGCCTTGCTTCATTGGTGAGGAAAGCTTTTTACAGGGTTTGCTGCCCTTCATCTTTGAAAAAGGCATCTTGTCCCAGCTGCTGATCAGTCGCTGACATTTAAGTGATGGTCTTCAAAGCCTGCCAACAGCACTGCCTTAAACAAACCATTAGTCTCTTGCTAGCATTCAGTTCTTCTCGCCTGTGGCGAAGGTACTGCAGGACCATTCACTCTAGAGAAGAGATGAATTTCTTGCATCAAAGAACCCAGTAGAATTCTGTTTTACCCTTTCCAGGCTTGTCCTGCAGAGCAAGCAGAAGACAAGAGCTGACATGTTTTCTCCTTTGCAGGGAAATCAGTCTTAAACCAGAGGCAAAAAGGAGCGGATGTAGATTCCTCCTGCTCAGCTTGTCCATGGCTTGTCTCCACCAGCTCCCTGCATCCTCACTGACCACCCTGAAGGGCTCAGATGGTTTTACAGAAGAGAGGGTCATGGACTCCAGGTGCTCCCATAAGGAGTCAAAAAGGCTGAGAGCCGTCTTGCATTTCACTGCCTTGAAAGAAGAGTGCTGTGTTTGCAGTCTAAAAGTCCTCTTCTCTTTCTCTCTTTATCCTTAAAAACCAGGAGGGCTCAGAGTCTGTGGCAAGCCCCAAGCTTCTTGGAGAAGGGCACTTAACGCACCCTTTCCCCTCCCCACTGCAGTATTACCAGGCTGTGCAGGGCAACGCCTGCTTTAAGTGTTTTCCTTTCCCGATGTTATGCTGCTGTTCCTTTTCATCTACAAAACGGCCATCCTGGATGCTGGGCCCACTCCCAGGGGCTGGCTGAGACAGATGGGAGCGTGCAGGTCCGCCTCACGGTGTTCTCCAGTGGGACGAGAGGGAGGAACTCTCCAGGAAGGGTTCTTTCAATCTCTTCTTCAGTAGATGGACCACCAGCCTCGCTGCCTGGAAGGGAAGAAGCAACATCTGAGAAACAAGGAACGACTCCTCTCAGTTCCTGCACCTCTCATTTCTGGCTGACGATTTGGAGTGCTCAGCACCCTTGGGTCTCAACACTGAATTTCTTCAGCAGTGAAGCAGAGCTCATTTTCCTTCATTGCATCCAAAGTCCCAGGTGAATACTGATGGAAACCAGAGCATCCTAAACTCCCTCTGTCCAACCTCAAAGCCCCAGCCCTTCCCCAGGGACCACTGGCTTCCCAGGACCTGGGTACTGAGGGCCAGGATCTCCTACCTTCCTGCACAGACCCTCCACTCTCCCTTTTATAATGTTCAGATCCTTTGGAAATGTGAATATAGAGGTTTGTTTGTTTGTTTGTTTGTTTTCTTTTTTGTTCGGGTTTTTTTTTGTCGCTGAGTCTGTCCTGGCTCTTGGGGCTTGGGAATAAATTATGACCCCCCAAAAAAACCCAAAGAATACGTTTTATATATATGCAAAACTGTGTATTTATGTTCGACAGAAACGAAGATGTGTGAATAATGCTCAGAAATATATTTATTTACTAATATATTTATCCATGTACATGGTCTGCTCGCCTGGTTCTGTTCTTTGTACCAAGCCCTTCACACCATGAGGCCAAAGGTGCCTCTGCCCAGCGCCTGTGAAATCAATCACTTGGACCCAGACCTTGGCTCCCAGACCCCAGCCCCAGCCTGCAGACCTCAGCATTCACCCCCAGACCTGGGGGCCTTGATCCTTTGATCCCAGCCCCCACCCCCCAGACCCCAGTGCCCCAACCTCATTCCATCTCACCTCCCCCCCATCTCAGCCCTCAGACCCCCAGACCCAGACCCTGGCCACTGCACCTGAACCCCAGCCCTCAGCCCCCAGCCCTCAGCCCCCACCCCTAGATCCCAGACTCCAGATGCCGGTCCCCCAGCCTCTGGCACCCACACCCCAGAACCCTTTCCACACTCCCACCTCAGACCCATAGACCCAGAATCCTGGCCCCCGCACCCAGCCCCAGCCCCTGGCACCCACCCCAGTCCCCTGGCCCCTGGTCTCACTCCACCTCACCCCTCCAGACCCCAGCCCTCAGATCCCAGCTCCTGCACCAAAATGCCCGTACCCAGACCCTGATCCCATTCCACCCTCCACCTCTGGCAGCCCCAAGCCCCAGCCCCAAGCCCGTTCCCCCCATACCCTGACCCCCGATTGCTGCCCCCCAGACCCTGGCACCCGCATCCCATACCATAGAATCATAGAATCATAGAATCATAGAATCATAGAATCACAGAATCATAGAATAGTTTGGGTTGGAAGGGATTTTAAATATCATCCAGTTCCATCCCCTGCCATGCGCAGGGACATCCCACTGGATCAGGCTGCCCAAGGCCCATCCAACCTGGCCTTGAACACTTCCAGGGATGGGGCAGCCACAACCTCCCTGGGCAACCTGGTCCAGTGTCTCACCACTCTCACAGGGAAGAAATTCTTCCTAATGTCCAGTCTAAATCTGCCCCTCTCCAGTTTGTACCCATTCCCAGGGGATTCTGCCCCTGTACTCGGCACTGGTGAGACCGCACCTCGAATCCTGGGTTCAGTTCTATCCCCTCACCACAAGAAGGATGTTGAGGCTCTGGAGTGTGTCCAGAGAAGAGCAACGAAGCTGGTGAGGGGGCTGGAGAACAAGTCTTACGAGGAGCGGCTGAGAGAGCTGGGGTTGTTTAGCCTGGAGAAGAGGAGGCTGAGGGGAGACCTGATTGCTCTCTACAACTGCCTGAAAGGAGGTTGTGGAGAGGAGGGAGCTGGGCTCTTCTCCCAGGTGACAGGGGACAGGACAAGAGGGAATGGCCTGAAGCTGCGCCAGGGGAGGGTCGGGCTGGATAACAGGAAAAAATTCTTCACAGAGAGGGCCATGTGGCCCTGGCAGAGGCTGCCCGGGGGAAGGTGGAGTCCCCATCCCTGGAGGGGTTTAAAAGACGGGTGGTCGAGGTGCTCAGGGCCATGGTTTAGTAACAGACAGCAACGGTTGGATTCGATGCTCCAAGAGGCCGTTCCCAGCCCGGTGATTCCGTCACCCCCTCATCCCAGCCCCGCCCCTCGGCCCCGGTTCCGGCCCCGCCCCGCGGCGATGGCGCTGGAGACTGTGCCCAAGGATCTGCGCCACCTCCGCGCCTGTCTGCTCTGTTCGCTTGTCAAGGTGCGAGCCCTGCTTCCCCCCGGCCCTGCCTAGCACCCCCCTTCTCCCTTTCCCTGCTTCCCCACCCTCCGTCCCCAGGGCTCCCCCCTTCCCCCATTCCCTGCCCAGGACTCCCTCCTTTCCCCCCTTTCCCCTCGCCGGGGCTCTCCCTTCCCCCCCTCCTCTGCCAGGGCTCCCCCTTCCCCACCCTCAGTCCCCAGGGCTCCACCATTCCCCCTTTTCCCTTCCTCGGGGCTCTCTCTTTCCCCCCTTTCCTCCCTCTTCCTGCCCAGAGCTCCCCCTTCTGCCCCCCCCCCCCCCCCCCAACCCCCCTGCTCCCCCTTTCCTCCCTCTCCGTGCCCGGGGCTCCCTCTTCCCCCCCTTCCTCGGCCAGGGCTCCTCCCTTCTCCCTTTCCCCCCCTTCTCCCCTTCCCCACCCTCTGTCCCCAGGACTGCCCTATTCCCCCATTCCCTGCCCAGGGCTCCCCCCTTTCCCCCTTCCTTTCCCAGAGCTCCCTCTTCCCCCCTTTCTCCTTACCCAGGGCTCCCCCCTTTCGCCCTCTTCCTTGCCCAGGACTCTCCCCTTTCCCCTTCTTCCTTGCCCGGGGCTCCCCCTTTCCCCGTCTTCCTCGCCCGGGGCTCCCCACTTTCCTCTCCTTCCTCGTGCAGGGCTCCCCCCTTCTCCCCCTCTGCTCCCTCTCCCTGACCTGGACTCCCCCCTTTCCCCTCCTCTCCCTTTCCCCCCTTCCCTACCCTCCATCCCCAGGACTCCCCCCTTCCCCCATTCCCTGCCCAGGGCTCCCCCCTCTTCCTGTTGCAGACCCCCAGCTCCCCCCAGCCCATCCCTCCCCTCCCTCCCTGGTGCCGCGGACAACATCCCCCTACCACAGCCACAACGCGCTGACACCTCTGTCCACCCAGACCATTGACCAGTTTGAGTATGATGGCTGTGACAACTGCGATGCCTACCTGCAGATGAAGGGCAACCGGGAGATGGTCTATGACTGCACCAGCTCCTCCTTCGACGGGTGAGTGTGGCTCCTGGCACCACTGGTGCTACCTGTCCAGGAATCAGAGAACCATGGAACGGTTTGCACTGGAAGGGACCTTAAAGTCCATCCAGTTCCACTGCCCTACCGTGGGCAGGGACACCTCTTACTGGATCAGAGTGCTCAAAGGACCTCGGTGGCCATTGTGCCAGATCCCACAGTGCTGCCCCAGCTGGGGCTTCCTTGGCTGAAGTCACACTGATGCTCTGCCAGACCCTTCTCCCAGGACAATCCCTGCTTTTTTCTGAGATCCCAGAAGTGGGATTGGGACTCACCAGTTCCCTGACAGGATCAGACATAGTCTTGGGCAACTCAGCCCTGCCGGCTCTTGCTTGTAAGACACTGTCAGGCAGATCTGTGACCCTCTGGCTTTGTCTCTCCATGTCTCCCTGTCACTACATCCATCCCGTCACCCTTTCAACATGGTGCAGAGCTCCTCCGCATCCCTATAGAATCATGGAGTGGTTTGGGTTGGAAAGGACCATAAAACCCATCCAGTTCCCCCCACCTGCCATGGGCAGGGATGCCTCATACTGGATTGGGTTGCTCCAAGCCCCATCCAGCCTGGCCTTGAACACTTCCAGGGATGGGGCAGCCGCCACTGTTCTGGGCAACCTGGGCCAGGGCCTCCCCACCCTCACAGCAAAACATTGTTTCCTAAGATCCCTTACTCCCATCTCTACCACAGGATCATCGCCATGATGAGCCCCGAGGACAGCTGGGTCTCCAAGTGGCAGCGCATCAGTGAGTGGTTTTTCCTGCCTGGTTTGGGAGCCAGAGATCCCGTTTTTCCAGCAAACCCTTCTGTGGGGCAGTGGGAGTCACTGTTTGGGCTCTGGAGGGTGGGTTTTGCTCCCGATGAGGTGGCATCTGCTCAGCCTGGCAGGTTTGCTGCTCTGTGGGGTAACTCGGCCTTTTCTGTCTCCCAGGTAACTTCAAGCCGGGTGTCTATGCAGTGTCTGTGACTGGCCGCCTGCCCCAAGGTAATGCTGCCGGCGTGTGCGAGGGCAGTCTTCTGCAGATGGCAGCCGAGGGGTGGCTCTGTTTGTCGTGCGTTGGGGCTGTCACCATCTCCGAGGTGACAGATGGGGCTGCACCTGCGTGAGGAATCAGAATTTAGAGGTGTGTTGAGAACAGAGCCCACACTGTTCTGAACTGAAGGGATGAGCGAGGTGACTGCAGAGAGGAGGTACAGAGCAGGAGGATGGTTTTGGGGGGTCCTGCAGACAGCTTTTCTACCTGCACTCCTCAGAACTCAGCCTGCCAGAGGCGGGTATTGAAGATGGTGTTGGCTGAAAGCTGTGGGACCAGGCAGGCCATCAGAGGGATGAACTGTGATAAAAGGGTGAATCCAGAAAGTGAGCATGTTTCAAACCATTCAGCTACAAGGATACATGGAGGTTTGTCCATAGAAAAGGTTTTGGCAGGACTGGATGCTGCTTTGGCATTCTCAGTGAGCAGACGCCCCTTCCCATCCTCATCCTTCTTACATAAAGGTGGGATTTGTGCCTTTATAAATGGAGTGGGAGGTGTAGAGGGTTGGCCTTGTCTCTGTAAGGCAGAAGCTGCGTCATCTGTCTAGCAGATAGCTCCTGTCCTGTTTGTAGTCCCAGAGTAGAGTCCCATCCTGTGCCCTGCCCAGGAGTGCTGCCATCCCATATTCCTGGGGTGAAAGCTGTGCTTGTGTCTGGAATCCCAGGCTCCCTGTTTCTGCCCTGACCTCCACCAACTGCATTGGAAAAGAACTAGAACATCACAAGGCTTGAAGCTGAGGTCTGCTGGCACAGCTTTGGGTATGTAGAATCATGAAATGGTTTAGGTTGGAGGGGACTTCAAAGATCTCATCTCAATCTCCCCTCTTGCAGCTCAAAACCGTTCCCCCTCGTCCTGTCCCTGCACTCCCTGATCAAGAGCCCCTCCCCAGCTTTCCTGGAGCCCCTTTCAAGCAGTGGAAACTGCTCTAAGGTTCAGTGCAGTCCTAATATTCGAACATTTTCAGGTGAGAAATAATGTAAATAAAATCTCTACCTGGTTCTTTCCCAAGGCAAAACAAGAGGTGATGTTTGGGAGCTCTACCCAGGCTTTTAGAGTAGAAGTAGGAACAGTCCTGTTAGAAGAAACCAAGAAGATGATTGTGCAGTTCCTGATCTCTGCAGTGGAGTCGTAACAGAGCAAGCAGATTTTTTTCAGGACTTCTTATCCCTAGAGAATACTGAAATGTGTTTTGTCTCCTCACTGCAGGGATTGTCCGAGAGCTGAAGAGCCGTGGTGTGGCTTACAAGTCCCGAGACACAGCTATCAAAACCTAAGGGCTCTTGTGGTGCCTGGAGGATCCCCCAGCGTAGCATTTGGAGGTGGTGGGCGCACAGGGCACTGCTCTGAAACTTTTTAGTTTTAGCATGTGTGAAAGCCAGCCTGGACTCCAGGAGTTTACTGGCTCCCCTCCTCTCGCTCCATATCTCTGGACTCTGCCGTGCCTCTGCCCACAAAGTCTGTCAGAGCTTTTTTTGAGCCTTGACAAGCGAGAGAGTGTGGGTGGGTCTGGGAAATGGTGTTTAATGGTGATGCACAAAGCTTTTTTACAGTTTGCGTGGAAAAACAGAGAGCTGGGATTTGGCTGTGTAAATACTGCAATAAAACACACTGCTTGGTCAGAGCTGAGTCCGTCCTTGTGCTCGGTCACTGGATTCAGCTGCCGCAGGAAGCAGGTGGCACAGTGAGGGACTTTGGGCTCAGCCCCCTGCCTCCCAAACTGCTTGGAGCCTCCAAATGCCATCGTTTTTTGTGCCACAGACCACACTCCTGCCTCAAGAGGGAGATCCTGCTCTGCCTGGATTGGGGTGTCCTTTGGTGTAGGAACAAGCGGACTAGTGATGTGTATTTTATGGCTCACAGCTGTGGGAATAGGTAAGGTCATGTTCAGTATTTCATGTAGAAGTCATTATCTAGAGCTCAGGATGCTCTGGGCCTGCAGTGTCCTATACAAAGGAGACAGAAGTAGGCTTGGAGAACCTTCAGTTTGGCCAATGCTGGTCTCCAGGTCAGGCAGAGAAAGATGAGTCTGTTGCTGGTGTGGTTGGGAGGCAGCACTGGACTTGTGGGAGTTGAGGGATGGACAAACAGGTGAAAACACCCATCCAGTCACCTGTTTGTAGAGGTCTGAGTGTTGCTGCACACATTTTAAGTGTCAGCATGGGTAGTGCCTGCGTTGCATGGGCTGCTGAGAGATTTGGGCTCCTTAGTGATAGCTCTTCATAGCATCATTGAATGATTGGGTTGGAAGAGACCTCAAAGCCCATCCAGTTCCACCCCCTGCCATGGGCAGGGACACCTCCCACTGGATCAGGGGCTCCAAGCCCCATCCAGCCTGGCCTGGAACCCCTCCAGGGATGGGGCAGCCACCACTGCTCTGGGCAGCCTGGGCCAGGGCCTCCCCACCCTCACAACAAAACGTTTCTCCCTAAGGTCTCATCTCAATCTCCCCTCTTGCAGCTGAAAACCTTTCCCCTGGTCCTCTCTCTGCCCTCCCTGATCAAGAGCCCCTCCCCAGCTTTCCTGGAGCCCTTTCAGCACTGGAAGCTGCTCTAAGGTCTCCCCACAGCCTTCTCTTCTCCAGACTGAACAACCCCAACTCTCTCAGCCTGGCCTCATACAGGAGGTGCTCCAGCCCTTGGATCATCTCTGAGGCCTCCTCTGGACTCACTCCAACAGCTTCATGTCCTTCCTGTTCTGAGGACTCCAGAGCTGGACACAGGGCTCCAGGTGGGGTCTCTCCAGAGCGGATCAGAGGGGCAGAATCCCCTCCCTGCTGGTCCCACTGCTTAGGATGCAGCCCAGACAGTGTTGGTTTCTGGGCTGTGAGCTCCCATTGCCAGCTCATGTTGAGCTTCTCCTCCTCGAGCACCCAAAGCCCACGAGCTGCCCCCGATCACGATGGTGGCCTGGCCAAGGGCAGAGTCCTGGATTAGTAGCTTCATGAAATAAGCGTGGATTTGTGTTTGGGATTTTTTTTTTTCCCTGAGAATCCTATAGGTGGGAATCTTAATTTTTGTTTTCTGCAGACAAATAGTGGAAAACCAGTGTGCCCTGGAAACTGCATTTGATCTGAGACGGAAGCGGCTGACGTGAGGGGTATGTGTTGCTGTTGCGCAGTGATGCTGTCAGGAGCATGGAGACAACATGCTCCCTGTCCTGCTCTGGTTTAGTAAAGCTGCCCCAAAAAAAGAGTCCCAAGCGCTTCAGGTCAGCCAGAGCATGGCTTCCCGCAGGGTTTCGGGGCAGTCGTGCAGCTGTATAAGATGGGAGCCCAGGGGAGCTGCGTGAAGTATGTGACATAAGTCATAGAACCATAGGATCTTTGAAGTTGGAAAAGCTCTCTAAGCTCCTCCAGTCCAACCATCAGCCCAACCCCATGGCGCCCACGAAACCATGTCCTGACATGCCACATGTACAAAGGTTTTGAACCCCTCGAGGGATGGAGACTCCACCACTACACTGGGCAGCCTCTGACAGGGCTTCACCACTCTTCCAGTAAAGAAGTTTTTTTAATATCCAGTCTAAACCTTCCGTGGCACAACTTGAGGCCATTTCCTCTCGTCCTATCACTTGTTACTTGGGAGAAGAGACCAGCACCCACCTCACCACAACTTCCTTTCTGGAAGCTGCAGAGAGCGATGAGGTCTCCCCTCAGCCTCCTCCAAACTAAACAGCCCCAGGTCCCTCAGGTGCTCCCAGAACCCCTGGGCTCCAGACCCTTCCCCAGCTCCGTTCCCTTCTCCAGATGCGCTCCAACCCCTCAATGTCCTTGGAGTGAGGGGCCCAAAACCCCAGGATTCAAGGTGTGGCCTCACCAGCACTGAGTGCAAGGGACGACCCCTGCCCTCCCTGCTCCTGCTGGCCACCCCATGACTGATCCAAGCCAGGGTACTGTTGGCCGCCTTGGCCACCTGGACCACCACTGGTTCATGCTCAGCTGCTGTCAACCAACGCCCCTGGGTCCTTTTGCACCGGGTAGCTTTCCAGCTGCTTTTGCCCAAGCCTGGAGCATTGATGGGGCTGTTGTGACCCAAGTGCAGAACCTGGCACTGAGTCTTGTGCCTCATACGCGGACATGGACGTGCAGGTCCCAGATGGCAGTTTCATACCAGCTATGCTGTGGGACAGAGGGGGTGAGCTGGGATCTCCATGGGGTTCCTCTGTCCACTGGGGAACAGTCCTGGGGAGCTGGGCAGCTGTGTGGGGCCAACAAGACTTGACAGGGTTTGGATTGAAAGGGATCTGGGAGGATGAGGTGGGCAGCTCTTCCTCCACCTGGGGGGACTAGGGAGTGAGACATTGGCTCCAGCTGGTTGGAAGGATGTTGGGAATGGTAGGAGGACAACCGCCCTGGCCATCCTCAGCCCCTGAAGCCTCACCCTTCAAATGCCACCGGGTGGCAGCACGGCTTTGTGGAGTGGGCCGGAGCCTGGTGATGGGCTGGAGTCAAGCTGCTGGAGGCAGACCTGAGCAAGAGACACATAAAACTTATCTCCACCTTCTGCTGTTTCACAGTGCCTTTCACTCCCTAACAGTTTCTTAGGTCGTGTCCCCCTTCCCTGGCTCCAGGAGTGGGGATGGCTGTGCTGGAGCTGGTCTGAAGCTAGAGGTGCATCGGGACCCTTCCCCAGCGCCCAGGCCACTCATCCCTTGGCCCTGTGGTGCCAAGGAGCTGACGAGAGGGTTCTCCATGGAGCAGGGCTGGCTGGTTCGGCCTGCGTTGGGGTCTGTGGCCATGGGGGTTCACATCCCACCCGCCAGGAAGCTGAAGTCCTGCAGTGACACTGTCACAGTCCAGCACCGGGCACTTTGCTCTGGGAATGGTCTCCAGAGAGCAGTGTGTGTCGTCACCACACCTCTCAGGGATGTAAACCCCATGGGAATACCACCCTTGCTCGGAAGCACAGGAACCACTCCAGGTTCTATAGAGTTAAGACAGACGGAAGTTGTGGTGCAAGTGCAATGGAGCAAGAACAGCAAGGTGAACAGGCGGAGTGCCGGTGGTCTTGCAGAGAGAGCTGCACCTCCTCTGCCTGCAGCAGCTCACAGCGCTTCCAAGAACCTGGTACCTCTAACCGGCCTGGCTTGGTGAGCCACGAGCTCACTCGCTTGCCCATGCCTGCACTGCATCTCCCAGCCCACGCTGCCCGAGTGATTCATTGCTCCCAGGTTGTCAGAGCTGAGCATTGGACCTCTGCAAAGTGTCTGAAATGAGCATTTCAGTTCAAGTCCAGCCCCTGGAGCTGCCGGGGCTTTGTAGTAGTGAGAAGCAAATGGAAGCAGCACTTTATTTGCTGAGAAAAGTAGGGCAGGGATCTCTCACGTTGAAGAAGTAGGAGGAAAAATGTGCAGTGGTGGCAGCGGGCTGGGCTGAAATCAGGAGAGAAAGCGTCAGCGGGGCAGGGAGCTGTGGATCTGAGTCAATTTAAGACAGCTCCTCCCCCTGCACCAAATGACGCTAAAATATTTCAGCCAGGCTTGAAAATCCTGCAGGTTTTGGCATCCGAAGTGGCGAGGCAGCTCTGGGCAGCCCCCGCCGTGCAGGCAGGAAGCACAAGTCACTGGATTCCTTCGTGCAGGGTTTTGGGAACCGATACCCCCAGCTCTCCCTCTGGGCGAGAAAAGTGACTTTCCCAAACCACAGAGCACAATTTGTGTCTGCGTGCAGTGGTACTGGGAAATGCCCGGCCACACTGTCCCCACCTGCACTGGGGCCTCTCCGCCTGCCACCCCGGGATGGGGACCTGCCCACATGCTGCTCCCCACCACCCAGGGGCTACAGTGGTTCATGGTGGCCTTTGTCTTGTAGGCTGGCCAAGCTGGGCTGTGGGTGAAGGGGGAGGTGTGTTAGGGTGCGTTGGGCTCACTATGGGGGCTAACAAGCCACCCAGTTGTGTTGCAGAAGATGCTCTGCACATGCCGTGGCATCATCCCCTTGTTACTCCCGTGCTGGTGCAAGGATGAGCAGGAAAGGTGCTGCGTGGCGCCAGCTGCAGCAGGGTCAGGATTGCTTCACTGTAATCTGGGAGCTGGAGTTGTTTAGCCTGGAGAAGAGGAGGCTGAGGGGAGACCTCACACTGTCTACAACTACCTGAAAGGAGGTTGTGGAGAAGTGGGTGTTGGTCTCTTCTCCCAGGTGACAGGCAATGGAACGAGAGGAAGTAGCCTCAAGTCATGCCAGGGCAGGTTCAGATTGGACATCAGGAAAATTTTCACTGAAAGGGTTCCTGGGCACTGGCAGAGGCTGCCCAGGGAGGTGGTGGAGTCGTCATCCCCGGAGAGGTTTAAAAGATGGGTGGATGAGGTGCTTAGGGATATGATTTAGTAGTGGACAGGTTGGGCTTGATGATCTCACAGGTCTTTTCCAACTTAGTGATTCTATGATTCTAAATCATCTTTCACTCGCTGCCTTCCAGCACGTAGACCCAACTTTCCCGTGTGCCTCTTGGTGTCCCTGTGTGCCAAGGGCACTGGTTGTCACAGCGGTGTGGAGACTCTTGGTGGTAGGTGTTCAGGTGGTGGTGGAGAACTCAAAACAAATGCCAGTTTAAAGCTGTTTTCCTTGGAAAATTGCTGAGGAAACCTTGGCAGGATGGAGATGCAGGAGAAGATGACCTGGATCATCCTCGCTGGAGCAAGGATGGCAAATTCACAATGCACGTAGATCACCCAGCCTGCCCATCACTTCTGTGCCAGGGCCCATGCGCAGAAGCCACCGAGGTGCCCAAGCTTATCTGATGTGGTGGGGAGAGGAGGAGACCCACAGCCAGCTTTTGGCAGCACCCATTTGGATGGGCTGCAGAGGGGATGGGTGCAGGTTTGGGAGGTGCAGGCGGCTGCAAAAGCTTTCAAAGCACAGCAGAAGCAAGGCGTGCTCCCACAGGGGCCATTCTGAGGGATTCGTGGTGCACTCGTGATGGAGGAACAGGGGGTGGGCGAGGAACTGGGCCGTGTTCTCTACTGAGGGGATCTGTAGGGAAAATAGGGAGCTCTGATGTATGATGGGTCTTCTGTGCAGTCGCCCCTCAGGAACTGCAGTGGAAGGAAGAAGCTCTGTTTTGTGAAAGGGAAACAGGCCATCTGTTCCTGACGAAGGCCTGCAAAGGGCATTTGAAGATGGTATAAGCTCAGCTCTGTTTGCAAAAGAGGCCTTAAGTTGTTTCACGGTGAACACCGCTAAACCCACTGGTCTGCTAACAGAGTTGGGGTTTTGGTGGCTGGGGGGACACAGGAAGGTGATGGAGTGTCCCAAACCTCCTCTTGGCTGAGACCTCTCACCTCCCTGGTCTGTTCTTGCAGCTTTGCATCACGGGAAGGTGAGACGCCAAGAGTTGGTGGGGCTGAGTGAGGTCTCTAGGGATGCTGAGGGCAACTGGCAAAGTGAGGCCATAGCTGAAGTCACAGAAGGGAGTTGAGAACCTCAGAGTATCTACTCTGTCTCCAGTCTCCTGGACCTCCTGCCACATCCTGGGTGGCACTTGTCCTTCGGCCTCCTGGCCAGATGTGTGTCTCTCAGGCTCTGCCTAAAGCAGCTGATGGACTGGAGGGGGCTTTTTCCCCCAAGGAATGATTGGGTAGGAGCCTTTGAGTGCCCAAACAGAGCCCTGGGACATGTGCTAGGTGAGGAGGTTGCATCTCCTCCAGTGGGGCCCCAAAGAGCCCAGGCTGTGGGACAGGGCAGGGTGGCCAGATGCCCTGGTGGCTGCAGGATCCGGCTCCCCAGCCAGGCTGGGACCTTTGTGCCGCTTTCCCAGCATCACCTGTCCAGGCCAGTTGGGAAAGGTGCCATCAATGCCAGGCTTGGGGAGATGCTTCCTTGCAGCCCTAGACACTGCCCTTGTTGTATCAGAAACGGCATGGCCAGCAGGTCCAGGGAGGTGATTCTCCCTCTGTACTCAGCACTGGTGAGACCGCACCTTGAGTACTGTGTTCAGTTCTGACCCCTCACCACAAGAAGGATGTTGAGGCTCTGGAGCGTGTCCAGAGAAGAGCAACGAAGCTGGTGAGGGGGCTGGAGAGCAAGTCTTATGAGGAGCGGCTGAGAGAGCTGGGGGTGTTTAGCCCAGCTGTTGTTTAGTGAGAAGAGGAAGCTGAGGGGAGACCTTATTGGTCTCTACAACTGCCTGAAAGGAGGTTATGGAGAGGAAGGACCTGGGCTCTTCTCCCAAGTGTCAGGGGACAGGACAAGGGGGAATGGCCTGAAGCTCCGCTAGGGGAGGTTCAGGCTGGACATCAGGAAAGAATTTTTCACGGAAAGGGTCATTGGGCACTGGCAGAGGCTGCCCAGAGAGGGAGTGGTGTCACCTTCCCTGGAGGTGTTTAAGGGACGGATGGATGAGGTGCTGAGGGATATGGTTTAGGAAGTGTTAGGAATGGTTGCACTTGATGACCCAGTGGGTCCCTTCCAACCTAGTGATTCTACAATTCTATGATTCTATGATTCCTCAGGGTCTCCAGACCTCAGAAATGCTCAGCTCTTCCCATGTCTTTTCCCTGAGGGGGACAGGGACTGCTGGGGAAGGAGGGATTGTCACCACAGAGCTCAGCCCTGCATCTCCTGAGCCCATCATGCCCTGGGAAGCCCTCAGCTCATCCTTCCTTCCCTCTGCCATGTTCAACCTCGGAACATCCTCCATCCCAGATGGTCCCACCGTGTTTGGTGCCAAACACCCTGGGAAAGTGCACAGTGGGAAGGGTGGAAAGAGAGTCGCCCATCTGTGCCACAGTGGGGTGCTGGGTGCCAGGGGGGCCCTTCTGGTGGTGCTGGAGGCCCCGACCCATGGGTTCCCCTTCCCCCACCTGTGGGGCCGGGTGCAGGTGACATGGAAAATGACGGGGCGCTTTGTGCCCTGCCGGCCGCCCAACGGTCCCGCACCCGCCATTGGCGCAGCAGGACCACGATTTGTCTATATATGGGCAAAGCGAGGCACCGGCATGAACCCGCGTGTCCCCCCGCGCCCGCCCCAGCACGTCACTTCGGCTTTTTGAGGTTTCCCTTCGTGCTCTCATTTGCCTCCTGCTCCGCTGCCTCTTTCACCCAGCAGTTTCTGGTTGACTCACTTTTAACGGCTGTGCTTCGACCCCAGCCCTGCCGGCAGCGGCGCTTCCCACGGGCACTTCCCACGAGGGGAGGCAGGACGGGAGCGCGTGGGCAGCAGCCAGGTGCCCGCTGGTCAAATGGGGCTCAGCCCCAGGGCTCTCACCCCAGTGGGTCCCACCCATCTTTTTCAGGTGTAGACGTGGTTGCTCAGATTGACCAGGGCTGCAGTTCTTCCTTGTACCCCCCTGGACCTGACAGAACGGTGATGATCAATGCTCTGCCCACCCAAGCAGCTCTTCAGAGCTGGTTCTGCCTCCTCTGATTCTTCTGGTGCAGCAGCAGCCCTCCCCAAGCTCTCCAGGAGCATCGCCAGGTCAGAGCCCCCTGTCCCAGGGCTCTTTTTTGAGGCCACAGCTTGCACTGCAGAGCAGAATGAGCTGTGCCTGCCCTTTCCTGTGCCCATTCCCCATTCACAGAGTAGATATAGTGGCTTAGGTTGGGAACGCAGTCATTAGGCTTCGGTGTTAACAGTGCCACAGCTAAGGCACCATAGCTCTGTTGGTGTCTGGTGGAATGATACCAGGAGAGGTTACCGGCTGTCTGTGCCAGTGGGGCCAGCAGAAGCCATTTTCCACTGGCCCCACAGGCTCAAGGAAGCTTTGGATGAGATGATCACCATTCCTCCTGTTAGGAATGGTTGGACTCGATGATCCAGTTGCTCCTTTCCAACCTGGTGATTCTATGATTCTCCTCCTCCTTCATCTCAGGCCTACGAGGTGCTGGATGGGTAGAAGCAGAGGTCTGGGTCTGCAGGCCAAGGCGCAGGGAAGGAGCTCATCCCCTTTAAACACAGTGTGGGGTTGAAGACAACAAATGTGGGGCTGAAGGCAACAAATGTGGGGCTGAAGGCAACAAATGTGGGGCTGAAGGCAGCCGGCTCGGCTGCCACTTCCCCTGCCTGCAGCGAGCGCCGCAACCGCAGGGGAGGAGGGGAAGTTGCTGCAAGGCCTGATAAGAAATATCAGCGCTTTTGCAGCGCCTGGGCTGCATGGCCTGACAAGGGCCCTTCCCCCTGCCCATGGGCCGGGGCTGGTGGCATTGTTGCCCCCTGAGCCCCCAGTTCCCGCTCCCCTGTGCTCACCGATACTGGGAGGGTTACTGGAAACACAACAGCCCATGTTCCAAGGGGCAGCGGCGAGCCCGGGGGTGGTGATGGCAGCGATGCACCCTAGGTGCTCATTAGAGAGCAAAAAATAGGTGGCAGCCCACGGTGCATGGGGGTGCTGGGGGTGCCTCACCCATGCCTGGATGCCCTGGGAGGAGGGGAGGGCAAAGCTGGGGGAACGGTGTCCCAGCAGAAGATGGTTTGGGCTGGGGAGCCGCAGCCACACCCCAGGACGCAGCAGTGCCCAGCACCCAGCGTGAGCAGAAATGGCCTCAGGTTGTGACGGGGAGGTTTAGATTGGATATTAGGAACAATTTCTTCACTGACAGAGTGGTGAAGCCCTGGCAGAGGCTGCCCAGGGCAGTGAGAGAGTCTCCATCCCTGGAGGGATTCAAAAAGTGTGTGGCCGTGGCATCTGGGGACATGGTTTTGCAGGCATGTGGGGTTGGGCTGGCAGTTGAACTGGATAAGCATGGAGGGCTTTTCCAACTTTAATGATTCCATGATTCTATGATTCTACTCGCAAGTTCTGTTGTTGGGTCCCTGGGCGATGCTGAGCAGGCAAGCAGGGTGCAGAGAGGGGCCCTGGGAGTGGGGTGGACCAGGCACTTCCAGGAGGTCCTGGCAGGGGAACCAGAGCCGTTTCAGCCTCCCCCAGCCCAGAAAGGCTCTGTGCTCCCAGAGGGCTCTTTTAGCTGGGGGTGCTGAGCAGAGCGGGGCCAGCGATCTGGGGATGGGATAGAAATTCCTGAAGCCTCTTTTGCCAGTTGGTAAAAGAAACAAATGACCAGGGAATGCGGTGAGTTCATCAGCAGTTGGAGCCTTTTAGACCTCCTCACCACAGTCCGAGGAACCAGATCTGCTGATTTCCTCCTTTCTGCGAGGTGGGTAGCTGCTGCTGGGGGGAGGAAACCAGCTTGGGACACCCAAAATGTCATGTCCTTCTCTCCGTTCTTGGCTGGGGAAAGAGGAAGTGTTGCCTCCCCCCACTTCCCTGCTGGGAAGGCGCCCGCAGCCCTCCTGCCAGGCTCATTGGCGCACGGACACCCGGCCGGGCAGGGGGTGGGCAGCTTCTGCTGGAGAGCCGTGTTTTGGGGAGGGCACAGCTCCTTCCCCACTGTGGTCCCTGCAGCGTCCCCCAGCACTGGCCACGTGTGTCTCCCTCCCTCTGCCATCTCCAGGTGGCCTCTCTTAGCTGCCTTCTTCAAGAGACACATTCACATCCGGCTTTGCAGCACGGTCAGCGTTACACCGACCTTGTCTCCACAATTGAGGACAGACTGTAAATTCCAAGTAACTGAAGACTTGTGAGGTCTTCTCTCCATCCCTTCCTGCTTCCCAGCCCTCTGGATTTAGCAAGGGCTGGCTCATCGTTGGAGCAAGGCACGCTGCAAGAAACGTGGCCTCAACCCCAGAGCATGGGGGGAAGTCCCTCAGCAGCACCTCTGGGACCAAAGGTCCCTCCAGCTGCCGCCAAACAGGCTCCTCAGCTTTGCTGTATAAGTGTGTGCAACTCTGACCCCTCAGGATGGGACCCACCACCGCTGGGCACCGTCCCATGGTGCAGAGGTGGCCAGCAGTGTGGAGCGTGCTGCCTCCAAGGAGGGCTTTGGGTCAGGAACTTGCTCACTCCAATTCAGGTGTCCCCAAGAGAGCTGGTCTGGAGAGGTCAGGTGGCACCCAGCTCCACGTGTGACAGCCATGCCACAGAAGTGCTGTCCACCTCCACCGAGGAGCTGCTGGCCACATGTCTCTGGCAAGGCAAGGTTCTCCTGGGTTGGAGCTGTGTCGGCTGCCCACATGGACCCCGTGGAGACAGCATCAATGGCAGCTTCGAATCCCCTGACAAACTTTTCACCAGTGCAGAGAGCGCAATGTCCCCAGCCTGGTGACTGTAAGGGAAGGGTGGGACACCGGGCACCGGGCTGGAGGTGAAGGGATGGACCCGGCTGGGCAGGCGGATGGGCGCACTTCAGCTGTCTCTTTTCAGCCCCAGGCTGGAGGAAGCTTCACAACCAATTCCTGCTCTTCCAAAGCCCACTTTACGTGCGACTACCAGTGCATATGCTGCTCAAGTCAAGTCCCTTCTGGCTGTGCCACTGCTTGGTTACTTTTGACTTTGCTTTCCTCCAAACCTCAAAAATGGCCTTTTCTTTTTTTTTACATTTCAGTCCAGATGATTGAATTATGTCGGCCTAAAAAGAGCCCTTTGCAGAGTTACACGGAAACCATTGCATGGACCAATGTGGTCCCTTCTGTGGGCACTTAGGGGGATGTAGCTCATGGGGTTTGATCTCATTTAATCGAAGCTTCATCCGGTGCTGGGGAAGGGAGCACTTCCAGCTTGCAACCTCGTGCTGGCCATGCAAACCCCACAGCGCTGTGTCCCATGGCTGCTCCAGCGCTGGAGCCACCAGGCAGCAACAGCCATCACAACCCAGGTGTGCTGGGTTGCAAACCCTGCAAATCCAGCTTTCAGATTTCTTCCCAGGGACCTCATGTTCCTGTCATGGGAACACACATCCTAAAGAGATGATTTAGGGCTTGCAGCCCTCTGGCTGCCACCAAGCAGCGCCTGAAATCCTGCAGCCCTCCACACACACACGCCGCCCACCCCTCCACTAGTTCTCTCTGTGTTTGGAAACATCTTGCTGCCATCCAGGCCCCACCACAACAATGATGTGAGGGGACAGTGGAGCACTGCCGCCATCCTTGCCCCGGGGGTGGATTTGGTTCCTGGCACCTTGTGCAAACAGCTCTTTTTTTTAATTCACCTTTCTTTTTTTTTTTTTTTTTATTTTTTTTTTCACACAAACATGTTTGTGTCTCAGCCCCGATGCCCAGGAGAGCAGAACTGGCTGCTCTGCAACAGCCCCGGTGCTTCCGGTGCTCGGCGACGGCTGCCCCTCTCCCCACGACTGGGCCGGCTGCGGTCATGCTGAGGGGTGGTGCTGGGTGGGACCGTGCACCGTTATCTCCTCAGCAGCTACGGCTCTTCCTGTGGTCGGGGCCACGTGGGCAGGAGGGGGTTAAAAGCGCCCCCGCGCCCTGCAGGGGCTCATTGCTCATGGGCCACCACCATCACCCCATGCACCTCACCTCACCAGCACCTTACATGAGCCACTAGCACCCAGCGTGGGCCACCAGCTTCCAGCGCGCACCACCAGCACCCAGTGTGGGCCACCAGCAGTCAGCATGGGCCACCAGCAGCCAACGTGGGCCACCAGCATTCGACACGCACCACCAGCACCCACTGTGGGTCACCAGTACCAGCACCCAGCGTGGGCCATCGGCACCCAACATGGGTCACCAGCACCTGGCACAGCTCATCGGCACCCAGCATGGGCCACCCGCATCCCAACCCAGCCGTGGGGAACCCGTCCAAGGTGTCCACATGGCACTGGAGGAGCAGTGTGGGGTTTCCTGAGGTGCCGGTGGCTGCAGCCCCAATCCTGCCGCGAGGGGGGCAGTGGGTGCTGGGGCTGATGGCAGGTAAGGGGGTGCCCCCATGCTGGGGAGAAGGGCGCAGCGGGGCCGTGCAGATGGAAGGGTGGAGACTGGTGGGCGGGCAGAGGCGGGAAGCGCCAAAGCAGAAGTGCCACACTGGGGGTTTTTGGTGACAGCAAGGATGGGACCAGGTGGACGCGGAGGCTGGTGGGGCAGGAGAGGTGAGACTGTTGGGGCTGGAGGGTTCCATGGCCTCAGGTGCGGGGACCTCTGTGTGACTTCCACCTCATGGGCCAAAAGGCAATGGAGGCACCACAAAGGGTGGCCGTGAGGTGAGGTGAGGTCAAGTCCGCAGAGCTCCCATGGCCTCAGAGGCAAGAGGATGGGGGCAAGGGGGTGTTCGGTAAAGAGGATGGTGGGATGAAGTAGGGTCCCCCATGGGAACATTGCAAGGCTAATGGGGAGGGGGTTTGCCATAGATCCCCTCCATGGGGACAGGGCGAAAGAGTCCTCTGTGACCAGAGTGCCATCTAGGTGAGGCCCCTTGATGGGGACATGGCACAAGGGGGCCCTGTGACAGAGACAAGGTTTGATGGGCAATGATGTTTGAGGTGGGATCCCACCCTTGTGATCTGGGTGAGGAGCTCCTCTGTGACAGATGGGGTTTGAAGGGCAATGATAGAGTTCAAGGTGGGATCTCCCCCATGGGACAAGGCAAGTGGGACTTCTGTGAACGTAATGGTATGAGGTGGAGGACTCACCACTTTGGGGACAAGTCAAAGCTGTCCGCTATGACTAGCGTGGGGTATTGGGTGACTTCCCTGCTTTGAGGACAGGGTGAGGAGGATAGAGCTTGTGCTTGTGCCCAGGATAGATCTTGAGGTGGGACAGTGGGGTATGGGGTAGTCTTGCCCATGAGGACAAGGTGAGGATGTCCCCTCTGCCCAGGGTGGGGTTTCAGGGGTGACAAGGGGGCAGAAGGCAGGGTCACACCCATGGGGATGTCTATGTCCCCCATGCCCAGCACAGCTCCCCGAGATGGGAGGTGACGCTGCCAGGGGTTTTCTCCCCCTGGGGCAAGACCTGCCCTGCAACCTTCGTCTCTGGTCGTGCCGACACTGAAGGTGACCAGTGGCTGTGCCATGCAGGGGTGGGAGGTGGCCATGCGTGGGCTGAAGCGGGCACCTCGCCAGAGATGGAGCAACCGCCGGACCCCGACTGAGAGACAGTGCAGTCACCCATAAAGTAGAAAGCACTACTAAACAGCACTGCAGGGTGTAGTGTTTCCTACTTTATGGATGAGTGTACTGTGGGCTACGGAGAAGAGAGCGCCGCTGCGACCCAACGTGCCCGTCCCACCTTGTACGTGCTCCAAGAGCTGTGCCTGGCTCACAGGAGGGTGCCCATGCCCATCTGCCCACCCCATGGGTACTATCACCATCGCTGGGCTGCAGATGTTCTGCCCTGTCCCCTCTTCCCCAGCCGCGTGGCCCCTGTGGGTAGTGGAGGCACTGCTGGGTCGGAGCATGCCCCACGCTGGGAGGCCAGGTAGGTAGCAAAGCCTCCAGGTCCCGCTTTTTTCGCCCCATCTTAGCTCTCCACGTGGCAAAGCGCTGGGAAGAGCTGGGCGGTGGCACCCACGTGGGATGGGGACAGGCATGGGAGGCAGATGGGGTTCTTGGATGGCTTTGTGCTGCCCAGAAATCACTGGGGGCATCTGGTCTGCTGAATAAAACTCATTGGCATTGACTTGTGGGCTTCTTCTTTATCCTGTTCCCGGGAAATGCAAAACCAGAGAAGAGATGCTTGTGATATGCAGAGCCACAGGCACTGGGGTTCTCCTGGAGGCACCATGAACTTGCAGTGCCTGAGTCCAAGTCTGTACCACTGGGAGACTCTGGGGACAACTGGGACCATGCGTAGGGGGGTGGAAACAGCTCAGGAGGAGCCAGCAGATCTCAGCCCATCGCCACAGGGTGCTTAGCTTCAGCCCTCCAAGACCCACCAGCAAAGCTGCTGTGTCCTACAGCAGCATCCGCTGGGGGTGCAAGGCCACCTGGAGCAAAGAGCCCATCCTGTTGCCTCTGGGTCCCTCCAGCCGCACGTCTCTGGCCTGTCCTTCCTGGGGGGTGCCTAAAACCAACCCAGCTTTTGGTGATGCAGGAAGGAGTCCCTGTTCCCCAAACATCAGCTCCCAGACCTCCCCAACCACCCTCCCCTTGGCTTTGACACCCATCTCACACTTGTGGGAGAGGATATCTAAAAATAACAGAACAAATATATTAAAAATACACATCTTTTTACTTTTTTTTTGAGCCCAAATGTTAATGGAAAGTTCCCACATTTTGTAAAACCCACTGTGCTTGTTTCAGGAGCGCCTTTTGGTGTTTTTTATTGTTTAGGGTATTTTCCTTTCATTCTCTGGGCTGCCTGGGATGGACCTGGGGTTTTTTTGCTTCTCTTTTCTGTCCCGGGTTTCCCACCTTTCTCAGCTTTGCTTGCTTGAAGGAGATGCTGAAGCAAAAAGAAAATCAAATCAAAACTGTCACCATGGTCTCAAGGGGGAAAGTTTTTAAAGACCAAAACCCAAAAAGGACATAAAAAAACCTGCGAGCAGCCAGCAGAACATCCTGAGTTGCTTTCGGTTTGTTGGGCTGTGGGAAGGAAGAGCAAACACCAGGGTTTAACATGCAAGGGCTGGAAAGGTCCTGATGATGAATATTCAAGTATCAGGAAGGGCAAACACCAAATGGGTTTGATCCAGTGCTGTTGGCGTTATGATGCAGCGTTCACTGCTGGGAGAGACGCTTGGTAACAGGTTTCTTGCTGAGAGCAGCAGAACAGAAACAGCTACTTATTCCTTGTTGTTTTGTTTTTGTTTTTGTTTTTTTAAAAAAAAACCAAAAATGTTTTTTTCAGGTCCTCTCTCCACACTGAATGCATTTTGCTACATTCCCACAGGAAAAAGTGTCCTCTCACCATTGTGATGAGCTCCAGCTCTGCGAGGGACCTCTGCTCCTCTATCTTTGCCTTGGTGGGTGCCTGGTGCACCAGGGCAGGGCTGGTGCTGAGCCCCCTGTGGGTGCTGTGGAGGGTGCGGGTGCCTGTCCCCAGGCTGTGGGCACCACTAGAGTGGGAGCCAGCCTCTCCTGCACCAGCCCTGGTGTTTCCACACCGCGTTGTGCTGGGCTACCATGTGTCGGGCCGTACCGTGACCAGGGCCAGCCTATCACATCCCCTTTTCTGTTGGGTTATTTTTAACCAGGGTTCTGTCCCCACACTGCTCCGTGGCGCAGCCTGGGTGCTGCTGGGGGTGGCAGGAGTAGCAGGAAGAGTGACCCTCGACAACGTGGCCACTCACATATGCTCTGTGGAGCTGCACCAGCTTGGGTCAGAGCTCCTTGAGCCCAGGATGGGTGCATGGAAGTGGGAAGTGAGAGCTACAGGAGAGAGCAGGTGCCCACTTGTGTCACCATATGTTGGTGCAGCCATGAGCTCACGCACGGAGACAGGAGGGCCTGGATCTACCAGAAAGAAGATGGAAATGGGTTAGCACCTTCAGGCCACCTCAATCTGGAGGTGTCCTCAAGGGCTGACAGCTGCCACTGTCCCCACAGCCATGTGCAGGTCCCCTGGAGCTGGCGTAGTGCTGGGTCCTCGTCCATCCTCCTGTTGCCTTCCCAGCTGAGACCGCAGTGGAGCCCCCACAAAGCCCTCCTGGGCCCTGCCAGATGCCATCCCCAGAGCCAGAGGACGACCTCAGCAGGACTCAGCAGGCACCAGTTGGTCTTAATTGCCCTGAGCAGGCTCACCTAGGACCCCACCCCCATGGACCTGCATTAGTGCATTATTTAAGCTCAACCCTGAGTCCTCAGGCCTTGTTAGAGGTTTGATGCCAGTGAACCTCTGTTTGGTCTTGTCTTCTGGATGGCCCCTGGATCTCTATTTTAAAAAGCTTATCACCAGACGTGTCTTCTGGAAGGACCTTAGATCCATGTTGCAGGTGGCTTGTCCCTAGTTCTGCACCCTGAACAGACCCCATGCCGTAGCCTTGGCTGCAGCCCTGGCTCTGTCTCCTCTTGCTCCTGTCTGGATCCCTGGTTCTGGTTCATCTTATCTTGTCTGGGGCTCCCCAGGGACCTCATCCTCAGTGTTCTGCTCGAATGCTGTGAGGCGGCTTCCTGCTATTTGAGGCCCTTGTCCTGGAGTCACACTGCGCTTCTCATTTGTTGTCCAATGATGAAGGGAGACCTCATTGCGCTCTGCAGCTCCTTCACAAGGGGAGGAAGGAGGAGCAGGCGCTGAGCTCTTCTCTCTGGTGACCAAGGACAGGACCAGAGGGAATGGCAGGAAGCTGTGCCAGGGGAGGGTTAGGTTGGACATGAGGAGAAGGTTCTTCCCCCAGAGGGTGGTGGAGCCCTGGAACAGCTCCCAGGGAAGCAGTTGCGGCACCAAGGCTGACAATATTCCAGAAGCATTTGGTCAATGCCCTCAGCCCCACGGTGTGAATGTTGGGGTGTCCTGTGCAGGGACAGGAGTTGGACTCAATGATCCTTGTGGGTCCTTTCCAGCTGATGACAATCTGTGAGTCTATGATCTTTTTTTCCCCTGAACCTGTCAGTTCCCCTGTCCTGGAAAAGCTTCACAGATCTTTCTAGGAAGCGCTTTAGCCCATCTCCTCTACACAGAGCACAGCCCCACGGCAGATCCCAGGGGAGAAACAGGGGCGTATTGACTTTTGGGTCAGAGACCTCCTGAGACACTAAGTCTTCGTTTAATAGCCCAGATGAATTTATCTTCTTTCCTGTCTAATGATGGTCTGTAGCCATGACTTAGCCAGCTGGCAAAATAGCTGTAGGCTGGCCAAGCTATGAAAAGTCATCACCAGCTTCCCAAGACCAGGGATCCAGGAGATGTCATTGGTTGGTGGCAGGGGATGTACGGACATCCCATCCAAGGCCTTCACTCAACCTAACTGAGGCCTTCAAATGAAGGCTGTGGGAGATTCACAACTGAGCCAGGGCATTGTTCCTGGACCCTCTTTCTCCAGCGCAGCAGGTCTTGGGGGTGCAGTGGAGCCACGTGGGCCCGGCTCCAGTGAGTGGGAGAAGTGAGACATTGCCCAAGGGGCTGCAGTGGCAGCAGGACCCTGAGCTGAGCAGAGACGGAGCCGCACGTGGCAGTGGAAGCACAAACCAAGGCATGTTGGAGCAGGGTTTCCCAGGAGGCTGCACTGCGAGTGGCATGCGTGCTGCTCGCAACCGTGTGATCCTATCAGTGGCACATTTCCCTTCCCACCGCTGGCTCTCGCCTCCTGCTCACCAAACCCAAACAGTCTGTCTTGTCAGCGAACTGTGAAGTGCCTGGGCCACGTCCCACACTTGTGCAGCTCCCACAGCTCCCACCTCGTGTCTCCCCATGGGGAAAACAGTGAATGGGAAGCAACTATGGGGACCCCAGCGGGGGTGGGACTTGGCCAGAGCCATTCCTGGAGGGGTAGGGGTCACTAAAGCCATCGTCTTGAAGACATCCAAGTCCTATGAAATGCAGGAAGGTGTGATCCGTTGTCTGGAATGCTCCCTCTGATCTGTCGGCTGCATTTGCTGCTCACCACCAGCTCCGGGCTTCCCCCCACCAGCCTCATGAACTCCTTAAAAGCGGATGCTTGGGGGTCTGGGATTTGGGTGGGATGACAGCCTCCTGCACACTGTGAGATGCATGACCCGGTGGTGACTCCATCTAAGTGGGTCATCTACACCCTTTGCAGTCAGCGGTGAGAAAGAACTGCCTTAGCAGCATTTTGCCTGTGCTGTCTCTGCTCGTGTGGAGATGATACATAGCCCATGGTGTCCCTTTTAAGAGCTGACACATCTGCACAGAGCACATCTGGATGTGCTGCTGAAGCTCTCAGACGAGGAGCTCATAAAGTGATGTCTGAAACGGACACCAAAGGTGTCCTGTGTGGCACTTCTCCTGGAGCAGGAGGCCCAAAGCCCACTCTCCTGGTGCAGGAGTCATGACCACAACAGGAGACACTTTCTGTGCCATTCCCAAAGCTGTCCTCACCCCGTAGTGGGATGGGGTCACAGAAGCACAGGATGACCTGTTGCCTCAAGGAGTTGTTGCCCCACACAAGGCTGTGGGGAGGCAGGACCTGTCCCCAGCTCTCAGCAATGACCTGAAGTCTGTGCCACCCCTCTTGGTTTTATGACCACCAGACCTTCGGTCACACTTTGAACATGGCTGGGGAGCAAGGAGAGCCACAAGTCCCCCATGGTTGGCCCCAGTGGCTTCGTCCTGAGAAAAGAGCAAGCAAGGGGAAGAGCAAGCAAACCCTTCCTTGGGGTGGGGGTGGTGGTCAGGACAAGCATCCTTCTCCCCAGGGGTCTAGGGCAAGGATCCCCTTCCCAGGGGGTGCCAGGGCAAGCATCCCATGGCAGAGCTGCCCCTCCTCATGCCCACAAAAGCGTGCAGGGTGGAGGGCTGCGAGAGACCCTGGAGAGGGGGGGATGCAACGGAGTGGATATGATGAGGAGGGGGATGTGAGGAGGTGGATGCAACTGAGGGGATGTGATGAGGAGGGAGATGTGGGGGGGATGCAATGGAGGGCGGGTATGGTAGGAGAAGAAGGGATATGATGGGGAGGGGGATGCAATGAGTAGTAGGGGGGAATGCAATGGGGAGGGGATGCGATTGGGCAGGTGTGAGGGAGGGATGCGATGGGGGAAGGAGGGATGTGGTGCAGGGGGATGCAGTGAGTGAAAGGGGGATGCGATGGGGGTGTGTGATGGGTGGAAGGGGGATGCGATGGGGCAGGTGTGATGGGGGGATGTGATGGGGGGTGAGGGGGACGGCCCTGCCGCATCCCACCCCCTCCGCTGCCTCATCAAGAGGCACCACCCCCCCCTCCCTTTCCCGCACCGTTTCCATGGAAACCGTCGGAGCCGCCGCTCCCCCCGGGGCGCCCGGCCCGGCTCGATATTGATGAGGCGGCGGCGGGGGCTGCCCGAGGCCACGGTGAGGGGCTGGCATCTCCCCCGGCCCCGGCGCTCGGCAGCCCGGGCTGGGGGGGGCTGAGGGCAGCGAGAGCCGCTGCGCGGGGCGAGGTGGGGGGGTCCGAGCGCATCCAGGTGGGTTCGGAGCCTCCCCCGAGCGGGGGGATGCGGGTGATGCTGCGGGGGAGAAGCGCGGCGGCCGCCGCTGCCGTGCGGGGCTTTGCGGAGCCCCGGGCGGCCCTGCCCGGCACCGGCTGAACCCAGAGTCCTGCCCAGCACCGGGGGAGCCCTGCCCGGCACCGGGGGAGCGCAGCCCAGCCCGGCCATGGACCCCTCGGCCCCGCCGCGGGATGCGGGCGATGCCGGCCCCGCCGCCCCCGACAGGCGCGGGGGGCGCAGGGCGAGCTGCCCCCCAGCCGAGGCCCCCCCGGCACCCCAGGACGAGCCCTCGGCAGCTCGATCCGCTCCCGACTCCGTTAGGCCGCCGGCAGCGATGGACGGGGACGAGGCGCGGCGCAGCCGGACAGACGGAGCCCCCCAGGTAAGGGGTGCGCGGGGCCCCCGCATCGCGGGGACGAGGCGGGGGGGCGGCTCGGGTGTCACCTTGGCGTGGGGCGGCAGGAGACACGGCTGTGCCACCCGCGGGATCTGCCCCGAGGGGCTGGAGCTGCCGGAGCCGCCACCACACACGGGCACCACCGGGCAGAGGAGCTGCTGCGTCTGCTGCCCTCCAGCACAGACTGGAGCCCTGGTGGTCCCAGAGCTGGTCTGAGCTGGAACAAGGTCTCACCAGAGCCCCGATGGTGCCAGAGTTGGAGCAAGGTCTCACCAGAGCCCTGATGATGCCAGAGTTGGAGCAGGGTCTCACCAGAGCCCTGATGATGCCAGAGTTGGAGCAGGGTCTCACCAGAGCCCTGATGATGCCAGAGTTGGAGCAGGGTCTCACCAGAGCCCCGATGCTGCCAGAGCTGGAGCAGGGTCTCACCAGAGCCCCGATGCTGCCAGAGCTGGAGCAGGGTCTCACCAGAGCCCCGATGCTGCCAGAGCTGGAGCAGGGTCTCACCAGAGCCCTGATGCTGCCAGAGCTGGAGCAGGGTCTCACCAGAGCCCCGATGCTGCCAGAGCTGGAGCAGGGTCTCACCAGAGCCCTGATGATGCCAGAGTTGGAGCAGGGTCTCACCAGAGCCCTGATGATGCCAGAGTTGGAGCAGGGTCTCACCAGAGCCCCGATGCTGCCAGAGCTGGAGCAGGGTCCCACCCGATGGTGCCAGCACTGGAGCAGGGTCTCACCAGGTAGTGCCAGCACTGGGCAGAGCCCACCTGGTGCAGCCACAGCCCGTGCTACAGCCAAAGCTGAGCCATGCCCACAGCTTTTCCTCCCTCCTGCAGCATCACTGGCTCTGCAAGTAGTGGTGGGGATGTGCTTCACTGCCACTTCATTCCAGAACAACCCTGCTTTGCCCAGGGGAGCCAAGGAGAAGTTGAGGCCTCTGCACTGCAGGAGGATTCTGTCCCTGCAGAGGCCGAGGGGCACCGTGAAGCAATGCCATGCCTGGTCCCTTGCAGCATCCCTAGATACAGCCCCAAAGGCTCCCCTAGTGTCCCACCTCCTCAGTCCAGGCCACGGAAGTTCACCAGCTTATCCTGCTTAGGACAGCTTGCCCCTTCCCATGGGTAAATCAGTCGATTCCTGGGATCTGTGAGGGTCTGGGCACTTTTGAAACAGGAGAAGGAATGAGCTCTTGACCTGTTCTTCTTGACGATGGAGAAGGGCTGAGCAGACCTGGTCAGGATACAGCAGGAAGGGTATGAGCCAAGCTATTACCCATCTGGAGAGCAGCCTGAATTGGCTGAACTGGGAGAAAGAGAGTTGCTGGAAACTCACTCAGCGAGAAAATGGTTTCACTGAAGCATGGTTTCTCCTGGCTCTTCTGAAGGGCTGGTCATTGTGATGCTTAGGGAAAGGCCATGTGGAATCATGTAGTCCTTGCTCTGCAACTGACCACAGCCCCCACCTGCTCCAGAAACACCCCAGCCCAAACGTGGGGCCGCGCTACTTATGATTCATCCTTTTCTGTCCATCCCAGAGTCCAATCAGTTGTGCCAGACCTACTGTCTTCAACCGTTTAAGAGATCGAGCTGGCAAGGGTTGGGTGGGGGGCGCCTGGGTGGGCAGGCTGAGCGTGGCACAGGGGAGGTGGGTGATCAAAGGGGAGCTTTGGGGTGCTCCACCAGCCACACAGCATCCTGCAGGGTGGGACCATGCACACAGCTCTGTGGTGGGACCCCCATGGTCCAGCTGTGCACATGGATGGTGGTGGAGAGGGTGAAGACCTTGCTTGGTTTCTACAGAGGTGGCTGCTGAGCACCTGCCATTCCATTCCCCTTGGTCCTCAGGCTTCATTGAGCATTTCCCTGTGATCCTGGAGAACCCCAGCTTGGTAGGTGCCTAACAATTCCCTTCCCACCCCCCATGGGGCTGTGGCAGTCCCATCACAGCACCAGTGTACCGGGGCAGCACCATGGTGGAACCTAATGGTGCTGTGGTGGTATCAGAACAATGGTACTGGGGCAACTGGTGGTACTGCGCTGTACTGGGTTGTGCCAAAGGAGTACTGTGATGTTGCTGTGGTGGCACTGGTTGGTACCAGGGCAGTACTATCCTTAACATTGCTGTTGGACCCCAGAAAGGCTAACTTGTCCTTTCCTGAAGTCAAGTGACTCTAAAAGGCCTCCAGTTCAGAGCCAGGAGGGAGCTCAGCACTGCTGTCACTGGCAGAGCGAGTGCCGATGATGTCAGGCTGAGAAAGCCACATCCTCAAACCCACTTCCTAGGGAGCGATGTGCTGTGTTACAGCTGGGGACGAGGGGGACACTACGTAGCTCTCCTCCAAAAGCACAGCTTCTCATGGCCAGGCACCACCAGCACAGTGTGTCCTGCTGCCAGAGCTTGGCTTCCTTTAGGACATCCGTCCTTGGGCTGTCAGCGCTGCATTATGCAAACAGGACAGCTGCCTCCAGGGAGCAATCTCCTAGTGCAGGGAAGAGCCTCCTAAGGGCTCATCACTGGCAGAGTTGATTAAAGATGTTGATTTTATGATGAAGCTCTTGCCTTGTGTCCCAGCCTCTGCCACTCTTGCTGTGCCATTCCCTCAGGGACGGTCTGTGGGCAGATGATGATGTCCTCTGTAGGTCAAGTTCATCTTTTCTGCTCGTGTCCCATATGCAGAGGGTGGAGAGCTGTTACGATTGTCCATTTGGGAGATGACAAGAGAACTCTGGAGTTGGAGAGGTGGGTTGGGGGACTCACTTGGAGACTCCTGTCCAGCCCCTGCAGAGCTGCCTCCAGAGCTGGAAGAAGTTGCTTAGGGCCTGACGAGGCAAGTGTTGAACATCTCCAAGGGCTGGCATACTGCCGCCTCTCTAACCCTGTCCTGAAGCTTCAGCATGCTCATGGTGAGGAATGTTCTCCATAGGTCTGGTGGGAATTCCCCTTGTTGTGACTTGTGCCCATGTCCTCCCCTCCACATCCTGCAATGCACTGCAGGGTCTCCTGGCTCCTCTGCAGAGTAAGGTGTCCCAGCACATTCCCACTGAATAATGATGCCTAAGGGCTTACTGTTGTGATGGGTCCTGGGCCTTTGAAATCACTCTGGTCTTGCTTTCTCAAATTTCTGTGTGGACACAGGCAGTAAGAAATTATTTTTCTGCTGAGGATCTCCAGGTGTATGATCCTGATTGGAATAACGAATATCAGAGAAGGAGAAAATCTATGTCTGCGTAGGCAGAATGAGGTTAAAGCAGCACAGATACAGCCTCGGTGGGAAGTGGAAAGTTCCCACAATGCTGTCAGATGGATTTTAGAGCACGTCCCACAAGAGTTCGGTTGTCTGCGTCTCTTATGGGATGCTGCTCCAGTGGGGTCTGCTTTGGCCCTGGAAGCTCAGGGTGTGTTGGGAGCGGGTTGCTGAAGTGCAGGCTCTCTCCTGATGCCCTAAATTGGTAGAAGGGAGAGAAGCAAAGTCATTCAATTCAAGTGTATCCCCTGGGCCCTTTACTTCCAGAACAATTTGCTGCCCCCTCGCAGCTGCCTTTGCAGAAGGGATGAGCTCAGCAGCTGCCCCTGTCCCTGTTCTGACCTCCCGTGAGCCACACAAGCAAAGAGCACAGCCAGAGTGTTGCCTATCGTGACTTGCCTCAGGCAGTTTGCAGATGACGCGAAACTAGATGGAAGTGTCGATCTGCTGGAGGGCAGGAAGACTCTGCATAGGGATCTAGAGAGGCTGGATCCATGGGCTGAGGCCAGCAGGATGGGGTTCAACAAGGCCAAGTCCTGGGTTCCTGCACTTGGATCACAACAACTCTATCAGTGCTCCAGGCTTGGGGAATAGCAGCGGGAAAGCTGCCTGTCAGAAAAGGCCCTGGGGATGTTGGTCAACAGTAGCTGAACGTGAGCCAGCAGTGGCCCAGGTGGGCAAGAAGGCCAACAGCATCCTGGCTGGATAAAAAGAGTGGTGAAGCCCAGGACAAGAGGCTGCCTGAGGCAGTGGGGGAGTCTCTGTCCCTGGAGGGGTTCAAAACACGTGTGGCTGTGGCACTTCAGGACAAGGTTTAGCAGCCACGGTGGCATTGGGCTGATGGTTTGACTGGATGAGCTGGGAGATCCTTTCCAACTTTAATGATTCCATGACTCTGTGATTCTTTACCTCTTAATCTCAAGAGGTTGCTTTGGATCTGAAAATCCTAAAAGCCAAGCCTCACCTTCAATTGAAGTCAGATAGAGCTGAGAATATCCAATAAATCCATCAAACCCAATTGAAAATGCTTAAACCAAGAAGCTCCCCAGTCAAGAGGAATTTAGATATCCACAAACAAATCTCTTCCTCCCAGTGGGGTAGAGTTGCAGGTAGAATTCTAACATGCTGGTAAGGATCCTCTGCTTCAAGTGTCCAGGCCAAGCAGCATTTAACAACCAGCTCAGTGCCTTCTGCAAGAACTTCTGGCATTTCTAGAGCTTCTCCATTGGCAAGGATGGAAAACTATTTAGTGTATGAAGGTGTATAGAGCCATACCCTTGACTAGAAAGGGCAAGAAGGTGTCCCTGAGCCAGAAAGGCAGATCTTGCTGTGATAGATGCCATTTCCTGCAATCTCAATTAGATAAAGGTCATACTTCACTTTGCTCAAAATCTGAGTAAATTAGTATTTCTTTTCTTGTCAATGCTCAGGTTGGAGCAAATGATTGAGAGCTGCTTTCCGCAGGCACTCAATGTATGTCCAACCTCAGAGAGGGCCTGCCAAGAGGGGCCAGTGCAACTCTGCATGCAGGGATCGTAGAATCACAGAATGGGTTGGGTTGGAAGGGACCTCAAAGCCCATCCATTTCCAACGCCCCTGCCATGGGCAGGGACACCTCCCACTGGACCAGGGGCTCCAAGCCCCATCCAACCTGGCCTTGAACACCTCCAGGGATGGGGCAGCCACCACTGCTCTGGGCAGCCTGGACCAGGGCCTCCCCACCCTCACAGCAAAGTATTTCTCCGTAAGATCTCATCTCAATCTCCCCTCTTTCAGCTCAAAACCGTTCCCCTGTCATCCTATCTCTGCTCTCCCTGATCCAGAGCCCCTCCCCAGCTTTCCTGGAGCCCCTTTCAGTACTAGAAGCTGCCCTGAGGTCCCCCACAGCCTTCTCTTCTCCAGGCTCAACAAATCTCTCAGCCTGTCCGCCTACAGGAGGTGCTCCAGCCCTTGGATCATCTCCGTGGCCTCCTCTGGACTTGTTCGAACAGCTGCATGTCCTTCCTGTGCTGAGGACTCCAGAACTGGACACAGGGCTCCAGGTGGGGTCTCACCAGAGCAGAGCAGAGAGGCAGAATCCTCTCCTTCACCTGCTGGTCCCACTGCTCTGGATGCAGCCCAGGACACGGTTGGTTTCTGGGCTGTGAGCACACGTTGTCAGCTCATGTTGAGCTTCTCACCTCCCAGCACCTCAAGTCCTTCTCCTCAGGGCTGCTCCCAATCCATTCTCCACCCAGCCTGTAGTTGTGCTTAGAATTGTCCCAACCCAGGTGCAGGACCTTGCACTTACTGACAACAAAGAGCACCTCTGGCTTTTGTGAGTGGTGCAATGCACTGATATTTTCACTCCCTCTCTTAGCTACTTAAAGCTATTGAAGATTTGGGTCTTCTCAGTTCAGGACAAAACCCTATATTTGCCCCAAACTAATTCCTCCTTTACTGAGAGGGTCAAGGAACGCTGTTCCTGGCATGCCAGAGCCTGGGCAACTGACACAGATTTTCAGTCACTGTGACCCAAGCAGACAGAAAAGGTGCTCTTGGCCCCTGGGAAACTGCAAGTAATTTGGAAAACAGGAATAGGTGAGGGGAACTGTAGAGCAGATATCTGGGCAAAAACTGACCTGTGCATGCAAAATCGGCCACTCCAGCTCCCTGATGTATCTTCCAAAGTGGAAGAACACATATGCCTCTTCACTGCTAAACACAGAATCATGGAATCATTAAGGCTGACAAAGCTCTCCGAGTTCACCCAGTCCAACCTTCAGCCCAGCCCCACCGTGCCTGCTAAACCATGTCCCCAAGTGCCACAGCCACACATGTTTTGAACCCCTCCAGAGATGGAGACTCCCCCACTGCCCTGGGCAGCCGCTTCTAGTGTTTCCAGAGCCCCTGGGCTCCAGCCCCTTCCCCAGCTTCATTTTCTTCTCTGGATGTTCTCCAGCCCCTCGATGTCCTTCTTGGAGTGAGGGGCCCAAAACTGACCCCAGGATTCAAGGTGAGGCCTCACCAGCACCAAGTACAGGAGGATGATCCCTTCCCTGATCCTGCTGCCCACCCCATGGCTGATCCAAGCCAGGATGCTGTTGCCCTTCTTGGCCACCTGGACCACTCCTGACTCATGTTCCGCCAGCCAGAACATGGGAGGTGATCCAGGCTCTCCACTCAAGAAAAGCAAACTTGTGAGGCCACAGATACTGTATCTGTGGCTCTAAGGTGGGAAGGAGACCTAGCATTACCTTTCCAAGCAATGATCTCCTTAGAGAGCAGCAGTGCTTCTGTCTGGGGAGGGGATTTCTTGACCTGCAGCTCCATGTTTCTCCGGGGTGAAGCCCTGGTGCAGCCTGGGGCCACGTGCTGTGGACCGGCATTTTGTCCCTAAGTGCATCCATCAGCACCAGCCTCACACCTTCCTAGGGAGTGTTTTTTGTTAGAGTTTGTGTTACAAGAAAGATGAGATATCAGAGAACAATCCTCCCCTCCCTAGCCACCAAAATACCAACCTGGGTAGAGCCGCATTCTATCATTTTTTTCCAGTTTGGTTTTTTTTTTTTTTTGCATGCTTACAGAATAGAATTATCTGGCATGTGGCATCCAAAACGAGTCCAGATGCTTCACAAAGAGCCTGGGCCTGTCTGGGTCTGAGCCTGCAGGGCTGGAGCTGCAGGGTGACCTTTGCTCCGGACTAAACAATGAAAAGCCCCCAACATTTCTATAAGAAGGCAATGCCCACGTGGTGGCTCAGATGATTGAATGCCCAAGAAGCAGGGGTTGCAAAGTCTTTCCGTGTTTGCTCTGAAGATGTTAACACATTTACTTCCCACTTCTTCTACGTTTGGCTTTTGTTCTGGTGGAAACACTGGTGCTTGAGCCTTCTTCTCAGCAGATTCCATGACTTGCTCAGCAGCACCGGAGACACCTGCGCTGGGGGGAAAAGGCAGCTTGACAGGCTCAGCTCATGATCACACACCTGCATTTCATACTGATTATACACCCAAACTACTGGGGCTACACAATCTGGTTTTCACACAGCTCCAAGCTCTGCAAAGAGCGGTTTAGAGATGCTGTTCATGACCCCTGCCTGGGGTGGGGATGGAGCACAGCCCTGCTTCACTGTAGCTGGGCCAGATCTTTCCAAAAGCTGGTAAGAGAGAAGGGAGAAGCTTGTGCACCAGTGCTAGAATGGGAGGTGGGAGAACAGGCTGTGCGTGTGTTTCTCATCCTGTGAAATGCAAACAGCTTTCTCATGAGGTGTGTCTGTGGGAAAAGATCCTACAAGTGTTCTTGGGGGCTGGACCAAGGCCTGGAGCACTTCCTCAGTGAAGAGAGGCTGAAAGAGTTGGGATTGTTCTGCCTGGAGAAGAGAAGACTCCGAGGAGATCTTAGAGCAGCTTCCAGTACTGAAAGGGGGCTGCTAAGAAAGGTGGAGAAAAACTTTTTAGCAGGAACTGTAGCAACAGGACAAGGGAGAAACTAGAAGAGGAGAAGCTTAGACTAGTTATTAGTAAGGATTTTTTCACTCTGAGGGTGATGTAACACTGTCCCAGGTTGCCCAGAGAAGTGGTATCTGCCCCATCCCTGGAGGAGTTCAAAACCAGGTTATCCAGGGGCTTTGAGCACCCTTATCTCGTTGAAGGTGTTCCTGCTCATTGCAAGGACTGGGTGGCCTTCATAGTCTCTTCCAATCCAAACCATTCCATGATTCTAAGTAACACAGGGGTGCCCAGGGGCCACAGAGTGACCCGAGGGCCGGAAGGTGATCGTGTTGTATTTGAGGAGCTTGATCGCTTTTGCACTCTCTGGGAATCAAGGTGGATCACATCCCAGCCACCGTCAGCTGTGGTTTCTGCACACACCTTGGGTTTGCAAAATGATTTGTGTTTAACGTGAGGAGAGATTGGGTCACAGCTGCGGAAAGCCTGTCCAGGGCCACACACGACTTGTCCCTCTTCTGCTTTAGGCAGGTAACAGCCAGCTGGAAGGAGTGTGGGTTACAGGTCCCTCTACCACAATGAAGAGCCACATAAGCATCTCCACCTGAGCAGGAGCTTTCACCTCTGAGAGTCCCTGCTTGGCCCACCCCAGGAGGACTTCTGCCTGTGGACCTCTGTGCTGGGCTCTGTGGCACAGGGACAGGCTGGTCTTAAGGAAAAGGAAAGGGTTTCTCCAAATTTTCCATCCCTCTCAGCTCCATGCCCTGGTTTGCGCCTGATTGTGAAAGATGAAGAGATGTGTGTGCAGTAGGTTGGGAGCAGCTCAGAGCTGCCTTTCCAGCAGCCGTGCAGTATTTTCTTGTCATTTTTCTCTTGTCTGTTTGCAAAGCTTCTTGTATTTTGGATTTGCTGTTAAAAGGTGAGGAACAGTGTCACGTTGCCTGCTAGAGCTGGCTGCAGTCTTGGATTTTGGAGTGCTGATGCTCTGCCTCTGCCCTGAGAGCTTATTTATGCTGAGATGATTTTTGTCCTCCTGGAGTAGCTGGGTTTGTTTCCCTGACACCAGAGATGGTGCTTTTGTAAGAAGCTTTAAAGATATAGAGGACACAAATTGGTGAGACTCCAGTTTTCATAGAATTGTGGAATGGTTTGGGTTGGAAGGGACCTTAAAGCCCATCCAGTTCCAACCTCCTGCCATGGGCAGGGACACCTCCCACTGGATCAAGATGTTCAAAGCCTCGTTCAGCCTGGCCTTGAACACCTCCAGGGATGGGGCATTTTAGCTGTGTATCTCATTTTAGACACACAGTGAGGAGCACGTGAAGAGCTGGCAGTGGTCAGAGGGTGTGCAGGAGAGGATACCTGGGGAAGAGCAAGAAAGAGCAGATACGGAGTGAACGTCCCCTTGAGCATTCTCTTAATACTCTGCAATCGGTGGCTCCAGCGCTCCCCGTGCTGGAGGCAGTGCCTTTGAAGTTAATAACCTCGGAAGGATCTTTCCTTCCGTGAACTCGTTACATGAGGTGATGGCAATCAGATAAATGAGGAAATCGCATAAATAAGGGCAACTCGTAGGCTGGGAGAGGGCCGGGCACGCTGACTCATGGAAACAGGAGCTGACAACGCGCAGGGCGAGGAGCTGGTGGGGGAGTGCCATGAAGCCAACGGAAAACCAGAGATGTTTGTGTCTGAAAGCAGGAACCTGGCGCAAAATGAAGGAAGCGGAACAAGTGCTGTGGGACACAGACTGCCTGTCAGAGGAGTGGCAGAAGAACCCCAACTGCATCCCAGGCATAGCTTTGATTTCTCCCATGCCTTTAACAAAACCACCCTTTCTACCTGAGCTGGGATGATGCTTGCCTCAACGTGAGGCATCCTCGCTGTGCCAGCAGCAGCACGGATGGGTTTTGCTCTCGCTTACTGACTGAACAGGAGGTGATGCTATTTCTGTCCTGCTTTTGACACACAGTGAGGGCACTGCAGAATAGCAGCCTATGGGAAAGGACTTTGTTCCGTGATGGGGCCGATTCCTGTGAAACTCGATGGAAGAGGAAAAAATGGATTGGCAATGACAGGTTTCATTTCCAAGTGGCAAGGACTGAGAAGTTAAGGAAGTTAATTACCAAAGTCAGCTGGAACGAACAGCTAAAGGGCTTTGACATGGTGGAGGCTTGGTGACAATGATTTCACATGAAGGAAAAGCGGTGGGCTTGATATATCCAAGGTAGAAGGAGAGCTGGTGTTGTTTCACGATGGAAATAGGTCTGCAAAGGGAGGGTTGGTTTTCAGAGTTAGCTTTTGCAAAGCAAACACAGCAGCTGAACCCATATCAGCTGTAGATGGGGAAGTCACTGCAGGGACAGCTTGAAACTGTGTGTGTTTTAAAATCAGTCATGAGAGCACCAGTTTCCAAAGGGCCACCTGAGCCCTCCTGCTCATGGGGCCACTTGGGAAGTTCCTCCTGTCTGTCTCTTTGCAGGGACGTTAAAACAAGTCTGGGCTTCGTCTCTGGCAGGTTTCCCTGGGCTGGCGTGGGGGAAGCCCTCTCGGCTGGTCCATGCCAGGCTGTGCCGCAAGGCACCGGCAGCCTGAGCCGCATTGCAGAGCAGCCGCTGCAGGCAGTGCCTGCCGTCCTCCCTGCCGCCTGATTTACTGCCCCCCAAATGGTTTCCTGCAAGTTTTACGCAGGACGTTAAAGGCTGTGCTGGATGCTATGTGCTCTGGGGGAATTCTGGCTGTGTGACCCATTTAGCAGCCTGGCTGGGCACCTCTCTCCCTGCAGAAGCTGCTGCAGCTCTGTGATGCTTTTTGAAGTTTTCAGGTGAAAAAAACAGCAGCTGTCTTGCAGCTGCCACGCTGAGGCTTGTCTTTGTTTGCTCATCTGTCATGCGTCCTGGAGAAACTGTATTTTCGGCTTTACCTGCCAAAAGAGGCGACAGATGATGACAATTTCCCTGTAGTGGGAGGCTTCAAAGCCGCCTGCCTGCTTTGCATCCCCTCAGCATCCCTGCTGCTCTTCTGCCTTGCTCTGGTTTAAGAACATTTCCCCCACGGCCAAAGAATGTTTCACTTGGATTAAATTTTAGTGGCCAAGGATGCTTCTGATGTGGGTGATGTGACTGCCTGGAGATGCTCCTTGTCGCTCCACAATGTCAGCTCTGCCTTGGCTCCTGCTGCCTCCAGCTCTCGGCAAACCTCGCTGACCAGGGGATGCTTTGGGACTTCGGCTCCTGCTGGCATTTCTGTGTGTCTTTATCAAGACAGTCGCTCTGGGTGGAGCCTCTGAGCCTCTTTCCCCAGTGATTTCCTCAGCTCCTTTTGAAAAGCACCGTCCATGGAGCCACAAGGCTTCACCATGGACGCATGGGAGCCTTGAGGAACAGCGGAGTGGTTAATAAATTAAAAGCTATTTCATTATAGGAAATTAATTTTTAATGAGCATGGGATGACGTCTAGACAGTCCTTCAGTTCCAGGCTCTCTGTGGTCTTGTAGGAGGGTTCAGCCTATGCAGCTGGCACCAGCTCAGCGCTGAGGGGAAGGTTTGGCAGAGCTTTCCTGAGCCGTGAGATCCTCGCACAGCACAGACATCCTGGCACGGTGAGGATCTCGTGGCAGATGTCCTTTGTGCCTCTCCAGGCAAAGCCCCAAGGAGATGCAGCCACAGAGGGACGTGCTGGCAGGGAGGAGGCTTGGCTGCACGCCTGGCCCCAGCCTGGAGCACACAGCTGTGCTCTCCTGCCCTGCAGCAACCTCGCCCAGGGATCCTGCAGCACCTGGGGAACTGGCAAGGGTCTCTGCCTGGTCTAGGACATCCCAGCCTTTGCCATGTCATCGATATTGGAGTTGTGGCACGAGCCCTGAGCTGAACCAGAGACAGCACGGTGGGATGAGGGCAAGTGGTTGTGAGGCTTTGCATCCTGCCCTGAAGAATGTTTTATTTCGTAGCTGCAGAAAAGGGGGTTCGACTACAGAAAGTCCAGAGGATACCCCCTGCCATGCTGGAAGTGCTAATTGTCCGCTGCAGGAATCCAACGCTGATGCCATCAGAAGTCCTAGCTGCCTGACAAGGAGAGGCACATCAAGTCCTCTACCAAAGCTCTCGAGCTCCTACTCTGGGTGGATGGGTCTTCTTGGCCTGCCTCAGCATAAGGGAGCACAGACAGGAAGCTCGAGGCCTCTTGTCAGCAGTGAGAAGATGGAAATAATGCCTTTTGACTTCATCCCAGGGGCTGCCTGCTTGGCTTTGGGGATGGCAGCAGTAAACCAGCCCAAGGCGCTGCTGTGCACGGCACGGGAGATGCTGGTAGGATTCCCCCCGTCACCTCCCCTGCTCTGTTCCCTCATCAGCACCCACAGCATCCTCTGCCCAAGGGAAGGCTTTGCTGTTCCTGGAGCTGGTGATAGGGAAATGTTCTTGGGGGCACCTCGCTGTCCCTGTAAATCAGCAGGGATGGGACCAGTGGCACAGGATCTCGTACTGGGTCTCTGGGACTGGAGCACTGCAGGGTTCTTGGCTTCCAGGAAAGCTGAGTTTGGGGAGCTCCTCGGTCCCTGGATGTGCCCTAACCACCCTTGGGAGCAGTCCTGAGTTACTGGGGAGTGGGAGAGGGCACCCAGGTGCCTGGGGCTGCAGCAGTGACTGTGCCTTTGTGCCTAGGAGAGAAAAAAAAAGAATAGAGGAAAATAAATATATTTTTGCTTTCCCACAAGTGGGAAGAGGAGTGATCTCTTTCCATGGGGATTTTCACTCCAGCCTTCTCAGATCCTGAGGTGGATGCCTGCAAACTACTCTGCCAAAGGCCTGGCAACTCGTGTCACCCAACATCCCCTCTTGGTGGCTTAGAGCGCTGGTGGGACCTGGGGACACTGTGTGTAGCCAGCAGAGAGGGTTGGCTGTTCTCTTTCGAGGATTGGGTTCTTTATTTTCAGTCTCCTTCAGTTGTGTCTTCCCTCCCTACTCTGCCAAGACATTTCTATAGAGTGTGGGAAGCTGGAGGAGCTGTGGCACAAGCACGGCGGCCATCTCGGGGCATTCATAGAATTGCTTGGTTGGAAGAGATCTTTGAGATCATCAAGTCCAACCGTACCTGTCCACTACTAAACCAGATCCCTGAGCACTTTGTCTAAGTGTCTTTTGAATCCTTCCAGGGATGACACTCCACCACCTCCCTGGGCAGCCTCTGCCAGTGTCTGAGAACCCTTTTGGTGAAGAAATTTTTCCTAATGTCCAATCTGAACCTGCCCTGGTGCAACTTGAGGCCATTTTCTCTTGTCCTGTTGACTGTCACTTGGGAGAAGACACCAGCACTCACCTCACTACAACCCCCTTTCAGGCAGTTGTAGACAGTGATGAGGTCCCTCTTCAGCCTCCTTTTCTCTAGGCTAAACAACCCCAGGCCCCTCAGGCGCCTCTCATAAATAACCCTTGTTCTCCAGACCCTTCACCAGCTCTGCTCCCTTCTTGAGATGTACTCCAGCCCCCTGATGTCCTTCTTGGAGTGAGGGGCCCAAAACTAAACCCAGGATTCAAGGTGCAGCCTCACCAGCACCGAGTCCCGGGATACAATCCATTCCCTGCTCCAGCTGGCCACGTTGTTTCTGATACAGGCCGATGGGGTGAATGTTGTGGCACTGGTCTCCTGCTCTTTTACTCCAATGGGTGTGATTGAGAAGCCAGAATACATTATTGGTCTAAAGGGCAGTGGGTTTTAGCTGGTGTCAGCCCTCCTGGAGCTTTACAGCATCCACATGCTGCGAGCTCCCTGCCTGACATCTCGCTACCCATGAAGCTTGGGCAGTGTTTGTTTGGTAGCCCAGGGCCATTCCAGTCGTAGCCTTGGCTTGCAAACTGCAGAAGCTGAGCGTGCGCTGCAAAGTTTGGAGTTGGGCAGCAGGACCAGGTTACAGGGAGTGGGTCCTGCCTGGTGCTGGGAAAACATCTGGCCAGCTGTTCGCGAGGTGCCTGGCTTTTTGCTGCCATGTGGCAGCTGTGAAGCAATAGCTCGGCTCCGTGCTTTGCTAACACACCACAGTCCTTCCTGGGAGGCCGCCTGGCGGGCTCGCTGCTCTGAGCCGGAAGCAGTAACCGCAAAGCTCTATATACAGCTCCCGGCAGAGCTGCTGTTGCTTTTGATGTGAGAAAATGAAGGTGGTGTTTTGCAAAGAAGTCCTGCATGTCACCTTCTTCCGGAGCCGAGGCTGACACGCAGAGGGCAGAGGCCAGTGCCTGGGCCAAACCATGTGAGCTGGCACAGGGGGAGGTGGGCGAGTTGCTCTCGTCTTCTCCAAAAGCCACGTGGTGCCAAAGGCAGCATGTGGGGAGCAGCACGCGTGTCTGGGGTGTCACAGCATGTGCTCTGCCTGCCAAGCTCTTAGGATGGTTTAGATGGTACTGTGGCAAATTGCAGGTGTCTAGGGACAAGATGAGGGTCTGGGGACAAGGTGAAGGTCTGGGGGCAAGGTGAGGGTTTGGGCAAGCTGAAAGCATCCTTAAACTATGGAGATGGTAGCTGTCACCCATAGCCTCCTCCTGGAATCAGCCTCCACATGCCACCCTGTCCCTTCAATGCCTGCACCCCAATCCTGCGGCTCCCCTGCATGGCCAGGTCAGGGGGTCATGCAGCCGTGGTCCCTCTGCCGCTCGCCCCATGTGGGCAAAGCACTGCCTTGCCTCTCCTGTGCTATTTTGCAGAGTGGAGCTGACTACAGCTTCCTTGTGAACCAGAACACGAAGCTCCTGAGTGCGCTGGAGGACTTGCAGCACCGCTACTCCAGCCTGGCCGAGGAGAACAGCTTGCTGGTGAGCACAGGATGCGACCCCAATCCAGACTGGGTGCAGGGCTGGCTGCTGGCATGGGATGCTCCATGGGGAGGGAATCCCATCTCGGGCGATCTGCTGTCTGCTGCCAGCTCCAAGAGATGCCAGCCCACGGGATCAGCTGGGCAGGGCCAGGGGAGAAAGGGGACCTGGGTGCTTTGAGTCCCCTGGGTGCCCTCACGCTACACCCGCCGTTAGCTCAAGGCGGGTGTCTTGCTGGCAATGCCAAGCAGAGCTGGGACCCTCCATTGTCCTCTCCGCCACCTGTGTCTGGTGCTCCTTGCCTGCTGGAAACCACGAGAGACTTTAACGCTGCCACCCATGGCAGAGAACAAGGCAGCAGAGGAGCTGACAGCAGGGGAGGGGAAGTCGCTCTCATTTCCTCTTTAATTGGAAAAGCAGAAACATTGATTCCCTCAGTCACAGCTTTGGGTGATAGTGCAGCACTGCCCCCTGCTCCCACGGGACCTCAGCACCCGCGTCCTCCCCAGCCACACCCCAGCACCCAGAGCTATGCCAGGCTGCTCCAGCCGGGGCTGGATCCTGCCCCACTGCCCCGTCCCGGGCTCCCCAGCCCCATGGGACCCCTGGGAAATATGAAGAGGGAGTGTTCCCCTTCTGCATCCTCCCTAGAGAGCATCTGCCCCTTGTGCAGCGCCGCAGCATGGGATGGAGCCACCCCAGAACCCCAGAGATTGGATCATTAAGCATTTCAGATTTATATCACCAAATTAAAAATGCATGTGCTAGATGCGTTAGAGGGGGAATGGTTTTAAGCTGAAAGAGTGGAGATTGAGATGAGATCTTAGGAAGAAATATTTTGCTGTGAGGGTGGGGAGGCCCTGGCCCAGGTTGCCCAGAGCAGTGGTGGCTGCCCCATCCCTGGAGGTGTTGAAGGCCAGGTTGGATGGGGCTTGGAGCCCCTGATCCAGTGGGAGGTGTCCCTGCCCATGGCAGGGGGTGGGACTGGATGGGCTTTGAGGTCTCTTCCAACGCAAACCATTCCATGATTTTATGATAATTTTCTTATGCTAAAAGCATCAGTCCAGTACGACCTGCATGCTGTGGGGTTACCCCTTGTCACTCATCTGGATTTTAGCAAAGCGCTATCACATAAACTCTCATCAAATCTTAAAAAGCACCCTTTGTCTTCCAGCTGAAGAAAAGCAGAGGAGGCAGTGAGTGCCCATGGTGGGATCTCACAGGGGTAGGGAGGAAAATCATTGGAGGGCTCAGCTGCCCTGACATTTCTGCTGATGTAAAAAGACAGCACAACACATCTGGGTAGGACTTTGAGAGAATGAGGCAGTGGCAAGGAACAGCTTATTGAAACGGAGAGATAACAAATAAAAGAGGATTAATAGTGAACAGAAACAGTAGGAAGAAAATAGTGAACAGAATCAGTCAAGTCCTTCGTTGCTTTCTCCACAACTCATGCTTCAGTGACATGAGAAAAACGACAAAAACGAAGCTCACAGCACAAATCCACAACCAAGTGCTGAGTCCTGTAACCCCCCAGGAAGTAGAATCGTGGAATGGTTTCAGTTGGATGGGACCTCAAAGCCCATCCAGTCCCACCCCCTGCCATAGGCAGGGACACCTCCCACTGGATCAGGGGCTCCAAGCCCCATCCAACCTGGCCTTCAACACCTCCAGGGATGGGGCAGCCACCACTGCTCTGGGCAACCTGGGCCAGGGCCTCCCCACCCTCACAGCAAAACATTTCTCCCTAAAATCTCATCTCAATCTGCCCTCTTGCAGCTCAAAACTGTTCCCCCTCATCCTCTCCCTGCACTCCTTGATCCAGAGCCCCTCCCCAGCTTTCCTGGAGCCCCTTTCAGCACTGGAATGGGACCAAGAGATCACAGTAACAAAAATATCAGTAAAACCACAGATTTGTGACTGGAGAGATGCTAAGAGTGGAGGTCAGTATCTCATGGTTTGGACAGTTAGAGGAGAATTGGCCAAACCCTGGCTGGGAAAGCCCTATGGGCACTGGGCAGGTCAGTCGGGGCCAGGGACCTGGGCTTCCCCCAACACCTCTGCATGCAGCTTCCAGCTGAGCAGGGGCTTCATCTTGAATTTCTCCTTCTGTTATCCAGCGCAGGAGCTGCTTCCCTCAGACGGAGGAGAAAGTGAAGCACCTGAAGAGGAAGAACGCGGAGCTGGCGGTGATTGCCAAGCGCTTGGAGGAGAGAGCCCGGAAACTCCAGGAGGCAAACCTCAAAGTTGTGAGTGCAGGGGAGAAAATGAATGCAAGGCTCGTTGCTGCACCGCAGCTGAGCTGAGAGAGCGGCTCATCACTGGGACTTCTTGCTTGCTGCTTCTATTGAGCTCGAAAGGCCTTTTCTTTCCCATTTCCTTAAACATACAGCAAACATGCTTTGATCATCATCAGCAATGCAAGAATTGCAACCCCCAGCCATTGCCACCTCCTTCTGCTCCTGCCTGGGGAGCTGGCTTTGAGCACTTTCCTCCTGCTTGCTTTCTTGCTGTAGACGTGCTGCCCTAACGTAAGGTGTTAATTTAAGGTAATTAGCTCATCTTTTCCTGCACAAGTCATAAAAATAATTCATCTGACTTCACCAAAAACAGGAAGGATTTGAATAAGAAAAGAATGCGGTACAGCAAAACAGGAAGGGGTGAGAGGCTCTGCTCTGCCCCATCCACACCTCACTTGCAGTGCTGTGCAAGCCACATGGGTTTGGCTTTCTCCAAACCAACAGCAGCTCATTGCAAACCCTGGAGTATCTGACACGGTGCATGGATGGTGGGAGATGCTGTAGGACATGGGCTCTTGGACCCAAGCACTTGTGTGAGTTTCCTAGAGGTGGATTGCAGTGGAGGAAGGCAAAACCTTTCTTCTGTTGGAAGGAAAACAGGGATTGTGCAGGGGAATTCAAGCCCTTTAGGACAGAAAGGAGGAAGTGAAAGCTTTGCTGATGAGAACGTAGGGTTTTTTCCTGCCCTCTCTGTCCCAAGATGAGGCGCTGCCCAGCTGTCACAGGGATTGATACTTGCAGGGCAACAGTTGCTGCCAGGTGGACTTGTCAGATACTTCAAAATCATTTGATACACATCCAGCAGCTCTGCACACCCTCCAGCCTCTCTACAAATACTGTTTTATTTTTTTTCCCAAATGAAACCTTGCATTGGTGACAGTTCAAGACCTGTGCAAGCTCTGGGAGATCAGACTTGCTGGGCTCCTGTGCCAGCCCTGGTCTCCCAATAGCAGGAAGCGCTTGGATGGCTGAGGCTCATAGAATTTGGTCTGGAGGCAGGAGCAGGGTACATGCCCAGAGAAGGGACCCTGAGGAGCTGGGGTTCATCTGGCAGTGGTTGCCTTCAGTGCCTGGTGCACAGGTCCTGCAGAGCCAGGGGCCAGCACACAGCTCCTGCACGTGGGCAGGATCATAGAATCACAGAATGGTTTCAGTTGGAAAGGATCTCAAAGCCCACCCAGTCCCAACCCCATGATCAGGGACACCTCCCACTGGATCAGGGGCTCCAAGCCCCATCCAACCTGGCCTGGAACACCTCCAGGGATGGGGCAGCCACCACTGCTCTGGGCAACCTGGGCCAGGGCCTCCCCACCCTCACAGCAAAACATTTCTCCCTAAGATCTCATCTCAATCTCCCCTCTTGCAGTTCAAAAACATTCCCCCGCACCCTATCCCTGCACTCCCTGATCCAGAGCCCCTCCCCAGCTTTCCTGGAGCTCCTTTCCATACTGGAAGCTGCTCTAAGGTCTCCCTGCAGCCTTTTCTTCTCCAGGCTGAACAACCCCAACTCTCTCAGCCTGTCAATGCTCAGGAAGACCTGGGGAGGAAGTTAGCACAGAGGATGCCGTATTCCTGATCCGGCAGGGGGAGTGTCAGGCTTTGTGCAGATGAAAATACCTGGACAGGGAGAGGCAGGGGTGGATAAACCCAGGGAGTGGATGTGTCCTCACTGCGCAGAGGTCTGGGATGAGCAGAGGGGTGTGAACTGCACCCTTGTCCAGCTCCACGGGGCTGGTACCCAGTGGGAGAGCTGGCCCCAGGGATGGGGGTGGGTGCTGAGAGCTAGAAACCCAGGGAGGCTGTGGCCAAGCGGCCTCAGCTCCTGCCCTTGGCCTCTGCTGGTCCCTGTGTGCCCTGTTCTCCCTGAGCATACTGCCCTCCCCACCCTTGCCCTTCGTTCCCACACAGGGAGCATGGGACATCTCCTTCTGAATGCCTTACAGTCCTCCCTGGGCTGTGCTGGCCCTTGCTGGGCGCTCTCTTGCCTCTCCCTTCGCCTGTATCTTCCACCTATCCACGCAGAAGCCCTCTTTCCTACTGCCTAGAAACCCACAGAAGCTCTATTTCTCTTCCTGGTTTGGCCACCTCCATCCTTGCTCCCAAAGTTGTCTTTCCAGCCATCCTCCCTTCCTCTTCTCCAATGCCTTCTCCTGTCTGTCCACCTTTGTTCTGCTTTCCTCTCCTTCCCCCCCCCCCCCCCCCCCCCGGTACCATTCCCCTACCCGCAGCCCCCCATGCTGACTGTACCCATTGCCCTCTTCTGCCCAGAACCTCCTTCTTCCCACCTCTTTTCTGACTCACTTCACCATCCAGTCCTTCCTCTTTCCTCCCACCTTTCCATGGGTCTGTCCTGCTCTTCTGTCTGTGTTCTGAGGCTCGGCTGCATTTCTTGGTGGTGCTTCCTGCCTGATGGCTGTTGGGGTGATGGGGTGGTGGTTAACAAGTACCAACACATGTGGCTTTCTCCCTGGTGTAGGTAACCGCTCCGGTGCCTCTGAAGGGTTCCAGCCTGGAGCTGTGCAAAAAAGCATTTGCCCGCCAGCGTGCCAAGGAGCTGACAGAGCAAGCCAGCGCTCTCCTGGCGAAAGACAAGCAGATTGAAGCTTTGCAGCAGGAGTGCCGGGAACTGCAGGCGAAACTCTTTGCAGGAAAGGTGAGACAATTCCTGGACATCACTTGGTGGCTGGGGACAAGTAGGACAACAAGAGTGATAGGAACCAGGCTGAACCAATTAGTCCCAGCTGCCGGATGAAAACAGAGAGCATTTGGTGAATGAGTTAGGTGGGGGACATTGAGTGAGTATGTGGCAGAGACAGTGTCTGGAGTCATCCAGAACACTGTGTTGGGGGATACCCTGGTTATTCCTCCATGAGTTTGCGGGTCTGAGCTGCCTTTTTTAGCAAAGACTAAGACTCTCCACTTGGAAAACCCCGAGATGTCGCAGATACAGGATGGCTTTTCACAGTGCTGAGCTTCAAGCAGAATGTAGAAACAGGACTTCCTTTGAAAGGCTTTCTTTGAAAAGTAAACCAGCTGAGCACACTCCCAAGAACCAGTGAAAAACCCATGTGTTGAGCTGCAGCTTTCAGAGTACTCACAGCCACCACAGGACTGGTGGTAACTGAGTTCATCCTTGTATGACTCTGACTAAGAGTACCCATCATCAGGCAGGGATGGGCTCATGAAACCATCCTCAATGTGGATCATAGAATCATAGGATGTCCTGAGTTTGAAGGGAAACACCAGGATCATCGAGCCAAAGGCAGAGTGAAAAAAAAAAGACTCTCTGTATCCCTTCGTCACAGAGGAGTTTGGGGGGTGTGGGTAACAAGGGCAGAAATCCCAAACTATAGAGAATCATAGAATGTCCCAAGCTGAAAGGAATCCACAAGGATCCTCGAGCCCAACTACTGTCCCTGCACAGGACACCCCAACATTCACACCGTGGGGCTGAGGGCCTTGGCCAAACACTTCTGGAGTATTGTCAGCCTTGGTGCCGTGACTGCTTCCCTGGGAGCTGTTCCAGGGCTCCATCACCCTCTGGGGAAGAACCTTTTCCTCATGTCCAACCTAACCCGCCCTTGGCACAGCCTCCTGCCATTCCCTCTGGTCCTGTCCTTGGTCACCAGAGAGAAGAGCTCAGCGCCTGCTCCTCCTTCTTCCCCTTTGTGAGGAAGCTGTAGAGTACAATGCAGTCTCCCTCAGTCTGGTCTCCTGCAGGCTGAGCAGACCCAGGGACCTCAGCTGCTCCTCACACTCTTCCCCTACAAATCACTCCCCAACTCTGTGTCCTCCTCTGGACGCTCTCCAGATCCTTTTTATGCGGTGTCACCCAAAACTGCCCCCAGTGCTCAAGGTGGGGCCGCCCCAGTGGGAGCACAGCGGGACAATCCCGTCCCTGGCCCGGCTGGTGACGCGGTGATGGATCACCCCCTCAGCACCAGCACGGAACTTGCTGATATAAATGATGGGACAAAAGGGATAATTCAGCTTATCCCAAGAGTGATGACTGAAACTGGTGGGTTCATTACTCCCTCAAAGCACTGCTCTGCAATGCTCTGAAAGTACCCTCTGCCAACATCTGAGTCCGGGTGAAATGATTCCTACTCATTGTAACTAAAGCAACCTGTTCAGGATGCATCAGATATGTTTTTTTTCATGAGCTGGATATTTGCAGTTTAAGTCCGTTAATAAACTCTCATGAGATACTCAGTAACACTGAGGCTCCCACTGGATTCCTGCTGTCTTTCTAATGCCAATGTTGTCAACTGTGACCCGACATTGCTGTATCCAGTTGACCTGAATCAATATTTACATGGCCACCTACTTTACTTAGAAGATATTTAGGTGGGAAATACTTCTTTGCTGAAGGCAGCTTTGGTTTTGTCTCTGTCATGTTTGTTTTAACTCTGGTTTTAAAGAAGATGCTCAGTCTTTCTCTAACATGGATCTCAAGTAACAAGTGATAAGATGAGAAGAAATGGCCTCAAGTGGCACCAAGGGAGGTTTAGATTGGATATTAGGAAAAATTTATTTACCAGAAGAGTGGTGAAGCCCTGGCAGAGGCTGCCCAGGGCAGTGGGGGAGTCTCCATCCCTGGAGGGGTTCAAGAAGTGTGTGGCTGTGGCAGTTCAGGATGTGGTTTAGCAGGCAACAGTGGGCTTGATGGTTGGATGGATGATCTTGGATGTCTTTTTCAACCTCAATGATTCTATGATTCTATGAAAAATGATCGGGTGTTCACTGCTTGTACCAAGCTGCCCCACTGAACCCTACTGGCATTAAACCACAGGAGAAAGTAATCCAGGTCTGACTGTGTTCTACAGTGAACAGTTCTACAGTTCTACTGGACAGAAGAGATTCCCTTTCTGTCCAGTTCTCACCAGAGCACCCCCAGCAGTGGGAGCAGACCCTTTCCAGAGCAGCCTGATGTTCCTAGCAGAGCATGCTAGGCAACCTGGCTCTGCCAGGGAGAGGAAAGTGAGGAGCTGATGAGGAATATGACAAAAGTGGGTGAGCAAGATTCACTGCTAGCCAAGGAAATACACAGGAGTGCAATTCCCAGGGCTGACAAATTCAGGCGCTGCTTCCTTAAGGCATGGGTCAAAGTCCCACATCCCTGGAGGTGTTCAAGGCCAGGTTGGATGGGGTTTGAGCAACCTGATCCAGTGGGAGGTGTCCCTGCCCATGGCAAGGGGTGCAACTGGATGATCTTTAAGGTCCCTTCCAACTCAAACCATTCTATGATGGGGTGACCTCCCTGGCTGAAAAGGTGAGAGCATCTGTGTCACTGCCGAGGCACTGGGAACTGGGAGTATCGATAAGCAAATAGGGAATGTGCAGAGAAGAGAGCAAGAGTGGAAATCATTCTGTCTGGGCTTGGTTTTACCATTACTCTTCTAAGCAAGCCACTCATTAAATTTTAATTCCCAGCTAGTTAAAATTCCAAATTCCCCTAATTTGCCTGCAGCATGCTGAATGCACGATGCCAGTGAAGGGGGTTGTGTGCAGAGATGCTACGTGCACACTCAGAGTTTGTAACCAAATCCATTTTAATCCAGGGTGTTTAAATCAGCACCGATTTGTCAGTAGCAGCAGCTATGAAACAGATCCACTCGGTTCCTTCCCAGTGGTGGAACAGACACCCTGGGCTGCAAAAGCATCGTTCTGGTTTTGTGAAGACAGGGCTCTTCAGGTAGGATAAAATGATCTCCTGAGATCCCGCTCTGGTGATGGGCTTCCAACCAAACCCCAGCTCCGGCCCAAACCAGGCTGCAGTTTCTTGCAGCAGGGATTCTTGGAAGCAGGGGCTTGCAGAGAACAGCAAGGCAGCTGCAAGGGGCATGTATAATGGAAACTGTGAGTGGAGGACTGAGCTTTTTTCTTCTCCTTCACTCCCTGAGGCTTCAAAGGCTGTCAGCTGGGAATAGCTGCCTTGTTTTGGTGGGGGAAGGGAGATTCCTCAATTCAGTAAAGCCTTTGACACTGTCTCCCACAGCATTCTCCTAGAGAAGCTGGTGGCTCACGGCTTCGAAGGGCTTACTCTTTGCTAGGAAAAAAAAATGGCTGGATGGACAAGCACAGAGAGGGTTAAATCCTCGTGGTAGCCAGTCACAAGTGGTGACCCCAGTGTTCCGTTTTGGGGTCGGTTTAATATCTTTATCCATGATCTGGAAGAGGGGATCAAGTGCTCCCTCAGGAAGTTTGCAGGTGACACCAAGTTAGGTGGGAGTGACGATTTGCTGGAGGGCAGGAGGGCTCTGCACAGGGACCGGGACAGGCTGGATCCATGGGCCAAGGCCAATGGGATGGGTTTAAACAAGGCCAAGTGCCAGGTTTTGCATTTGGGCCACAAGAACCCCATGCTGGTGAGGCTGCACCTCAAATCCTGAGTTCAGTTTTGGGCCTCTCACTCCAAGGACATTGAGGGGCTGGAGTGCATCCAGAGAAGGGAACGGAGCTGGGGAAGGGTCTGGAGGATCTGGGGCTGTTTAGTCTGTAGAGGAGGCTGAGGGGAGACCTCATCACTGTCTGCAACTGCCTGAAAGGAGGTTGTGGTGAGGTGGGTGCTGGTCTCTTCTCCCAAGCGACAGGCGATAGGACAAGAAGAAATGGACTCAAGTTGTGCCAGGGGAGGTTAGTTTGGGTATTGGGAAAAAATTCTCTACTCTACTGAGTAGTGAAGCCCTGGCAGAGGCTGCCCAGGGCAGTGGTGGAGTCTTCATCTCTGGGGGGGCATCAAAAGTGTGTGGCCATGGCACTGGGGGACATGGTTTAGCAGACACGGTGGGGCTGGGCTGATGGTTGAACTGGATGAGCTCAGAGGGCTTTCTCAACCTCAATGAGTCCATGATTCTATGATTTTATACAGAGCCATAGCGAATTTTATTTTAAGAACCACTGTCCTGGGACTGGCACAGGGGACACCTAGCTACTCACTTCTTGAATCTGTATTCAGTCCCCATAAATGCTGCCTCAGTTTCCCCCTCGCAGCTTGAGAATAACTGTGTTTTTCTATACAAACAGTATTTATAAAGCACACACTATTTCTAGGGCGAATAAGAAGTGAACAGGGAAACAGATTAAATCTGTCCTGGATACCAATCGTGCACTGAATTCACTAGCGTAGGCACTTTCCAGGGGAACGAGCAACATCTCCTCCAGCAGCATATTTGTAAAGACCTGTTTTCCTAACCAGCTTTTGTAGGTACATGTGGACATGAAGGTACATGTTTTTTAGCTTCCTGAAATCTGAAAAGCTTTGGAGAACTAAACAAGCTGGTGATGTATTCTCATTGAGTTTGTGAGCGTAAAATTGCACTGGTTTTCTGCAGAAGCTGCTGCGTTTGGGTCTGGACGGGATGTGACTCCTTATGGTAACGATGGGCCCATTCACACACTCTGTCTTTGAAGGGGTTAGAAAACAAGAATGTTTGAAACTAAACATCATCTTGAGCAACAACTGAACGAGTCCCACGTGTTCTTCATACTTTCCAGCATTCCAAGCCCTCACCAGCATCAGGGCAGCAGGGAATGCCAGCACCAAGCCCAAAGAGAACCAGCCCAGGCTCTGCTGTGGCTGGGGCAGCAGATTGTGTTATCCTGACATGCTCTCTGCTGGCAGGGCTAGGGCTGCGAGCATTGCAGGGGCTCTGTGAGCTGAGCACAGATCATGGATGCTTTGGGTGGGAAGGAACCTCAAAGCCCGTCCAGTTCCAACCCCAGGGACACCTCCCACTGGATCCAGTTGCTCCAAGCCCCATCCAACCTGGCCTTGAACCCCCTCCAGGGAGCTGAGGATCTCTCTCAAAATGTCTGAAACAAACAAAATGTCTCAAACAAAACGAACAACAAGGCACTAGGACTAGTAAATATTTAGCCAAGAGTTCAAAGCCCCCATTCACCAAGAATCAAATCTCTAACTTCATCATAACTGAATCAAGACGTGCAGCTTGTCACTTCCCCAACACTACCTTAACACGGAATAACTGGAAGGCGGCAGGGACACCTCCCACTGGATCAGGGGCTCCAAGCCCCATCCAAGCTGGCCTGGAACCCCTCCAGGGCTGGGGCAGCCACCACTGCTCTGGGCAACCTGGGCCAGGGCCTCCCCACCCTCACAGCAAAACATTTCTCCCTAAAATCTCATCTCAGTCTCCCCTCTCGAAGGTCAAAACCGTTCCCCCGTCATCCTATCCCTGCTCTCCCTGATCAAGAGCCCCTCCCCAGCTTTCCTGGAGCCTCTTTCAGCACTGGAAGCTGCCCTGAGGTCTCCCCGCACCCTTCTCTTCTCCAGGCTGAACAACCCCAACTCTCTCAGCCTGTCCTCGCACATGAGGTTCTCCAGCCCTCAGATCATCTTCATGGCCTCCTCTGAAATCGCTCCAACAGCTCCATGTCCTTCCTGTACTGAAGACTCCAAAACTGCATGCAGGGCTCCAGGTGGGGTCTGACCAGGACAGAGCAGAGGGGCAGAATCCCCTCCCTGCTGGTCCCCACTGCTTTGGATGCAGCCCAGGACAAAGTTGGTTTCTGGGCTGTGAGCGCATGTTGCCGGCTGATGTTGTGCTTCTCCTCCCCCAGCACCTCAAGTCCTTCTCCTCAGGGCTGCTCCCAATCCACTCGCTGGAGGAATAACGCGATCACATAAGAAAAGCAAAGTGACTGCTCTTGAGGCACAGGGAAAGCAGGGATTGCGGGGTGCCTGGTCCCCAGTAACCATCCAAGCTTTTGGAGTTGGCCTGTTAAATTCCCCCCTCCCCCTCCCATCCTGATCCTCATCCCAATGTGCCATCCCGTTTGTTTCCCACAGGATGACCCACATGGCCTCAATATCACCAACTTTGACCGCCTGCTTCGGGAATCCCAGAAAGAGGTGCTGCGGCTGCAGCGGCAGATTGCCCTGCGCCATTCCAGGGACCCTCCTCGGCACTCCAAGGACCCTCTCCGGCATTCCAAGGCTCCTCCTCACCATTCCAGGGAGCCCCTGCCTCCCCCCGGCCCCCTCTGTACCGCACCAAGCCCCTGCCCCGAGGGCTCGGCTCTGCGGGAGGTCAGCCACCTGAAGGTTCTGCTGCTTAATTATTCGGTTAATTACTGTTCGGGGTCTCCTGAGGCGGTCTGGAGCGCTGTGGAACAGGGCTGGGGCCCGAATGAGGGGGGCCCGCACGGGGTGGGGCTGAGGGCTGCATGGAGGATGAGGGGGGCTGCTCGGACGGGGTGTGCATGGGGTGTGGGGGCTGCATGGGGGGGGCTGCATGTGGGGGTAGGGGCTGCACGAGGGGGGCTGCACGGGGGGTGGGAGGCTGCACGGGGGAACTGCAGACGGGAGGCTGCCTGGGGGGCTTAGGGCTGCACGGGGGAGGCTGCATGGGGGTGGGGGATGCACAGGGGGGGGGTTTGCACCGGGGGGGTGGCGGCTGCACGAGGGGGGGGCTGCGAGGGGGGCTGGGGACTGCGAGGGGCGAAACAGCAGGGGGGCTGGGATCCCGCTCATCTGACCCGGCACGGGGCTCCTGCCCTGCCCATTACAGGCCGGGGACCCGGCACTTCGCCGCCGGCTGCTGGAAACAAACGCGATGGTGACCATAGAGGGATCCACTCCCGCCCCGGCCCAGCCGCGGCCCCGCCCCCAGCCGTGGCCCCGGCTCCAGGCCCGGTCCTTGGCCCCGCCCCCCGTGCTCCAGCCGTGGCCCTGCCCCATCCTGGCCATGATCCCGCCCCGTAGCCCCGCCCCTCCAGCCCTGGCTCCGCCCCCCGCCCCAGCCTGGTCCGTTCCGGCTCGCCCCCCCCGGCCGCCGTGGTCGCGCCCGGCAGTTCCGGGGCGCCGCGGGCGCCGCTTCCCGCCGGGGTCGCAGGTGAGCAGGGGCCGGGCAGGGCTGGGCCGGGCCGCGGGAGAACGGGGCGGGGGGCGCGGGGCCGGGGCTCGGCCCGCACCGGGACCCTGTGGAGCCAGCGGGGCCTGCGCCGCTCCCCGGGGCTGGTCCCGGTGTGGCCCGGGGCCTGCAGGCGCGAGTGTCCGTTCTGCTTCCTCCCCTGGTTTAACATCCCTCCCCTCAGCAGGTGCTTTTGTTTCTTTCCGGCGTCCCTCGTTGTCCAGGGAGAATCCTGGAATGTGCTGGGTTGGGTGAGGTCTTAGGGAGAAATGTTCTGCTGTGAGGGTGGGGAGGCCCTGGCCCAGGTTGCCCAGAGCAGTGGTGGCTGCCCCAGCCCTGGAGGGGTTCCAGGTCAGGTTGGATGGGGCCTGGAGCCCCTGATCCAGTGGGAGGTGTCCCTGCCGCCTTCCATTTATTCCGTGTTAAGGTAGTGTTGGGGAAGTGACAAGCTGCACGTCTTGATTCGGTTATGATGAAGTTAGAGATTTGATTCTTTGTGAATGGGGGCTTTGAATCTCTTGGCTGAATATTTACTAGTCCTGGTGCCTTGTTGTTGTTCGTTTTGTTTGAGACATTTTGTTTGTTTCAGACATTTTGAGAGAGATCCTCAGCTCTGTTCTCAGGATAAAAAGGATCTAAAGCTGATCAAGATCGTCTGGAGGAGGGCAGGGAGTTGGGGAAGGGTTTAGAGGGGAAGAGTGTGAGGAGTGGATGAAGTCCCTGGGTCTGCTCAGCCTGGAGGAGACCAGACTGAGGGGAGACCGCATTGCACTCTGCAGCTTTCTCTCACGGGAAGGAGGAGGAGCAGCACTTCTCTCTGGTGACCAAGGAGAGGGGCCAGGGGAATGGCAGAAGCTGCGCCAGGGGAGGGTTGGGTTGGACATGAGAAAAAGCTTTTTCCCCCCAGAGGGTGATGGAGCCCTGGAACAGCTCCCAGGGAAGCAGTCACTGCGCCAAGGCGGACAATACTCCAGAAGTGTTTGGCCAAGGCCCTCAGCCCCATGCTGTGAATGTTGGGGTTGTCCTGTGCAGGGACAGGAGTTGGACGTGATGCTTGTGGATTCTTTTCAGCTTGGGACATTTTATGATTCTTTATAGTCTGGTTTTCTGCCCTGGTTTGCCTCACCCCCTAAACTCTTCTGTGGTGAAGGGATGCAGAGACTCCATTTTTTTCACTCTGCCTTTGTTTTCCTTGAATGCCCCTTCCGTATTTTGATTTTCACCTGACCCTGCAGATTCTGTCAGACAAGGACAGTGTGTTTTACAACCTTCCTTGCTCATGGATGCTCTTTATTTCTCCTGGATCAGGAGAGTCTGTCCTCATTGCAGGAAGATTTTCTGGCTGAATAAAAGGGAAAGAGATTAAGCCCAACAGCAGAACTGAAGAGGGAGCGTGAAGGCTGTTGCTGGTCTCTTAGCTGAAACCCATAGTGTAGAGCACCCGGGCTCTGTGGGCTGGATTCTGCAGGCACAAGGATGCTGTGCTGAGTTGAAGTCTATTCTCAGGGTAGTAACCACAGTTATCATAATTAAAAAGGAACTACTTTGCCCTTCTGTCCTGCTCCCAGCATGGTGCATCTGTGCAGAATTCCCTGGCTCTCAAAGAACTTCCTCATAGGGTAAAGTGCAAGCTTTTCCTCTCAGTGTCCTTGGAAAATCCCATTTCTCTGTTCTCTTTCTGATTCCTGCACTTCTTTGCTTAGGTTGATACTTATCTCTATAATGACAAATCATAACTCAGCAGGGGTTTCTTTTGATGGACGTGCTGGCTAAGGAGCAGTTCCCACTGCCCCTTCCCTTGTGTCGGAACAACCCATGTTGGTTAGTGGTACGTGGTGGATCAGAGTTAAAAACAACCTGGGAAACCCAGCGTTCCTCCCCTTTGTCTGGAAACCTGCCGCAGTTTTCTGCTCCAGCCCTGCCTGATGCCACGTGGAGCTGCTCTGGCACAGCTGAGGAGTGGGCCAGGGTTAGGTGGGAGATGCTCTGTTGGTTCTTTAAGGGCAGGATTGTGATGCTCTTCTCTGTGTGCCAAGGGCAGGGCTTTCTAGAAAGCTTGCAACATTTTTCATTTACTCTTTTGTATGCTTTAAACTTTCTGATCATGTGCGGACAGAGCCGGCGTGTGTGGATTGGTGGTACAGCCCCATCCTGCTCCTCGCAGGGTTTTCTGCCAGCCTAGGCGCGTGCCAGGAGAGCACTGGCGGTGGAAAGCAGCCATTCTGCAGTGACCGAACAGGTCCCTTGCATCTGGCTTGTGTCTTGAGCATCTTCCAGTCCCTGCTGGGAATGAGGTGGACAGCCCCAGGTCACAGCGTGCTCTTTGTGATCAGTGCCAGTCCCATTTATTGGTTATTTAATACGGTGATGAGTATGGGTTCTGCTAAAAAAATAACACTGTATGGGCATGTGGCTGGGGCGTGTCGTTGTTCTTGAGAGGAAATTAGATCCGTGAAAGCCTTGGTAGCCTGGGCTTGAGTTTAATCTCTTCAGGTTTCCTGGCTTTCAGCAGTGGAGCCTTGGATATGGACCTAGTTAAACCCAGAGTGTCCAGCCTAAAACAGGGAAAAGAAGTGTTGTTTTAGGTCTAGTGTTTAGTCCCTGTCCTGCTGGCTGGCTGTAAAGGGGGTTCAGGCTGTGGAACATGAATCCCTCAGGACCAGAGGTGTACAAAGGGAAAGGAGAAATTGTGCTCCTGCCGAGAGCCCAGCTAAAGGTTAAGGGCTGTGATGAACTGTCAAAATCCTGCTGCGTGCTCACTGTACAAGTTGGCTTTGGTGATGCTAAAATCTACTTATTAAAAAAAAATTGTAAATTCAGCATTTAAAATAGAACATTTTCATACCCTCTTTCTTCTCTTTGCCTCAGACCTTGCTCTGCTGTCATGGGGGCAAGAAAATGCAGTCAAATATCAGCTGAGTGGAAATTCAGGTCGTTAAAGGTGTGTTTGTCTGTAGCCCAGATTATAAGGGAGTTTGTTAGAATCTTGTGTGCAAATGTGTACAGAGCAGTGTCTCCTTTAGTCTGGTCTGGTGGTGGCAGGTATCGCCCATCTTCTGGTGTTTCAGTCCTCGGCTGCTGGCTGAGGTGGGATGCTCACTTTCTTGCTATTCTTTGTCTGCTCTTCCCTTTTGATTCTGAGATCGCTGATTTCTGCTCCCTGCTGTTTGTGAGGGTTGCGTTCTCCCTTCTGACCATCTTCTTTTTATTGCTTTGGAGAGGGCCAGGAGAGGTGTTGCTGATGCCTTCTATTGAACAATTAGGTGAGGCACAAACGGGAACTCGGATCTGAGAACCTTCTGGAGCCTCTTGTTGCATGTGGGTAGCTTGGTTAAGCGGGGTTGATTGACACTGGGCTCCAGAAAGCTCCCAGAGCAGGTCTGGTGCCTGAAACATACCTGGCGTGATGTTTGCCTTTCTCCATCTCCAGTGGTGCCCTTCAGAGCCTGGATTCCATGTGGAGTGTTGCTCTCCCTTCCAGGGCTTCTGGAAGAGCCTTTTCTCCCTTGATGTGCAGGGTGTGCTCTGTGGTCCTGGCTCTCCCTGACCTCTCTGGTGTCTCGCTTGCTTTCCAGGTGGAAGCGAGTACACAGCTGCTGGGACCTGCCCCTGAAGGCCATGAAAACTTCCCTCCCCAAAATGCAATAACAGACCCAGAGAGCAGCCGACAGATACAGCAGCTGGTGAGTTGTGGCCTTGGTTTGGTGAAGCAGTGCAACACTTTTTCTTGGGGTTTTCATCCATGGGAATCCAGGCAGAGATTTTAGGGACCAAAAGCTTTTCAGGTGCAACTGCTCTTCAGAAACGGGAAGCTTGGGGAATGAGTGGACAAACACAGACCATCTACATGGAGAGTGATGCTGGGGGGCAGCTCCAGGCGTTGGGCTGTTGGGGAACTACGTCACACTGAAATGGGAGGGAAAAATACGTGATGGATTCCATGCTGGTGTGGTGATCTTTGACCTGGGACCAGATATGACTGACCTGGGAGAGCTGGCATGTGAGGAATGTGTCGCTTGTGAATTATTGCAGCAAACCAGGCAGTTCACAGCAAGGTGTAGCGGCTCCTGTCCATCTGAGGAACCACAAGTGGCAGCAGATAAAGGTCCAGACCCAGAGAATGTCTCCTCTATGTTAGCTGTCATTTGGATTAGAATAAGAGCTAAGGTAGCACACCTACTGTTTAAGCTGCATATTTTGCACGGCTCTGACTTTTTGTCCCCCACATTCCATCCTCCATCCCATTCTATATAAACAGGAGAAAGCTGTGCAGATGGGAAACAGAGAACTGTTTCCAGATAATGAAAGTCTTGGGGAAGAGAGGAATAAAAGTCTCTCTTGAGAAGTGTTTTTGGTTTGCTGCCTTTTACAGAAACCAAAGAGGATTCCTTTTTTTTTTTTTTTGTATTGCTTATGTTTGTCACATTGAGATCTTCTCAACAAAATAAAATAGTGAATGCTGAATTGGGTCTGAGAAGCGGGACTTGAATTTCTTCTGCTTTGTAAGGCTGTGGGCTTGCTCCTCTACTTACACTTGTTTCGTGCAGGAATTTGAACTCAAGAAAAAGCGCAAAAAAATGTGAAAAACCTTGAGCATGAAGTGAGGAAAAAGCATAAAAGATGCAAAGAACTGGTAAGTGTTCTCGTTGCCTGCTGCTGTGCATGTACTGGGGGAGCTAGGCTGCTGCGTGCCTCTCTTGGCTTCTCTTTGGTTTATCTTTGTAATGAATTTGCAGTCTTTCTCTTAATTGAACAGTCACAAATTTGAGGCTCCAGCCCTTGAGGCTGGAATCGTTCATGTAGTTTTTCAGCTGGCTGTGAGTAGAATGTAGCTGCATAAATCACTGGATGAAACTCCGTGGCCTTTGCTGGTCTGAGATACACTTATAATTGTCACACTCACTCTGGATAAGTATAGAAAGATTTCTTCTTCTTGGGATGGCAGTCACACAACCTTCCCTCTGTTTGGTTTCACGGAGGTTTTGGAGGTCCTGTCACAGCATCTGGATTTCTCCCTTCTGTTTGTGCTTTGCTGAGCAGCACCAGTGGCATTAGTGACTCTGACAGTGTATGAATTCTCCCAGGGCTGCTTCCCTGCTGAACAGATGTGTTATGCTCCTCCCCAGCTTTCCTGGAGCCCTTTTCAATACTGGAAAGCTGTTCTGAGGTCTCCCCACAGCCTTCTCTTCTCCAGGATGAACAACCCAACTCTCTCAGCCTGGCCTGGTAGCAGAGGAGGCCCTCCAGCCCTCAGATCATCTATGTGGCCCTTCTTCAGCTCAGTTCTATTGCACAGCTCCACGTTGTGTGCATTTCACAATACAGAGTGCAGCCTCATTGTCAAGGTTAGAATTGGGTGTTTAAGAAATAAATTGGTCGTTTCACTGTAGCTTTTCCAGGACAAAGGGGACCAACTCACCTTGAAATATTGGGGCTAAGACTCTGTGCACACAGGGAGTTGGCTCTAGGGAGAGCCAGAAAATATTTCACTGAATCATAGAGTCATAGAATCATAGAATTGTTTGGTTGGAAAAGACTTTTGAGATCATCAAGTCCAACTGTACCTGTAAACCATCCCTGAGCACCTCATTCATCTGTCTTTTAAACCCCTCCAGGGACGGGGGACTCCACCACTGCCTGGACAGCCTCTGCCGGTGCCTGTGAACCCTTCTGGGAAGAAATTTTCCCCAGTATCCATCTAAACATCCCCTGGTGCAACTTGAGGCTGTTTCCTCCTGTCCTATCGCTTGTTACTTGGGAGAAAAGATCAGCACCTTCCTTTCCGCAGTTGTAGACGGTGATGAGGTCTTCCCTCAGCCACCTTTTCTCCAGGCTAAACATTCCAGTTCCTCAGCCACCTCTTATAAGGTTGATGAGGATTTGATGGTCCATAAAAACACTGGAATATGTGTCTGTGGGTCATATGTGACAATGAAGCTATTGAATTCCTCTAATGGTGTACAAGTTACTGCAGGTGGACTGAACCTGACAGACTCAGTCAGCGTCCTCTCCGCATGTCCATGGCCTCCTGCCTGCTCAGACCCTGTTCTCTTAAGTAGAGTGATAGGTGTCTCACGTTGCTTTCTTAGCTTCAGAATGAATCCTGGTTTTTAGACTAGAGTTTAAAACTTCTGGACAGCAGCATATAAATAATGTGACACTGGAGCTGGGAATCGGACAAGGAAATGTTTTGGTCATTCTGGGCTTTAAGGGCTATGTAATTAGGAGAAGAAACATAAGAGAGTCAGCTGGCATAAGGCTGGTATCTTCTTGAGTGCTGTTGCCTTCTCTTCCCTCGAGCAGCATCCCATCAGCATCCTGCACCATCAGGCAATGGGAGCAGTGGAGCTGCGCAGCAGAATAATCTGGGGGTTCGTCTGAGGGCTTTGGTGTGGTAACGGTTGTTATTTCTGGACAGGAGATCCAGCTGCAGGAGGTACAAAGTGAAAATGCACGGCTCTCCGAAGAGAACTTGCAGCTGAATGAGAAGGCTGGATGGGCAGGACAGGTAAAAGGCAGCGTCTTTGTCAGACAGAGCATTAGCTCCTCTCAAAGCTTGCTGAGAAGAACTTGCTAGCATGCTGGGGTTTCAGGTTGTGTGCCTGTCTGTGGACCTTCCTGTCCTGTGCACCCACAAGTGTCCTGTAAGCAGAGCAGGCTCACTGTCCTCTTTTTATGACAGAGTATCCCAAGACTTCAGCGAGCTGATTTGTCCTTACTTCAGTCCATACTTGGATTACCCGTGGTAACTTGTTAATGAGTTGGTAACCAAAGGCAGGCAGGAGTTGATGGGGACAGCAGCACGCTGGGCAGAGGGATAGCAGAGCAGAACCCATTGCTGCAAGCAATGCAATGTGTGTCAAAAGTCCTCAGGCAACTCTGACATTGTTTTTGTCATCCTCAAAGAGGGGTTTTGGTGGCTGATGATGGGGCAGGGCAGAAAGCGCCCTCTCCGCCCCACAGTTCAGAGCTGCCCTTTGCCGAATGGACACCCCAAAAGCTTCAGGTGCTGGGAGAAAGGCAGGATATTCATGGCATTGTTCAGTTTGCAGAGCAGATTTCAGGGGAGGGTGGCTGCGCCTTGGGTGATTGGGTTCTAGGAACATGTTGTAGGTGTCAGTGGTGGAGGAGTTGGTACTCCACTGAAGATCCTCCATGAGTTTCTTCCCAGCTTCTCTGGACAAATGCAATGCACAAGAGTTAGGAAGCCACTTACTTGTCTGTCCCGTGTGTCAGTCATCAAGTTTTCACCAAACATAAGACTTCCCCACACATTTGATAACTGTTGCTAAGTGGGAGTGTTTGTTTCACTTGATTATCTGCACTGTTAATAGTCACCAAGTCACAGTGCACTCCAGAACCAAAAACAGATTGCTGGAATGTCCCATTGCAACAGGCTGCCGGGGTCTGTCTGTACTGCTCTGTGTTTAATCCTACCACCTGGGATGAAAAGAGCTTGCAGACCTTTGTGGCCTTTTTGTATCTCTCCAGGCTGTAGCCTGTTTATCCCGATCCCTTCATTCCTGCAGAAGGAAAGCAGAGCCAAGTCCCGTAGGAGAAGCAGTGCAGGTAAAGTGTCCAGGCACATTGTAGGTTGATACAAAACTATGTGTGTTTGTTTTGAGTGGAAGCCAGAGGGAGAAAGAAGTTCATGAATTTTGGGGTCATTCCAGGTAGAAAGCAGGTTTGCAAAACAGCCCGTTGAGATACAGGAGTAGTCGTCTGTTATTTGTACAAGAAATACCTACAGTTACTTGTGCTAATTGCAGATCCTCTCTCTTCAGGTTGAATCTGAGAATGCTGACCTGAAATTGCAGGTTGTTTTGGTTACTAAGGAACGGGGATTCAGTAATTCAGACGAATCAAGGACTCCAAACCAAGCTGGAGAAATCTAGAGCAGGTGCTGAAGGTCAGTAGGGCCTACGTTGCTGAAGGACTGTCCAGACACTCAGTGCTTGCTTTCGGATGGCACATATTGTCTCTTTGCTTTTTTTTTGTCCGCTCTTTTGTCTCTGTGCTTCTGTTGGGAATTCTGCTTTCTGCAGGATCCTGGAACATGGCCTTCCAAAGTGGGCAGAAAGGCTGCTGCAGGGATTGGGGTGGGAGGGGAAATAAGGCAGTCTCACTGGTTTAGAGTTGTCTTTGCCTGTGTTGCCTGGGCTGTGGTAAGAGCTTCTGCTTCCTCCTCTGTTTGATGCCGCCATGAAGCAGAGGCCATGTCTTCATGGCCCGTAATGGCTCCCAGGGCAGTGTTCAGTGATGTCACCCTCAGCTGTCTGTGTCTTCTTCCGCAGCACATGAGAAATGTGGCTGAGCGAAGGCAGCAGCTGGAGGTTGAGCACAAGGAAGCGGCTGCTTAGTCCTTCAGGAAGAAGCAAGAGGAAGTCAGACGGCTGCAGCAGGTATGCAGCATGGGAGAGGATGGACGCTTTACTCTCTGAATCCGGGAAAGTGGCGGGGCCTTGTTTCCTTGGAATGCGGTGCACATAAGAGTCATGTGTGAGTTTACAGGATAAAGTAAACCAGGGAAGAGTGTCTGTGTCTGGGCAAGCTCTGGTACCTGGGCAAAGTGAAGGGCTTTTCTCATGGATGGCAGGTCTGAACTCAAGGTGCTGTCTGTCCAAAGGCCAAAGTTAGTCTGTACGGCGTTTTAAATCTCTAACAGTGTATCAAGGTGGTGATGACAGTAGAAGGGAACTTCGGGAGGCTTCTTTCTTATTCCATTTCTTATTCCTTCCTAGGCACAGGCAGAGGCAAAAAGAGAACATGAAGGAGCAGTACAGCTTCTAGAGGTAAGCAGAAGAGAATGATGGATCAGTGGCTGCAGATTTGGTATCTTTTGTTCTTGATGTCAGCTTTCTTGATGGCCTGAGTATTGTTGGCTCTTGAGCAAAATGCATTGGCATCTTGATGGGACACAACACGTTGCTGCTTTGAACAGGTATTGGTTGTGCTGGCAGAGTAGTCTTTGCGGTCAAAGTGTCTGGGTATCAATCCTGGCCTGCTCAGTCCTCAGGCAGGTTACTTCATTCAGAGTGTGCCCAGCAGCTCTTTCAGGGATGCATTAAGTGACCAACCTCAAATTGGCCTGCTCCATTTTCCAGGGTCTTCCAGGGAGGAACAATACTTGTGTCCATGTGATTTGGAATTTCTTTTGTATGTGCTCTATGCTTTTTATTAGGGGCAAAAAAAAGGAGCAGTGTGACCTTTGCCTGAGCATGACAAGTGCTGCAGTTTGTGGAAGGTCCTGTTTGCTGGGCTGGGGTTGGCTATGTGAGATCTCAGGGATCCATACAGAACAGGCTTTGCTGTGGTGGCAAACAGCTTATTGGTGCAGCCTAGTGGATGTGCCGAGAGCACTGTTTCGAGTTTGATTTGCATTATCTCAGGATGACTTTGGAGAGAACCCTTGGCTGTGGGTTCCTGGATGCCCTGCAAAGTCAAAGTCCCAAACCCCAGAACTGGACATGGTGATACAGTGGTGGAAAGTTGGGTGAGGTGTGAATGGCAAGGGGGCAGCTGCTGCTCGCTCAGTCCACTGACATTTTCTGAAGTACAAATCATCTGCGACCCAACAGAATGTGTTGCTTGTTCAACACCGAACAGCAAGACCTGTCCGTAGTGGTGACACACAGTCAGAGACAGCAGCGTCACCACCTGTGCGCGCTGCAATGCAGCACCTCTGTGGCTGCTGGGAGCCCAGGAGAGCTGAGTGAGATGATGAGGAGATGGAGGATGTAGATGGACTCCTTGATGGAGGAGATTGCTCCCTGGCTGCAAATAGCATCCTCTTTGAAGGGAGTCTGGCCTGTATCTAAACTGGAGAGCCCAGGACTGCTGGGCTCCTACTGAATGGGACTGAAATTGCTGCAGACTGGGTGAATATCATGTGGAAGTGACATTTTGTATCTGGGGCTTCTCCTCTTGGCTGCAGAGACGGGGTCAGAGCTGATGTGGGTGCTGCTCTTGCATCAGTCAGACCTGCCATCTGCTCCTCCAGTTCCACAACTGAGACAGCACTGGGGTGAGCAGAGGTACGGGATGGGTTTCTGTGTGTGGAGGCACCATGGGCAGAAGGACTGTCTCTGCTCAGGATGGAGTGCTGGAGGGGTTTGATCATGGAAGGAAGTTCTGTAGCAATTCTCCTTGATGCCTACACTCTTTGGTCTCCGACCCAGGAAAGTGTCCATTCAATTGATTTTATGGGGGTTGCAGTGTGCTGGGAAAAGAAGACTTAAAATTTAGCACTGACTCTCACTGCACATTGAGGTTTGAGGCCTCAAACAGTGCCTGGTTACCTTATTCATGCATTTGGGATTGGGGGTTCAGCTTTGGCTTAGAAAGCAGATACTTGTGAGAATGAGGTGGGAATCTCAGCATGGAGCTAGGCAGACCCCTGTGAGTCAGCAAGAAAACAATTGCGTTCAAAGGGAGGGTTGGGCTCTCTTTGGTGGATTGTTGAGTCTCTAACTGCTCTAACTGCTGACTTGGTTTCGTGTCTCTCTTTGCTTTTCTACGTGCTGCCAGAGTACTTGGATTGCATGCAGGTACTTCTATGATCCTGGTCAGCCAGGACATTTCTCTCTTTGTCCTGACTTTGGCAGGTCACTTGATATTCTTGTTTTACCATGTGCCCTGAAAAGGACTGCAAGAGTGTCCCACCAAGAAACAAATGCCATTAAAGGAGCTGCCGCTGGTTGGTTTGATGGAGCAGCTGCTTTTCTGTTGAAATGCTTTGCTTTCTCCACCAACCAGATTAGAAGCTTTACTTTTTTGGCATTCCAGCTTTTTTAATTTGCCCAGCTGTGCACCTTCTCCCTGCCTCACGTACATCTGAAGGACTTCTAGGAACTCCTTGTAGTCCAGGGGTGAACATTTTCTTCAAAACCCAAAAGCAGTGGAAAGTGCCAGGAGAAAAGATCCTGTTGGCTTTGTAATTGGCCTGGCATGGGGGAAGCAGAGGTTGTGGGTAATGGTTTTCATGGAAGAGGTGGAACCTAACAGAGTTCTGGTCTCAGAGCCGTGCTGCTGGCCTGGTCTAACTGATTTGCAAAGAAGGCTGGTACAGGGTTTGTAGCTGACAGAAAATGCTTTCAACAGGTGCTTTTCAGACTGCAAAGACCCGTGAGAAAATCTCACGAGTAACAGGAGATGAACTGACAGGTGATCTTGCACGGACATGGAGGAGAGCAGCCGTGACCAAACCTGCATGGCAACAGGCTCGGAATGAGCTGTTGTAGCAGGAAAAAGACAATAGTGAGGTAGGGTGGGTTTTTAAGATGTTAGCCTAATTCACAAGTCTGGTCAAAAGGAAAAGCACAGCTTCGGGATTTTTTAGGAAAGGGATTGGGAGCCACACAAGGATGTTTCTCAGGTATGCATGCATCGTGTAGAACCAGCACCCACGTTGGGGTGGAGTTATGGATCCTTTAATCCCTTCGGTGCAGCCCTGCTATTAGGCATGAGTTGGACTGACTGCAGAGTTCCCTACTATGCAGAGTTGTGTTTCTCTGATCTCTAGAACATGCATCAGAAGATACAGAGAGAGGTGTCAAGAGGCATTCTGGATGGGAATGTCATGTGTAGGAGAAGCACAACAGAGCAGCCAAGAAGGAAAGTGTCTAGACAACACAGCTGAGCTGGTTGTGGTTGAGTCTAGCTTGGTGTGGAAACTCAGAGTAAGGTCCCGAACTCTGGTGGTTAAAGCGATCCCACCAAGCTCTGCTCCCTGCTCTTGCAGCCTCTTCTGGTGACCATGCTCCTTAGTCTCCATTGGTGTGGGACTCCTCTTTTTACTCTTTCGGGTTGGGTGTAGCCACTATGGGCTCTCCTCTGTGTCTGGGGCTTGGTTCCTGCTGGTTCCCTGATGCTCCTGGCCATGTCCGTAGGCTCCTCTTCCTTGTCTCCCTGCTTCCTAGTGCTGCCCTAGACACTGCTGCTTGCCCAGCTGTGCGTGAACCTCTGTGAGCCCACTAGGAGTGTGCGTTGTGTGTGACATGGTGGCAAGACTTAAGGGACATTTGTATGTTGGGTTGAATAGCACAAGATCCAAAAGACACCTGAAAAATTGGATATCTTGGAATTAAACTGTGGATGAGCCAGGCTATCGGCTTGGCCATCAGTAGAAGTGGATTCAACTGTGATTAACAAACGTACAGAAGCAAGGTAATATTGTGATGCTGTTCAACACAATGTCCAGATGCATCTGCTGGCTCAGATCTCCAGACAAGACAGGAAAATCGGCTCTGGTCCTGCAGTTACTCTGTGTCTGTCTCTTGGCATAGGCTGTGTCCCGAGGTGGGATCAGGGACAGATGTTGGGCCCAAGGAAGCCTTGCCTCAACCCAGTGCAGTGCTTTTACTGGTGGTGGTTTCTTCTCTCTGTTAAGATATGATGCACAAGAGGAGAATAATTGATGTGAAAAGTCTTACCTGTAAGCAAACTTGAACCCTTACAGTTACAGAGGAATCTGATACAACATGACCTGGTGAACAGGGAGGGGGCTCTGAGCAAGCAGAGGATGCAGATGTTTCTGGAAGTTGCTGGTGGCATCTGCTAAACTCTTTCCACTCAGAGACAGTTATTTCATGGCAGGCTTCAGAGGCTTACCTTCCAGACCGAGAGCTCCAGTGTAGCTGGGGCGAATGTGGGCGTGTGCAGGGGCAGCCAGGACTCAGCAGTGTTTTGGTTCCAGACGTGTAGGAAGGGAGTGCTAGAAAATACAGGCAGATGGTTCTCTAGTAAGAATGTGTCTTTTCCATAGCATTTCCCAAAGGCTCCCCGCATCTCGTCTTGCTGCGATGCTGCAGGCTTGTACTCGGCATGGAACAAGTCACCCCTGTTGAACCTGGTGGCAAAGCACATGGGCTGCCTGCGTCCAGGAATGGTTCTGGGTACAGGGCAGGGTGCTGCCACTCTCTACCCTTCCCAGTGCCTGGAGGAGCCAAGGCCTGGAGGGACAAGTGGGGCCCTGAGTGGTGGGATAAGGTCTTGAGAGCTTGGTGGAGCCTCTGAAGTGGTGGATGAGACAGAGCATTGGGAGAGTAATTCCTTTTGGAGACACAATTTTAATTCTCCAGTAAATATGCAAACCCTTTCTGATCTTTTTCTTTTCAAGACTTTTTAATCTTTGAGCTCATCTGGCCTTGTACAGGGCTTGGGTAGGAGATCAATGTTCAAACCAGACATTTCAGGGGTGATTGCTAATGGAGCTTGCAGTCTGTCATCTTAGACCCCGTAGATCATGGGTCTCAGGTTTGCAAAGGTGCTGTAGGAGAACTGAGTAGAACCGGTGGAGCTGCCAGTTCTCATTGACCATTCCTGGCACACCTTGAGAGTCTTGGAGTCTGAGATGCACTGAATGGATGCAGCAAAGGCTGTTTGGAGCCTCATTCACTGTTGGTTTTTATATGGATTTGCGTCTCATCTTGTGTCTGTCCTGTCAGGCCCGAGTGAAAGATCTGGAAGACCAGTGTCGCAGTCAAACAGAGCAGTTCAGCCTCCTGTCTCAGGAACTCCAACAATTCCGGCTTCAAACAGGAAAAATCGACCTTCTCACCTCCACGCTGGTGACTTCGGAGCTTCCTCTTGCTCTGTGCAGCTCTACCCCACAGCCCCATTGGGAGAAAGGTAATTGCTGGAGATGCTTCCGAGTGTGTTTACAAATGAGTTATTTGTGTGCATGGAAAGGTGTAAAGGAAATAATGGAAATATTTAGTTAACTTGTGGGACCTCTGTCTCTCTCTCTTCTAAATACCTTTGGTCCATTTTGTAGTTGTCAAGAGAACCTGGCATTTCTCTGCCCAAAGAGAACCTAGGGTGTCCAGTCTGGAAATGAGTCATGTTTTAGAGACTGGAGCTGCTCTAACGGGTGTTTGCTCACTGCTGGTCTCCTGCCCGTGGCTAAAGACGGATCATTTTATTGCAGAATCACCGGTTCCTGGATTGCTCACTCGCCCAAGCGCAAAGAAGGCTCATAATGAAGAGGCTGATGAGCTGGAGCCCTCCCAGCGGGCGCCTGATGCCACTGCTGGCTCCCCAGTTGCTGCTCCCAGTTCTCACAAACACGCCAAGAAAGCAGAATCTCAGTCAAGCTCTTCAAAATCAGAATCCATGCAGAATAGTCCAAAATCCTGCCCGACTCCAGAGGTCAGTGTGGGAATCCCCTCCATGGCCCGTGCTTTCTACGCACAAGGGAATAAGTGCTTTGCTGAGAGCACCAGTAGTGTTGTGCTGCTTCCCTCCTGGCTGCCCAAAGGAAATGGGGAAAAATGAGGAAAGCTGTAGCAAAACATGGAAAAGGCCTTGTTCGCTCATGTCTGTGACGCTGATTTCAACACATCACTGCACGCCGGGAGGGGAAGGACTGGCGAGACAGAGTACTGGGAGCTTGGAAGGGGAATGAGGTGGGCAGGGCATTGGTGCAAAGCTCTTGCTAAGCTTCCTCCTAACACCTCAGCTGCTGTTAACACACACAGAGGCTACAAACTGTTCTTATTAGCCTGCTGAGGAGCTGTGTCCAGGCTGGCTTTGGCCTTGAGCTGTGGATAAGAGGCTCAAACTTCTTTGCCTGGTGATCGAGCCCCTCATCCACAGCTCAAGGTGTTAAAATTTCATTTGGCAAATGAAACTTTTGTGGTGTGGGAGGCAGCGTTTGCTCTTTGGCTCCACTGATGAGTGGATCTTGACCAGGGAGTGCAGGGATGGGGTGAGGGGAATTGTTTTGAGCTGGAAGAGGGGAAATTGAGATGAGATCTTAGGGAGAAATGTTTTGCTGTGAGGGTGGGGAGATCCTGGTCCAGATTGCCCAGAGAAGTGGTGGCTGCCTCATCCCTGGAGGGGTTCAAGGCCAGGTTGGGTGGGGCCGATCACTAGAAACCCATGGGCTGCATCAGGGAGAGGAGAGTTTCATGCTTGCCCCATCTCTTGTGTCCTTTCCTTCTGCCTATGCTGCTGGCTGTTAGCAGGGCTGCCTGTGAAGACCAGATAGGGTTTTGATTGGGACTGGTCAGGCCTTCTGGTGTTCTGGAAGTACAAAACCGTTCCTTTGAAGTATTTACAGATGCTGGAGGGGAACTGCCTGAACAAAAGCACTTGGAGACTTGGAGCCATCGATAGAGCTGTGAGGTCTCCTTGTGCAGGTTGCTGTTTGGGTTGCACACAGACAACCACCATTTAGAGGGAGAAAGAAGTGAATGTGCTGAATTATGGTGATTTAGGGTGGAAGGAAGCTCCAGATGCTCTAGTCCAATCTCCTGCTCCAGTGGGATTGTCACCAATACTGGATCAGTGTGGCCCTGGCTTTGCTTAGCTGAAGGTCGAAGTTCTTCAAGAATCGAGACCCCTACCTCACAGGAAACTGTCCCACGGCTGCATCACCCACCTGGGCAAGGAGTTTTGCCTGATGTCTGACTTAGAACCTCTGAAACTCCAACTCAGAGCTGTTGCCTCGTATTACTGCTTCTTGATTTTAAAAGTCATTCTTCCAGCTAGTTCTTAGCGGAGTGGCCAGGGTGATGTCACACATGAGCTTAGAGGACTTGTTCAATGGTGTTTGAAGCCTTTGGCTATGATTTGGGATGTATCATGTCCTTCATTTTCAATGTTTTTAGGTGGACACTGCGAGTGAAATGGAAGAACTGGATGCTGACAGCATCTCTCTAATGCCAGAGCCAGGCAGTCAAGGCCCAGCGAAGCTCCAGGTGTTCTTGGCTCGATACAGGTACTGGGTCACTTCTTGTGGTTGGTGGGGTTGGACAGGTTATCTCCTTGTTGCCTACTTTACACTCTTCTCTAGAGCTGGAGCACCTCCCATCTGAGGCCAGGCTGACAGGATTGGGGTTGTTCAGCCTGGAGAAGAGAAGGTTCCAGGGAGACCTTAGATTGGAACTGGATGGGCCTTGAGGTGCCTTCCAACCCAAACCATTCCACAACTCTATGATTCGTATCAGAGTCTTGGGCCCATGAGGTCTCACTGCACTCACAGAGAGGAGAACATTGCTTTAGCACATTGAAATCCCTTCTAAAGACTAAAAGAGCAAGGATTAGCAGTCAGTGCTTGCAAAGAGAACGGGTGTTTCTAAGGGGTTTCCCTGTGCTGGGCTGTCGGATTCACTCCAGGATCAGAGTCTAGAACTGTATAACTTCCAAATCCTATCACCAACATTTTCATCATCGTTACACTTGTGGAGGTTTTGGGCTGCCATTTAAAATGCAGGGTTGTGGCACTGACAGTTGTGTGGTTTGGGTCCTGAGGGTTGGATAATAAGGAAGAAAAAGGCTAGAAACTTTTTCTTCAGCCCTGTAACTTTCTTCTTGCACAAATCTGCCCCTTTGGGTTTTAACCAAGAGAATCCTGTGATCCTGTCCTGTGCTTGTCCATGGTGTTCATATGGCTGAAAAAGTGGACCTGAAATGAGTGGGAGATTTTTGGATGCTTTGGGTTTTTTGGGGTGTTTTTCTGAAACTATTAAACGTGGCAATGTTGAGAGCTGTCTGCATAAACTTGTTCAAAGTGTGGGTGGATTTAAGGGTGTCTGTTTTAGAATGCAGAGCCCCACAGCTCATCTCCTCGCTGCACTCAAACCCAGCAGGCACTCAGGGAATTCAGAGCTTGTTTAGACACTTTGTTGAGTCGCTCTGATCTGTTCCTTCCGATGTGACAGACATCTGTTCTGCTCCTGGGAAAACTATCCCTAGCCGCTGTTTGAACACAGAGCAATATGTTAGGAGTATTCCTTGACCATAATCCAGAGCCTTGACCTTCGCAGAATTTGCTGCTTGCAAATAGCGGGGGCAGTCCCAGAGAACTGTAAACTGATCATGGAATCATGGAGTGGTTTGAGTTGGAAGGGACCTCAAAGCCCATCCAATTCCACCCCCTGCCACAGGCAGGGACACCTCGCAATGGATCACAGTGTTCCAAGCCCTATCCAGCCTGGCCTTGAACACTTCCAGGGATGGGGCAGCCACCACTGCTCGGGGCAACCTGGGCCAGGGCCTCCCCACCGTCACTGTGAAGAATTTCTTCGCAATGCCTGGTTAAATCTTCCCCCTTCCAATTTAAAGCCGTTCCCCCTTGTCGTGTCACTACAGGGCCTTATAGAAGGTCCCTCCCATGGAACATCACTTCTCGAATGTGTTGCTGTGAACGTTCCTACACAAATTAAGTCTTTATATTGGTAAAATTTCAGCTACAATCCTTTTGATGGACCTAATGAGAACCCAGAGGCAGAGCTTCCGCTGACTGCTGGAGAGTATATTTACATCTATGGAGACATGGATGAAGATGGCTTCTTTGAAGGTATGTTTCTGGTTTCGTAGAACAAAATGTGCCCCAAGTGCTGCGGAGAGTTGAACTTTAGAGACGAATTTAGTGACCCGTGTAACCTCAAAAGAAAGGATTTCTGCCTAAAGTTAGTTTGTTAGAAAGAAGAGCAGATTCTGTTGGAAAAGGGTTTATTTACGCTATGATTAATTCCAGTCTAAAACATTAAATCCTGCTCTAATGATTTCAGTGGGAATTTTGCCACTGCTTTCAGCAGAGCTCCAGGTTTCATCCCCATATGTTTCCTTTCCAGCTCTGGAGAGGAACGTGTTCAGCCCTGAGCACCTGCAGATGGCCTGTTTCCCTCTTCCCAGTGATGCCCAGTGAGGCAGAGGCCGTAGGCAGTCGATGGGCTCAATTCCCTCTTGCTCTTTTGGCAGAGCAGGCATGAATAGAGCAGCCCAAACTGCAATTGTTGTCCTGTTTGTTGTTGTACAGTGTGTTTTTTCTCTTGGCATCTTTAATCCTGGTTGCCTGAAGGGCAGATGGCATTGAAACCAAGAACTGTAAATCTGTCACGGAGTCCCTTTGTGGAGCTGGGTTACTAAATGGGATGAAGGGTCTTGATTTACTGAGGTGCTTTGCAAAAGCTGAGGCAAATGCATGTTGTGTTGCACTGCTTGCTCGCTGTTCTGGCTCGCTCGCTCTTTCTATTTCCAAGCTTCTCATGTATTTATTTATTTATTTGTTTGCGTGTTTATTGTTTAAAGAATAAAAGGGTTATTCTTTACTAATGTTTTCTGCTTTCGCTGATTTCAGTTGAATTGCTGTAGGTAGTGTCTGAAAGGGGAAAGCGAGTGCAATCCCCACGCACTGCTCGCGTGGCTGGGATTTGATGGTTCTTGCTGTGGTTTCAGCCATCCCTGGGGGCCCTTCGGGGACATTTTCATTCCAGAAACTAGGAGAACAAAGGAGGGAACTAAAAAGAAGGCCAGAGCTGGATACAGAGCTGGAAAGATGGACTTTCTTGAGGAAGTACTACAACCCCCAAACCTGTATGGCGGGGAGAAGACCTAAAATCATCCATCTGCATAGTTTGGGAAGGCTAGAAAGAAACCCTTAAGTTAGCAAGAAATCTGTTATGAGGAACAATAGGATAATGAAGAAGGAAAAACCCTTAAGCTAATTACACCAAACAGCTTTCTAGTGAGTTGGCTCTGGAACACGGAGCAGTGAGCCTTCTCACTGTGGCCGGGGCAGCCTTAGGAACTGCAGGAAGCTTTGCTGGGAGTAACCTCCCAGAAGTGGTTTTCCCATTCGCTGTCTGCAGTGTGGCTGTGACCTAATGTAGATGCTGTCGCATGGTCTTCCCGCACAGGCTGGAAGGCTGATTGGTAGGTGCAGTGGTAACAGGTTTCCTGTTTTTCGTTTAGGGGAGCTGATGGATGGCCGGCGAGGGCTGGTCCCCTCCAATTTTGTTGAGCGAATTTCAGATGATGACCTCATGACGTTTCTGCCTTCGGAGCTGAATGATCTCACCCATAGTTCATACCAGGAGAAAAGTTTGGTCAGTGCAAGCACCAGCAGTGGGGATAAGAGTGATTTCTCCATTGAAGAGAGTAGCATCAGCCCATTGGCCAGTAGAGCAGAAGGAGACCAGGAGGAACCTGTTAGTCACACAGCAGTGCCTTACCCAAGAAAACTGACTTTGATCAAGCAGCTGGCCAGAAGCGTGGTTGTAGGCTGGGAACCACCCCTTTTGCCAGCTGGCAGCCCAGACATACAAAGTTACAACATCTACGTGGATGAAGAACTACGTCAAAACGTGAAGAGTGGCTTGCAGACCAAAGCAGTGATTGAAAAGCTGGACTTGAAGACAAAGGCTTACCGGGTGTCTGTGCAGAGCGTGACAGAGCGAGGCAGTTCTGATAAACTGCGGTGCACTTTCTTTGTGGGGCAATACCTTTGTGGGGCACCAACTATGCTGAAAGTCCGAAGCGTCACTGCCACATCAGCAGAGGTCATGTGGCTTCCCTGCAACAGCAACTACAATCATGCGGTGTATCTCAATGGGGAGGAGTGTGACGTAACAAAACCGGGGGTCTACTGGTACATCTTCCGCAACCTACAGCCGAGCACTCAGTACGTTGCCAAGCTGGAGGCCCGGCCCTTGCAGACACCTTGGGAAGAGGTCCCAGAGAGGCAGGAGCAGAACTCGGCTGTGATTCACTTCACTACCCCTCTAGCAGGTATCAGAGCAGCCATGCTCGTTGCCGCAGGGCATGGAGTGCTTGGAGCAGTGCGCTCTGCCATTATGTGGCTGTGAAGCCTTGAGGCAAAGGGAAGCAAGGTTTATTGAGGTCCCCAAGCCTGAGATGCTGTCCTGTTCTGTCTTAATGTTTTTCTTCCTTTATTTTACAAATTTATTCTCTCTTTTATTTTCATTTGCTGTGGGGTGACGTCCCCTTTTGCTGGTTTGAGCAGCATGCCTCTCGGGGCATGGAGGATCTGGTTTGCCATGACCTTGCTGCATCTTGGCCTCAGCTACTTTTGCAAAGTTCTCTTTTTTGTGCATTAAAGCTTTCGGAGAACAAGAGCACCTGATTTTCTCTGTCTACCATTTCCCAAGACTGCCTGGCTACTCTAGTACGGCTCTGCAGGGGCGAGTCTGGCGCGAAAGTTCTCACTTTGGTTCTAAGCAGGATTTAGTTTAGCTTTTAGTGAGGTAAACAAGAGGAAAATCTCTTTGGTCTCTTGCAGGCACACCTGATGCTCCTTTGGATGTCCAGGTAGAAGCTGGTCCCTCACCAGGTATCCTTGTGATCAGCTGGTTACCTGTCACCATCGATGCTGAAGGATCTTCCAATGGGGTCCGGGTCACTGGTTATGCTGTGTATGCAGATGGACAGAAGGTATCATGCTGGTGCTGTGCGAGGCTGGCGGCTGTGTGGATGGGTGGCTGGAGGCTGGGACAGGGGTAGACAGCAACTTCAGAGCCCCAAGGCCTGCAGAAGCAGCCTGTGATGACCGTACCCTTCAGCCCTAAAGTGTGATGAACATTAACACCACTGAGATGCTCCTGTGACCTGGCCAGGGATGAGCAGAACGTGCTGTATTTGTCTGAGGTGAAGATAAAGCAAGACAAGGCCACAATCCAAAAGCAAGGAGACTTCGTTTTTTTTTTTTTTTTTTTTTTTTACCTGGATAGGACTTTTCTAATTAGCACATTGTTAGCGTGGTGGGGAGATGCCGCTCAGCTGCAGGCTTGTGACCTATGGCTGATCCTTACCAGGAGCCTTGCATCCAGTTCTGGAGTCCTTGGCATGGGAAAGACATGGAACTGTTCCAGTGGGTCCAGAGGAGCCCACAGAGATGAGCACCTCCCATACCAGGACAGCTGGGAGAGTTGGAGTTGTTCAGCCTGGAGAAGAAAAGGCTGTGAGGAGACCTTAGAGCATCTTCCAGTCCTGAAGGGGGATCTGGGAAAGCTGGGAAGGGGCTCTTGATTAGGGAGAGTAGGGATGGGATGAGGGGAGTACCCTCAGCCCCACAGTGTGAATGTTGGGGTTGTCCTGTGCAGGGACAGGAGTTGGACTCAATGATCCTTGTCGGTCCCTTCCAACTCAGGACATTCTATGATCCTCTGCTGTGAGGAGGCAATGACAGCCCTTGACCTGTAAAGGGAAAGGGCTTGGCTGTCTGTTTTGGCTGATGTACACCAAAAAAGAATTTCTTGGTGGAACTGAGCTGGGAGAGTGTCTGTGGCGGGATCCTTCCCTAGCGAAAGAGGACAATTGGTGTTAGCCTTCTGGGTTTCACCCGAGGCACTGACTTGATCTCTGGGGAAGCAGTGAGCTCCGTGAGCGATGAGTCCACTGGGCATGGACAGAAAGACATGCACAGCTTTGCCACTGTGTGGGGCTTGTCTCTGGACTGTGAGATCTGAGGTGTAGTTGTCCGGCCCTTTCTTAAGTTAGGACCAGGCAAAGGGAGGAGTGTACGAGTACGGGTGAAGAACCTTCAGCAATATTCTGGGTTCACAGTGGCCTTCTGCACTCATGGTGGCGTTGCACAAGAGAGACAAGGCACTGAAGGAGCACAGTGCCAGACAGAGGGATGCTGTGCCAGGTGATTGCTCCTTTATCATGGAATAGTTTGGGTTGGAAGGAGTCTTAAGGCTCATTTAGTTCCTACTCCCTGCCATGGGCAGGGACACCTCCACTGGATCATGGAAAGAGTTTTTCCTCTACAGAGGTCAAAAAAGGAGGAGTTTTGGAAGGTAGCTGAAAGAGGGGCCAAGAAAAAAAGGATGGCCTTTGAAAGCCTAGGGAACAAGGAGAGTTAAACCTGAAGCAGGAAGGAATACAACCTTATTTTATGGAATATCCATCTTCTCAGATGGTTCTGGTAACAATTTCTCTTTACTGTTCATTCTTCCCTGATGTTGTGCAGAAGGGTGGGGGTCCTGCACGCCTACTGTTATTAACTTTAGGTTTAGAAATTGTCATTCTCAGAAGGGCTGAGCTGTGCACAATATGTAATTGTTCCCTGATTTTTCATTTGCAGGCAATAGAAGTTACGTCTCCGACAGCTGGGAGCATTCTAGTGGATGTGTCCCAGCTTCAGATGTTCCAGGCGTGCCGGGAGGTTTCTGTGAGAACAATGTCTCTCTATGGAGAGTCAGTGGATTCAGTTCCAGCCCAGATTTCCTCAGTCTTGCTCCGAGCCTCTCACCGCTCTTCACCTTCAGGTTCTGCTGTTTCCACCACTTTTCCCTCTAGACTACCCCGCAGAGAAGCCAGGGGTTCTCTGCCTGCCTGCAGCCCACCCACACGCCAAACAGCGGCACCTCTCCTCCGACAACAACTTCCCTCTGATAACTCGGATGCCAAACTGACCGACCCCTCCTCCGGCCCTGAAGGCTCAGTGCCACCTTTGCCAGAGAAAGCCTCTTCACCTCCGCACCTCTCCTCTCCCAGTGCTTCCTTGGTGCAGGGTGTAGGCAGTTCCCCACAGGGATCGGATGTTGCACGAGCCAGGAAGAGCCTGGCTGTGCCTCCCCAGCCGGCTGGTGGCACAGCGCTCCCCCGGGACAGCACGGAGCCCAGCCCTGCGGTGGAAGCAGGACCACAAGGCCTGAGCGAGACGACAGCGGTGCAGGTAAGTGCTCACGTCTCCTGCTTGGTGCCATGTGTGCTGGGAAGGAGAACAGATCATTTCGGGGAAGGGAACCGAATGACACTGAGCGTCTTTGTGTGACACACTGTTACCCTTGGGCCCTCATCCAGTGCTTGGTAGACCAGGGAATTGTGGCTGCTGGTGTGCACCTGGAAGAACAGATGAAGCTCCCAGCTTATCGCATGGGTGCAAGCAGATCAGGAATCGTAGAATCATAGAAAGGTTTGAGTTAAAAGGGACCTTAAAGATCATCTAATTCCAACCCCCTTGCCATGGGCAGGGACACCTCCCATGTGTCCCAAGTCCCTCTGAGTTTTCTCGTAGCCCCCTTCAGGTACTGGAAGGTCACTATGAGATCTCCTCAGAGTCATCTCTTCTCCAGGCCAAACAACCCCAACTCTCTCAGCCTGTTCTCGTATGGGAGGTGCTCCAGCCCTCTGGTCATCCTTGTAGCCCTTTCTTGTAGGAATAGAGTCAGGAAAGCAGGAATTCATAGAATCATAGAATTACCAGGTTGGAAAGGACCCCCTGGATCATCGAGTCCAACCATTCCTAACACTCCCTTAAACCATGTCCCTAAGCACTTCATCAATCCGTTCCTCAAACACCTCCAGGGAAGGTGACTCGACCACATCCCTGGGCAGCCTCTGCCAGTGCCCGATGAATTTTTTTCTGATGTCCAGCCTGAACCTCCCCTGGCGGAGATTCAGGTAGGTTCTCTCCTTGTCCTGTCCTCTGTCACCTGGGAGAAGAGCCCAGCTCCCTCCTCTCCACAACCTCCTTTCAGGTAGTTGTAGAGAGCAATAAGGTCTCCCCTCAGCCTCCTCTTCTCCAGGATAAACAACCCCAGCTCTCTCAGCCGCTCCTCGTAAGACTTGTTCTCCAGCCCCTTACCAGCTTTGTTGCTCTTCTCTGGACACGCTCCAGAGCCTCAACATCCTTCTTGTGGTGAGGGGCCAGAACTGAACACGGTACTCAAGGTGCGGTCTCACCAGTTCCAAGTACAGAGGGAGAATAACCTCCCTGGTCCTGCTGGTCACACAGTTTCTGATCCAAGCCAAGATGCCATTGGCCTTCTTGGCCACCTGGGCACACTGCTGGCTCACGTTCAGTCGGCTGTCAAGCATTACCCCCAGGTCCTTCTCCTCCATGCAGCTCTCCAGCCACTCTTCCCCCAGTCTGTAGCACTGCATAGGGTTTTTGTGCCCCGATTCCTCAGAGGTTGAAGGTGAAAAGAATGTTCCCACTGATGACGATGTCATTGTTAGTCTGGCATCGCTGTGCGCTCTGACCTGAGCAATTTTCTCCAGTCCAGTGGGCTTGCTAGGTGCTCCAGCCCAACAGCACAGCAAGGGAGGCGTAAGTAGAGAAGAACAGGCAAAGCTGATATCATGCGTTTGGAATCCTGGAGGGTGGATGAGCACTTTCTGGAGTTTTTTAGGACACTGGTGAGAAGATATGAGAGCCCTGTAAGAGAACAGGTCAATGGTCTTTAAGATGCTTGCTCTGTGACAAGGGGGAAGTGGGTCCTGGTGGGAGCTGGTGAATTATATCCAGAAAAAAGATCTTTTTTCCATTCTGACCTTTGACATCGGGGACTCGGGGGAGTGTTTCAAACTCTCAGATTCAGCATGACTTAACCGGAACAGAGTGAGCTTGCAAAGGGTTGCGGTTAGACAGAAGTGCAGGAGACTTAACATAATTACCGGAGCCCCAGCAGCCATGTGGGTGCGAGACCAAAGGGCAGGTAGATACACAGGAGAACTGAGATGTTGAGGTCAAAATTTCAATCCTTGTTTTTCAAACCCAGGCCATGCTCACAGTACTGCAGGCCAAGGTTGTGGATCACTTGCCCACATTTCCATGTCTGGTGTAGATGAGTACACGTGGTTGGGTTGCTCTGCCTCCTCTGCAGCCAGGGGAGAGAAAAGGGTGCTTCCAACCATAGAATGCCCTGAGCTGGAAGGGACCCACGAGGCTCGTCGAGTACAACTCCTGTTCCTGCACAGGACAACCCCAGTAATCACCGTGGGACTGAGGGCCTTGGCCAAGCGCTTCTGGAATATTGTCAGCCTTGGTGCTGTGACTGCTTCCCTGGGAGCTCTTCCAGGGCTCCACCACCCTCTGGGGGAAGAACCTTTTCCTCATGTCCAACCTAACCCTCCTCTGGCACAGCTTCCTGCCATTCCCTCTGGTCTTGTCCTTGGTCACCAGAGAGAAGAGCTCAGTGCCTGCTTCTCCTCCTCCCCTTGTGCAGGAGCTGCAGAGCCCTCAGCCTCCTCTCCTTCAGGCTGAACAGACCCAGGAACATCAGCTGCTCTTCACACTCTTCCCCTACAAACCCTTCCCCAGCTCTGTGCCCTCCTCTGGATGCTCTCCAGTACCTTTAGATTCTTTTTATCCTGTGTCTCCCAGAACTGCCCCCAGTGCTCAAGGTGGAGCCGCCGCAGTGTGGAGCAGAGCGGGACAATCCCCTCCCTGGCCCAGCTGGTGATGCCGTGCTGGATGCACCCAGGACACGGTTGCCCTCTTGGCCGCCAGGGCCGTGCTGGCTCATGGTCAGCTTGTTGTCACCCAGCACCCCCAGATCCCTTTCCACAGGGCTGCTCTCCAGCCTCACGCTCCCCAGTCTGTGTGGGCAGCTAGGTTTCCTGTGCCCCAGGATGCAGACTGCCCATCTTGCTGGAGATGCGTCTTCACTTGGCTGTCAACAGAGAGATACAGGGTGAAAGGATCCTATCTGTCCAATTAAACCTGAGATCCAGACCTGTGTGGCTTTTGCCTGTGCCCAGGGATATTTAGAAGCAGGTGCTGTAGTGTCTGAATCTCCTGTCAGTGTTTCGGAGTGCTTCTGGTACATTCAGGAGAAGGTTGGGCTCCATTTGCAGAAGACAGTGGAAGCCACTTTGTTTAGAGTGAGGGGCAGAGAAAGGGGTGGTTGGTGAAGCCCAGCTGCCTCACCCGCCTTGTTCTTGGGGTTCCCTTCTCCTCCATCGCTCAGACGTTTTCTTCAACAACAGACTGAAAATCAACCAACATTTTGAATTTCTGTAACCCAGGTAGGTGACCACAAGTCATGCAGTTGCAGCCTGTGTGTCCGTTCTTCTTCATTGATTCCTCTTTTTCTTCAGAGCCTTTACCAGCTTCCAAGAAGTGCTGGGATAGTGTCCTTTGCTCCAGCTCCAGCTGACATGAAGGCTTCTGTGTCAGACATTCTTCTGGCACATGAGAGTGGGCACTGATAACGTTGTATAGTTTGGACTCTTCTTCTGCTCTGAAACTGGTTTGTCAGTGCACTGCTGTGGCTTACAGAGGCCATGTGTGGTGGCCAGAGCTGCAGTGGTGGAATGACCAGGTATCTCCTTGCAGCCAGTGGCAGTGGGTTGTTCCAGGGTTGACCAGCCATCCTGGGTTGTGACATTGTGGTGCCAAAATATCCCTATGCCAGCAGTGCAGATCCTGTTGTATTTCTTCTGGAGAGTTTTGGGGTGGTGAGGGGTCCCTTTGGTGCACAAGCATCACACGATCACTTCCCTGTGTTTCATTGTTTGTGATAGCTTTTTTGGCTTGTTTCTTAGATGGAACAATCTGTGACCAAAGCGACAGAGATAGAAAGCCTATCTGACCGGAATCTGAAGCTCTGTATGGAGACCTGCCGTGCCTGCTCTGTAGAAGAGTACCAAAGGGTCCCAGTGCTGAGAGAGAGAAAGAGACAACGGAGAAGCACTGAGCACAGAGCCTCCACTGTCCCCTAGCCAGGCTGAGGGGACAGAGGGCACCTCCCGAGATGCAAGCGCAGGTGGGAGTGGCTGCCATGAGTTTCCTGAGGTTGTCCACTGGCAAGGGAGTTGGATGAAAGAGATGTCCCAGGAGTGAAAAGAGAGGTTTTCTAACCTTGGTGAATGTCTCTGCCCATGGATGGCTGTAGATGTGTCTGACACCCTTGATTTTCACCCAGCACTGTTCTGTGGGCGACACAAACCTGTCTGCCAGTGGTATGGGTGGGTGTACATGTACCAGTTGCTTCAGTTGGGTGCTCCCCAGTTGATTTCCTGCCCCACTTCAGCTCTCTGTGTCCCAGAGAAAGGTACAGTGCTCTTGTTTTGCTGGAATAGTGCTGCCAGGGCCTGATGAATCTGTTTTGCTTTTCAATAGCAAGAAGAAAAGCTGTCTGAAATGGAAGACGGCAGCTGACCCTTTTCGCTGAGCACAACCGCAGTTCCGACCTTTCCGATATTCTGGAAGAGGAGGAAGAAGATGAACTCTCTTCAGAAGCTCTCGAAGAGAAGAAATGGGACCAGAGAGAGCCGTGTTCCCGGGAGAACGGGGAGAAGGTAACTCATAGCAGGGTAATGCCTGGGGAGTGCCAGTGCCACCATCCCATGCCATTCGCTCTGGGGAGCAGGTGCTGGTCTGAGCCCAGCGCCCTCAGCAGCACTTGTCTAAGATCCTGCCTGCTCTGCTTTTACTCCCAGTGTTGCCTTTAAACTAGTGAAAAATACAAGTTCCTTGTGAGAGGGGAAGGTGTTTGTGTTATGATGTGCTCAGGGGTTTAATTAGTTGGAGAAACACACATGTTTCTGATCCAGGGATAGAAATCAGTCCTAACATATACAACAGAGAGTACAAAGGGATCTGTGAGGTCCATCTATCTATAGATATGTACCGGTCCATGTGAGGGAAACACAGGCAGGGAAATCCTTCCAGTACTGAAAGGGCTCCAGGAGAGCTGGGGAGGGGCTCTTGACCAGGGAGGACAGGGATAGGATTGAGGGGGAACGGTTTCAAGCTGCAAGAGGGGAGATTGAGATGAGATCTCAGGGAGAAATGTTTTTGCTGTGAGGGGTGGGGTGGCCCTCACCCTAATACGAGGACAGGCTGAGAGATTTGGCTTGTTCAGCCTGGAGAAGGGAAGGCAGTGAGGAGACCTTAGAGCGTCTTCCAGTCCTGAAAGGGGCTCCAGGAAAGCTGGAGACAGAGTTTTTAGCAACACCTGTTGTGACAGGACAAGGAGTAATGGTTTTAAACTAAAGGAGGGGAGATTTAGACTGCATATAAGGAAGAATTTTTTTATGATGAGGGTGGAGAGGCCCTGGCCCAGGTTGCCCAGGGAGGCGGTGGAGGTCCCATTCCTGGAAACACTCATAGTCACAAGCAACTTGATATGGTTAAAGGTGTCCTGCTTCTGCGGCGGCATTGGACTGATGACTTGTAAAGGTCCCTTCCAGCCAAAGTATTTCTTGTGATTCTAGGGTTGTGGTGTATTTAGGAACTTTTGGGTTATCTCAAGACTCTTCAGCCAACTCCATCAAGGTTTGGCAGATAAGATTAAAACCTTTAACCTCAACTAACCTGTTTAGTTTCTGAAACCATTTATTGTATTGGACCTCAAAAACTAAAGCCACAACCTTCATAAACAGCTACAATCAGTCTTAATGGGCATAATTTTATGCTTGCATTTATAAATTCCATGCTTCACTCATTTGGTGCTAACAAACTCCAGAGCACATGTTCTGTAAAGGCATTTGGAAGAAGCTGAGCTTGTTTGGTCTGGCAGACAGGAGGCTGGTAGGAGGTCAAGGAGCTGCAAATGATTAAATCATTTAAAGGGTGGTTAAAAAAAAATGAGTGAGCAAAAAATCACCTTGTTCTTGGCAGGTGATACAAAAAGAGGCAGTCAGTCATGAGTTGCTATATGGGAGGTTCTTGTTGGAGAGGAGTACAAGCGTCTTTCCCAGGAGGGTGGAGCAGCCGTGGAATGGGTCCACAAGAGAGGTGGGGGATCTCTGCTCTTTGGTGGTTCCAAGCTTCAGCTCAGCAAAGGCTCTGCTTCAGTGTTGGAGATTGAACTGGAGGCCTCTGGAGGCTCCTTCAACCAGCACTAAGTAGGATTCAAGACCAACTTTTGCTTGGAAAAAGTTATGAGGTTCGGAATAATCAATAGGGCAGCTTAGAAACGCCTTTTTCCCCCCCAACACTATGGTTCAGTTTTCAGTTATCTCTCGTCGAGTCTCCTCCTGTAGCCTGAAATATTAATGGCTACATACGCTTTGTAACTGTTTGTTGAGTGCTTTCAGAACATGTCATGACATAAATAGTCAGGGAGGTTGAACGAACACTTCCGAAGTATCTTCCAGCCGGTACGATGCCATGCCACCTAGGATCCAATCTGTTTAGTTGAGTATAAATGTTGGAAGAGACAAAACAAAATCCTGCAGTTGGTCGAGAGAGATTTTAAGCCAGCAGTGTTTTCCCCTAAGATTTAGGTGAGCTGGTAGGCCCTTATCCAGCTGCAGCTGAAATGCAAATCTGTGTTGACCCCTGGAAGGTAGAGCAGTTTGGGTGTTGTTTGTGTCACTGCTGTTGGCCTGGATTTGCAGACAGTAAACTCTGGAGCTGGACCTTTGGCAGACGATGGGAAGGGGCCTGGGGAAGGGTCTCCCACTGCAGCAACAGTCTCCAGGAAGTTTCTTGCTGCACAGAGTCACTTCCTTCTGTTCCAGCGCGAGGCCAGAGAGGTAATGGAGTCCTTGTGGGAGCTGGGACTCATCCCCACGGAGGGAGAAACCCGCTGAGCTCCAACGTGCCCTGAACAGCCCTGGAGGAACTGGGCTGCTGCCTCCCCATCATCCCAGGCTGGGGATGCTGAAGCTGTGGGAGCTCAAGTGGGCAGGATGGAAGGTGCTGCAGGTGGTTGTGTGTGTAGGGACAGAGGCTGGGAGGGAGCTTTTCCATGCATTGGCCTTTCTCACTTTCCGCTGCTTTGCAAGTTCATCTGATTGTCTTTTGCCAGAAGCCCCATTGCTCTCTCTTCCTTCCTCCCCTCGCTTCGCTGCAGCCCACAGTCGCCGCTCCATCCTGCTGTGCTGGGAGGGAATCAACTGTGCTTTTGCCTCTCTTTTTAATGTTTATTTCCTCTCTTTTTTCCTTTGCTTGTCCTGGCTGTGGCTTTTCTCGGGGGCTGGGTACAGATGGATCTTTGTGATACTGACAGCGATGAGGAGATTCTGGAGAGGATACTGGAGCTCCCACTTCAGAAGAACCACAGCAAGAAATTGTTTAGCATCCCTGAAGTGACTGAGGATGAGGATGAAGATGAGGATGAGGAGTGTGGTGTGGAGGAAAAGACAGACCCTCAAGACTCGTTGGAAACAGTTCCTTACCGTTCAGGAAGGACAGAGAAGCCACCCAGCAACAAGGAGCCATTTCTAAAGGTAGATGGGAGCAATGCCTCCAAGGATCTGTCCACTCAGACTCCGCGGGAGGAGTGTGGTGGTAAGGAGAGCAGAGGGGATGCTGACCATGTAAATTCTGCCTCTGTCCCACTGGCCGGGAGTCAGAAGAAGGCAAACTGGAACTGGAGCTACCAGGAGAATGATTTGAAGCCTGGAACTGGGGCAAGTCCCCCTCGAAGCAAGAAGAAGGGAACTAATTATCGAGAGAAGAGCCGGAGTCGGCCTGAGATGAGTAGGAAGAGACAGAACGATTTAACAGAGCATTGCAGTCGTCTGCTGGGCAACTGCAGTGCCATGGGAGGTGGGTTATACAGAGTTCCAAGCCTCAGGGAGGAGCTGAACGTTGTGAGCAGTGCTGGTGGGAAGGAGGGGTTTGATCTGTACGGTCGTGCCAGGCAAGGCGCTGTACGAAAAAGCCACAGGAAAGCGGTGGTTCCAGGGTTTGCAGAACCTTCTGGGATGGCAACGCGCTGCTCCAGCCCCAGGAGCCTGGAAATAGACATTGAATATGACTCTGAAGATGATCAGGATTCAACCTGTGCATCGCCCCCTGAGAGCAGGATGTGGCCAGAAAGGTCGCAGATCTGGGAGGGGGACTGGGGCGATTGCTCTGGTCCATCTGAGCTTGTCCGCACGGATGGCAGAAGGGATCTAACCAAACTGGAGATGGTGGAAGAGCAGGACATGGAGTGGGCTGAGTCTCCAAGCCAGCACCTACGATTCTTCTGCTCAGAGGAGGAAGAACTGAGATATGAAAGCAATTCTGAGGAGCAGGGCTGGGAGCTGGACTGTAAGTCACCTGGCTGGAGAAGGAGGCTCGAACATCCTTCGAAGGGGATACGTAGCACCTCCTTGCACAAAAGGGTTGGGTGACTTTTCCTATTCTGGCTTTGAAGCAGCTTGCAGTGGCGTTAGCTTCCCTCTGCTTCCCTGCCCTGCCTGTATCTTGCTTTGTTCAGTGTTGTCCAGGGAAAGGACCCTCCTCTAGGATTGTCTGGAAGAATATCTGAGAGGTTCTGTAGTCCTTTGCTGCTCCGTGCCTTTTCTTGTCGTAGCTGCTTCTGCTTTCCCCGCTCACTGGCCAAGTGTCACTGATGCAGTATTCCTTTTTGCACTGGGTCTTCCTCCCTACAGCAGGAGTTTGTGGGTCCCAAATGAAAGTCCCTGGAGAGATAAACAGATTTGTGAAAGTTCCATGTAGATGATGGCCATGACTTCATTGCCTCCCCATGAAATGCCCTTTCCTGCACCTTCACGCTCTTTGGTGCGTGGCAGGGCGCCTGCCTGTTCTTAGTTCTGTTTTCCCACTCCCTTGATATTTTCAGCTCCACCGGGTCCTTGAAGAGGAATGTTGCATTTGGATGTGCTGCTCTTTGTGGAGTGCATTTGGGCTGAGCGCTGTTCCCATGCGTTGGAAGGGAGAGGCTGCTACTAACTCTCTGGTGGTTCCTGTTGCAGGCATCCGGTAACAAAGATCCTAGGGCCCAGGAGCTGCCTGGCACAGCCTGGCCGGCTCCCAGCCGAAGAGGGAACAGGAGTGTAAGGAGTCGTCACGTGCACAAACCTTTGCTCTCCAGTCCAGGTGAGCGGATGAGGGAGTTGGGCAGCGGGAGGGAGGGAGGCTGTTGGAAACAGCAGGGCCGAGGCTGGTAGGAGGTGTGTGAGCCATGCAGGGCTGTGGCACAGCAAGACTCCTGACATCATCTCTGGTGTGTCCCCATTTCACACAGGTCCTCCAAGAATCATGGCTTCAGAAACCTCTGCTAAAGATGATGGCATTAGAATATTTGTGGCTCTCTTCGACTATGATCCTGTTTCCATGTCTCCTAACCCCGATGCAGCAGAAGAGGAGCTCCCATTTAAGGAGGGGCAGATCCTGAAAGTAAGAGCACACCTTAGAGAGTGTCCCCTCCTCTGTATGGATCTGTTTGATGTTCCAGGGAAAGCATAAAATTTGGGACTCAGAGCCTCCTTCCTCTGAGAGTTTCTTCAGCTTGCCTTTCTCTGTACATCTTGGTCCCTGTAGCATGAACAGCTTCTGGCCTGTCTTCTCCCTCGCAGGTGTGTGGAGATAAGGATGCTGATGGCTTTTACCGAGGCGAATGTGCAGGAAGGGAGGGGTACATTCCCTGTAACATGGTATCTGAAGTCCAGGTGGAGAATAATGAAATCAAGAAGCAGCTCCTAAAGCAAGGATTCCTTCCTGCTGACACACCCACGGAGAGCATAGGTACTGTATCTCCTTTCTGGGCATGCTGTGCTGTTGCCAGCATATTTCTTTGCTGGAATGGGGAACGTCAAGCTCCGTGGCCGGTGCAGCCCACCACGGCAACCTCCAGGGCTGGTCCCTGGGATCTGCAGGCCTGTTAGTGACTGTTGCAGGAGTGAGCAGGGAGGTCTCCGTGAGTGAGGGAGGCAGATGCTCTGAGGTTTTGGTTCATACCTGACTCCACTGCAGCACAGCACTGCCCAGGGCTGTGTTTGCAGCTGCTGGAGTTGCTCCTTGAGGCGTGCTGTCCGTGGCGCAGCATAGAGCGCGAGGGAGGATGATCCTCAACTAGAGGAGGGCAAACAAAAATGTTTGAAGAGCAGCTGAAGGATGCGAGTGAGAAGTTTCACTTCTGCGTTCTCTCCTTTGTTTTGTGAGTCTGTAATTGCACGCATAGGGGTGAAGATGGGAAAAGACTGGAAGAGAAGGGAAGGAGGGCTGTGAGACAAGATAGGCAGTCAGAAGGGTACGAGGGGGAGGCATGGTTCTTGGGCTCCTCCTCGCTCACTCCCTGAAGTGCACAGTTCAGTGCTTTATGCACTGCAGAGACTTATCTGTTTCTTCTCACTTGTGTTGCTCCGAGAGAGGAGAGGAGCCTTTCTTGGGTTGTGCAGCCATCCCAGCTCAGGCTGAGTTAAGCTGTGAGCTGCCCCAAGGTTCCTATCAGCGTATTGGTGTTCCTTATGCCCCCAACTCTCATCTTGCCCCTCTCTGCTACCAGTGGCAATTGTTTGACCTGCTCCTTCTCTTAAAATGAGGAGATTCTTGGTTTGATTCTTGGTTTGATTCTTGGTTTGGCTGCCCACTGCAGCCCACCAGTTCAGCAGGGTAAAACAGCACAAGCTTGTAGAGGCGGGCTCATCTGGAGACTTGTCTAGCAGGGACCTGCTCAGTGCAGAAGTTTTAGCCAGAGACCTCCAAAGATCCCTTCCCTACTAAGAGAATAGTGGGTTGCACCTCATCCGGCATTTGTCAGATGTTAAATGTAGCAGGTTTTATTTCATCTTTATGATGTTGCTTCTGAAAGATAAAATTTGCCTGGACAAGCTGGAGAAGTGGGTCTGCATGAACCTCATGAGGTTCAACAAGGCCAAGTGCAAGGTCCTACACCAGGGCTGGGGTAATCCACAGTTTCGATACAGAATGGGGAGCGAAGTGCCTGAGGAGAAGGACTTGCAATGCTGGGGGAGGAGAACCTCGACATGAGCTGGCAATGTGCTTATAGCCCAAAACCCAACTGTGTCCTGGGCTGCATCCCAAGCTGTGGGACCAGCAGGGCAAGGGAGGGGATTCTGCCCCTCTGCTCCACTCTGGTGAGACCCCACCTGGAGCCCTGCATTCAGTTCTGGAATCCCCAAAATAAGAAGGATATGGAACTGCTGGAACAGGTCCAGAGGAGGCCACAGAGCTGATACGAGGGCTCAAGCACCTCTGCTAGGAGGACAGGCTGGCATCGTTGGGATTGTTCAGCCTGGAGAAGAGAAGGCTGCAGGGAGACCTTAGAGTAGCTTCCAGTCCTGAAAGGGGCTCCAGGAAAGCTGGGGAGGGGCTTTCTGCAAGGGCCTGGAGTGACAGGGTGAGGGGGGATGGCTTTAAACTGGAGAGGGGAGATAGATTAGACATCAGGCAGAAATGTTTTGCTGTGAGGGTGGGGAGGCCCTGGCCCAGGTTGCCCAAAGCAGTGGTGGCTGCCCCATCCCTGGAGGTGTTGAAGGTCAGGTTGGATGGGGCTTGGAGCCCCCTGATCCAGCGGGAGGTGTTCCTGCCCATGGCATGGGCTTGGAACTGGATGGACTTCAAGGTCCCTTCCGGCCCAAACCATTCCATGATTCTATGGAAGTGGTGAGCTTTGTCTGGTGTGTTCTGTGGAATGGCTGATGGGCGTAAATCCAGGGGTGGTTTCTGTGTGGATTTGGGATGTCCTCAGACCTCATCTGAGCCCACATATGAGAAATGGAGATCTGGACTTTGCCCACAGAAATCCCGGTGTCTGCTTCCCGGGGGAAGCCTGTCGTTCTGCTCTGTTGCTTGTTCACTCTTCAAAATGCTTTTCACTTTCCATTCACTGTCTGTTTCTCTTGTCTATTTATTTGCTTTTTTGGCTTTTTATTAAGGAAATGGCACATTTTCTCCACCTCCACGCCGCCAAAACGTCCCACCTCCAAAACCCAGACGCTCCAAGAAAGGTCTGTGTCCTCCACTGCTTCCTCTTTGAGTTTTGCTATAGGATTGCAGTCTGCGTTGAATCCTTACCACTTGGTTAAAGGACCCTCAGATGTTTGTCTCTGTGCGACTTCTGGGAAGTGGACAGAGAGCCTATCCCTGTGCTGGTGTTAAGTTTTTAACAGCAGTGATGTCTTATATAGTTGTGGAACTTGACCTCTGCTTCCGCTACATCCTTGAGTGATGGTTCCTAATGTAGACTCTGAGTTGCATGAAGGGTTTGCTTCTGTTGTTTGCAGCCTTGGTCTTTGTTCTTGTTTTGTCACTTGTGTGTCGTGGTCACTGCAGAAGGATGAACGTGCCCTCATGAGTGGTTTTATTTCCTCCAGCAGGGCTGGATAAACAGGAGAAGTACAAGGCTCATCCAGGTGAGAATTGCTCTTCCTCACTGTGAGAAGAGGGTTGGTGTATTTGCACTATTGTAATACAGACACGTTTTGCAGATGAGGGCCAGTGCAGGACCCTGTAGTGCTCTTCAGGGTAAGGAAATGGTCACTCAGGAAGGAAGAGTTTGAGTTCTTCTATTTAGTAGTGGGTGCAGTGGCCTTTGACTAAACAGGGTGTTTGAAGGTGGAGGGCACGTGTGGTTGTGGTTTGGAGGCGCAGGGAATCTCTTACCCATCTGATGCTGCCGTCCTTAAAATCCAAGGTCCCTTGAAGGGTGCTCACTCTGCCTGGGAACACAGTCACGTCTGGACATCTCTAGGCTGAGCCTGCCAACCCCTTGCTAGCCCACCCAGTGCTGACCTGAAACAGGTCCTTGAGATGAAGGACTACTCAGTGTTATTTCTGAAACAGCAGACTTTGCTTTTGCAGACTTGGAGCAGATCTGTGAGTACTGGGGCTGAACAGGCAGGTGGTGTGGAAACACCGCGTGTTCGCTCGCTGCTGGGCTCTGCCTGCTGCTGGGGTGCCAGTCCATGCTGTCCCAGGCTCTTGCTGTTCCCCTGGCACTCAGAGGATAAATTTAGTAGCTCAATAGTAGAGCGTTGCATGGAAGGAGCAAGGGATTTTGTCTTGGAAGTTGCAGCTCAGATTATTTTGTTTTATTTTTGGCCTGCAGGACAGAAGCATCAAGACTTTGAAGCTGAACTGCTGACTCCTCGAAGTATGGTGGCTGTCTTTGACTATAACCCTAAGGAGAGCTCTCCCAATGCAGATGTAGAGGTAACAACCAGCTGCTCACTCGTCTTGTAGGCTTCTTATTCCACTCTTATCCTCTGTCCAAAGACACTTAGTGCTTTGGTTGAAACCAAGATGATTTTAGCTTGGTGGTATAACAGCTACAGAGGGTTGGCTGAAGTTACGAAATGTGGAGTTTGCTGATCTCATGCATTCTCTGCTAACACTGATCAGGGTTCGTGTGTGAAGAGTAAGAAGCAAATTAGCCCTGATGATTTTCAGTAACTGTCTCAGTGGAACTAGTTCCCTGAGTTGGAAGGGATCCACAAGGATCATCAGGTTCACCTCCTGCCCCTGCACAGGACATCCCAACATTCACACTGTGGGGTTCTGGAATATTGTCAGCCTTGGCGCCGTGACTGCTTCCCTGGGAGCTGTTCCAGGGCTCCACCACCCTCTGGGGGAAGAACCTTTTCCTCATGTCCAACCTAACCCTCCCCTGGCACAGCTTCCTGCCATTCCCTTGGCTCCTGTCCTTGGTCACCAGAGAGAAGAGCTCAGCACCTGCTCCTCCTCCTCCCCATGTGAGGAAGCCGCAGAGCGCCATGAGGTCTCCCCTCAGTCTCCTCTTCTCCAGGCTGAACAGACCCAGGGACTTCAGCCGCTCCTCACACTCTTCCCCTACAAACCCTTCCCCAACTCCATGCCCTCCTCTGGATGGTCTCGAGCAGCTTTAAATCATTTTCATGCTGTGGCGCCCAGAACTGCCCCCAGTGCTCAAGGTGGGGCCGCCCCAGTGCAGAGCCCTCACCCGGCTGGTAATGCCAAACTGTGTGAGTATCTCACAGCCTCGTAGCATCCTCTCATGCTTGGGCAGGATTTAGCAGATCTGGGCAAGAGGGAGCAGCCCCTGCTGTTGGCAGCTGATCCAGGGCATCTTCTGGGAAAAGGAAAAACCTGCTTCAGTGTTTGAATGGGCTTCTGGTACTTTAGGTGAGCATGTCTTGGATTATGTCTTTGGTATTAACTACCTGTGCAGGCCTTCTTAAACCCAGAAGACTTGGCTCCAATTTAGTGGACCAGTGCTTTTCTCAAGCTACAAATAATCCAAGCAGAAATTTTGTAGCTAAGTCTGTTTCATGTGGAAAGATTGCAATGCAGATTACTTTCTGCAAAAAGCCTTCTTGACTTGAATGCTCTGTTCTCTGTTCCTCCACAGCAGTGTTAGTTGACTCTGAGCAAATATAAACACAGAGTTTGGAGTCAGATTCTTTCAATACATCCAAAGACGGGCGAAGTTCAGGCAGTGCTTGCTGTCCGAGACAAGTGTCTCACGATCAAGACAGTCTGCTTCTGAGGAGTGAGGGTGTTAGGGGTGGTGGATTATCTTGGGAGAGATCTAATGCGAGCCCCTGTCAGCCAGCGCCCATACAGGTATTCATGCATCTGCCCAAAAAATACTCTGAGCTCTTGTCAGCAAGAAGGTCACTCTATTTTTTGCAGCGACTCAGCCTTCCCAGAACCCTACCTGTGGAGAGAGCTGAAATTATTGAAACAAGTTGGTGCAGTTCAGTTGCATTGGTGGAGATGCTCTTTGTTCAACACTCCCAGGAAATCTGGTCACTGTTTTGCTCGAGGGCTTCAACTCCTGTTTGTGAACTTGCACCAGGACACAGGAGGAGCAGCTGTGCTATTCAGGTTGCTCCAAGCCCCATCCAACCTGGCCTTCAACACCTCCAGGGATGGGGCAGCCAGCACTGCTCTGGGCAACCTGGGCCAGGGCCTCCCCACCCTCACAGCAAAACATTTCTGCCTAATGTCTAACCTATCTTCCTTTCTCCAATTTAAAGCCATTCCCTCTCCTCCTGTCCCTGTACTCCCTGATCAAGAGTCCCTCCCCAGCTTTCCTGGATCCCCCTGTTTTGTGCTAATGCTCTGGTTTGAGGTCAAATCCTCCCGTTTCTGTATATTCCTGCTAGTGACTCATCACTGAGCACTGCATACAGAACAGGCTCTTCCAAGCAAGCTGGATTTAGGTCTTATATTTCAAGAAAGAGGTATTTCTCATGCTGTTCCCAACACACCTTTCCAGAGCAGTTGGTAGGTACTATTTGGCTTCCTCCCTCACGGTGAGATTGTGCAGGAAGCCCAGGGTGATGCTGTGTTTGTGTTGAGGAATTCCAGGCGGCGCCTCTTCTGTAACCACTGTTCTCTTGCTCTTCATAGGCTGAACTGACTTTCAGTGCAGGAGACGTTATCACTGTGTTTGGGTCCATGGATGACGATGGATTCTATTATGTAAGTACAGGGCTTGGAAAGGTGCTGTGGCTACATCGGAAGTCCTTGGAGCCCATCTTGTGGCAGGAGAATGGAAATCAGGGAACAAAATATTCTACTTCTGCGAAAAAAAGTAAACCTGTATCTGCTTAGTGCGGGGTAGATTGTTCCTGGCAGCCCATACTCCTCCTGTAAACCCAGTATCCAAGAGGTTCTGAGTTTATTTCTTGGCATAATTTGACTCCAGGTTTCTCAACACCTGGGATACCCTTTTCTGTACATACATTAGCTGAATCAGCATCTGCTATGAACTGATTTGTCACCAAGCATCCCCCAGCCAGGGTAGGGGGCTAAAATGGTAAAGAAGAATTAAAATGTGTGGTGGCCCCCAGACAGCCACATGTCAACGTAAACAAGCACCGGTATCTGTTTGATTTATCTGGGGACTGTGCCAGCCATTGAGCTGTGTGCTAGACACATTCCTTGTTCCTTGGATCTTCTGCACAGAAAGCATCATGCCCTCGCTCATCAAGGGGAGGTGCAGCCCCAGCAAAGTCTGCTGGGAATCTCTGGGAATTTTTTGTTTGACTTCTTTTATAGTGTTGGCCGAACAGCATTGCCTGGGTTGGTTTTGTCTCGCTCCACCCTTGCTGTTGAACCAGACACAGGTTTTTAAGGATACAGCCAAGCTTGGCTTACAGCTCTGGACCTTGGTTAGCACAGAGGAAATGCCTGGACCAGTAGGACCTCATTCTTTAAAAGAATAAACAAATACCAAAGCAAATCAAATGCCTTTAGCAAGCCCATGGCATGGTCACATTCCAGTTGCTTCTGGGATGGCAGTGGAAATGTTTTGAGTTTGTGGGAGTGACCATGTAGCTAGGATGCGTTTGTCATGGTTTCCTGCTGGCTTTTCTTCCTTTCCTCTTTGCTTTTGCGTTCTGAATTGTTTCACAACAAAGCAAGAATGTGAGTCATGAAATTGGCTGGATCCTTTCAATGTGAGTGTGTTCACAGAATCACAGAATCACAAGGTTGGAAAGGACCCATTGGATCATCGAGTCCAACCATGTGTTCCTGGGCTTCTCTCCTTTCATAGCCGAGCCATCGCTGCACAGGACTCATCCTTTCTTTGTTATTTCTCCATCAGCCAGGAAACCTGATGTGAGGAATGAATATTGATCTTGCAGGGAGAGCTGAACCAGCAGAGAGGGCTTGTCCCATCTAACTTCTTGGAAGCTGTCACTTCAGACGGAGGCACGGTTGAGGAACTTAATTCAAAAGATAAAGAAGCTTTTCCGTTAAGTGCTGAGAGCCAGGTAAGATTGCGTGACTCTGCATGGCCCAGACTGTGATGTGGCTGGAGCTTGGGCATTGTGCAGCAAGGGAATCATTTGAATTGCATGCAGCACAGTTCATGCCACAGGAAATGCTCAGAAGTTTAGAGGGGAGTGCTAGGAGTTCTTGAAGGCTTTCCTGTAGTGCAAAAAGGCACAAAGCAACAGCATCCACTGGGGCCTCAGTCTCATTATGGTCAGTTGAGCCAAGAGCATCCCAAGTCCCACCAGCAAATTCTTTAGATGCACAGAGGGGTCAGTGGTGAAATGCTGCTGCAAGCACCGCAGCTCGGCCAGCTCCCCCGCCACGTGAAATGCCTCAGATATGCTCATATCTATGCCAGAGAGTTGTGGAGTTAGTAACACCCGCACACCATTTCTTCTACCCATCCTGAGTTGGATACAGCTTAATCCAGTTCACGGGACTTTCAGACAAATTCAAACACACCAGGGAGTTTCCCAAACAGATCTATGGGATGGATCCCAGATCTTGAGAGCAACCCACAGGTGCAGGGAATTCAAAGGCCATCCCCTTGCCTGTGTTGCTGATACTCTTGAAACACATGATTTGGGTCAGGGAGGTTTGGGTCATCTGTCAGATTCAGTCAGTGCTCAGTGGGTGAAGTCAGAAGTGTGGCTCCTCCCTGGTCGCTCCTGGATTTCCCATCCTGTGTCGTTCTAGAGAATGGGAGGCACGGAGGGACATGGCTTGGTCCCAGCTCACATGTACTCAACCTTCAGTTCATCCTGGTACGTTATTGGCACTGCCAAGTGGTGCCAGACCCATAGAAGTGTGTGAGAGTGGGCCCAGGTTGGCTTGAGCCAGTCCTTATGGAAGCACGTGGCCCTGGATCCTCCTTTGTTGAACTCTCTGCTGGCTCCACCCTTGCTTTCCTGCTCCCTGCAGCATCCCTTGTCCTGTTTTCCATGCTCAGCTCCTCCTTTCTCTGCACTCACCTCCCATCTCTATCTTCAACTGCTGCCTGATCTCCCCTAGGCTTTACCTGCAGCCCCATCTCTTGCTTCCAGGTGTTTCAAGCCTTGTTGGTGCAGTGTCTGTCTCGATGCCCTGTTAGGAAGAGCAGGCGGCAGGCCTGGCTCAGCAAAGAGGTTTGTGGGTAGCTTGCTGGGTCATCTTCTAAACTCATAAGTTACCTGTGTCACTTTTGCTTACCTGTGTGAGACACTCGGTCCCTTTCCTCCCAGCACATGAGTGCTGGTCCGTGCTGGGGGATCACAGGTTGATAAGTTGTTACAAGGGCATAAGAATCCCGAGGTTACTCAGGCCTGACTTTCCTCGCAGGAAACAAGCAGTCAGAGTGGGTTTCTTCCTTCGCATTCCTTCTCTAAATGATTTACTCTTCCCAAATGCCCCATGCGTTGGAATAGCAGGTGCCAAAGGAGCCTTGTAAAAAGTAGAAGTAAATCAGGTGGCATTTGAAATGTGACTTTATACAGATCTAACCCTTCTCTCTGGCATCAACCAGCAGCAAGGGCCTGTTTCAGATGCTGGGGTCGTTATTCCAGCCCCAGCCTGGGTCCTCTCAGAAACCGTGTTGGAATTCAAGTCACCTTCAGGGCTCGAAGAGCTCATCTCCCACTGGGACATGTGAAGCGTTAGGGCTAATGGTGTTTTATTAGAAGCAGGGAAGAGAGACCAACTTGACTGATGAATGTGGTAACACAACAAACCTGCCTTTGCTTCAAGCATTCCTGTGTGCTTCCTTTGCTTCTGTTTCACTGGTGAGGAAGCTGTGACAGTTTGCCCTCCCCTGTCTCAGTCTTTGTCCCAGCACTCACAGGGTCACAAGGTCTGGTTACCAGCACAAGCTGCTCCTGCTCGCTGCCCTGCAGCTGCTGCTCCCTTCCCTCCCACTGGGGCTGGGTTCAGCAGTGGGTGACTCTTCCCTGGGCACAGCACTTGGGCCCAAATAGCTCTGCATGCTCAAGGCTGTCAGCTTTTTTTCCTGTGGTTTGTGACAACCTTTTTTTTAATCAAAAATGCCTTTGAAATGTGATAAAAATCCATATTAAATAGCCATTTTTCAGGCTAGCCGGCCCTTCTGACCATTCCATTTGTCTCCATTGCTCTGCCACAGGTCCAACAGAGCTTCCCTTGCCCTGGCAGTTGTTGGGTCTGCAGAGCAGGAAGCTGTTGATTTAGGTCAGGATGTATTTGTGAGGTTTGGCACTTGGCCGATCCATGAACTGCTGCTCTTTGTAGCCTGGAGACTTGGAAAATTCAGTTGATTGTGATTAAACCAAGTTGATTTCAGTGGAAATCCACTTTAACTGTCCAAGCAGGACATTGGCTGCTTCTGTGTAGTGCCAGACTGCCTCCCATCCCTCTGCTTTCCTGGGGTACCTGTCCTAGGTGACCTGGGCTTAGCCGTCTCCTGCCTCCTGCTTGTGCTTTGCAATCTCAACCTAAACAGCTTCCAAACAAGGAGGGCATGTTTGCCCCTTTTTAAAACCCGTACGTTTACCCTCATAACCAAGCTTGTAATGAGTTAGCTACATCTGAGTGTGTTCAGTGATTGTTGAGGGGAGACAGAACCTGACCCCCCTAAGAATTTGGCTCTGTCACAGCCATCACAGCACCCCTGCCGCTGGGCAGAGCACGCAATGGGTGAGGCAGAGGGGAAACCTCCTCCTGTAGCACATTCTAAGAGCCATCCCTGAGTTGGGATGAACTCTCATGGTGACACAGCCACACCTGAGGCTTTCCAGACTTCAGCACAGAGTTTAGGAGCTTGTTCAAGTGTGTGGCTGGTGGATGCAGCACAGACAGGAGCCCCTCTGCTGCTGCTGTGAGGGTTTGGGGATGTGAGGGGCGTGCAAACCATCACCAGTAGCAGAAGGTGCGTGGCAGTCTCTGGAGAAGGACTGGTTAAATCTTGTGAGAGACAGCATGGCAAAACAGGCTTGTGTCAAACTTACCGGTCCCAGCGTGAGACCCAACGCATCAAGGAGCGTGGGTGTGCACTGCGGTACTATGGCAGAGCCTTGGACTTATATTAAAGCAGGTTCCAATCTTGACAGAAGCTTCTCCGTCAGAATCATGAGGTAATTTTACATTGCTGATAACTTCTTGGATTTGACGTTTTCACCCTGTCCCTCACTTTTCCTGTTTCTGTGCTGTGATGCCGAAGTCCTCAGGATAAGGACAATATTTCCAAATTGAACTGGGGAATGTGGATAATTTTGAATTATTTCTGAGTAAAAACTTCACATGCTGGCAACTGCAAAAGCTGAAGCAGTTTAACTTCCAAACTGACAGCAATTGGGGAATAGGCTGAGTAATAAAAAGCACAGCACAAAGAGGAGCATCCAAGAAGCTGCAGTCGCAAGGTGGGGCCCTGAAACGCTCACGCTCATCAGCTCAGAGCAGTTGCTTTAATGCTGCAGATGTCGAATGAGTATTTATGCATCATAATATTCAGTTTCTGTCACTGATTGTAAAGTGCCTTCAGCAAGTGTTCAATTCTAATTGATTTCCTGTATTTATTTCTGCCCGTATCATGCACCCGTGATGGTTCTTTTCTTCAGAGAATGAGGAAGAGGAGAGTCCAGTGATAGCTATGAATGATAGAGAGAGAGCAACCATGTAAGTTTGTGTGAGATCTCATCCGTCTCCCACAGCCTGGCACACTTTTCTTCTTCTCTGGAATTGGACAGGCTGGTCTGGGGCTCTGCGGGCAAGTCCAGCTCCGAAACCTCTAGTGGCAGAGCTTTCCCTGCCCAGTGGGTTCTGTGTTAAAGACAAGTGGTGCTCTGTTCAGCACATGAAGTGCCATGGTTTGGAACAATTATCCGGTGGTTTTGGGGACCGTGAGCATAGAATCATGGAATGGGTTGGGTTGGAAGGGACCTCAAAGCCCATCCAGTTCCACCCCCTGCCATGGGCAGGGACACCTCCCACTGGATCAGGGGCTCCAAGCCCCATCCAACCTGGCCTGGAACCCCTCCAGGGATGGGGCAGCCACCACTGCTCTGGGCAACCTGGGCCAGGGCCTCCCTACCCTCATCGTAAAGAATTACTTCCTAATTTCTAATCTAAATCTTCCCCTTTCCAATTTAAAGCTATTTCCCTTTGTCCTCTCCCTGCACTCCCTGATCAAGAGCCCCTCCCCAGCTTTCCTGGATCCCCTTTCGGGACTGGAAGCTGCTCCGAGGTCTCCCTGGAGCCTTTTCTTCTCCAGGCTGAACAACTTCAACTCTCTCTGCCTCTCCTCATAGCAGAGGTGCTCCAGCCCTCAGATCATCTCCATGACCTCCTCTGGACCACTTCCAACAGTTCTGTATCTTTCTTAGGCTGGGTATTCCAGAACTGGACACAGGGCTCCAGGTGCAATCTCACAAAAGCAGAGTAGAGGGATGGGACTGTGCTGGATATTCAGGCTTAGAGAAGACCAGCTTTGTAACTCGGCCTGGCCCCTTTGCCACTGTTCACATCCACAGGCAAAGCTCCACTCAGCCTTTGCAAGACCCCGGTCAGGCTGAGCAGAGCCTGGATTCAGTCTGCTGGGTTGTCTTTTTTTTTCATCTTGATTATATTCGTTCCTGAGCACAGTTCTTGTGTGGATAATTGTTCTGTCTGATAACAATAAAAGAAACAATTTGGGTCTGGGAGGGTGAGGGCCCTGGTTCTGTGGGGCTGTGGAAGCACATCTGTGGGTTTCTTAGTTTCAAACATTGTTTTCCTGAAATTTTGCGGATCAGGAATACCTGAGACAGCACTGAAACTAACCCCTGAAACTTAACCTCAGGCTTCTATTCCTCAACTCTGACAGCCTTTATCAGCATCTCAACAGAGAGGGTTTCCTTTGTGTTTCTTGTAAAGAAACCTCAGTTTTAGTATCATTTGTCTCTTACCCAGTGGATCTGAGCTGGTTCTGTTGCTTTTTTGCCATACAGGCACCTCTCCAAGTATCTGGACAGGAGTGGGTGTGAAAGTGCCTCCGAGTATGAGCATCTGCCTGGGCATTGTGGACCACAGCTGGGAACCACAGAACTTGCAGCCCCAAAGACAGGAAACTGCTTGTCCCATCCTTTTAACCCTTCAGTATTTGATAATGACGTTGGTGCTGTGGTTTCCTTGTTATGGTCAGTAACTATGCGGTTTGTGAGTTGGTCTGGGCAGCTGCCTCTCCTTTTACATACAGTCTGTCATGCAGAGCTCCATAGGAGAAACTGTAGAACATTTGGACCACTTCAGATCTGCCCTAACTCTGTCCCACCGTTGCCAGAGAAATGGTTTCCGGGGTCCATGGGCACCAAGCCTCTGCTGCCCTGGCTTTGCAGGTGCCTTCGCATCACTCCTACCTCCTCTGGAGCCACTGAGCTTCATGGAGAAGATCACTCGCTGTGTGTGAGTGAAAGCCCTTCTGATGTCAACCTGATACTGCTGTGCATTTTATCAACACAGGAGGAGTTCCTGGAGCAGAAACCAGGGATTCTTACTCCTGCACACAGCTTACCCGGTAAACTACCATAATGGCCCTTATCTGGCTCCTTTCTTCTCTTTGTCTCCATGAATCACAGAATGCTTTGGGTAGGAAAGGACCTCAAAGCCCATCCACTTCCAACCCCGGCCATGGGCAGAGACACCTCCCATTGAATTAGGTTGCTCAAAGACCCATCCAACCTGGCCTTCAACACCTCCAGAAATGGGGCAGCCACCACTTCTCTGGGCAACCTGGGCCTCCCCAAGATCTCGTCTCAATCTCCCCTCTTGCAGCTGAAAATTGTTCCCCTCATCCTATCCCTGCACTCTCTGGTCACAGCCATGTCTTGTGCTCTTTGTCCCACAGGAGGTGGGGTGCTAAAACAGCAGAAGGTTGCGAGAGCTCGTACTTTTGACCCCAAGGAACCTTAAATAAGCTAGGAAGTGTGGTTGCGGAGAACTATGGTGTCTGTGCATCTGCTTGAATCAGCAGCTTTCCCCAGGCACAGTGTGGGACAGGACCAAAGCACATGCTCTCCTGCCTGTGATTGTCACACATTTCAGTGTGACATTTCCACTTCCCTGGCAGAGCTTTCTAGCCACTCTCTAGCCGCTCTCAGTTGTGTTTTGGGGAATGTCAAGGGAGGATGTACATCTGAGAGCTTCGAAGATGCTGGTGAATGCTGTGTGGAAGAGAAGCAGTGGAACAAATATTCTCCTAGGCTTCAAAACCCAGAGCCTCTTCCCTGGTGAACTTCTTGGGAAAGCTTGCCCTGCCAGATCAGAAATGGTAACTGTCTGGACACCAGTGAGAGGAGATCATGGAAAGAAGACTTCTGGGAGCTGGCCCGCTGTCAGTATGTTGTGAAAAGGCAGCTGAGCCCAGGACTAGGACACTTTCTGGTTTCTAGAAGCTGTTTCCAGAAGGAGCAGCATATGGCGCATCATTTGGGACTACAGATTCCAGTTAATGTTCTCAAATGCTTGAGTGACTTAGAAACAGGTCAGTCGCTGTGTGCCACCTTGGTCCAAGACTCCTCCATGTCCTGCTCCATCCATCATGAACTAGTTCTCCGTTATTGATGACTCTGTCATTGCCCCTCCTGCTACTTGGTGTGGAGAGTGCTGAGCAGCCTTGCAGAGGCTCCGGATTTCTCTTCTGACTGTGACAGTGTGGCCACTGCTGCCTCTCTTGAATGTTTGAAGGTCTTGCCCAGCCCTTAATTAGGTTGGATTTGTTCTTAATGACTCCTCCTTCCATTCCAGAGTGTGCTGGGTGTCCAGCCCAGGCAGCCAGTGGGCGTACATGAATGCATCCGTGTCCACCCACCCGTGCTCTCAGGAGAACCTTCACTTATGGTGTCTTCAGCTGTGAAGCAGCTTCTTCCATCGAGTCCTCAGTGGGGCTTTCCTGCTGTCCTTTTCTTTGCCCAAAGTTCAGGAATTTCGGAATGCCTGGGCTCAGGTTTGGTCTGGGTTTTGGGTATGAAAAATCTTAAATCCACTGGAAAATTCCTACCTGAATTTGCAACCATGCAGAGGTGCTGACCCCTGCCAGGAGAGGGGCAGACTGGCAGGAAGCGGGCAGGGTTCTCTCCTGAGATTTATGTTGTGATGTCCTGCTCCACCTCTAACTTCTGCTTTTTCTTTTGTTTTCTCTTCTTCCCCCTCAGTCCAATCCAGATGGGTCTGTTGATCAGCATGACTCCTCACCAACTCCGACTCTGCCACCTTCCTGCCTTGTCACGGGCGAGCAGTGTCCAGAGCAGGCATCGCTGGCCCTTCTCAACTGCAGTGACGCGCCTGGACAGAGCAGAAAGAAGAGAAGCTTCTCCTTCTTCAAAGGCAGAAAGCTCTTCAGAAAACTTGGGTCCAGTAAGAAAACCTAACAAAGGATTTATTGTTCCATACAGACTGTCTGTGCGGCGCACATCGGGACTGACCGTTTGGGAGCAGCCCTTTGCAATAAGCTGCTTGGAGGATTTTCTTAGGGAGAAGAGTCTGTTGAACAGAGAAAACTCTTCAGCGGGGCCGTGTGCTCTGCTGCAAGCCTGGCGGGTGCCCTGCCAGAGGCAGAGGCTCTGAGCGCCACTGTGGCCCTGAGGGGTGGGGTCTTGGCTTCAGGACCCAGCTGCCTCCACAGGGCCGTGTCCTGCTCCGTGCAGCCCTCGGCGCACCCATTCCCTGTAAATATTTTCCTTTATCAGTTCTCTTCTGGCTGTAAGTTAGCTCACCGGCTTTTCCAAGCAGAGCCCCTTAGGAGGAGCTCCTGTGTACTCCTTAGTGTTCCTCTGCTCCGAAGGAGGCTGTGTCAACTCTGTCACTTCCCACAAAGAGAGTTTGCACTTTTCCATTTCCATGAATTCCCTTTGCTGTCTCTGGGCTGACGAGTGAGTTCTTTGTACTGTAAACCTGTAAATACGCAGATGTGCCTGGGAGCTTCCCACGCTGCCTCCGTCACGGTTCAGCACGAGGATTCTCACGGGTGAAGGAGCGTTCCCTGAAAGGCGTCAATCCTTCTGTCGCTGGGGTGGGCTGCTGGAAGCTGCTCCTGGCTGGCTCACCTTGCCCACGCACTGGCTGGGAACACCGCCTTATTTATTTATTTATTTATTTATTTATTTATCTATCTATTTATTTATTGGTCTGTTTATTGATTGATTTCTCACCTGCCTCTCTCACAGTTTGGTTTGGCTGGTTTGGTGGGCTGCTCCCAAGTTGGAGCAGTTGGAGAGCAGAGCTGGGGCTGGAGAGTTTGCAGCTATTTGCATATGAGATGATGTGTTCCTTGAGTTCAGACACATCCCTTTCTAGGCCACGGAGAGTTTTGTACTACATGGTTTTTATCCTTTACAGTGTCTTTTTCTTTGCATGTTCCAGTGGGTACTTGTTTTGAGAAGGATGGTTCCGGGAGGCACGTGAGTGATGCCAGCACAGCGTCCGTGGGTGTTGGTGGTCCGGTATGTTTTTATTTAAGATCAAATTTTATTATATTAAAGTCTATTTTCACAAAAATACATTTTCCTTAAAAAAGCACAAGATTCACTGATTCTTCTTCAGCGGGGAGGCCGGGGGAGGTTGTACCCACTAACAGTCACTTGCTCCTTGAGAATGCTCCACAGAGCTTCCTGCCTGCCTGTTTTGGGACCACGCTGGGAGCTGCCTGCTCTGGAAGTGGAAAGCCTTTCCTGTTTGAGACCTAATCCTGGAGGAGGGAGCACCAAGGTGCGGTTACACAGCATCATACTGTGCCTGAACGCAGTTCTTCCATGTCCGGACCTCGGCTGGACGTGGTCATCACCCTGCTGGGTGGCTTCATGCAGCATCGATGCCTGGGGCTGGGTGTTGGGGTCAGTGAACCTGCGCAGCCCTGTTTCTTCCCGCAGTTCTGTTCTCTGCTGTTCCGTGGATGTGGGCACTCCTGGATGTGAAGAGCCCAGGGCTGATGCAGCCGTCCCAACACGCAGGCCTTGTGCAGGTGGATTGTGGGGCCGCTGGGAGGGAGCGTCCAGTCGCTGCAGCCACACTTGTGCCTCCCTGTTGTGGCAATGAGGCAGATGTGCCAAGTATCAGAGAATCCTGGAATCATTAAGGTCGGAAAAGCCCTCTTAGCTCATCCAGTCCAACTGTCAGCCCATCCCCACTGTGCCTGCTAAACCATGTCCCAGAGTGCCATGGCCACGTGGTTTTCGAACCCCTCCAGGGATGGAGACTCCCACACTGCCCTGGGCAGCCTCTGACAGGTCTTCACCACTCTGTCATTAAGGAAATGGTTCCTAATATCCAAGCTAAACCTCTCCTGGCCCAGCTTGAGGCCATTTCCTCTCCTATCCCTTGTTACTTGGGAGAAAAGCCCAGTACCCACCTCCCTACAACCTTTCAGGTCATTGCAGATAGTGTTGAGGTTCATCACCCAGCTGAGCTGTTCCAGCTTGATGAGAGGGGAAATCACCTTTTTTTCTTCTCTGTGGCACATCAGGACATGGTTTAGCAGACACGGTGGGGTTGGGCTGACGGTTGGACTGGATGAGCTTAGAGGTCTTTTCTAGCCTTAATGATTTCATGATTCTATTTGTCAATGTACTTGGAGTAAAAGAGGGAAAAACAGGGAAACCCCAAAAGCTCTGAGGTCAGTCTGCAGGTCTTGGCTCTGTACCTTGCTCTTAGGACTCATTGAGAAGTCGCTGCCTCATGGTCCCACCAGGGGAAGTGTGGACACGTGAGGCTGCGCTGTGGTGTTTTGGGGCCCTCTGTGAAGGCCACAGGTGGGTCAGTCGTGTGGAGTGGCAATTCTGCCTTTGGTCCTTGGGGAATCCAGCCAAGGTGGCAAAAGCCACTGGGGGCTCTCCTAGAGACTTTGCAGGTATTCCTGACAGGAGGGACCTGGCTGCAAAGCTGCCACACCTCAGAGAGAAACATTTCAGGAGGATCTTGACATTGCTGTGAAACTGCTATGCAGGGCTGGAGTCAGGGCAAGGGTGGAATCGAAAGCTTTGAAGACACTCTCAGTGCTTCAGTGCTGGAAGGAGTTTCCAGGACTTCTGAAGCAGAGTTAAAGGCTGAAAGCCCCCAGCAATTTATCTTCAGCCTGCCCTGCTGCAGAGGAAGCCGTTGCCCTTCTAACCGAAGTCAGCAGCTGGGATTTCCTAAATGGGTTGTTGAGGGTCTTTTGAAAGAAGCTGTTGTTGCATTTATCAGTTCAGCAGAGGACAAAGCTGAAGAGCAAAACCCTTAGGAAGAAAAGCAGCACCTGTAGCATTTTGGGGCCTGATGATTGTCAGAGGCAGTGCCTGCTGGATGGCTCCTTGGCTCCCTGCTTGCTGAGCCCTGGTGGCCAGGAGGTGTCTGTTGTCTCCCAGCAAATTGTGCTGTGACAGACACAGAACCCAATCATAGAGCAGTCACGAAAACCCAGTTGGTTCCCCAGGCAGGCATTAGAGCAAAGCTGCTGGAGAAAGGTTTAAGACCAGGGTTTCATGGCTGAACACAAAAGGCTGAAAGAAACATTAAAAATAAGGTAAAATGCAAATATAATCTAGATGTGCGGCACTCATAGAATTGTAGCATCGTGTGGTTGGAAAAAACCTTGAGATCACTGAGTCCAGGAGTACCTGTCCACTACTAAACCAGAGTACCTTTCCAACTCATCTTTTAAACCCCTTCGTGGAAGGAGTCTCCACCATGTCCCTGGGCAGCCTATGCCAGGGCTTCACCACTCATTCAGTAAAAAAATTGTTCCAAATTCAAGGTCATTTCCTCTCGTCCCATCGCTTGCTCCTTGGGAGAAGAGCCCAGCACCCACCTCACCATAACCTCCTTTCCGGGAGCAGCAAAGAGCAATGAGGTCTCCTCTCAGCCTTCTCTTCTCCGGGCTGAACAGCCCCAGGGCCCTCAGGTGCTCCCAGAATCCCAGGGCTCCAGTCCATTCCCACTCTCTGGATGCACTCCAGCCCCTCAATGTCCTTGTACCGAGAGGCCCCAGACCGAACCCAGGATTTGAGGTGTGGCCTCACCGATGCTGAGGGCAGGAGAAGAATGACTTCTGCAGTCCTGCTGGCCACCCTATGGCTGATCCAAGCCAGGATGCACCCTCTGCATTAATTGCTGTGCTGTGTCCCGAGTGGGGATGGCACAGCTCTGCCTGGAGGCACTGTTGCATCAACACATTCCAGTTCCCTTACTCCAGGGGAACAGCGCGTGGTCTCTGTTACTGCCAGTAAGCACAAGGTCCTGGCGCTTGCCCTGATGCTCAGCAGAAGGCTCACCCAGATACCTGGCCCTTCCCACGCTCTGCTGCATGCAAGCACGGACACAGCCCCAGGGGAAGCAAACATTCAAGAGACAAAGCTTCACTCCAAGTCTCCCACTTTCATGGTTTCTGAAGCATTTTTGACAGCGTTTAAGGAAGTTCCTAATTGTGAAATGCAATTAGCACAGATAGACACCAACTGTCTCTCAATCCTTTGACAAACCCTTATCTTCTTCAATCAGATGAGCTGCACAACCCGGCAGAGCAAGTACGCAAATAACGGTCTTGGAAACCTCCTGGCTCTGCCCCCTCTCCCAGGAGCAGCGCGGGGCGTGCAGGTGAGGGCAGTGAAGGGTTTGTAGGGGAAGAGGGTGAGGGGTGGCTGGGACTGTTCAGCCTGGAGAAGAGGAGGCTGAGGGGAGACCTCATCACGCTCCGCAGCTTCCTCGCATGGGGAGGAGGAGGAGCAGGCGCTGAGCTCTTCTCTGTGGTGACCAAGGACAGGAGCCGAGGGAATGGCAGGAAGCTGTGCCAGGGGAGGGTTAGGTTGGACAGGAGGAAAAGGTTCTTCCCCAGAGGGTGGTGGAGCTCTGGAACAGCTCCCAAGGAAGCAGTCACAGCACAAGGCTGACAGTATTCCAGAAGCGTTTGGACAATGCCCTCAGTGCCACCGTGTGAATGTTGGGGTTGTCCTGTGCAGGGATAGGGGTTGGACTTGATGACCCTAGTGAGTCCCTTCCAACTCAGGACATTCAGTGATTCTATTGAATCTATGATGGGATGGGGCACCTCCTTTGCCTCTGGTCCCATTTACCCACAGCACGGCCACATCTGACGCCAGGGGAGGTCACTCAGGGTCTGGTGCAAGTGAGCACTGTCTTGTCCTCTCATTGTCCACTTGGGAAAAAGGGGAAAAATCCCCTCCATCAAAGGGGATTCTGCCCCTCTGCTCCACTCTGATGAGACCTCACCTGGAGTCCTGCATTCAGTAATGAAGTCCTCAGGAAGGAGGTGGAACTGTGGGAGTGAGTCCAGAGGAGGCCATGGAATGGATGGACTCAATGATCCAAGAAGTCTTTTCCAATCTGGTGATTCTATGATTCTATGGAGATAATCCAAGGACTGGAGCACCTCCCACATGAGAACAGGCTGAGGGAGTTGGGGTTGTTCAGCCTGGAGAAGAGAAGGTTGCGGGGAGATCTTGGAGCAGCTTCCAGTGCTGAAAGGGGCTCCAGGAAAGCTGGGGGGGGGGGGGGAGACTCTGGATCAGGGAGTGCAGGGATAGGACGAGGGCGAATGGTTTTGAGCTGCAAGAGGGGAGATTGAGATGAGATCTTAGGGAGAAATGTTTTGCTGTGAGGGTGGGGAGGCCCTGGCCCAGGTTGCCCAGAGCAGTGGTGGCTGCCCCATCCCTGAAGGGGTTCCAGGCCAGGTTGGATGGGGCTTGGAGCCCCTGATCCAGTGGGAGGTGTCCCTGCCCATGGCAGGAGGTGGAACTGGATGGGCTTTACTGTTCCTTCCAACCCAAACTGTGCTGTTATGCCATGAGCTGACCTTCCCCAGGGAACACCAGCAGACATAGGTGACCTCAGTCTGTGCCACCGAACCAAATCATTTCTGTTACAAAAGGAAAACCACATTGCAACGCGCTTTTAGGTGGCACTGAGCTGAAGACTAGTGCTGGTGAGTAGATTCTTTGCTTATTTGACATTCAAGAGCATCATTGCCCCAATCCAGCAGTGTCCCAGTGTCCTGCCTCCCCGGCACAGATGCACCACGGCAAGAACTCACCTGTCAGCTGGGTTTGCACCCAGACAGGAAGGGAGCCTTTGGGCAGGGGAAGAGGTCATGTTGCTAGATGAGCTCCCAGTTAAACATCAGTTTGGTCACGGGTAAGAGCCCTTACCTGAACCACCTGGAAGGTCAAGGTCTGCACACTTGAGGCTGGAGGATCATCCAGGTGCCTCCTTCTGCAGGGAAGTGCACAAGGAGCAGCATTCACAGACCTTTCTGGACCACAAGGACTTGGGCAGGGTGGGCTGGGGAGGTGGGAAGGGAAATGGTGAGCAAAGCAGACACGATTTGGAGCTGGTGCCCCCACAGGTGGGTATGAGGACATCTTTTTTGACCTTTAAGTTCAGCAAAGCATGTAGAGTGCAACGGGGGAAGGAACCCTGTCCCACATCCCCAGTAGGAATCAAGACTCTCAACCCACCACAAAGTTCTGCCTTAGGTCTCTGCCCCAAAACACTGTGGAAGCTGTGCTGGAGCACTGAGCTGCGTCCAGGTGGGTGCTCAGCACCCTCCTTGTGACGGCACTGGGTGGGAGGTGGGTGCTGTGCTGCCTTGGCCTCGCACACCCATGAGGGAGGTCCCGTGCTCTGTGGATTGGCCCCACCGGGACGTTGGCTGCAGATGAGGCTCCACCACAGATAAAAGCGCAGGCATGGAGGGAGCCGCAGTGAGGACAGCAGATCGCAAGGTGAGAGCCTGACCCATCACTGCTTGCTTCTGCTTTGGGGGAGCTCTCATCCCTGTCCCATGAGTGGGGGCTGGGACTGTGTTTGGAGCATCCAGAGGAAGTCTATACTTCCCGCTGCTCAATGGCTTTCCCCACCTTGCCCCAGCGCCAAGCACGGCTTAGGGAACAGCAAGGATGCGGCCGGACCACATTTCTGGTGTTGCCAGAGCTCCTCCACAGGGAACGGGTTGAGCTCAGTGGTTTTAGGTGAACTCCAGACTGCCTTTGCCAGCAGCTCCATGGTGGGTGCTGGGAGATGAGCAGGAACCGCAGCCACAGCTCTGGGCTTGTTCTGATAAAGCTGAGAGTTTTGGAACAGCCTTCGGAGGTGAGTGGGTCAGCTTTGGGCCAGAGCGGAGAGTGAGATGAGACCTCAGGGAGAAGTGTTTTGCTGTGAGGGTGGGGAGGCCCTGGCCCAGATTGCCCAGAGCAGTGGTGGCTGCCCCATCCCTGGAGGGGTTCCAGGCCAGGTTGGATGGGGCTTGGAGCCCCTGATCCAGTGGGAGGTGTCCCTGCCCATGGCAGGGATGGAACTGGATGGGCTTAGAGGTCCCTTCCAACACAAATTGCTCTGTGATTCCATGATGCTCATGTGTCCAGGACCTCTCGTGCTGCTCTGGCTGATCCCTCTTCTCCTCTGGCTGAATAGGCAGAGACTGCTTTTCCAACCTCAACCCCAATCTCTCCCTGTGCACTCAAGCTGCCCTCCTGCAGGGCTGCCGGGATCCTCTGGCTGCTGCCCCGTGTTGTGTTACCGCTGTCATCCCAGAGCGGTGTGTGAGGTCCCTCGGGAAGGCAGATTCATTTCCACGTGTGATGGCAAGAACCTCCCAGGGAGCAAAGGCACTCTTGGGGCTGAAGCTTGGGATACCTCATGAACCCCCGTACCATGTGCCCTCAGCAGTGGGGGCACCGACCTTCCCGGTGCATTGTGACAGCCACTGTTTCTTGGTTTTCTTTACTTCTCACATTTTTTTTTCAGGGATGAAGGCAGAAATCTTCTTGAGGCTGCTGGTGCTCCTCAGCCTGCTCCACGCACCTCTGTCTTCTGGCTATGGTATTGTCCTTCTCGCAGGTTTTGCAGATCTGTTCTGTTCTGAGTGGGAAAGAAAGTTCAGTCTAGGAGAACCTGGATTTATTGTCCTGCAAGCAGCAAGTTCCTGTGGAGTTGTCAGAAGGAGCACAGTTAACCTGTATGTGCAGTGACAGCAGCCCTGGCTCTTCCATGTTTTTAGCAGTTCACTTCATACCTGATTTCTTGAAACCACGTTAAAGGACAGGTTGGTTTCCAGAGCTGCTCCATTCCCATGATTCAAGGGTGGTCTCCATCCCCGCACAATGTGCAGCGTGGCAAGCGAGAGCTGGAGACTGAGGTTCAGCCCTGAGGGCCACAGGCAGCCCCATCATTGCATCCCGGTATCTTTTATGGAAGCTGAAAACTGAACTCCTCTCTCCCCGGGGGAAGATCCCTCTCAGAATGAATTCTTATCTCTTTTTGAAGAGATCTCACTCCAGATATTGCAGTGTTTGATGAACTGGAGCTACCGGGGGCTGTGGAGTTTGGGGATGGGGCAGTTGCTTGGCTCTCATCCAGCCCCGAATCTCTGCTCCAGAGCACACAGAGACCTCTGCCTGTTAATTTATGGTGTAAAATCCTTATGGAAAGCACATGCCTGACCTTTCTTTTGTCTCTAATGGAGGTCCAGGCAATAACTTTTCTCACCCAGGTTGTCAAAGAGGTGAACTCAGGGTTGGTAAAGGAAGATATCTTAAAGAATCTGCGGAGAAATTGGAGATTTTTATCCCCTTTGTGCTCATTTCTGAAGTTTTCTTCTTTCCCAGAACCTGTAGGGAAATGCTGTCATGCAGAAAAGCCCACCAGGGGCTGTCCCATTCTGTTCTGTGACCCTCAGGCAGCAGATGCTGGGGACGCAATCCATGTTTGGAGCTCCCCCAGCACGAGCGGGAGGAGAAGGTGGGCAGGAGGCTGCAGGATGGACTGGGAAACCAGTGGAATGGGGCTGTGTATCCTTCAGCCTCAAGGTGTAGGGCATTTTACATGAGCTCTTACCAGTTGATGGTGTGGGGAAGGACCCAAACTCACCACTGCAGTTTGGGCAATGTGGCTGCAACCAACCTGGGGTGAAAAGCAGGGAAGCAAAGCAGTAATAAGAAAAGAAAACTGAAGAGAGCTCTTAATGCTGAGCTCTCAGTGCTTGCCATGGCAGCCAGTGGTGTCTGTGTGGGCTCTCTGAAGGCAACTCTGGCGGGAGATGTAGAAATAGGGTGAATCACATTAAGTGGCATTGCAAAATATATTGAAGAAATAGCAACCGCTCTCCTGTGAAATGGCAGGTGGGATGATGCCTCTGTCTCTGACAGCGGCTCCTTGAATCCTCCACTGGTGGAGACACCCTCTCCATGCTGCAGAGTGCCTCAGATTCCCCGAAGGGATGTGTGTACGTATGGACATCCCTCTCTCTCAAAAGTGAGCAGCAGCCGTGGCTGTGCCAATACCCCTGGATCTTGGGGGCAAGAGGAGAACCCGGTGGCAGTGCAGGGGACAGTCTCAGGTCGCAGGCAGTGTTCTCACCTCTGCTCTTTCCTTTCCCTCACCGAGACCTGGCAGAGGAGCTGTCGGACGTTTCTATCCTGAGCAGTGTGGACAAAGCCAAGCTGTTGGTGGATGCAGCCTACAAGCGCACACGCGACCGGTGAGAGTTGGGGCTGTGTGGGTGCTGCCAGATTGCAGCCCCACTGGGGAATGATTTGGGTGGGAAAGGACCTCAAAGCCCATCCAGTTGCACCCCCTGCCATGGACAGGAACACCTCCCACTGGATCAGGGGCTCCAAGCCCCATCCAACCTGGCCTGGAACCCCTTCAGGGATGGGGCAGCTCCACTGCTCTGGGCAACCTGGGCCAGGGTCTCCCCACCCTCACAGCAAAACATTTTTGCCTAAGATCTCATCTCAATCTCCCCTCTTTCAGCTGAAAACTCCTTTTCCTACCCCTGGACTCCCTCACTTGGGCAGAGCAGGCAAGGGTGAGATCCAGCAGTTTGCTTTCACCCTGGTTTTACACCACGTCTCCAGTCTGTTGGGTCACTAAGAGCTGTGACTCTGTCCTTCTCTGCGGCTCCCATGCCTCCCAGTTCAGAAGTGCCTGACTCTTTTTCATCCCTTAGGGATGTTCTAAGTAGGACTGGAGCCAGCAGAGGCTTCTGCTGACTTCTCATGGTTCCCCGCTATGGAGGAATCAAACCATTGCGGGCTGCAGTGAGGATGTGTTGTGGGATCTGACAGAAGAACACAGATTTTGCCACCATCGTTTCAGAGTGTATGGCTTCCTACAAGCTCATACAGATCCTCCTTCAGTAGCCACCTCCAAACGCCCTTGTTGGCTTAGGGACTCGTCCATCTGAGTGCTCTTTAGGGCTCCAGCAGCTCTAAGACATAGCAACTTGGAGCCATTTGGGACCTTTGGATGGAGAACATCATCTGCAGGTATTGATTGGCTAAAGAACACTTGAATGAGATTTGGTTGCCTCAGAGACGTTAAGACCTAAGGTTTGGCTTCTGGCAGGTGGAGCTGGGCAATTTAAGACATTTCCTTCCTGTAACTCACTCTGCTGCTCTGCCAAGGGTGGCAGAAGCAGCCCTGATCTCTTCCAGCTACTGTGCTGGGAGGTGGATGGCTCTGTCTTTGCTGGCAGTTCAGACCAGTAACGTGCCAGGAGCACTGGAGTGCCCGATGTCCAGGGCTGTAACCTCCAGGACTCTTGGCTTTGCCCCATTTCAGTCCTGTAGGTCTTGTCTTATTCTTCCTTGCAGCATAAAGGAACACCTGCAGAACAATGCCCTGACCCCAGTAGAGCTCCTGGGGTATTTCAAACAACCGGTGGCAGGGACTCGGGCTGCCTCTCGGGCTGCGGATTACATGGAAACCACGCTGAGCCTCCTCAAGGAGAAGCTGCACAGGGCTGTGAGAGGGGACTTCAACGTCACGGGTACGGAACTCCATTTGCTGGTGGGAAGGCAGAGGAGGGAGGTGAGAATCTTGGTTGCTGGGGCTTTGTGGGGCTTCAGAGAAGGGAATGAAAGTGGCTTTTGATGGGCCATGACTCAAAGCCCTCCCACCCAACTGTGGTGAGGCAAAGAGGAATAGTTTTTCTGGGCTCTCTTTCCATCTTAAGAAATTATTTGGAGGTTTATCAGTTAATGAAAGAGCTTTATGTGCCTCCCTGGTTCTCTCTGCAGTGCAGTTGTTGATGTACTGATGGGTGAGTGCTTTGCTAGATGATATTCTTTTGCTTGAGCACAGAATGAGCAAACATAGAGAATGTGGCTCCCATTCTCAGCCCCAAGGTGAGCAGCTGTTCTGGCAGACTTCAGCTGGCAATAGTCAAAGCCATGGAACCAGAGAATCACGGAATGGTTTGGGTTGGAAGGGACCTTAAAGATCATGCAGTTCCAATCCCTGCCATGGGCAAGGACACCTCCCACTGGATCAGGGGCTCCAAGCCCCATCCAACCTGGTCTTCAACCCCTCCAGGCATGGGGCAGCCACCACTGCTCTGGGCAACCTGGGCCAGGGGGTCCCCACCCTCACTGCAAAATATTTCTCCCTAAGATCTCATCCCAATCTCCCCTCTTAGAGCTGAAAACCATTCCCCTCATCCTATTCCGGCTCTCCCTGATCAAGAGCCCCTCCCCAGCTTTCCTGGAACCCATTTCAGTCCTGGAAGCTGCTCTGAGGTCTCCCAGCAACCTTCTTTTCTCCAGGCTGAACAACCTCTCTCAGCCTCTCCTCATATGGGAGGTGCTCCAGCCCTCCGGAACGTTCACTGCCAGGTTGTTCTGCTCCAGAAACAGGACACTGTGAGAAAGGCACAAATAGAGAATGAGAACATAGCAATGTGAAAGGACCTTTCAGTACGTGTCTTGGTGCAGCAATGTCCTCCATGAGGTGGCAGTCCTGGTCAGACCATCGTGCTGAGAGCAGAGACAAATTGGGAGCAGTTAAGAGAAAGTGCTCAGGGAGGCACAGGGCTCCCGTCACATGAAGATGAACTCATGGGGATGCCCAACATTACGGCAAAACACTGATTGGCCAAGACACACACATCACAGAGTGCTCCAGCATCTCTCCAGTGTGGGGTGAGTAGGAAGGGGGAGCTGGGACTGCAGTACCTCTCCAGAACATTGCCAGGACACCTCGCTGCCTCCTCACCTTCCAGCCCAGGAGGCATCAGTGGCTTCTTAAACCATGCTGTGACCCAAACTGTGGGTGGCAGCAGTGACCGGGAAACCCCAAGGGACTCAGGAGCAGTAGTGTGGGAGCAGCCATAGCTACAGAGGCATGGATGGGCGAAGTCAACCAGTTGTCTCCAAAACATGGGGAAATGTGCACGATGGGAGTGCAAAGCCTGTGTCCCCTCATGCTGCCCAACCCTTCATGCTGCCCAGCCCCCTGATGGTTTCTTCTCCAGGCACCAGTAATGCACGCTGGTGGCTGTTTCACAGGGGCAAAATGCTTGTAAAACAACTAGGGTGACCATAGCCGTTAGCCATTGATGGAGGAGATAAAAAGGGAGAGGAGAAGAAGGAAAAAGGATCACTAATGCAATCATTCTGCTGCCACAGGGCTAACCTGTAATTATAAATAAGATCTGACCACAGCATTGTTTGGTTTAAGGCTTTCCAAACAAGCAAATGCAATCCCCTGCTCTAGAGAGCACCCTCAGCACAGCTTTGAGCAGGAAAACAACTGCCCCTTGTGCTCTCCTGAGAGAAGAAACTGTTTCAAGGGAACAAGAAGGAAAACTCCCTCAGCCCCAGCCAGGCCAGGATATTCCTGCATGTTCATGCTCTGTTGTCACCTGGCAGACTTGCTCACTCCAGTGCAGCTGGAGAGGATTTTCAAGGCAAGTGGATGCGACCAACAGGAGAAGAAAATGACTTGTGATGCTTCTGGCCAGTACCGGACGATCACGGGCGAGTGCAACAACAGGTGAGGGGCTGTGCCAGCAGGAGGGAGGATGGAGGGGTCCATCTAGACCCATGTCCTCAAAGATGGTCCATGTAGGATGCCTTCTTTAGAGTTTTATACCCTAAAGTGTTGTTTTCCTAGATGTGCGAGGGTTTAATTACAGTTCTTGGTGTGGTCCATGAGATGGCTCTTTGGCCAAAATGCAAGTGGCTCTGTGTTGGGGACTAACCATCCAGCCCAGGCTGAATCTTTCTGCTTTCTCCTGGCACTGTCTGCCTCTGCCCCTTTGCAGGGTCTCCAAGTGTTTCCTGACCCAAAGCCATGCAGGGCAATGGTCTCACCATCTCCGTGCTCCGCACTATGCCCAGGAGGAAAGCCAGGCATGTGCACCAGGAAAGAGCACTTTGTGCTTATCCTATGTTTGGATAAGTGAAGGGACAGGACTGTAATTTGGGATATAAAAGCGATTTCCCACCATATCCAGAGCCTTCCTACTGTAAGGAAAGAAAAGCTGTGCCAGAGAATGGAGTGGTTTAAAAGGGACAATACAGAGCATTCCTCATCCTTCCTCTATTTCCAAGAACTTGGTTGGCAGAGCATCTCCTAAGAGCATCTCAGGTGCAGGAAGAAGCTCAGACAAATCTGCCTGCTTTAGCCTTCAGGTATCTCTCTCTACAAGAAGTAAGGAGACAGCTACCTTCCTCCTTCCATTTTCTGAAAGTGGTGGCTTCACTCAGGAGATCTGAGTTCTGGGGTGAGGGTGGATCACTTAGGCCTGAACGAGACGCTGAAGCCTCCCCACTCTCACAGCAAAACATTTTTTCCTAAGATCTCATCTCAGTTTCCTCTTTCAGCTCAAAACCATTCCCTCTCATCCTGTCCCTGCACTCCCTGATCCAGAGCCCCTCCCCAGCTGTGCCATCCCATGATAAGGATCCTATCTCTCTCTCCACATCCACGAACCCTTGGCCTTGTGAGTCCTCTGGTTGCTAACAATTTGCTGTTCTTCTATTCTCTATGACAGGAAGCATCCATCTCTAGGAGCTTCAAACAGAGCCCTGGTCAGATGGTTACCAGCAGACTATGAAGACGGTGTGTCCATCCCCCATGGGTGGACGGAAGGAAAGCATTTCTTTGGATTTCCCTTCCCGCTGGTAATGTTTGTATCAGTTATCTGAAACCCCACTATCAGGGCTTAAGTGATGGCCAATGCTTGGACAGACCACAGGTGCCAAAGTGCACATCCACCACCTGGCGTAGCGGTGGAGGTCAGGAGGAGGAAGTTAAGTTGACCAACTTCAGGGTGATCATATGAGGCTGCCCATGGTGATCTAGTGGGAACGCTTTCAAATTGCCCTGCTTTCAGGAAAAGCAAAGGAAAATGGATCTTACTGCTGCAGAAGTGTGGGACAAACCTGAAGGGGCTACAAGAAAGCTGGGGAGGGACATTTCATAAGGACATGGAGTGACAGGATGAGGGAGAATGGCTTTAAATTGGAGAGGGGCAGATTTAGACTGACATAAGGAGGAAATTCGGCACAATGAGGGTGGAGTGGCCCTGGCCCAGGCTGTCCAGAGCAGTGGTGACTGCCCCACCCCTGGAGGTGTTCCAGGCCAGGTTGGATGAGGCTTTGAGCCCCTGATCCAGTGGGATGTGCCCCTGCACATGGCAAGGGGGTTGGAATTGCATGATCTTTAAGGTCCATTCCAATTCAAATCATTCTATGGTCCTAAACAAGAAATTGTGCAATGTGATCAGTGTCGGGGGGCAGCTCTTGTGGTGACTGGAGGGGAGCAGGAGCATTGGGAAGCAGCTTCTGGTCACTTGGGCTTGGTGCAACAACACCACTAAGGAATTTTCTATCTCATGTGCCTCCTGGTCATGCTTTCCCTGTATTCCTAACTCTGTTCTACAGCACAGAGATGGGGCTTGAACAGAGATTTGACCACTTTTACTGTAGTAATTCATGAAGGAAGAACTGGTGGGAGGAATTGTGATGGATGGAGAAGGGAAGAGAAGAGTGATTTGGGAGAGTGTCCTGCTGCAAAGGATTTCCTGAGAAAACCTTTAGAAACTCCCAAAGACTTTTTTTTTACTCTTCTTTTTCATAGCAGTCTTTCAAAACCGTTTGCCTCCCTTTCTCAGGCTCCTGCTTAGTTGCTTCCATGCATCCATCAAGGGATGCTCTTGGCCTTGGTGCTCAGACCCGACTGAAGCCAGAAAAACACAATGTTCACCAGAGATGGCACTCAGGGATGCCTTCCAACTCTGACAGAGATTTGGCCTTGATACTGTGAAGTATAAGGAATTCATGCTTGGTGGATTTTTGCTGATGAACCCCCAGACTGGTGCACTCATATGCACAAGCGATTTCTTAACACACGTGTTCTGCTTTCATCCTCTGCAGGTTCGAAAAGTGTCAAACGAGATTGTCCGCTTCTCCCCTGAGCAGCTCAGGTTGGACCAGCAGAGATCACTCATGTTCATGCAATGGGGCCAATTTATTGACCACGACCTGGATTTCAGCCCGGACACTCCATCCAGAGTCACCTTCAGCGGCAAGGTGGACTGTGAAACCAGCTGTGACAAGGAGCCTCCTTGCTTTCCTATCAAGGTACAGCCAGGCTGCTTCTTGCAGGGAAGGGGAGGAGAGGGTAGCTTTGCTCCAGCCAGGAGGTGTTTATGGCTCTCACTGACCTTGGCCATGGAGAGGCATCCTTCCACATCAGGCCAAAGGGGACAGACTGCTCTCTGTAAGGTGGTGGTGCTGAGTCACAGGAACTGGCCCTAAATGTCAGGTATAGTCACAACCTGTCTTCCCCCCCATTTCTAACCATTTACCCGTCTCCCTCAGTGATGTGGCTTTGCTCTGAGGTACGGTGCAAAGGCAACATGGGTGATGTCTGAATTGTAGGGAGCGTGTCAAAGACAGGAGTTCAGAGGTGTCAATACCCTAGAAAATCCTTGCCTGTTTGGTAATTAAATCATCAGCAGAGGGCAAGGAAGTTATGAGTGACCAGAAGGAGCAGAGAAGGCATCATGCCCCTGGACTTGGTCCTTGTGAGGCCACAGCTCAAACTCTGAGTTCAGTCTTGGGCCCCTCACTCCAAGAAAGACCTTGATGGGCTGGAGCACTTCCAGAGAAGGGAAAGGAGCTGGGGAAGGGTTTGGAGCCCAGGGGTTCTGGAAGCGGCTGAGAGACCTGGATCTGTTTAGCCCAGAGAAGAGGAGGCTGAGGGTAGACCTCATCGCTCTCTGCAGCTTCTGGAAAGGAGGTTGTGGTGAGGTGGGTGCTGGGCTCTTTTCCTCTCATCCCATCACTTGTTCCATAGGACATGTCCTCAAGCTGCATGGGGCGGGAGTGGGGGTTAGATTGGGTATTAGGAAAGAATTCTCTACTGACAGAGTGGTGAATTCTCCACTCCACAGTGGTGGAGTCTCCATCCCTGGAAGAGTTCAGACAGTGTGTGGCTGTGGCACTTGGGAACATGGGCACAGTGGGGTTGGGCTGATGGTTGGACTGGATGAACGCAGAGTTTTTACAGCCTTAATGATTCTAAAACATTAGCATGTCAGTCACGTTGTGGTCTCCGCTCCAGTGAATGCTTAATGCCATGCATGTCCACCCTGCAGCTGTGCTCTCCTGGCTTTGAAGGTGTACAGCAGCTCAGGCTCTCCCATGTGCCTGAATTTCCTCTCAAGGGAATCTGTGAAGGATTGGAGCATCACTGGGTATTTGCCCAATGTGCATTTGAGAATTCAAGCAGGGTCACAAGCCCTGGATGACAACTGCCTGCAATGTAGATGTGAACACTAGACTCCAACACGAGACAGGAACACCTGAGCTTTTAAGATTCAATCCAATATGCATGTATTTTGGGGGAAAACTTTAGCTATCCATAGGGACTTCAAAAAATAGCCAGGCTTTCAGGCATATCTGGGATTTGGACGGATCAATCTGACCCTTCCTATCTGGGGTTCATGACTGATCTCCACGCTCTCTAGCATGAGGACTGTCTTTGAAGTGTCTCCTGCCTGACTTTTCTTACGGCTGCGGTATCACAGCACAGTTTCTGTACCCCTGAATTGGGGATGAAATATTCATTTGTCTTTCTGCAGATCCCACCCAATGACCCACGGATTAAAAACACAAAAGATTGCCTCCCTTTCTCCCGCTCAGCTGCTGTTTGCCCCAGCGGCAGAGCAACTCGAGAACAGATCAATGCGCTCACCTCCTTTCTCGATGGCAGCATGGTGTACGGCAGTGAGGTGCCTTTGGCCAACAAACTGAGGAATCAGACCAACCAGCTGGGCTTGCTGGCTGTCAACCACAATTTCACGGATCAAGGGAGGGAGTACATGCCCTTTGCCGGCACCGCGAAGGACCCCTGCCTTATAGTCAGCAAGGGAGCGAAAATCCCTTGCTTTCTTGCAGGTAAGTTAGGTGTTCCAGAGCAAACTACTCCATTGCACCAGTTCATTTCTTTAATACATGGAATATTTTGGGTCAGAAGGGACCTCAAAGCCCACCCAGTTCCAACCCCCTGCCACGGGCAGGGACACCTCCCACTGGATCAGGGGCTCCAAGCCCCATCCAACCTGGCCTTCAACACCTCCAAGAATGGGGCATCTTCTCTGGGCAAACCTGGCCAGGGCCTCCCCACTCTCACAGCAAAATGTTTCTCCCTAAGACCTCATCTCGGTCTCCTCTCTTTTAGCTGAAAACCATTCCTCTCATCCTATCCCTGCACTCCCTGATTAAAAGCCCCTCCCCAGCTTTCCTGTAGCCGCTATCAGTACTTGAAGCTGCTCTAAGGTCTCCCCAGAGCCTTCTCTTTTCCTGTCTGAACAACCCTAACTCTCTCCATGGTTCTTGGACATCACCAGGACATAGTGGTGGGACCAGTGGGAGAGCTCTGCTTGGTATTATTCTCCAGCACCTTAGAAGATTTCGTATTGTTTTATGTTTCCTTTGGCTTCTCATATCTGTCCACTGGTCCAATTCATTGTTCCATGTCTTCAGCTGTTTCCCCAGGTCACTCCCTGGGGAAGACCATGCAAGACCTGTGGCCAAACACAGGTGCCCAGTGAGAAGCAGAATGGGCAGGTGTGTCAGATTCTTCCTAGGGTCAGCTCCCAGCCTCCAGGGCTCTCTGGCTCAGGGCCGATGGCGCAGCTGCTCTTCCATAGCTGGGTACATCAATGAGTTCACAGTGAGCAGCTCAGGCTGGTGCAGAAGCTCCTTTGAAAGTTCCGTATCTTATTTGTGACTTTTCCGGTCCCTGAGAACTGTGGAAATTTTACGTGTGCAGTTGCATAACACGATTCTGCAGTTTCCTACTGGAGCTCTTTTGGAAGCCCTGGGTGGGTGCCTTCTGCTCAAGGAGACCTCACAGAGCTTCTTTTGTTCATCCTTCTGCAGTCTCTTACAGATGGCCTTTGACAATCAATGAAAAGGGCTCTGTGCTGAGCACAAGGGCAAATCCCTCTATTTACTATGGGACTCGGGGACTAAACGTGGAGTGTGTACTTTTCTCTGAGTGCCTCTTTATTCTCTCATCACCTGCTTGCTCTTGGGTTTCCTGCCCTAGATGTTTGAAGCAGGATTTAATATTTCATAGCAATGACCTTTGTAATATATTCCTTCAAGATGTGACTCATGTTGCTCTTATTCTCCACAGTAGTCGATTGTGGCTATCATCTTGCTTTGGCTGTAATTTCAGCTGGTTTGGAGGATGTCTTGGGACTTGCAGAGCTCATTTGGCCATCCTGAATGCCTGCTGCCCATTTTCAGTTCTGTCTTGAGCTGTGGGACCGCCTCTGATATTGGAGACTGAAGAGCGCCTGGCCCTTATTTAAAAATTATTCGTTTAATTCTCCTAGCCCTTTTTGAAAAAAAATCTTCCATATCCCTCTGATGCTGAGAAGAACCACGGTGGCATATTGGTTTCTACTCCCTCAGCAGAAATTTGAGGATTGACTATTGCTTTCCAACCCTCGGGGCCCAGAACCTGCTTTCATAGAATTACAGAATGGTTTGAGTTGGAAGGGACCTTAAAGATCCCAGCCCCCTGCCATCCACCTCCCACTGGATCAGGGACTCAAAGCCCCATCCAACCTGACCTTCAACACCTCCAGGGATGGGGCAGCCACCACTGCTCTGGGCAACCTGGGCCAGGGCCTCCCCACCCTCACAGCAAAATATTTCTCCCTGAGATCTCGTCTCAGTCTCCCCTCTTGCAGCACAAGACCATTCCCCTCATCCTCTCCCTGCCCTCCCTAATCAAGAGCCCCTCCCCAGCTTTCCTGGAGTCCCTTTCAGTACTGGAAGCTGCTCTAAGCCGTCCCCACAGCCTTCTCTTCTCCAGGCTCAACAACCCCAACTCTCTCAACCTGTCCTTGTACAGGAGGTGCTCCAGCCCTCGCATCATCTTCATGGCCTCCTCTGGACTCGCTCCAACAGCTCCATGTCCTTCCTGTGCTGAGGACTCCAGAACTGGACACAGGGCTTCAGGTGGGGTCTCATGAGAGCAAAGGGGCAGAATCACCTCCCTTGACTTGCTGGTCCCACTGCTTTGGATGCAGCTCAGGATAAATATTCAGCCCAGGTTTCCTTCTTCTCCTGTGTTTTCCTCACCCATCTTCTTCACGATGCAGATATTGATACCTCTAACCATTTCTCTGTGCGTGGCTCCCCACGGGGCATTTTCCTGCTGCCAGTGGGTGCAGACGAGCCTTGCAGGTCGCTGGCACTACAAATCTGCCCGCTTGCTCCTAGGTGATTTTCGAGCGAACGAGATGCTGGGGCTGACATGCATGCACACACTCTTTGTACGGGAACACAACCGCCTGGCGAGACAGCTGAAGAGACTAAATCCTCACTGGGGTGGAGAGAAGCTGTACCAGGAGGCACGGAAGATCCTGGGTGCCATGATCCAGGTACCAGCCATGGTGTCATCTGTCCTAGCTCTGCTACCTTGTCTTGCTGTCTCCCAGCATTAATGTGATGGCTTTGTTGGTGTGGGATATCCAAAGGGTACAATATTTCAGGGTGCAACTACCATATTCTTTCCACCAGTCCCTAAAAATCCAAAATAAATCCCTCAGAAATACCCAAAATAACAAGGACAGAAGGTTCTACTTGAATCGCTGATGTCCCTCTGCTGTTAAATTTCCAGATTGCTTAATTTTTTTTTTGTGTGAGAAACAGGGGGACAGAAACATAAGAGAAGTTTTTCTAGCCAGTGTTTGGTACATGATAAAAAAGGGACACCTGAGTGGCTAATGCTCAGCATCAACAAGCAAAGGATCCCAGTGCGCGGGCAGAGGATGAGTGTGGGTCAGGCATGAGCAGTGTCTACACTTCCTGATGTTGTGGTAGCAGCTATGTGTCCAATTTTTGTTTTCATACAAATCAGTGCACTTTCATGCAAATCTCATCACTGGCCGAGAGTGCAGAGACCCCACCATACATGGCTGGAGCAACCAGGAGCCCAGGCAGTGGCCTGGAGTGCCTGGAGCATGTTATGGTGGCCAAGTGCAGAAGATTATTTGCACCAAGGCTCTAGGGCTGAAGAAACAGAACTGTCACTCAAAAGAGTCAGAAAGGACCCTCACCAGGTTGCCAGAGCAGCTGGGTGAAGGTCCACAGAGATGAAAAAAGCATAGAGCCTGGGGTGTCCCTCTGCTCCACAGCTGTGCTAGCAAAATTCCCTGCATAAATCTCATCAGAGAAGTTCAGTGTGACAGTGCCTGCAGTTTGAGATGTGAACAGTAACTTTGCTTCCAAAGAAACTGATGGCCAAGCAATTAATGATTCACACTTTCCTTGTCTCCTCCTAGATTATAACCTACAGGGATTACCTACCTCTTCTGTTGGGAAGAAGCTTCCAGAAACTGATTCCTCGCTACCGTGGCTACAATGAGTCTGTGGACCCTCGAATATCCAATGTCTTCACCCTGGCTTTTCGTTTTGCTCATGCTTCGGTTCCCCCAACTGTTGATCGCTTAAATGAGAATTACAAGCCCATAGGTCCAAAAATTCCACTGAGAAATGCCTTCTTTGCTGTCTGGAGGATCGTGAAAGAAGGTAAAGCCTTTCTTGCACCTCTGCAGTGCAAGTTCATGTCATCCAGTATCTTCTGCCCTCTCTGGACAAGCTCGTGCTTCAGCCAAACTTCAAAGCAGTTGGCATTAAATATCTTAAATGACCATTACACTCAGCCAGAATTTTTCCCAATGCAGCTGTTCTCTACAGCCAAATGCAGCACATCTTATTACGAAGCAGTCTGATTGCTTAATTGCTGTCGTCTCTAATTGATTCTCTTGTAGTAGAAGCTTCCAATTAAATATAAGCGGCATTCAGCTTTCCTGAGCTTATTACAGACACACTTCCGACTCTGCTCTGCTCATAAGTCCCTCTGTACCCACTGCAGGTGGTATTGACCCCTTTTTCCGGAACCTGATCGTCAGTCAGGCCAAGCTGATGACCCAGAAGCAAATGGTTGTGGATGACCTCCGAGATCACATGTTTGAGCAGGTTGAAAGGATTGGGTTTGATTTACCAGCACTTAACATGCAACGTGGCAGAGATCATGGCCTTGCAGGTGAGTTGGCTGTGGGAGCAGAGCCTCCAGTCTCCAAGTGGAAAGCAAGCACTCTTGGGATTGAACATTGAGCAACATCTGCAGTCTGTGAGTGGCTGAACTCACTCTTTCCCAAAGCTTTTCACTGTTTCTGTGCTATCATAGGTAAGCGGGTAAGAGGTTGAGCAATGGAGTCAATGACTGGCTGCAGCTGGAGGAGATACGTGGAGGCACATGTGGCGTTGCACAGACCAGAGTCAAGTGTGCAAGAAATGACTCATTTGTATTGTTTTCAAATGGGAAAATTGGGAAAGTATTTCAACAACTTTGCAGGAGTGGAATTAGGGCCAGAAGTCCCCCATGGCTTCTTCCCAGGCACCTGTAGTGGTCCAGCCCAGGCACAGGTGACTGGAAGAGCAGATCATAATATGTGAAGAAAATTTCATTGTAATTTCTCTATAAAAGTGGTGTCCCAGAAAGAAAAGTATGTTACAATAACTGTCAGGGCTCTGCAAGATGTAAAACCAGTGTAATGGCATTGCAAGATGCTCTTGAGAAATAGCTTGTTGATAAGACTTTACAACTGCCTCCTGCGTCTGTTGTTGTCTAACAGAGTTATTAGGCAGATGTAAGTGTCTGGAGCTACTGTGCCAGTAACAGCCTGCGAGACGCAATAGGGCTCTCTTAGAAACCATGATGAGAAATGCACCCTATTAATGGGTTTTAAGGCCAGACAGAGGCTTTGCAACTCATCCAGGTGCATGGTCAGCTCACAGGATTGCTCTGCCTTTCCTGCAAGAGAAGATCGCAATTTTTGTAGAATCATAAAATCATGGAATGATTTGGGTTGGAAGGGACCTCAAAGTCCATCCAGTCCCACCCCCTGCCATGGGCAGGGACACCTCCCACTGGATCAGGGGCTCCAAGCTCCATCCAACCTGGCCTGGAATGCCTCCAGGGATGGGGCAGCCACCACTGCTGTGGGCAACCTGGGCCAGGGCCTCCCCACCCTCACAGCAAAATATTTCTTCCCAAGATCTCATCTCAGTCTCCTCTCTTGCAGCTCAGAACCATTCCCTCTTGTCCGATCTCTGCACTCCCTAATCAAGAGCCCCTCCCCAGCTTCCTGTAGGCCTCCTTGTCCAGTGAATCTTGTCCAGATAATTTTTGGACAAGATGTCTTGTCCAAACATCACGGAGTTTTTTGAGGACCTCTCTCTTGTGGCTCTGTCTGAATGCAACTGAGACTGTAGGTTCCCTGAGCTTCCTTGGGGTCCAATGGTCGCAGCCCTTCAGCATGCCCTGACCCTTCAGCACCCACAGCTCATGTTAGGAGCAGTCCCAACACACACAGGATCAGGTGCCAGACCATAGGTCTCCTTTTCTGTTTGAAATGCCCTGGGGTTACACTTCTGGCTCTGTGCTGCAGCTTCAGCAGGGCTTGGGTTTCCCAAAGGTCCTTGATCGTATCACCAGGAGGTTATGTCAGACCCAGCGTGGCTCCGGAGCCCGTGCACAGGCACCTGCCTTGCTGCTGAACAGAACAGCAAATGGAGCTGAAAGGTGATGGAGCAACTCCCATGAACAGGGATCATTCGCAAAGACACGGCCCTTCCACAGAGAACATTGAAATGCCAGGTGGGAGGAACTGGCTTGGGAGGAGTGGAAAGTCGATGGCATTAAGAGAAACACAGAAAAATGGTTCAGAAAATGCTTTAAAACTTATTGGGAAACTTCCTGTGCCCCAGCTTTGGGAAAAGAGAGGGGAAAGTCTTTCCAGGAGAGGAAAACACATTCCTGACCTCTCTTTGCTCTGATACCCAAATCCTTGCAGGTTATAGTTCCTGGAGAAAATTCTGCGGGCTCTCGCAACCTTCCGGACTGAATTCACTTGCTCAAGTGTTGAGGAATGTTGATCTAGCAAAGAAGTTCCTACAGCTATATGGGACACCAAAGAACATAGACATTTGGATTGGGGCACTTGCAGAGCCCTTTGTGAAGGGAGGCAGAGTCGGGCCTCTCATGGCTTGTCTCATCGGCGCCCAGTTCAGGAATGTTCGTGATGGGGACAGGTAAGAGAGGAGCTCGGTACGCAAACCCTAAAGGAGAGGAGGAGACTGGGGTTTATGCAGATTTCCTTACGCAGATTTGGAAACTGTTCCAGTTGGGTTTGGGTTTTTTGTATCACACTTCCAAATGGTCCTTTCTGCTTCTGGTGATGTTCTTGTCTAGATCCATCACGGCTGAGATCCTAGGGTGAAGTCACTTTCCAGCCAGGTGTTTTCACCCTCAGCCCATTCACTGCTTGTGCAAATCCAATTGTCCTTCTCCATGCTGATGGTTCACACTCAGTGTGAATGTTTGAGCTCTTTTCCTCCTTCAGATAAGGGGTTTCTAGGAGGCTCATATCACCTGTGTGCTCAAACAGCAGCTCAAGTCAGCATAGGGAAACATAAATACCTTAACAAGAAAACCGAATAGAGCTCTGAAGGTGTGAAAACCAGGATCTAGAGGGATTGACTTCAACAATTAGAATAAAAGCCATCCAGTTTAATCACCCTAAATGGCTTGCGCTGCTAGGAGATTCTCTTGATGCCGTGGCTCGTGCTTTGGGTAGCTTTGGAAACCTGCCTGCAGACCAAGGGATGCCGCTGAAGGACCAATACATTTTCAGGCTTTGCAAGGTGTAAAATAAATTATTTTCTCTCTCTTGGTTAAGTCCCGTCTCTGCCCAAGCTGCTTCCCTGGCCTCAGCAGCATCCCTGGCCCCTCTCTCTGGGGGCTCCTTCTGGGCTGCTGTGCCCTGCACGATTCAAGCATCTGTCCAGCCTCCCACCTCCTGGGTTTGCAATGCACAGCTTTGCATCATTGCAGTGTCTTGTGCACTTCCCAGGGGTCTAGAGATTAATTTTCACTATTCCTCCTCTCCATCCCAGTTCCAAATTGGAACACTGTACTCTGACACGGACTAGTATTTGGGCTTCATTCAAACCAGGGGATCAGTAGGTTGGGGTTGATTGCCAGCCAAAACCACTTGAGCAGTGGTGTGCTTTCAACATACGTGAAACCCTCCTCCTCCTTGAGTTTGCTTGGGGACATCAGGGGCAGAAGTGAGTTCTGTGCCCCATTTTAAGCTGCATTTCTGAAGCAAGGTCCCTGTATTGGCTACAAATATCACCTGAAAATGGGATCATGACCACTGTTTCTGGAAAACTTTTCTGTGTAGAAGGACTTACTATAAGCTCAAAACCCAGTATAGGGCAGTTAAACGCAAACATTCTACTGCTCATCCTGAAATGATATGCGCAGATCCATAGAATCATGGAATCCTTAAGATTGGAAAAGACTTCTAAGTTCAAGTCCAACCACCACCATGCCTACTAAACCCCACCATGCCTACTAAACCATGTCCCCAAGTGCCACAGCCATGTTTTTTTGAACCCCTCCCGGGATAGAGATTCCCCCACCTGCCTAGGCAGCCTTTTCTGGTGCTTCACTCAAGAAATTTTCCTGATACCCAATCTATACCTCCCCTGGTGCAACCTGGGGCCATTTCCTCTTGTCCTATTGCTTGTTACTTGGGAGAAGAATTCTTATGGCAGAGTAGAAGAACCCATTTTCTTTATTTCCTGGCCAGGCAGCAGTATCCTGTGTCTGGGTAAGGCATCAGGAACTAAAACCATTCTGCACAATTCCTTGCATCCACTGGTCCTTTCATATTGATTAAGTTTCACCTTGGAATGGAAAAGCTCAAATCTGCATCCAGTCAACATTTAAGCAAAAAGAATCCAAGATGTTTCTGGCTTTAGCGTTTCCTTTATTTCACAGCATGAATGGTATCAACTACACAACTCTGAAAACTGAGCTAATCTTTCCTTTAAGATGTAATTAGTACAGTACAGAGGTCCTTCCTTAATTAACAGCAATACGGGATTTAAAGCATAATTCAGGAAAACTTTCATAATGAGGACAGCAACAAGATAGGCTCTGTCCATCGGGGTGGGGTTCAACAAAGCCAAGTGCCAGGTCCTGCACCTGGGCCACAACAAACCCATCAAAGCTCCAGGTTTAGGGAAGAGTGGCTGGAAAGCTGCCCAGGGAAAAATGACCTGGGGGTGCTGGTCAACAGCAGCTGAGCATGAGCCAGCAATGGCCGAAATGGCCAAGAAGGCCAACAGCATCCTGGCTTGGATCATCCATGGGGTGGGCAACAGGAGCAGGGAAGGGATCGTCTCCCCTGTATTAGCACTGGTGAGGCCTCACCTTGAACCATGGGTTCAGCTCTGGCCCCTCACTCTAAGAAAGATGTTGAGGGGCTGGAGCATCCGGAGAAGGGAACGGAGCTGGGGAAGAGTCTGGACCCTAGGGGTTCTGGGAGCGACCAAGGGGTTCTGGGGCTGTTTAGCCTGGAGAAGAGGAGGCTGAGGAGAGACTTCATCGCTCTCTGCAGCTCGTGGAAAGGAGGATGTGGTGAGGTGGGTGTTGGGTTCTTCTTGGTAAGAAGTTACAAGAGAAAATGGCCTCAAGTTGTGCCAGGGGAGGTTTCAATTGGATATCAGGAACAATTTCTTTACTGAAAGGGTTCTCAGGCACAGGCAGGTACTGCTGAGGCCAGTGGGAGAGTCCCCATCCCTGGAGAGATTTAAAAAAAACAGATGGATGAAATGCTCAAAGATATGTTTTATTAGTGGACGGGTACAGCTGCACACGATTAACTCAGAGATCTTTTCCAACCCAACAATTCTATGATTCTAAGATATGCGTTCACCACCAAGGACCTCCAGCTGAGGGCCAGGGTTATCAAGTCCCAACCATTATTTTAACATACAAAAGGCTATAAGAAAAGAGAGTTGCTTCTAAATGAGAAGATTTGGAAACACCAAGAGCTGCATAGCAAGCAAGACAGGAGGTAAATAAGAGTAAGACAGAGAGTATGTACAAGGCTGGATTCAGCACGGTACTCATGGGGATGTACCCACAGCCTATGTGCAAGACTTGGTGACTCTTCTGTTTGAAGAAGGTGCTTGTGCCTCATTTGAGGGAAAGCAGGGCAAGCCTTTAATTTAATTGCATCTTTATTGTATGTCCATGGCAGAAAAGCAATATAAATTATCCAACTGGTGAGTCACGGAAATTAAATTAAATTAAATTAAATAGCAGATATTGAAATGAGTCCTTCGCAAAAGAAATTATATTGGTGCTAATGGGCAATTATGTTGCAGGCATCTGGAATGTGAAGAAGCTGGAAGGGAAAAATCTGTTACGTCTTCTTTCTCTTGCAGGTTTTGGTGGCAGAACAGCGGGGTTTTCACTCCACAGCAGCGCTCTTCACTGGCCAAAATCTCCTTGTCACGAATAATATGTGACAACACCAACATCTCTAAAGTTCCAAAACGAATCTTCCTGGCCAACAGGAATCCTTGGTTCTTTGTGAGCTGCAGACGTTTCCCAAAGCTGGACCTCAGAGCCTGGAAGTCGAAGAGCACTGAGGAATTTACAGAGCGAGGTATGAGCTTTAAACAGCCACAGCTGTGAGACAACCAGAGCCTGAGACTCTAGAACAGAGCTACGTTGCCGAGGTCTGAGCATACGCACCGGGTGCACATCTCGCATGTGTCCCACCAGGTCCCCTGTGAGGAGTTCCTCTAGCACGCATGTTTTCTGGCAGCAGCATTGCAAGCCCAAGCTATGTGCATTGCTCCAGAAGTTTTCTGATGAACAGGTTTCTCAGTTCAATTCTTCACTGTTGATGCCCTTGCTTTTCTGCGTGGGAAGCGATGCCTGGATCAGGGAGGCTGGTCTGTCTGTCTAGACGGTTGCTGTGTCTTTAGACAGCTCTGAGCAGGCTGTACGCTCATCCTGGTCAGACTCAAAGCAGCTCTGCCCTTGAACAGAGATTCCCGCTTGATGGAAGATGTTGTGGGGTTCGACTCCTGCTAGGAAGAGGTTTGCCTCTATTTACAGTATTTCCCTCAGCTGCCTTCAGGTTTTGTAAAGTTCTTGAGGTTTAGTGCTTTTCTTCCAAAACGCTTTCCTGGGAAGGAGATGTTGGTGAGGGTGTCTCTGCCCTGGGAGAGGAGGCCTGCTTCAGTGCCTCAAGGCCATCCCATTTCCTGAGAAAACAGTGTCTTTCCTTTGCTCTGACAGTCAGATCCTGCCATACTCTTACAACGACACCCAGGCTGTGAGAAGGAACACTTCTCTGTGGCTACCAGCAACCATTAGGAGCTCAGATATTTCCAGGTGCAGTCAGCTCCTGCTTTCCATGAGTATATTCTCCACAGTATATTCTGTGTCCATTATATTCTCCACAAGGCTCCACATCTTCAATGGGTCGCAGGACACAACCATAAATGCCATTTTCACGGTGCCAGAAAAAGGGACACTTGTAGGATCTTGTAGCCAAGGGGGAATCCCCGGAGGCCTTTAGAGCAATCAGGACTGGTACCAAAGTTATTGGTCCCTCTTTTCCAGCTTAACCTATGGAAATAAATTGTACAGGATAACAGGGAACTATGGTACATCCATTTCTCTTTGGTTAACACGTTGCTTTTTGTGTCCTCTAGTAGAAACATCTGGTGACATCTAATGCTGAACACTGAGGATTCCCCAGATACCTGGACTTGGGCAGCTGCTGAGATGGAATGTTTTGCTTTACAGTGTGCATGCTTTTATTGCCTGAAATGTTTGGCCGTGATTGCTGTCATTTGCTCAATTTAGTTTGCATGAAGCCTTTTCGGTGAGATGGAGTCCAGCTCTAAGAGAAAGATGTCCCAGCTCTGTGCAAAGCACTCCGTATCCCAAAGCAAAGCAGAACAAGTTATCCAGAGGCTTAAGCAATTCCACATATAACTGAGTTGCAGTGAGCTTTACTGTCAAAAACATGGTTTGGACCCTCCTTTCAAAGTTTCCAGCCTACATAGAAAATGATCAGGACAGTTCAACCTCTGCTTATTGTCGCTCTCAATGTTTTTGTTTAAAACAAGAACATACTTCAGTTTGCAGAGAAAATCTACTCATTTCATGCTGCCTTTGAGGGAAACAAGAGCTGCCTTGCACCTCAAATAGACTTGTTGAAAATGTATGTTTGAGGTTTTGCTTGAATATGGAATGAAGAAATAGTCCACATGGAAGAAAGCTGTTTTCTCACCATATGTGCCCTTATCCCAGAATGCCTAAGGCACCATCCAGTGTGATAGAGATCCAGGACAAGCTATTCCAGCAGCCTGGCATGAGCCAGAGGGACTAGCTGTGGAGCTGCTGAAATGTGTCCTGGAAAAGATAATCATAGAATGCTTTGTGTTGGAAGGGACCTTAAAGCCCATGCAGTTCCACCCCTGGCCACGGGCAGGGACACCTCCCACTGGGTCAGGGGCTCCAAGCCCCATCCAACCTGGTCTTGAACCCCTCCAGGGATGGGGCAGCCACCACTGCTCTGGGCAACCTGGGCCAGGGCCTCCCCACCCTCACAGCAAAACATTTCTTCCTAAGATCTAAACTGTTCCACTCATCCTCTCCCTGTACTCCCTGATCCAGAGCCCCTCCCCAGCTTTCCTGGAGCCCCTTTCAGTACTGGAAGCTGCTGGAACAGAGCAGTCTGAACATACAAGAAAGTAAAACCTAATCTTGTCTTACTCCAACTTTCTCCCCTCAATATCTTTTCTTGAAGGGGATCCAAACCACTTTCTGTTTGCTCTGCAGTTTGCTCTGTTGTGGTTATTGATCAATAAATTGCAATTTTGAACTGAGGCCAAATTGTTCCTTGAGCTCTGTGAAAGGTGCAACAGCTGCAGTGAGTGGAGGATGGTGATGAGTTGTGTATGAGGATATCAGGCAAAGCAGGTCAAAGAATCTGTGTATTTTTAATGAAATATGGTGCTACAGTCTAACCGATATTCTTATGTTGATTTGCAATATGAAATATCCCACAGAGAAAGTGTGTGGTGCAGGATTTAGTTCCAAATAAAGCCTTGACATCTCCTCATCATCACCTCTGAAATGGGAAAGGTCTCTGTGAGATCCTCAGAGCAAAAGAAGAGGCTTCTGCCAGCACTGTTCTATGAGTCTATGAGTACACTTCACCTGAGTGGAGGCCCACAAGGCAGTCAGCGGGCCGGAGCACGGGATGTACAAAGAAAGGCTGAGGAAGCTCGATTTGCTCTGCCTAGAGAAGAGAAGGGGAGAGGCCAGTGATTTTTTTTGGTCTTCAACTCTTCAAAGGCACAGGATTGCACAATGAGAGCTGCCAGATACAGGCTGCAACAAGGGAAATTCCTATTAAATAAATGAAACTACTGTTTCCTCTGATAGAGGTGCAACATGGACACAGAGACCAAAGAACTGTCCTTGGAGAGTCTCCAAACTTGCCTAGACAAGGCCCTGAGCAAGTTAATTTGGTTTTGGTGTTAACGCTGCTCTGAGTAGCTGGCTGTATCATAGACCTCCAGGGGTCCCTTCCTGCCTTGATTTTTCTGTGATTTACAGTGATGAAGTGATTTCTTTCCCAGCCCACTTCTCACCTGCCTGTACCAAGCGCTACCCTCTTGGATGCAGGTCCCACAGCCAAGGTTCAATTCAAGCCTGGTGCATTATGTTTCTGTCAGGGCTTTCTGGATGCCACAGCTTTTCTTGCAGATACCCCTCCTGTAATGAAAATGTCAAGCTTTGTCTTTGTTTATCAGTAAGTACCCAATGCTAATCTGTACCTTGTAAAACTGAGTGATACATGGATTCACCACGTAGCTGCGGCTGGAACAGGATAAATACAAATTCCTCAGACTTGAGGATGTGTCTCCTATGAGTTTACCCCAGAATCCCTCTGAAGTTTTTTATATCAGCGTTAATGGCTCTGTTGAACTGAGAAGTAACTGCATGGACTAGAGGAGTTCCCTTTTGTACTGTTCGCCTTTTGAAGGCCGAGTTGCTGATGTGGTACTTTGCACTGAGCACTTCCAGCACTTCACTTCTTGATAGTATTGTAGAATGTCCTGAGCTGGAAGGGACCCAAAAGGCTCATCAAGTCCAACTCCTGTTCCTGCACAAGTGCCAACATTCACACTGTGGGGTTGAGAGCGTTGTCCAAACACTTCTGGAATATTGTCAGCCTTGGTGCTGTGACTGCTTCCCTGGGAGCTGTTCCAGGGCTCCACCACCCTCTGGGGAAGAACCTTTTCCTCATGTCCAACCTAACCCTCCCCTGGCACAGCTTCCTGCCATTCCCTCGGCTCCTGTCCTTGGTCACCAGAGAGAAGAGCTCAGCGCCTGCTCCTCCTCCTCCCAATGTGAGGAAGCTGCAGAGCGCCATGAGGTCTCCCCTCAGCCTCCTCTCCTTCAGGCTGAACATTCCCAGGGACTTCATCCGCTCCTCACACTCTTCCCCTACAAACCCTTCCCCAGCTCCGTGCCCTCCTCTGGATGCTCTCCAGTAGCTTTAGACCCTTTTTATCCTGTGGTGCCCAGAATGGCCCCCAGTGCTCAAGGTGGGGCTGCCCCAGCGTGGAGCAGAGCATAACAAGTCTGTTCTCGTGGAGCTCTTTGTGCCAGCGGTTTCCAGCGGGATTTGGTCCCATTTCAGAATCCAGCCCATTGCTTTTGCATTTAGAAATCACGTTGTGGTTTTTAACCTGAGCAACTCCCTTCTCTCTCTAACATCACTGTGCTGACAGTCCATTTTCTTCTGAGCCTTCCTTTGCTCACTGTGCACAAGACAATTTTTGTGGCCATTTCCCATCAGGTTAGATCACCTTCCCTGCCTCCATCTCTCTCTTCTGGCCAGTATGTTGGTGAGCAGGAGAGTCATAAAATCTGCATGATGAAAGCTCACCTTATGAGCGATCCCCTCCTCTCCCTATCTAAGATTCACTTTATTGAGCCAGGGCGATATGGGTGCAGAGACCCTGGGGCAAAAGAGAGTTAGCTAAGAATGGATATGTTCAGTCTGGAAACTGGCGGCTTCATTAGAGGTGTGGTTTCTGAAAACGCCTTGCAGGTTAAGCAAGACCCGACTGCTTTTGAAATGGAAGCATGATGATGGATCCTAGTGCTAGGGATCCTTGCAACAGAACAGAGTGCTAGCTGAGGATTCTAGTATCTGTGGGTTTGAAGCCAAAAAGTTTTGTTAGATCTGAACTGACAGTGTCTCCAGGGGGATTTGGGAACGCCATAACTTTCATTGTTGTTGAAAGCTCCAGATAACCATTAGCCTAACTTCAAACTGTCACATATCTGGTGTCTTCTTGAGATGACATCTGTCCTCAGTGCTTTAGATGTGCGGAGTTACCTTTCTTCATGGAACAGCTTGGTGATGCCCAGCTGGTGTTGGTTGTTCCTCAGTGTGGTGGTGCCATGGAGAAACTTTCAGAGTATAAGAATCATAAACATCGGAAAAGACCTCTGAGATCATCCAATCTCACCATGTCTACCAAACCATGTCCCAAAGTGCCACATCACATTGTTTTTCAGCACCTCCAAGGATGGAGACTTCCCCACTGCCCTGAGAAGCCTCTGCCTTCACCACTCTTGCAGTAAAGAAATTGTTCCTAATATCCAATCTAAACCTCTCCTGGCACCACCTGAGGCCATTTCCTCTCATTCTATCCCTTGTTACTTGGAAGAAGAGACCAACACTCACCTCGCTACAACCTCCTTTACAGGTGCCACTGAGAGTGATGAGGTCTCCCCTCAGCCTCCTCTTCTTCTCTCAGAGGTGAACATGCTGAGGATCTAATTGATCCTCACACCCGTAAATCTCCTTATGTGGGTCCATTTTCACCCTGGGGACACCACCAAGTATGTGTGCTAGAGACATCTTTCTGCCTGCTCCCCAGGTTCAGGATTTTGTGTTCTCATAGATCATCTGTATTTTGGGGTTAATGGGCTCTTTTGAGTGAGTCATCAACTTGCCACAGCTTAAGGACACATGCACCGTGTACTGCAGGAGCACAATTTGTGGTCAATGGCTCAACGTCCAAGCGGAGACTGGTGGTGAGTGGCATTCCTCAGGGGTCAGTGTTGTTTAACGTCTTTGTTGCAGAAATGGACAGTAGGATTGAGCATTCATGGGACTGGAGACAGTTCATAGAGACCAGTCATGACTGCCTCTCCGATGTCTCATCCAGCAAAAAGTTACCTTCTTAATGCCTATTAACTTTCTTAATATCTTATCAGTACCAATTATCATCTTTCATGCCTTCCTCTCTAACAGGTTTCTCCAAGCCCCATCCAGGCTTTCCTTCAACACCTTCAGGGATGGGACGTGCACCACATCACAGCAAAATATTTCTTCCTAAGATCTCATGTCGGTCTCCCCTCTTGCAGCTCAAAACTGTTACCCTTTGTCTTATACCTGCAGTCTCTGATCAAATGTCCCTCCCCAGCTTTCCTGGAGCCCCTTTCAGCACTGGAAGCTGCTCTGAGGTCTCCCCTCAGCCTTCTCTTCTCCAGGCTGAACAACCCTAACTCTCTCAGCCTGTCCTCGTACTGGAGGTGCTCCAGCCCTCAGATCATCTTCCTTTTATTATTATTGTTTTATTAAAGCTGGTTTATTGTTTGTTTCCAACCAGCAAGTCTCTCACTCTCTCATTTCCCTTTTCCCTCTCTTGCAGGAGGGCCTGGGATTTACGCTGCCCAGTTGAGCCGCTGCCCAGTTGAACCACTGCCCTGGCCAGATTGTGCTGAGCTGGGACATTCTCTGAAGCGATAGCTGCTTAAGCAATGTCTGTCACACAGATGGTGAAATATAATACTTTTTTTTTTCAGCCTTATCGTGCTTGTTGGAAAGATCTTTTTCACACACTGTTTACAGGAGCTGGAATGCAGCTGGAGCACTCCCAGGTTATACTTGCGCTTTCCTGATTAACTTACATACACAGATGCTGCCTAAACATGTGCCTGCCTCTGGCCATGAACACATCAGGAGTAGCTGCCCTTGTTTTGTTTCACTTTTTGTCTCAACATGGGACACTTCTGACACCTTTTCCTTTCTTCTTGAAGAATGTCTGGTTGCTCAGCTTGGTTCCTCCAATGCCTGGATGTGTGGGGCTGTGAGCATCACTGTTTTTTCTCTTTCTCTCCCCCATCATACTAATTTCTGACTTTGTAGGCATCTTGCAGTTGGTTCACTCCTTTGTGAAGTTTAATGCTCATGCAGAGAGAGGGACAGCCTGGGGTCTGTACTGTCCAGCACATCCCACTCCTTTACATTAATTCCAGGGTTCCCACACACAGAGCCCCTCTGAAAGGTGCTGTCTCTCCAAGCCGTCGTTGCTCTACCAGCCCAGACACACACACACGCTTGGCTATTGCATCTTTGCCTCTGCTTGCCAGCCAGCTCCTACACACGGTGCTGCTGGAGATCTCTCGCCAAACCGGATTTCCATGGTTGCTTTAGTTCTGAGCAGCAAGCACGGCCTTTCGGAAGCATCACTCCTGAATCTAATTAGAGCTTTATGCCACTCACACGGAACTGATCTAAACCCTGTTCCATAACATCAAGTGCTCATGACTCATTTACTGCTCTGCGCGACATTCCTGTCGTTGACTCTGAACTGGAAGGATGGTTGTTTTGTTTCTTCACTACCTATTTATGTTTCTGTTCATTGCATTTGTAGTCCTTTATCAGGTGAATCCTCCATTCAGATTCTTCTGCAAGATGACCTTCTATAAGTTCTGGCTCTTGGTCCTAGCGATTCCGGTTATTATGGTCAGTATTCCTCGTGGACGTAACATGGAAAACACAAAGTAAGTTATGTGTGGCTTCTTTCTGCTCTGGGCATTGATAGAGTGAACCCGTGCTCTTGTTTGGAGGGTCCTGGGAGGTGCGCTGCAGTGGGGAGGAATGAGCTGTGTTGGTGTGGAAATTTGCCAGACCCTGTAATTCAGACAAGGGATTTCGGTTTCAGTATTGTATTTGAGTTGATAGAATAATGAACGATGGAAGGAAAGCATGCAAAAAGTGATATAAATTTGACAGACTTGGTAATGCCAACAAACTGGGTGTAATGCATGGGTAAAGCAACTTGCTGGTTTAAGTAAACCTCTCCTACTTGGTCTTCCTAGCTGTATTTCTCACCTCCGTGTAGCTGATCATTTTCACAGAATCACGGAATCACAGAATTTTTTGGGTTGGAAGGGACCTCAAAGCTCAACCAGTTGCAACCTTGAACACCTCCAGAAATGAGGCTGCCACAGCTTCTTTGGGCAACCTGGGCCAGGCCCTCCCCACCCTCACCACAAAACATTTCTTCCTAAGATCTCATCTCAATCTCCTCTCTTGTAGCTCAAAACCGTTCCCCTTAATCCTATCACTGCTTCCTTCTAAGTTGTGTTGAGAAAGCCTCTGCAGCCTCTCTTTCTCAACTCTACTCTGAGCCAGTGCCCACCTGCACAGGCAGGACCAGACATCACCACTGTGCCGTTCTAGCGCCTCTGTTGACCCTGATGTCTCCATCATTGCAATCACAGCCAACGCCTCTGGGTCTGGCAGTCTCTGAGCTGGTCCCCTTGTTGTCCATCTCCTCTCTCTATCTGTTCCTGCCTCTACATGAGCTGCCAGACCTACCCAGAGGCTGTGTGGTGTGATGTATGTGTGTGATAAGCAGTGGTGGGCATTCATAACTAGGGGTGCACTGAGAGGGGCTAGAGCTGAGTCTGCCGTCCAGCAACACAGTGCTTGTAGCCTTCTGGAGTGCTGCAGAGGCAGGGTTTACTACATCTTTGTTGTTCACTGCAGAGGGAGATCCTATCTTTTAATTATCAGCCTTTCACTTGAAGAAATTGTCCTCAGTTCTCGACACTCACGCCTGACTTTTATTCCTTTCTTTATTTTTCCAGTATCTGTTAAAATATATCTACCAGCACTGCAAGCTAATATTACCTCAAGGCAAAAGCATCTCTCCTTCCACAGTCTGGGCAACCACGGAGCTAAGTGCATGGCACGTTCATTGCAGCCTGTGTTCAGAACTCAGCAAAATGGGCAGGGATGTAGAGTACAAAGAGGTGCACCATTAATCTGGGTATTATCTAGTATTTGGCTGATCCATGGAAGTGATGCTGCTGAAGATGCAAGGCCATTGGTTTAACCTGGCTGGAAGAAAATCTGCTGGGTGTATTTGTGTTGTCTAATGAAATAATGAGCTGAAGAGACATACCAGTCACTGGTCAAACCTGGGACCATGGAGGAACAGGCTACTCCACAGGAGCAGTCCAAGATGGATGGGTTTGGAAGAATGGTGTTTGATTCCTTACCCAATTTCAGTGTCTCTTTGGCTTATGCCTGCTCCTCTTTTCCAGGTTTTTGTGCATGTTATTTTGGCCACTCAAATACATCTTTGGTCTCCAGATAGTTGTGAATGGCAAGGAGAACCTCAGGACCAAGAAACCTTTCGTCCTTGTGTTGAATCACCAGACCTCTCTTGACTTTCTAAGTATGTAATGATCCTGCCTCCTGCTCCTGGCCCCAGTTATCTGGTACGGGGTGGTAGTAAGAAATCACAGGTACCACAGGTAGAGGGGCAAGATGGGCTGCTACATGGTCCATTACCAACTAGCCCCAAGCTAGGGCTGCTCTTCGGAGTGTTAGAGCCCAATAGGTATTTTCAAGCTAAACGAGCTTTATCCTTTCCAAGAGAATGATGATGAGAGTGTCTTAACCACAGCCGTGTCATAGCTGCTCTCATTCAGCATCAGCAATAGCCCTCCTCTAAGTGGGTGGTTGTGCCGGACACCTCAGAATCCCTTTCCCAGCGTGTTTCTGGCCCCGTGAAGCTGGACAACCACTGCAGGCATGGTGTGTCCCAGAACACAGGGCTGCAGCCCAGAATCTGGAGGAAACCTCAGTGCAGATAACAATTTGTTCTCTCCTTGTCCCTTTGCAGTGGTTGCAGAGATATTACCAAGGCGCTGCGTGCCCATTGCAAAAAAGGAAATCCTATACATGGGCACTTTTGGCCTCGCCTGCTGGCTTTCAGGAATCTTTTTCATCGACCGCAAGAAGAGGGAGGAGTCTATCGCTACCTTGACAGAGGTGGAACACTCCCTGCACAAAGAAAACGTGAGTGGAGAAACACTAGAAACTCATCACTTTGATGATCACACTCATCAACTTTGATGAGTCTCAAAAGGGCTGGGCACTGAGCAGAACAGCATAAAAACATCTCTGTTGGTTTCAGTGTGTTATACATCTATAAAACTCGTGAAGTGGAGGAATTAGATGTCTCCGCATGGTCAGGAGCAGACAAGTCAGTCCCAGGGATGTGCAGCTGTGCAGTGGTTTAGAATAGTGACTGAACTTCCCTCTTTCTCAATGTGTTCTCTCTTCTGCAGTTCAGTGTTTTGATCTTCCCTGAAGGAACTCGCAATCATGGTGGCTCCCTATTGCCCTTCAAACGTGGGGCCTTCCAGCTGGCCATGAAAGCCCAGGTGAGAGTCACCTTCCTCCTCTCCTTTGGGGTACAGTTTGCCTACCATGGTCCACCAGGGCTGTGTGGTTTCTTGTCCCTTTCTTCCCTTTGGATCAAGCATGCATCCAGAAGCCCAGCAAGAGCTTACAGATGGCCCAGGGGGGGCTTGTTTCTGGTACAGGGGGAAAAAACCTTCATGACTCAGCTTGGGAAAAATGTGGGAGGACCTTGACAGGAGACCTGGATCTGCCTGGGGAAGTTTCTGCTGAACAGACCTCTATGCATACTGATTTGGCAATTGTTGGCCAAGATACAGAGATGAAAGTGTAAAAACCAACAGTGAGGACATTGGGTGAGACAGTTAAGTGTTCTAATTATCCCTCTGAGTGCCTGCCATGCAGCTGACTGGGATAATGATCTGCAAGGTGCAGGATTCACCTAAGGACATGGGATCTGTTTTGGGAGAGGAGTTGGAAGATGTGTAAGATGCACTGTAGATTTGCCTCTCCTCCAGGTGCCCATTATTCCTGTCGTGATCTCTTCATACCACACCTTCTACAACCCGAAGGAGAAGAGATTTACACCAGGTAAGGATGACTTGGTGTGGAGGGTGGGCTGGGTGTTCGTGCAAATGAAGTCCTTGTAGGGAGCCATGAGGTGAGTGGGCAGAGGACCATGTGCGATGTGGAGGTAGCAGATGGACAATGACAGTGTCTGTCTTTGCAGGAGGGGATGGAATGGTACATCACAGGCATCACTTTTGCCTCTCCCTCTGGATTTCAATCATAGAATACTGAGTTGGAAAGGAGCATGCCCTCTTCTCTGTGAATCTCTTCTCTATGCGTCTGTTTTGCCTCCCCTGCATGGCTCTGCTGGCAGCGTTGCTAGCACACTCATTTCCTAGCACACGTGTAAGGACATGCAAGGAAGTTAAAAACACAACACTGACACTCCCCGGGTGGATGTCTACACAGGGAGCATCTTGTCTTCACCGGCCAGAACAAGGGCCACAGGGTGCAAGAGCAGAAGAGCATGATGACAGCTCCACAGTATTCTTCCTGTTTGCACCATTCCATTGCTAAGGTGCATCCCAGGAGGGGTCGGACAAACCTTGTCCAACCAGGGAGTCTTGGGCACAATTTCTCTCATCCCAGAACATGTTTCTGGAAGGAGGAGCTCTGGTGGAGTTGGTACACATAGATCAGAGCACAGCCAGTCTGGATGTGTTGCATTACAGACATCTCGGTCTCTTTGCTGTCATTCAGGCAGATCTTGAAGGCTTTCCACTGTGAAAAGTTATTCAATACGAGAGAGATGGGATTGTTCAGTCTGGAGAAGAGAAGGCTCAAGGGAGAAGTTAGAGCAGCTTCCAGTGCTGAAAGGGGCTCCAGGAAAGCTGGGGAGGTGCTCTTGAACAGCGAGTGCAGGGATAGGACAAGGGAGAACGGTTTTGAGCTGCAAGAGGGGAGACTGAGATGAGATCTTAGGGAGAAATGTTTTGCTGTGAGCGTGGGGAGGCCCTGGCCCAGGTTGCCCAGAGCAGTGGTGGCTGCCCCATCCCTGGAGGTGTTGACCAGGTTGGTTGGACAGGTCTTTGAGAAATCTGATGCAGTGGGAGGTGTCCCTGCCCATGGCAGGGTGTTGGAACTGGCTGGGCTGTGAGGTCCCTTCCGACTCAAACCATTGCATGATTCTATGATCCTACAAATCATTGCATTGAATATATTTGAGGAGAGATTAACTTGTTTCTGTATTTATAATTTTTGTGGTCTCTGTGGATGGGAAAATTCTGGTTTGAATTTTGGCTGTGTGCATCTGGGACACGGCTGGGCTGCTGCACAGTTCTTGGTGTGTGAAAGAGGGCATTTCCCTCCATTTCTTTCTTGTTCCTTTGTTTATACCGATTCCGCCTTATCTTCTCTTGTTCTGCTACACCATTCACACATTTCCTCCCAACACCTCTGACCCTCCTGTCTCACTGTTGCAGGGAAAAGCATCATCCAGATCCTGCCAGCAGTGGAGACCCTTGGCCTCGGCCCAGATGATGTTCCCAAGCTCACAGAGCAGGTCCGGGACTCCATGCTTACCACCTATCAGGGGATATCAGGAACGACAAACGGGGCTTCCCGTTAGCGATCCTATCTTCCAGCTCCAGCCGCATGTGTCATAGCTGAGAGGGAGGGCATGGCAACCACAAGAAGAAATCGGGACAACAATGAATTGCAGCCCTGCGACACCAGAGACAGGCAGAACATCCACAGAAGAAGAAAAGCTTGTAAGTGAAGGTGGTGCAACAGTTGCCATGTTCCTTCCAGAGAACTGTGCCTCCTGCATGGACAGATGCACCGTGGGTAGTGGGATATTTCTTTGTAATCATAATCCTGAGAACCGATCTCCACCTGGACCTCAGGCCGAGCTGGACCCTTCCTGTGAGCACCCTATAACCAACTTTTCCTATTCCAGACCAAAAAGATGGAGGATTTATGCCTGAGCCTCTGGCCATGCTGCCTGGGGAAGTGGTTGTCCTGAGACTGGAGGGCTGCCACGCTCCCCTAGAAGCGCAGGCAGGAGAAGGCACTGCCCCCTGCCTCTTCCCATGAGGTGGACTTGGGAGGTCCCTATGCTACGAGAAGGGAAAACCAAGGCAGCTTTGGGAGAGGGGAATTAAAGAGCTTACATGTGTCTGCAGGAGTTAGTGGTTTCCTTGTTTTTCTTAACCTTTCTTTTAAGAAAAGCAAGATTTTTCTTTAAATGCTTGGGAAGACCTTGAAAGTGTGAGGGGAACATGCCTGGGGACTCAGAAATTGGAGGAGGATGGCAGAAATGTGTTGCTTAACACCCCTGACATGCTCTGATAACCTCATGAGTTTTAACACAACCTTTGAGAGACATTTGGGATTGTCCAGCCTGGAGAAGAGAAGGATCCAGGGAGAAGCTGGAGCAGCTTCCAGTTCTAAAAAGGGCTCCACGAAAGCTTGGGAAGGGCTCTTGATCAGGGAGTGCTGGGATAGGATTAGGGGAATGTTTTTGAGCTGCAAGAGGGGAGACTGAGATGAGACCTTGGGGAGAAATATTTTGCTGTGAGGGTGGGGAGGCCCTGGCCCAGGTTGCCCAGAGCAGTGGTGGCTGCTCCATCCCTGGGGGTGTTGAAGGCCGGGCTGGATGCGGCTGGGAGCCCCTGATCCAGTGGGAGGTGTCCCAATCCATGGCATGGGGTTGGAACTGGATGATCTTTCAAGTCCCTTCCAACACAAACCATTCCATGATTCTATTATTCCATATATTACTCAGTCCAAACACACTCTGGCAGCTGCAGCTTCTGCTTTCTGAATATCCTTTGGGTTTACCCTGTCTTTGATGTGTCAGAGAATGGCATCTTGCCTTCCTCTGTCTGGGGTGACCAGAGCCTTTCCTCACTCCCAAGACTCTGGGGCCACTGGGATAGGCATGGTCCCCAGCCAGGGCCCTGGCAGCTCTGCAGGACCCTACGTGGGCAGTGTGGGCCACTGGGCTGAGGTGAGCAGGACCTTCCAGTACACCTCAAGATAGCAAAGCACACATGCAGGTACTATAGGCATGAGAATTTACCAAGCCATTATCAGAGAGGGACCAACTCCACCCAGAAGCTTCACTCGTGACTCTACTTTAGGCTGCCACCTTCTTTCTCCCAGTCTCTCTCTTCCCTCCTGATTGTACCCAGGAGAGGTGGAAACTTAATATGATATTTATTTGTTAGGTATTTATTGACTTAATACTGTCTAGGGAGTGATCATCCCAGCCAGGTGATCAATTCTTAGCTCTAATGGTTTACACATCAGCCAGGTTACAGTTTGTGGTTCTATGCTGATATATTTAGCTCTAGGCCATAGCCAATGAATGTTTTGGACATGTTTGACCTACCAGAATTGATGGCAAAAGTGGAGGATGTAGGTAATGTATATTATTAGCACCCAGCACACCCAAACACACACATGTTCACTCTAGGGTTTAAATAAAAGCTGTCTCTAGGCTCCAAAATCACAAAATCGTAGAATCTTTTAGTTGCAAAAGACCTTTGAGATCATTGAGTCCAACTGTACCTGTACAATACTAAACCAGATTCCTGAGGGATTTGACCACCTATCTTTACACCCCTCCAGGGGTGTAGACTCCATCACCTCCCTGGGCAGACTCTCCCAGTGCCTGAGAACCCTTTTGGTGAAGAAATTGTTCCTAAACCTCACTTGGCACAACTTGAACCCATTTCCTCTCATCCTATCACTTGTTACTCAGGAGAAGAGCCCAGCACCCACCTCACCACAACCTCCTTTCTGAGAGCCACAGAGCTCAATGAGGTCTCCCCTCAGCCTCCTCTTCTCCTGGCTGAACAGCCCCAGGGCCCTCAGCTGTTCCTCGTGACCCTTGTCCTCCAGCCCTTTCACCGTCTTCGTTGCCCTTCTCTGGACACACTCCAGTGTCTCAATGTCCTTCTCCAGTGTCTCCAGAGACTGAAATCTCACTCCTAAGTGGAAACAACTTGAATCATTTAAGATTTTGTGAAAAACAAGGTGGAAATAAGGAAAGTTTTGATTACGTTTACATGAACTGGCTAATTACTAATCAGGTACAAAGGATAAGGGATTTGATTTTGAAATGCAAGGCCACCAGCCTCGAGATTTGACACCCATTCAGGGTGGGAAGTAAAAAGTTGTGCCTTTAGAGGGTCTCAGGCACCCAGATCCTGACCAGCCCTTGCACACCTCTCAACTTGTTTTTAGTGCAACACATAACAAAATGCTACCAACCTGAAATGTGACATTATTGAATGCTTTTATAAATGAATGAAATAAAAATCACCGCACAGCAAAGAAAACAGCAGACACAGTTTTAAGCTCCTCTTGGGGCAATCACGTGCCAGGTTCAGTCAATTGCACTCAGCTGAGTATGAGTTATGGGCAGTGGTTTCCCAAGAGCAGCTCAGCACCACCATTAGGAGTTTCCAGCACTGGTCTGATGAGCAGGATCAGAAACTGTCAGAGAAGCAGAAAAAGTTACTGAGAAGCAGAAATTCTTTGCGGGACACTATATTTCTCCCCTCGTTTTTATCTGACTCCATAGCTTGAAACAGTCAGTGAGGAATGGGCAAATGAGTACCAGAGCACTCCTGTATCCTTGTATCTCTGCAGTGCTTCGCACCTTGTCAAAAGATCCCTACAGTGACCCAGCATCAGCCAGCTCTTCAGGTGAGTGGGTTTGGGGCAATTTCTTTACCCATGAAAAGGTTAAACTTCTTGAAATTGTGTTTTTAACACCCTGGGATTTCATTGTCTCTGGGTTGTGCAAACATAGTCTGACTTTCTCCCAGCCCCATGATAAAAGAGCCTCAGGAAGCAGCAGTTAATAAAAGCAATCAGGAAGCCACTAATATTGAGAGAGAAAGCGAGCATCAGCCGGACTTGGTTCCTAAAAAATGAGGTGAAATCACCAGAATTTAGCCTTTATAACAAGTGCAAATGTCTTCTTTAAACAGCAGCACTTGTCTCCAACACAGTCTATCAAACTCATTCAAGAACTGTAAGAGATGCTGTGTGGTTTGTGCCTTGCGGAAGGACAGAGTAAGTGATCCCGGGGTGTTGTGATCATCTATAAACAAGTTGCCAAAAGGAAAATTTTAAGGCAGTCCATTCTGCTCCGGTCATATTTTTCTTCTGCAAGTCTCTGCACGCCCTACACCATTTTCAACTGTGAGATCCCATGCCAAAACATATCAGGAGGACAAGGCTGGTGTCCACATCTCTATGAGGACACTATTTTACTGTCTTTCAGATGTGGTATATCATCTTCTCCGACTGTGTGTGTTAAACAATTGATGTGACAGATCATACAGGATCAAAACCCCACCAGATATCCAATAAAATCATTGAATCATGCAATGGTTTGGATTTGAAGGGACCTCAAAGCCCAGTTCCACCCCCTGCCATGGGCAGGGACACCTCCCACTGGATCAGGGGCTCCAAGCCCCATCCAATCTGGCCTGGAACCCCTCCAGGGATGGGGCAGCCACCACTGCTCTGGGCAACCTGGGCCAGGGCCTCCCCACCCTCACAGCAAAACATTTCTCCCTGAGATCTCACTTCAATCTCTGCTCTTTCAGCTTAAATGCTTTAGAGCTGTAGGGGAGGCAAAAGGATAACAGGGGCTTGGAGCAGGAAAATAAGAATTTGGAGCAGGTTAATTCTGACTGATTCCTTCATGGACACTCTTCTAGTGAAGTAAGACTCCCTTTGTCCTGGAATAAGGTGTTTACAGAAGGACACATTCACAAGGTCCCAAAAGGACTGGATTTTCAGGGATTCCCCTTCTAGTTGAAGAGGAGGAGGCAAGCAAATAAGGGATGATGAAGGTGATGGCTTACAAAGAGACCAGGCTAACAGTGGTGGCTGAGTGGGCATGAATGGATCCTCAAGGTCTTTTTAGGGGCAGAGTCACTGTGATGACCTCAGTTCTTTTATTTCTTTAGGCACAAAAGAGTCTGACCTTGTGGGGCAGTTATTCTTTTTGACAGACAACTGCATACCTGTTGTGCCACTCTCAGGCTCTTCTTCCCAGGGTGAGAGGTTGAGCGTTTCCATCTCGTGGCAGTCAAAAAAGTCACTGGGATAACTGTTGACCTTGAACACATCCCTGGGTATCTTTTTGATACGAGTGTTGTCACAGATCACTGCTGATAGTGTCGTCTTTCGCAGTGCGTTCAGCTGCTGCGGAGTGAAAATTCCTTGGTTTTCCCACCAGAACCTGCAATGATATTTTCAGAAGAAACTCAGAGTCTCCTTGAAGGAATTTGGTGCTAGCTACTTGCCAAGATGTGAATGTGACCAAGGTGAATGTGTGCTCAGATCCACCTTGATTCATCAGGCAGCAGGCACATGCCTTTAGAGGCAACTCCAGTGTGGTCATGTCTTCCACACAGCATCACCATCCTCCCATTTTGTACCCTTAGAGCAAATGTCACTTCAGGCAGAAACTATTGAAGATCGCCCACAGCCTGGGGAGCCTCATCTGCAAGGATCTGCAGGAATAGGCTGAAAAAAAGAGCTCTTTGACAACTAGGCTAACATCAAGGTGTGAGCCCTGCTGGGAGTACTGTGTTGGAGGTGGGCTGGATTAGTTTGTTGCATGAAATCCTGGCGTTTTTCCCCTAACAAATGCTCCCTACCTGTCCCCATCACGCAGGTTCCTGAACTGGGTGCCAATGATGCAGGCCAGGAGGGGTCCAACCCTGCCGCGGGGAACAAAGGGTTCTGCAACTGCCCCAATCCAGACGTCAATATTTTCTGGTGTCCCATACAGGTCCATGAACTTCTTGGCCAGTTTGGAATTGCCTAGCACCTCAGAGAATTCTTCTAAGTTCTGAGGCTGGGAGAGCCCACAGAAGCGCCTCCAGGCATTGTAACCTGCAAAAGCAGGAATAGCAGCTGATAAGGACCCATGACTCCCTACCATCTGCCTACAACCAGAAGCTAGACAGATCCATTGGCCCATAAACTGTACCTGCTTCTTTTCATGGCATTAAAGGATCTGGAAAACGCTATTGTCTAAATAGAGTCAACAGTCACATTTTTAAAAACTCTTTTTGTATGCACACACTGAACTAGCAGCTTGAGTTGTCCTTGCACACAAATACAGGTTCATCACACCCTATCCGTTGGAGCTACCTAGTGCACCAGTGCTTGCAGTTTGGAGAGGCGACATTTCTAGGATCAAAGTCCTAGAGAAGAGCAACATTTGGTTGTGTTGAACCCAAGAGCACACATTCTTCTCTAGGGCCTGGGGGCAATCATACCCGTGGGTGAAAGCCACTCCTGCTCTGAGCTCTGGGTTGACTGAAGACACAAAATACGCGTTATGGGCAAAGAACAAAGCACAGATGGTCTTTTCTGCCCACGTGAAAGCTGAACGTAGTTGTTTGTGTCTGTACCTTCTGTATTCCACATGATGTCTCTTTGCAACACATCACTATTTCTATTCCTCTTTATTACATTAACCCAACAATAATTTTTTCTTCCCAAGCCTTTTGTCTTTGTCTTAAATCCCTCAGAAAAAAAAATCTTTATAATACAGAAACCTTTATTTCCCTGAGCGACACTGTTTATCCATCTTGCGCCCTCAAATATGTTTCTTCCCACTGCTATGGAAAAAGCTTAGTATATTCATGGAACCACCACAGACAGCAAAAGGAAGAAGAGTATTGTTCATAGGAGATGTGGACTCATGTCTCTTTACCTGGAAGGCCATGGTCTCTTCCCCGTTGCATGTTCAGGGCTGCTAGATCCAGACCCATTACCTCCGTCTGCTCAAAAAGGTGGTTCTGGAGCTCCTCCACAAGCAGCTGATTCTGCTTCCCCAGTTTGGCATGGTCAACCATCATGCCCCGTATCAGTGGGTCAATGCCACCTGCATTCATTGCAAATTAGGAGAAGACCTTTTGTACCAGGTTCCAGCTTTGATGCTCCATTTTGTGCAGCTGCATGAGATGTTGTCTCTCCTCTGGGCTGTGTGGGGTTCACCTTACTCCTTATTTCCATTTCAAGGTACTAGTGCATATGTACATACCTGCATATATCAGGAGATGAAGCCTCCCTCTGGATGAGGCCTCCAACTGGATTCCCCACCCTTCCCCATCTCCATCCCTCAACCTTGCTCTCCTGCAGCCCCAAACCCACTTGTTGCCCACCTGGACATCCAGGTCACTTTCTGCTGAACTGCTCCTTAGCCTGGCAGTCCCCAACTTGTCCTGATACAATCATGGAACGGTTTAGGTTGGAAGGGACCTCATAGCCCATCCAGTCCCACACCCTGCCATAGGCAGGGACACCTCCCGGTGGATCAGGTTGCTCAAAGCCCCATCCAACCTGGCCTTGAACACCTCCAGGGACAGGGCAGCCACAGCATCTCTGGGCAACCTGTTTCATGAGGTTCCATCCAAGGTTTAGGTTTTGCAATTGGTTTTGTTTATAATTACCTATTAATTGACAAATATTTACTAAAACATTAAATAGAATGATAGAATTCATTCATGTCTCTTTGTCTATGTCTTTCTCATAGCCATTAAGACAGTATTAGTAAAATACAGGAAAATTGGCTGCATGTGTGTATTTTGGAAAGTTTTCCATAATTCAATAACTCATTTAGGAAGAGACATTTGTCTTGGAAAGATTCCTGTCCACAGATTCAGCTGCAAAAGAGCAGGATCCTGTAACTTCCTTTAGAGCGCAAAGAGACCAGCACCACTAGGAAGCAATCGTGCTGTCTTAGCTCAGTTTGATTGAGCCTACCCTCTGGCAATGCCTGCTAATTGCAGAGGGGTAGAACAGCTCAGATTGACCTAAATTTTGTTTTGATGATGTTTGGTGCCACGAGTCTCGTTCCTCCTGTAACAGGACGAGCAGTTCCCCTGTTTGTAGGCAATGCTTTCACTGCTGGATCTCGCTGAGTTGAGAGATGCACAGTGATCCATGAAGGATATTTAGCCTGTTACGTGGTCTGGTTATTTATGGACGTAAATGCAATTGTCGTGCAATGAACTGAGGAAGACAACATTGAAAAACTGTGCGTAAGAAACTACAGAACTGTATGTTCAGATGAAAAACCCTGCTGCAGTGCAGCTGCTTCTGCGGGAGTTGGTGCTTGATAACATTCAGTGTTTGGAGGCTCCTTTGCCTGAGTGCACTGCAGAACCAGTGTTAGTCTGTGCTTGGTGACCATTCCGCAGTGCTGTCCTGCTGCCCCATGGTCAGCAGCCCACTAACGTGCCTGCAGCCCCTTGGGCAGACATGTTCTGAGCACGTTCCGAGCTGAATGGTGCTGTAATTTGTGTAAGGCCACTTAAGTAGATGGAGCTAAAGCCAGTTTTGGAGTCTGGGCTGATGTGCCTGGCCAGCTAACCTCCACCTGAGCATCTGGTCCACCTGACTAGACCAGGGCTGCTGGCTGCCCCACATTCTTACCTTCCATTACAATTCTCCATGGAGCGCAGAAGGTCAAATGAAGAGGGACATTGGAGAACGAACCCAAAGGCTGGAAATTGTCATCCAGACGGGATACAAAAGGCCTTACTGATGTGTGACCAAATCGGAACGCCAGGGAAAACACATTTGAGACTGTCGGATCCACATCCTCATCATAGCCAGCATATGGAGGGATCCACTTGCTGGTCTCCTCCGCCAGCACAAGCGGGAGGTAATCCCTGTATGTTATTATCTGAAAGAGCCCAAAAGCAGAGCAAGTTGCCAGCAGCTGTAGGAGAAATGCCATCAAAGTAGAGTGCAGAACACGGACACAGACTGGCTGTCCCAGAGCAGAGTTCATTAAGATCTTCAGAAGAGAGATCTGTAGCAACAATATGAGTATGACAAAATATATTGAAATTATTATTATAATAAATATTTCATAAATCGGTAAAATAATGAATGAAAAAGCTCTGGATACCCACACTGTCACAGATAGACCATCCTTATTCACAATTTTTGAAGCTCACATGTAACTTCACTAGAGCTGCAAAACATCGTTTTCCTCCTTTCCCTGGAAGAAAAACCATTCTTAAGCATGCAGCTGATAAACAGCAAGCAGTGAGCGGTACCTGGATTACAGCTGCTACAATTTTCCGACTCTCTTGGTAAAGCTTTTCCCCATCCCAGTGAGGGTTTAATCTCCTCAACTCTGTAACAAGGCGGTTGTGTTCCCGTAGGAAGATGGTGTGCAGTGCAGACAGACCCAGGTTCTCAGTTACTCGTTTGTCACCTGTACATGAAAAAAAATTAGGAATTTTGCAAATAGTTTCTTACTTTTGCAGCAGGGCTTTCTGTTAGCACAAATGAGGAACAACTGATGGTCAGTGTTACGGGTGGTAATGCTCATTGTTAAGGTTCCAAGCTGTCATTGTTCACAGTTTGGGTTGGAAGGGACCTCAAAGCCCATCCAGTCCCACTCCCTGCCATGGGCAGGGACACCTCCCACTGGATCAGGGGCTCCAAGCTCCATCCAACCTGGCCTGGAACCCCTCCAGGGATGGGGCAGCCACCACTGCTCTGGGCAACCTGGGCCAGGGCCTCCCCACCCTCAGAGCAAAACATTTCTCCCTAAGATCTCATCTCAATCTCCTCTCTTTCGGCTTAAAATCAAATTACTCAATTCTCCCTGGTACCACATTCTAATTTTTTATTCTTTCATAGATCCCAACTTGCATCGGAAGCCAAGTCTGGAAGTTTGTCTGAAATTTAAACAAACCGATGACTCAAAACGCAGAACCTTTTAGGAGGGGAAGTGAGCCATTACTGGCACATTAATTATGAGTCCATGATTAAGAACTTTTAATTGTCAGGAGGGCCCCAGTTTACATGATCACATCGTGCAGGGCCTTGTACAAACATAAAGACACATCAGACACCTGATTATAATGACCCTTCTTGACTTTATGGACCACTGAAAACTACCCCACAGATTGAATCGTGGAATCATTAAGGTTGGAAAAGCCCTCTCAGCTCATCCAGTCCAACCATCAGCCCAACCCCACTGTGCCTGTTAAACCATGTCCCCAAGTGCTACATCTACACATTTTTTGAACACGCCGATGCACCTTACCTGCTTTAAAGCAAGGGATGTTCATGCTCTTGTTAGTGAGGACACAAACACTTTTTGTTTTGTTCTCAAAGGGCAATAATTCCAGCCCTGCATCTGTAAAATTCTGGTTCACAGCCATCAAACCCAGGAAGTTTGTCATGTTTCTAATACTCTTTGCCACAGAGTCTTCACTGCCGTACACTGTGCTGGCATCAATGAAGGAGCTGACGGCATTGATCTGCTCACGAGTAAATGTCCTGGGATTGCACACAGATGCTGATTGGATGAACGGCATGCAAGAGTTGGACCTCAGCATCCGTGGGTCATCAGGAGGGAACTAGAACAAACAAATAGAAGTGATAGTTCAGAAATTCATGTGGGTTTATTTTTACCATCTTAGGATAGCGTGGGGTGGAGGGAAGGTCAAGGGACCTTAATCGGGAAGCAAGGGGTCCTGAAGGCACAATCAGTCTCACAGTGAAGCTCCAGGCTGGCTCCTGCACCACTGGAAGGAGCTAAGTCTACGTCGTGGTTGACCCACTGGCCCCAATGCATGAAGACAAGAGAGAGCTCTTGATCTTGAGTGATGTTCTCATTGGCCGTGTGAGCAATTTCATTCGACACTTTTCGAACCTGCAGAAAATCAAAATGAAAATGTGTGTGAATATCTGTACCGTGGTGAATTTATCTCTTAGTAGAAGACCCACTGTGAGATCACACATAAGATGATCTTAGAGGAGCTCCTATGAATTAATTATGGCAATAAACAGACCCATGCTATGCCCCAGCTCCACTGAAACAGATGTGACAAGTCATGACTCCACAACCATTCAGCCAAGCCCAGCTTCATGGAAAGGCTTTTACAGCCAAAACTGAGGTATATGCACATATCCAGAAAGTCAACAAGGTGGCTGAGGAGCACCCAGACGTTATGGCTTGTATAAACATCCCAGTGTGCCTGAGCACACTGGGGTGTTGCCTGCACCCGAACTTTGGGTGCACACTTCTGAAAAGGCTGGCTTGTCCATGCTTTGCTTAGTGAAGTACTCAGAGGCTTTCTTCCTCATTCGCTGGCCAGGTGAGGGAGGGGATTGTCCAGCTCTGCTTCGCACTGGGGCAGCCCCACCTTGAGCACGGGGGGGGGGGCAGTTCTGAGCACCACAGGATAAAAGGGATCTAAAGGCACTGGAGAGCATCCAGAGGGCACGGAGTTGGTGAAGGGTTTGTAGGGGAAGAGTGTGAGGAACGGCTGAAGTCCCTGGGTCTGTTCAGCCTGGAGAAGAGGAGGCTGAGGGGAGACCTCATCACGCTCTGCAGCTTCCTCACATTGGGAGGAGGAGGAGCAGGCGCTGAGCTCTTCTCTCTGGTGACCAAGGACAGGAGCCGAGGGAATGGCAGGAAGCTGTGCCAGGGGAGGGTTAGGTTGGACATGAGGAAAAGGTTCTTCCCCAGAGGGTGGTGGATCCCTGGAACAGCTCCCAGGGAAGCAATCTCGGCACCAACGCTGACAATATTCCAGAAGTGTTTGGTCAATGCCCTCAGCCTCACGGTGTGATTGTTGGGTTTGTCCTGTGCAGGGACAGGAGTTGGACTCGATGAGCCTTGTGGGTCCCTTCCAACTCAGGCCAATCATGATTCTGTGTTTGTCTCCAATGAAAAAATGCCACCCCAAACCATAGCTCAGTTGTAGAATCCAAGTCTCAAATTGGGACCTGAGATCAGAGGAGAGGATCAACTTTACATGTTGCTACAGTTTCATTTCTGATGGATGCAGTGAGGGCAGTATCCACTGCTGTTATCTGGAGAAGAGCAGCTCTCACCAGCGGGAGTGGAAATCCATTGTATAGCTTCCCTTCACTTGCTCCTCGGGGAACAGACTCTCCATCTTCATATGCTGCTGGAAGCCAGCGAGCAAATGCACGATTTGAGGACCCCAGCTCAGGATGCTTCCTGGAGCACCACAATAAAAGCAAACAGCAGTGTTATTTCAGAAGCAAACAGGCTTGTACCCAGTAACATTTTTCACATTTTTCACATCCCTTAATTCCACATCTGATTACTCTGCTAACAGAGCTGACAGACAGAAAACATTGATAGGTAAATAACACCAAGATTATTATTGCAGAGAAAAATGAACTTTGACATGAAGAGATTCTTCATGTCATTATATGAATTTTATTTGGCAATTTAAATCTCTGTAGCACCTCTGTTTCTACTGCTGCTCCACATGAAATCACAGTAGGGCCATCACCAATGATCAGGGTGGCCATACTCTTGTCCAGTTGAGACCTGGAATCTTCCAAGCATGAAGATCCTGCACCTCTATAGGGACCTGTGCCAAGATAGCACCTTCAGGAAGTTTTTCCCCATATCAACATGTAAAACCTCTCAAACTACAATCTCCAGCTGTGGCCACTTGTTCTATTGTCTCATCTTACAGAAGAATTTGATCATGAAACTCAGCAGCAATTGTTAAGAACAACAATGATTACGGTTGAGCCGCTGAGCTGTGACCCTAAAGACAGAAATACAGGTTATTTAGGGGAAACCACCTACTGAATATCAGCAGCTTTCTGTGTTTAATCTCTAAAATCTATAAAACCTAGATAATAATCGACAAGAGTTAGACTCAGAATTCACAGCAGCTGGGAAATAAGAGTGTGCCCTAGAACAGCTGACACAATTGCATCCAAAGTTAAGAGTCCGGTACCATCACAGCTCTGGTTTTGATTGTTCTTACTGTCCTTGCAGGCAAAGTTCTGTAAAATATTCAAGCGCTGCCTCGTGGTGTTTGGCTCAAGCTGAGCAAGATCCTTGGAAAGATGTGAACATAACAGAGTCCTTTCGGTACCAAGAACCTCACACTCTCCCTTGGCAGCCCAGGAAATAAGGAAACTCAGCCTGGTTGCTGATGTCCCTGGGGAGCTGAAGTCTCTGGGGGCACTGGATGAATGTACAGACTGACTGTGACCCTGCACGGTGAGGGAGATCTCCCTGCATGAGCAGTGTAGAGCTGTGCTATTGCTTCACATCTGGCATATCTGTTTTAGGTCAGATGCACATCAGACACAAGGTCTCCTCAGACTCAGACGCTGGAGATAATGTGCCAGGCAGCTCTGCGCAGAACAGGACAGCAAGCCTTCGTTTCCAAGTATTATCCTAGAAACTTTTCAATCTTCTATTACAAAAAAAAAATAACTAAAAAGGAAAGAAATAAATGTGTAGTCCTGGGTTTGGACCGGGGGAAGCTCTACACAAAAAGCTGAAGAATTTTTTTTTTTCCCGCATTAAGGTTAGACACTATTAGAATAAGCCAAGAATTAAACTCTCATTTACTTCTCTTCCCTAGGCATCACCACAGTGTGGATTTCGGCAGCCACACAGATACAGTGAGAGCTTTGTGGTCTTATATGAACCAGGCACCAAATCTAGTCAAAGGATCCTAGAATCATGGAATGGTTTGAGTTGGAAAGGGACTTCAAAGCCCAGCCACTTCCAACCCCCTGTCCTGGGCAGGGACACCTCCCACTGAATCAGGGGCTCCAAGCCCCATCCAACCTGGCCTGGAACACCTCCAGGGATGGGGCAGCCCCCACTGCTCTGGGCAACCTGGGCCAGGGCCTCCCCACCCTCATTGTGAATAGTTTCTTCCTAATGTCCAATCTAAATCTCCCATCTTGCAGCTCAAAACCATTTCCCCTAATCCTGTCCCTGCTCTCCCTGATCCAGAGCCCCTCCCCAGCTTTTCTGGATCCCCTTTCAGTGCTGGAAGATGCTCAAAGTTCTCCCCACAGCCTTCTCTTCTCCAGGCTGGACAGCCCCAACTCTCCCAGCCTGTCCTCGTACAGGAGGTGCTTCAACCCTTACATCATCTCCGTGGCTGCCTCTGGACTCGCCCCAACACCTCCAGGGATGGGGCAGCCACCACTGCTCTGGGCAACCTGGGCCAGGACCTCCCCACCCTCACAGCAAAACATTTCTCCCTAAGATCTCATCTCAATCTCCCCTCTTGCAGCTCTAAATCATTCCCCTTATCCCGTCCCTGCCCTCCCTGATAAAAAGCTCTTCCCCAGCTTTCCTGGAGTCCCTTTCAGTACTGGAAGGTCGCTATAAGGTCTCTCCACAGCCTTCTCTTCTCCAGACTGAACAACCCCAACTCCCTCAGCCTGTTCTCGTACAGGAGGTGCTCCAGCCCTCGGATCATCTCCATGGCCTCCTCTGGCCTCACTCCAACAGCTCCATGTCCTTCCTGTGCTGAGGACTCCAGAACTGGACACAGGCTCCAGGTGGGGTCTCACCAGAGCAGAGCAGAGGGGCAGAATCCCCTCCCTCCCTGCTGGTCCCACTGCTCTGGATTCAGCCCAGGACGCGGTTGGTTTCTGGGCTGTGAGAACAAGTTGTCGCCTCCTGTTGAGCTTCTCATCCCCCAGCACCCCAAGTCTTTCTCCTCAGGGCTGCTCCCGATCCATTCTCCATCCAGCCCGTGTTTGTGCTTGGAATTGCCCCAACCCACCAGGTACAGGACCTTGCACTTGGTCTTGTTGAGCTATATTCACAGTACCCATGAAACCTCTGTTTTTAAGTATCTTGCTTGTGTAGTCAGTCCAAGACAGTTGGAAATCTGAAATTAGATAGTCATTGTACTCATCACACTCAGAGCACCAAGTCTCCTTTGGCCAAGGAATTTTAGCACTGTCCATGACCCAGATGAGATTTCCTGCAGCCTGATGCTGAGAGGGAGGCTGGCCGTGATAGTCCCAAAATCTGCTTTCCTCAGCCTTTCCCCTTAGTCCAGCCAAGAAGTCCTCTCCTTTATCGGAAGCAGCACATGAAGGGCAATGCACTCAAATCTGAATTTACCAAGAAATTACAACTTTTTTTTCCTGCCAGGCATAGGTAGAAATGAAACATCTGTTCTAGGCATTGCTAGAATGAGCATTTCATTCTTCTTGCTTTGTTGGAAAGAGCTTAATAAAACAACCATGAGCCACCTGTCCGGGTCAATGTGCAGACTGGAGACTTTCCTTGCACAAACACAACTCCTACCTGTTGTTGCACTCCCCAGTGCTGGTTCGGTACATGTCATGCTCCGGGCATTTAATGGAACGAGTCTGATAGTCACAGCCAGTTTCTTTGGAAATCATGTCCTTCTGTTTTCTGTCTAGTAGGTCTGCAAAAGAAACCATACAAAACACTTACTCTTACTCATTTTTACTTATCTTCCAGTGCAGAAAGAGGCTCCAGGAAAGCTGGGGAGGGGCACTTGATCAGGGAGTGCAGGAACAGGATGAAGGGAAATGGTTTTGAGCTGCAGCAGGGGAGATTGGGATGAGAGTTTAGGGAGAAATGTTTTGCAGTGAGGGTGGGGAGGCCCTGGCCCAGGGTGCCCAGAGCAGTGGTGGCTGCCCCATCCCTGGAGGGGTTCAGGGCCAGGTTGGATGGGGCTTGGAGCCCCTGATCCAGTGGGAGGTGTCCCTGCCCATGGCAGGGGGTGGAACTGGATGGGCTTTGAGGTCCTTTCCAACCCAAACCCATTCTATGATTCTAGGTCAATGTTTGAGTCAGGGCTGTGGATATTTAGCATCTGAAATAGAATTTGATGTCTGAAATACTTCGTTGATCCTCTGTCACCTCTGGTCTAGGGAAACTGGGTTGGCATGGAACAACTTTCCAGGGGAACACGGGGTGCAGGACTCCCAGCCACATTCTACCCTAGGCTGGGGATATAAATCATGGTCCTGCAGAGTGGCCCAACCTGAGCAGGTGTGGACGATGACCAGAAGTAAAAGTTCTCAGGAGTCAGAGTCTCCTGGCATTCAGCACATCTTGTCCCAGGTTTATCACACTTATTGTCAGGATGCTTTTACCATCAAAGCTATGAGCCAGGCCCTGCCAAAGGTGGTGATTAAGACACCAGACCGTCTGGTCTGCCTCTGAGCATGCTTAAAGGAGAAGTGTCCTATCAGCAGTGTTTTGCAGATCTGCTCTCCGACTTTCCTGCTGTGGAAGATTTTCTGCTGTTAGTTGTTCGTAAGAAATTTTGATCTATCCCACATTACCTGTAACATTGAACCTCCTTTTCCCAGATTGCTGCAGCTTTTTTTTGAGGAGATTCAAAGTCGTTTCCATGTAGTCAGCAGCACGGATGGCAGATCTGGTTGTTCCTACTGGGTCTTTTAAGTGCTTCAGGAAATCCATCGGGTTGGCAACATTTTCCTCTAGTTTTGTCTTTAAGCTGAACATAAAAGAGTTCCATGAAGCAGCTTCTCTGACATCAGACCTCCTCTATCCTGCTGAGCTGAGTGCTCTGAGATGTGACAGCACCACTGGGTCCCAGGCAGGCTCTGCTCACCAAGGACAAGCTGGCCACTCATCAGCTTTGCACATCATCTCAGACAGGTTTTGGCAATCATTTCATTGTGATCCCCTGCTTCAAGTCTGCATTATGTCCTTGTCACAATGAATGTTATTCTATCATGTGTAAAGCTAGATCAGTGGAAAACTGAGTTAGAATCACAGAATGTCCTGAGTCGGAAGGGACCCGCTAAGATCATTGAGTCCAACTCCTGTCCCTGCACAAGACAACCCCAAATGGATGAATGTTTACCTTTAGTATGTCATAAGCGATATTCTGTGACCAGAGAGATAACCTCGGTCCTGTCACATCTCTCCCTGCTCCCATGACTCTTTCTTGCACGATAAAAAAGCTTCCATAAGGTCAGTGGAGAGAGAATCCTACCCAGAGCATCCTACTACCTGGAACCAGCCTTCAGGGAAAATACATGAAGGGATGCCTGTGGTTTGACTTCCTCTGAGACTTTGTGACAGGGTGCTCATCTGCACAACTGCCTTATGGCTGTGGGTCTTTTGGAGAGAGGCAGAACTTCAGTTGCTGGGAGGGGACTCGACTTGTGCCTGGTGTGCGCATACCATGGACTACTGAGAGGTGTAGGTGAGAAGAGTGATGAAAGGTGTGGGTGATGAAAGGTGGCCTTGGGACTGAGATGGGACACAAAAAAACCAGCCAAACAGGGCCAAACAACCTCTCCTACTATGACAAGGAGAACCCTTTGAACAAAGGCATTTCCGTAATACGTATGCATTGGAAAACAGAAGAAACACACGTGTATCTCCTCTTACATCCTAATAACATAGTGGCCTTCATACGAAAAGGACTCACCTTCTTCGAGCATCTAAATATGCTGTGTCTACCAGCTGCCTGGCTTCACTGATGCTGCTCCGAAGAGATGAGTCTGAGAGCACCTCTGAGTCCTCTGCTAGAAAGAAAAAGCAGAACTCGAGGATACTTTGTGATGTGCAACACGAGGTACACACTGCAGCCCATTGCTGGATGCTGAGGTAAGCTGATTCGCTTTACATGCAGTCCCCACTGGGTGTTCAGTGCTACCTGGATACCTTCATCTGAGCTTCTCTTGCTCATCTGCATCAACTCATTACTGAGGTCTTGAAAGCCACAGGACAAGAAATGACATGGTAGATCATCCAGTTCACAGAACTGGTTCTGATGGCTTTGGGTGAGTTTTAGGGAGTTATTTTGTACCCTCTATGAAGATATTCTTCCCTGTAAGAAGGGGAATGTGTGGAAGAACATTATCTCTGATCCAGTTCCCTTATCATAAAGTGATGATCATATGCTTGGAAGATCTGTTGGTTAAACTGGCAATTTCCTTAGACATTGACTTCACTGTCAGGTGGTCAAATACCAGATATTTCACATTTATCTTAGAGCTATATCTAACCAGGAGTTCAGTCTGTGGTTTGACTCACATTTTTTCAAGCACAATAGCAGCCAAAGGAGAAAATGAAACTTACTCTTTAATGACGAGCCCATTGCACCAACTAAGCAGAGAGCGATGATGGATCCCAAGAGGGTCGTTCTTGGGTTGATGCCTAGAGAGAAATGCAATGTAAATCTTCTGAATGGACAGGGCTTTGCTGAAACATCAAAAGGTACTGACACTCCATCCCTGGAGGTGCTCAATGCCAGGCTGGATGGGGCTTGGAGCAACCTAATCCAATGGGAGGTGTCCCTGCCCATGGCAGGGGGTTGGAACTGAATGGGGTTTAAGGTCCCTTCCCACCCAAGTCATCCTATGATTTCTTCCAGGATCTAGGAATAAAATCCATCATTCCTTACTCAGCTCCATAGGTGGGACTTGGCTCATGAGGACTGTAGCTACAGGTATTGGCAGGACACAGTGACAGCCCTGTGATTTGGGGTGTCAGTAAAAGGGGCTGAGTAACTGCCAAGGAGGAGGCAGCCAAGTACTGTCCAGGCTCCTCAGATGAAGACTATTGGGAAGGTGAACTGCAAGAGGGCAGTGTTCTGGTGTCCTACCATTTGGAGGTTCCTTCTTGAGTGGCCAGTATAAAGGTTAGACCTCATACATCCTTCTCAGCCTTGTCACTGAGCAAAACACACTGCTGTGTCTAGCACTGGACCTCCAGTCTCCAATCATATTTTTAGTTTTTAGGCTCCCTAAAGTTTATCTCTATTTCTTTTTCACATTAACGCTAGAAATGTGTATTATTTAGTGTCATCAGTGTTATCCACAAAGGCACAGCACTTTCCCAGAAAGGAGGGCTTTAACCAAAAGGTTACAATTGGATATCTTTTACTTACTTAGTCAACATTTTAACTGTTTAGAACAAGAAAGACAAAATTTGGAAGAGATAAGGAGTTTCTCACAGTAGGATAGGCTATCTTACACATACAGTCTTGTGGAAATTCTTCAACTGCTTTCACCAGGGTTGAAGGATGCTTCATCCTTGCAATCTTATGCTGTTACAAGAGGCAGAAAAGCTGTCTTTTCTTTCTTAGCAAATGTATTTCACATAGGAGGGAGAAGGAAGCATGAAGGACCACCAGCTCCTAGCACTCTACTCTGCCTCCTCACCTCCTTGGGCTCACTTAGGGAACACACCAAGATCCACACCAGCAATATCAAAGCAGTTAAATGTAGTTATAAAATTAAAAAGCACTGCTCTTACCTGCCATCCCTGCAGAGCTGGTGAGGCTGGGAACAAGCCAGCCCTTTATAGCACCTGCGCCAGGGCAGAAATTAGCACTGGGTCTGACCTGGGTGTGGCCCAAAAGGGAGAAATTGGGACCAGTTTGAGCCAAGAGGAAACAACCGCTGTTTTGCTTTCTGGATTAAGCACCAAGGTGCTCACTTCTCCATTCCTGCTCAGTAAACGGTGGCTTCCTTTTTGACAAATCTGGAAAAAAAAAAGATGAATAAAGGCACAGAATTCTTTCCTGCAAGTGAAAGAGATTGGCTTCATTTTATGATGGTAAGAGAAGATGGTAGAATTTTGCTTCTCTTTCCTTCGTGGTTGACATGTCTGATGGTTTGGGAAGCTGGAAATGGGTGACTTTGCAACCATGCATTTGTGGAGTACACCAAGGTCCAAATGGTGGACCTGCCAAAATGTGTATCCAGGAAACACAGAATCATGGTATCATGGAATCACTAAGGTTGGAAAAGACCTCTAAGCTCATCCAGCCCAACCTCACCATGCCTGTTAAACCATTTCCCCAAGTGCCATGGCCACACAGCTTTTGACCCCTCCCCAGGGTTGGAGACTCCACCACTGCCCTGGGCAGCCCCTGCCAGGGCTTCACTACTCTGTCAGTAGAGAATTTTTTCCCAATACCCAATCTAACCTCCCCTGGCACAACTTGAGTCTGTTTCCTCTTGTCCTATCACCTGTCGCTTGGGAGAAGAGACCAGCACCCACCTCACCACAACCTCCTTCCAGGCAGTTGTAGACAGTGATGAGGTCTCCCTTGAGCCTTCTCTTCTCCAGGATAAACAGCCCCAGATCCCTCAGTCACTCCCAGAACCCCTGGGCTGCAGACCCTTCCCCAGCTCTGTTCCATCTCCAGGCACACTCCAGACCCTCAATTGGAGGGTGAAGGGGCCCAAAACTGAACCCAGGATTCAAGGTGTGTCCTCACTAGCACTGAGGCCAGGAGGACGATCCTTTCCCTGCTCCTGCTGGCCACACCATGGCTGATCTAAGCTAGGATACTGTTGGCCTTCTTGGAAAACCAAAGTTTTCTCTCATTTAAAATGTCTCAATGAAATGGTTTGTATAATTAAACACCAGTCAGATTACCAGTGATTTGGAAGCACATGTGAAATAACTGCTGGTCACTGTGATGGCAAAGCCTGGACAAAGAGCAAGGCAGCTGCACAGAGCAAGCTCGAGTTGCCTCCAGTAAAACCAACTCATATTAATATGGATAATCACAAAGTTATGTCCATATAAGTAAGAAGAGGCCAGAGGCACAAAATCATCAAATCATAGAATCGTTTGGTTCGGAAGGGACCTCAAAACCCATCCAGTTCCAATCCCCTTCCATGGGCAGAGACACCTTCATATCAGGTTCCTCGTGGGAGATTCCATCCTGAAATAGGCAGAAAGGAATGTAGCGTTGGGTCAGTTGAGCACTTCACCTTAGATTACACCAGCTACACTGTCGGGAAGAGGGTTGTGCTTCAGTGGGCAAACAGGAAGGTAGAAGAGATAATTTAATTCTTTGCTATCAGTCAGGCTGATCTCAAAGACAATGCTGACTTCTTGCTGGTAATCATCCACATTAATCTCACCAGGATAGGTAGCCAGTCCTTCCTGCTGTTCAAATATTGTCACATTTCTTATTAAGCCAAAACAAATAAAAAGAAAAGATGAGAAAGGAAACTGATAACAAACACGTATCATTTCGGATATGGGAAAAAAGGGTTTGTGAAGGTCAGGTTGGTGTTCAAGACCAGGTTGGATGAGGCTTTGAGCAACCTGATCCAGTCGAAGGTAGTCCCTGACCATGAAAGAGGGGTTGGAACTGGATGAGCTTTGAGGTCCCTTCTGACCCAAACCATTCTGTGATTCCATGAAATATGACATCAGTATCACTTCCCTAAAGAGAAATCCAAACCCAAAAGCAAAAGCAACCTCAAAAGTGACAAGGTCTCCCTCCCCTCAGCCTCCTCTTCTCCAGGATAAACAGCCTTGAGTCCCTTAGCCCAACCCAGAACCCCTGGGCTCCAGACCGTTCCCCAGCTCCGCTCCCTTCTCCAGATGTACTCCAGCCCCTCAATGTCCTTCTTGGAGCGAGGGGCCCAAAACTGAACCCAGGGTTCGAGGCATGGCCTCACCAGCACAAAGTCCAGGGTCATCTACCAAACCTACTCAGCAGCAAGTTCCTCCGTCAGATCTGCTCTCTGATTGATCAGAATTTTCAGATTTCTTCTCGTTCAGGTTCCTGATATGACATCACTTCTCAGCATTGCTATCTAGACTGCAGGTCATGATCTGTAAATCCTAGAGTAAATCTAGCAACCTGTAGCTATGTGCCCAATGATGATGTTTGCTAAATATGCGATTAAGCATTAGCTGTAGGAAAAAGATTATTAAACTTAAGCAACACAAAAGAAGAAAGAGCTGATTATTCCATTCCTTATTTCCCAACCTAATGGCAAAAAGCAACTTCATCCACTTCCTTGCTCGACATGCCTCTGGTTTTCCTGCAAGGTCTTTCAGTGCCCATTTTCGTGACAGAGACTCAGCTATGCTAGTAAAATGCAGGCGTGAACCACAAGCTTTCAAAGCTGCTTCTTCACCTGCTAATGGCACCTTTTCCCTCTATTTCAAACTATGGATTCATTTGCACACTACTGAAAGCCAACAGCCTGGACAAGCCAAAACTGTCCTTGTCCAGGGCATAGTGGCATGGAAGAACCACTCCAGGTTTACAGAACTATGCTGAATGCATCTCCTGGCATGCATGCATGCCAGGATGTAACTGGCACTGGTGGGTTAGACAATCCAAGCACCAGTCATTTGGGAATGAACACTATTCCCCTTATGAGAGGGGAGGGATTATCAGCCCAGCTCAAGTGCATTTACACCAATGCACGCAGCATGGGCAATAAGCAGGAGGAACTGGAAGCTATTGTAGGGCAAGGAGACTACGATATAGTTGCCATCATGGAAACATGGTAGGATGACTCATGTAATTGAAGTGCTGCTATGGTGGGATATAAACTCTTCAGGCAGGACAAGAAGCGTAGGAGAGGTGGTAGCCCTCTATGTTAGAGTGTGCTTTGATACCCTCGAGCTCAATTATGGTGATGACAGGATCAAGTGCCTGTGGGTAAAAATCAGAGGAGCCCACAAGAAGGCAGATATTGTGATGGGAGTCTGTTACAGACCACCCAGCCAAGAAGAAGAAGCTGATGAGCTCTTCTATAAACAATGGGGGAAGTCTCAAGTTCATTAGCTCTTGTCCTTGTGGGAGACTTCAATCTTCTGGATGTCTGCTGGAAGTACAATACAGTGGAGAGGAAGCAGTCTAGGAGGTTTCTGGAGTGTGTGGATGACTACTTCCTCACACAACTGGTAGAAGAGCCGACAAGGGAAGGTGCCCTCCTGGACCCACTGTTTGTGAACAGAGAAGGCCTTGAAGGGCATGTGATGGTTGGAGGATGCCTGGGGCAAAGTCATGAGATGATAGAATTCTCAGTTCTGGGCGAGATGAGGAGGAGGGGTAGAAGAATGGCCACATTGAACTTCTAGAGGGCAGACTTTGGACTGTTCAGAAGGCTGGTTGATGAAGTCCCATGGGAGACAGTCCTTAAGGGCAAGGGAGCCCACGAGGGCTGGGTACACTCCAAGAAGGAAATTCTAGCAGCTCAGGAGCAAGCCGTCCCCGTGTTCCAGAAAATGAGCCGGCGGGGAAAAATACAGCTTGGCTGAGCAGGGAGATCTGGGTGGACATCAAAAAGAAGAGGAATGTCTATGAAATTTGGAAGAAGGGACAGGTGTCTTGGGTTGCGTAGACTACAGTGAGCAAGTGAGATCGTGCAGACTTAAAATCAGGAGGGCTAAAGCCCAACTAGAGCTCAGATTGGCCAAGTCAGTGAAAGAAAACAAAAAATCTTTCTATAAATACATTAACAAAAAAAGGAGGACCAGGGAGAATATTCAGTCCTTATTGGATTCAAAGGAAACAACTGTGACAAAGGATGAGGACAAGGCTGAGGTACTTAATGCCTTCTTTGCCTCAGTCTTTAGTAGTAAGGAAAGTTATTCCCTGTGTGTACATACCCAGGAGTTAGAAGAGCGGAACGAAGCTCCCATGTTCCTAGAGGAGACGGTTAGAAACTTACTTGCCCAATTAGACAATCACAAGTCTATGGGGACAGATGGGATCCATCCAAGAGTATTGAGGGAGCTGGCAGACATGCTTGCCAAACCTCTTTCCATCATCTTCCAGTGGTCCTGGCTGACTGGGGAAGTTCCACTGGACTGGAGGCTGGCTGATGTTATGCCCGCCTACAAGAAGGGTCGGAGGGAGGACCCAGGAAACTCCAGGCCTGTCAGTCTGACCTCAGTGCCGGGAAAAGTCATGGAACAGGTGATCTTGAGTGCTACCATACAGCACATGCAAGAGAACCCGGTGATCAGGCCCAGCCAACATAGGTTCACGAAAGGCAGGTTCTACTAAACTAACCTGATCGCCTTCTGTGACAAAGTGACTCGACTACTGGATAAGCGAAAGGCTGTGGCTGTAGTCTTCTTGGACTTCAGTAAACACTGTGACACAGTTTCTCACAGCATTCTGCTGAAGAAACTGTCAGCCTCTGGCCTGGACAGGTACAGACTCTCCTGGGTGGAAAACTGGATGGATGATTGGGCCCAGAGAGTGGTGGTCAATGGAGATAACTCCAGCTGGAGGGCAGTTACAAGCGATGTCCCCCAGGGCGCAGTGCTGGGTCCAGATCCAATGTCTTTATCAATGACCGGGATCGAATGAAGGGATAGAATGGGGGGATCAAATGCACCCTAAGTAAGTTTGTGGACGACACTATGCTGGGTGGAAATGTCGATCTGCTGGAGGGTAGGGAGGCTCCAAAGGGATCTGAACAGGCTGGACCGATGGGCTGAGACCAATGTGATGAGGTTTAACAAGGCCAAATGCCGGGTCCTGCACTTGGGGCACAACAACCCTGTGCAGTGCTACAGACTAGGAGAAGTCTGGCTAGAAAACTGCATGGAGGAGGACCTGGCAGTCCTGGTTGACAGCGACTGAACATGAGCCAGCAGTGTGCCCAGGTGGCCAAGAAGGCCTATGACATCTTGGTTTGGATCAGAAACGATGTGACCAGCAGGTCCAGGGAGGTTATTCTGCCCCTGCACTCGGCACTGATGAGACCGCACCTTGAGTACTGTGTTCAGTTCTGGGCCCCTCACCACAAGAAGGATGTTGAGGCTCTGGAGTGTGTCCAGAGAAGAGCAACGAAGCTGGTGAGGGAGCTGGAGAACAAGTCTTATGAGGAGCGGCTGAGAGAACTGGGGTTGTTCAGCCTGGAGAAGAGGAGGCTGAGGGGAGACCTTGTTGGTCTCTACAACTACCTGAAAGGAGGTTGTGGAGAGGAGGGAGCTGGGCTCTTCTCCCAAGTGACAGGGGACAGGACAAGGGGGAATGGCCTCAAGCTTTGCCAGGGGAGGTTCAGGCTGGACATCAGGAAAGAACTTTTCATGGAAGGGGTCATCGGACACTGGCAGAGGCTGCCCAGGGTGGAGTCACCTTCCCAGGAGGGGTTTAAGAGACGGGTGGACGAGGTGCTTAGAGGCATGGTTTAGGGAGTGTTAGGAATGGTTGGACTCAATGACCCAGTGGGTGCCTTCCAACCTGGTGATTCTATGATTCTATGATTCATAGCACCAGGTAACGGATCCAGCACAGAACAGTGACCACCATGTGCCAGGTCCAGCAAAGACAGCACCCGTGCAAGGCAGGTGTGATTTTCTGAAATATGAAACTCCAAAGGCTGAAACCTTGTGAGCAATGGTCTGAGCATTTCTAGGAAAAAGAGAAAGATCTGCCTCATGACAGACCTTGCTGTTTTCTGCATTGCATAATATTGAAAAGTGTAATTTATTACAACAGAAGAGCTGTCAGGTCTCTGTTGAACCCACACTTGTCTACAAACACATCCTGTTCTTTCCGTCAGGCAAGGTTATTTTGTCTGTAAATATCACAAGGTGTTCACTGCTGATGACATGAGATCAGAGAAGGAAAATATTCAACAGCAAATTAAAAAACCAAACTCTGAGAATTGTTGTGGGAATTCTGGCCACTGCAACAGGAGTCGGAGTCCAGCCAGGCTGCAAGGACCAGCTGGGATATGGTCCCCTCCAGGCTTTTCTGCCTGGGCTTCAGAGCTCTCCAGGCAACAGCTTTTGCTCTCCTTAACCCCTTCAGACCTACCTTTCATGCTCTGGTCCCCTCCAAGCTCCTCTGTTTGGGTACCACTGCTGTCCACGTCCCTCTGCTTCCCCTCTGGTCCTCTCTAGGTCTTTTCATTTGGGTCTGGACCATCCCTTCCCACCCATCGCCCTTTCCTAATGCAATGTACACCCCTCCAAACCCCTCCTTCCGGGCTCCACTAACATGCACTTCTTTGTGCTCAGGTCTGGTCCCTCCAGGTTCCTCCACTTGCCAACTGAAGGATGTTTGAATCCTTTCCCTGAAATGAAACCTCACTTCAACAAGAGTTGTTTGGATACACAATTCACAGTACTTTGTGCTCAAAAGGACTATGGAGAAGCAGCTCATTCCAGATCACAGACCTCATCTTTACTCCCTGTGCCAGTGGACATGTTATTGGCCTTCCAGATCTGAAGGCTATCTGCTCCTGTGCCCTACTCTAACCTGAACACACAGGCACTCCAGGATATTCAGGGAATGTATCTCCCAGCTCTGAACACGGCACTTGGAAGAGAGAGAAGGAAATTCGGATGTCAGAAAGGCATGAATTAAAGCTTAACCTTTCTCCTGAGTCTCCCCTTAGCTGGTTTGCAGACACCAATTTGAGCACGGGGTGTCAATCTGCTGGAGGGCAGGAAGACTCTGCAGAGGAACCTGGACAATGGGATGGGATTCAACAAGGCCAGGTGCCAGGTTCCTGTACTTGGAACACAAGAGCCCCATCAATGTTCCAGGCTTGGGGAAGAGCAGCTGGAAAGGTGCCTGGTGGAAAAGGCCCTGGGGTTACAAGGTCAACAACAGCTGAACGTGAGCCAGAAGTGACCCAGGTGGCCAAGAAGGCCAACAGCATCGTGGCTTGGATCAGCCATGGGGTGGGCAGCAGGAGCATGGCAGGATTGGCCCCCGGTACTTGGTGATGATGAGGCCACACATCCAATTCAGAGTTCAGTTTTGGGCCCCTCACTCCAAGAAGGACTTTGAGGGGCTGGAGCACGTCTGGAGGAGGGAACAGAGCTGTGGAAGGGTCTGGAGTGCTGGGGCTCTGGGAGTGGCTGAGGAACCTGGGTCTGTTTAGTCTGGAGGAGGCTGAAGGGAGACCTCATCGCTCTGTGCAGTTCCCTGATCCAGTGGGAGGTGTCCCTGCCCATGGCAGGGTGTTGGAACTGGATGGGTTTTGAGGTCCCTTCTGACCAAAACCGTTCCTTGACTCTAAGATTCTAAACTGGTGAAAATCACACAAGTCTGCAACATTGTCTTGCCAGCAATGGGACAAAACCCTGCCCAGTCTGTGTCAGGCTGCCTCAGTGAACTCCACACTTCTTTTCACGGAGCCAAATTCATGTGTGTTGGGGGTAGAAGGGCATGGAGGAGGCTGGAGTGTTCCCAGACTGGGAGAGGAGGTTCACAGTATGATAAGATGTCCTGAGTTGGAAGGGACTCACTAGGGTCATGAAGTCCAATCCCTGTCCCTGAACAGGACAACCCCAACATTCACACGGTGGCACTGATGGCCTTGGCCAAACGCTTCTGGAATACTGTCAGCTTTGGCACTGTGACTGCTTCCCTGGGAGCTCTTCCAGGGCTCCACCACCCTCTGGGGAAGAACCTTTTCCTCATGTCCAACCTAACCCTCCCCTGGCACAGCTTCCTGCCATTCCCTCGGCTCCTGTCCTTGGTCACCAGAGAGAAGAGCTCAGCGCCTGCTCCTCTTCCTCCCCTTTCGAGGAAGCTGCAGAGCGCGATGAGGTCTCCCCTCAGTCTCCTCTTGTTCAGGATGGTCATTGAGGGACAGACTTTCTATTGGAGAGGAGGAGATGAGATGAGACACAGAGCTTTCACCGTGCCCCTCTGCAATGTCACCACTGCTGATGTGACAGGTGCTTGGTTCATCTCCCAACACTGCTGGGATGCTGATTTCTGCATCAGCCTTTGTCCTGCTCAGGGCAGGTGGCAGCAGTGACTGCAGGACCTGTGCTGGGTGTGCAGCATAGCTCAGGAACAGAGAACCCAGGGTGGGATTAGGCCCTGTTGTGTCCCCTGGGGCAGGATGACGGCTGTTGCTTCCACAGAGACCCTTTGGACAAGCTGCTGTGATGGCCGAGCGGTGAAGGCGTTGGACTTGAAATCCAATGGGGTTTCCCTGCGCAGGTTCAAATCCTGCTCACAGCGGGAGCTTTTACTTGCAGCCCCCAACCTCCTGTCCCTGGGAGGGACAGACGGACATGGTCCTATCTCTCCTCATCCAGGGACATTGCATAGTCCCAAGTCCCCAAGATGCCAGGGACATCTTCCCTTTAGGAGAGGGGCAAGACGGGGTTCAGAGGAGCAGCCCTGTCACAGGGAGAAATCCTGTCCGCCCACACATCAAAGTCACCCTACCCCTACAGCCAGGTCACCCTGCGCCCTACAGTCCCATATCTGGGTCACTTTACTCCCTTCAGCTCCACATCTGGACCACCCTGTCCCTAGATCCGCACACTTGGGTCATCTTGCTCCCTACAGCCCCACATCTGGGTCTCTTTGCTCCCTACAAACCCACACCAAGGTCACTTTTCTCCTCCCAACTGGTACAAACTTGTCGATCCACTCCAACTCCAGAGTATTTTTCTGCTGTTGGGTACAGCCTGATGGCAGCGGGGGACAGGAGGCTGCTTCAGTGCTAAAAACTCATCCAATCCCATGTGTGGGAGCTCCTGAACCCTCTGCTGAACTCAGGAGCTGCTCAAGGGCAGTGCAGGCACCCAGGAAAAGGTTATGTCTTGCACTGACCACATGGAACCCCTTCCCTGGCTGGGAATCGAACCCAGGCCGTGGCAGTGAGAGTGCCAAATCCTGACCACTAGACCACCAGGGATGAGGTGGTGGTGTTGGTGGACCTATTGGCGGGCACCAACCAAGTCCTAGAAGAATAGGAACACTTGGGCCCAACAGCCCAGACCAGCTGGAATGGATGATACAGCCTTTCTGATCCCAAGCACAACTACAGGCTGGTGGGAGAACAGATTGAAAGCAGTCCTGAGGAGAAGGACTTTCGGTGCTGGGGGAGGAGAAGTTCAACATGAGCTGGCAACGTGAGCTCACAGCCCAGAAACCAACCATGTCCTGGGCTGCATTCAAACCAGTGAGACCAGCAGGGTGAGGGAGGGGATTCTGCCCCTCTGTTCTGTCCTGGTGAGACCCCACCTGGAGCCCTGTGTCCAGTTCTGGAGTCCTCAGCATAGGAAGGACATGGAGTTGTTGGAGTGAGGCCAGAGGAGGCCATGGAGATGATGCGAGGGCTTGGACCACCTCGTGTACAAGGACAGGCTGAGAGAGTAAAGGTTGTTCAGCCTGGAGAAGAGAAGGCTGTGGGGAGACCTTAGAGCAGCTTGCAGTGCTGAAAGAGTCTCCAGGAAAGCTGGGAAGGGGCTCTGGATCAGGGAGTGCAGGGGGAAGACCAGGGAGAATGGGGTTGAGCTGCAAGAAGGGAGGTTTAGATTGGACATTAGCAAGAGATATTTCACGATGAGGGTGGGGAGGCCCTGGCCCAGGTTGCCCAGAGCAGTGGTGGCTGCCTCATCCCTGGAGGGGTTCAAGGCCAGGGCTTGGGGCTTTGAGCTCCTGATCCAGTGGGAGGTGTCCCTGCCCATGGCAGAGGGTGGGACTGGATGGGTTTTGAGGTGCTTTCCAATCCAAACCATTCCAAGGTTCTTTTCTGTGTTTCTAAGAGTCCACACAAGATCCCAGGGCTGAAGATGGCAGTGTCCCTGCAGCACCCACCACAGTGGGGTTCAGACCGGAGGGGTACAAGCAGTGGCACAGAAGGTGAAACACAGGGCGATGCCGGGTGCTGTGGGAGCCCTGCCTGCCCCAGGCTGTGTGCAGGGCGCAGAGCCCCAGCCCTGCCCTTGGGCGTCAGGCACTTCAGGCAGATGGATGAGTGGCAACTGAGATGGAGTTGAATGAAATGGCCCGAAGTTTTACCAGGGCAGGTTCAGATTAAACATCAGGAAAAATGTCTTCACTGAAAGGGTTCCTGGGCACTGGCAGAGGCTGCCCAGGGCAGTGTTGGAGTCTCCATCCCTGGAGAGGTTTAAAAGATGGGTGGATGAGGTGCTCAGAGATGGTTTAGTAGTGGACAGGTACAGTTGGACTTGATGACCTCAAAGGTCTTTTCCAACCAAATGATTCTATGATTCCATGGAAGGGCTCCAGGAACATTTCCCACAAAAGACAGCAGAGGGCCCGGTGCTCCTTGGGTGCTTATACGTGGTTAAGAGGGGAAGTGAACGCTTCCCTTGACAAGAGAGAAAATCACTCTGACTTGCAGAGTCCATGCACACAAGAACGCACTGAGAAAACCTCCCTCTGAGGTCCCATGCAGGTCCAGCCCTGTTCAATGTCTTTATCAATGACCTGGATGAAGGCATTGAGTGCACCCTCAGCAAGTTTGCAGATGACACTAAGCTGGGTGGAAGTGTGGATCTGCTGGAGGGTAGGGAGGCTCTGCAGAGGGATCTGAACAGGCTGGACTGCTGGGTTGAGGCCAATGGCATGAGGTTTAACAAGACCAAATGCCGGGTCCTGCACTTGGGGCACAACAACCCCATGCAGTGCTACAGACTGGGGGAAGAGTGGCTGAACAGCTGCAGAGAGGAGAAGGACCTGGGGATAATAGTTGACGGCTGACTGAACATGAGCCAGCAGTGTGCCCAGGTGGCCAAGAAGGCCAATGGCATCTTGGCTTGGATCAGAAACGGTGTGACCAGCAGGTCCAGGGAGATTATTCTCCCTCTGTACTCAGCACTGGTGAGACCACACCTTGAGTACTGTGTTCAGTTCTGGGCCCCTCACCACAAGAAGGATGTTGAGGCTCTGGAGAGTGTCCAGAGAAGAGCAACGAAGCTGGTGAGGGGCTGGAGAACAAGTCTTACGAGGAGCGGCTGAGAGAGCTGGGGTTGTTTATCCTGGAGAAGAGGAGGCTGAGGGGAGACCTTATTACTCTCTACAACTACCTGAAAGGAGGTTGTGGAGAGGAGGGAGCTGGGCTCTTCTCCCCAGTGACAGGGGACAGGACAAGAGGGAATGGCCTGAAGCTTTGCCAGGGGAGGTTCAGGTTGTACATCAGGAAAAAATTTTTCACTGAAGGGGTCATCGGGCACTGGCAGAGGCTGCCCAGGAAGGTGGTCGAGTCACCTTCCCTGGAGGTGCTTAAGGAACGGGTGGATGAAGTGCTTAGGGACATGGTTTAAGGGAGTGTTAGGAATGGTTGGACTCAATGATCCAGTGGGTCCTTTCCAACCTGATGATTCTATGATTCTATGATCTTTCCCACACTGTGGCATCTCCACCACGATGGTCAGGGATGCAGAATCCACCTCCTCCGCTGCAAATACCTGCACATGGACAGAACCCCCAAGCGAGAGGCAAGGCTGGGCTGTGCAGCAGACATGAGGGATGACACCACTCCTTGGGCACTGTGGGTATGGGAGAAAGAGGGAGCTGTGCTGGGCTGAGGCACAACCATGGTGCACTTTTGGAAAGATATGCAGATGTCATGGTTTCGTTTGCCTTTACAAGCTTCAACAGAGCGTGAGCTCTTGCAGCCTTGCGGTTGGGGGAGCGTCAATATCTTCTGTGGTTTCTTAGATCTTTATCTGGACCTGCCCTATATTTTGTCACAGGCAGTAACTGTTCCTCCCTGCAAACCTGAGCACATCACAAGAGGCTTCATTGCATGTCCTACAGCAGGACACAGTCTCAGGCTGTGAAGGCAGGGGAAGGGGAGGTGAACAATTGCCACCCCATTGATGTCAAGTGCTGTGAGGAGACAATGCTGAGACACATGGCCTGCTGCACACCCTGAGGGACATGAGCAAGGCATGCATAAATTAGCCAGGACAATGGGCTAATGGCAATATTGGAGAATGGATTGGGAGCAGCCCTGAGGAACTCCTGAGGACTTGAGGTGCTGACAAATGAAAAACTCAACATGAGCCAATAATCACAGAATCACAGAATCACAAGGTTGGAAAGGACCCATTGGATCATCGAGTCCAACCATTCCTAACACTCCCTAAACCATGTCCCTCAGCACTTCATCAACCCGTTCCTTAAACACCTCCAGGGAAGGTGACTCGACCCCCTCCCTGGGCAGCCTCTGACAGCGCCCAATGACTCTTACTGTGAAGAATTTTTTTCTGATATCCAACCTGAACCTCCCCTGATGGAGCTTCAGGCCATTCCCCCTTGTCCTGTCCCCTGTCACTTGGGAGAAGAGCCCAGCTCCCTCCTCTCCACAACCTCCTTTCAGGTAGTTGTAGAGAGTAATAAGGTCTCCCCTCAGCCTCCTCTTCTCCAGGATAAACAACCCCAGCTCTCTCAGCCGCTCCTCGTAAGACTTGTTCTCCAGCCCCTCACCAGCTTTGTTGCTCTTCTCTGGACACCAAACAGAGCCTCAACATCCTTCTTGTGGTGAGGGGCCAGAACTGAACACAGTACTCGAGGTGCGGTCTCACCAGTGCCGAGTACAGAGGGAGAATCACCTCCCTGGACCTGCTGGTGACCCCATTTCTGATACAAGCCAAGATGCCGTTGGCCTTCTTGGCCACCTGGGCACACTGCTGGCTCATGTTCAGTCGGCTGTCAACCAGCACCCCCAGGTCCTTCTATTCCGTGCAGCTCTCCAGCCACTCTTCCCCCAGTCTGTAGCACTGCATAGGGTTGTTGTGCCCCAAGTGCAGGACCCGGCATTTGGTCTTGTTAAACCTCATCCCATTGGTCTCGGCCCAGCAGTCCAGCCTGTTCAGATCCCTCTGCAGAGCCTCCCTACCCTCCAGCAGATCCACACTTCCTCCCAGCTTAGTGTCATCTGCAAACTTGCTGAGGGTGCACTCAATGCCTTCATCCAGGTCATTGATAAAGACATTGAGCAGGGCTGGACCCAGCAGTGAGCCCTGGGGAACCCCACTTGTGACTGCCCTCCAGCTGGAGTTAACTCCATTGACCACCACTCTCTGGGCCATCCAACCAGTTTTCAACCCAGGAGAGTGTGCGCCTGTCCAGGCCAGAGGCTGACAGTTTCTGAAGCAGAATGCTGTGAGAAACTGTGTCAAAGGCTTTACTGAAGTCCAAGAAGACTCCATCCACAGCCTTTCCCCCATCCAGTAGTCGAGTAATTTTGTCATAGAAGGTGATCAGGTTAGTTTGGCAAGATCTGCCTTTTGTAAACCCATGTTGACTGGGCCTGATCACCCGGTTCTCTTGCATGTGCTTCATGATAGCACTCAAGATTACCTGTTCCATGACTTTCCCCGGCACTGAGGTGAGACCGACAGGCCTGTAGTTCCCCGGATCCTCTCTGCAACCCTTCTTGTAGATGGGCACAACATCAGCCAGCCTCCAGTCTAGTGGAACTTCCCCAGTCAGCCAGGACCGCTGGAAGATGATGGATAGGGGTTTGGAAAGGACATCCGCCAGCTCCTTCAATACTCTTGGGTGGATCCCATCCGGCCCCATAGACTTGTGGGAGTCTAGCTGGGCAAGCAAGTCTCTAACCGCCTCCTCTTGGATCACAGGAGCCTCATTCTGCTCCTCTAACTCTTGGGTTTGTAAACAGAAGGAACAACTTTCTTTGCTATTAAAGACTGAGGCGAAGAAGGCATTAAGTACCTCAGCCTTGTCCTTATCGCCTGTCACCATTATTCCTTCTGCATCCAATAGAGACTGGATATTCTCCCTCGTCCTCCTTTTCCTGTTAATCTATTTGTAGAAAGACTTTTTGTTGTCTTTCACAGACTTAGCGAGTTTTATTTCTAGTTGGGCCTTGGCCCTCCTGATTTTTTCCCTGCACAATCTCACTTCCTCCCTGTAGTCCACCCAAGATGCCTGTCCTTTCCTCCAAAGCACATACAACTTCTTCTTATTATTGACACATCTTGAGATCTCCCTGCTCCACCAAGCTGGCTTTTCCCCCCGCCGGCTCCTTTTCCGGAACACAGGGATGGCCTGCTCTTGAGCTGCTAGGATTTCATTTTTCAAGAGCGCCCAACCCCCGTGGGTTCCCTTGCCCTGAAGGACTGCTCTTCCAGCCCAGAAACCAACCATGTCCTGGTTTGCATCCAAAGCAAGGGGACCATCAGGGAGGGAGGGGATTCTGCCCCTCTGCTTCGTTCTGGGGAGATACCACCTGAAGCCCTGTGTCCAGTTCTGGAGTCCTCAGCACAGGAAGGACATGGAGCTGTTGGAGCAAGTCCAGAGGAGGCCATGGAGATGATCTGAGTGCTGCAGCACCTCCTCTATGAGAACAGGGTGAGAGAGTTGGGGTTGTTCAGCCTGGAGAAAAGAAGGCTCCAGAGAGACCTTAGAGCAGCTTCCAGTGCTGAAAGGGGCTCCAGAAAAGCTGGGGAGGGGCTCTTGATCAGGGAGTGTGGGGACAGGATGGAGGGGAATGGTTCTGAGCTGCAAGAGGGGAGATTGAGATGAGATCTTCTGAAGAAATGTTTTGTTGTGAGAGTGGGGAGGCCCTGGCCCAGGTTGCCCAGAGCAGTGGTGGCTGCCCCATCCCTGGAGGTGTTCCAGGCCAGGTTGGATGGGGCTTGGAGCCCCTGATCCAGTGGGAGGTGTCCCTGCCCATGACAGGGAGTGGAACTGGATGGGCTTTAAGATCCCTTCCAACCCAAACCATTCCATGATTCTATGAAGTGATGCAGCTAAAAAATGCAATGGCTGTTGTAGCAAAGAGACAAAGCTCAGATGCATGGCCTTGCTACACACCCTTGGGTGGCTCTGGTGGGACATGAGCAACACATACACAAATTAGCCAGAACAATGGGCTAGTTGCAATATTGGAATGTGTACAAGAATAGCGATGAATAACTGGTCCATCCCCACTCCCTGGACAGGGAAACCTCCTGCTCTGCCTTGTGCATCCCACCTTGTACAAAACCCACACTGGCACTTCTGTTTGCCCCATATTTATGGGAGATGGTGTTATTTGCAGAGTCAGACAATCGAGTTGGGCTTTGCCAGGAAACCGCTCCCCTTCTTGGCTGATGCTGGAGTGATTTAGGAGACCTTTGGAGATCCTGAGTTGTGTATTGCATGCACAAGACTGAGGATTTTGCATTTTATGGTGCCAAGACTGCCAGCCCAGCTCTATAGCCAGTCCCTAGGGTGCCAGCCATCCTGGCTGCCTGACCAGGCAGCAGAGCTCAGAGCGTGCCTCCTGCCCGTGCTGTACCCACTGAGTGTGTGCCCCAGTCCCACCACAGGAGCAGAACCCCGTGGCTGGACCTCTACTGTTCACAGAACTGTCGAATATCCTGCGTCAGAAGAGACTCACAAGGATCATCAAGTCCAACTCCTGTCCCTGCACAGGACAACCCCAACATTCACACCGTGGGGCTGAGGGCATTGGCCAAACACTTCTGGACTATTGTCAGCGTTGGTGCCCTGACTGCTTCCCTGGGAGCTGTTCCAGGGCTCCACCACCCTCTGGGGAAGAACTTTTTACTGGTGTCCAACCTAACCCTCCCCTGGCACAGCTTCCTCCTATTCTGCCATTCCCTCGTGTCCCTCCTGTTCGGAGGGTCTGAGCACCTAATTCCTCAAGGCCTGAATCCTTGAAAAGGAGACTGAGTTGAGATCCTCCTGGTCCTTCAGGGAAGATGCTGAGATGAGTTTGCTGAGTACTACTGTCATGTTGGTGAGTCTGAGTGTGAACCTGCTGCTTAGGGGTGGTTTCATATCCTGTCTTGGTCAGTACAGCCCTCATGCGGGTGCAATTTGCTCAGCTACCCAACCTCACATGAAGGCTATTCTGGTATTTCCTAGACCTGCTGCTTCCTTTTTTTTTTTTCAGCATTTCTGAGACAAAGGTGCCATGACATCAGCTCTCTCACACTTTGGAAACTCCAAGTGTTTGCCTTAAAATCTGACTTCCGGGGGTGGCCACAGTCCCTATAAAATGCAAGGACCAAACCGGCCCCTTGCACAGGAGGAATCCACTCTGCTCCTGCCTCTGCCCTAGCAGCTCATCCCTGTCCATAATGAACATTTCCACAGTCTGCCTTTTCATCATCCTTGCTGCTGCCCTCTTTCTCAAGGCCTCTCCTGCTCCATGTGAGTATAGCATCTCTCTGCTTCTTGGGGTGGATTTTTGCTATGACTGGCAGGAATTTGGAAGCAGATATGAAAAACACTTATGTGCAAAGGTTGGAAACCTGTGTTTCTTCTACTTTCTGAGGACTTGTCTCTCTTTCTAGCATCCTTTCTATTAGTCATGAACTTCATTCAAAGTTTTCAAGTTCATCGCTCATGATTTCATTGCTGGGCTTTAGGATTGGCCCCAAGGGGACTGTAGGGATTTTTTATCATTGGAAGTGAGGGCAAAATATTTAACAAGACATTCCAGCCGTGACCGTAATTAAGCTTTGGCGTTCATCATAGCAATTTCTTGCAGACTTTCTGGGGAAACAGGAAGAGAATCATAGAATCATGGAAAGGTTTGGGTTGGAAGGGACCTCAAAGCCCACCCAGTTCCACCCCCTGCCATGGGCAGGGACACCTCCCACTGGATCAGGAGCTCCAAGCCCCATCCAACCTGGCCTGGAAAACCTCCAGGGATGGGGCAGCCACCACTGCTCTGGGCAACCTGGGCCAGGGCCTCCCCACCCTCACAGCAAAACATTTCTCCCTAAGATCTCATCTCAATCTCCCCTCCTGCAGCTCAGAACTTTTTCCCTCATCCTATGCACTCCCTGATCAAGAACCCCTCCCCAGCTTTCCTGGAGCCCCTTTCAGTACTGGAAGCTGCTCTAAGGTCACTAGAAGAGGGCTCCACAGCTGATGAAGAAGATGATTGCCCATAGTGGGGAATGTGCAGTTTATCTCCTTATTGCAAATGACGGACTCATGCTGGCTTTTCTGATCTCTTCCAGTTGGGGCTGACACAACTGTGTGCTGCTTCAGCTACACTGTACGAAAGCTGCCTCAGAATCATGTGAAGGATTATTTCTACACCAGCAGCAAGTGCTCACAGCCAGCAGTTGTGTAAGTACCAGCTCCTCCTCTGGGATCTCCACTGAGAAATAAGAAGTCCCCTTCAGCCCTTTGAACCATCCTGATGCTGGGAATAAGGTGTGGGAAGGTGGTCCCTGTGTAGCCAGTAGGACCTCCCAGTGGAGATGAGGCCAATACGCATAATGTGTTACCTACAAGAGCTGGACTTTATAGAGGCTGTGGCGCTGAAGTCAGCAGACTTTTGTGCTGAACATCTGAGCATGGTGGGGTTCTCCTAGGAGACCTCAGGGTTTTAGCAGGCCCTGCACCCTCCTGATGCCGGGATGGAAGCCTGGAGGGGAAGCAATCCCCTTGGGAGCTAGCCTGGATCCCAGGGTAGGGTGTGCCCGGGAGGTGACCCAAGGCCCTTGGGTCCTTTTCCCTCTCTGGGGCTGTAACACCTCCCTGTCTGACTTGACAGATTCATCACCAGGAAGGATCGGGAGGTCTGTGCTCACCCTGATGCCAGGTGGGTGAAGGAATACGTGAACACCTTGGAGCTGCAGTGAGCACTGGGAGCTGAGAGGTCTCTGCCCTGGACAGTCCTGCAAGACCACCCAGCAGAGTCTTAGATCTAGAAATCCTGCTGCTGAGAACTAGGACATACTGGGCCACCTCGGGACCCCTGAAGTTCCTTTTGGCTTGCAAAGCTGTCATTTATCCATTAGGATTTAGCCAGCCTTAGGGGCAGCTTTGATGCTGGGACTGTCCCGGCCCTGCAGACCCGCCTTGGTGTAGCCTTGCTCTGTGACATGTGGCTCAAGTGTCCCCTCATTGTTCCTCCACTGCTAGGATGGGAGGAGGATTTTCTCCCCAGAGCTATTTGTGGGAAGTGGTTGGTCAAACTTGGGTATGAATGTAAAGCCAGGCTGACTTCCAAGTCAACTGGTTGAATCTTGCCATGGTACAGTGGCTGCTGTGAGTAAGATCTGGCTCCATCATGGAAGAAGTGGAGCACAGGTTGCTGACAGGAGACTCGTTGTGGAACCATGTTGTTCAGTCTTGTTCTCAAAATGCTGTCTGTTGCTGGTGCCAAAGAATAAAGATTGTTTTCTCTCTGTGTCAGCTCTGGAAGCTGATTTTCCCCTCCTGCCAGGAAAATTAAGGCTGATGGGACCCCACCACAATCATTTTGGGAGAGGCAGGGGAAGAACCAAACTTCCCAGCTGGAAGCACCTCAGCCTCCATATCCATAAACCCCTTCCCTTTCCCCCTGCCATGGAACACTGAGCCAGAGCTGCTGTGCAGGGATGCAATCCAGGCCCTTGCACCCCTTGTCTCCTGCTGAGCAACCTGAGCAGCCACAGACCACTTGGGCTACTTTGAGAGGTCCCCTGAGGCATCCTCATCTACCCAATGGGAAGGGGCATTTCAAGTGTTAATTAGCAATTTTCAGTCTTATTTTGTAGACATGGCTTCTTGCTGTCATTAAGGAATAAAACCTTCTGTTCATAATGCAATGACCGCAATTAAGCTTTGGTGTTCATCACAGTAATTTCTTGCAGACATTCTGGGGAAACAGGAAGAGAATCATAGAATCATGGAAGGGTTTGGGGTGGAAGGGAACTCAAAACCCATCCAGTCCCACCCCCTGCCATGGGCAGGGACACCTCCCACTGGAACAGGGGTCCAAGCCCCATCCAACCTGGCCTGGAACACCTCCAGGGATGGGACAGCCACCACTGCTCTGGGCAACGTGGGACAGGGCCTCCCCACCCTCACAGCAAAACACTTCTGCCTAAAATCTCATCTCAATCTCCCCACTCTCAGCTGAAAAACATTTCCCTGGTCCTCTACCTGCCCTCCCTGATCCAGAGCCCCTCCCCAGCTCTCCTGGAGCCCCTTTCAGTGCTGGAAGCTGCTCTAAGGTCTCCCCGCAGCCTTCTCTTCTCCAGGCTGAACAACCCCAACTCTGTCAGCCTGACTTTGTATGAGAGGTGCTCCAGCCCTTGGATCATCTCCTTGGCCTTCTCTGCATTCATACTAAAAGATCCGTCTCCTTCCAGTGCTGTCACCGCATCCTCGTGGGCCTCCTTCCTGCATTCTGCTTAGGCTCTGAGGGGGTCCCAATTTTTGGTGATGGGACACAACGTGGCACAGCCCCAGGCAGTAAGGGTGGTTGCCCCTGGGATGAGTAGGAAAGGTGTAGAAGTGTGGAGCCCTTCTTCCTCCAGGAGAAGATATAACAGCCCAAAGATAGAGGTGGATTGACCTCAAGCAGAGGAAAACCCAGAGCAGAGAGCAGCAACAAGGAGAGCAACAGGATTCAACCAGAGACACCATGTTCCCACCAGCAGCTGAGCAGACACACAGGTCATGTTTGTGCTCAGCACTGACCCAGTCAGCCCCTGCTCGGCATGAGGCCAAGTTCAAACCACCAGCCATCAAAATGCTGCAGGGAAAGGTTGTGGCAGGATGCATGTCCCTTAATGTAATGATGTTGCCTAGAAACAACCACAATTGCCCTCCTCCTGTTGAGAACAGCTGAGAGCAAGAGCAGGGGTGAACCACCCTACAGAGACTGATGGAGGGGGCAGCTACAGAACTGGGTTGAGGAGAAGGCCCAGCAGGGGACAACACAGCCTTTGGGTCTGAAGGTCTGCAGGGTTCGTCTTCCTTCCCAGGGCTTCTTTCACCTTCGCTGGGAGAAAGGGGACAGCCACAGGGTTTGTGTTCCCCAAAAGGCCAAAGAGGACCAAGATACTAAACCCAGCCCAAGCATGTCCAGCTGTGGATGAGGCAGTTCTCTTGGATCAGGCTAACTTGACTGCTGCTCCTGGAGCTTCAGGAAGGAAACTGAAACCAGAAATGCCAGAGAGGGAAATTCCCACATGTGCCTGGGCTTCTGGCCAGGGACTGTCCGGAGAAGAGCCTGCTTCAGCACCGAACCCTTCTGACTTTCCAGTCCGTCTCCTGCACCCTAGGTCTGGGGAAAACGTCAGATCTTCTGCTCCCCAGCTTTCTGTACACAACATCCATCCTCTGAACCATCACTGCACACAGGGTCCCACATCAGGGGCTGTTCTGGGCTCCTGCGGTTCCTCTGCAGCACCAAACTCTACTTCTCACAAGCACATAGGAGCTGTGGCAGGAGTTGGAATGCCCTCAAGGGTAGGAGACCCCCAACATCCCGTTCCCAGGGTCCTCGCCTTCCCACCAACAGGCAGCAGCACCTGTCCATCCACATTGCCACGTGGCAGTCACTCTGCTCCTGTGTTTCACAGCACAGCAGGGAACTCTGTCCAGGATACATCTCTGCAGATTTTGTCTCTCCCCAAGGACGGTGTGCCCAGGCCGTAGGGTGGGACGAGACTTCTTGCAAACATAGAATGGTTTGAGTAGGAAGGGACCTCAAAGCCTGTCCAGTTCCACCCCCTGCCATGGGCAAGGGACACCTCCCACTGGATCAGGGGCTCATCCAACCTGGCCTGGAACACCTCCAGGGATGGGGCAGCCAACACTGCTCTGGGCAACCTGGGCCAGGGCCTCCCCACCCTCACAGCAAAACATTTCTCCCTAAGATCTCATCTCAATCTCCCCACTCTCAGCTGAAAAACATTTCCCTGGTCCTCTCCCTGCCCTCCCTGATCCAGAGCCCCTCCCCAGCTTTCCTGGAGCCCCTTTCAACACTGGAAGGTCGCTATAAGGTCTCCTCATAGCCTTGTCTTCTCCAGGCTGGGCAACCCCAACTCCCTCATCCTGTCCTTGTACAGGATGCGCTCCAGCTCTTGGATCATCTCTGTGGCTTCCTCTGTATTCATTCCAACAGCTCTATGTCCCTTCTGTGATGAGGACTCCAGAACTGGATCCAGGGCTTCAGGTGGAGTCTCACCAGGACAGAGCAGAGGGGCAGAATCCCCTCCCTCCCTGCTGGTCCCACGGCTTTGGATTCAGCCCAGGACACGGTTGGTTTCTGGGCTGCAAGCACACGTTTCTGCCTTACGTTGAGCTTCTGATCCACCACTACTCCAAGTCTTTCTCCACCGGGCTGCTCTTAACCCATTATGTTGACCCACATTGTCCCTGCTTGGACTTGATCACCTCTGCTAGGACCCTGCTGTACCAGGGGAGCACAAGAACCATGTCGAGGTTCTTTCCCAAATAATCCTCCCAGCAGAACAGGCAGAAGCCATCCCCCTGGAGCTGGAGAGGAACCCTCCGTGTGGTCCCCCATCACCAGCACCATGTCCTGGGACAGAACATGATGCCTGAACTGGGTCTGCTCCTCGCTGGGATGTTGCTTGTATGGTGGCCCACGAGCCCTCCTGCCTGCAGATGACTTTCCATCCTGGAAAACACAAGATTAGAGGGAAATCACAAGACAATGTGGAGGTACTTTCCCAGCCTCAGGGTTGCCAAGTCTGATCTAGAGCTGCAGGGGGAAAAAAAGGAAACAATAAGAGAAAGGCTTTTTTTTTTGCTCTAGGAAGAAGGAATTCCAACAGAAACAGGACGACTGCAAGGCCAGGGCAGCTCTGGGTGACCATGCTGTTGGGGATATTTCTTCTCAGAGTACAGAAGAAGAAGAAAGGTCTGAGCATGACTGCAATGGGCAAGCTGTGCCCAGCACTGTGCTTTCACCCTTGGGACCTGTTCCCCCTCATCCAGTTCCCAGGCAAAGCCACATCCTGGGGTTGATTACAGCCTGGAGAAAGCAGGTTTGCTGGTGGCTGCTTTCCCCCTGCAACACAGCCAAATCCTTCTCTTCATTTCACTGATAGGAAAGTGAGGAACACTCTCTGTTGGGGTGGTCAGAAAGTAAGCTGGCGCTCTCCAGGCAGCCCTGCTGGGGCTCAGCAGGACCAAGTACCCATGGGGGCTGGAGAGCAGAGGAGTGGTGATGTCTCAGAGGAGAAGATACCTGGGAGAAGAGACACTATGGGTCTGCTTAGAGTGTTCATAATGGTGTCTGTGGGCTCTGTGCTGGGAAACACAGCTGCTTTGCTGGCAGAAAGGCTGGCAGGCGTTGGTACGAGCAGTGAATTCGACCTGCTCTACACTTGGCGTGGGGGCTGACGAGCAGCTCACGTCTCTGGGTACCTGCTAGCTTCCAGAGCAGCCCCAGCACCACAACAGCTCCATAGCCCTCTACTTCTTTCCATCCATCCATGAGCTGCTCTCCCTGTTTCCCTCCTGAAGACTCTGGCAAGATTTTACCCCTTGCAGCAATACGTCCCATCACCACCCCACTGCACACAGCAAACCCAGGGACCAGTTTGCAGTGTAGCACATGGGGCTGGGATCACAAACGAGCATAGAGGACGTGCCTTGGGGGTGTGCGGAGCATGTTCATGTGTACAGAAGGCCCATATGTGCATACAAACATGGCAATTCTGAAGAGGATGTGGGAGATGGGGAAGGTCTGTGGTGAGGGACTGAGGTGTCGGAAGATGTTCATCTGTCTGCAGTACGGAAACTTGATGGGTTTGCCACAAACCATCTCCCATCATCATGTGCCATCTAGGGTGTGCAGACAGGCATAGAGTGAGGTTCTGCCTCAGTGCTTGTGAACACCAAATAAAGGGGAAAAAGCAGACATTTCATCCAAATTCTTTATTCTTTAGAACCACAATTTCACATGTGTAAGCCAGGGCCACCCATCATCCAACGCTGAGACTCAGCCAGACTCCCACAAATGCCACTCGTTCATAAACAGCATTATTATCCGCACAAGAACATATTGCCTAGGCCATGCGATAATGTCTTAAATAATTTAAAATAAGATAAGAATCATTCAGGTGCAGCCCCATGGGCCTTCCCAGGCCACAGGCGGAGTTGTCAAGGCAGAGAGATGAGGTTGCAGACTGGTCCATGAAAGCCAAGGGCAAGCAGCAGCAGCCCGACACGAGGTGCCTCACGGTGCCCTTCCAGTTTTCCTTGGTATTCCCTGTTGATGACACGAGCTCATGCAACTCCTGTCACTCCAGGGTCTCGATCCACCGCAGGAGCTCAGGATAACACAACTCAGCATGACAACAGCTACGCTTGCCATCTTGCTTTGCTCAGTTCTGCTTCAAGTTTTGCAAGTAACTTTGCACCCAGGTGTCACTGGGGTTGGCACAGACTTGGCGGCCTCTCTTTGTGATGAATCTGTGGGACAGGGGTAAGACATGTTAGAGCTCTACTCAAACCTGCATCCCAGGAGACCCTGGACCTCAGCTTCGGGGCACTGCAAGAGGTTCTCCGCTGTGCCCTAAGCCAATGCTGAAACCAGCAGCTGGCTGTGATTTCCTCTGCTCCCACACCTTTTCCCATACAACCTCCTTGACCCCTGCAGGAACATCCCTGGGCATTCCCACAAGAGGATCCCTGGCAAGTCCTGTGCAAGTCTTTCTGCCTTGGGGTTGCCCTCACCCTGCTCTGTTCTTGCAGCCCCCCTTGCCCTCAGCCACCCTGCAGAGCTGCTCACTCCCAAACACCCCCCTCAGCATTTGACCCCTCACTGTCCCACCTTCTCTGCGCCCCGGAGTCAGTGCCAGGTACTCACACGATGGCTGGCAGGGTGCAACTGGTGCTGGTGCTGTAGTGACGCAGGATGAGCTTCTGTGGGAGCTTGTGGCTTGTGTAAGAGAAACAGCAGATTGGGAGGTCAGATCCAACTGGAAGAGGTAAGGAGAGATAATGTGAGCATGTGCCTGGCTGTGCATCGGGAACAGCCAGTCCATCAGCTGAGGGACCATGCTGGCAAGGAAGGAAGTGAGGATATAGAGAATAATTCATGTTGAGATGGACATTGGGTATCATTTGGTCCAATGCTAGGAACATGCAGAGTCAGGCGCTGGGGAAGATTCCCACTTGGTCATTGCTCAGAGCTTTGCTTCCCCACCTCCCCCAGCCCCAGGGCAGAGACTGAAGTCCCTAAACTATAAGGAATAAGTACTCCAAGCCATGGATGGATGGATGGATGGATGGATGATTAATTCTGGGGTACTACACGCAGCTGATCTCAGCGCAGAGTTCAGAGTGGTACAAGCACTGAAAAATTCCAAGTTATAAGCAAGAGACACTCAAACAGAAATGATACCAAAGGCTCAGATCTACTCTTCCTTCACAAATGAAAAAGAAGGACTCACCTGGGCCAGCAAAAGTTTGGGAACAAGAGGTTGCAATGAGGAGAAGAGCAAAAAGAGCTGCAGAGATCTTCATCTTCTCCCTGGGTGAGGTCAGTCAGAGAGGAGCAGAGGCTCTGGCAGATGCAGCTCAGACTGCAGGAGCTGGATTCAGCTCCCTTTTAATAGGAAGTCCTGGAGGGAGCCATAAGAAGCCCCAGTGGAAATTCCAGGATGATGACAGAGGATGACAAGAAAGTGAAACAGCTAAAGGGAATTCAAAATAAAATAAAAAATTTAAAAAAAAAAAAAAGCCGAAAAGAATGGGATGGGGGTCCATTGGGGCCAAGAGCGCTGAGTTCTGACTCATCGCTCATTTTCTACTTCAGCAAATCAAAAGGAAATGAAAATATGCCAAGCGGCATGGCCACAAAGAGAACTGTTTGTGTGAGCTGCAGGAGGGATTTTCCCTGTGTGTCTGGATAGCAGAATACAAGAAGTTTACCTAAAATTATGCAACTCTGGGAAAAAAAAAAAGCCCAGCAGGCTCCAACGCATGTTCGTGCCAGGCATTTTTGTCAAAGGCTGTTGAACTGCAGCACGTGGAGCTGAGCGGACGCTAGACCACAGGCTCTGCGCTGCCCAAAGCGCTGCCAGTCCCACAGGGCTTGGTTTAGCTCGGATCAGTGAGGAGATGAGGTTGGAGGCATCCCTGGATATCGCCCAGTGAGGCTCTTGCTCAAAGCAGTGTCAGCCAACTCTGTGGGTCCCATCAGCTCCACAGTGGTGCGCAGCACGTCCCCTTCCAGCAGATGAGTGACCTCTATGGCAAGGGTCCATCGCTTAACAGTTTTATGGACATTTTTTTCTCTTCTTGAAATGACACTGCTCTCTTCAGTCATTGATTACTTCATAAATCGTGGTGCTGAGTTTGAGGAGGTGCATCTTTACAAGGAGATATCTGATGATGTTAGAGATGCGCACATGAAAGGGTTGATGTACAAATGGATTGAAAAATATCTGGAGCAATATATTCTGCATGGAGATGAAATCCATGCAGTAGTGAACCAACTGGTGAACAACAAGAAGTGCTTCCCCATTACCAGGACCATGACCATGTCCAGATGGGCTTTGAATATCTCCAGGGATAGAAACTCCACAACGTCTCTGGGGAACCCATTTCAGTGTTCAGTAGTGAAATTTTAGCTGATGTTTAAATAGAATTTCCCACTGCCTTTCGCCCTGCCACTAGCCACCACTGAGAAGAATTCAGCTCCATCTACTTTTCTCCCCACTCACATGTCGATAAGATCCTCCCAAGCCACCTCTTTTCCAGTCACAGCTCCCTCAGCCTCTCCTAGGAGGGATGCTCCTATCCCTTTATCACCTTCATGGTGATATGCTGGCCAAAAAACTGATAAACAAGTGGTGGAGAGCCTGCCTGGCATTGGAGAGCCTGTCAGGCCATGGCCGGTCCCTGGCACAGAAGAAATGCCAGCGTAGTGCTGGGGAGGTTCTCCAGCCCTCAAATGGGAGGTTTTCCAGCCTTTGGATCATCTCCGTGGCCTCCTCTGGACTTGCTCCAACAGCCCCATGTCCTTCCTGTGCTGAGGACTCCAGAACTGAACACAGGGCCACAGATGAGGTCTCATGAGGGTCAGTCTGAGTGGCCCTGGGTAGAGGTGCGTGGCAGAACGAGAAGTGGCTCCAGCTTTTGGCTGAATTGTTGCAGAGCAAAGCCAAATTATGGCTTTTTTTTTCATGGAAATATATCATGCAGAAACCCACAGTGGGAGTTTTCTGTTCCTCTTGGCCTGCAACTTAGATGCTAGTGTGTGCACGGGGAAATGACAAACGCTGGCAGCCAACGCTGCAGTGCCGAGCAAGGAAGGTTGTGGCTGCAGAAAGACAGCTTTGTGGTTAACATCAGCCAGAGGCAGCTTTGCTCATGGGAACTTCACGGCTTCTGCTCTCCAGCCTTGCTGCCTGCAAGGAGCAAGCCAGAGGGTCGTGGTGTGACACGGAGCACCAGTGGTGATGGGGAGGTGTGATCAGCATCAGGCAGATGTGTCCTCCATCTGGAAGCCCTAAGATGGTCAGTGGAAGAGAAGGAGCTGTTGTGTACTGCTAATGAGTTTGCCAGAGCTGGAGGAAGAGGAGAGTCCACAAAGCACTGCTGCAGCTGCAGCACTTGGTGTGTCATCAGAACAGACTAATAAGCACTTACAAAACTGCCCATTGTCAGCTGTGGCATTGTTTCCCCTGGAGGACTATAAAGCCTCCTGGACGGGGGAACCTCTCCCTCTCCAGATGCTCCTCTGCGCTGCTGACCCCCTGCTCTAGGATTCCTGCTCTCAGCCACTGGCTGCGACCCCGCTGCGACCCCAGCTGCACGTTCCTGCCAGGCTGATCCCAGAGCAAACCTCCCTGCAATGCCAGCTTCGGTTTCCAGTTTTCTCTTTCTGTTTTCACTTCTCTGTTTAATCTCAAAGCCCTCTGCTGTCACAGTTTAAGCAGTTACATGCTCTCAAACTTCCTGTATTATTCCTGGAATACAGCAACTCTTTATCACCCAGACTAGGGCAAGCAATTTGTTTGGGTGCAGGCAGAATAGAAAAGGAAGGATAAAATTATTCAAAGAGGAAGATTATGGAGAAGGATGTTCTAGAAAGAGCTGAGTCGTCATCCCCTGGGATAGACAGTGGCAAGGATTAGCCTAGAAGCTTTGAGACTCCTTCAAGCGCCCCAAAATCCTGCCCTGGCTAAGAGCCATAGGTCGCAAAGCACGTACCCCCAGGGCAGAGGGATGCAGGTTATGTTGGGGCTCTGCATACAGTTCTGGAGTCCTCAGCACAGGAAGGACATGGAGCTGTTGGAGCAACTCCAGAGCAGGCCACGGAGATGATCTGAGGGCTGGAGCACTTCAACTGACAGACTGAGAGTTGGGGTCATTCAGCCTGGAGAAGAGAAGGCTGCAGGGAGACCTTAGAGCACTTTCCAGTCCTGAAAGGAGCTCCAGGAAAGCTGGGGAGGGGCTCTGGATCAGGGAAGGCAGGGATAGAACAAAGGGGAATGGTTTTGAGCTGGAGGAGGGGAGATTGAGATGAGATCTCAGGAAGAAATGTTTTGCTGTGAGGGTGGGGAGGCCCTGGCCCAGGTTACCCAAAGCAGTGGTGGCTGCTCCATCCCTGGAGGTGTTCCAGGCCAGGTTGGATGGGGCTTTAAGCAACATGATGCAGCAGGAGGTGTCCTTGCCCATGGCCGGGGGTTGGAACTCGATGGGCTTTGAAGTCCCTTCCATCCAGAAAAATTCCAATTCTCTGATGGCACTAGATGTTCCCGGGCCTGTGGGGAAGGCTTGTCTGCCTTCTCCTGGGGGTACATCTCCCCTACGGGGACCATACCATCCCAGCCCCACAGCATAGCACTATCATTTGAGCACATAAAGGGATATCATCCTTTCACTCCTGCTGGCTGATGGATCCCCTTCCCCACAAGCCCACAATTGCTGCAAGCTCTGGGCTGTGGGGTGTTTGGCTTTGGAGATGTATGGGACAGAAATGTGGTGCCCTAAGTGTCACAGCCTCATCCCTCTGCCCCGATGAAGCCCAGATTCCCTCTGATCCCATTCACACAGCAGCCCCACCAAGACCTTCTTGCACTTCTCTGCATGGTTCCAGGGGTACTGGTGGCCACATGGGGAGGCTGCAGGGCTGTGGCTTTGACAGCAAGCGCTGCTGGAACTTCCAGCCCTTCCCAGGGATGAGGGTGCCAGGCAGAGCCCCTGCTGGCCAGGACAGCTGGACAATGGCCCTTTTGAAGGGCAAGAGCCCATCTGGGATGGCAAAAGGCTCAGCATCACAGGGAGCAGGATGGGACCTGTACTTCAGAAGACAGTGCAAAGTGCCCTAACCTAAAAACAGACCCCACGCATGGGAAGTGGTTTGCAGCCTTGCAGCATGCCCAAAATAAATCATGAGGTTTGTAGATATCCAAGCTCTGCTGCTGGTCTCCAGGCGTGACCACTACAGCTAGAAAGCTCACACCTCACTGTGAAGTTTCCTAACACGTGTCTGTCCTTGGGGAGGGACCGACACCAGACACATCCCTGCCAGCACACTGCAAAGAGACAAACCAAGCTGGCACTGGTGGATGCAGGGTATTCAGGAGGTCCAGTGGCCATAAGTTAGAGATGTAAGTGTCAACCCTGGTCTCATCCCACTCCATGCACAGAGGAGGGTCATGACAGAAGGCCTGTGAGGAGCAGCTGAGGGACTTGGAGTTGTTTAGCCTGGAGAAGAGGAGGCTGAGGGGAGACCTCATCACTCTCTGCAAAATGTGAGGCATCAACCATTAGAAAGTGACAGCATTCCTAGGGTATGTTTCCCAGAAAATGCCCTTGCTGGAGGAAGATTAAACCCTCAATGATATCCATTATTTTTCATCAGCTACAAACATCTCCCTGGCGTGATTCAGTTTTGGGGAAGCTCAAAGGGGTCTCTTGCACAAGATGGCTGGTGATCATTCCTGCTGCCTGGCTGGGATGGCTGTGCTCTCCCATTCACCCCGCGTGGTGGAGCCGGATGGTTCCTAGTCACTCCCACATGAACAGGTTCCCATTGGAGACAATTCCGGCACATGATGTCATCTCCAAATTTCCAACATTTCTCCAGAAATGACAAGAATGGGGCGAGGGGAAACTTCTGGACACTCATGGAAAGTCACCAGTGCCTTACCCTGAGCAGGGCGTGATGGAGAACCTGCAGGTAGAAGTGGGTCTTGTCCCAGAGGCAGTTTCAGAGCTCAGGACATTTAGATGAGATCTTAGGCAGAAATGTTTTGCTGTGAGGGTGGGGAGGCCCTGGCCCAGGTTGCCCAGAGCAGTGGTGGCTGCCCCATCCATGAAGGTGTTGAAGACCAGGTTGGATGGGGCTTTGAGCCTCTGATCCAGTGGGAGGTGTCCCTGCCAGTGACATGGGGTGGAACTGGATGGGCTTCAACACCCCTTCCCGCTCAAACCATTTTATGCTTCTATGATCTGCAGAGAGATGCACCTTGCAGAGTCACCCATCAGGTCAGATCCCACTCCCTGCTTGTCAGCTTGCCTGTCCCCAGATATCCTGGGAGGATGAGGAGATATCCTGCTTCTGCAGGCAGAGGGCCCAGCCAGGCAGGAGGTGGGAACCCAGCGTTCTGTCAGACACCAGCTGGACCAGAAATCAGCTCTGAGTTAGCGTCTGCTTTCTTGGCTCCTCTAGTTGCTCAGGGAATAGAAGTTGTAGATATACGTAAGCGCATAGTTTGCTTCTGAGCTGTTCCCTGTGATTGTACCTTCAAGCATTCATGGGTCATGTCTTGACGTCTGCCACCTACAGCCAGCTGGTTCTGTCCTGCTCCCAGGGCACATGTGTACGGAGGGCGGGCAGGAGAAATACTATTTATGGCTCAGAAATAGTCAGAGATAAAGCAAGTTTCATTAAAACGGGAGAATTTGTTGGAAATCCACATTGATTATTGGAATGCTTTCAATGAGATATTTTTCCATTTCAAGCAGGTGAAAACCTCTGAGTCTTTATACCCTTGTCAGCAAGCAGATGCTGAATTATTTTGGACCTTTTCTTAATGATTCAAAAGAATTTTCTCAGTTTAGCTGAGTCACGTCAGATCAGTTCATCTTAAATAACGCGTGATACCGGGGCTGGTTTGGACTGAAACTTTTCTGCTGCTGGAAGCCAAAAATAACACCAAAGTCAGGGTGTTTGCTTTCCAGTTTTTCCTTAGAAGTCTGAAAAGAAACCCCCTTTGTGCCAGCTCTTTGTAGGCTGCATGGAGGTGGAAGGCTGTAGTCATATCAGTGATGCTTGGAGAGATTGTGACACACTCCTAAAAACCATCTCCTTACTCGCTCCCCCTCATTCCAGTTATGGTGAAATGAGAAAGTCATTTCTTCTAGTTCTTCCTCCTTCCAGAAAGAGGGGAATCTGCGTGCCTTCATTGAATCATAGAATCATAGAATCATAGAATCATAGAATCATAGAATCATAGAATGGTTTGGGTTGGAAGGGACCTTAAAGATCATCTAGGTCCAACCGCCTTGCCATGGGCAGGGACATCCCACTGGATCAGGCTGCCCAACACCCCATCCAACATGACCTTGAACCCTAGTACTTCATCTGAGCCTGGAGGTGCACTGAGATGGAGAGATGGCTGTGAAAGAGTAGGCCAGAGCACCTCAGAGGGAATTAGGTTGGTTCCTCACACAGCACAGCCTTGGTGTGAAGTGGAACTCTTGCCACCAAGGCTCCAGCTGCTTCCAGCATCCATACCCATGCTGTTGTCTACCCTTGCCCCCACCATCAGCGGTTGGAGCCAGCAGGACAGGCTGTCTGTCTGGCTGATGTTGCACATTGAGGGATAGGATAGAGGTCCTCTGCAAACCCTTAAAAAGTCCCAGGAGAAAGGAGAAAGTGCTAAGTAAAGCAAATGCCCAAAATAAATGTGGCAGTGGCAGAAATAGGGAAATTCTTGGTCTTGAAAGGGAAGCCCTGAAAAAAAATAGTGAGGCTGGATGATGTAAGTTGCTATTTATAATAGAGTTGGATGCTGAGGAGTTAGTATTAGCTCAGAAAGGAATCATATTGTCATGGAAAGGTTTGGGTCAGAAAGGACCTCTAAGCCCATCCAGTTCCACACACTGCCATGGGCAGGGACACCTCCCAGTGGATCAGGGTGCTCCAAGCCCCAGCCAACCTCACCTTGAACACCTCCAGGAATGGGGCAGCCACCACTGCTCTGGGCAACCTGGGCCAGCAAGACATTTTTCCCTAAGATCTCATCTCAATTTCCCCTCCTGCAGCTCAAAACAGTTCTTCTTGTCCTATCCCTCCACTCCTGATCAAGAGCTCTTTCTCAGCTCTTCTGGAGCCCCTTTCAGTCCTGGAAGGACATATGTTGAGTCCTTTCATACTCTGAAACCTGTACAGGACGTGGAGCCTACTGGTGACGGCTCCCATCTCCTGCTACTGGGACAGCATGGGCTGTGAATGTTTGTGAGGGGAAGAGGCCATGGCAGACGAGATCTCAGCCCCTTTTCCGCCGTCCAGTCTCATCTCATCCGTGCTCTCCAGCCCACTTGCACAGCTCTTGGAAGAATGCAATTTCACCTCCAAGCTGCTTTGGCCAATTGGGTAATAGGGGTCTGTTGACAAATGCAGGAACCTCCACAGAGGAACTTCTTACTAAGGGATGTGCACGAAAGAAACAGAAATAGCAATGGGGACTGTTTCATATCCTGTGTCAATGGGGAGGCTCTGAATCGAGTGCAGAGCTTCTCTCTTCCAGCACTGGGGTTGCTGCTGTGTTCCACCACAAGACTGTTCCACAAGCAGCCTCCTCTCTGGGGGAAATTCCACCATGCCTACGCAAGCCGCTGCTCAGACCTCCTCACCCCATAAATTGAGGACTCGATGGCTGTCTCAGCACCAGACAGAAAAGAGGCTTTCAAGCTCCACTTGCCTGCTTCAGCTTCAGCTTCAGCCATCACATCTCCGCTGACATGAAGGTCTTTGTGGCTACCCTCGCCATTCTCATTGCCGCCTTCTGCTACCAGACATCTGCTGCTCCATGTAAGTTTGGGCTCACCCCGCCTTTCTCTAAGTGGGGACAGGAGAGATGTTGCTGCAGGGACAGGGCCCTTCTGCTAGCCCTTCCACCCCTGGGTCCTTTGCCGAGCCAGACCATCCTCAGGGAGGTGCTCCAGGGCCAGTGGGGCTCTCCTGCCATGGGAAATGCAGCACTCAAAGCACGGCGAGGGCTGTGTCAGCACCAGCTCAGGGTGAACCCAAAAGGAACCAAAGAAGAAAGAAGCCCTTTTCTTTTCTCTTCCTCCTCCAAGCCCTCCTCACTCCCCAGACCTGGGAGGTCGCAGCTCCCCATCCTGGCTCCCCATCCCTTGCCACTGCTGATGACTCTCTTTGCCCTTCACAGTTGGCTCCGACCCACCAACCTCCTGCTGCTTCACCTACGCCTCCCGGCAGCTGCCCCGCAGCTTCGTGGTAGAGTACTATGAGACCAACAGCCAGTGCTCCCAGCCAGCTGTCGTGTAAGTTCTGTTCTCCAGGGTGGTGGTGGGCTCTGCCTTTGGGGGGGAGAGGGAAAGGCCCCTTTTCAAAAGACGGAGGATTGAGGGTGAAGACAGAGAATGAGGGACAGAAGATTCAAGGTGATGCTCCATGGGCTCAGCATGCAGGGGGACAATGAGGATCATCCGGTCCGACCCCGCTGCAGAGAGCAGGGACATCTTCAACTAGATCAGACTGCTCAGAGCCCCATCCAACTTGGCCTTGAATGTTCCATGGTGTTTCATGAACATTCACACGATGGGCATGATGTGCTGCCTGCCCAAATCCTGCTGAGCCCTGGGAGAAGCTGGGCAAGGTGCCCTTCCCTGCAGTGCTCTCCCACCTCTCTCCCAACACTCTCTCCATCTGGACCCAGGAGATGGGAGGGATGGGCAGGCAAGAGGTGTAAGGTGATGGTCTGTGAGCACCGCACTCAGGGGCTCGCTCAAGTCTTGCTCCATCTACACGATGGGCATGATGTGCCACATACCCAAATCCTGCTGATCCTCCAGAGGATGGTGCTGGGTTCCCATCTGGGTTCCTTCACTTTCATCAAGATCTCCTCTCTGCACCCCACAGGTTTGTCACAAGGAAGGGCCGCCAAGTCTGCGCCAACCCTGAGCAGGACTGGGTCCAGCAGTACGTGAATGACCTGGAGCTGAACTGAGCTCCCGGGACAGACCCTGCTGCCCTGTGTACCCCACGACGAGTGAGCCATGGCCAGCGCGGGCTCCATTAGGAATGCCTCAATGCCATTTCACGCTAATTAGGAATGTGCTAGAATCTGAATTTAGTGTTTTGCTATTTAGTTTTTCTATAAGAGAGGGATAAGGTGCAATAACTCCACTCCAGACAGATAAGAATGTTATTTAATAGATATATTTTTTTAAACAAAGACTTATGCTCAGGTTCTATTTGCTGTACTAAATTAATTGTATTTTTTATGTCATATTTAATTCAAAATCTGGAAAATAAATATTTTTGTAAGAACTTTCTGTCTTTGTCTCTATTTGCAGTGACAATAGCTGAAATCACACTAGTGGCAGCATGCTGCTTATTCCCTTTTCTGTGCTGTCAAAACCCTCACAAGTTTTCTCTATACAAACGTGTTGCTTTGCACCTTGAGAAGAGAAAAAAAAATGAAGAAGGAGGTGTGAGAAGGGCAAAAGTTGCATTCAGGTAGTTTGACTCACTCTTTTCTCAAGGTATCTCATCACCAGCCATGACTTCTGGCAGCTGGTTCAGTTCCATCATTGGCCCCATTCGAGTCAATTAAAACATTACCTGTAGGGGCTGGAATTTCATGTGGTGATTGTTTTACGGAGAACTTTCTGTGAGCTGGAGCTAAAATGGATCAGCTGTCCTCAGAGCTGAGGATGGAAAAAATATGTTTCACTGCCAGATTGTCAGAACTGTTTCATCAAACTCTCCTTTAGTTGGGACATGAGGCTTGGCAGATGTGGCCTGATGGGAAAAGGTGTTTTTCCTCCTGTCCATCTCTGGAGATGCAGTGTCCAGGGATGCAGTGTCCAGGGATGAAGTGCCCAAGGATGCAATGTCCAGGGATGAAGTGTCCAGGGATGCAGCATCCAGGGATGTCTGTCCAGAGATGCAGTGCCCAAGGATGCAATGTCCAGGGATGTGTTGTCCAGGGATGAAGCATCCAGGGATGTAAGTCCAGGGATGAAGTGCCTAAGGATGCAATGTCCAGGGATGTAATGTCCAAGGATGCAGTGTCCAGGGATGCAGCATCCAGGGATGTATGTCCAGGGATGAAGTGCCCAAGGATGCAATGTCCAGAGATGCGGTGTCCAGGGATGCAGTGTCCCCTGGTATTGCCCTGCCAGACACCATCCAGAGGGCAGGATCTGCCCCTGCATGGAGACATCTCCACTGCAGCCCTGGGTCTGGTCTCCCACCAGAGCTGAAGGAGATGGAGCCCACACCACTGACGGCATTGAGGTTGATCTGACCAGCTCTGGACATGCACTGTCAGATGAAAACCAATGTCCTGCCTGGACTTCTGATGCCTACAGGGCAGCCCAAGCAAACAGGCTGAGGTCAGAGATCTGTCTGCACTCAGCTCACCCCACAGTGGTTACTCACAGAACTGAGGAGGACAGACATCAACATCAGTGAGACACGGGGGAGCAGAGCAGGAAGGGGGCTTCTGGGAAGGGTTGAAGGAGAGCAGAGGGCAGAAGCATATTGGGAATCATGCAGCGAGAGGAGCCTCAGGTGAGGCTGGAAGGGATCAGAGGGATGTGGGTATGTTTCATAGAATCATGGAACAGTTTGGGTCAGAAGGGACTTAAAGCCCAGCCAGTTCCAACTCCCCTGACACCTTCCACTGGATCAGGGGCTCCAAGCCCCATCCAGCCTGGCCTGGAACACCTCCAGGGATGGGGCAGCCACCACTGCTCTGGGCAACCTGGGCCAGGGCCTTCCCACCCTCACAGCAAAACATTTCTCCTGAAGATCTCATTGCAATCTCCCCTCTTGCACCTCATAACCATTCCCTTTGTCCCATCCCTGCACTCCCTGATCAAGAACCCCTCCCCAGCTTTCCTGGAGCCCCTTTCAATTCTGGAAGCTGCCCTAAGGTCTCCCCAGAGCCTTTTCTTCTCCACGCTGAGCAACCCCAACTCTCTCAGCCTCTCTTCACCTCATAGAGGAGGTGTTTGAGGGAGGAAGGAGCGTATTGGTTATGTCAAGAGCCTCCTCACTTCAGGAACTGCAGCCCCCACCTCCTTCACTCACGAGGCAGCGTGCGCTCCATCAGTCATCCCGCTACAGCGCTGACTGCACCAAGCTTAAAACAGCATCTGAAGAGGAGGGGGTGAATGGGAGGGCAGTGCCAGGGAGCAGGACCAGGGGGTCCTTCACTGAGGAGCTGCTGAGAGGAAGCCCATGATTCATGGTTTGGGTGGGCATCACCATGAAGATGGCTATGCCTTGGTGACAAGAAGCTGCTCTTTCGTGCAAGGGCATGGCTTTGGTCACAGCATGGACTCCCAGGGCACTGCACAGCCCAGGACCAGCACTGGGAGCAGGGGTCATTGTTGCCACGCTGAAGGTGAGGAGACCTTGGTTGTTGAGTACCAACCAGCCCTCTACCTGAGTGCCAGAGCGCAGTAGCTTCACATTGAGGACTGAGATTGGTGCAAAGTAGGGTGCTCAGTGCTGCCCTCACTTCAGGGAACAGCAGGAAGAAGGGACAGAGTCACAGAATCACAGCATGGTTTGGGATCAAAAGGACCTCAAAGCCCATCCAGTCCCACTCCCTGCCATGGGCAGGGACACCTCCCACTGGATCAGGGGCTCCAAGCCCCTTCCAACCTGGTCTTCAGCCCCTCCAGGGATGGGGCAGCCACCACTGCTCTGGGCAACCTGGGCCAGGGCCTCCCCACCCTCACAGCAAAACAGTTCTGCCTAAGATCTCATCTCAATCTCCCCTCTTGCAGCTCAAAACCTTTCCCCCTCATCCTATCCCTGCACTCCCTGATGAAGAGCTTGGTAGAGAATGGAGGAGACTTGCAATGGGCTCATCCCCATATGGCTTGAACCTCTCCAGTCCCTCATGGATACAAGCCCCGTATTCCGATGGCACTGGAAGCACTTCCACAGCGTTGGTGTTCCTTGTTGAAGGACACAGCGTGCAGAGTCACCCGGGGAGCACCATCCCGCCCCTACACTGTTTGAGCCTGTCACAAACAACCCCATGAGCCAACGTCCTTAACAACCCCGGTCACATTCAAGCCACCCACGGCAGACACCCACCCCAGGTACCTCAGCTCACTCCTCACCACTATTCTGGGAGCCTGCAGGGAGTCCTGAATTGCTCATGTCTTTCTTGATCTTACACCCACCTACGCGTGACAGCTCCGAGGAGCCCTTAAAGTGCATGCGAAGAACGCGGCACACTCATTACTCCACACCCACAGGCACAGAGGTGTGAATGAAGCCTGCACGAGCAAGGCAAAGGCTCCCAGCAGGCTGCTGTGTGCCTCCAAGGCCCTCAAGAAGCAGTGTGTGCATGGAGAAAGCATCCTTAGTGATCTTCAGAGCCACCACATTTTGCAAAGGACAAGGAGGAGGAGCACAGGAAAGTGGTCTGGGGCAGGGACAGGCAGGCAGGGGCTGCAGAACCTATGTTGCCGTTACCTCAGATCTGCACCCAGGGATTACTCTGCACAGAACAGGGGGTAGATTTGCTAGATGGGCTGATGCAGATGTTTGAGGCTGACCTTGCTGCTAGAGCTGGGCAATGTAAGAAAACCCTCACACTGTGCTGCCCTTGGAGGAGTCCAATGATGTACCAATGCTTATGCATGGGTTTCAACATGCTCAGCCTTCCCAGCAGATTGAGGAAGGCAATTCTATCCCTCTACCCTGCTCTCCTAAGCCCTCACCTGGAGCCCAGTGTCCAGTTCTGCAGTCCTTAGCAGAGGAGGGACATGGAGCTGCTGGAGTGAGTCCAGAGGAGGCCATGAAGATGATCTGGAGTACCTCCCATAAGAGTTGGGGTTGTCCAGCCTGGAGAAGAGAAGGCTCTGAGGAGACCTTAGAGCTGCTTCAGGTACTGAAAGGGGCTCCAGGGAAGCTGTGGAGGTGCTCTTGATCAGGGAGTGCAGGGAGAGGATGAGGGGAAATGGCTTTAAATTGGACATCAGGAAGAAACAATTCACAATGAAGGTGTGGAGGCCCTGGCCCAGGTTGCCCAGAGCCGTGGTGGCTGTCCCATCCCTGGAGGTGTTCCAGGCCAGGTTGGATGGGGCTTGGAGCCCCTGATCCAGTGGGATGTGTCCTTGCCCATGGCAGGGGAATGGAACTGGATGTGCTTTGAGGTCCCTTTCCAACCCTAACCATTCCATGATTCCATGATGAGTTCGCAGGCTCAGTACAAAAGCAATATTTTCTGAAACCGACAACAATCCCAGACTTTCAGGGCTGAAGAAGACACAGGATTATGCTAGAGACAGTGCCCGGCTACCACTTTCCCCTAATGGTGAGCAGAAGGCACAAATGGCAATGAGGACCTGCAAGAACATTTCTGCTCAGTTCTTAGACACAGACAACTACTCACATCCCCCTAAGATGACAAAGCTTTTTCCTCTGACTCAAAGGAGAAAGATGCTCACAGTTTTTGAGAAAACACATTTCTAAAATCGAAGGTCAAGAATTTCTGCTGTACTGAATCTTAACAGGCAACTCAGTCAGCATCTCTGGGTGACCACGCTGTCCCTGGAATTGCCACCTAAAAATGCGACATTAATCTACTGACTGCTCAGAAAAACAGCTCTCTGATCACCCTACCCCAACCCATCTGCCAAACACGGCATCGTGATCAATCACTGCCTCCAGTAAAACCACACACCTGGAGCAGACCCTGGGACTCACCACAGCACGAGAGTGCCTCAGCCCAAAATGGCCCTGAAAAATATCGGTGTATACAGATCGTAGAATCATGGAATGGTTTCAGTCGGCAGTTCCACCCCCTGCCATGGGCAGGGACACCTCTCACTGGATCAGGTTGCTCCAAGCCCCATCCAACCTGGTCTTCAACACCTCCAGGGATGGAGCAACCACCACTCCTCCTGGGCCAGAGCAGAGGGGCAGAATGCCCTCCATGGACCTGCTGGTCCCACGGCTTTGGATGCAGCCCAGGACATGGTTGGTTTCTGGGCTGTGAGTTCACGTTGCCGGTTCCTGTTGAGCTTCTCCTTCCCCGGCACTCCAAGTCCTCCTCCTCAGGGCTGCTTCCAATCCATTCTCTGCCCAGCCTGTGTTTGTTCTTGCCACTGCTCTGACGCAGGGGCAGGAACTTGCACTTGGCCTGGTTGAACTCCATGAGGTTTGCACATGTGCCAATCTTCCCCCAGCATATGGAAATCAAATGGAAATGGTGTGACTGTGATTGGCCTGGCACATACGGGTCAGCCCTTTGGGTAATAAAGGACCTGATGGTGCCATGTGAGGGTCACCATCTTTCTTGGAGATGGGGAGCAGGAGCACATGTGGGAAGACCCTCATGCTCAGATCAGACCATGCTGTGCCATGCAGCCATCCCTCACCACTGGGGTGAGCGCTCCAAGCAGAATCAAAGAATTATTGAATCATTAAGTTTGGAAATGACCTCTAAGCTCATCCAGTCCAACTCCACTGTGCCTGCAAAACCATGTCCTAAAGTGCCACAGACACGGTTTTTGACACCCTCCTAAGGGATGGAGACTCTCCCACTGCCCTGGGCAACGTCAGCCGAGGCTTCCCCACTCTGTCAGTAAAGAAATTTTCCCTGATATCCAATCTAAACCTCCTCAGTGCAACTTGAGGCCATTTCCTCTTGTCCTATCACCTGTTACATGGGAGAAGAGATCTGGTCCTCGCTGGGCAGGATCTGTGTGGAGGTCAGAGCCAGGCAATAAGTGCATTTCCACCAAGGACAGGAGCAAGCTCCACTTGTCATGACTTGAACAGACAACCTGCTTGCAAATAGCTTTAGGAACAGCTTTAACTTTAATTCATCAGGGAACTGTAAAAGCCCAGGTCCCGGTGCTCCCAGCTTATCTCTAGCTGCCTGTTCCAAGTGGGCATCTCAGGGCAGACCGTATCTGCCCCAAGAAATTCCTTAGTTGCAGGTGATACAAAGAGAGAGCCAGCTGGAAAAATTTACAGCATCTTAAGAGTAGTCTCATGCCTTCAACCTTTGCTCTCCTTCTGGGGAAAGGCAGATTCATGGTTTCTAGGAATGCTTTGGGTGCTGCACTGGGGTGAGTTCACATCCTTTCTGCTCATTCATTTCTTCCGCCTCTTCGCAAGATCTCTGAACTGTTGCACTTCCTCCTGTCTCTTCTGTAAGCACCCTTTGTCCCTCCAGTGCCACAACAGAAGCCGCTTGTCTGTGACCCTGCCATAGTTGGACTGCTCTGGCTTCCTGGACAGGTTCCATCCTACCAGCTCCTCCCACCCCTCTGACATTCAGTCTGGTCTTTTCCCAGCTGCTACCTTGCACCCTGCACGGCAGGTTTCCCTGGCTGCCCTCACCTTTCTCATCTTCTCAGGCTCCATAAAATCCCTCTGCAAGTTCTCCATGAAGGTCAGGTCGATGAGCAGGGCCATTGCCAAGATGCATTTCCCTTCTCCTTCCTGGGACACGGCCAAGCAGGGACGGTGATCCACTAGCTGGTCTCTTCTCCCTTCTGTGCAGCCTCCAAAAGGAAGAGCCTGCAGCTGAAGGGAGGAGGTAGGACTCCCCAAAATAAAACCAAATTCAGCTGAGAGGAACTGCTGTCTCAGGTCCAGCATCATTTTTCACCATTAGGCTCCTAAAGCGCCAATCAGAACCTCTCTAGAGAAATCATGCTGAGCATTTACGTGTACTTTATCAAATCTCATTTTATTTTAATTTAATTGCTCTTTAATTAAGTAACCCCATGTCCCTTCCTGCCTCCTGGCCCAGCAGACCACAGGCACTTTGGTTTATCATAGAATCATAGAATCACCAGGTTGGAAAGGACCCACTGGATCATCGAGTCCAACCGCCCCTAACACTCCCTTAAACCATGTCCCTCAGCACTTCATCCACCCGTTCCTTAAACACCTCCAGGGAAGGCGACTCGACCCCCTCCCTGGGCAGCCTCTGACAGTGCCCGATGACCCTTTCTGTGAAAAATTTTTTTCTGATGTCCAGCCTGAACCTCCCCTGGCGGAGCTTCAGGCAATTCCCCCTTGTCCTGTCCTCTGTCACTGGGGAGAAGAGCCCAGCTCCCTCCTCTCCACAACCTCCTTTCAGGCAGTTGTAGAGAGCAATAAGGTCTCCCCTCAGCCTCCTCTTCTCCAGGATAAACAACCCCAGCTCTCTCAGCCGCTCCTCGTAAGACTTGTTCTCCAGCCCCTCACCAGCTTCGTTGCTCTTCTCTGGACATAATCCAGAGCCTCAACATCCTTCTTGTGGTGAGGGGACAGAACTGAACACAGTATTCGAGGTGTGGTCTCACCAGTGCTGAGTACAGAGGGAGAATAACCTCCCTGGACCTGCTGGTCACACCGTTTCTGATCCAAGCCAAGATGCCATTGGCCTTCTTGGCCACCTGGGCACACTGCTGGCTCATGTTCAGTCGGCTGCCAACCATTACCCCCAGGTCCTTCTCCTCCATGCAGCTCTCCAGCCATTCTTCCCCCAGTCTGAAGCACTGCATAGGGTTTTTGTGCCCCAAATGATTGTTGTGCCCCAGGTGACTGGGACTGGCTGATGCCACAGATGGGCTTAAGGACCTGTGAGGTTTTCCTCCAGCAATACAGTGGCAGACTGCTTGAGCAGTACAGGTAAGAGAAGGAATGTCCCAGGCCATGGAGAGGGCAAAGGTGACCTTTGGAGACATCAGCAGAGGCTGAGTTATTTTTCTTGCCCCAGGTTTTGTAGTCTCTGAAGTGCCCCCATCCTGGTGTGTGCACCACAAAGCTTCCCATGCTTTAAGATTTCCCGTCCCGAGGGCTTGGGAGGGGAGGCACCTAACAACCTTGAGGTGACCTGCAGCCCAGGAGCCACCAGGCAGTGCAGCACCCCCACACACATAGATGTCCGCTTGCCTTCACCCCAGATCCCAGCAGCAGGAGGTTGAATTGTGGCCAACTGCACATGCAGATGCCACTACCGCACCACTGCCTGGCAGGTGCCCGGCTTGCTGACATGTCCCATTGATGCCACAGCAGGATCTCCTGAGGACCCTCTCTGAGCCAGAGAGGAACAGATTGTCTTTGCCCTCTGAGTTGGCTTTGAGCACCCTGATCCAGTGAGAGGTGTCTCTGCCCGTGGCGGGGGCTGGAACCGGAAGGGCTTTGAGGTCACTTTGAACTGGAGGGTTTTAAGATCCCCCCCAACCCAAACCATTCCATGATTCTATGATTCTACGAGACATTGTGGATTACTTGGGGCTAACAAGCAAGGATAAAGGCACCACAAAACCACGCTGCCAACCACACAAGGCTCCCTCAAATCAACCCTTTATTGCCTAGTTCTGGTACAACTCACACCAAAATCGGCACCGTGCAGCAGGCTGGGTGTGCGCCCTTCTCCCACGAGCTGAGCAGGAGGGCAGGAGCAGGCGGCAGGCTCCTCCGCCCCTGCTGACACCACGGGGAGTGCTGGCACATCCCCACCATGAAGCGTCCTTCTCAGCACGGGGGAGGCACACGGTGGGTGTCACACTTGGTTGGTCACCTCCGGCAGCCGGGAGCACGTAGGGACCCTGCCAGGATGCTCACCAAGGCACACAGATCTGGGGGTGCTGGGTGACAACAAGCTGACCATGAGCCAGCAGGGCCCTGGCAGCCAAGAGGGCAATAGTGTCCTGGGTGCATCCAGCACGGCATCACCAGCCGGGCCAGGGAGGGGATTGTCCCGCTCTGCTCCACACTGGGGTGGCTCCACCTTGAACACTGGGGCAGTTCTGGGAGACACAGGATAAAAAGGATCTAAAGGTACTGGAGAGCATCCAGAGGAGGGCACGGAGCTGGGGAAGGGTTTAGCGGGGAAGAGTGTGAGGAGCAACTGAAGTCCCTGGGACTGTTCAGCCTGGAGGAGACTTAGATAGGTGAAGATTCACTTAGAAATAAATCTTAGATAGGGAGAGGAGGGGATCGCTCATAAGGTGAGCTTTCATCATGCAGATTTTATGACTCTCCTGCTCACCAACATACTGGCCAGAAGAGAGAGATGGAGGCAGGGAAGGTGATCTAACCTGATGGGAAATGGCCACAAAAATTGTCTTGTGCACAGTGAGCAAAGGAAGGCTCAGAAGAAAATGGACTGTCAGCACAGTGATGTTAGAGAGAGAAGGGAGTTGCTAAAGTTAAAAATGACAACTGATTTCTAAATGCAAAAGCAATGGGCTGGATTCTGAAATGGGACCAAATCCCGCTGGAAACCGCTGGCACAAAGAGCTCCACGAGAACAGACTTGTTATGCTCTGCTCCACGCTGGGGCAGCCCCACCTTGAGCACTGGGGGCCATTCTGGGCACCACAGGATAAAAAGGGTCTAAAGCTACTGGAGAGCATCCAGAGGAGGGCACGGAGCTGGGGAAGGGTTTGTAGGGGAAGAGTGTGAGGAGCGGCTAAAGTCCCTGGGAATGTTCAGCCTGAAGGAGAGGAGACTGAGGGGAGACCTCATCACGCTCTGCAGCTTCCTCACACGGGGAGGAAGAGGAGCATGCGCTGAGCTCTTCTCTCTGGTGACCAAGGACAGGAGCCGAGGGAATGGCAGGAAGCTGTGCCAGGGGAGGGTTAGGTTGGACATGAGGAAAAGGTTCTTCCCCAGAGGGTGGTGGAGCCCTGGAACAGCTCCCAGGGAAGCAGTCACAGCACCAAGGCTGACAATATTCCAGAAGCATTTGGCCAACGTCCTCAGTGCCACAGTGTGAATGTTGGGTTTGTCCTGTGCAGGGATAGGAGTTGGACTCAATGACCCTTGTGGGTCCCTTCCAGCTCAGGATATTCTATGATTCTGATTCCCCCATGCTGCCCCACTCACACAAGGAGCTGGTCAAGCTCCCAGGGCCATTGCTCTCCTACTGGTGAGAAGCTAGGACAGTCACTGTCACAAGATGATGCAACCGGTCCCCTGTGTGTCCCTGACCCAGGAGATCACCAAGGGCTCTGCATTTCTGCCCCCTAAAAAGGCACCCAGGAAGAAGAGAGGCTGGAGATTCCCAGAAAACTTGTCAGTGAAGGTGTAAATGTGGGAGCGGTCAGTCACATTGTAAAAAGAGATTTCTCCTGCCTCATAGTCCAGGAAGATACCAATGCGCCGTGGTCTCACGCTTATGGTCAGAGGGGAGACAGGTGAAGTGAGGGCCTCATAGTTGACCCCGTTTTGCAGCCGCAGCACCCAGTAGCCATTGTTTGGGGAGAAGAAGACGTTGCCTTTCCGGCTGGCAGACTCCCTGCACAGCCCCAAGCCCCACTCAGGTTTGTCTCCCACCTGCACCTCCCAGTAGGAGCGTCCTGAGAAGAAGACCTGGCTCCCCAGCACCACTGGCGCAGTGCCGAACCTCTTGGGGTTTTCAAAGAGGGACAGGAGCAGCTTCTTGCTCCCACGCCGCACGCTTTTGCGGTCCTCGGACAGGGAGAGCTCAGGGTGCGCTGTGTCAGGGTCCAGAGTCACGTCCACTGGAGGAAGAGAAGAGTGGAAGGACAGATGAGGCTTCAGGGATCTGCAGACTCAGACACGAGCAGGTGTCTGTGACCGGGATGCTGGTTTCCTCTCTCCCACATGGTGCCCACAGCTTTGCAGAGCTCCCAGTGCTGCCCCACAGTGAGGAAGCGCAACAGAGAATCATGCTAACCATAAACCACACCAAAACTTCCGGCACCTGGTGGCAGAGGAGGAACAGAATGAGGGCAGCCCCACCACCCCGGCACAACTTAAGAAAGAGCCAACATTGAGCCAAGGAGTTCATGGGCAACACAGAGCCTGAAACTCTAGAGGAACTTCTGCAGGGTCACCTCACAATCCATCCAAGACCAGAATGAGGAAGGTCTCTCCACCACAAAACCAGCCTGAACTCAACAGTACACAAACTGGCAGCAGCTGGACAAAGCTTGGTAAAAAACCCTCCCCTGGGGCACAAAAGCAGCCTCCTCACCTTTGAACTTCTTCAGCATGTCCCTCAGGCCAAGGCAGCGCTCAGGGATGCTGTAGTTTTCCTTCAAGGTCACGGACACAACCTTGGGGGACTGGAACTTTACTCCCTCGCACCTAGAAGGAGAGCAATATTCATGGGCTGCATCAGAGCCCACAGCACGGCCAGTCTTCTGCTGGGGCTGTAGTTTAATGCCTTCCTGTGGGCTGTACAGATGCGTCTCCTCCCTTGAGTTCTTCAGCTGTGAAGAGCACTAGGGGTAACTGCTTGCTTATCACTGAGCTCAATGGGACCAGAGCTAAATGACGCGAGGAGCAGCAATGCCAGTCCCTGGGAAGGAAGGAGAAAGTCCGGCCAGGCAGCATGGCCCTTAGTAGAGAACACAGCCCACATGACACAAGGCCAAGCAAGGCTTTGCCTCTGGGGGACTGGAAGAAGAAGATGGAGTCTCTTCTCCCGCCCCCGCCGGTCTCAGTCCCAGGGAGGACCAAACCAGATGCTGGGCAAGGAGGAGATGGGGTGTCTGGCATGGAGCAGACATGAACATCTCACAGAGCTCAGAGGCAGCCAGGATGGTGGGAAGAATGAGCATGGGTACATACCTGCTCAGGATGCTTTTCATGTCCTAGAAGGAGAAGAGAAAAAACATTCTGGGGGGTGGGCTCCAGAGTCTTGCACCCAGTAGCCAACCTGTTCTGGCCAACCATCCAGGTGGCAAAGGCAATAGGGATGAGTCAGTGGGGCCAATGGCAGAGCCTGACCTTGAGCAGCCCGTCATCTGCCTGCTGGGTCTTTTCCTTTATCTCCAGGATAAGCTCTTCCAGCAATGACTTCTGCTCCACCAGCCTGGCCAGATTTTCATTGATCAGCAGCAGAATCCTCTTCTCCTCCTCCTCCAGCTTCTGGAGCAGCAGCTTCTCCTCGTCCACCAGCAGCCGATGCAGCTTCCCGAACTCACTCACAATCCTCTCCCGTTTTTTCTTCACTGTCTCCTAGTGATAAGAAAGCACACGTTAGCCAGGCTACCAATACAGAATTAGATTCTATAGCGCCCATGCCTGGCGTCAGGTCCTGGGAAACCACTGAATTTTTTGATAAGCACATTTATTTCCAAAAACAACCTGAGGCTACTCGCTGGGCTTCCTTCCCACTTGGCATCCTCTGTTTACCAGCAGGAGGATGCTGCCCAGGGCATTCCTGCCCAGACGGATCTCAGATGTCTGATGATGGCTGAGTACAGCACAGGGCAGCTGCGGGGAAGGAGATGCCATCAGGTGTTGGGGTAGGATTTAATTGAATCATAAAATCATAGAATGTCCTGAGTTGGAAGGGACCCACAAGGATCATCATGTCCAACCCCTGTCCCTGCACAGGACACCTCAACATTCACACCGTGGGGCTGAGGGCATTGACCAAACACTTCTGGAATATTGTCAGCCTTGGCACCGTGACTGCTTCCTTGGGGGCTGTTCCAGGGCTCCACCACCCTCTGGGGGAAAACCTTTTCCTCATGTCCAACCTAACGCTCCCCTGGCACAGCTTCCTGCCATTCCCTCGGCTCCTGTCCTTGGTCACCAGAGAGAAGAGCTCAGCGCCTGCTCCTCCTCCTCCCCGTGTGAGGAAGATACAGAGTGCAATGAGGTCCCCCCTCAGTCTCCTTTTCTTCAGGCTGAACAGACACAGGGACTCCAGCTGCTCCCCACACTCTTCCCCTCTAAATCCTTCCCCAACTCCGTGCCCTCCTCTGGATGCTCTACAGCAGCTTTAATCTTTTTTATCCTGTGTTGCTCAGAACTGCCCCCAGTGCTCAAGGTGGAGCCTCCCCCGCGTGGAGCAGAACAGGACAATCCCCTCCCTGGCCCGGCTGGCGATGCTGTTTTGGATGAGCCCAGGACACCGTTGCCCTCTTGGCTGCCAGGGCACACTGTAGATGTGGTTCAGCTCTTCCCCGGCTGGGTTCAGTTTGACCCACAGCTCAGGTAGCCAGGAGGAAATGCTCCTTGCCTGGAAAAACCCATAGCAATGGGAAAGAGGTGGAAGAAGCCCCGGAACTGGGGAGAGCCAGGGAGGACTCCCTGGGTGTCTGAGAGCTCTCCTGATAGCCAAGGTCTCCGAGTTGTTTTAGGCTTTTTTGCCTGAGCCTGAAGAATCAGTGCTTTGCTGGAAACCTGACGCCCCAGGCAAACACACTGCAGTCAGCAAGGACCATGAAACCTCAAAATGCCAAAGATAAACAAAAGGAAAGTGAATTGCATTTATTTTTCCACCCAACCACATGTTTTCTTGGTCCTGGATGAAGAAAGCTGGATGAGCCAGGACACTTGCAGCCACTTCCCCACCACCACACACAAGGGATATTTGTTCCTGTTTAGTAAAATGTGCAACCAGCTGGAAGGAAGACAGGGGCATCTCAACCACGGCCCCAGAGGTCTGACTCGGGTGGGAAGAGTGACACAGGGATTTCACAGCCCCTCAACCCCAAGGGGGACAGCGGGCACAGAGGGTCACCCCAAAACCCTACTACCCGCTTGGTCCGGCTGCTGTGGGCAGGGGACCTGACCAAACAACTGAGGGAATGCAGAGAGACCTGTTTTCCCTGCCAAAGGTGATTAGTCATCAACTCCAGATCTGGGAGGGATGACTCGCTCCAGTAGTTTCGTTTCCTTTGCTGCAGTTACTTTTCCTTTCATGCTTTCACCCCAGAGGGAGGGGAAATGCACTCATTCAGCTTTTCTTTTTCCTAATGAAAGCACTTCTCATTCCTATTGCTGCAAAACGGAGTTCACCATCTGCCTCGTGACTGGTTTGTAACTCAAGCACACGTTGCAAACAAAAAGGCAATTAAAAAATAGCCCATGTCTATTTGTTTCACCAGCAATGAGTCCCTGTGGTTTCGTGGAAGCTGGTGCACAGCTCTTTGCAAAGCATTTCTTTGCAAACCTGTCTAATTTTCTGCAGAGCTGCAGATGGTTATTTAGCCTGGATTCCAGCTCTGGTCCTGCATGAGAGCAGGACATGGGGACAGGTCCCATTCAGAACACCATGACAAGTTCATAATCCCAGATAGGGAAAGCTTAGAGCAGCCTCCAGTACTGAAAGAGGCTCCAGGAAAGCTGGGAAGGGGTTCTTGGTCAGGGAGGGCAGGGAGAGGATGAAGGGAACAGTTTTGAGCTGCAACAGGGGAAATTGAGATGAGATCTTAGGGAGATATACTTCACTGTGAGGGTGGGGAGGCCCTGGCCCAGGTTGCCCAGAGCAGTGGTGGCTGCCCCATCCCTGGAGATGTTCCAGGCCAGGTTGGATGGGGCTTGGAGCAACCTGATCCAATGGGAGGTGTCCCTGCCAATGGCAGGGGGGTGGGACTGGATGGGCTTTGAGGTCCCTTCCAGCCCAAATCATTCCCTGATTCTATGATTCAGGGTTAGGTTTTTTTAATTGCTGATATCTGTGAAGCTCATTCACTAAGAATTAAGCCAGGCACCTGCCTTGCACTCCTGGGTTTTCAACCTTTCTGCTGACTCACGCTTCTTCACGTCCTCCACTTCCTTCAAAAGATTCTCTAGACATCTGTGGAGTTTGACCTGAAAAGAGAAGAAAGGGGCTCAGCACCCACCAAGTGCCATGGTTTGGCTCCAGGACCCTCAGTGCCAGCTGGGGTGGTGACCCCGTGCCAGGCACTGCCAGCCCTGGCACCCAACCCAGCAGCTGTGCCCTTCGCTCCACTCATAGCGTTAACCCTCTCCACACTCTGTGGCTTTTCCCCATATTTTGCTCACTATCGAGGTTTTTGGAGAGCAGAGCGACTGCTGCCCGCAGCACTGGGACACAAGGCTGCTGCTGGCACACTGCTAGGGACACGGGGTTTAGGTGTCAGCAGCTTCACACCACTCCACCAAGATGAAATGTCCCCAGGGCAGCACTCACCACCCCAACTTCTCCAGCGGTGTCCTGGAGCTGGACAGGCAGGGGTAAACCTGGGTACCTCCACAGTTTGGGAGCCAGCAGGTCCAGTCACAACAAGAGCAGCTGGGTAGGTGCCACTGTCTCTGCCACCCCGTCCTCTATTTCCCTGACAGAGCCACCAGGGATGTTGGGAGAGGGGCTGTGGGGTCCTGGTAGGTGCCAGGGTGCATCAGGCAGGATGGGGACCTCCAGCCTCCCCTACCTTATACACCTGCACGGCCTCCTCGATGGGATAGACGGTATGCAGGCGGTGGCGCAGGGACTCCCGGCACACCACGCAGATGGGCTCCTCATCCTCCTCACAGAAGAGCTTGAGGCACTCCTCGTGCTGGACACAGAGCGGGGTCTCTGGCCCCAGCTCCACCACCGAGCCACCCTTCAGCCCCAGCTGCCGGATGCTCTCCACGATGCTGGCCAACTGCCGGTTGGGTCGGAAGCCGCTGCGGTGGCAGGAGGCACGGCACTGTGGGCAGGAGAAGGGACCATCGGCACGGATGCCCTTCTCCTGGCAGTGCTTGACGATGCAGCCCCGGCAGAAGTTGTGCCCGCAGTCGATGCTGACCGGCTCGCTCATGTACTCCAGGCAGATGGGGCAGATGGCCTCTTCCTGCAGCCGCTCCAGGGCACCTGCCAGCGCCATGGTGGCCACCGCTGCCTCGGTGTGAGCTGCCTTACTCCGGGTCAGCCAGCACAGGCAGGATCGTGCCTGCGGTAGCCTTACAGCAAGGCAGCACCTGCTGCACCGTGAGAGCCCAGAGGAGATGGTGGCCTCGCTGCCGTCCGGCACTGGCCACGGGATCCTTCGGCCGGGGGAGGAGCGTGGCACCGGCGGGGCCAGCTGCAGCCAGCATGAAAAGGTGGGGCTCCCTCCACCCCCGGCAGCTTGAAGAGAAAGAAAAACCTTGGCAGGAGATCAGGACAAATAAGGAAGTGACAGAAATAATCAATGCTTGTAGATGAAGCTGTACGAGGAGTGGCTGAAATCCCTTGGTCTGCTCCACCTGGAGAAGAGGAGACCGACAGGAGACCTCATCACACTCTGTGGTTTCCTCATGAGGGGAAGAGGAGGAGCAGGTGCTGAGCTCTTCTCTCTGGATCCAAGGGAATGGCAGGATGATGTGCCAGAGCACATTTACATTGGTTATTATTTGACCAGTGCCCCCAGCCCCACGGTGTGATTGTTGGGGTTGTCCTGTGCAGGGACAGGAGTTGGACTCTATGAGTCTTGTGGGTCCATTCCAGCTAAGGACATTCTATGGTTCTAAGGCAGAGGAGGCAAGATGGTCTCAGTATCCGCTGAGGTGAGCAGCCCCTGGTTGCAGCAGGAGCCTCAGCATTGCCCACCCTGCTCACAGGCTGCCTGAAGGCACCAGCCAACCTTGGTGACCCATCACGCCACCTGCTCATGCTGAAACCTCCCCCACGATGCCCACCTGCTGCACACAGTCTCAAGCCTGGGTCTTGGCCACAACAGCGCTCAAGCCCAGCTTGGCAGGCACAAGGCGGGAGGCACAGGAGGCTGCCCAGAGTCCTGCCAGGAGCACACAGGATGCTCCACAGTGCTGGAGGCTGTGCAGCACCCAGGGGCTGGAAGGCAGCCAGGTGCCAACCCATCATCACACAGACACACTTAGGGTCAGCCTGGACCCCCTCCCAGCCCCTGCTGCCCACCACAGCCTCCATCCATCATCCCAAGAGCCAGCAGGAGACGCTGCAGGTTTTGCTCCCTTTTATTATACAAAATAAAATCACAATCAGTATAAATTAGAATGAAAAGTTGCACCGAAAATGCCAAATAAATTTAAAATGCCTTTGCATTAACTTAAATGAAAGAGCTCAACGCTATTAAATAATCTGTCAAGTTCACAGGCAATAGGAAAACAGGGACGTGTCGTGGAGGTGCCTGTGTGAGGTCTTGCAGAGATGATGCTTGGAGGGAGCAGGGTGCTCCCTCTTGCTCATCCTCTGCTTGCCTTGACCTCTTGGTTCTTTATGATGTCCTGGACCCATTTGTCATCAGGTTTGCCACAAACCATCTGGCCTCGGAAGGTGGTGAATCTGGAAAAGAAATCCAGTTGGAGGGACCTCACCACCGATGAATGCCACCAAACCAGACACTTCCATAGCAGCCAAACAGCCCCAGGGAAATATGGAGTGGAAGGTTGGCTTGATGTCATTACAGGCATCCTGCTATGTCCTGCGTGACTCCCGCTCTCTGGGGATGAGGAGTTGACCAGCAGAAGCTCCTTCAGTTCAAATCTAATTGGGATGACCAGTAATTGGCTGCTTGGGATGTAGGACTGGCCTCTGAGGTGTTTCCAGGCTGTTCTCCTAACACAGGTTTTCCCTTGCCAGGATGGGGTGTGATGTGGGGTTGCCTGGCACTGCTTCCCTTGAGCAGAGCTGGGGGGCCCCAGGATTTGGGCAGGAGATCTACTCACATCACAGCTGGCTGGAAGCAGTGGCTGCCCGTGTACTCATATGTTGCCACATGGCTCAGGGGAAACGGTTTAGCGCTATATGTGACACAGCAGGGACCAGAAAAGTTCACAGAACCTGCAAGAGAAGGTAAGTTTTCTGATTAAACCAGACTAGGAAAAGTGCCAATGGGGAGAAGCATGGTCAGACGACCAGAAGATGTCCATTAAAGGAGATGCTGCTCCCACTGCGGGCTCCCACCCATCCTGCCCTCAGGATGCCAAGGAGTAGCAAGACATGATTCTCCTTTCCCACAGCAGATGTTCAGGAGAAAGAGTTGAAATGTACTACTACATCACAAAGAAAGAGGAGAGAGCTCTTCAGAAAAGAGAGTTTGGACTCACGTGGAGAAGAGGAGACCTGGTAGCAGAGGACAGCCACAAAAAGGACAGCAAAGGCAGCTGTGGAGGTCTTCATGGTTCTGCTGGGTGAAGATATATTGTAGGAGTGAGGCTGGGCTGTCGCGGAATGGCCCTTGCTGTGCTTGACACGAGATTCCGGGGTTCAGCCTGCTTTATAGAGACAGTGATCAAGGATGGAAACGCACCGGAAATATTGCCACACAACGCGACACGAAGGAAAAATTGCTGTGCCAAGGGTTCCGTGCAGCCCCGCGGAGACTAGTGCCCTGACGTGGCATATTATATAATGATATACCATGAAATGATAGAGAACAGGATATGACTTCTCTTTTCCTTTCCCCTAACCAAAGGACTCTGGAGAAAACCTAGAAGTAACAATTCAGATGATTACGAAAAGGACCTCTCACCTTGAGTAACATAGAATAATAGAATCAAAGAATCATAAAATAGTTTGGGTAGGAAGGGATGTCAAAGCCCATCCAGTCCCACCCCCTGCCATGGACAGGGACACCTCCCACTGGATCAGGGGCTCCAAGCCCCATCCAACCTGGCCTGGAACCCCTCCAGGGATGGGGCAGCCACCACTGCTCTGGGCAACCTGGGCCAGGGCCTCCCCACCCTCACAGCAAAACATTTCTCCCTAAGATCTCATCTAAATCTCCTGAGTTCCAATACTGCCTCTGGGACCCATCCAACTGCCTCTGCCTCCCATCCAGCTTGGCCTCCTCAGCAACCTCCATCAGCTTCCCCACTGAGCAGGTACACCATGTGTCTGAGGGCGTTGGCCAAATGATTCTGGAATAATGACTCACTGAAAGTGATGGTCAAGGACACAAAAGGAGCCCGGATGTGGGGTGGCACCACATTCTACCCTCTGCTCTGCATGCTTACACACTGATGGTCTTCTGGGCGCCACGGAGAAAGCCCCAACTCCACAGGGCAGAGGTGCGAACAGGGCAGTACACAGCTCCCATGGACCTCACCAACCTGCTGAGGGCACAGCTGTGAGAGCTGCCCGACTCATGGACTCTCCTTGATCCAGTCACTGTGGGAGAAGTGAAGTGTCCCCAGTTTGTCTGTGATGCAGATGTTCTGGGAAACACAAGAGGTGTGGGAGTCATGGTTGTTCTCCATCCGTTGCGTAGAGGTTTTAAGCTGCAAGAGGGGAGATTGAGATGAGATCTTCGGGAGAAATGTTTTGCTGTGAGGGTGGGGAGGCCCTGGCCCAGGTTGCCCAGAGCAGTGGTGGCTGCCCCATCCCTGGAGGGGTTCCAGGCCAGGTTGGATGGGGCTTGGAGCCCCTGATCCAGTGGGAGGTGTCCCTGCCCATGGCAGGAGGTGGAACCAGATGGGCTTTGAGGTCTCTTTCAACCCGAACCACTGTGTGATTCTATGGTTCCTCATTCTGACTGATGTTAACATTCCTATTACACATCACACAGGGACTAGAATAAAACTGAGAGGAGGAAAACAGGTTGAGGAATGAGCTGGAGCCTCCTTGCTGATGCAGTCCACACCAACACAGCCCAGCTTGTAGCTGCTTTTGAGCTGAATGTTCTGGATGTTCTTGCAAAATTCAAATATGGCTTTGAGGCAAATGTCAAGCCTCATTCTGAAAAATCAATGTTTTCTATCAGGAATATAAGCATGTCTAGACATTTTCAGTGAATTCTCCCTTCCTTTCAGACACACCAGGCTGTGCTTCCTGCTTCCATTCATTGCAAAAGGAATTCTTGGAGGTTTTGACACCTCTGTTGTTCCCCTATTCACTGTTTTTCTCAACTCTGTCCCTTCCTTGAACAAAGATTCTATATTTCAGTCTTGGCTGCTCTTTCCTGCCAAGACAAATAATGCAAATCTCTAAATATTTTGATTTCTAAAGCCTCCTCCATATCATGCATCCGAAACAGAAGCTATTTATGGCATCTGTAAAGCCTCTGCCTTATGGTGCATTTCAGCTTTGGATAGAAACCACACATGGTATCTTTGGATTCACCACCAGAACAGATTCAGGATGCAGGAGGAAGTCTTTTCTTAGCCCTGAAGGCATCCTGCTCCACCACAGACACTCTTAGGTTGGAGTCATGTCTAGGGGACCGCATTATCACCGTGTCCCTGGGAGCTGCCACAGCACTAATGTGGGAAACTCTGTTTTTTACTGGGAGCAAATCAGCTGGAAACAGAGAATGACTTGGGGAGTGACTGGGCTCACCATGAGCGGGCAACGTGTGCTCACAGCCCAGAAATCAACCATGTCCTGGGCTGCATCCAGAGCAGTGGGACCAGCAGGGAGGGAGGGGATTCTGCCCCCCTACTCCACTCTGGTGAGACCCCACCTGGAGCCCTGTGTCCAGTTCTGGAGTGCTCAGCACAGGAAGGACGTGGAGCTGTTGGAGCAAGGCCAGAAGAGGGCACAGAGATGATCCAAGGCCTGGAGCACCTCATGTACGAGGTCAGGCTGAGAGAGTTGGGGTTGTTCAGCCTGGAGAAGGGAAGGCTGCAGGGAGATCTTAGAGCAGCTTCCAGTGCTGAAAGAGGCTCCAGGAAAGCTGGGGACGGGCTTTTGATCAGGGGGGGCAGGGATGGGGTAAGGGGAACGGTTTAGAGCTGCAAGAGGGGAGATTGAGATGAGATCTTAGGAAGAAATGTTTTGCTGTGAGGGTGGGGAGGCCCTGGCCCAGGTTGCCCAGAGCAGTGGTGGCTGCCCCATCCCTGGAGGTGTTAGAGCCTATGAAGTCAGTGACCACAGGGTGGTGTGACTGCAAGACAAACAAGCAAGTTCTCAGATGTGAAGATTTGTTTTCCAGAGGGACAGAGATTTTCCAGCATGGGAATTGAAGTCTACAAAATCATGAGTGGCCGACAAAGAGCGTCAAACAGTTATTATTTAATGTCTCTCCCAGAGCAAGAAGCATGGACCATCAAATGGAAAGCTGCCAAGGGCCAGGTTCAAAATGAACAGAAGGTGGAAGCTCTTCATGTGGTAGAATAGGTTGGGTTGGAAAGGACCTCAAAGCCCAAGCAATTCCAACACCACGCCATGGGACATCTCCCACTGCATTGGATTGCTCCAAGCTCCATCCAGCCTGGCCTTGAACACCTCCAGGGATGGGGCAGCCACCCCTGCTCTGGGCAACCTGGGCCAGGGCCTCCCCACCCTCACAGCAAAACATTTCTCCCTAAGATCTCATCTCAATCTCCCCCCTTGCAGCTGAAAACCTATGAGGAGCTCCTTGCCGGGGGACACAGTGATCACAAGGTAACGTCTGAACCAGGGCATGGATTCCTAAGAGATAAGCTCAAGGAGATTTGTAGATTGGGAATGGTTGGAGGCTGGGAGTGCACTCAAGAAAGGCACCACAAATAGTTGCCTTTCTCTTCAAGGGGTTTGTTGAGGCCACATCTGGAGACTTGATCATTGACTGAGATGGACCCTTAGTCTACATCCTCTGAGACTGCTCATATTTGATTCCCCAGAGGAGCTGGTCCGACAGAACTGTAAGATCTATAGTGTAGCTTGTGAAACCGCATTGAAATCCCTGGACTGAAATCTATATCCTAGGATGTGCCTCCAGAAAATTATTTTTTGTAAATGTCAGCTGAAGACATCAGCTGTTTCCAAGCATGGTGAGGCAGAAGGACATCGCTGCAGCTGGTGCAATATTCCCAGACAAATTTGGGGCCCCTAGACAAGCCCCACTTTTGGACCAAGAGTCCAAGGAGTGGGAGGTGGCCAGGTGTCATGTCAGGATGGACTTCCCAGAAATTAGGTGGTCCTTCAAAGGACAGGCACAGGCTGCCTTTGCCAAATTACAGCCACACATATGCACTACTGTTTCCCTGAAGACGTCCTCAGCACTGAGCACCAACCTGCCTGGAGAAGAACAGGGTCTGCTCAGCAGCCACAGCACGGTGTGACTGCTTCAGCTACAGCCACGAAGGTTCAGAGAAACTTCAAATGAAGTTTGAACCATGAAGGTTCAGAGAAACGCAAAACCATTTGAGTGCCGGCTTTGAGACACCACAGATCTGACGTTTCCCAGCACTTGCACAACATGGCACTTTGTACTTGCAAAGGCTGCCTCCTGTTGTCTTCAGCCAAAGGTACCTCTGACAACTGTGAGTCATAGAACTATGGAATGGTTTGGGTCAAAAGCAATCCAGTTCCACCCCCTGCCGTGGGCAGGGACACCTCCCACTGGATCCGGTTGCTCCAAGCCCAACCCAACCTGGCCTGGAACACCTCCAGGGATGGGGCAGCCACCATTGCTCTGGGCAACCTGGGCCAGGGCCTCCCCACCCTCACAGGAAAACATTTCTCCCTAAGATCTCATCTCAGTCTCCCCTCCTGCAGCTTTCCCAGCAGGCAGGTGCAGCCTGGTCTTCTACTGCAGTTTTGGTCTGTGATCCTACATTAGGATCACTTGAGCCATTATCTTTCATACCTGTTGTCCAAGAAACGACTAGCCTGCCTTAAGTCATTGTGTCATTAGCTTTGGTTCCCCTGAGATCGCACACTGCAGATCTCCAAGTTTATTAGAAGTTTTGCTCTTGAAATTCCTTGGTTTTCTGTTCTTCCTCCTTCTCCTCTAAAGAGCAATGAGTTCTGCTGCTCTCTGGTCACAGAAGTTGCCTTCTACACTCCCACTGAAATGAGGCTAAAGGTTTCCTCTTAAGTCGCTCATATGTCGCGAAAACTTGCTGGAGAACCCACACTCATCACCCGGCACACAAACCACCGAACAGATAAACCCCCTATTACCATCAAGTCATGCCCTGGAGAATCTTACCAGCTCCCAACAGAAAAAAAACCTAGTCCAAATCTTCTTGAGGGGGTGTAACTGGTAAATCATTTCTTTCCTCTGCAGACCTCCAAGTGCTCCTGGCACAGCAGCCAGGTGGTCATCCCAGGGATTGTGTGCTGGACTCCAGCTGGACCTGCAGCCCATGCAGTGGGGAAGCTCTCCAGCAGATGGCAAACACTTCACAGCTCCAGGCAGAAATTGCTGTGGAGTAAGTTTCTGCCCAGGCAGCCACCGCTGCAGCAATGCAGCCCAAGGCTGGGCTCAGGTCCTGTCCTGTAGATCCAGCTGGGAACTATGCTCAGCTTTGCTTTTGGCTTCCTCAACAAGCAGAGACAGTTGCTGAGGCTTCAGTGCAGAGAACGCACCAGGACATAGGCGAGGGCCCCATGGATCCCTCACGCTCCTTAGCTAAGCCTTCCTCTCCAAAACCCTCTCCCTGGGCCCTTTCAAGCAGCTGCTCTACCTCTAATGGTCTCTAAGGTGGGAGCTGGCTCTCCTGCACCAGGGCTGCCCCTTCCCTTGGCCACTGATCGCCCCATGCAGCAGCCCAGGGGCTCTTCGGCAGAAGAAGCAGGCAAAGACTCAACATCAACTGGTTTGCCCAAAGCAGTCAAAAAACGAGAACAAAAGATGAAACATACGCACCCTGCAAGCTCCTCTTGGTGCACTGTGCTGCCCGAAGTGTTCTTTGCTCTATTAAGGATCCTCCTGCTATGACTGGACCACCACTCTGCACCCAAGATCCTGTCCTCTGCCTGCACTAGGTGGGCACTTTAGAATCATAGAATGGTTCAGGTCAGATGGGACTTCAAAGCCCATCCAGTTCCGCCGCTGCCATGGTTAGGGACACTTCCCCATCCAGTCTGGCCTTGCACCCCTCCAGGGATGGGGCAACCACCACTGCTCTGGGCAACCTGGGCCAGGGCCTCCCCACTCTCGCAGTAAAACATTTCTCCCTAAGATCTCATCTCAATCTCCCCTTTTGCAGCTCAAAACTGTTCCCCTTGTCCTATCCCTGCACTCCCTGATCAAGGGCCCCTCCCCAGCTTTCCTGTAGGTCCCCTTTAAGTAAGTTTTGCCCTCCGGGTCTGAGTGAACAGCCTTGCAGTGAGGGCAGGGTTGAAACTGTGGCTGCAGGGTTGAATTTGTGGTTGCAGGGTTGCATTATCGAAGGCTCATCACAGCCGCCGCCCTGCTGCTGCATGGCTTTCCAGAAGCTGTGCCCTCCAGGTACAGGTTGTCCTCTGCTGGGCTCAGGAGATTGTGTCTTGGGGTGTCTTAAGGGGTGATTGAAAGGGATCCATTTTTGGAGCTCACCCCCAGCAGGGAAAAGAGAGCAGAGCACATAGAGCCCTGTGCCCGCCTGTGCCGGCGCAGCCAGTGGGATAACAGAGGAAGGTCTGTGGTGCTCTCTGTGCCTCTATTTTCTTGCCGAAACAAGGGGGATCTGTGCTCTCCCTGAGCCTGGGCCAGGCCACGGGAGGGTGAGGAGCATTGCTGCAGCACCCTGGGACTCCTCGAGCTCTGGCTGGGAAGAGAGGTTGGAAAGGGAGCTCCTAGCCCCTAGGAGAAGAGCATCCCTCACCCCAGCCAGGACCCACAGCCTCTGCAGTCCCCTATGGCTCCTCTCCTGACATTTCTCCTTCCTCTTTGCTTGCAGGTCCTTTGGGTTGAGATCAACCTGAGAAGCAATGTCCTGGCAGAGCGGGAGCAGCCCCTTCTGGGCTGTCACAGGTGGGAGCCTTGGAACACGTGAGGAGCAAGGGGAGGCTGCCCTGCGGGACTCTGCAATGGGGAGCAGGACCAGCTCCAGTCCCTACTGCCCATCCTGAGCCAGAGCTTGATGGCTGTCACATGCTGCTGAACATTAGGCTGCCCAAAGGGAAGCAGAGACACATCATCCTCTCCATGTCTCAGCAGACATCAGACCCATGGTCTCCATCCTGCAGAAGATACTTGGGTGCAGACAACCCAGCTACTGAAAGCAAGAAAGGTGACCGTGCTCCACAGCCCAAGCGCAAGGTCTCCTGTCCCAGAAATATGAAAGCAGCTTCACCAGGGTGGGTGGCATTGGGGAAGCCAGCTTCTGTCCCTGCATAGGCCAGACACCCCTGTGCCAGGCTCTCCCATCACTCTGCCTCCAGGCTGCAGTCCAGCTTCTTGGACAGGAGCGAGATGAGCACAGAGCAACCAAGCAGATGAGACCCAGCCGTGGCTTTCAGTAAAGACCTGCTGGGTAAGAGGAGTGGTGCCCAACCCACCTTTCCTCTGTCCTTCACTATCTCCCCATGGAACCTGAGGCAGGGGAACAGCCCACACACAAGAACAGCCCTGTGCCTTCTCCACTTCCAGAGCAGCTCTCAATCTGCATAAAAGCCAGGCACCCTCTCTCACCAGAAAGCAGCCTCTCAAATCCCTGCAAAGCTGCCAAGCCTGGGCGAGAGCCCAGAAGCACAATCCAGCAGAGCCACTGGAGGGACTGGACCAACCCAGGGTGGTCTGACCAGCTCCCCATGGCCTGGCTCCTCACTCCAACTCGGACAGCCCAGCTTCGAGCAGCAGGAACAGCAGGTAGAAAAGATCTGTTCCAGCCACCTTCCTCTGCTCCTGCCCTGGCCACAGCCTCCCAGTTGGCCAGCCCAGGTCCCAGAATGGGCACTTGGCCCTGGCCATGGAAGAAGAGGACGTGACTCTGCTCTTCGGTAAAAGGGAGCCGATAACACATAGAATCATAGACTCATAGAATCATCAGGTTGGAAAGGACCCACTGGATCGAGTCCAACCATTCCTAACACTCCCTTAAACCATGTCCCTAAGCACTTCATCAACCCATTCCTTAAACACCTCCATGCCTCATGATCACTCGCTTGGGGTTGAAGACCAACCCACCTAGATCTAGGCCCTCACGCTCGAGAGGCCACACGGGACCAGGATGCTTTTAGCCAGGCAATGGAGGTGGGAGAGCTAGGTAGATCACAAGGACCTTGCTGTCCTTTGTCGAATGTCTCCCTCTGTTCTTGCTTTCCTTCAAATCTATTCAGCAATGACTTCATTTCTTCAATTATTAATCACCTCACCACAACAGTGCCTGAATTAAACCCATTAAACCTCCTCTGGGACCAGCCCCAAGGAAGGAGGCAGCTTTCCAAAAAGCACATTAGAGAGAAGGCAGACAGGGAGGCGAGACAACCTGCGGTGGGAGGAGATGGCCTTGCTGCATAGCATAGACCATTTCCCATCAGCTGTGAATCTGATACCCAACGTGCGGAGATGGGTGAGGTCCATCTCACAAGGAGCCTGGTCACACATCCTGCTGGGCAGTTACAGGAGGGTCCTTATGTGGCAATTGTTGCAGCTGAAAACTAAGCCACGCAAGTGAGTTATGCAGGGAGGATTGCTTACACAAGAGCTCCTGACAAGCCACATCCTAAAGAGATGTTCCCAGATTGCCCCATCACCACTTGCAGCAGCGGACAGGGTGGCTTTGCATTGATATTCTCTGCCTGAAGCAAAGACTCTGACTGCGTGTGAGCCACTTTTGGGGACCGAGGAACCCTGCTGGCACAGCCTCAGCCCAGCCCCCTGTGCCATCGCTGGGGATTAACTGGGGAGCAGGCAGAGATTGCAGTCCCTGCCAAAATCCTGATTTGTCCACGTTTACAGCAATGTTCCAGTTCTCGCGAAGGTCCCAGTGGGAAATCTACTCCCAGACGGGGATGGGATTCCAGGTCAAAACCACAGGAGCCTGTCACAGTCCAGCAATTTGCTGGGGTGAGAGAAGGCACAGATCAGGTACAAATCTCTGATGAGTGACGGGGCAAGAGACATGAGCCTGGACGACGTTGTGCAGAACAGCATCTTGGCCATCAATCCCCCAGGTCCTCGGGGGAGCAAAAACCTGGATCCTCCTCCCTGCTTCTCTCTGGCCCCAAGCAGGACCAGGAAGCCCTGTAACCCCCTGCCCGCTCCTCCCTGGCCCTGGGCAGGATGGGGAGGCTCCAAATCCTCCTGTGCATGAGCAGGACAGGGAAGCCCTGAATCCCCCTCTCTGCCCCTCCCTGGCCCCGGGCAGGATGGGGAGGCTCTGAATCCCCCTGCCTGCTCCTCCCTGGCCCTGAGCAGCATGGGGAAGCTCTGAATCCCCCTCCTCACTCCTCCCTGGGTCCGAAGAGCACAAGGAAGCCCTGAAACCCCTAGCCCTGAGCATCACTGGGAAGCCCTGAATCCCCTTCCACTGCTCCTCCTTGGCCCCGGGCAGGATGGGGAGGCTTTGAAACCCCCTGCCCACTCCTCCTTGGCCCCGGGCAGGATGGGAAGGCTCTGAATCCCCCTGCCTGCTCTTCCCTGAATTAAGCCAGACTGGGAAGCCCTAAATCCCCCCTGCCCACTCCTCCCTGGCCCCAACAAGCACAGAGATTCCCTGAATACCCCTCTCGGCTCCTCCCTGGCCCTGGGGCAGGATGGACTCCTCCCAGGCCGCTAGCAGCACTGGAAAGCCCTGAATCCCCCCGCAGGCCGCTGCACAGTGTAGCTCGTCTTGGCCACAGCACAAGGTCCAGTGCACAGCGCCCGAGGCCATGCGAGAGGGAGAGGCTGCGCTGGGATCCGCTCACCTCGCTGCTGCATTAGGGCCATGCTGTGGGAGGAGCGAGGCCGGGACCCCCAGAGGACCCCCGAGCTCCCGCCCCCGGTGGTCCCTGGGGTCGCTCAGCCCGCACTGCCGCCCTCCCCTCCCCCCTCCCCCGGCAGGGGGCGCCACACGGAGCGGACGGTGCAGCAGGGGCAGAGCGGAAGGAGCCGCGGCCCATCAGCACCGAGCAGAGGCTCGGAGGCGGGGCTAAGGCGGACGAGAGGGGGCCGGGCCTGGCCGTGAGTGGCGTCCGCGTGGGCCAATGAGCGCACGGCTCTAGGGGCGCGGGGCCCGCCTCCGTGGGGGCGCGTGGCGAGCGGCGGCGCGCGGCCAAGAGGGAGGGGGGCGGGGGGCGTGACCTCGTGTGAGTGGCGGGGGGAGTGGGCCAATGGCGCGGGGCCCGGCCGGCGGAGCTGAGCGGAGCGCTGGCCGAGGGAGCGGAGGCGCCGGACGCGCGGCGGGGCCATGGACCGCGTGAGCAGCTCCATGAAGCAGGTCGCCAACCCTCTGCCCAAAGTGCTCGGGCGGCGGGCGGGCGGCGGCGGCCTCGAGGTGGAGCGGGAGAGCTTTGAGCGGGCCCAGGTAGCCAGCGGCACCGCGGGGCGGGCCGAAACGGAGTGGGGCCAACAGGGGGCGGGGCCGGGGGAGGGGGGGGGGGCGACAGGTACGTGGACCCGTTTTCATTGGATTGCGCGGGCCTCGTGGGCGGGGATATTGCGGGGGGCGGGGCCTGTCTGGGTGCGCCGCGTGGGCGGGGCCGTGTCAGGTGGGCGGGGGCGGAGAGGGGGCGGAGCCAGCCAGGCACCTGGAGCCGGTTTTATTGGGTGGAGCTGGCCCGGCGGGCGGGGCTAAGTCGGATGAGCCGAGGGGGGCGGAGCCCACTGGTACATGGAGGTGTTTTTATTGGATGGAGGTGTTCTGTGGGCGGGGCTTACTCAGCTGGGCGTGGATATGTTTGAGTAGGCGGGGCTAATGAGCTGGGCGGTGCGATGGCGGTGGCATTACTGGGCGGGGCCTGTGGGGCGGGTCGGCCCTGGTCGGCGGGGCCGCTTGAGGAGGTGATTGGCTGAGGGGCGGTGCGGGGGTCGGTGCTTTCCCGAAGGGTGCAGGGGAAGGGGCACCCCCGGCTTCCCGTCGCTGCCGTGCGCTCTGCAGGCCGTGGCTGGGTTGTTCCCCCACCCAGGAGCACAGGGGGTCCCCATGGAGGGCAGGGGATGGGCCATCTCCAGGCTCCCCCTCACTGCCCTGGGTCCCCCAGGCTGTGGCTGAGCCGTTCCCATGCAATGTGGGGCTGAAGGAGCCATGCCTGGGGTGGGGTCTCCCCTCTGGCCCTGGCCAGAGGCATGTGTCGTGCCCAGACTGGTGCCCTCTCCACCCTTGCTCCACTTTGCATCGTCTCAAGAGGTGCCCTCAGGACATGGCACCCTCTGCCCCATCAGGTGAAGGGGAGGCAGTGTGGTTCCAGGGTGCACATGGTCTGTCACCCCGATGGATGTTAGCCCAGAGACCTCCTGTGCCACTCAGAGACATCTGGTGAGGGCAGGGACAGGGACCAGGACAGGGCAGAGCCGCCGGGCCTGTGGAGCAGTGGCTGCAATTGGCTCCCAGCAGGACCCGGAGTGCTTGGATGGGGATTTTCTGCCCTCTCCTGTGGTTTAGGTGAGGCCTCGAGTTCCTGCACATGGAGCAGAGGGAGCAGCCGTGCTTTAGGATGAAAAGCTGACAATTTGGGAAAAGGGCATGCTTGGAAGCAGCTGGGACAATGCCTGGACAAGCCATGGGAAGGGGGAGGGTGGCAACCGGAGGAGCTGGGGACAGCTTGTTCCATCTCCGTTCCCAGAGATGGAAAATCGAGGCAAAGCGGTGCCGTCCTGCCCTCCCGTGGGAGAGGAAGGGAAACAGGTGGGAGAGGGGCGGAGGGGGCAGACAGCAGGATCAGCTGCTCCAGAAGCATGGCAGGGGGGAGCAGGACCTGGATGAGACCAGATTGGGAATGGCACAAGGATGATGGCTCCATGATGCAATTAGAGATCAACTTTAAGACGGGTTTTTTTTTCAGAAACAGAAACTTGAGGATCTAAGGTTGGATGTGAGGTTGGATGTGAGATCCTGCCCAGGGAGTCTTCTTACATTCCTCGCTCGGATTACTTCAAAATCAATTATTTACTGCCGTAGAGGTGGAACTGGGACTGGTTTGTGTTTGCAATTGCCTGTCAGGTCCTGTGTGACAGCAAAGGACCCCAGAGCATCTGCAAAGATCCATGGGATCCCCAAAGGTCCCACGGCATCCCCAAGGATCCCTCATGCTCCCCAAGAGCTGCTGCTCCCTTGGGAAGGGCAGACCTGGAGCGAGCGGCCAGCTGTGCCGCAGGAGCAGCACACGCAGCACCCAGCACCACGCCAGCAGCATCACGAGCCCTCACACCACCTGCCACATCCCTACTCCCTGGATTTAACTTTCCTTGCCTGGTGTGCAGACACCACATGTCTTCTTAGGAGCTCGGTCCCTTCCTGTCTTCTTATTCTTCTGTAGATTCAGCTCTGTGCAATTTCCTTTCTTGATCTTTTATTCCCCCCCTCCTTATTTTGTGTCATTCTTTCTCTCTCTCTGTGGTTTCGGGAACTTGCCGGCACCCCTCAGATCTGCCACGCGTTGGTCATCCACAGTTTCTGTCGAACTTCTTCTTTCTGAGTTTTTTTTTATAGAACCTTTGTGGGGTTTGGGGATTTTGGAGTTTTCTTTTTGGAAAGTGACTCTTCTTAAGAAAAGTTGAATCTGTTAAATTGCCTTTCATAGAATCATGGAGTGGTTTGGGTCAGAAGGGGCCTTAAGCCCATCCCTTTCCAACCCCCTGCCATGGGTAGGGACAATTCCCACTGCCACTGGATCACGTTTCTCCAAGCCCATCCAACCCAGTCTTGAACACCTCCAGGGATGGCGCAGCCACCACTGCTCTGGGCAACCTGGGCCAGGGCCTCCCCACTCTCACAGCAAAACATTTCTTCCTAAGAGCTCATCTCAATCTCCTCATCTCCAAACCTGCCTGTCTTGTGACAGCAGTACCCTCACCAGAAAGATTATTCTGAGTTAAAAGAGCCCAAGCAGGCAGAAAGTGCATCAAAATGGGTCTTCACTGAGCCTGAATGACACCTGCTGGGGTTTGGCACCACCTCATTTGTGTGCTTTGAGACTCAGCTTGGACAAACAAAGGTGGCCTGTGAAGCCATGGTGCTGGTGGGACATTCTAAAGGTGGAATGCTCTGTTGGCAGGGAGGCATTAGAGCGGTTGGATGCTCTGTGGGGCATTCTGGTGGTGGGACAGTGTTGGTGGTGGGACATTCTGGTGTTTGGACGCTCTGTTGGTGGTGGGACATATGGGTGCCTGGACACTTTGTTGGTGGTTTGGACACTGTTGGTGGCAGGGCATTAGGCTGGTTGGATGCTCTGTTGGTGGTGGGGCGTTCTGGTGGTAGGACACTCTGTTGGTGGTAGGACATTCAGGTGGTTGGACCTGTTGGTGGTGGGATTCTCTGTTGATGGCAGGGAATTCTTATGTTGGGATGCTCTGTTGGTGGTGGGGCGTTCAGGTGGTTGGATGCTCTTGTGGTGGTGGGCAGCTGGTGGTGGAATGCTTTCATGGTGCTCATCACATTACACTATCTGTCCATCTGTTCACTTGGGAGCAAATGGGGATACATTTCCTGGTGGCCTCTTTTCTTCTCCCACGGCTGGCTGTGTGTCTCAGTTTTCCTGGTGATGCAAATCTGTGAAACCTGAGGAGATGCTGCAACATGGTGTCCCTGTCGTTGTGCTGCTGTGTGTGTCCTTGCTGCCTGCTGGGCAGAAGCTGCTTAGGGAGAACCACAAGCATCGGGCCGTCTGGTTTGGGCACACACCCACGTACTTCCTGTTGCTTTTGCCATCAGTGCTGATAGTTTGCATGGGAAGTTGAGCAAGGACACCAAATCCTATACTTCTGCTGTCCTTACCGAGTGCATCACTGCCATGTAGAGGACAAGTGTTGCAACTCTCTGCCTTTTGCTAGTGTTTCTCTTGCTGTGATTCACTGCTGCATGTTGCCTCAGTAGAACAGATCTATGGACAGAGCAAAGGTCACCAACGGGGGATAAAAAACACCAAAACTGAAAAATCTATCATACGTTGAGATAAATCTTCATATCTCACGTGATATCTGAGTTTGACATCCGCGTCCCCTGCAAGTTCTCCTCATATTAAGGAGCGTGTTCTGGTGTCAGAGCTCTACAGGGAAGGTCTGAAGACCTCCTCACTCAGGTTGGTGCATTAGGATCTTCCCTCCTTTGGTCTCCCTGCACTTCTCCTCTCCACGGTGGTCCTCAGTGGACATCATGTCATGGTGGTGCCAAGGGGTGAACCTTGTTCCACACCAACTCACTTGGCTGGGGCAGGAACAAGGACTGGAGCTCACCACACATCCTGCTGGGATTCCAAGGATACTTCCCCTTCACCAGCACCCACCTCACCACAACCTCCTTTCCGGGAGCTGCAGAGAGCGATGAGGTCTCCCTTCAGCCTCCTCTTCTCCAGGCTAAACAGCCCCAGGTCCCTCAGCTGCTCCTCATAAGACTTGTTCTCCAGACTCTTCCCCAGCCTCGTTGCCCTTCTCTGGACATGCTCCAGCAGTTTCATATCATTCAATATCTTTCTTTCCTCCCCTGAGTTGTTAGTGAAACCTTTTGATGTGGGAACCAACATTTTTCACAACTAAATGCAGGTTGAATGCAGCTCTGTGCCCGTCCTGGTCCCTAGCGTGGGCTGTGCCATCTGAAAGGAGGTTGTGCTGAGGTGGGTGTTGGTCTCTTCTGCCAAGTAAACAAAGGATGGGATGAGAGGGAATGGCCTCAAGTTGTGTCAGGGGAGGATTAGACTGGATATCAGGAAAAATTTCTGTATCAAAAAAGGCACTAGCAGAGTCTGCTGAGGGCAGCGGTGGAGTCTCCATACCTGAAGGGGTTTAAAAGACAGGTGGACAAGGTGCTCAGAGATGGTTTAGTAGTGGACAGGTCCAGGACTCAATAATCCCAAAGATCTTTTCCAAACAAATGATTCTATGATCTTTGAGCACCTGTTACTGCAGTTAACCCCTTCCCTTCTCACTTACATAACTGGAAATACGGCACTGGGTCTCCCATCTCCAGCAGCCCCACTGGGTTCAGAGCAGCCCCGTCTCGCAGCCGTGAAGGAAATACCATTTGTCTACTGAAAAAAAAACAATTTTTGTGGTTCAGATGCTGCAGCCGCCAGCGGCTTTGCCAAGAACTTCAGTTCTTACACAGGAAATGAGTCTCCTTTCAAAGCACCCGAGTGGGGCTTTATATATATAGCCTCTCTGAAAAGATATTTAAAGAAACATATTGACACTAGCAAGAACAGGAAAAAATAGCTCCTGGCTGCGGGGAGCGAGGGCTGAAGGCAGCTGAGCCCATCCTGGGGGAGTAGGTGGTACTGAGAATTAATTCTTGGCTCTTTCATCTCCAGGAAAATGAGCTCCTGTGCTTTGTGCTGTGTGAACCCCCATGCTTTCGGTCTCCTGTCTTTTAATTGGAATTAGAGGTGCTTGGGATTGAATACAGCTTCCACAGCAATGAAATGAGTCATCTCGTCTCTTTTCAACGTGTCCCTCTTAGGAACTTATTTCCATCCCCGGGGAAAAGCAAATAGTTTGTATTTTCCCGGATTAGGGGCTGCTTTTCTCGTTGGTGCAATCTGGGCTGGAGGAGGGGGAGCTGGTTTAAGTAGATGCAGAAATAACAGAGTGTTTTAATGTGATGATGGACTCCAGAAGTGGCCAAGCCTCAGGAGGATGAATAGATTTGGGGCTGAAAGTGGGGAGAATCTGCCCCCAAGTCCAGGGGGCTGCTCTGGATTGGAATGTGGTGGCTTTGAACCCCAAAGTGGTGAGTGGGGGCTTTGTCTCAAATCACACCAGAGGCTAAGTGGGATGGCAGGGATGCTGGGGGACGTTGCTGCCCCAAACCCCTTTGCCCTTGCTCAGCCCATGCTGCCCTGGTGGCTTCAAGAAGCATTTTAAACACAGATCGGCATAAACGCTGTGAGCTGGGGTGGTGGGAATTCAGTGGCTCTGCTCTTAGGAGATGGCTCCCTGCCGTGGGTGTCCTTCTGAAATCCAGCCCATTTAACTCCATCCTCCTGCAAAGCTGGGGAAAAGCAGACAGCCAGGTGGATTGATTTTACCAAATTCCCCCTTGGAGGACTCCGGCCAGAGCGTAGTCCCTGTGCCAGCAGCAGCTCCAGAGCTCAGGGACGGTGGTGGGGGAGGTCATGAGGAGGGGTTTGCTCATCCCAGCTTTGCTCTTCCAGGTGCAAAAACTCTGGACAGACCAAAGTGAAGGCACTGCAGCTGCAGGAGGGACAATTTTGGTTGAAGATTGAAAAACTGAAGATCATAGAATCATTAAAGTTGGAAAAGCTCTCTAAGCTCATCCAGTCCAACCATCAGCCCAACTCCACCGTGCCTACTAAACCATGTCCCCAAGTGCCACAGCCACACACCTTTTGAACCCCTTAAGGGATGGGGACTCCACCACTGCCCTGGGCAGCCTCTGCCAGGGCTTTACCACTCTTTCCATAAAGAAATGTTTCCTAATATCCAACCTAAACCTCCCCTGGTGAAACTTGAGGCCATTTCCTCTTGTCTGATCATTTGTTGCTTGGGAGAAGAGCCCAGCATCCACCTGACAACAGCCTCCTTTCTGGGACCTGCAGAGAGCGATGAGGTCTCACCTCAGCCTCCTCTTCTCCAAGCTAAACAGCCCCAAGTCCCTCAGCTGCCTCTTATAAGACTTGTTTTCCAGACCCTTCCCCAAGCCTTGTTGCCCTCCTCTGGACACACTAAGAGAAGGCTGCAGGGAGACCTTAGAGCAGCTTCCTGTGCTGAAAGGAGCTCCAGAAGAGCTGGGGAGGGGCTCCTGGTCAGGGAGTGCAGAGACAGGATGGCAGGGGAACAGTTTTGAGCTGTAAGAGGGAAGATTGAGGTGAGATCTTAGGGAGAAATATTTTGCTGTGAGGGTGGGGAGACCCTGGCCCAGGTTGCCCAGAGCAGTGGTGGCTGCCCCATCCTGGAGGGGTTCAAGGCCAGGTTGGATGGGGCTTGGAGCCCTTGATCCAGTGGGAGACGGCCCTGCTCATGGCAGGGGGTGGGACTGGATGGGCTTTGAGGTCCCTTCCAACCCAAACCATTCCATGATTCTATGAATATTGATAATTAAGTTTGAAAAAACATAGTTGGCTTAGAGTGAGCAGTGCTGGGAGGGCTGGTGAGGGCTGCCCCAGGAACCCCCGGTGCAAGCAGGAGAAGAAGCTTGGTCCCGTGACTCAGCCCTAGTGGACCAGGTGCTGGCGCATAGTGTGGGGAATCCACTTAAAACCCCTTTCTCCTAAAAGAATTTGGTCCGTCTCTGCTTTCCCCCGAGGGTGACCCACAGTGGGACAGCTGGGACATAGGGCCAACCAGGGGGTTCGCAGAGCAGCACAAGGGCTGGGGGAAGGGCTGGAGCCTGGCCCTAATCTCTGCCACCAGCTTGGCTGATTTATTTTGCACAGTCACCGAACAAGAAAACTTCCTGGGGACAGGCTGTTCCCCGGGTGACAGCAGAACCCAGCCGCGCAGCCAGGATTTTAGCCCGGATGTGCGAGTCCCAGCCCACAGCCGGGCTAATTATACATCATGTGCTGTTCCGGGCTAATCACTTTGGAAGGTAAATGGTCCCTAGTCTACGTGCAAAAGGCGAAGTTGCTTGCTCAAAGGCATACAAAGACATTTCATCTTTTATGATGGATTCACAAAGTGGTTTGGGTTGGAAGGGACCTCAAAGCCCATCCAGTCCCACCCCCTGCCATGGGCAGGGACACCTCCCACTGGATCCGGTTGCTCAAAGCCCGGTCTAACCTAGCCTCGAACATCTCTGCTCCCAATCTTGCTGTGCTCTGGGTAAATCCACCTCTGTCTTTGGGTTGATTTTTTCTCTCCTGGAGGAAGAAGGGCTTATGATGGTGACCTGTAATGCCTGAAGATAAGGCATGACCTGCTGTGACACCTTGGTCTGGAGCATGACCTGCTAGGAGCGCGTATTCTCTGCTAGTTGTACGTGTCCACGTTGTGTCTCCTCCTGTTCCTGTGGATTCGGTCATAAAATCATGGAATGGTTTGGGTCAGAAGGGACTTTAAAGACCATCCAATTCCACTCTCCGGCCGTGGGCATGGGCACCTCCCACTGGATCAGGGGCTCAAAGCCCCATCCAACCTGGCCTTGAACCCCTCCAGGGATGAGGCAGCCACCACTGCTGTGGGCAACCTGAGCCAGGGCCTCCCCACCCTCAGCATGAAACATTTCCTCCCTATGTCCAACCTTACCTCATCCCTGTTCAGTTTAAAACCACATCTTGGCTCATGGAGCTTCCTTTTGTAAACACAGAATTTTGGTTCCTTCTCTGGTGGGATGTTTTGGCACCTTCAGAAGTATCCCACATGGTGTAGTTTGGTTGTGGTGATGATTGGTGTTGCACCATAAGGACGGGCTTATCCTTGGAGCTGCAGCAGGCTATGGTCTTGGCCACAGCTTCCAACTCCATCTTCCATCCAGCACTGAGGTGCTTCCAGATGGTCCCTGTCCACACCACAGGCTTTGAGATGGCTCTGCCCATTGGCTGTGTCTTAGAGCCTGTGCCCTCCCATGGCACTTGACACGCTGATCCCTTCTGGCCCTGCCATTAGCCGGTTGTGCTGGTTTTTTGCTTGGACAAGTGGACACCGTTGCACATAGTATCCTCACCAATGCAAAAAGCATCGGAGCAGGCACTGCAAAAGCTGTGTCACCAAGAATTCAGAGAGCTCCAGAGCTTGTCCAGCTTTCTTCAGCTCATCACGAGGTTACCAGGCTTTCCTTATGGCTTGGTCATGAAACTTATGTTGTGAGGTTGCCTTGAGTTGTCCAGATCTGCCATCCTTTGAGTCTTGAGGTGGAGAAGACTCTGTTCCTTGTCTAACAAACACAACTCCGCTAAGCGTGCTTGCAGAGGAGGTTGCTGAAGCTGTGGTCAGCTTATTCCTGGTCTTTCATAGTTTCACATTCTCTTTCTCCCCAGTCTGACTGTGGCCAGCTTGATGGGATTGCAATAAATCCCAACCTGACAGCATCAGCCTGGGCTCTTCCTGGTGGGATTTTAGTCCAGCTGCCCCCAGCGCTGCAGCAAAGGCTGCTGGTGTCTGGGTTTCTCTTCCCTCGAGTCTCCTGGGGTCTGATGGTCATTGCCCAATTTTCTATCACCCTCCCTGCTGTGCCAAGTGCCCTAATGCCTGCATGGATGCTGCTGCCAGAGGTGAGCGGCAGGTGAGGCACTGCTGCCGAGGAAAGTGTGTTAAATATTTACTGTGGAGAAGAGATGAGTTGGAGCAAACCTAGGGACCCTTCGGGAGAGGAGGCTTCTCTAGGCAGAGCCAGGCTCTGACTTGCTCTTTATTGGAACCATTTGTCTCTTTTATTCCACACGAGCAACTCAGTGCTCTCTAGAGAGAGCATGGCATTGCTTTTTATCCCGATGAGCAGGCTGGGAAGCAGTGGTTTCCAGTCATTGTGTTCTCATGGAAGCAAACAAGAAAACAGGGTTTCGTAAGTACAAATGGTGTTGCAAGGCGCCTGTGCTAGAACAGCAGGGACACCCAGGAATTGTCCCTCCTCCTCCTGAGAGCCCAGAAAAGAGGTTGTGGCATCAGTGCTGAGACCTCACCAGCACACCTCACCAACCTAGTGATGCATGTCCTGAGATACAGCTCCCACCAGGCAGCATTCCTCCAGGATCAGCAGTCATAGAATTATGGAATAGTTTAAGTTGGAAGGGACCTCAAAGCCCATACAATTCCAATCCCTTCCCACTGGATCAGGGGCTCCAAGCCCCATCCAAACTAGCCTTCAACACCTCCAGGGATGGGGCAGCCACCACTGCTCTGGGCAACCTGGGCCAGGGCCTCCCCACCCTCACAGCAAAACATCTGTTCATGAGATCTAATCTCAATCTCCCCTCTTGCAGCTCAAAACCGTTCCTCTCATCCTCTCCCTGCACTCCCCGATCCAGAGCCCCTCCCCAGCTTTCCTGGAGCCCCTTTCAGCACTGGAAAATGCTCTAAGGTCTCCCCGCAGCCTTCTCTTCTCCAGGCTGAACAACCCCAACTCTCTCAGGTCTCTCAGGCTGGCCTCATATGGGAGATGCTCCAGCCCTCGGATCATCTCCGTGGCCTCCTCTGGACTCACTACAACAGATCAATGTCCTTCCTGTGCTGGCATGGAAGGGCTCTGGGTACTGCTGCAAAGAGCAGTTTGCATCTTCTGCGCAAGTGGGATGTGGCCGTCAGGTCACTGTCCATCCAGGTGTGGACTAAATGTAGTCTCGGCAATCCACTGAGTCAAGCACAAATCAACGCTTCTGCGTGCAAGTGGGTATGGGAGCAGGTCACAGTGCTACTGGCCCTTGCCCTTGCTGGTCCATGGATGTTGGGTTGTCCCTTTCCTGCTGAATCATGGTTACTTCTCTGGCATGGTTGTCCCTGCCATGGCAGGGGGGTGGAACTAGATGATCTTTAAGGTCCCTTCCAACCCAAACCATTCTGTAATTCTACTGTGTGCATCAAGCATGTCTTCTTCAGCCTGCTCCTTGTTGGCCACCCAATCCATCCCTACAACGCTCAGAACTGCTCCCAGAGTAATTCCCACACCACAATTAATGGTATGTGAAGATTTTCAAAGGTAAATCAAAGGCAATGCTGAAGTGGAAGCAGCAGAAGATGTTGACTTCTTCTATGCTTCAGAAGTCAATGGAGACTAGGAATGGATCTACAGGAACAGTTGACACCTTCTGCATTGAATGAAGCCATTGAGGAAGTCATCTCTTCTGGTGGAGCCATTCCCAGGCTGTGACCTGGTGGAGACTTTTTGTTTTCCCAGACAGAAATGTTTTGTGCACTTCACAAGTGGGAATGAAATGTTTCAGCAGAGTCATCAAGGTTTGGCTGCTTCCGTGGAGGTAAATACTTGTCCAGAGAGGGCAAAGGTGTTCTTGAGTTTGCTGATTTTATGGTCTCATGCTGTTACCTGGAGCTTGCATGGTCTGGACTGTCCTGCTGAGATGTGTGGAGCAAGTGTCTGGTGAGGCTGTTAACCCCTTCAGCAGGAGCCTGGGGAGCAGAGAGCTCAGTGTGGCTCGTTCTTCCCTGTGGTACCAGAGAACAACTTCTCTCCTGTCTCTGCTCCACATGGTCCCTGTTGCAGGTGTTGGTGGATGTACCTGTGCCTCCTGCAAGCCAGAACTTCTCGTTTCTGCGAGGACCCAGGCTTGTGTTGGAGTGAGAGTTGGGGAGGGTCACATGCAGCATGGCATGAAGCTGAATCCTCACCTGCTGTCCTCAGGCAGGGAGGCTGAGAGGTGGTGAGATGACTTGGGACACGGCACAGCCAAAGTTTCAGTGAGTGGGATGCAGCCTAGAGTTCCTACTGTGCCCACAGCCCTCCCTCCTTGTGGGCACCTCAGAAGGTGACATTTTCTGAACTGGGTTGAGCAAGACCATCTCCTGGCTTCACTCATCTCCTGATGCTCTTGGCCTCAACAGGAGGACATGCTCCTCTCTTGTTTGTCTTCCCAGACTTTGCAGTCCTGCTCCAACTCTTTTTATAGCTCAGTAAGAAGTGCCTTGAGTTTCTGAGTCGTCTGGGAGGCCAAGCATGCGGGGAGGAGTCGCAGCTAGAAATAGGGCTGCTCTCTGCTCCTGCATTCCACTTTGATTGTTTTTGTAGCCACGATGTCCAAGTTTGAACAGTCCCGCTGCTGCAGCGGCTGAGCTGGGAACCAGCGCCTGCATTTTTTTCCGCTCACATTGGGTCTTCTTTCTCTGTCACCTCATTCCCAGTGCCTTCCCACCAGCTCTTCAGCCTCTGGGAGATGCTTGCACAGAGAATGTGGTCTCACCCCTGCTTGCATTTCCTGTACCCCTCAGATTTCACAGCTGGGCAGGGCTGGGTTGGCAGAGGAGCTCCCTGTGTGCTGGTGGCCTTGGCCAAAGCTGCACAAAATCATCATGTCTGGGAGATGAGTGATCGGGTGTTTGCTAAAGACTCTGGGTGTGGAGCAAAGAGCTCAGACCAAAGGTTTGAGATTTCTGCCCACCAGGAGGGAAGTGAAGCTTCTTCTGCTGTGTGGATGCAAATTAACCCGAGGGAAAAGGAGAAGACAATTTGTTTGACAAAACTTGTGGTTTTCAGCCCCTTAAATTAGCTAGGATTTGAGCTGCAGTGCAAAGCCAGGGCAGGAGCATGGGCAGAGCTGCTCTGCTGCTCCCCAAGAGCTTGCATGGACTCCATGGCCATCAAAGAATCATGGAATCATAAAGGTTGGAAAAGTTGTGCCGGGCGAGGTTTAGATTGGATATTGGGAAAAAATTCTCTACTGACAGAGTGGTGAAGTTCCATCTCTGGAGGCGTTCAAAAAACGTGGATGTGGCACTTCAGAACATGCTTTAGCAGTCATGGTGGGGTTGGGCTGATGGTTGGACTGGATGAGCTTAGAGAGGTTTTCCAAGCCTAGTGATTCCATGTTTCTATGATATCCCTTGCAGGACGATGCCCTGAGGGTGGTGAGGACCACGGTCCCTTGTGCTTGTCTGGTCTGGCAGTGTCTGACACTGAAAAAGAATGAAATTGTGTGCGTTTAGTAGGATGTTTGATTTTAGGTACTTCAAAAAGTTCAGGGCTTTGCTGCCCAGAAGGACTCCTTGTTGCCATCTCTGAGAGAGCGGATTGAGTTGCTCCACATGGTTCGTTTGCTGTTGTGAGTGCTGAGTCACAGAAGCGGGTGATGATGATTTGGGAAAAAGTGCCTGCTTGCATTTCAGTCCCAACTCAGCTGTCAGCACCAAGCCAGGAGCACACATTCTGTCTCTCGGAGCCGATACCTCATCCTTTTGGTGTCCCGTGTGCCCCCTTGCCAGCGATGCTCATCCAGCACTGTGCGGGCAGGAGGTGGTTGGCAGCGATAGCTGCATGCACACTCCGGATGCTGTGATTTGCTTTTAAGAGCAGATATTTTCTTCTCAGATTGTACCCTCTGGTTTTCTGACCACATGGAGTTGCTGGAGCTGCTCTTCCTGCTGCTCTGTTTAACTCTGGGCATCAGAGAATCATAGAATGTCCTGAGTTGGAAGGGACCCACAAGTATCCTCGAGTCCAGCTCCTGTCCCTGCACAGGACACCCCAACATTCATCCCGTGGGGCTGAGGGCATTGGCCAAACGCTTTTGGAATATTGTCAGGGTAGGGCATCCTCGGGGTGCAGAGCCCTTGGGGTGCCCTGCCTGCCTCTCCAGCCCTGTACTGGGGCTGTGCCTGCGAGTGGTCAGGGCTGTGTCTAGGGCTCCCCTTCCCCTGGTACCCATAGGGACAAGCCCTGCATCCCCCCCTAACTCCATCCTAGTGTGGAGGAGGGATCATCACACTGGTAGGGCAGGAGGATGCATGAAGTGGGGTGGTGGATGCAGGCCTCCAAGCCCAGCCCGTGTCCCCATGCGATCACAAATGGGTGAGCCCTGGGGCACCAGTGGCTCGCACCACAGAGGCATCTCCTTCCTGACACCAGAAACAGTCTCCTCCCACTGTCTGTCCCAGTCCAAGTGCCTTCCATCCGTTTTCCCTGTCCTGTCAGGAGGCACAGGCATGTTTGCCACACTCAGACGTGGATTTTATGCTCTGGGTTCCTCTCCAGCCGGGTTGCCGGGGCTGGCAGGAACGGGACAGTGCAACCCTTTCTTCTTGGGCTGGCTAAGCTGAAGGGCGTGCTGGCCCACACCCCAGCCATCAGTGGTTGGTTTTAAACAAGGAAAATGAGTAAAAACTAATATTTAGATCTTGGGAAGGGATTTCACAGCCTTTTGCATGGAATCATGCTTGCGATTCCCCATTGGGAAGCATCAGGCAGGCAGCAATAACACATGAAACACAGTTTCCTTTGTACTCCCGTTTTTTTTCCACCGTGGGCTCCACCCTGTGTCCCAGCTGAGATCCCTGCTCCGGCTCCATGTGCTCCCCAGGCACTTTCCACACCCAGCAAGCCGGCAGCACGCCAGATGCTTGCAGCCTGGCAGAGTCATGGAACTCCTTGCGGGGAGCATCACCTGCAGCGGGGAGCATCCACAAACACATTCAGAGGGGTTGAAGATGGGGAGCTTGGCACAGTGTTCTTAAAAGAACACAGGGAGAGCTTGCACTTGTGTACCAGGACAGAACTGGTTTATTTTATGGTCATATATCCATCAGAGCACAACCTTTGCTCCTCCTCTCTACACCTCTGCACGAGGACCAGATGCCCCATTGCTGGGCGCTGAGCTCAGTTCCAGCCCGCGCGGTGTGTACACTGTGGTGACAGCACGTGGTGGCCTGGGCCCCAGGGAGGGATGCAAGGCCAAGGCTTGGGGACCAGAGTCGTGGCTTCATAAGCTGGATGCTCCTTTCTGAGCTCCTGGGAGATCCCAGGGTGATGAACTCCATCTCGCTCCAGTGCCAAGAGCACTTTGTTGCCCTTAGGCTTAGGTCTTGGGTATTTAGTAAGTATATGTGAGATTAGGTCTTATGTATTAATTAAACCAGTATCTATTGATTATAAAGGTCAGACCTTCCCAGCAGCAGAGACGTGGACACTGGAAGTGAGCTCTGTCCTTGCTGGGGGAGCAGGAAGCAGGTTCAGCCGCAGGGTATCTGCCTGGCACTGGTTGCTGCATGTGGGGAGATGCTGAGACCCCACCTGGAGCCCTGCGTCCAGTTCTGGAGTCCTCAGCACAGGAAAAACATGGAGATGTTGAAGAGAGTCCAGAGGAGGCCACAGAGATGATCCAAGGGCTGGAGCACCCCATGTACAAGGCCAGGCTGGGGGAGTTGGAGTTGTTCAGCCTGGAGAAGAGAAGGCTGCGGGGAGACCTTAGAGCAGCTTCCAGTGCTGAAAGGGGCTCCAAGAAAGCTGGGGAGGGGCTCAGGGAGAGCAGGGGCAGGATGAGGGGAACAGTTTTGAGCTGCAAGAGGGGAGATTGAGATGAGATCTTAGGCAGAAATGTTTTGCTGTGAGGGTGGGGAGGCCCTGGCCCAGGTTGCCCAGAGCAGTGGTGGCTGCCCCATCCCTGGAGGTGTTCCAGGCCAGGTTGGATGGGGCTTGGAGCCCCTGATCCAGTGGGAGGTGTCCCTGCCCGTGGCAGGGGGTGGAGCTGGATGGGCTTTGAGGTCCCTTCCAACTCAAACCATTTCATGTTTCCATGACGAATCTGTGCCGTGACATTTTTATTTGTTGTTTGGAAATGAGTTCTCTTCCTTTGCTGTTTTAACCCTGAACCAAAATAGGTTCCTCAATTTCACTGGGTCTGATGGGAGGGACATGAGCTCGCAGCCCCTTTGCAGGACCACAGGCTGCAAACCCAACCCCCCCAGCATGGTGGCACTTCTGGGAAGCGGCGATCCATGAGATAGGGGAGTGCACAGAGATCTCGGGGGCCGGTCTGGGGGATGAGAGAGCTGCAAAGTGATCTGCAACTCCTCAGAGATCAAAACCCTCCGGGAGCTCTGGGAGGAGGAGATGGCATTGCTATGAGCTGGCATCACCCACCTTGCTCCAACCTCTTCCTGCACAGCGCTTAAATAGGAGCATCCTCCAAGCTGGAAACTTTCCCAGGGCTGTAAATATGTTGCGTATTTCGTATAAATACTTTGGCTGCTGCCCGTTAGGCAGAGACTGGCTCAGTGTGAGCCCGGCACTGTTGGCAGCCTGCAGGCAGGGGCTGACAGAGGGCTGGCAGCGCCCAGCTGGAGGGTGGGATCCGACCACGAGGAAAACATTTGCGGTGGTGTTTCCCAACCTATTGCATCAGGTGGTTGCATTTTAGATGAGTTTGTTCCTCATTTCTTATCCGGATGTGCCAAAGCTGTTCACATTTAAGGCTTGTCGTAAGCCTTAATGCTCAAGGCTGATTGCTCAAGGCTGCATTGCACATCTGCCGGGGGCATCCGCTCAGCCTCTTTCTCACCCGTCTTTTGGGTTTGCATGGAAATAAAGCTCAGGAGAAGGTGTGAGAAGGTCCTGGGTAGTGGGTGGGCAAGTCCAATTTCTTCACTGAAAGAGCAATGAAGCATTGGAAGAGGCTGCCCAGGGCAGTGGTGGAGTGTCCATCTCTGGAGGGGTTCAAAAACCATGTGGTGCTTTGAGACATGGTTTAGCAGGCACAGTGGGGTTGGGCTGATGGTTAGACTGGATGAGCTGAGAGGGCTTTTCCGATCATAATGATTTTAAGATTCTATGATTCTAAGTCCTAGCTGAGTGTTGAGCTGAAGCATCACGCACATGGTCTTGCCACTGGGTCTCAATTCAAGGAACAAACAAAAGTGGGTGATTAGAATTATTCCTCTTAGGGCACGATTTGAAGGTCACCTAAGGCAGATGTTTGGAGACTACCAAGGCAAGTGGGCTTTATGCACTTTAGGAGAGGGAGGAATGCACCCGAGGGCAGATGCTGAAGGTATTTTGGCACGGCTTCATCTCCAGCCCCATGGGCACCAGCCGTGCTCCACATGAAGCTTCCAGCTCCCCATACATGAAGCCTCCAGAGAAGAACCTAGGGACTTCAAGAGGAGACTGGTGTAAGCCACGTTTTATTGACCACCTTCTGAGTCCTTGACCGCACTGATGCAGGGCTGCAAAGTGGAGAAGTGCAGACAAAGTTGGGGGCGTTTGCGGGGGGCAAATGGCCCTGATGATAGGAACAGAGGCTGGCGGCATTTATCCATGTAGACACTGGGGGCGTGCAAGGAGGTGGAGGACATAGGAGCTCTGTAGTCCAGGGAGCAGCGAGGTGGCAAACACGGGAGTGGTGAACACAGTGCTGACAGCTCAGTAGCGCAGTTGTGGCCTTGGCAAACCCTGTTTCCTTCCTCTGGGCATTTTGCTTATCGCGATGGTGTTGGGCTTATGAGAAGGAAGCGAGTAACTACAGCGGAGCATTGAGAGTGTGGAGAGGAAGACTGAGCCACAGATGGAGTCAAGAAGGGTTTCCAGATAATCTGCATGTACACAGAAGAGATCTGTGAGTCATGAGCAAGTGGTCACATACATATTAGCTGAAGTTAAGCACGCAGGTTTCTGTTGCACTGCCAGAAGTCACTTACACATGATTGTGCACAACCCCAACTCTCCCAGCCATTCTCCCTAGCAGAGGGGTTCCAGCCCCTGGACCATTTTGGTGGCCTCCTCTGGAGCTGCTCTCCCAGGTCCATGTCTTTTGCTGGGGACCCCTGAGCTGGGTGCAGGGCTGGAGGATGTGAGGAGAGCAGGGCAGAGGGGGAGTATGTTGTCCCTCGAGCTGCTGGCCACACTGCTGGGGATGCAGCCCAGAAGACACTTGGCTTTCTGGGCTGCAAGCACCCATTCCCGGCTGATATCCCATTTGTCACCCACCAGTATCCCCAGTCCTCCTCTGCAGGGCTGCTTTCCATCCACCCATCCATCTCCCAGTCTGTGCTGGTACTGGGGATTGCCTTGACCAAGGTGCAGGACCTTGCCCTTGGTCTGGTTGAACTTCATGAGGTTCACAAGAGCCACTCCTCCAGGCTGTCCAGGTCCCTCTGGATGCCACCTCTTCCCTCCAGCCGTGTTGACTGCACCACTCAGCTTGGTGTCATCCTTTCTATGGCTTCCTAGACCTCCACACCATATGAGGAATGAGAGTTTCTCTGCTCGAGGTTGGAATGGGAGGATCTGCCTGGCTCCTTGCAGCATCAACAGGAGGGTGAAGCAGTGAGTGGTAAGGATGATGTTCATCCTGTGTCTCTTTTTCCCTCTTGCATTTTTAATCCTGGTGGCTTTGCATAGCCATTAACCTTGGACCAGCCCCGGCCACAGGCGCTGTCTGAGCGATGTTCCACCAGGCTTGTGCAGTTGCTGTAATACCGACGGCGATAGATTGAACAAGGAGCTAAAAATAACGAACGATCGATAACAGCAGCTGGAACCCTGCCTTTTTTTTTAAGAAAATCTGTATATCGACCACACAACAAAGCACCTTCCTATAAACGCAGGAGGGATAATGGAGCCGGGCTCCCTGTCCATGCCCCAGCCGGGGACTGGCAGCAGTGCCAGCTTTGACCGTGCCTGTCTGTCCCCTGGGATTGTGCAGTTCTGGATCCCAGGAATGCTTCATTTGTCATAGAATCATGGAATGGTTTGGATTGGAAGGGACCTCAAAGCCCATCCAGTTCCACACTGTGTCATAGGCAGGAACACCTCCCACTGGATCAGGGGCTCCAAGCCCCATCCAACCTGGCCTGGAACACCTCCAGGGATGGGGCAGCCACCACTGCTCTGGGCAACCTCGGCCAGGGCCTCCCCACCCTCACAGCAAAACATTTCTGCCTAAGATCTCATGTCAATCTCCCCTCTTGCAGCGCAAAACCATTCCCCTTGTCCATCTCTGTACTCCCTGATCAAAAGCCCCTCCCCAGCTTTCCTGGATCCCCTTTCCAGCACTGGAAGCTGCTCTAAGGTCTCCGCACAGCCTTCTCTTCTCCAGGCTGAACAACCTCTCAACTGTCCAGTTGAGTCCAAATCTCTCAGTCTGTCCTCAGATGGGAGATGTTCCGTTTATCTTTTGCCTGGGGCAATGTGGAAGAGTTCCTCTCCTTCCCAACTTGAAAATGCTCCAGCCACTGGAAAGGAGCTGGGGAGACTCAGTACCTGCAGAAATGCCCCCTTGCTTCTCCAAGTGGATTTTTGCTTTCTTGGGAGTCACAGCTCACTTTCCAGCTCTCTCTTCCCCTCCCCCAACGTGTCCTCCAGGACCTTTCTCCTGGAAAGGCACTTCCAAGAAGGTTATCTTCCAACAGCCGCCTCAGAGAAATCATTTTAATTATCCACTTTTGTTTGTCCCTTGAATTGAGACCCAGCAGCAAGGCCATGTGTGTGATGATTCAGCTCAATGCCCAGCCAGGACCTGCCCACCAACCACGACCTTCTCACACCTTCTCTCAAGCTTTGTTTCCACATAACCCCAAAAGAAGGGTGAGAGGGGGCTCCTGCCCGCGCTGCCCACCCTGTGCCAACACGAGTCCTCAGGGTGGCCGCCAGCCCTGGACCCGTGCCCGCTTCAGCCTGATCTTCTTTTTCCTCTCGCTTTCACATGCCGAGGAAACTCTAGCATTACAAGGATTTGAAACTGGCCTTGAGCTTTTTAAGCACTGCTCCAGAGCGGATAATTTTCCTAAATCAAGATTTGCAAAGGTATTTGGGCATTAATCGGCCAGGGGGGATTTCCAGAAGTATTAGAGCACCCAAACACCCTCTAACTCTGCCTCCCACCTGAGGGCAGATTCGTTGTTGGCTCAACAGGACCAGGACTATTTAGGGGGTGTTTTTTTCATCATCAGTGTTAGCATCAGGGTTTTCTGAAGGTTGTTCATTCCTGGATCCCTTCTGAACATTGTGGTGGTGTGGGATCACACACCTGGCTTGGATCAGCCATGAGGTGGGCAGCAGGACCAGGGCAGGGATTGTGCCCCTATATTGGCACTGGTGAGGCCACACCTCGAGTCTTGGATTTAGTTTTGGGTCTCTTAGTCCAAGAAGGACATTGAGGGGCTGGAGCATGTCCGGAGAAGGGAACGGAGCTGGGGAAGGGGCTGGAGAACAGGGGTTCTGGGAGCAGCTAAGGGACCTGGGGCTGTTTAGCCCTAAGAACAGAAGGCTGAAGAGAAACCTCATCACTCTCTGCAGCTCTCAGAAAGGAGGTTGTGGTGAGGGGGGTGCTGTGCTCTTCTCCTGAGTAACAAATGATCAGACAAGAGGAAATGGCCTCAAGTTTCACCAGGGAAAGTTTAGATTGGATATCAGGAAAAATGTCTTCCCTGCCAGAGTGGTGAAGCCCTGTCAGAGGCTGCCCAGGGCAGTGGTGGCATCTCCATCCCTGATGGGATTCAAACACTGTGTGGCCATGGCACTTTGGGACTTGATTTAGTAGGCATGATGGGGTTGGGCTGACAGTTGGACTTATTAGGATTAGAAGGATTTTCCAACCTTTATGATTCTATCATTCTATTCTATGATCATCTCAGAGGGGTTTGTCTGTATCGCACTCTCTGAGTCCAGAGAAACTCATCACATTTTCAGCTTCTGCTGTATAGCTGAATCCCAGATAACCTATGGTGCTATGGTGGCTGTGGGGAGGGTGCCCAGGGCAGGTCTTGGCTCTGTTTCTGTAGGACGTGGAGCAGCACAGTGGCTCAGTGAGGAAAGCTGTTCTGTGTCACAATGCTGTAACCTCCCAGCTCAGGGGAAAAGACATTGCCACAAAGGGCAAGGTGAGTTTTTTCTCTAAATCACACAGCTACAAATACACCTCAGTACCCAGCACTGGCTCCCTCCTCATAAAAAGAAAATCTCCTTGGACAAGCAGCAATGCTCACACAGCTCCATGGACCAGACCAGAAACTAACCCAACCTAACGAGTCCTTGAAGACACAACCCCTAAGCCAGTGCTCCAGATCTGGAGAGATGCTGAAGAGCTGAACCCTTCAAAACAGAAAAATCACAGAATCATAGAATTGTGTGGTTGGAAAAGACCTTTGAGGATCATCGAGTCCAACTGTACATGTCCACTACTAAACCGATCCCTGAGCACCTTCATCCACCTGTCGGTTAAACCCCTCCAGGCTGGAGACTCCCCCACTGCCCTGGGCAGCCTCTGCCAGGGCTTCACCACTGTGGCAGTAAGGAATGTTTCCTAATATCCAATCTAAACCTTCCCTGGTGCAACTTGAGGCCGTTTCCTCTCATTCTATCGTTTGTTATTTGGGAGAAGAGCCCAGCACCCACCTCACAACAACCTCCTTTCCAGGAGCTGCAGAGAGCAATGGAGTCTCACCCTCAGCCTCCTCTTCTCCAGACTAAACAGCCCTAGGTCCTCGCCACTTCCAGAATCCCTGGGCTCCAGCCCCTTCCCAGCTCCGTTCCCTTCTCCGGACACGTTCCAGCCCCTCAATGTCCTTTTTGGACTGAGGGGCCCAAAAACTGAACTCACGATTCAAGGTGCAGCCTCACCAGTGCAAATACAGGGGGGAGATGATCCCTTCCCTGCTCCTGCTGACTGCCCCATTGCTGATCCAAGACATAATGCTCTTGGCTTTCTTGGCCACTTGGGCCACTGCTGGCTCATGTTCAGCTGCTCTCCACCAGCACCCCGAGGGTCCTTTTCCACTGGGCAGCTTTCCAGCCATTCATTCCCAAAAATAAATGGGTTTTCTGAGCACTCAGTGGTTTTCCCGAGGAACCTGCTTTTCTGCTTTATATACCTACAGCTCTAAAAACCCCATGATCCTAGAGATCCTGTGCTGGAAGACGTTTCCAGCAGCATCTTGCACAGCTGAGCCACAGGTCAGTACTGATTTATCACGAGCTAAGAAGCTGCTCTAAGGACGTGGGTTTAAACTGCTCCTACGCTGCAAGCAGCTTGGAGAAAAAAAAAAAAAAAAAAAGGCATTCCCTGAGGAAAGCAAATTGAAGAGATTGTGAATCTGATGGGTGGGTTGAGAGCACAACTCCCATTTGGTTCCTTCCCGCGGGGAAGACCTGGGAAATACAGAGAGATCAAGAGGAGCCACAGCTATTCTTAGTCATCAAGGAGGGAGGCGGCTGCAGGGGAAAAGGGTTGAAAAGCCTTCAGAGTATTTTTAGACCCGGTAAAATGAACAGTGGTGGGGAGAAAGAGGCAGGAGACCTTTGAGAGAGACCAGAAGCCCAGGGCTTTTCTGCTCCATCCTGCCTCAAGGCGTGTCAGCTCAGGTGGAGATTTGCTCAATAGAAGTAGGAGATGTGAAGCAATAAAAGCAAATGCCTTCTAGATCTTTACCCAATGAACCTCATCAAGCTGGCGTGATGACGAAAAGGCCACATTTGCCGAAACGTTTTTAGCCCTAATTCCTTCATTTTAGCAGGAGTTGGTTGCCAAAATAGAGTTTTACAGCTGGTCACAGAGCCTCCGGTGGGCTCAAGGAAGATGCTGAATGTCTCTCCTTCTTCATCCGTTGTAGTCCACACTACACGTCCCATTCTGGCAGCTCATAGGAGAATAACGGAGCTGCAGGGGCATGAAGGGCGTTTCAGGGTGGTGTGAAGGGTCTCAGAGGGATGCACCAGAAGAGATTAAGCTGTGAGTGAGAGGGGACTGTCTGCCTCTCTGGATCAACTGGAGGATGGTCATTGAATCACAGAATCATAGAATCGTTAAGGTTGGAAAGACACCTCTCTAGATCAAAACCAACCATCGACACAACCCCACCGTACCTACTAAACATGTCCCAGAGTGCCACATCGACACATTTTTGAACACCTCCAGGGATGGAGACTTCACAGCTTGATGAAGGCACTTGAGGGACAGAGTAGAGCGAGGGTCTGCCTCCTCCCTGGTTCTCCAGAGAAGAAGCCCTTGCTTTCCCTTGGTATTCCCTGCTGGGAAAGGCCCCTTCCTACCCCCTAAGCTTGGCAGAGGCAGCACCTTTGATGCCCTGCGGTTTTTCAGCAGCACCTTCAGAGCATCCCAAGCATCCGCCATGCACACGGCCCTTCATTCATAGGGTAATTCCCGCATCCCAGCTGGAGCGCATCCATTCCAGAGCGGCTTGCTAGGGGCCAGTCCCTCCACACAACGCTCATCCCAAATTGCTGGGGTGGTACACAGACCTGGAGAAGGTTGCTGGAGCCTCGGATGAAGCATGTGGGGTTTGCGCAACTGACTGGGATGCTCTGTATCCACGCAGCTCCTGCTGCAGGGGCAACGGAGGTTTGCAGGAGACTCACTTTTTGCACAGTCTTTGGTGGATTGTGTAGGTGGGTTAAGTATAGTAGGTGTGCTCTGGTGGGACCTCACCTGGAGCCCTGTGTCAGTTCTGGAGTCCTCAGCGGCAGGAACGACATGGAGCTGTGGGAGCGAGTCCAGAGGAGGGCCATGAAGATGATCCAAGGGGCTGGAGAACCTCCTGTATGAGGACAGGCTGAGAGAGTTGGGGTTGTTTAGCCTGGAGAAGAGAAGGCTGTGGGAGACCTTAGAGCAGCTTCCAGGCACGAAAGGGCTCCAGGAAAGCTGGGGAGGGGCTCTGGATCAGGGAGGACAGGGAGAGGATGAGGGGGAATGGTTTTGAGCTGCAAGTGGGGAGACTGAGATGAGATCTTCCAAAGAAATATTAATGCTGTGAGGTGGGGGAGAGCCCTGGCCCAGGTTGCCCAGAGCAGTGGTGGCTGTTCCATCCCTGGAGGTGTTCCAGGCCAGGTTGGATGGGGCTTGGAGCCCCTGATCCAGTGGGAAGGTGTCCCCTGCCCATGGCAGGGGGTGAAACTGGATGGGCTTTAATGTCACTTCCATCCCAAACCATTCCATGATATCTGTATATCTATAGCAGCTGAAGGAACGAAGCAGAGCTGATGCTCCTGCACCTGCAAAGTGCAGCAGGTCCAGCACCTTGTCAGCTTTACAGGACGACCCTGGGAATAATCCACACTCTGTGCGGTAGCAGTGGCCCCCATGTGCTGGCATCAGTGTTTCAAAGAATAGAATCACAGAATCATGGAATGGGTTGGGTTGGAAGGGACCTCAAAGCCCATCCAGTTCCACCCCCTCATCTCTGTTGCCTCCTCTGGACCCACTCTGACAGCTTCATGGCCTTCCTGTGCTGAAGAGGCCGAGAAAAACACAGCCTTGGTCTTGGGCTCAAACGCTGCCCTCTCGGTCCGGGATGAGTTGGGTGGGTGTGGAGCTGGATGCTGGCAGGAGGTGGAGGTGGCGGCGCTCCAGCCCTGCAGGTTCCCGCAGGGATATTGGATCTCATTAACTTATTAAGAGCGGCCAAGTCACCATTGTGGAGTCGGTTGCTGAGCCGCGACTAGACTGTAGTAATCCTGGGGGATTAGCGCGTGCGGCCAGGGCCGGCACCTCAGGGTGTTTGGTTCTTAAGGCTGAGCTTCTCCACCTTCAGCCCGGGGGCAGCTGTGAGGTTTTTCCTCCTCCCTGCTTCAGGGCTGGTTTTATGGGATCTGCTGAGCAGCAGGAGAATGGTTTGTGTGTTTTTTAGTGATTCCTGTTGGAAGATGCTAAAGTGCTCCTTGAGCACTGCTGGGAGCTGGGAGAAACCAGGATGCTCCTGGGCTGGGTATTTACCTGTCCTGCAATGGGGCGGCAACCCTGGTGCTGTGGCTGCCCGAGGAGGGGAACTGAGGCCAGGAGAATCTGTTAATCACGCCAGTTTAATTGCTTTTGTTGGTGGAACCCAGGCTGCAACAGCCAAGGGAAACCATGTGCAGCCACCGGCCTCGTGCAGCTTCCCCTCAGCACAGGGATGGGGCAGGGGGCAGGCAGTGGGGCAGGAGATGGGGTGAGAGGTGTCGCAGAGGGGCAGGGGGCAGGCAGTGGGGCAGGAGATGGGGTGAGAGGTGTCGCAGTGGGGCAGGGGGCAGGCAGTGGGGCAGGAGATGGGGTGAGAGGTGTCGCAGTGGGGCAGGTGGCAGGCAGTGGGGCAGGAGATGGGGTGAGAGGTGTCGCAGTGGGGCAGGGGGCAGGCAGTGGGGCAGGAGATGCGGCAGTGGATGAACCTGGGAGTCAGGCAGTGGGGCTTACAATGGGATGGAGCAGGGGGTCAGGCAGTGGGGCAGGGGATGGGGTGGGAGGTCAGGCAGTGTGGCAGGGGGTCAGGCAGGAGACAGGGCAAGAGGGTGAAGCAGAGGGTCAGACCCTGAGGCAGGGGATGGAGCAAGCGGCCAGGCAGTGGCACAGGGGTCAGGCAGTGGGGCAGGGGATGGAGCAAGCGGCCAGGCAGTGGCACAGGGGTCAGGCAGTGGGGCAGGGGATGGAGCAGAGGGTTGAACGGTGGGGCAGGGGATGGAGCTGGGAGTCGAGCAGTGGGGCAGAGGAGAAGGATGGAGCACGGGGGCAGGCAGTGGGGCAGGGGATGGGGCAGCAGGTCTGGCAGTGGGGCAGGGCGGCAGCTAGGGGATGGAGCACTGGGCACGAGGTTGGGGCAGGGGGGCAGGCACCGGGGAAGGCTGTTGGTTAGGGGATGGAGCAGGTGGTCGTGCAATGGGGCAGAGTCTCGGGCAGGGGATGGAGCGGTGGGGCAGGGGATGGAGCGGTGGGGCAGGGTCTCGGGTCTCGGGGGCCGCTCAGGGCGCGGAGCCGGGGTCCCGGTTGCCGCCCCCGGGGCGGGGCGGGGCCGGGGTTGGGCGGGGCTCAGCCGGGCGGTTCGCACCGCCCTCCGGGTCCCCTTTGTTTCCGCGCCCCCCGCCCAGCCCGGCGGGGCTGTCCCTCGCGGGGCCGCGCATCCCCCCGCGCCGCCGCCCGGCAGAAGCTTCCAGCGCCGCGGCCTCCGGGGCCGCTATGGGCGACGGCTGAGCCCGCACCGAGCCCGGGACGCAGCCCTGAGCCCGCACCCGAGCTCAGCCCGCGCCGAGGCCACACCGGAGCTGAGCCCCGCATCCCCGCTGCACCCACACCGGAGCTGAGCCCCGCATCCCCGCTGCACCCACACCGGAGCTGAGCCCCGCATCCCCGCTGCACCCACACCGGAGCTGAGCCCCGCATCCCCGCTGCACCCACACCGGAGCTGAGCTCCGCACCCGCACCGAGCTCCACACCGGAGCTGAGCTCCGCACCCGCACCGAGCTCCACACCGGAGCTGAGCTCCGCACCCGCACCGAGCTCCACACCGGAGCTGAGCCCCGCACCCGCACCGAGCTCCACACCGGAGCTGAGCTCCGCACCGAGCTCTACATCCGAGCTTAGCACCCATCCCGCGCCCCGCGCTGCACCCGCACCCGAGCTCTGCCCTCGTGCTGACCCGCACCGGAGCTGAGCTCCGCACCCCCGCTGAGCTCTGCACCCGCCCAGAGCCCCCACCGAGCCCCTCGCCTGAGCTGTGCACCCGAGCTGAGCCGCACGCTGGAGACTGGCACCGGAGCCGAGCCCCGAATCCGCACCGAGCCCGCGGGGTGCCGCGGCCGCCATGGAGCTGGGCAAGGTGGTAAGTGGGGACCCCGGCACCCCCCAGCTCGGCCCTGGACTGCGGGTTCACACCCAGGGAAACTCCTTCCCCGAGAAGTTTCGGGGTACCGGTGGCTCCGGGTGTGAGGTGGGGGGCACAGCGGGGGCCGAGCCCCCCTCCATCGGTCCCTGCGCTCGCCCTGCGGGTGGCGCCGCGGTGGCCCGCAGCCGCGCTCGGAGGTTTGCGACCACCCACCCGGTTTTGCGGCTCCGAAGGGTTCAGGCGGTGCCAGCGGCGACGGGTCCCCTCTCCCACCCGTGTCCCCTCTCCCGCTCCTGTGAACTCGCTTTCCCCTGGTCTCCGGATCGGCAGGGTTCAGGTGTCCCCTCTCCCACCCGTGTCCCCTCTCAGCATGTCCCAACCCACCTGTGTGAACTCGTTTTCCCCCGGTCTCTGATTCAGCAGGGTTCAGGTGGTGCCACGTTCACCCCTGTCCCCTCTCCCACCCGTGTCCCGTCTCCCCCCTTGTCCTCACGTGTGAGGCCGCTGTCACAGCCCTTCAGCCCCTCACACAGGCACGAAGGGTGGAAACAAGTTTGGGTTGAAATTGCGGGTTTAGGGTCTGCTCCTACAGAGAGGTTCATGCCCTGCACTGCTTACCTGGGAAGAAGGATTTTGCTTTCCATGGTGCTCCAGCAGAGCTGGGGTAGGGATGGGGAAGGTCCCTCCGGTGCAGCGTGGAGCCCATGTGGTCCGGGCTGTTCTCGGCTCTGTTGTCAGACCGAGGCATCCTGGCAGGATAACGGGTGAGGAAACCCCCATCCCATTTGATGGACCTGCTGCTTGGCACGAGGTTTTGCAAGGAAAGATTATCACCAAAGCCGTCTTGCCACTAACAGGCTTGACATCCTGGCTCCAGGTAGCTTGGTGGTGTCCTGCTAAGGTGTTGCGAGTGCTGGATGTACCCCAACATGAGAACTTCCCAAGCAAGGTCAGGCCTGGTCATGAAATGCATGTTGTAGAATCCTGGAATGGTTTTGGGTTTGAGGAGACCTTGAAGCCCATCCAGTTCCACCCCCTGCCACAGGCGGGGGACACCTCCCACTGGATCAGGGGCTCCAAGCCCCATCCAACCTGGCCTGGAACCCCTCCAGGGATGGGGCAGCCACCACTGCTCTGGGCAACCTGGGCCAGGGCCTCCCCACCCTCAGCAGAACATTTCTTCCAAAGATCACACACATCTCAGTCGCCCCTCTTGCAGGTCAAAACCATTCCCCTGGTCCTCTCCCTGGACTCCCTGAATCCTGAGCCCCTCCCCAGCTTTCCTGGGGCCCCTTTCGTGCCTGGAAGCTGCTCTGAGGTCTCCCCACAGCCTTCTCTTCTCCAGGCTGAACAACCCCAACTCTCTCAGCCTCTCCTCATATGGGAGGTGCTCCAGCCCTTGGATCATCTCCGTGTCCAGAGATGAGCTCCTGCATCTGCTCGTCCAGCCTTGCTCCTTTATTTCCTCCCATCTCCAAAACCACCCCAACATTTGCATTTGCTGGGAAGCGGAAGACTCCGAGTGGGACCATTTGGAATGTATGAGGAATATCTGAAGGTGGTGGAGCACCTTCCCAAACCACCAACAACAGGAAAGGCAGCCATCCTTCCTCCGCAGACGGAAATCCCTGCTGTTGGAAGAGATTATCTCTGCATAAAATCCCTGCTTAATTAAAAGCCTAGCTAACAGGGCAGCTCCCGGGAAGGGCTCTGGCCATGCCGAGCCCGCTGAGCAACCTGGAGCATGAGTGGTGGAGGGTCTGTACCAGTAATGAAGCAAGAAGGGTACCGTGGTTTTGGGGGTGCAGGGGTCCCAGGGAGCCTCCTGGGCTTCTGCTTCTCCTTGGATACAGCCCCTCCTACCGGGGTCTGGGTGTGCCCTGGGGTCTCCGGTTCCAGTGAGGTTGATGAGTGTGATGCCCGTTTACAAGAAGGTTTTGATGATCTCAAAGGTCTTTTCCAACCAGACGATTCTGATTATATGATTTCTAGAAGTGCCCGGCAATGGGAGTCGGGGCCCATGCTGACCTTTCATGGTGCTGGAGGTGACAAAAGCCCACCCCAAGCTCCTCTGCAGCCTCAGCTGACTTTTATAGACTGTTATTTCAGCTGGAGGCTTCAAAGTGATCCCAGATTTATAGTTTCAGCTTCTCTGATAGTCACTGGTGAGGTTTGGCTGCTTCCGTACCCTCACTTTTTGACAGATGTTCCCCCCCAAATTAGTTTTCTTGCTATCCTTTTTTTTTTTCTCCAAATGTTTATCTACTCATTGGAAAAGTCCATAATCCTTAAACAGGATTTTAAAAACAGAGCTTCAAGTGATTAATGTGCAGGAATTGTTCTTGGCAATGGAGAAACCCAGTGGCCCAACTGTTTGAGTGCTGGTCTGCTCGTGATGGGCAGTGATGTGTTGAACATAGCAAGCTCTCATCTCTTGGCATCGGTGGAACCAAGCTGTTTGAACCACTGGTAACCAGCCCAGCTCCCTCCTTCTGGAATCGTATTTCTCACTTATGTCCTGGGGACCCACCACAAATATACTGGGTGGTTGTCTTCATTCTTTCCCTTTGCTTGCCTTGAAGGTGGAGGAGTGATTGGTTCGTGTTGTCTCATGCTGCCCCAGCTCTCATGATGTTGTCGAACTCATTATTTTTGCTGGAGACTCTGGAAAGCCAGGAGGAGCAGTGGGTTAAGTCTTTGCACATGCCACTCATGGGCACATCACCCTGTGGATCCAACTTCTGCTTTGATACCACCCTGGTGCCCTCGGGAGAAGCTGGGAGCTGGTAGGGTGGTCTGGTCAGACACACGCAGAATGAGGATCCTTCAGCTTCTTGTCATGTTTCTACAATGATGTTGGTACCAAAGCTCTCAAGGCAAAGACTTTGGTGGGAGTCACACAGCATGGTGTCACCATGCACTGAAGAGCAAGCATGATGTCAATCTGAAGTCATTGTCCTCCCAGCCTCAGGAGAGCACACCCAGAGATTGTGATGCTGCAGGATGCAGCAGCCAGGCAGGTCTCTACCAAGGAAAAACCTCATGGCAACTCTGTTGGCTTCCAGAGATCATTGGATGTCTCCCTGTTTGTCTATGTGCCAGAGGGTGGTGGGGCAAGGTGTCCTCAAACAACCCTGCAAGGCCTGCATCCTGTTGTCCCTTAGTATTCAGGCTGTCTATGGGACACCTTGGTCCTCTCCTGCTGGCACCCAAGCTGCTGTCATTGGCATCTCCTCCTAGAGGGACATCTCAAGCCACCACCACTGGGAGTGTACCTCAGCAGATGCAGCGAGGTTTTGGGGTCTCTGACACCAGAGGCCAATGTTCCTTTGGGGAAAATGTGGTTCCTTTTATGGCCCAAGAGAAGGGTCTGGGACTTTGGAGCCGATTTCCCGTCTGATGAGAGGCAGGAGGTGAGAAGAGTGGTGGCACCTTCAGGGAGATGTTCACACAGCCCTGTTGCACGTTCTTCACCCCTGGAGTGACTCTGGAGCAGCAGCACCTTCAGGGAGATGCTCGCATGGGCCCTGGTGCCGGTTCTTGATCCCTGTAGTGACTCCGGAGTGTAGCCAGGCAGGAGGGAAGTGCTTTTGTTCCTAAATTAATCAATCCAGAAGCCAGATAGCCTGGATCAAATGATGGGAAGGTATTTTCCAGGTCTCCTCTTGTTCCCTGTTCAAGTGGAACATTCGGGAACGAGTGGGAAGTCTACAAGTTACCCCATTTGTGCTGAGCATCCTCTTATCATGGACGCAGGGATTTACCCGTGCGTGTCCAAGCCACCTGGCCCTGTGAGCACTGCCTTTCCAACTTCCTTTCCCACCGACTGCTGACTGGCACAAAGCCGGGCTTGTTCCCTGTTCCTGCTGCTGGCAGAGCCGCTGGGCGCCTGGCAGAGGGGGGGACCACAGCATCCAGGAGCTCTCGCTGGTCCTCAGTGGATGGTTGAGACCTCCTGGCATTCTCCAGCCAGCTTTGCTTTGGGATTTTGCTGGAGGAAAACCTTCCCTGAACCCTGATGAGGTTGGGATTTGCTCTTAGTGATGCTTGAAGAGAGATGGAGCCCTCTGCAAAGCTTTTTCACACACCACCCCCCAGTCCCACACACCTCCTGGGCCAGAGAGGGAGTTTCAGTGTGCTGGGATTTGGCATTATTCAAGCTCATGGATTTCTCTTTCCAAGCTTCTTGTCATGTCTCCCTGCTCTCGTGCTTTCCCCTGTGTCGGCAGGCTTGGTTGCAAGCGGTTTTCTGGAGGTAGGGTCCATCCTGGTACTCCATTTATAGAAAGGAATTAAGGAGAAATGAGGGAGCATCGCTAAGAGGATTTGCGCTGCGACTTATTCAGTTTCTCCAAATAATTTGCAATAGTTCGGAATTCCTTAATCACCATTCATTTCCTCTTGGAAATTAAAGGAGAGCGGGAAGGTGGAAGCCCTGTGTTCGGTTCTGGAGTCCTCAGCACAGGAAGGAGTGGGCTGGTGGGGTGTCCCTGTTGGTGCATGTGGGGGTCTGTCTGGTGCCACGGTGTTCAGGCGAGGTGTCGCCCATCCAGGCGTTACCACCACTGGCCTGATAACCCTGTCCTCATCCTCCTCACTTGTGGAAGGGTTTAGTGATCGTACCATGGGGTGTGATGCTCTTGGGTGCAAAAGTGCACAGAGCAGCGGCCTCCAGCAGCGGGAGTCGTTGAACAAAATCCCTGCAAGAGCAAGGTCAGGCAGGGGAGACCTCATCGCTCTCTGCAGCTCCTGGAAAGGAGGTTGTGGTGAGGTGGATTCTGGGCCCTTCTTCCAAGGGACAAGGGATCGGACAAGAGGAGACGGCCTCAAGCTGTCCTAGGGGAGGGTTAGATTGTATATTATGGAAGATGTCTTCACTTCCAGAGTGATGAAGCACTGTCAGAGGCTGCCCAGGGCAGTCATGGCGTCTCCATCCCTGGAGGGGTTCAAAAACCGTGTGGCCGTGGCACTTCGGGACATGGTTTAGTAGGCACGGTGGGGTTGGGCTGACGGTTGGACGAAGTGAGCTTAGAAGGTTTTTCAAGCTTTAATGATTCCATGATCTATGGCACTGCTCATCCCTTAGAGGTGACGCTTGCTGCTCTGCGCTCCTCAGAAAATCTTTCCACTGTCCATCACGTCCGCAGAGCTCAGGATGGAGGCTGTCACCTGGATATGGGAGCTGCCAGACCCTGGTCGTTTTGCCACCTTGTGTCTGGGTGGTCACAGGGTTCTCTTCATCTGGAAAATTTGTCCTTGCCTTATCAGGAATTAAGTGGTTGAATGATTTGGGTTGGAAAGGACCTTAAAGATCATCCAGTTCCAAAAGAGAATCTAGGAAAGGGAAAACCAGCAGGAAGCAGCAGTTAAACTGGGAGCTGTTTCTAGCTTTCCCAGGGAAGCAGCAGCCATGGGCACTACTTCTCCAGCCCCGTCTGATCTTTCAAGGACCGGGAAGCGGACCACAGTGCGGGAGGGAAGCTGGCTGGCTTCAGGAGAAGTGTGCCCCCATCCTGCTCTGGCTACAAGCCTCCACTTGCCATCTCCAGCATTGCACTTGCCTTGTTACTCATGGTCCAGGGACACCTATCCCTGGAGGTGTTCCAGGCCAGGTTGGATGGGGTTTGGAGCCCCTGATCCAGTGGGAGGTGTCCCTGCCCGTGGCAGGGGGTGGAACTGGATAGGCTTTCCTACCCAAACCACTCTATGGATTCTGCTTTCCAATGCAGATGTCGGGGATCTCCTGAAGCCCCCGCTGAGGAGCCTGGCAGAGCTAGCATTCTGTTTAACCTCCAGAGGGCAGCAGCAGCTCCTGGAAGCATTTGCCAGGCAGGATTTTTAACTCCATTCCTGCCCCTTGGGAGCTGTGGCTGGTCCCACACAGGAGCAGGAGTGGGGTGATGCAGGTGCAGGGGCCACCCTCTCGGCAGGCTCGTGTGTTGCTGAGTGCCTGGCCACCTGCTCCGGGACGTTCCCTCTGCTTAAGGGGAAAGAAATGTCTGGCTCAGCTCTGCTAAAATTGCCAATTACGAAATAAACCAGTCGAAGCAGTGGGATTAATCCCACTGCCTTCCTCACTGCAATCCTGCTTGCATCCCCACTCGCTCACCCTCTCAGCTCTGCTACAGGTTCATCACGGTCAATGCCAGGGACTCCGTGCTGAGGGAGCACGGACACCGACCGGAGCCACCCCACGCAGGTGGGATCCATGGATCTGTGTCCTCGCTGTGCTGGGAGCATTCAAACAGTTGCATCTCAAGACCTGCCATTCCTGGCAGAGCAGAAGGGCAGCTGGTAGGAAGGGTTGCACTGTAATGGGTTGTGCTGGTTCCCGATGGGATCAGAGTGGCTGGGGAGCACCGGGCAGTGGGGACTGGTTGTACCATGTGTGGATGCGCCTATGGCCAAAAGGAGGGCATTGGAGAAGGAAAGTCATTAACGTGGAACGACTGAGGGAACAGGCTGTTTATCCTGGAGAAAAGGAGGCTGAGGGGAGACCTCATCACTGTCTACAACTGCCCGAAAGAAGGCTGTGTAGAGGTGGGTTGCTGCCATCTTATCCAAAGTGACAGGGATAGAATGAGAGGGAATGCGCTCAAGTTGCACCAGGGCAGGTTCAGATTGGACGTTAGAAAAACAATTTCTTCACGAGAGGGTTCTCGGGCACTGGGCAGAGGCTGCCCAGGGAGGTGAAGGAGGTCACCATCCCTTGCAGGGGTGTAAAAGACAGGTAGATGAGGTGCTCAGGGATGGGTTAGTAGTGGACAGGTATGTGGGTCAGTGTGGGGGAGGTGGATGCCTGCCAGGGCAGGTGCCTGCTCTGTGGGCAGGAGGGCTGCATCCTGCCCGTCCGGTCCCCACAGCTGGAGCTGTGGCCGGCCGCAGGCCAAGACACCAGCTAGAGCAGAGCTGCTCTCCTTCAGTGCCCATTAAGCTGGGATCTGGCCTTTGTCACCAGACAGTGCTGGCAGCCCAGGTCCTGCCTCCGCTCTGCAGTGCGTGGCGGTCTCGCCACCCCACTGCCCCCCAAAATGCCCTTTCTGCTCAGCTCCCCCTCCACAAAGCAGAGCAGGAGCTGCTGTCCATGATCCAGGGGGCAGGAGAGGGAGATTTGCCTTCCCTGTGCCTGTCCTACTGCCCCAAGGGCAGCAGAGGGTCCTTTGTGGTCGCTACTTTAATTGCGTCGTTATTATGCAGAGTAAATGAATCCTGGCAGCAGCTGAACCTGGCGGATGCCAACCACAGCCCAGAAAGGCATCTGGCACCGGGCAGCATCCAGCTGGCACGAGCGGAGGGCTGGGGGCCTGGATGGGACCCAGCCAGCGCCAGGTGCCGGAGGAGCCAGGGGGTTCCAGCGGGAAGTGTGGGGGGACCGGAGGGGGAGCCCAACCCCTTCCCATCTGCCCCCCTCCACCACTTCTCTTTTGCAGACCGTCAGGCATCAATAAGGCCATTAATGCGCAGGAAGTGGCTGTCAAGGAGAAACACGCCAGAAATATCCTTCCCAAAGTTGGCCACAGGAACAAGCGAGCGTGGGAGCGGGCTGGGGCCACCCAGAGCAGGGGCAGAAGCGAGGCAGCACGTGGGGGAGGGGCGCTGGCACACAAGCTGGCTGCTGAGGGGGGCAGGATGGGACCCTGGGGGGCTCTGGATGGGAGTTGGGGCTTCCCTGGTGTGGCATGGGGTCCCTGCTCCCGCTGCTGCCACCTTTGCTTGTTGGTGGATGCCCAGCCTCATGCGCCTGGCAATGCCATCCCATGGTGGGGTAATGGGGAGGAATGCCTACAGCAGGTTGTCTATGCTGGGGAGAGGATCATTCATCCTCAGGGGCACTTGTCGCTAAAAGCTGGTCCCCAGCATCCCGGCAGGGCAGCCAGGGAGGCTCGGCGGATGAGCGTGCCCCAGCCCCAAGCGTGATACAGCGCTCCTACCGTGGTGGTGTGGGGCTGGAGGAGAGGGGACAGAGCATGTCTGAGCTTGGCAGCTCCCTATGGTGGCCTGATGGTCTCGACTCTGCAGTACAAGCTGATCTCCATCACCTCTGGAAAGGAGTGTTCCTGACTGACCACCACCATGCATCCTGGGCACACACCACGAGAAGGGGGCGCAGACCTTCTGGTCAGTGGTGAACCGGCTGCCGCTGTCAGGCAACGCAGTGCTCTGCTGGAAGTTCTGCCATGTCTTCCACAAACTCCTCCGGGACGGCCACTCCAATGTGAGTGCCACAAGCTCGGGGCCACATCCTTTCCCCTGTGGGGCTGCAGGAGGTGCTGGTGGGTCAGTGGAGATCAGCACAAGGAGCTTTGCGGAACCCCTCCAGTGCTGCTCTGCCCACAACTCCCCCTCCACTACAGCCCCTGGTGTTGACGTTGGTGCTGGAGCCATCAGCAGGGATCCTCCTGCCCCACTGTAAGGCTGGGGAAACTGAGGCACGCGGGGGCTGGGAGGCAGCCAGTGGGCTGCAGGGTTGGGAGCACATCCCAACCTCCCATTCTTCACCCCAGTTGCCCAGCTCTTATTAAGGCAACACCTTGCCCTGGTGCTCTGCCTGCTCATTCTCCTTATTGTTCCTCCAGGTCCTGAAAGACTCCGTGAGATACAAGAATGAGCTTAGTGACATGAGCAGGATGTGGGTAAGCAGCTGACACCCCAGGGGTCCTTGACAGCGCCCGCTGCCCTGGCCATGCTGGTCTTGGCCAGGGGAGCCAGGCTCCAAGAGCTGAGCTCAGCCGTGACTGCCCTGACCTCCCTGATTGGGTTTGCTGGTCACGTGGGTATCCCCTTCCACCCAAATCGAATGCCTGCTTCTATTTTCTGGCCAAACACAGTAAAACTTGGCTCTGGCTGTCAATATCAGCATTGAAATCTGCAGAGAAGGTGATACAAAGGTCCTTCCCGGTCCCTTCCGTGTGTTTGTTGCAAGCCAACCTGCAGCCAGGGCGGATGAGGAGGGGTTTGCCTGTGGTTTTGGGGAGGAAAGGGAGGGGTCATTCCTGCTGCAAGGGGAGGAGGGCTTTTCGCAGCCTGACCCGGGTCTCAACAGCTCTTCGATGTCCCCAGGCCACCTGAGCGAGGGTTATGGGCAGCTCTGCAGCATACTACCTCAAACTGCTGAGAACCAAGATGGAGTTCCACACCAAGGTGAGCGTCCCGGTCCCTGTTCCCGTGGCCACAGCAAGGGGTGAGCGATGGGGAGCTGGCGTGAAAGCGGTGGCAAATGTTATGCAAGGAAGGACAAGGGTGGGCAGAGCCATCCTCGATGCTGTCTACCACTGTGGGTCCTTTCCATGGTCCATCCTGTTCCATGAAACATGTCCAAGCTGCCAGGGGTCCATATTGGGGGAAATGTCTTCACTTCCAGAGTGGTGAAGCCCTTTCAGAGGCTGCTCAGGGCAGTGGGGGAGTCTTCATGCCTGGAGGGGTTGAAAAACTGTGGCCGTAGCACTTGGGGACATTGTTTAGCGGAGCGGTGGGGATGGGCTGAAGGTTGGACTGCGTGAGCTTTGAGGGCTTTTCCAATCTTAACAATTCTCTGATTCTAAGGTGAGCGGCAGTGCCTCTCCAGCCAGCGGGCAAGCACAGGTCCAGCAAAGGATGGAGGAAACAGATAGAAATGAATAGAAACCAGCCTTTGATTGGACTGAAATTTGGGTTAAGACACTCTAGTGCTCTTCTGAAATAAGATTTTTTTATAGACAGGAAAAGTGGAGTGGAAGCCTGGAAATGTAAGAATGATGGGGAATAGCGATTAAATGAATCTGAGCACTGCCCAGCACGCACAGCCTGAGGTCGTTTTAGCAGGACTTCAACAGAGTCGCAGCTTTGAGGTTTCTTTATGAACATCCAGCTCATAGCAGACTGTAAATTCCTCCTTGATTCCTGAGGAAAATTGGGACAAGGTAAGCACAGAAGAAACCCCCCTGCCCCCAGCTGCCTTGGTGCTCTCGGGGGCTTCTGCTCTCCGCCACCTGTCCTGCTGGGAAGCAGCTCATGGAACGCATACAGGATCAATCCTGGACAGAGTCAGTGTGGTGTCCCATCCTGACCCTACCCAGTGCTGTCCCAGCTTGAAATAATCCAGTGCTGGTCACTGAAAGCTATATTTTTTTCTCTTCATAGAGTCATAGAATCACCAGGTTGGACAGGACCCACTGGATCATCGAGTCCAAGCGCCCCTAAACACTCCCTTAAACCACGTCCCTAAGCACTTCATCCACCTGTTACTTAACACTTCCAGGAAGGTGACTCAATCACCTCCCTGGGCAGCCTCTGCCAGTTGCCCGAATGACTCTTTCTGTGAAAATTTTTCCTGATGTCCAGCCTGAACCTCCCCTGACGGAGCTTCAGGCCATTCCCCCTTGTCCTGTCCTCTGTCACTTGGGAGAAGAGCCCAGCTCCCTCCTCTCCACATCCTCCTTTCAGGTAGTTGTAGAGAGCAATAAGGTCTCCCCTCAGCCTCCTCTTCTCCAGGCTAAACAACCCCAGCTCTCTCAGCCGCTCCTCGTAAGACTTGTTCTCCAACCCCTCACCAGCTTTGTTGCTCTTCTCTGGACACTCTCCAGAGCCTCAACATCCTTCTGTGTGGTGAGGGGGCCCAGAAACTGAACACAGTACTCAGTGGGCGGTCTCACCAGTGCCGAGTACAGAGGAGAATCACTCCCTGGACCTGCTGGTGACCCATTTCTGATACAAGCCAAGATGCCATTGGCCTTCTTGGCCACATTGCGCACACTGCTGGCTCATGTTCAGTCGGGCTGTCAACCAGCACCCCCCATGGTCCTTCTCTTCGTGCAGCTCTCCAGCCACTCTTCCCCCAGTCTGTAGCACTGCATAGGGTTGTTGTGCCCCACGTGAGGACCCGGCATTTGGCCTTGTTAAACCTCATGCCATTGGTCTCGGCCCAGCAGTCCAGCCTGTTCAGATCCCTTTGCAGAGCCTCCCTACCCTCCAGCAGATCGACACTTCCTCCCAGCTTAGTGTCATCTGCACACTTGCTGAGAGTGCACTCAATGCCTTCATCCGTGTCATTGATCAAAGACATTGAACAGAGCTGGACCAAGTACTGAGCCCTGAGGAACTCCACTTGTAACTGGCCTCTAGCTGGAGTTAAACTCCATTGACCACCACTCTCTGGGCCGGCCATCCAACCAGTTTTCAACCCAGGAGAGTGTGCGGCCTGTCCAGGCCAGAGGCTGACAGTTTCTGAAGCAGAATGCTGTGAGAAACTGTGTCAAAGTTTCCTTCCCTTTGGGGTCTTAGACCACGGGTGCTCCTGGGCATGGGAGCATCCCAGGGGGATCCAAGGGGACCACACAGATGGGGTTGTTCCCATCGTCAGGAGTGCTGCTGGGCCTAGCATGCTTTCTTTGGGCTGGGCTTCAGAAAAGGATGCACTGGCTCCAGGTCTGTTCCATGCATGCCAGCTGCCAGTGGTGATGGGGAGCTGGGTTGGAGAAAGGGAGAAGTGCCTTCTCATGCCTCAGGAAGCTGCGCTTGTGTTGATGGAGCTTATGCTTTAGGAATAGAATAGGGTGTGGTTGTGGCATTAAGATGACAGTGGTCATCAGTAGAGCAGCTTCCAGTGCTGAAAGGGGCTCCAGGAAAGCTGAGAAGGGGCTTTTGATCAGGAGGACGAGGTTGAACGATTTTGAACTAAGGGAGGGGAGATTTAGGCTGGATATGAGGAAGAATTTATTACAGTGAGGGTGGGGAGGCCCTGGCCCAGGTTGTCCAGAGAGGTGGTGGAGCCCTCATCCCTGGAAACATTCAAGGTTCAAGTTGAACAGGACTCTGAGCAACCTGGTGTGGTTTAAAGATGTCCCCTGCTCCTACAGGGGGGTTGGTCTGGATGGACCAACACAGCCCAAAGGATTCCTGTGATTCTATGTGCTAAGAGGACAATGGGAAGTCCTGGTGGGCTTGGAAGCTGTGCATTGGCTTGAGTTCCCTATCCTTACAGGAACGGGCATGTTTGGTACCCATGGTGTTTCCTTCCTTTCCAAGCTCTGCTGGAGAGAGGTGTTCTCTGAAACCAGACTGTATCCATCACCCCACTTTGGTTTGGAGCTGTGATGTGACCTTCCCCGAAGCTTCTGGGCAGCAGGAATACACTTTGCCTCTGGAGCAGATATTGTCTCCTTCCTCTCCTGCTGTTAGGGAGTCACACGTGTGCTGCAGCCCCAGCTCCTCCCTTCTTGGCATGGTAGTAAACCCAGGGAAAACGTGCTTTTTCTCGCTGGGGGAGAATACAGGCCCTATGAATAGATCTGGCCCCCATGGATCAGCAGCCCTGGTGCTGCCAGAGCTTGTGGCTGGAGCAGGACATCCTCCAAAGCCCTCTCTCACCTCCTGTTTCCCCACACAGAATCCCCCGCTTCCCCGGCAATCTCCAGTGTCCGACCGGCAGCTCGATGAGGCAGGAGAGAATGACGTCAATAATTTGTGAGTGCAGGGCAGGGGCAGGAGGTGAGGGAGGGGACAGATGCTGGCAGGGTGGCACGGTGGTGCCCAGCGTCACCAGCAGCCAGGAGTGGGACCTCACACCTTCTCCCCCAGCCCGTGCCACGGGGCGGCAGAGCCCTGGGCAAGGCTGCTGCATCCAGGCTGGAGCGCCCAATAACATCCCTAGGGTGGTACCTGGCCCATGGGTGGCCGTGGGGTGCTCCCCAACTGTCCTCATCCCTTATTCCTAGTTTTCAGCTGACTGTGGAGATGTTTGACTATCTGGAATGTGAGCTGAACCTCTTCCAGACAGGTAAGCCCCACACTGTGCTGCCTGAGGTTGGGATGGGGGTCCATGGGGGCTGAGCTGCCATGGGGTGAGGCTACAAAAAGGACAATGTCTGCGTCACAGCTCGTCTCTTTTCTGGGCACTTCAAATCATAGAATATCCCAAGTTGGAAGGGACCCACAAGGATCATCGAGTCCAACTCTTGTCCGTGCACAGGACACCCCAACATTCACACCGTGGGGCTGAGGGCATTGACCAAACGCTTCTGGAATATTGTCAGCCTTGGTGCCGTGACTGCTTCCCTGGGAGCTGTTCCAGGGCTCCACCACCCTCTGGGGAAGAATCTGTTCCTCATGTCCAACCTAACCCTCCCCTGGCACAGCTTCCTGCCATTCCCTTGGCTCCTGTCCTTGGTCACCAGAGAGAAGAGCTCAGCGCCTGCTCCTCTTCCTCCCCGTGTGAGGAAACTGCAGAGAGCCATGAGGACTCCCCTCAGCCTCCTCCCCTTCAGGCTGAACAGACTTCATCCGCTCCTCACACTCTTCCCATCTAAACCCTTCCCCAGCTCTGTGCCCTCCTCTGGATGCTCTCCAGTACCTTTAGATCCTTTTTATCCTGTGTCTCCCAGAACTGCCCCAGTGTTCAAGGTGGAGCCGCCCCAGTGTGGAGCAGAGTGGGACAATCCCCTCCCTGGCCCGGCTGGCGATGCCGTGCTGGATGCACCCAGGACACGGTTGCCCTCTTGGCTGCCAGGGCCCTGCTGGCTCACAGTCAGCTTGTTGTCCCCCAGCACCCCCAGATCCCTTTCTGCAGGGCTGCTCTCCAGCCTCGTGCTCCCTGGACACCTCACCTGAATTATCAGTAGTCGGTGTCTCTCGTGCCGTGCTGCCTTGTGGCAGCGTTCCTGCAACACTGGAGCTCAGGACCAATCACCTCCAGCCCACAGTGCCAGACTGAAGCACTCCCAGTTCTGCATGGGAATTTCCCCTCTTGCTGATCTGGCACAGTGCTGCAGGGCAGTGGGGTTCTTGCTAGAGGGGAACATCTGTTGTTCTGGGTGGTGGTTGTGGATGTAGGCGGCACAGCACGCGCTGCTGCCGGAGGCTGAGCCCGAGCTTATGCTCCTTCCCCGCAGTGTTCAGCTCCCTGGACATGTCACGCTCCGTGTCGGTGACCACCGCGGGGCAGTGCCGCCTGGCCCCGCTTATCCAGGTGATCCTGGACTGCAGCCATCTCTACGACTATACCGTCAAGCTGCTCTTCAAGCTCCACTCCTGTGAGTGTCCAAGGTGCCACAGAGAGGGATACTGGGAGACATCCCCCTGCCCCAGCTTGGCCGTTCACCCCCTATTTCCTTCTCAGCGTTTTTGTTGGGGTGAAGGGTGACACCAGAACAAGGGATGAGGGGGTGGAAGCACTAGCAGACCGAGGTGTCCCAGGAGCTGCCCTACCAAATGCCCCTTGGCCACAGGGACAGTGCCACCAGGAGCTCCCCTGGGTTTGGGCAGGCGCTGGCTGCAAAACCTACATCCCCCAAGACCTCAAATTGTGGTGGCAGCTGCTGGAACACCAGCTTGCAGCCTTTCCCTGCCCCAGGGGTATTTGGGGAAGCATGGATTTCCCTCTTGCATGGATTTCCCTCTTGCAGCTTGGATACTGACCAGGAGCATTCAGACCCCGGGAGGAGGGTGGCTATCTCTAGGAAAGGCCCATCCCCACATGGCGCTACTGATAGCTTGTCCCCTGATCCATGTTCCTTCCTGGCATGGAGACACCTGGTGATGTTTCTACTTCCTTGTCCTCCTAGGTCTGCCAGCGGATACACTGCAGGGCCACCGGGATCGCTTCCTGGAGCAGTTCAGAAAGTAAGTGCCCAGCCCCGAGGACTCTTTCTCCCCACTGCTGACGATGCTCCTGGGGTGCTGCCGGGGTGGAGGGAACACAGGGGGACACTGGAGCGCCTGCACGGGCTCAGCAGCCGAGTGATGGAGATGGAGGAAGTGCAAGAGTCAGTCTTGCTTGGGGCTTTGAAATCTAACCTGCTTTGAGCTCTTGGCTTTCCCTGGAGATTCCTCCAGGACAGTCGCTCTGCCTGGCTAATCCACAGCTACTGAATTACCAGATAATGGTGTTATTATCTGAAGGACATGGAGCTGTTGGAGCGAGTCCAGAGGAGGCCATGGAGGTGATTGGAAGGCTGGAGCACTTCCTGTCCGAGGCCAGGCTGAGAGTTGGGGTTGTTCAGCCTGGAGGAGAGAAGGCTGTGGGGAGACCTTAGAGCAGCTTCCAGTGCTGAAAGGGGCTCCAGGAAAGCTGGGGAGGGGCTCTTGGTCAGGGAGTGCAGAGAGAGGATGAGAGGAAATGGTTTTGAGCTGCAAGAGGGGAGATTGAAGTGAGATCTTAGGGAGAACTGTTTTGCTGTGAGGGTGGGGGGCCCTGGCCCAGGTTGCCCAGGGAGGTTGTGGCTGCCCCATCCCTGCAGGTGTTCCAGGCCAGATTGGATGGGGCTTGGAGCCCCTGATCCAGTGGGAGGTGTCCCTGCCCATTGCAGGGGTGGAACTGGATGGGCTTTGAGGTCCCTTCCAACCCAGACCACTTTATGAGTCCATGGTCCTGTGAGATGCAAAGACAGGGCTGTCCTAGGTCAGTAAATGACCAGGCTGATAGCAAGGGTCAGATTTTGAACGCAAGTGTCTGGAGGTGATCAGCAGCATCGGTGCTGGAGCTGATCCTCTCACCATATTTCAAATGAGATGGAAACAGCGAGCAGTGAAGCGCCGTGGCCTCAGGTACAGGATTATTTAGGGTATTCAAAACTGAAAGTGGCTGCCAGAAGCAGGGGAACATCTCACGGCACTGGGGGGGAACACAGCTCGATTCAAGGTCACAAACTGCGTACCAGCTCGTGTGGCAAACAGACCAGGAGTGGATGTCAGCAGAGAGTGGGGTTGTCCATGGGCTCTGATCACCCAGGGCACCGAGATACCCACTGGGAGTGGCTGGAAGGGAGGGAAGACACAAATGGCAAGGTCAGGCACTGCTGCTCCTCCGCAAAGCTGGAAATCTTGAAGGGAGGGAGCCCTGCTCCTGAGGGAGGTGCTCCAGTGGGGAGCTGAAGGTGATGGTGCAGACATGGCCTCCAGGCAGGAAGCCCCCAAGACACTGATGGCCAGGGCTGTAGTGGTGGTGAGAGTTCTCAGCTGTCCCTTCAAGCTTTGGTCATGATGAGGACAGCAGAGGCGTGACAGCCACTCTGCTGCACTTTGTGGTTTCGTAGGCTCACAGAGTGGTTTGGGTTGGAAAGGACCTTTGAAGATCATCTAGTTCCAATCCCCCTGCCATGGGCAGGGACATCCCACTGGATCAGGCTGCCCAACGCCCCATCCAACCTGGCTTTGAACACCTCCAGGGATGGGGCAGCCACAACCTCCCTGGGCAACCTGTTCCAGTGCCTCATCACTCTCATGGTGAAGAAATTCTTCCTAATGTCCAGTCTAAATCTGCCCCTCTCCAGTTTGTACCCATTCCCCCTGGTCCTATCCCCACGAGCCTTTACAAATAGCCCCTCTCCAGCTTTCCTGTAAGCCCCCTTCAGGTACTGGACATCTCCCTCTTCAGGTCCTTCTTTCTGATGGGACCTGATGAGGTTTATGGGAGAAAGACTCCAACAGTCAGATTTTGCCAGTGGTGGGAGTCTGGCGATGGGGTCTTCCCAGGACCGATGGTGGGTTTGGTGGCAGCTGGCACAGCACGGTGGCGTGGTGACCCCCCTCCTGGAGCCAGGTGTGGGGTCGGAGCTCCCCACAGTTGGGATGAGGTGTCTGGGTTGGGCAGGAGCCTTCTCTGACAGTTCCCTTCGCTTTGCAGGCTGAAGGACCTCTTCTACCGCTCCAGCAACCTGCAGTACTTTAAGCGCTTGATCCAGATCCCACAGCTGCCGGAGGTGAGACCCCATGGTCCCCACTCCCCATATTTGCTGTCTCCAGGGCCGGTGGCACTGGGACAGTGCCCAAAAGGATTATGTTGCACCTGCTTCCCAGGGCTGGTGCCAGCGTGAGGCTCAGGGAACCTGAAGCTCACCCTTGCAGCCCTCCCTGTGTGGTATCCTGCAGGATGGAGCTGCCGCTCCAGATGAGATCCCCTCTTGCACCAACCCTCAGCCCTTGCCAGGATCCATCCCTGTAGGTCCTGGCCCCATCCCTATGGGTTCTGGCTCTGTCCCTGTAGGTCCTGGCCCCATTGCTATGGATACTGGCTCTGTTCCCACAAGTCCAGACATGGCCAGCTCAGCCCCAGGGCAGGATTTGGACCACGCGTGAAGCCCTGTAGCAGTGCCAGTCCTCCCCACCCAGCCGTGTTCCCTTCCCTCCCCAGAACCCTCCCAATTTCCTGCGTGCCTCAGCGCTGTCGGAGCACATCAGCCCTGTGGTGGTCATCCCCGCTGAGGCGTCCTCACCTGACAGTGAGCCTATCACGGACCTGGTGGAGATGGACACAGCTTCGCAGGTGAGCTGTGCAGTGCTGCCTGTGCCCCTCAGGCTGCCAAGAGCATGGCGAGTGCCCTTCGGCTCCGAGACCACGGCTATTGCTCCAAACCATGCCGTGGTCGGGCTGAGACAGTGGAGATGGCCTTGGGTGCTGGGGGGCATCACTACAGAGTCCGTGTGGGTGCTGGGTGTCACACGTGGGTGCTGCTAGGTCTGAGCCAAGCTGACTTCATCTCACATGGCTTCTTTTAGTGATTTGGTGCCCTCCAGTGTTGGCCGGCTGGAGATGTTTGGCTTCCCAGCATCCCTTCTCAGCTCTCTGTGCTTCCGTGAGGTCTTCACACCCCTTTCCACCAAGGGTTGTCCTCAGGCGCTGGGCCTTTTGGGAGGGGAAGGGGTGTGCAGTGACAAGACTCGAGAGATCTCCCCGGTCTCAAGAGTTGAGTGGGCGTGGACCAAAGATGCTCCATGTTCAACACTTTCAGTGTCCTGGGAGTAGCAAGGGGGATCCAGCCCCGGTGACCACACAGCACGAGCACAGCACATGGGTTGGCTCGGTGGTGCTGCTGGGGTCTTAGAAAGGCCAAGGGCTCCTGTGCGGTGGTGGGGTTACCCAGGTCCTCGTTACTCTCCCTGCAGAGCCTGTTTGACAATAAGTTCGATGACATCTTCGGCAGCTCCTTCAGCAGCGACCCCTTCAACTTCAACAGCCAGAATGGGATGAACAAGGATGACAAGTGAGCAGTCCCGGTGATGCTGCAGAGGCAGCTGGGATCAGAGTAGGAACTCCCTCCCTGACACGGGCCACCGTGGCTGGTGGCACTGAGGACGTACCTGGTGTCTCCTTCCTAGGGACCGGTTAATCGAACAGCTTTATGGCGAGATTGCAGCCCTGAAAGAGGAGCTGGGGAACTTCAAGGCTGAGGTGGGTGACAGCCATCCGGTGGTGCCACTCAATGAGCACCTGCGTGGCAGGATGAGACCCAGCAGCTCTTGCTGGGAGTGGAGCTGGTGTGGTGGGGGCCATGTCCCCACATGGGCAAGGCAGTGCCCCTCTCTGTCTGTCCCACCGTGTCCCCAAAGGCTTCTGCGTCCCTGGCAGCCATCCCTGGCCATATGGGCAGTCCACAGTTGTCAGAGCAGAGACCAGGCTCAGCCACACTGCCCAGCATCCTCGATGCTCAGCCCGGCTGCGTTTGGGGCTCTGTGGAAGGGGGTGGCTGCTGGACGATACCAGCAGGCATTGGGCGGTGCCAGCAGCCACCATACAGTGCCAGGAGCCCCTCGCCTGCTGTCCCCGCAGAGCGCCCGAGGCGCGGTGCAGCTGCGTGGCCGCGCCAGCGAGCTGGAGGCCGAGCTGGCCGAGCAGCGGCACCTGAAGCAGCAGGCTCAGGATGAGAGCGAGTTCCTGCGGGCCGAGCTGGAGGAGCTGAAGAAGCAGCGGGAGGACACTGAGAAAGCCCAGAGGAGCCTGACAGAGATCGAAAGTGAGCGAGGACAGCCGGCATCTGGCTTGGGGTGGGGGTGAGCCCCAGAGGTGGGGTCCTGGGTGCTCAGCTCGGTGTCCCTGTGTGTCCCAGGGCGGGCGCAGGCCAATGAGCAGCGCTACAGCAAGCTGAAGGAGAAGTACAGCGAGCTTGTGCAGAACCATGCGGACCTGCTGCGAAAGGTGGGCTCCCGAAACCTCCCTTTCACCCCAGTTCTCAGCCATACCCTGCAATGCCAGCAGTTACTGAGCTCCTCTGCCATCCTCAGAACGCAGAGGTGACCAAGCAGGTGACGATGGCCAGGCAGGCACAGGGGGATGTGGAGCGGGAGAAGAAGGAGCTGGAGGACTCCTTCCAGCGGGTGAGCGAGCAGGCTCAGAGAAAGGTGAGTGGGGACAGGGCAGGGGTTGGTAGGGGGCAGCCCTGTAGGGTGCCAGTGCTGGCAACCTCTCTTCTTGCCTGCAGTCGCAGGAGCAGGCAGAGGTGCTGGACACGCTGAAGCGGGAGCTGGCAGCCAGCAGGCAGGAGCTGCAGGTCCTCCAGGGCACGCTGGAGTCCAACACGCAGGTGAGAGCCCATGGGTGCCCCCACCACCACCTGAGGACGGGCAGCCTGGGCAAAGTAGAGGGTCTGTCTGGTGCCACAGTGTTCAGGCGAGGTGTTGCCCATCCAGGCGTTACCACCACTGGCCTGATAACCCTGTCCTCATCCTCCTCACTTGTGGAAGGGTTAAGCGATCGTACCATGGGGTGTGATGCTCTTGGGTGCAAAAGTGCACAGAGCAGCGGCCTCCAGCAGCGGGAGTCGTTGAACAAAATCCCTGCAAGAGCAAGGTCAGGCAGGGCAGTTCTCCCGATGTAAAACCAGAAAGACATGGAAGGGCTGGAGCATGTCCGGAGAAGGTAACGGAGCTGGGGAAGGGGCTGGAGCCCAGGGGCTCTGGGAGCAGGTGGGGGTCCTTGGGCTGTTTAGTCTGGGAAAGAGGAGGCTGAGGGGAAACCTCATTGCCCTCTATAGCTCCTGGAAAGGAGGCTGTGGTGAGGTGGGTGCTGGGCCCTTCTCCCAAGTGACAAGGGATCAGACAAGAGGAGACGGCCTCAAGTTGTCCCAGGGGAGGGTTAGATTGGATATTAGGGAAAATGTCTTCACTTCCAGAGTGGTGAAGCCCTGTCAGAGGCTGCTCAGGGCAGTGATTGAGTCTCCATCCCTGGAGGAGTTGAAAAACTGTGTGGCCGTGGCACTTGAAGACATAGTTTAGCAGGCACGGTGGGGTTGGGCTGACGGTTGCACTGGATGAGTTTTGAGGGCTTTTCCAGCTTTAACGATTCAATGAAAACCCAGCAATGAGCACACCATCACATCACAAGCCTTTGCACGGGCTTGCTGCCATGCCAGAGGGCATTTCATGCTTGCAAAGCTGTGGAGGACAGCAGGGCTTTCCAGGTTGTTGCAGAAGGCAGAAGTTGGCAGGGGAATGGAGCTGCCCATCCCTGCGGCAGACACGCAGCAGGACAGGGATGGGGCAGAGCTGCTTCCAGGGCCCTCCATCTGCTGCTCCATCAGGATGCTGACAGTTGTAAATTTTCACTTCCAAACGACAAAAGAGTTCCCTACGAGGCTGTCAGTGCAAGGGTGCTCCGAGGCAGCGGGCGATGCAGTGCTGCAATCTACACAGACTGCGATGCAAAGAGCAGGGACGGCTGGAGTGGCCCAAGCCTGGACCATGAGCAAGTCCACAGACTGGAGGGTTTGCTCTCAGCACAGCCCCAACCACTGTTTTTGTCCACACAGGCAGGAGTGGAGCAGAGCACCCGGATCGCTGGCCTGGAGCAGGAGCGGGACAGCCTGAGCCAGGCGGCAGAGCAGCATGGGGAGGAGATGGCCGCGCTGCAGGCTGAGCTGCAGCAGCTGCGGGACACACTCAGCCGCGAGCAGGAGAGCAGCAAGGTGGAACTGGAGACCTTGCAGACCCAGCTGAGAGACAAGGTAACCCAGGGGGCCCTGCGGGGCATCCCAGCATCCCCCTCCCTGCCAGGCTGCGGGGGTTCGGCAGAGCTGGAGGCAGCAGTGGGGTGCAGAAGAGTCCCAGCTGGCATGGATGGGGCCGTGACAACCACGCTGGCTTGGCAGGAGAGCGGGGAGCAGGCACTGCAGCAGCACCTGGCAGAGGAGCAGTTTGCCCTGCTGCGGAGCACGGCGCAGGAGGCAGAACGGATGGTGCAGGATGCCCTCAGTCGCCTGGAGGATCCCGCTCACATCAGCTGCACCGGCTCAGCAGGCGAGTTCTGTGGTGTTTGCCAAAACCACCATCATCCCAACCCACAACTCTGCAAAGCCTCCGGCCCTGGTGTCCTGCAGGCTGTGTTGGTGGCAGAGAGCAGCTGTGCAGTATTTGAGTCCTGCCTGCTGTCTGCCTGCAGATTGCCTCCTCTCCAGGACGCTGGCAGCCTCCGAGTGTGTCGAGCGGCTGCAAGATGCACACAGCAAATACCTTTCTAATTGTGCAGGTGGGTGCTGGGGGACAGGGGCAGCTCTGATGCTCGTGAGCCGGGTGAGCAGCACCTGCTGGGGCTGAGACGATTGCTCTCTCTCTCCCCCCACAGCTGTGGGCTCCCTCCTGCCCTGCCTGGCCCTCTTCGCCCACCTCGTGAGTGACACCCTCGTGCAGGGCAGTGCCACCTCCCACGTGGCCCCCATGGAACCCGCCGACCGTGAGTGCTGCCCCACAGCCCGGCAGGGGAGCGTGGAGTGGGACAGGCAGGGACCAGGTGGGCAGGATGCTTGGGATACGGGGGATGCTGAGACAGGCAAGGACCGGGCGGCAGGATGCCTGGGATACAGAAGATGATGAGACGTGGATGACCCTTCCCATCTACAAGAAGGGTTGCAGGGAGGATCCGGGGAACTACAGGCCTGTCAGTCTGACCTCAGTGCCGGGGAAAGACATGGAACAGGTAATCTTGAGTGCTATCATGAAGCACATGCAAGAGAACCGGGTGATCAGGCCCAGTCAACATGGGTTTACAAAAGGCAGATCTTGCCAAACTAACCTGATCACCTTCTATGACAAAATCACTTGACTACTGGATGAGGGAAAGGCTGTGGATGGAGTCTTCTTGGACTTCAGTAAAGCCTTTGACACAGTTTCTCACAGCATTCTGCTTCAGAAACTGTCAGCCTCTGGCCTGGACAGGTGCACACTCTCCTGGGTTGAAAACTGGTTGGATGGCCCAGAGAGTGGTGGTCAATGGAGTGAACTCCAGCTGGAGGCCAGTTACAAGTGGGGTTCCCCAGGGCTCAGTACTGGGTCCAGCTCTGTTCAATGTCTTTATCAATGACCTGGATGAAGGCATTGAGTGCACCCTCAGCAAGTTTGCAGATGACACTAAGCTGGGTGGAAGTGTGGATCTGCTGGAGGGTAGGGAGGCTCTGCAGAGGGATCTGAACAGGCTGGACTGCTGGGCTGAGACCAATGGGATGAGGTTTAACAAGGCCAAATGCCGGGTCCTGCACTTGGGGCACAACAACCCTATGCAGTGCTACAGACTGGGGGGAGAGTGGCTGGAGAGCTGCATGGAGGAGAAGGACCTGGGGGTGTTGGTTGACAGCCGACTGAACATGAGCCAGCAGTGTGCGCAGGTGGCCAAGAAGGCCAATGGCATCTTGGCTTGTATCAGAAATGGGGTCACCAGCAGGTCCAGGGAGGTGATTCTCCCTCTGTACTCGGCACTGGTGAGACCGCACCTTGAGTACTGTGTTCAGTTCTGGGCCCCTCACCACAAGAAGGATGTTGAGGCTCTGGAGTGTGTCCAGAGAAGAGCAACAGAGCTGGTGAGGGACTGGAGAACAAGTCTTACGAGGAGCAGCTGAGAGAGCTGGGGTTGTTTAGCCTGGAGAAGAGGAGGCTGAGGGGAGACCTTATTGCTCTCTACAACTGCCTGAAAGGAGGTTGTGGAGAGGAGGGAGCTGGGCTCTTCTCCCAAGTGACAGAGGACAGGACAAGGGGGAATGGCCTGAAGCTCCGTCAGGGGAGGTTCAGGCTGGACATCAGAAAGAAATTCTTTACAGAAAGAGTCATCAGACACTGTCAGAGGCTGCCCAGGGAGGTGGTCGAGTCACCTTCCCTGGAAGTATTTAAGGAGCAGGTTGATGAAGTGCTTAGGGACATGGTTTAAGGGAGTGTTAGGGGCGGTTGGACTCGATGATCCAGTGGGTCCTTTCCAACCTGGCGATTTATGATTCTATGTGGAACTGGGTGGCCAGGATGCCAAAATAAGTGAGATGGTGAGGCATATGCTGAGACGGGCAGGTACTGGGTGGGCAGGATGCTGAGGTGAGGAAGATGCTGGAGTGGGCAGGAGAACAGGTGGGCAGGATGCTGAGGCGAGAAGGATGCTGGACTGAGGAGGATGTTGGGACAGGCAGGAGAGCGGGCAAGGAGGATGCTGGGGTAAGGAAGATGCTGGGGCAGGCAGGAGAGTAGGCAGGCAGGATTCTGGGTTGAAAAGGATACTGGGATGAGGTGGATGGTGGGGTGAGGAGTCTGCCGGAGTGGGTGGGCAGGAGAGCGAGCAGGCAGAATGCGGGGGTGAGGAGGATGCTGGAGCAGGCAGGGGCTGGGTGTCTCCATCCCCATGTGCTGCATCCTCAGCCTCTCCTGCTGTCGTGCAGGTCTGCTGGAGATGTGCAAGCAGTGCGGCAGCGAGGCTGTGAGCTACCTCAGCGCCCTGCAAGACCCAGGGACAGTGGAAGGCGCTGACTGCAGCCTGATGACAACCTGCCTAGGCCGGATCAGTGCCATTGGGGAGGTTGGTGTCCCAGGATGGCTGCTAGGATAGGGTTGGGCTGTGCCACCCTGGACGGCCCCTTTCATCCCCTCCCATCTGCAGGAGCTGCGGCCCAGAGGACTGGACATCAAGCAGGAGGAGCTGGGTGACCTGGTGGACAAGGAGATGGCGGCAACGGCAGCAGCCATCGAAACGGCGTCCACCCGGATCGAGGTGAGGGTCACCACAAGGTACCCATGGGCACCGTGCCTGCCTGGAACACCAACCCAAGGCCAGGGCTGTGCACAGGGCTCAGCACATCCTCTCTTTTCTCTACCAGGAGATGCTGAGCAAGGCACGGGCTGGCGACACTGGGGTCAAACTGGAAGTGAACGAGAGGTGAGTAGTGATTGGGGTGCTGGGCAGAGCCGGGCAGGCTGGATGGGGCTGAGTGCTGCAGGTGGAGCGGCTGCCCCATGGCTCTGGGGTTGCCCTGCCCCTCACATGGGGCTCAGTGAGGTTTCTCTCGCAGGATCCTGGGCTCCTGCACGGGCCTCATGCAGGCCATTCACGTCCTGGTCCTGGCCTCCAAGGACCTCCAGAGGGAGATCGTGGAGAGCGGACGGGTGAGTGGAAGGCAGGGGTGTGGGCAGGGCAAAGGCAGCAGGGTCTTGGCCAGTTGGGGGCCACTGCTCACACGCTGGGGACATGTTCTGAGCCTTGGCCCAGTGCCCATCAGCACTGGCTGCCAGAGCTCCTGCCTCAGCCCCAGGGTCTCACCTGGCTTCGGTACTGGGGTATCAAAGAATCATAGAATCACTAGGTTGGAAAGGACCCACTGGATCAGCGAGTCCAACCGTTCCTAACACTCCCTTAAACCATGTCCCTAAGCACTTCATCAACCCGTTCCTTAAACACCTCCAGGGAAGGTGACTCGACCCCCTCCCTGGGCAGCCTCTGCCAGTGCCCAGTGACTCTTCCCGTGAAGAATTTCTTTCTGATATCCAGCCTGAACCTCCCCTGGCAGAGCTTCAGGCCATTCCCCCTTGTCCTGTCCTCTGTTACTTGGGAGAAGAGCGCAGCTCCCTCCTCTCCACAACCTCCTTTCAGGTAGTTATAGAGAGCAATAAGGTCTCCCCTCAGCCTCCTCTTCTCCAGGATGAGGGTTGATCCCCCATCGTGTGTAGGGAGCCATGTAACCCCTGGGGGTTCTGTGTCTCCTGAATTCCCACACCCATCCTAAATCATAGAATCATGGAAAGGTTTGAGTTGGAAGGGTCCTTAAAGATCATATAATTCCAACCCCCTGCCATGGGCAGGGACGACTGTCCTTGAGTCAGGTTCCCCAAGGCCCCATCCAACCTGGCCTTGGAACACCTCCAGGGATGGGGCATCAGTGACTCACGCTATTCTCCCATGAGCAGGGGACTGGGGGTCCCAGGCCCTGCCACCCGGCTGTCCCCAGTGCATGACCGTACCTTTCCTGATGGCAGGGTGCAGCGTCCCCCAAGGAGTTTTATGCCAAGAATTCCCGCTGGACTGAAGGTCTCATCTCTGCCTCCAAGGCTGTGGGCTGGGGTGCCACCGTCATGGTGTAAGTGCCACTGTCATCTGAGGAGCAGGGCAAGGATGGTAGTGTCCCATTGTCCCCATGGGGAGGAGAGGGTGAAAGGATCATAGAATCATTGAATGATTTGGGTCACAACAGACCTCAAAGCCCATCCAGTTCCCCCCCTGCCACGGGCAGGGATACCTCCCACTGGATCAGGGGCTCCAAGCCCCATCCAACCTGGCCTGGAACACCTCCAGAGATGGAGCTGCCACCACTGCTCTGGGCAACCTGGGCCAGGGCCTCCCCACCCTCACAGCAAAACAGTTCTCCCGAAGATCTCATCTCAATCTCCCCTCTTGTAGCTGAAAAACATTCCCCTCAATCTGTCCCTGCCCTCCCTGATCCAGAGCCCCTCCCCAGCTTTCCTGGAGCCCCTTTCAGCACTGGAAGCTGCTCTGAGATCTCCCCACAGCCTTCCCTTCTCCAGGCTGAACAACCCCAACCAACTCTCTCAGCCTGGCCTGGTACGGGAGGTACTCCAGCCCTTGGATCATCTTCACAGAGGACCCTGCTGTCCCCATGGGGAGGGGATGGGGGCAGGATGCTCCACCCCTTCTCTCTGCCCTCCTGCAGTGACGCTGCCGACCTGGTGGTCCAAGGCAAGGGGACGTTCGAGGAGCTGATGGTCTGTTCCCGGGAGATCGCAGCCAGCACTGCCCAGCTAGTGGCAGCCTCCAAGGTAGGAGCCTGGTGCCCAACTCCGGGAGATGCTCCACCCTCGAGCAGACAGCAGCAAGGCTGCTCCCCTGGCTGGGGTTTAGGGTGATGCTGGGGCGACCCTGGAGCACCATGTGGTCACCCCACACCGAGGGGCATAAACACACCTGTCCTCTCTGCCCTGGCAGGTGAAGGCAGACAAAGACAGCGCCAACCTTTGCAAGCTCCAGCAAGCCTCTCGGGGCGTCACCCACGCCACGGCCAGTGTAGTGGCCTCCACCAAGGCTGGGAGGTCACAGGTGGAAGAAAAAGGTAGGAATGGGGCTGCAGGAGCATGGATCTGCACTGGCACCTCTGCTCTCGGTGCTCACTGCCTTCGGTTGGCCTTGTCCTGGAGGCCTCTGCCTGCCACTGCCTTTTTCTGCCTGTGTCTCCTGTGGTGACAGACCCTGCCCACAGTGTGGGGGCTACTTAGGGGTCCGAGCTGAGGAGCAGAGCTCAGAGGGACTGGTGGTGTCTTTCTTCACAGACAGCATGGACTTCTCCAGCATGACGCTCACCCAGATCAAGCGTCAGGAGATGGACTCCCAGGTAGGAGGTTCCCCTCCCACTGGTACTTAGTTTGGGTCAACGAGAGGTTGCCCAGGCTGGAGGAGAGATGGGGGTTGAACGTGCCCGCCTGCCCGGCAGCACCAGCCCATGGGGAAAGCCCAAGGCATAAAGGCAACAGAAGTGTTTGCCCAGGAGCTGGCATGCGGTTGGTCTCTGAGCCTTCCCTGATGTCACCATGGTGGTGCTGCAGCCCACAGAACCCCCCCTGCTCCTGCGTGCCTGCTGCGCTGCCCCACAGCACCCATGGAAGCATCGCCAGGGAATTCCCCTTCCCTGGGTACCTCCATGAGTCTCTCTGCCTTCACCGACCTGCACAGGCAGCGCCCACGGGAGCTCAATCCCCTCCCATCACAGCACCCCTGGGATGAACCTCGATGGTCTCTGGGCTTCATAGTGGGGAGATAACAGGTGGGAAAGGGTTGCTGTGGTGCTGTGCCACGGGGCAGGATGACCAGGGTGTGCATGATGTCCTGCAGGTGCGGGTGCTGGAGCTGGAAAACCAGCTGCAAAAGGAGCGGCAGAAGCTGGGGGAGCTGCGCAAGAAGCACTACGAGCTGGCAGGAGTGGCCGAGGGCTGGGAGGAGGATGGTAAGTGGATCCCAGTGCTGCTCTGGGAAGGAGCTGGGCAGGATGGGGAATCCTTGGTTTCCCCTGGGCTGGCAGGAGCAGAGACTGAGAATGGTTGGAATGTGTGGGCAAAGCCTCAGGGATTTGTGCAGGAGTCTGTGGGACCCACAGCACCCCTGGGCAGGGTGCTGGGGCTCTGCCACCCTGCGGAGCCCTGGTGTCCTAGTGGAATAGGCGGGAGGGACCCTGTGGGACACTGCATCACTTCAAGGGGACGTCACATCACATCACAGGGGGACACTCTGCAACCCCTGACCATCTCTCCTCCCTCCAGCTGCAGATTAGCACCTGTGGTGGGAGTAGCCCGCGGAGTCACCCCTGCGGCGGGCTGGGACACAGCTCAGTGCAGCCTGTTGGAAAGATCCACGATAAACTGGTGCAAGAGCCACCCCGAAGCACACATCCTCTGCGTCCCCCCGCCAAGAGCTGCCTCTAGCTCCGGAGCACTGAGAGCCCGGGGCTGGGAGTGAGGGCTCACTGGGCTAACGCCAGCCACAAACCGCACGTGTATTTATTAGAGCTGCTTGGGGTTGGGGGAGTCTCGGGGGGTGGGGGGGTCTTTAACCCTTTAGTTTTGGTTTTGCACAGATTTTTTGAACTCTTTGAGCTGGCTCTGGCTGAGCGAGAGCAGTTGGGTTTCTTTCGCCTCTCGCTGCTTCTTCAGCCTTAACCCAGTCCCTGGCTTGGTGCAAACATCTCCCCCCTCTGCAAAGGAGCCTCTGCGGTGCCAAGGGGTGCTGCCGGGTCGGGAGCCAGCTTTTAGGGTGCTGCTAGGCTTGGTGCTAGGTGTGCCCCCTCTTCCCTTGAGGGCACCGAGTGCCTTTGGCCGCTGCAGGGTACATTCCCGTGGGAAGATCCAGCTGGTGAGACTGGGAGCAGCCAGTGGTGAGGAGGGAGCAGGGCGGGCAGTGGGAGGGATGCCGCTGTGACCTGCCTCCCCTCCATGCCATCCCCCACCCCTGAGCTGACCTGCCCCGACAGATCACTGTGTTCATGCCAGCAATAAACCCTCCGAAAGGTGCTGGGCGTGGGTTTGGGCAACCATGATGCCACCGCACAAGCCACCAGCTCCTGGGGACAGGGGGTGGCTCCAGGACAGCAGCACAGAGGGTTTAGGGACAGCTAGGGAGCCCCAGAACCAGAGCACCCGAAAGCCAGAGCAAGCACTTCCCCATGCCTGTTGGCTCTGGGCTGGTGCCACCCCATGCCCTCACCGCTCTCTTGGTTGCACGGGGGATTGGTGCAGGCTGGCACCGGCCAGGGAACCTTTGTGCCTTGGAGCAGGGGGTTAGAGGGCAGGGGGGGTGTCTGCCAGCGCCAGCCCCCAGCTCCTTTCACTGCAGCAGGGACCATGGCATCAGCCTGTGCAGCGCTGTCCCTGTCCCCCATGGACCTGCTGGTACCCTTGGCAGGGCCAGGGTGTCCTTCCCAGCCTGACAGCGTTGCTGCCTGCACCCCACCACCATGCAGTGACCCCCACCAGCCACCTCAGGGCTCTGGAGGTGCAGGATTTGGCTTTTTGTCCTTTAGTAAGTGGTGGCATCGCCCAGATGGGCTGGGCTGTCACTGCGTGCTTTCCCAGTGACATCCATCAGCACTGGGAGCAGTGGGACCTGCCTGCATATCTCCCCTGCCTGGCCATCACCATGGCCTCAGGGCTGGATCCCCTACACCCAGGAGAGCGCAACCCTCCACCGGGCAGGGGTGTGGTGTCCCCTGGCCAGCCCCGGTGCCAACACACCCGCTCTGTGCTCCCAGCCTGCTGGGGACACTCCAACTCCCCAAACCTCACTGCAGCCATACCCGACCTGTGCTGGCTCCCCTCCGGATCCAATACCAGCCATCCTGTTCCTGCAGGACCCGGGGAGCCCCAGAACCCTCCCTGCTCTTTTGAGGGGGGTCTCGCCTGCGTGGGGAACCCCCAACTACCTCAGGCCTCCAGGCCAGGTTGGGGCTGGGGACATCGAGGAGGTCACGGTGTCACGGCGGTGACAGGGGATGGCAGCACCACTCATGGCTGCAACTTCTTCTCCTTTTTATATCTTGGCCAGGTGCTGGCAGGGGGGCAGCGTCCCCCCAGGGTCCCCAGTGCTGGTGGCCGGTGACGGGGATGGCGGCGGTGCCCCTGCAACTGCAGGTTGGGTTGATTTTTTTTTTCGTTCATTGTGTAATAATAATTCCTGCGTCGTGTGGTTTCAATTTTTCAATAAAGCCTTCAGCCCAGCCCTAAGGCTCCAGGGAACCTGTGCCACCAGAGACCTGTGACACCAATGGGGACCCAAGGCTCAGCCCTCAAAAAAATAACCTGGGGAGATAATAAAAATAAGTTGGAAGACAAATACAGGGGCTGAGCACCTCCTTTCCAGGAGCTGCAGAGAGCAGGTCTCCCCTCAGCCTCCTCTTCTCTGGGCTAAACAGCCCAGGTCCTTCAGCTGCTCACAGAACCCTGGGCTCCAGACCCTTCCCCAGCTCCGTTCCCTTCTCCAGATGCGCTCCAGTCCCTCAAGGTCTTTCTCGGAGTGAGGGGCCCAAAACTGAACCCAGGATCCGAGGTGAGGCCTCACCAGCGCTGAGTTCATGGGGCCAATCCTTGCCCTTGAGGCTCCTGCTGCCCACCCCATGGCTGATCCAAGCCATGATGCTGTTGGCCTTCTTGGCGACCTGGGCCACCGCTGGCTCGTGTTCAGCTGGTGTTGATCAGCATCCATGGGTCCTTTTACAAACAGCAGATTTGCAGCCGCTTTTCCCCAAGCCTGGAGATCTGCATGGGGTTGTTGTTCTTAAAGTGCTGAAAAGAGCTCCTGGAAAGCAGGAGAGGGGCTCTTGATCAGGGAGTGCCGGGATAGAATGAGGGGGAACGGTTTGGAGCTGCAAGAAACTGAGACGAGATCTGAGGAATCCCTGCTCTGTCACCCATCCCTGCCCTATCCCAAATCCCACCTTTGTCCCCACACCCCCTGCCCTGTCTTCCATCCCTGCCCTGTCCCAAATCCCACCTTTGTCCCCACACCCCCTGCCCTGTCTTCCATCCCTGCCCTGTCCCAAATCCCACCTTTGTCCCCACACCCCCTGCCCTGTCTTCCATCCCTGCCCTGTCCCAAATCCCACCTTTGTCCCCACACCCCCTGCCCTGTCTTCCATCCCTGCCCTGTCCCCCACCCCTGCTCTGTAGGGCCCGTGGGTGCACGCATGGTCAGGGATGGGGACGGGATGCCGGCGGCAAGGAGGACACTGGGAAAGGGGGAACAGGGACATGGGGGCCTGGGTGGGGGTCAGGGTGCGGACAGGGGCGCTGGGCGGTACGGGGGGAACCCAGGGGATGGAGATGGGGGCGCGACGGGACCGGAGGGCCCTGGGGGAGGCGGGGGCGGGGGGCTCAATGGCCCCGCCCCTTCTATGACCTCTCTCCCTAATGGCCAGGTCCCTTCAGTGGCCCCGCCCCAAGCGCTCGCCTATCGCTTTGGCCCCGCCCCTTGGTGTCTTCGCCCCCTCCGCACTGGCCCCGCCCCCGTAGAGCGGCTGCCCCACTCCACAACAGTGCCGGGCCCCTGCAGTGGCCCCGCCTCCCGCCGTACCACCCCTCTCAGCGCAGTGCATGCCGGGACGGCGGCGGGCTCCTTTCCCGCAGTGCATGCCGGGACGGCGGCGGGCAGGGAGTGTGGTATTGATGGCGGGGCCCGGTCGCGGGCGGGCCGCGGCGGCGGCGGTGGCAGCGGTGGCGGCCGCCGTGGCTCTGGCGGTGTCGCTACCGTGGCTGGTGCTCAGGGGCGCGCTGCTGGGCGCGGCGGCGCTGGGCGCGACGCGGCTCTGGGGCGCCATGCGGACGGCGACCCCCGCGCCGCTCCGCAAGGCCGCGGCCAACGGGGGCCCCGCCGGCCCCGTGCGGGTCCAACGCGGGGAGCCGCGGGCCTCGGGGTGAGTAGGGGGAGAACAAGGGGGGAAGAAGGCTGGGGAGGGGCTGTTCACAAAGACTTGTGATAGGACATGGGGCAATGGGTATGAACTGGTGAGGGGCAGATTTAGACTAGACATTAGAAAGAACTTTTTCGCCGTGAGAGCGGTGAGGCCCTGACACAGGCTGCCCAGTCGTGGCTGGCCCGGCCCTGGAGGTGTTCAGGGCCAGTTGGATGGGGCTTGGGCAGCCTGATCCAGTGGGAGGTGTCTCTGCCCATGGTGGAACTGGATGGGGTTTAAGTTCTCTTCCTACTATTCTATGATTCTGTGACAGGGGCAGGGGAGTGGGGGCAGGGGGTGCAATAGAGGGAGAACAGGGGGCAACAGGGGGGCTGCAGGTAAGCCGCAGGGACAGCCAAGAGGGGCCAGGGGGTGGCAAAGGGAAATGGGGACCTCCAAGTAAGCAGGGGAAGGGAATCTGAGGGGCAGCAGGGGGGAGCCTGAGGATCTACAAGTAAGAGAAATAAGGGATTGTTAAGGGGGAAGCCAGAGGGGCTGTTTGTAAGCAGGGGGACCAGATAAGTGGGGAGGGGAGAGGTGGGGGGCAGTGGGTTAAGGGTAGAGGGGGCAGAGGTGAAGCTGGGGGTGTCAGTGGGGTAAACGGGGAGGGACCGATAAGAACATGGATAAGTGGGGAGGAAGGTGGTGAGAGGGGACTGGGGGTGAGGGGGAGCCAGCAGCTGCAGGGCAGCGGAGCCAGGAGCTGGCGTGGGGAGCTTGGAGCGGGGCAGAGGGGAACCAAGAGGAGCCAGGGATGCAGTGGGATGAGGGAGGGAGACCCCCACAGCTGGAGCCCCATGGCACTGAGCACTCTGCCTCTTTGCAGGGCCCTACACCGCCGCTACCCACTGCCGCCAGCCCGAAGCCCCGTGTCACTTAGCCTCCCTGCCACTTGCTGGTCTGGCCGCTCACCCAGCAGCACACCCTGGGCTCGCCGAGCCGCCCCCCTCCGCAGCCCTATCACCGTCCGGATTGCCCGACCAGCCGCCAGCCTGACCCGTTCCCCAGCGTAAGTTTGGGAATGGGAGGGGGAAGGAGCCCAAAAAGGGCAATGTGTCCTGGGTGCATCCAGCACAGCATTGCCAGCCTGGACAGGGAAGGGGATTGCCCTTTTCTGCTCCACACTGGGGCAGCCCCACCTCAAGCACTGGGAGCAGTTCTGGGGCCACGAGATAAAAAGGTTGTAAAGGTGCTGGAGAGCATCCAGAGGAGGGCAGGGAGTTGGGGAAGGGTTTAGAGGGGAAGAGTGTGAGGAACGGCTGAAGTCCCTGGGTCTGCTCAGCCTGGAGAAGACCAGGCTGAGGGGAGACCTCATCGTACTCTGCGGCTTCCTCACAAAGTGGGAAGGAGGAGGAGCAGGCACTGAGTTCTTCTCTCTGGTGACCAAGGACAGGAGCCAAGGGAATGGCAGGAACCTGTGCCAGGGGAGAGTTAGGTTGGACTTGAGGAAAAGGTTCTTTCCCAGAGGGTGATGGAGCCCTGGAACAGCTCCCAGGGAAGCAGTCATGGCGCCAAGGCTGACAATATTCCAGAAGCGTTTGGCCAAGGCCCTTAGCCCCACGGTGTAAATGTTGGGGTGTCCTGTGCAGGGACAGGAGTTGGACTCATTGAGCCTTTTGGGTCCCTTCTGACTCAGGAGGTTCTATGATGATTCTCTCCCTGCTTCCATGCGGCAGCCAGGGCACCAGGTGGGGGATCCCGTTCTGCCCGTCACAGCTTGCCTAACCCCTCGCTTCACTTTGCCTGGCAGCCTGGAGCATCTGACCTCACCCTTGGCCTTCCCAGCCACCAGCAGCCCAGATCCATGTGCGAAAGAGACTGTGCTGAACGCCATCAAGGAGAGTAGGAAGAGGGCTGTGGAGCAGGAGGAGGAGGAGGAGGAAGACCGGGCTTTTGAGAACGATCAGGACAGCAAGAGGAGGTAATAAACCAGCAGTCCAGATCACTGCCAGGGTGTTGGGAAGGTCGTAAATGGGATAAGCGCTTCAGTGGTGACAAATGAGATGTAACCAGGAGTCTGTGTTGGAGAAGCACTGCTGTGGGAATTGAACCACAGAGAGGAAGCACAGCCCATCACCTGGCCCTCTGGGCTGTTTGAAAGTCCTCCACGAGTTCTTTTGCCGCTGAGATCAAAGTAGGCTGCCTTAAGTTTTGTCTAGGCAAGCTTGTGGATCAGGTGTGTTCCCCTGCATTGCTGGGTTTGGGAGAGGCTGGGATATGGATCAGAGAAGCAGCCGCTGTCATCGCAGTGGTTTGCAGATGGGGGAGACTTGTGAAACCCTGGTATCTACCATAAGCTTATCACATCTATCCTTCAGCCAGCCCAGGCTTCCGGGAGGGATGGGACCCCCATGTCTCACAGCCCTGGATGGAAGCATCATGCTTTAAAAGATCTGTGTACTTCCTTTGTGCACTGTAGCAAGAAAAAGGAGGTAAAAACATGAAGGTGAACAAGAGAGACTTATCTGCTGGCTTTGTTCATCAAGGTTAGGGATTTCCACCTCCAAGAAATGAATGCGATGTATTTACCAGCACTCTGGGAAGAAGAAGGTGTAAATCCTGAGTGCTAAGGCCTTCCAGAGCCTTTCCATCTCCTGGGCATAGCACTACCTCACTGTTCTTCACTCTTCTTTTCTTGAGTGTGTAGGGGCTGTTCACGAGCCCCTCTGCCCATCATGTGCCAGGTCTGCCTGCCCAGCATAAGGTGTAAATCCTGGGTGCTAAGGCCTTCCAGAGCCTTTCTAACCGCCCAGGCACAGCACAACCTCACCATCCTTCACTCTCCGCCTCTTTTTCATCCTTCCACTTGTGTACGTGGGAGCCATTCATGTCCTGCCCCTCTGGCCTTGTGTGCCTAGGCTGCCTGCCCATCAGGTACCAGAGAGCTGGGAGACCACGGAAGAGCGGCTTGGGCAGCACGTGGGCACGTTGTCCTGCTGCTGCACTGGGGCTGCTGCCTGAGGTGGCACTGAGAGCCCAGTAGGATGAGTGGCCCTTCTCAGGGAGCTGCCTGCTGCCTTCCTGCTGCAGCAGGGCGTGCTGTCCTCTCCTCTGTCACTGAATTTCCCTCTGCCTTTGAACCCTTGCCTCAGCTTGGTGAGTCTGAGCCTCATAAGAGCTGAGCAGGGTGACAATAGGATGGGTGCACGGGCAGGGTCCCCTTTTTTGTGTTGCTTTGTTCCATTTGCTCTGTATCGCTCTCTGCAACATCCTGATAGGAGGTTGCAGTGAGGTGGGTGTTGATCTCTTCTCCCAAGAAACAAGGGATAGGACTTGAGGGAATGACCTCAAGTTGTACCAGGGGAGGTTTAGATTGGATATTAGGAACAGTTTCTTTACTGATGGAGTGGTGAAGCCCTGGCAGAGGCTGCCCAGGGCAGGGGGGGAGTCTCCATCCCTGGTGGGGTTCAAAAAGCTTGTGGCCATGGCACTTGGTGACATGGTTTAGCAGGCATGGTGGGGATGGGCTGATGATTGGACTGGATGAGCTTAGAGGGCTTTTCCAACCTTAAAGATTCTATGATTCTATTTTTGTAATGTGCCAATGTGCATCTCTGTCACAAAGGCATAAATGTCTGGCAAGGGTGAAGAGTGCTCTTAGGCAGAAAATTCTGTAGTCTTTGAGGGCAGGAAAGAGCCTGCAATCAGCTGGAGAGCACAGGATCACCTGTTCGATGGCGTCAGCCTGCTTGGAGCTGGTGAAGTGCTAAGTGACAGGACTGGCTTTAAGACTTCCGGATTCAGGTCTTCGCTGAATCATTGTGTGAAGGGGTGTTTGGTTCCTGACTTAAACAGTCCAAGCTATTGGTTAGGAAGAGGTTGGAGACAGGAGCATCAGAGCTCAGAAATGAGCTGCTGAGACTGGAATAATTTCAGTGTGGAATAATGGATTTGAATGAAGTCTATTTTACATTGAGACTACTCTGCGCAGAAGGCGGCTAGGGGAGTTGCTGGTGCTTGGAAGGAGGCAGCTTGGGGTGAGAAGCAGTGAGGACAGGACCGGAGGAGGAGGTGGGGTGGGGGTGGAAATTCACAGCAGGATGTGCGTGGGAAAAGCTGTCCTGGGTATTGAGGGGCAGGAAAAAAAGCAATGTTTTCACTTTCCCAGTGCTGAGCTCCCCTGGAAGGGGTCCTCTCCACAGGCTGGAAGGGCAGCTGTCTCTGCTGCCTCCTCACTACCACCAGCTTCTGCCCTCTCTCCTGCAGGCGCCACGACAGCAGTGGAAGCGGGCAGTCAGCCTTTGAGCCACTGGTAGCCAATGGTGCCCCCGCCTCTCTCATACCCAAGTAAGTGTCCATTGGGCCAGAAGCAACTGCTGTGAGCTGGGGGGGGGGGGGGTGTTCCAAAAGTCTGTGGGCTCTGGAAAAGGTCCTTGGCTTTTGCTTGCAGAGCCCAGCTTCAGGGCAGAGCAAGAGAGGCTGTGGCCGTGCTTTTGCTCGGAGTTTAATGGACTCTGGCCTTGATGTACCCTTGGGCCTTCTCATAACAACTACTCTTCTAGTTTAGTAAATATTGAGAGAAGAAAAGTATGTCATATTTTTCCTTAAAAAGATAATTGCAGCTTGGTTTTAAAGCATGAGAATTTAATATGAGGAGCTCGTAAAATCTTCCTTAATCCCTTCCAGGCCTGGCTCCCTGAAGAGGGGCCTCGTCCCGCACTGCCCAGATGAGTACTCCAACAAGAGGTCACGCACCTCTTCCGTGAGTTCCCTCAACAACACATACACTGGTGGGATCCCCAGCTCCATCCGCAACGCCATCGCTAGCTCCTACAGCTCCAGCCGGGGCCTTTCACAGGTAGGAAAGAGACTGCCAAAGGTAGCAGCGGAGCCTGGCACAGTACGGAATAGCTCAACCCTCCTCTGGGATTGTAACTGGAGTGCTGGCCTAATGGGAAGAGAGAGAAGGCACTGCTGGGAGTCTCCAGTGCAGCTCAGTTAGGCGGTTTCATCTCCTCAGGCTCAGGCAGGGTGCTGGGGAGCAGCAGGCAATGCTGCCAGGCAAGTCCCCAGGCTGAGCTGGCCTATTGCAGTGCTTGTTTTACACCAGAGCAAGAAGCTTTTCTCCTCCCTGCTCAGCCTTGGTGAACAGATCCAGGTGAAAGGATAAAAGAATACTTTGCACTGCCACCTTTTCAGCTGAATTGGCAAGAATTGGAGCCATGCGTTCCCACCTTGACCCAGGTCTCCTCTGCAGCTGCTGAGCTGTAATAAAACGCTGTTCACATTCTGGATGAGGCTTGCAGATGTGACAGTGGGATGTAGCCATGGCTGATGGAGCTCTGCATCTGTCTAAGGAAAGGTTTCTGCTAAGATATGGCTATAAATGGCTATAAATTGGAGAGTGGAAGGTTTAGACTAGACATAAGGAGAAAATTCTTCACAGTGAGGGTGGTGAGGAACCTAGAACGGGTTGCCCGGAGAAGTGGTGGCTACCCCATCCCTGGAGGTGTTCCAGGCCAGGTTGGATGGGGCCTTGAGCAACCTGATCCAGTGGGAGGTGTCCCTGCCTATGGTAGGGGTTTGGAACTGGATGATCTTTAAGGTCCCTTCCAACTCAAATCATTCTATGTTTCTATATATGGGTGGCCCTATCCACTCGGTGGGATGGGTCTCAAATCCTTGAGGTGGGATCTGTCTGCTCTGAGCTTCTGGCGAGGAGGTGTCTGGCTCCTGCCCGGGTGTCTGAGGCAGCCAGGCAGCCCCTGCCTGTCCCACACAAGAGGTGGCATCGGACCAGCAGGATCCTTATTCCCATCCAAGCCAGGCTGTAATAACCCTGGAGCCTGCTTGCTCCCAGAGAAGATTGTTTAGGGTGGCCAGACTTTGTGCTTCATGGAATGTGGAGGGGAGATAAGCAGTGGTGAAGTGAGAGTGGCTCTGGACTCATCAGCCACAGTCCTGGGAAGTGACATTTTAACCTGTGAGTGAGCAGGATGGGAGGCTGTGCTCCCTGCCAGCCTCTGTACAGAGTTACTGCCGGTCTCAATTTGCATTCCAGCTGTGGAAGAGAAGTGGTATGAGCATTTCCCCACTGTCCAGCCCAGCGTCCTCCCGCCCTCAGACGCCAGAGTGGCCTCTCAAGAAAGCCAGGTAACTACTCGCTCAACCGGCAAGTGCCTGTGTGGTGCCAGCCGGCAGGAGAGCAGACACCTTCTCAGCTGTCCCAGTGCCTGGGTCCCGCTCTCAGTGGAGCTGGGTCACTTCCCAGTGTGGAAATCTCTTTGTTCCTGTGTTGATTCATGTCTGTGCTGCCTTGTTTTCTGGCAGCAGTGCTGCACTGCACCATCCCTGCCTTGCTTCTAGGCCGGGTTGGGGATTTAAGGGCTCAAGTTGCCACTGAGGCAGCATTGCATTGTGCCGTTGGTATGGGTTGCTGGAACGCTGGGAAAGGACAGGCCCTGATTTTTTTTCCATCTTCTCAAAATCCACGCACGGGAGCTGCAATAGGGTTGTATTGAGCACCTGCCTTGCAGTACAGGCCCTTGTTCTCTTCTGTCCTGGCTCAAAGAAGGTCCTGACCTTGTTGGAACTAAAACTGACCCAACTGCCCTGCCCTGGTGACAGCATGAGTCCAAGCCAGGGTCTGTGAGTGGCAGTGGCTACCCACGACTCCCAGCTGTGGCCCCAAAGCCGACTGACCCTGCAGAGGGTGCACAGGCTCAGCCGAGCTGAGGTCCTGGGGAGTGGAGCACTCCTGTGCCTGGAGCCACTCTCAGGCTGGTGCAGTGAGGGCAGGCTCTTGTCCTGAGGTAGAGGAACACACCAGGGATGCAGGTGGGAGTCCTTGACGTGCTTGGCCTTGTCTTGCTCCCTGCAGATGGGGCCATGCCTGACATTGACCCTAATTGCTCTCTCCCACTCATGCAGGGAAGAGGAGTTACATCGCTCCAATGCTTCCACTCCGGTGAAATCAGACAAGGAGCTGCAGACAGAGAAAGGTGAGCAGAGGTGGGCAGAGCTCTGTGCCTGGGTTGGATGGGCCATTGGTGCAAGTAACCAGTGGGACAGGAGGTGGCTGAGGTCTGCAGGTGGGATTGGCTTGAGATGTCACCTGGAAACTAGGAATGTGCTGCTCCCAAGGCAGTGGTGCTTCTGCTGGCCTCAGTGCCGGCTCTAAAGAGATTTCCAGGTGACGTGCATGGGCTGCTAGCAGCGTTGCTGTGCTCATGGCCAGGCAGGAGCTGACCTGTACACCGGGAGCACCAGCCCTGAGGCCAGCAGGGCTCCAAATGTGAGCCCTGGGGCAACATCTGCTGTACAAGCAGCACCCCAACCAAATTCCAGGCTGATTCCAGTGCTTCCTCAGCTGAAATAGAGAGGATATCCTTCATGCCTGTCACAGACAGGGTCCTGTGGTGCAGCACTAGCTGTGGCCCACCCAGCTTGCATGGTTTCTATTTTGGGTAGGCAGTGTGCAAGGACCATTCGTAGAGGTGGGAAGCCGCTGCTCACCTGCAGAGCCCCACCAGACTCTTGGAACAGACTCCCCTGGGATGTATTGCAGCCAGCTGCTCTTCCAGAGCATCACAGCCTTGTCCTTGGCTTAAAGCCGTGCTCCTGGCTCTGCCCTCCAAGATGGCTCACCTGGAGAGGAGGCAGAAGGGACAGCCTCACTGGTACCGGGCGAATGCCTCTTCTGCCTGGAGCTGGTCCTGACATGTCTCCTTCTGTAGTGGTGGAGACGCCGGTGCAGAAGAGGCAGAATTCCCTGAGCCCACCATCCGCATCGGGGAGCAGTGGGAAGCGCAAGCGGAAGATCCAATTGCTGTCGTCTCGCCGGGGAGACCAGCTGGCGCTGGTACGTCACTGTCTCGCAGCCCCTTCTGCCCTCCTCTGGCAATAGAATGTGCTCACTGCAATTTCTGCAGGGCTGGGGGGAGACTGACCTGCCTGCCCTCAGGAAGGAGGCCCCGTCCTTGGCCGAGTGGGAAGTGACGCTATACCCAGCCCCAGTGTCTGGTGGGCTGTGCGTGATTGTTCCGCCTGCTACCGGACCAGGTAATGGCCTGGGGAAGGCCTGCCGTGCCCTCAGTGCCAAGCCGGGGGGCCAGAAGGAACGGGGATCGGAGCTCCGCGGTAGCGTGCTGTGGCTGAACCACCTGCTTCACAGGTCTTGCGATGGCCAGCCCTTCACCACAAGTTCAGAGAGGCTCTGCCAGCTTCCCTGAGAAGGAGCTGAGCTGCTGCTCTCTCTTGGCAGCCCCCGCCGCCTCAGCTGGGCTACTCTGTCACGTCAGAGGACCTGGACGCGGAGAAGAAGGCAGCGTTGCAGTGGTTCAACAAAGTCTTGGAGGATAAGGCTGGTAAGGGCAGACTGGGAAAGCAAAGGGGGTGGCAAGGAATGGAAACCCGGGGCTGTCGAGGCAGCGGGCCGTCTGTGTAGCGCAGGCTAGGGAGGCTCCTGGGAAAGTCCTGCATGATCCTTGGGTCTGGGGGTGTTCTTGGTGCTTTCAGCCTCAGGAGAGCTCATGCTTTAGAGTCCCCAGGGTGATCATAGAATCATTAAGGTTGGAAAAGACCTCTCATCCAGTCCAGCCACCAGCCCAGCCCCACCATGCCTGCTAAACCATGTCACCAAGTGCCACGGCCACACACTTTTGAACCCCTTCAGAGATGGAGACTCCCCCACTTCCCCTAGGCAGCCTCTGCCAGGGCTTCACCTCTCTGTCAGTAAAGAAATGGTTCCTAAGATCCGATCAAAACCTCCCTGGCGCAATTTGAGGCCATTTCCTCTTGCTCTGTGGGTGAGGTTCACCAGGCCAGAGCTGTGGGGATCTTTGTGTTGTTTTTCTACTCCCTGGGGAGGCTTTGCTAAGGGGTGACTCCCTACAGCAAGCTGCGCATCCTGATTCCTTGCTCCTTCCCAGCAGATGTGATTCCCAGCACCACTGCAGAGACTACGCCCACGCCCAGGCCACTGGCCTTCCCGGTGATCTCCCCAACACCTTCCTCGACAGCTCCTGCTCCAGCCAGCACCAACTCGCTCCTGGACAGCCTGAAGAAGATGCAGAGCAGCCAGGCTGCGCCTGCACCCACAGGTGAGGAAGAGGAGGTTGGCAGAGCGGGAGCATGGCAGAGCCAGGTAGGCACAGTGGGAGATCTGCGTTGCCTCCCTGGGTGGCAGATGGCAAAACTCCCTTTCCAAACACTCTGCTGGCAGCTCCTGGAGGATGAGTTTAGGGACACAGAGCCTGTGGCACTATTGGGAACTGCGGTAAGTGGGAAGGGCTGAGTCATAGAATCATGGAATGGTTTGGGTTGGAAGGGACCTTAAAGCTCACCCAGTTCCAAACCCCCTGCCATGGTCTGTCTGGTCTGGGTTGGTGCTGCTCCAGGGGCTTCTGCAGCCATGGGGTGGGTGCCTGGTACCCTGTAGGTGACTCCCTATTCCTATACAAGCTCTCTCCCCCTTTCCAGACTCCACTGGAGCTGCGGCAGCATCTCAGCCACCTTCATCAGCCCTGCAGCTGCCTGCTCCTGCTGTGTCACTGGAGTCGAGTTCTCTGCCTGCGACTGCTGACGACACCAAGCCTGTGCTGAGCGTGCCCGCCCCTGCTGCCCCCCTTGCCTTGGGGACACAGCCCCCCAGCAGCACGGCACCTCCTGCCTTCACAGAGCTGGGTCAGACCCCCAGCAAGCCTCCCTCCTTCCCAAAGCCGAGCATCCTCTTCGGGATGCTGAGCACCCCTCCTGCCAGCCAGCCAGCAGCAACCACGACCACCACGGTGCCCACCACAACTGCTGCTGTGCCCACCACGGCCCCTGTCTTCAAACCCATCTTTGGCGCTTTGCCAAAAAGCGAGAGCACAGCACCCTGTGCAGCTGTCGTCACTGCCACTGTCACCGTGTCTGCGAGCTCAGGGCCACCCTTGACATCCTCTTCCACCACTGTGTTCAAGCCCATATTTGGCAGTGTCACCACAGCTTCGTCTCCATCGAAGGCCTCTCCTTTCGCCTTCAAACCAACGCCACAGCCAGCCTCGGTCCCTGATCTGCCAGCAGCCACCACGACTGCCCTGGCAGGATTCACAGGTCTCCCTAATGTCATCTTCACCACTGCAGCTACAACTGCTGCCACACAGAGTTCCTCCACCGATGCAACCATCAAACCTGTCTTCAGCTTTGGACTCAACCCACCCACATCCTCCAGCCCTGCTGCCAGCCTGGCTGTCACCACTGCCACCTCCACCAGCGCAGCCCAGCCCTTCCTGTTTGGCGGCCCGGCCAGCTCGGCTCCCAGCGCTGAAACCAGCTTTGCCACCCCGGGGCCTGTGTTCCAGTTTGGAAAGACACCTACAGCCACGGTCACTGCCACCACCAGTGTTCCAGGAGGCCCTGCCTTTGGCCAAGCACCTTCAAACTCAACAGCTCCTACCACCACTGTGGGCTTCAACATATTTGGGGGCACCACACTGACCTCTTCCACCCCAGCCACTACAGGCCAAGTGACGTTGACGTTTGGCTCCTCCATCTCAGCATTCAGCAGTTCCTTCAATGCGAGCGCAAAGCCACCGCCACCGTATCCCGGTGCAGCAAGTCAGCCCAGCTTCAACACTGGCGCTGCGGAGAGCCAGCCGTCCACCACCAAGCCCGCTGCTGGCCCTGTCAGCTTTGGCCCCCCGTTCAGTTTTGGAGCTGCCGCTGCACAGCCCACAGTGCAGCCAGCATTCGGCAGCAGTGCTCAGCCAGCCTTTGGCACAGCCAGCGCCCAGGGCTCCTTCGGCACCAGCAGCACACAGGCGGCATTTGGGACCACCACCTCTGTCTTCTCCTTTGGGACAGCCACCTCCACCACTGTCAGCTTCGGTTCCACCACCCAAACCACGACCAGCAGCAGCAGCACTGCTGTCTTCGGCACCACCCCTGCTCCTTTCACCTTTGGGGCAGCCGCGCAGCCAGGCCCCTCTGCCAACACCTTTGGGATCGGCACACCCGCCCTGAGCAGCGGCTCCCCTGCTGTGGCCTTCAACTTCGGCACTGGGCAGAGCGGGGCAGCCCCGGCGGCAGCGCTGTTCGGCTCCTCCCTGACGCAGAGCGCGCTGGGTGTGCAGAACCAGAGTACACCCTTTGCCTTCACCGTGCCCAGCACCCCCGACAGCAAGTCTGTGTTCGGAGGTGAGCTGGAATGAATACAGCTTCCTGGGAGGGTGGATTATAGGCTATGGCTTTCCTGCCAGCCGTTGCTGAGCATCCCAAGCTTGGCAGCCATAGGGAGGCCTGTACTTATGCTGAGCCTTGCTGTGAGTTGAGAAGGTGCCTCTGTCACCGTCTGGATCCCCTCTGTTGTGGAGAGGAATCCTTAAATCCTTTAGTCTGCTGCTCCTTGGCCCCTCTGGACACGCTAGCTCCCTAGCTCTATGTGAGTGCTGACCCCAGCCCAGTGGCCTGCAGCCACCAACCGCTTCAAATCAACCTGGAGCTTCTTGGTGAGCAGAACTGCTGCCAGCCAGGCACTGCGGTCACTTCTTGCTCACTCTGTGAGGTTTTCAGAGGACACTGAAGCTGGTGAAGGGGCTGAAGCACAAGTCTTATTAGGAGCAGCTGAGGGAACCGGTGTTGTTTAGTCTATTGAAAAGGAAGCTGAGGAGAGACCTCATCACTGTCTACAGCTCCCTGAAAGGAGGTTGTGCTGGTTTCTTCTGCCTACTAATAAGGGATAGGATGAGAGGACGGCCTCAAATTGCACCAGGGAAGGGTTAGATTGGATATTGGGAAATATTCCTTCATGGAGAAGGTTCTCAGGCACTGGCAGAGGCTGGTTGAGGGCAGTGGTTGAGTCTCCCATCCCTGGAGGTGTTTAAAAGCCAGGTAGACGAGGTGCTCAGATCTGATTCAGTAGTGAACAGTTACATTTGGACTCAATGATGTCCAAGGTCTTTTCCATCTGAAGGGTTCTCTGATTCCCTATCGTATTGCACCCTCCCTGGGCCAACTTGCCTCCTGCAGAGCCAAACCCATGCACTGGCAGAGGAGCTGCTTGATCTGGAAAGACAGAGGCTTTTGTTCCTCCCTGGCCTGCAAGTCCTCCTGTGCTGCCATGCTGGCAGGAGAGCCCAGGGATTACAATGAGAGCACTACTCAGAGCATTAAAAAGGCTTCTTGGGCAAAGAGGCTGGGACTCGGGGAGGGAAATCTGTACCTTTTGCAGGCACTACCAGTTCTTCCTCCTTTGCCCACCCTGGCTCACAGCAGTGCATTGCTTTCCAGGAACTCATGCGCCCAGCTTTGGGCAGAGCACGCCTGTCCCGGGAGCAGTGGGGAGCAGCAGCGGCAGCCTTTCCTTCGGGACGCCCAGCACTCCTGCCGCAGGCTTCGGAGCAGTTGGCACTTCCTTTGGTAAGGAGAGGATCAGTGCTTTGGCCTTGGGGAGCTGAGGGGTCGTGTTGTCCCCTCAAGCTGGGGATGGTGGAAGGGATGGGCTGTGCTCAGGGCTGGAGAAGTGGTACCTGCTGGGCTCTGGGGGAGGCAGGTTCTTCCTTTCCATGCTGGCACTGCCCCCCTGTGCCAGTTCTGAGTGAGGCTGCAGAGACTGAGCAACCTTTCTGCTTCCAGGTTCATCCACTCCCACCTTTTCCATTGGGGCAGGATCCAAGACGGGGAGTCGCCAACGGCTGCAGGCACGGAGGCAGCACCCCCGCAAAAAGTGACCTCCGCTGCGTCAGTCTGCGCTGAGAGCCAACCCCGTGGCCAGGTCACTTGGAGACTGGGTGGGACAAGATAAACCAAACTCTTCTTACTTGAACAGTTCCCCAGCCAAGGCTGGATGAGCCTCTGTACATACCACCACGTTTCCTCCCCCTCTCTATTTTGCCATGTTTCATAACGTGTAAATCCTTCTCCTTCTGCTTCCCTAGCTGTCCTTGTGCCCTCCTCCTCCCCTGCCCCATGGCACAGCACTCGGCAGAGCCGCTGTTCCTGCCGGCCGCGCTTCCAGCCTGGTGAGGGATGCCGTCTTCACCAGGTCCTGTGATCTTTCCCCGTTGTTTCATCCCTTGGCCTGGTGAACGCGCTTCCTCTGGAGGGCTTTGCTTTGCTGCTGGCCCTGCAGAACATGAGCTGGGGCCGGCTGGCATCAGCCCAGTGTGGGCGTTAGCGTCTCAGTGCAGTGGCTGACCTGTGTGCCAACCCCCCTCACTGGGAATTCATCACCCTGGAGCCTCAACTGGAGATGCAGGGATGGGGCCTCTCCGGCCCTCACTGCTCCTCCAGCCCCTCTGTGTTGCTTTGTTCGTGCTCCCCTTTACATGCACTCACTGAATCGAGTTTGGAGGAAGAACTGAATGGTGTGCGTGGCGGCATGTTGGTTATGCCGGATTTTGCTGTTTGGAGTTTCTTTTTCCAGGAGCGCCCGTCCCTTTTTGGGGGCTGCGCCCTGGCCAATTGGGTGTTAAAAGCAGCGTTACTGCGGGGCTGCTCCCGCTGGGGGACTCATCCCTTTGTCGTCTTGACTTTCAGGCAGGCAGCTGGTGGGGGATGGGGCCTGGACCCCAGCTGGGAGGCTCCAACCTGGCGGTCTCTCCCCTCCCTCTCTCCTGGTGCCCCTTCCCCACCTGACGGTGCTCTGGAGTGGGGTGCTCTGGAGTGGGATCGGAGCAAATGGGTTCCTCCCTCCCCAGATCCAGTTCCTTCCCCTCTCCCTGGATCCAAATCGGGTTGAGCTCATCTCTGCCCTTTGGGGTTTTACCAGCTCCCAGGAGCTGTGGTGCTGCCTCCCCTCTTCCCACCCAGCCCTCCCCCTGCCTGGAGCTTCCAGAGGGAAGAAAATTCCCGAGCTGGGGTCCACCAAGAGCTGCCCCCATGCTGCTGCGGGCAAGGGACGGGCACCCCTGCCTGTGGGCTCCCCACCACTTCCAGGAGTGCTTTGCTGCCGGGTGTTTTTACTCTGGGAGCCGTGTGAGTGTGTGTGTCTGCCGGAGTCGAAATTAAAAAAAACAGGAAAAAAAGCAAAAAAAAAAAAATTCACAAATATTTAAAAGTTTTTTAACAAAAGAAACATTTATTTTTATATTTAAGCTAAATTGCCTTCGAATTCCTTCAAGCTTGGTTCAGTGAGGTTCCCTGACCCTGCAGCGCTGTTGTAGTGTTGAGCTGTGCGGTTGCAGCCCGGTGGGAGCCGGATCCTCTCCCGGCTCTGCTTGTGGGAAGGAGCTGTGCCGGGGAAAGACAGCTCTGTCCTGCAGGCTCTGCTGACACGTGCTCCTCCAGGCCTGCAACCATCTCCTTCCTTTTACTGTGTGATGTCTGTGGATGTGACTTAAACCCCATGGTTGTGGTTTTTATTCATTCTCTGAGGATGAGGAGCAGGAGCTTTTGCACATTCCAGTGCTCTTGGCCTGCCCAGAGCAGGGCGGCTCTCCAGGGAGGTGCCCAGGCTCTGCACTAGGGGCTTTCCTGGCCTTTCCCACCACTGAGGGCTGCAGCGGGTGCTTGGAGCAGTGCAGGAGCCAGGGCAAACGTGGCCTTGTCGCTTGCAAAAGGTGTTGGTTCTGACCAGGCTTCTCTGCCAGGAGATTTCCTGATTCCCAGCCCTCGCAGGTGCCAGGCTGGGGCTCGGCCACACCAGCTCCCACGGGACCAGGGTGCAGGGAGAGCGGAACAACGCCAGGGCACCCCAGGAGCACTGGTTGCAGGGGCTGCATCCCCTCCCTACCCTGCTGGGACAGCCACCTGGGCAGGCTGGGCTTTAACTAAGCCTGCAGCCTTGGATCATTCCTGGTGTGGCTGATGAGGATTTCAGTGTGAATGTGCAATTTTTGTTTTCTTGCTTCCTATGTTCCTGGTTTAAAATAAAACGACAGTGTTCACGCCTGCCTCACGCTGTTTGATTCTTGGGCAGGTGCTACTTTCCAGCACCCTCTGAAATGCATGTCCTTGCCCTGGCTCAAAGGCAGGGGCCAGGAAAGGACCATTACTGTGACTTTATTGCTATCATTTCACCTTTTTCTTCCATTTCACTTCCACTATGAGCAGGGACTGCTGTTTCAGGGCAAAACTGCACAAACACACTGCAAAAGACAGTGAAAAGAGAAACTTTAATCTCTTCCAGCCTTACAAAGGCTGGGTTAAGGAGCCTTAGCGCATAGGATGGTAGAATACCCTCCTCACTCTAGCCAGAGTGTTCCTGGCCAGCCGCTACTGGGCATGGCCAAGACCTAAAAATGTTTCACTCATTCACGCGCTGCTTTTTCCTTTTTCTCTTCTTGGGAGCTGCTCCTGGGTCTGCTCCTTTTCCGTGCTGCAGGTTCTCCTCAGCTGCAACCTGCTGCTTCTTCCTCTTCCTCTTCTTGGAAGCTGCTCCCAGCTTTGTTCCCTTTTTGTGCTGTGAGTTCTCCTCAGCTGCCACTGGCGGGGAGCTGCAGAAGGGAGCGAACAGCCTGAGGCAGCACTGGGGGCCCTCTCGCTGCCATACCCCAGCTCCCGGCCTCTCCGCCCTTGTTTGTGACTGTGCCCCTGGACTGCACTGCAGAGGCTGCAGCACCAATCCTGGGTTCCGTTTTGGGCCCCTTACTATAAGAAAGACATTGAGGTCGTAAAGTGTGTCTAGAGAAGAGAAAGGGGCTGGAGAATAAGAGTTATGAGGAGTGGCTGAGGAAGCTGGGGTTGTTTAGCCTGGAGAAAAGGATGCTGATGGGAGACCTCATCGCTGTCTACAACTGCCTGAAATGAGGTTGTAGCAAGGTGGGTGTTGGTCTCTCCTCCTATGTGACAGGTGACAGGTAACAGGACAAGAGAAAATGGCCTCAAACTGCATCAGGGCAGGTTTGGATTGGACATTGGGAAAAATTTTTCACCGAAAGGGTTCTCCGACACTGGCAGAGGCTGCCCAGGGAGGGGATGGAGTCCCCATTCCTGGAGGGGTTTAAAAGATGGGCAGATGAAGTGCTTGGGAATATGATTTAGTAGTGGACAGGTATAGTTGGATTTAATTATCTCAAAGGTCTTTTCCAACCTAACAATTCTAAGATTCCCACTGCAGCCAGGCCCCTCCATCTTCCCTGCTCCTCGTGCTGGGAAGGCAACACCCCCGGACACTCTGGCTGCCTCAGCACAGCGGTGGTGTCCCCACAAGCTGCTGACGGCCAGCAGAACCCCCAGGTTCCTCTCACCTTGGGGCAGCAGTCCCTTCATTGCACCGCTCCAGGACAGCCACAAAAAAGCCGTGGGTGAGCGTGGCGGCAGGAGAGGCACGGAGGCAGCACTCAGCCCCGGGGAAGGCAGCGATGCCTCGGCAGGGCCAGGAAGGGAAGGCGTCCACCAACCTGTGGTGTGAGACACGGGTCAGTGCCGAGCCCTGCAACCCCCATGCTGCGTCCCCACACGCCGTATCCCCCCGTGGCGCCACACCTGAAGGCTGAGCTCAACTCCTGCAGCACCACATGCAGCACGTCCTCATTCTCTTCCTGGTGCACAGAGCACGTAGAGTAGACCAGGCGCTGGAGAGCTGGGAAGCTCAGGGCATGGCTCAAAACCTTGCGCTGGAAGGTAGCCAGCGCCTGCAGCCGCTGGGCAGTCGGGGCAGCCTCCTCCTGTGGCACCCGGTTCACCATTCCTGCGGGATGGCAGACGTTGTCCGGGTGCTATGTGCCCAGAGCCCAACTACGGGCAGGCGGCCAGAGCCCCGTGTGTTACCTGAACCGCTGCAGGACGGGTCGAGGAGGATGTAGGCCACATTGCGGTACTTGGGGTCTCCAGGATCCACAGTCAAGAAGTCCTGCTGGGCAAGCTGGAAGGCGGTGACACCAGCCCGCATCAGCAGGGTGTTCATGGTGGCCAGGCGCTTGGTGTCCACATCAAAGGCAAAGATCTGGCTGAAGGCAGAGCCCGGCACCCAAGAGAGGAGTGAACATCCCAGGAACCATGGCTCTGGATCACAGGCAGAGCTTGCGTGGGAGCTGCTCCCCAGGCAGGAGCACAGAGCGGGGCTGGGGCTGGGCAGGGTCAGGCGCTGGGAAGTTGCCCTGAGCAGTGGTGGCTGCCCCAACCCTGGAGGTGTTCAGGGCCAGGTTGGATGGGGCTCGGAGCCCCTGATCCAGTGGGAAGTGTCCCTGCCCATGGTAGGGCGTGGAACTGGATGGGCTTTGAGGTCCCTTCCAACGCAAACCACTCTGTGATTCTATGAACACTGAAGTGAGTTCATGTCCTCTCAGACCCCGAGCCCACGCAGCAGGCACAGCCTGAGGCAGGGGACAGTTGGAGAGGCTGCAGCTCTTCCTGCCACCCTCTCCTCCTCTCTCGGGGAGACCAGGGCCCACTACACCTCTGTCCCTCCCCCTGGCACACAAACCTCCCTCACCCCTTGTTCTTCAGGATGGCAGCCAAGTGGCTGGTCTTGTTCCCCGGGGCAGCACAGGCATCGATGACGTGTGAGCCAGCAGCGGGGTCGAGGAGGAAGGCAGGGAGGCAGCTGGCCTGCAAGAGGGCAAAACCGTGTCAGAGGAGCAGGCCCTGACCCAGCCATGGGGCAGCCCAGCCCACACCACCCACCCCAGGGGGCCTCTGCCTGGCTCACAGACCCAGAGAAGGGAAGGCTGTGGGGAGACCTTAGAGCAGCTTCCAGCACTGAAAGGGGCTCCATGAAAGCTGAGGAGGGGCTCTGGATCAGGGAAGGCAGGGATAGAACAAAGGGGCACAGTTTTAAACTGAAAGAGGGGAGATTGAGACGAGATCTTAGGAAGAAATGTTTTGCTGCGAGGGTGGGGAGGCCCTGGCCCAGGTTGCCCAGAGCAGTGGTGGCTGCCCCATCCCTGGAGGGGTTCCAGGCCAGCTTGGATGGGGCTTGGAGCTCCTGATCCAGTGGGAGGTGTCCCTGCCCATGGCAGAGGGTGGAACTGGATGTGCTTTGAGGTCTCTTCCAACCCAAACCACTCCATGATTCTAAGATGGAAGGCTTTGCTGAACTGAACTTACAGTCCTCTTGCAAAATGTTTCCATAAGTTGTTTTTCACTAAGAAATCAGTAGGGAGGAAGGGACCCCCTGAGTCTGTGGTTTCCCCTCCCCAGCTCCACACCTTGTCCTGCAGAATTATGTGTCCTGAGGTGTACAGCAGATTGTCATGGAAGTCCGTCTGTGGAGGAAAAACCAGCAGCTCCGGGAGATGAAGATCCAACAGGAATTTCTTCCCAGAAAGGGTCCTTAGATCCTCCACGCTGTCCAGGAGGCACAGGGAGAATCACCACACAGTCTTGCTTCTGCTCACCCACACCAGAGCCCAGGCTGAGGAAACTCCTGCTCCCCAACACCCACAGAGGCACAAAGAGTGGGGAGTGGTCAGGACCACAACCTGGACACCCCGAACACCTCCCCCGCCCACAGGACCCCACGCCAAGCCCTTGCCACTCGCTGACACCTCAGACAAGGTGAGGTGGTAACACAACTCTTACCTGGCTGCCTTGCCCAGGTAGGAGTAGCCCTGGCGCTTGAAGAAATCAATCACATCATCCACGCACGTCTTCAGCGTGTTCACTCGCACATAGCGCGGTACCTGGGGGGCTGAGGGGTCGGGGGGGTCAGGCAGAGCCAGAGAAGCGAGGCAGAGCCCCGCTGCCCCAGTGAGAGTGTGGCTACTTGTATTTTTACAAAATAGAAGTTATAGCACTTTTTCACGATGAGGCTGGGGAGGCCCTGGCCCAGGTTGCCCAGAGCAGTGGTGGCTGCCCCATCCCTGGAGGTGTTCCAGGCCAGGTTGGATGGGGCTTTGATCCAGTGGGAGGTGTCCCTGCCCATGGCAGGGGGTGGAATTGGATGGGCTTTGAGGTCCCTTCCAACCCACACTATTCCATTATTCTAAGATTTGTCCAGCTTTGCTGAACTGAACTTACAGTCTTCTTGCAAAATATGTTTCCATAAGTTGTTTTTCACTAAGAAATTGCTGAACAGATAGATTGGAGAAAGAAATAATAAGATAATGTAAGAGATAATACCTTCTGGTACAGCACAAGATATGCTTAGGAATGTAAGTACTGACAAACAACAGGTTGGGCCAAGAAATCTAACATGGAAAATTTAACCTTTGGGATAGGCTGTGAATTTGAGGAGCAGGGTGGTCCTTCCTTAAAAGAAATGGTATAAAAAACTGTGTATTTTTGACACAGCGAGCACTTTCCTTCTTGTCAGAAGGAGGTGCTCCCATCATTGCAATAAATAACACTGCTTCACAAGCTGCGTGCCTCAGTTTACCTGCTTGGAGCGTTTCTCACAACAGCACAGAGTGAGCACCCAGCACCTCATAGAATCATAGAATCACTAGGTAGGAAAAGACCTTTGAGATCGAGCCCAACCGTGCCTGTCCACCACGAAACCATAAATCCTATCCCTAAACAACTCACCGTCTGGTCTCGCTGATGGCACCAGCAGGTCCTCGTTGCGGCTCACCTTCTGCTGCACCTTCATGCGGGCCAGCTCGGCCTCCAGGCGGGTTCGGTGCCGACGCAGCAGCGCCTTCCAGCGACCCCCACACCGCAGCCCCTTGCCGAAGAGTAGGTCATACACCAGCACCTGCGGGAGTGGGGGGATACAAGGAGTTAGTATGACGAAAAAATGGAATATTTTGATTTAAGCTGAAGCAGAATTCTGTTTGATCCAAGTCACTGTACTTCTTGAAAGTTGGACAGAATGTCTGTCTGACAACACGGTTTTTACAGCATGTTTTCTTTCCAGCAGTGTTTTTCCAGACAGTTGCACTCTTCTTGCACTCTATAATTTCTTTCGGAAATGATAACATCTGGTGTTCAGTGTGATCTGTGCTGAACAGAGGTGTCTCCTGCTGGTGCAAGAAGTCATTACTATTCCAAAAAGTGGAATATTTTTGATTTAACCTAAAGTAGAGTTCAGTTTCATCTCAGTAATTGTACTTTTTAAAGTCAGAATGTCCCTCTGACCACATGTTTTCTTTCAAGTGGTGTTTTCCAGCCACTGTTCATTCTTTGGAGATGGTAACGCCTTGTGTTCAGTGTGATCTGTGCTGAACAGCGGTGCCTTCTATAACCATCTCTGTGTGGAGTCTTTCCCCATCTCAAATGCCAGGTCAAGCAGAGCTGGCTCCAAAGCTCCACATTAGTGAGAGATTTGACTGCTGTGAAGTTCATAATGACATTAAAATTAAACCTTGGAAAGTAATAGAATGGGCGTAACATTTCTGGGGAGATCACTGCCTCGTGCTGCCCAGGCCTGATAAAGGATGCTGACTTTCTACAACTCCAGAATGAGTCCTGGAGAGTTGGTTTGCTGGCATTTTCAGCATCAGGAGATGCTGCCCAGCCCCCGCCAGCCCCCTGTTACCTTGGCAAGCTGTGGGGACAGCTTCTTCTCAGCCTGCAGCAGCGCGGAGCCTGACAGCAGCTTCTCGAGCACCGGGGCGAAGCGCAGCGTCTCGCACACCAGCGCATACAGCAGGCGAATGCGCTGCGGGCAGGGGGCGAGACATCACCCCAGGGCTGAGACCCCCGCCCCTGTCCCCGACCCATTTCTCCTCTCTGACCTCCTCCTCTCTGTCCCCCTCTCCCTGACCCCCCTCCTCTCCCTGATTCCCCCCCACCCCTCACTCCCTTCTCCTTCCTTCCCCTCCCTGATACCTCCCAACCCCCTCCTCCTCGTTGACCCCCTCCTCCTCCTCTCTGACATCCCCATCCATCATACCCCATTCTCCTGCCCTGGATCGCCCTCCTCCTCCCCGTCCCCCCCTCCATGACCCCCTCGTCCCTGAGCCCCCTCCTCCTCCTTGACCCCTTTACTCCTCCCTCACTCCTCCTCCTCCCTGATCCCCCCCTCCTCCTTGACCCCTCCCCGACCCCTATTCCTCTCCCTGACTCCCCTCTTCCCTCCTTGGCACCCTCCCCTTGAGCCTGACCCCCTTCTCATCTCCGACCCCCTCCTCCGCCCTGAACCCCCACCCCTCTCCTCCCCTCCTCTCCCTGATCCCCCTCCCGACCCCCTCCTCCTCCTTGAACCCTCCCTCCACGCTCATCCCCCTCTTTCTCCCCCCTCCTCCTCCTCCCTGTCCCTCCCCCCCACCCCTTCCCATTCTCCCTGACCCCCTCCTCTCCCTGACCCTCCTCCTCCTCATCATCATCATCACCCCCATCCCTCACGCCCCTTCTCCTCCCCCCGACCCCCTCCTCTTCTCATTGATCCCCGCCGACCCCTCCCCCCCCGCACCGGGAAGCCGCTGTTGTACACGAGGCTCTTGAGGCCGCCCTGTCCCCGCTCCAACCCCTGCAGGACGGCGGCGGCCGCGCTGTACAGCGACATCGCCCGGTACGTGCGTGCGGCCGCGCCGGCAGCGAGCGCGCGGTGGGGCCCGGAAGGGGGCGGGGCCCGGAAGGAGGCGGGGCCCGGAAGGAGGCGGAGGAGTGTGAGCCTGACGCCTGGAGGGGGCGGGGCGTGGAGGGGGCGGGGGCTGGGGAGGAGCGGGGCCCGGGGGGAATGTGAGTCTGCGGCCGTGAGGGGGCGGGGCCTTGCGGGGGAGGGGGCGGGGAGTCTTCCTGCCCAGGAGGCGGCGCGGGATGTGGGAATGGGGCATGGGGAACGGGAGCGGGAACGGGGAACGGGAATAGGGAGCTGGAATAGGGAATGGGAACGGGGAACGGGAATGGGAATGGGGAATGGGGAATGGGAACAGAGAACAGGAATGGGAATGGGAATGAGAACGGGAAACAGGAATCGGAAATGGGGAATGAGGAACATGGAATGCGGAATGGAAACGGGGAATGGAGAATGGGATGGGGAACGGAAATGGGGAATGGGAACGGGGAATGTGGAATGGGGAACATGGAGTGGGAATGGGAACGGGAATGGGGAATTGGGAATGGGACAGGGAACGGGAATGGGAACAGGGAACATGGAATGCAGAGTGGGAACAGGGAATGGGAATCCAGAAATGGGAACAGGGCAGGAATGGGGAGTAGGAACAGGGAACAGCAAATGGGAACGAGGAATGAGGAACGGGAAACTGGGAATGGGAACAGGCTGGGAATGGAGAAGGGGAATCGGAAATGGGGAATGAGGAATGGGGAATAAAGAGGGCAAGACCAGGGAATGGGGGACTGGGAATGGGAATAGGGATCGGCGAATGGGAACAGGGAACGGGGAATGTAGATTGGGAACCGGGAATGGGGAACGGGAACAGGGAAATGCAAATGGAAACAGGGAATGGAGAATGGAAATGGGAAATGAGGAATGAGGAACGGAGAATAAAGAGGGCTAGACAGGGAATGGGGAGCAGGGAATGGGAGATGGGGTGGGAACACAGAACAGGGAATTGGCAAGCGAGAATGGGGAATGAGGAATGGGGAACTGGATGTGACAGGGAACGGGGCGGGAATGGGGAACAGGGAATGGGACAGGCACAGGGAACAGGGCATGGGGAACATGGAATAGGGGGTGACCAGGGAATGGGGCGGGAACAGGGAGCAGGGCATCCAAGTGGAGACCAGTGGCATCTGGTGTTCCACAGGGGTCAGTACTGGGACCAGTACTGTAACCAGTTTGGCAGGGACACCTCATGTGCAGGAACAAATATTTACCCTGGGAATGGTGTATTTTGTGTCCCAGCCTCTCTCCAGTCAGCACAGCCTGGCTGCAGATCTTGGTGCCAAGCCCAGAAGGGGTCCTGGTGGCTTTCTGCGCTCAGAAGGGCAGACAACGCGCCGTGCACCACTGGGAGCTGCCAGGACAGTGGGATCCTGTTCCCCTCTGTATGCGAGTGCCCGGCCCCACTGCCCTGGGCAGCCCAGGCCTGGTGTCCCGCCTGGCTCCTCATGCCCAGGCCTCCCAGTGACCGTCCCTGTGCAGCTGGAATCACTGCCTGGGCAGGCTGGCATCCTCCTGCTTGGCACTGGCCCCTGCCACCCAGCCCTCTCTGCAACCCTGTGCCTTGTCAGCCCCACATCCCGCAGCCCTGCGGCTGCAGGTGGCTCCGCAGAGACTATACTGGTGTCAGCCAGCTCGCCCAACACAAACTCTGTTTATTCAGAACAAAGATGCCAACAAAGAGCCCTGGATGCTCACGGCTCAAGCGTTTCAGCTCCTTTCCATAGGGAGATCTTCACAGGGTGGGTTTTGGGTCAGCCTCACAGGGTGGGGATGGGGATTCCAAGGTTAAGGCTAACGTTTTATGCTCTTAAAGGAGAGGGGAAGGAGCCTCCTGTGCTGCTGCACCTTCCTCTGCGGTACCACGACTTCCACTGCAGGACAACCCTGCACACAGCAGGACTCAGCTTTTGGCCACAGCCCTCCCTGGCCACAGCCTTGCCCCACTGGCTGAGCTACAGCTTCGTGGGCTCTTCGGAAGCACAGCTGGTCGGTGCCCTAGGGTGCCGGCTGGTGGCGGGTGCCGGTAGGATGATGGGGGGTGAGTAGGGCCCTCGCTCGGGCCAGCACAGGTCCATGATGGGGTAGAGCTGGCCCTGGAACTCCGCCTGGAAGGTGTAGATGGGGCTGAGCTCATCAGGGTTGTCAGCATTGTAGAAGGTCAACTCTCCCTTCTCGTAGTGCAGGTAGATGCCGATGCGCTGGGGCCGGGTCGCCAGCGGCAGGGTGACCCGCGGGGTACTGAAGGCCTCGTAGACCTTCCCTTCCTTCAAGCCAATGAGCCACACGCCATTCTCAGGAGATTTGCTGAGCTTCCCTTTGCGGCTGACTGTGCCCTTGATGATGCCCACGCGCCAGTGGTTCCTGGTGCCCACGATCACCTCCCAGTAGTGCTGGCCACAGGAGAAGCCCTTGCAGGTGAGGATGCAGTTGCTGGAGTCAAAACGCTTGGGGTTGCTGTCCCGGCGCTGGTAGAGCCCACACTGCACCACCGTGTCACCCTTGAAGAGCTCCAGGAGGGGATGCGCTGTCACAGGATCCAGCTTCAGCGTCTCCGGAGCTAAAAGGAAAGCACACAGGCTCTAGGCACAGGAGCGGGCAGGGGGCTGGCACAGCTGGACGGGCTGGCACTGCTGGACCCTAAGTGGCTGGAGTAGAGGGTTACACCAGAGCAGGCTGCTGCTGGCGTGAGACACAGCTAGCCATGGCTCCAGGAGCTCTGCTTGGGACAAGGAGCGTACAAGCAAAGAGCAAGATGAAGGCTGGGGCAGCACAACGCTGGCTGAGCCAGGGCAGATCAGTACCTGGCAGGACACGGCGGTGCAGGCGCTTCCACACAGTCATCTTGATGTCATCTTGGTGGAAGCATGGCTTAAAGGACACTGGGCTGAAGATGCCATCGCTGGAGTGCAAGCTGGGGAGCTCTGACCTGGAAAGACACAGCAGCCGTGACACAGAGGATGGAGATGGTGTGTAACCTCACCTGGCTGCTGTGTGTGATGGAGCCAGAGGTGCCTCACCAGCTGCTCTTGCCCTCTTCTGGGGCTAAGCACATGGTCGTAGCTCTCCATCACAACAGCAGTGCCCATGCGAGGATGCCCCAGCGTCACTGGGATGCCCACTGGCCTGGGGCCTCTAGCCCTGGTGTGGAGGCACTGCCAGCTCCAGTGATGCTGTTTTCTGCTACCACTCACCTGAACTGGGAGGAGCCGTATTTCTGGAAAACACAAGAGAAAGAGAGAGTTGGTGGTGGGAGACTGACAGAACGCAGCTCCTCTGTGTGGTTCACAGCAGTACATATCCATGCCCTGGGCTGGAGAGGGCAGGGCTCTCCTCCTGGGACAGCTAAGGGTGTTGCCTCTAATGGAGGTCAGGTCTCTCCCATCGGGTGAAGGCCTGGCTGGGCAGAGGGCACCTACATCATCTTTCTCATGGTGCTTAGTCCTTCTGCCCAGGACAGCAGGCCGAGGGCTGGAGGGCCTGGCTGACTGTCCCTGCCTTCACTAGCAAGTGTGCTCACCCGGACAAAATCAAGCTGACTTTCGTTGCTGAACGCCTCCAGAGAGCTCTGCATCTCCTTAAGCCTCTGCAGGGCATCTGATGTCTGCTTGACCTGGGACTCAATGGAGGTGATAAGCTGGGCTGCCTTCCCCTCGATACTCTCCAGGAAGGTGGCCTTCTCCTCGTCGATGTACCTGTGCAGCTCCTGGAACTCCTTCCGGATCACCCACTTGAAGACATCTGCTTCATTCTGCCAGGAGACAGCAAACAGCTGTGAGGGGGCTCCCTTGCTCCATCCCCTTCACTCGCTTTTTGGTTGCCACGAGCAATGTCAATGTGTCCCACCAAGCCACCCTCTGCTGGCTTTCCAAATAAAGAGCAGCTCTCCACAGCAGGATAGTTTTATCCCGCTGCCCTCAGCAGCTCACAACCATGGCACCCTGACTTACACCTCTCCTCCACCATATTTTGGTTCCTGATGTCCCAAGCAGCTTCATCAGAGCCTTGAAAGAGCTCTTGGATCCTCTGCTCCCAGGGGACATCCTGTGAACTGGGCTAAGGCAGGGGAGGAGTACAGTTCCACTTTCACTTGGGTTGAGCCCTTCTGAGGAGCTTCATTGGGAAGCTTTGGCCTCAGAAGGGATGCCAGAAGGTCCCTTGGAGACATCTAGTGGGTGGGAAGTGGACACACAGCTAAACCAGGCATAAACTCGACATGGAAGCAGTGGTGTTGCTCTGACTGGGAAGCCTGCTATGAGTGGGGTCCTTTCCACCTCTTATCTCCCCACGTCTAAGGACATTGGTCAAATCAGCTCTGACTGCTGTTCTTGCCAGGATGCTCAGCCAGGGCTACATCACCCTTCCCGAAAAAAGGTCTGTGTTTAATCCCTGAGCTTTGTGGAGAAAACAAACCTCAGGGAACTGAGTGGAAGATAAGGACTTTAAATTGGAAGGGGGAAGACTTAGATTAGACATTAGGAAGAATGATGAGAGTGGGGAGGCCCTGGCCCAGGTTGCCCAGAGCAGTGGTGGCTGCCCCATCCCTGGAGATGTTCAAGGCCAGGCTGGATGGGGCTTGGAGCAACCTGACCCAGTGGGTGGTGTCCCTGCCCATGGCAGGAGGTTGGAACTCAATGGGCTTTGAGGTCTCTTCCATCCCAAAACATTCCATGATTCTACAAGCCCCGCTATCCCTTGGAAGGGGAAAGTGGAAAAGAGGATTAATGGAGGAAAACTGGGGAGACCCAGGAGCAGGGGTTGCTCCATGGGCTGTGTGAGACACAAAGAACTCGGAGGCACAGGCTCCCTTGGCACTCACTGCAATACGGCTTTTGTTGTTGATGAGCTTGTTGAAGTGTTCATCCAGGTTCCTCTTGTAGTGGTGGACATCAGTCAGCAGCACAGACAGCTCCTCCTGAAAAGACACCACCTCTGTAGCAGCCTCCTCAATCAACAGGCAGTGCTTGCCAGCTCCCCAAGGACAACATCACCCTGAGAAGCCACATTCTCCTGAGCTCTCTCTAAGCTTTCTGGGGCCCTGCATGTCCTGCTGATCTTTGCTCTCTTGATCTGGAGGATCTGGGGTTGCCAGAGCCAGGAGAGTGATTCTGGGCGCTGCTCACCAAGTTGTCTTGCTAGGAGCACCAAGTCTCCGTGCTCATTCCCAACCCTCTGTATCTCACACCATGTGGTTGCTCTGCACCAGGCAAAGTGGGTGGCAAGTGGCTGCAGACCAGCACCAGACAGGTGGCACCCTCGCAGCACTGGTGCCAGGGGCCTGGCCAGGGCAGCAGTGTTTCTGGTGCCTCCTGCTCTTATCTTCGCCGTGTCAGGAATGGAGGGGACGGGTGGCCCTTTGCTTTTCCATTCCTGGGGCTTTCATGTGACGCTAGGCAGGGGATGCCAGCTGTTTACTCTGCCTGGCTGGAGCTCCCGTTTCCCGGCCTCCCAGCTCTCATGTGGCACCTCACCTCAGCCCTTATCTCCAGGCTCTTTGATGGTGATTACAAACAGTCTTGAAAGGCACTGGCCGACACTCCCTTACCCTGTGCTCTCCCCACCACGCTTCAGCCATCAAAACCATGAGCCCTCTCAGCCAGGGAATGTGTTCAGCCTGAGAAACGGCTGCTCCTCAGATGTCTGGCTGCGCTGTGGAACTACGCTCCCCACCCTGGCATCATTTCCAACCTGTCCTTTAAAGGGCAGGGGACATTTGGCCAGCAAAGCACTGCAGGTGCCTTAACCCCATCCCAGGAGCATTGGCTGGCTCTGCCTGCTCACCTTCATCCGGCAATATGCCGTAGAGATGGGGGTGATCTTATGCTGGCGGTGGTTGCCGATGGTGCCACACAACCCGCAGATCACCTCTTGGTCGGCCTCACAGAAGAGGCTGAGGGGGTTTTGGTGCATTGGGCAGGACTCTGGGGTGGTCTCTGCCTCGCCTCGGCTCTGCAGTGCCTCGATGACACGGGCCAGTGTGACGTTGGGTGGCGAGGCGCTGCAGTCCACCGTTTGGCGGCACACGGGGCACAAGAACTGCCTGTCCAGCTCTTCAGAGAGTGACACCACACAGGACTTGCAGTACGAATGCCCACACTGCAGCATCAGGGGCTCCTTGAAGACCTCCAAGCAGATGGGACAGAGGAGCTGGTCCTCCAGGTCATCAATGCTCATCTTCCGAGCCATCCCACCCCCTTCCTGTGCAGACCTGGCCAGGGAAACACAGGTGGGACATCAGTCCTGTTTCAAGAGCAAAATAAGCAGAGATGAGTGAAGACAGAGGTCAGCACCTGGGGGAGGTGAGAGACCTCCAACTCCCAGCAGCAGCAGAGACTTATTGTTAGGCTCCACTCATTTTTAGTCTGAGTTGCTTGTTCTAACCCAGGCTGGGTTTGGGCTCTGGAGTTTTGAGCTCACACACGGCCACGCCTGCTGGATCTGCCAATGGTGTCAGAAGCCACCACCAAGCTGTTCCACCAAGGGCCTTTGCCTGGCAGAGCTGTTGGCCCGCAGCCCACCTGAGGGCAGTTTGCCTGTCTGGAAGGGTTGGAGGCAGAGCCGAGAGGGAGCTTCTGCTCAAAAATTCCAATAATAACCCTGGCTTGTGTGAATAGAACACCTCCCCTATGAGGAGAGGCTGAGAGAGTTGGGGTTTTTCAGCCTGGAGAAGAGAAGGCTGCAGGGAGAACTTAGAGCAGCTTCCAGTCCTGAAAGGGGCTCCAGGAAAGTTGGGGATGGGCTCTTGATCAGGGAGTGCAGGGAGAGGATGAGGAGGAATGTTTCTGAGCTGCAAGAGGGGAGACTGAGATGAGATCTTAGGGAGAAATGTTTTGCTGTGAGGGTGGGGAGGCCCTGGCCCAGGTTGCCCAGAGCAGTGGTGGCTGCCCCATCCCTGGAAGTGTTCCAGGCCAGGTTGGATGGGGCTTGGAGCCCCTGATCCAGCAGGAGGTGTCCCTACCCATGGCAGGGGAGTGGGACTGGATAGGCTTTAAGGACCCTTCCAACCCAAACCATTCCATGATTCTATGATTTCTACAGACCCCACTGGCTTGTTGTCTCAGCCACCCTCAGGTCTGGCATTAGCTACAGCGATGTGTCTAAGCAAAAGCAGAAGAAAATGACAAAGAGCACATTTACCTCAGAGGCAGGGACAACCACCACACAGTAAGTACCTGTGAGGCTGGACTCAACGCATAGGAGGGTTGGGAAGCTGAGGCACAGCACACAGGGCTGCGGCTGCCGCTCAACCCCCTGCAACACACTGCAGTGTCGACACTTGGGGCCAGCACCCCCAAGGGACTGAGCCCAAAGCCCTGCCTCTCCCACCGGCCTGAGGCTTCACGTGGGCAGCCTGTGGAGCTCTAAGGTCCAAGCAGCATTGCCTCCCCTCCCAGCACTGTAGGACAGAACTGCCAAGATCCTGGGCAAGTCAAAGTCATGACCCAAAGTTGAAGAAAATAAACATGAAGTCACAGACTGTCTCTGGGGAAAGGGGAGGCTGTGACCTGAGCTCAGCTTTTATCGTGAATTTCTATTGGAGCCTGGTGAATCAACGGAAAGTTCAATGTCAGCCTGTGACCCCATCAGACACCGTAGGACCCTGCACAGGGAATCATGGAATCATTGAGGTTGGGAAAGCTCTCTAAACTCATCCAGCCCAACCGTCAGCCCAACCCCAGCACGTCTGCTAAACCCTGTCCCCAAGTGCCATGGCCACATGTTTTTTAACCCCTCCAGGGATGGAGACGCCACTACTGCCCTGGGAAGCCTCTACAAGGGCTTCACCACTCTTTCAGTGAAGATGTTTTCACTGAGCTCTAATCTAAACTTCTCCTGGCACAACTTGAGGCCTTTTCCTCTCATCCTACCACTTGTTATTTGGGAGAAGTAACTTCAGCTCAGTAATGTCAGTAAACTTCAGTTGCTCCCTCTGAACACACAGAAACACCTCCCAGAAACCCAAATAACAGCCTCCCGCTTGCCACGCCACTCACGTGCCTTGTGCTGCTTCGTCCCAGCCCTGGCTCAGGCTCTGCTCATCCCAGTGCACTGGATCTGATGGATGTCACTCAGCTTCTTCTGATGAAGCTGAAGATTTCAACCCCATTGGAGGGGTGGACGGGGCAGGTGATGGGACTGGTGGCCCCACAACAGGACAGGGAGCCAAGCTGATCCCCTCTGGCAGTCTCAGCCCTGCCAGAGATCTCCCTGCTCCCCAAAGAGAGGCCAGGCAACCTCTTGTCCCCCTCTACTGCTCTGAGGAGGTGACACACCCCCGCCAAGGGCTGCCCACCAGCACACAGGTACGGGCACACACGTCTTATGACTGCCTGGAGCTGTGATAAGAGCCAGCCGTGTTTGCCTCCCTGAGCAGCCAGTCTCCGAGTCCACTGGGAGTTTCACTCTTCTGTGCTGCTTGAAGCTGCAGAAACATTCTGACCAAAACACAGCCTTATCAACTAAAGCTCTTTCATAGAATCATGGAATGGTTTGGGCCAGACAGGACCTCTAATCCTATCCCAGGGTGCAGCTCTGGGCACCGCAGGATGAAACGGATCTAAAGCTACTGGAGACCGTCCAGAGGAGGGCACAGAGCTGGGGAAGGGTTTAGACGGGAAGAGTGTGAGGAGCGGATGAAGTCCCTGGGTCTGTTCAGCCTGGAGAAGGCCAGGGTGAGGGGAGACCTCATCGCGCTCCACAGCTTCCTCACATGGGGAGGAGGAGCAGGCGCTGAGCTCTTCTCTCTGGTGACCAAGGACAGGAGCCGAGGGAATGGCAGGAAGCTGTGCCAGGGGAGGGTTAGGTTGGACATGAGGAAAAGGTTCTTCCCCAGAGGGTGGTGGAGCCCTGGAACAGCTCCCAGGGAAGCAGTCTCGGCACCAACGCTGACAATATTCCAGAAGTGTTTGGCCAAGGCCCTCAGCCCCACGGTGTGAATGTTGGGGTGTCCTGTGCAGGGACAGGAGTTAGATTCGATGATTCTTGTGGGCTCCATAGCTGGCAGGACCCCAGCCTCAGCCAAAACTGCAGAGCTCAGGGACAGAGGCCAGAGGATGAGGCCGGGGCTCCCACACAGCCTTAAGTCTCTGGGCTGCAGTGAGCCTGGGGTCGCAGTGAGCCTGGTGGGCAAGGACAGGGTCAGGTAGGTCCAGCCCGGGTCTCCCTGAGGGACACAGTGCCCAGAGGGGCTGCTGCAGCCATAGGGGCTGCTGTGCTCAAGGAGGCTGCTGTGCCCAGAGGGGCTGCTGTGCCCAGGGAGGCTGACGCACCCAGCGGGACGGCTGCACCCAGTGAGGCTGCTCTGCCCGCAGGGGCTGCTGCCCCCAGCATGGCTGCTGTGCCCGGAAGGTGCAGCGGCACTCGCCTACAAAGCCGTGCGGACTACAACCCCCAGAGTGCACCGCGAGTTCACGTGACACCCGCCCAATGGCTGACAGTGCGCGGCTTCGCGTCTCGGTGCGCGATTGGCTGCGGGCGGGCGGTTGGCGGGAAAGGCGCGGCGCACGTGGCGGGCGATGGCGGCACCCGGAGGGGCCACGGAGACCCCGACTTCGACCCCTTTCCCGGCTCTGTCCCGGGCCCGCGACCTGAGCGGCGACGGAGGGGTGCGCAAGGCGGAGCTGCGCCCCGGCAGCGGGCGGGCCGTCCCGCCGGGCGCCTCCGTGGCAGGTACGGCGGGGGCAGTGCCAGCACCGGGGCTGCCCGGGCCCCTCTCTGCCCCGGAGCCGCGAGTCTGTGCTGCTCCTGCAGGGTTGGGCATCAGCAGCTCCCCTAGGACCTGGTGGTGACCAACCCCCTGGAAACCTCCAACCCTTGGAAGTGTGGATGGGAGCTCACAGCCCAGAAACCACCCGTGTCCTGGGCCGGATCCAGAGCAGTGGGACCAGCAGGACGAAGGCAGGGATTCTGCCCCTCTGCTCTGGTGAGACCCCCACCTGGAGCCCTGTGTCCAGCTCTGGAGTCCTCAGCACAGGAAGGACATGGAGCTGTTGGAGCAAGTCCAGAGGAGGCCACGGAGATGATCCAAGGGCTGGAGCACCTCCTGTACAAGGACGGGCTGAGAGAGTTGGGGTTGTTCAGTCTGGAGAAGAGAAGGCTGTGGGGAGACCTTAGAGCAGCTTCCGGTATGGAAATGGACTCCAGGAAAGCTGGGGAGGGGCTCTTGATCAGGAAGTGCAGGGAAAGGATGAGGGGAATGGTTTTGAGCTGCAAGAGGGAAGATTGAGGTGAAACCTTGAGGAGAACTGTTTTGCTGCGAAGATGGGGAGGCCCTGGCCCAGGTTGCCCAGAGCAGTGGTGGCTGCCCCATCCCTGGAGGTGTTCCAGGCCAGGTTGGATGGGGCTTGGAGCCCCTGATCCAGTGGGAGGTGTCCCTGCCCGTGGCAGGGGGTGAACTGGATGACCTGTAAAGGTCTCTTCCAGCCCAAACCATTCTGTGATTCTATTGTATGATTCTAAGTCAGGCTCTGGTGCTTGTTTGTGCCACACCTCGGTGCAAGGCTCTTCCTTTGGGTCTGTATCCTTTGCTCTATATCTGGTCTGTTTTTGTGATGGGGAAACAGCGAGGACAGAGTCTGTTGTGAAATATACCTGGGCCTCTGATGTGCGACATGGGATTGTGCAGCTGCGTTCTTCAGGCTTCAGTGTGAGAGCAGAACAGGAACTTAAACAGTGGTCATACTCTTTAGTAGTCTTTCTGTTTCAGAGAGTGCTCTCGCTTATCAATGTAGTAGCGCTTGGCATATTGTGTTTGACTTCTTGTGGCTGATAGATTAAGTGGAAGGGCATCTTGACCTTGAGAAAAGCTGGATTTCTAGCTGTGCTCATGTTGCAGAGAAGAAGTTTGAAGCTGAATGTGGTTCCTGAAGTGCAGGGGTCTGGTGTTGGGTCAAGGGGAGCCTGTTACAGTAGATTTTTGAACTGAGCAAGGATGGAAGTTACCCATGCAGCACTGAGGGGAGCGGAAATGCTGAGAGGTGCATTTTCCCCTTTGTTTCTCTTCCCAGGCCTCTAGCTTTGATTAGGAAAGGGTTGGATGGGGCTTGGAGCAGCCTGATCCAGTGGGAGGTGTCTCTGCCCATGGCAGAGGGTTTGAACTGGTTGGGCTTTAAGGTCCCTTCTGACCCAAACCATTCCCTATTCTATAATTGGGGCATTTTGATTTCTCCAGCTGATGTTTCCAGTTCTTAAAAAACCCACAAAATCACATCCCGATTAGATGGGGATTGAGGCTGTGAGCAGCTGGGTTGTTTGGTGATGGTGTAAAAGCACAGCCAGCACCACTTGGCTGCTGTGCGTGCCCAGGTGTTTGATGTAAAACACAAGGTCGTTTGTGCTGCCTCTGATGTTCTGCAGCAGAAGGAAGGAAAAAAAAGTGGGATAAAAGGGTGGTGTTGCAAAATCAGCTGCCAGGTTGAAATGAAATCAAACTCTTGCTTTTGTCTTCTCCCTGTTCCTCACTTTGGGCTGCACAGTGAAGTACTCCGGGTACTTTGAACACAAGGAGGAGCCCTTCTGCACAAACTGCCACAGGAGGTTTCCTGGGCTGATGAAACTTGGGAAAGGTAGGTTTGAGCCTGGGCTCAGGGCTGTGAAGACCAGCTCATTAAGACCTGTCAGTTTACATACTGTTTAGAATCTTTGGATTATTTGAAGGCTTTAAAACTTACTAATGGAGTCCAAAAGCCTTCTGCTTTGCAGAGACGATGGAACTGGAGCTGATCATCCTCTGCCCCTTTCACTGGCAGTGGGAAGTGGCTGATAAGCTCTTTGTGACCACAGCTCTTTGTGGCTGTGGCACCCATGTCCTTCATGGCTGCGGCATCCATGCTCTTCATGCCTGTGTTTGCTACCTGCCTTGAAGCAGCTTCTTCTCTTGGTGCTTTTAAATCACCTGAGAGCAGAAGTCAGCGTTTCCTGCATGCTTGGTCCCGCAGCAGAATGCCCTGATAATCTGTAACGGGGACAGCTGACCACTGTAGTCACCAAGATATGAGCTACCCAGGGTTTTTCCCTAGGGCTTTAGGAGAAATTGTTGTCTGGACCCTAAGGGGCTTTTCCAGGTTTGCAATTGTCCTGACCTTCTGTTTCTTGTCGCGACAGACATCACGCTGCAGGGGCTGGAAATTGGCTTGCTGACGATGAAGAAGGGGGAGGTGGCAAAGTTTGTCTTTGCACCCGACTATGCCTATGGGCAGCGGGGCTGTCCTCCTCTCATCCCCCCCAGCGCCACAGTCATGTTTGAAGTGGAGCTGCTCGACTTCCTCGACACTGCTGAATCGGACATGTTCTTTGAGTTGACTGCTGTGAGTTGCCTTAATAAGGGTTTGAGACCTAAGTCTGGAGCCTGAACGTTTGCTATCTTTCCTTCCCGTTGCTGTGGCTCCTGTGTTCTGTGTGTTTAGCTCACTGCAGGCACAGTTATGCAGCCCCTGCGCCCTGGTGCTGCTCGAGCACCAGCAGTTGCCCTCTGAGACTGCCCCTGTGCACGCAGGGAGAAGCTGGGGGCTGCCTTTGTTTGCTCCCTTGGACTGGAGTCAGTGGAATGGTTTCCATTTGTTTTCAGCTTTCCAGAAACCTCATACTTTCACTAGAGGGCACTAGCTTCCCGGAGTTTCTCTGGAGGAGCAGGGACGAGTTGTAAAACTGTTCAGTCTGCAGACTCCCAGTGCCCCCAGTCCCCCATGCCCCTGTTCCTCCGCTCTCCCGTGTGCTTGCTCTGCTCCCTGGGTCAATGCTGGTGGTATTGTTAATTCCTCCTTTCCATGTAAAAGGCTCTGGGCTGGGGGTCAGCAGCCGGTGGGGCAGGGCCTCATTCCCCTCTGCTGCTGCGCTGGCTGTTGTTTCCCACACAGCCCTTGCTGCAAGAGGGCTAGCTGCCCTTTTTGCCGTTTGCCTGCTCTTCCTGGCTAGCTGACCTCTCTCTGTGAGCTCGTTTAAGCTTGTAAACCCAGGAGAAAACCTGTGCCTCGATTTTTATCTTTTTTTGTTGGACTGGGTTTGTTTGTTTTGCTGCTTGATGTCTCATGTGGGTGTTGGGCTGGTCATGCAGCTGCTGTGGGTGATGCTGAGCGGTTGGAGTGACAGAGCCTTCCAAACCACTTCACCTTTAGTGCCAACAGTAGCATTGGCATTAACTGCTCTGTGCTAAGCAGGTGAGAGAGTCTGGCAGGATTTAAGAACAAATTCCTGCTTTTTTCTCCCTCTCCCAGAGCCCCTTTGGTCCCGATGAGGCAGCCTTCAGGAGTTACCAATACAAGAACAGTGACGTGTTTCATCCTGGCAAAGGGAAATGCTGTGCAGTGGTGGCCCAGTTGGACACTGCTGGGGCCTTGGCAGCGGCGTTCCTCCTGCTCTGTGAGCAGAAGGGGCTGTGCGGGGTTGTCCTGTCTGAGCTCTCCACTTGTTTTTGGTTATTTGAGCTGAAATTCAGGTATTTCTTTACACAGGAGCAGCAGGATGCATATCCGCTACAAAAGGTCCTGAAAGTGGCAGACACAGAGAGAAAGTTTGGCAACTACCTCTACCGTAAGCGGCTGTTCCAGGTTGCCAAGGACAGATACAAAAGGGTAGGACACCAGAAAAAATGTGTTTCCATTGTGAAAAGATGTGAAAGCAGTGATTATTAAGCACAAGCTCACCAGGACAAGTGTAATATAGAGATCAAATAACTTCATTACATTCTCCAGGCATAACTTGTTATTTAAGAACAGATCTTAAACACCTGCTTTTGTGTGAGCAGCAGCGGTAAATGAAAGAGGGGAAGGGCTGGGGGCCTTCCAGTACTGAAAGGGGCTCCAGGAAAGCTGGGGAGGGGCTCTTGATCAGGGAGGGCAGGGATGGGTTGAGTAGAAACAGTTTTCAGCTGCAGAAGGGGAGATTGAGATGAGATTTTAGGGAGAAATATTTTGCTGTGAGGGTGGGGAGGCCCTGGCCTCTGGTTGACCAGAGCAGTGGTGGCTGCTCCATCCCTGGAGATGTTCAAGGCCAGGTTGGATGGGGCTCGGAGCCCCTGACCCAGTGGGAGGTGTCCCTGCCCATGGCAGGGGGTGGAACTGGATGGGCTTTGAGGTCCCTTCCAGCCCAAACCCTTCCATGATTCCGTGATGATTCTGTGAAATACTCAGAACCCTTTTCCTTCAGGCTCACACCCTGTAGGCTCCAGCTGAGACAGAAGGGTACAGCTTGGAGGCTGTATGAGCCCTGAGTAATTTTTGTGGCTGCCTGCAGAACAGGAGCCTTCAGGTCACCTTCTGCTGGGAGATGTTCTACCACAGCATGGCCTTGTAGCAGCATGCATGTTAGTGCTTTGAGAAGTGCTCTGGGATCTCCACAGAGAACACAGAGAGAGGCTGAGAGAGTTGGGGTTGTTCAGCCTGGAGAAGATAAGACTCTGAGGACACCTTTTTTGCAGCATTGTAGTACTGAAAGGGGGCTGATAAGAAAGATGGTGAAAAACTTTTTAGCAGGCCTTGTAATAACAGAATCGTAGAATAGTTTGGGCTGGAAGGGACCTTAGCATCTAGTTCCAACCCTTCTGCAATAGGCAAGGAGTAATGGATTTAAACCAAAAGAGGAGAAGTTTAGACTGGACCTCGGGAAGAAATGCTTTCCTGTGAGGGTGGTTAAACACTGGCCCAGGTTGCCTGGGGATGTGTTGGAGGCCCCATCCCTAGAGGCGTTCGAAGTCAGGTTGGATGAGGCTTTGAGCACCCTGATCTGTTTGAAGATGTCCGTGGCAGGGGGTCGGACTGGATGACCTTCATGGTGCCTTCCAACCCAAAGCATCCTGTGATTCTATATCACTGGCATCCTAGGAACTTTACTTCCAGCCTTCCAGCTGGGAATTGCCCAGTGCTTGAGGCTGCTAGGGACCTTGGGAGGTTGTCTGCTCCCAGCCCCTGCGGAAGGAAGGTCAGCCACAGCGGGATTCCCAGAGCTGAGTTCCATCAGGTTCTGAACATGTCTGAGGGTGGAGACTGCACAACCTCTCTGATCGGGGAAATGCACAGTTATTCCCAAGCTGGAATGCATCTACCATTGTTTCAAAAGCAGTGAGGTTCTGGAAGGTTTTTCTTCCCTCCATTTTGGGTTGCTTTGGTTGGTATTTCCTTGTAAAGGAAATAAACTAAAATAATTTAAATTGCCTTTTTCCATGTAGGATTTTACTTTTGTCTTTGACTTTAAAATCTGGGTGTAGTGTCTTTATTCTCCTGCTTTCATCCCTTGGTCAGTTCCTAAACTGGTAACCTTATGGCTGAGCTGGCCAGCTGTGCTCATAATGCCTAGCAGTGTCTGTAGAGTTTTGGGTGGTGGTGTGTTCCTGGCTTGGATCAGCAATGGAGTGGCCAGCAGGAGCAGAGCACGGATTGTCCCTCTGCACTCACTGCTGCTGAAGCCACACCTCGAGTCTTGGATTCAGTTTTGGGTCTCTCAGTCCAAGAAGGACATTGAGGGGCTGGAGCGCGTCCAGAGAAGGGAACGGAGCTGGGGAAGGGGCTGGAGAGGAGGGGCTCTGGGAGCGGCTGAGGGCCCTGGGGCTGTTTAGTTTGGAGAAGAGGAGGCTGAGAGGAAACTTCATTGCTCTCTGCAGCTTCTGGAAAGGAAGTTGTGGTGAGGTGGGCGCTGGGCTCGTCTCTCAGGTAGCAAGAGATAGGATGAGAGGAAATGGCCTCAAGTTGTGCTGGAGGAGGTTTTTTCAATTGGATGTTAGGAAAAATTTCTTCACTGCCAGAGTGGTGAAACCCTGACGGAGGCTGCCCATGGAGTGGTGGAGTCTCCATCTCTGACAGAATTCAGAAAAACCCGTAGGTGTGGCACTTTGGGACAGGGTTTAGTAGGCACGGTGGGGCTGGACTGACAGTCGAACTGGATGAGTTTAGAGGTCTTCTCCAACCTTAACATTTTTATAATTTCATGTTTAACTGACCAAGGAAAACAGAATCATGGGTGTAGCTGGCATCTGAGGTGCATTTCTCACTTTCCATGACCCTTTTGTTCTCTAATTCTTTTTTCCTGTCTATTCAGGCATTTTCCATCCTTGGTCGCACCCCTTCCAGTGAGGTGGAGCAACGTCAGATTGATGCTTCCAAGTTGCTGGTGCTCCTGAATCTCTCGCTGACTTACTTGAAACTGGAACGTCCTGCCCAAGCTTTGGCATATGGCGAGAAGGCCTTGGACATCAACCAGAGCAATGCGAAAGCACTGTTCAGGTGTGGCCAGGTGGGCAAAAATAAATTCCTCTGGTAGCCACATCAAGAAATACTGTGGTCTGACTGTGTGTGGAGAGAGCCTGGAATGAACCAAGGAGAAACACTTGGTTCTGGGCCAAGCTTGCAGTGGTCGAGGTGGTTTGTCTGCATCTGACCTTTTGGGAATCTGCCTCTCTGTCAGTCTGTCTGTCACACAGATCTTTCCTTGGGGGAAAATATTTGTGGCTGCACATGTTTCAGTCTTGAGGAACAACAGTGAGTCTGTATTTATCGTGTCATACCTTTGTCTCCTTTCACTGGCAGGCGTGTCTCTGCCTGATGGAATACGAAAGAGCCCGGGATTTCCTGGTCAGAGCTCAGTACATTCTGCCATTTAACTGCGATATTAACAATGAGCTGAAAAAGCTGGCAAGGTGAGAGAACTCCTCTCCATCCCTGTGGGAGAGAGGGTGCTTAGACTGCCTGGAACACCCGCTCCAAAATATTTAACGTGTTTAAAAAAAGAAAACAAAACACCAAACTTTGGAGTCAGTAAGTGGCTTTGGAAAATGCAGGTGGCTTCTCTTAGTGTGTAGACAGCTGATGGATGTGTTTTGCAGCCACAGAGGTTACGGGTGGTGGGTGAGAAACTGAGAGTATCTGCTCTTTCTGGACAGTTTCTCTGAGGGCTTTGTGTGTTACACTGTGAGTGGGAGAGTCAGGATGATGGCAGGGAGGCAGGGGCTGCTGAATGGCCTCAAAACTGATGAAATGCAGCAGCCTAGAGCTCAAGCTGATACCGTTCTGTGTTAATAATCACAGAATCATAGAACTGTGTGGTTGGAAAAGACCTTTGAGATCATAGTATCCAACTGTCCCTGTCCACTACTAAACCAGATCCCTGAGCACCTTGTCTGCCTGTCTTTTAAACACCTCCAGGGAGGGAGACTCCACCACCTCCTTGGGCAGCTTCTGCCAGTGCCTGAGAACCCTTTCCATGAAGCAATCATTACTAATACACAGTCTAACCCTCCCCTGGTGCAGCTTGAGGCCATTCCTTCTTGTCCTATCCCTTCTTACTTAGGGGAAGAGACCAGCACCCACCTCATCACAGCCTCCTTTCAGGCAATTGAAGACAATGATGAGGTCTCCCCTCAGCCTCCTTCTTTTCAGGCTAAATGACCCTAGCTCCCCCAGCCGTTCCTCATAAGACTTGTAAGTATTATTATTACAAGTATGATTACTTGTAATAATATTAAGTATGATTAATATTAATTAAGTATGATTTTTATTCCCTTTAAGATGCAATGGTTAATTACAGCAGCTCTTGTGTGCTGCAAGTTGTTTCAGTGGACAATGCTACAATACTGATGTTTGTTAAAACTGAATTTCTTGCTGTCTTGGAGGTAAAAATGAGCAGTCCTGAAGGCAAAGTTTTCCTTTGCCCGCAGGCTGAGTCCAGCACAATCCTGCCAGCTTTAGTCATGCCCCAGCCCCACCAAAACATGACTAACTCTGCCCTCATTCCGGTTCCCAAAAGTGTTTGCACTCCTGGTGCTCTCCACAGAGGTGGGAGGCGCAGTCCCCTTCAGAGATCACAGAGCAGCTCTGGAATATGAGCCCTCTTTTGTTTGTTGCTGCTAAGCATTTGCTGAAAGGTTTGTAGGCAGCAGTTACATCTCTAAGAGGAGCTTGTGCAGCTGGGAAAGCCAATGCTGTGCGCTGAGTGCCCTTCCCAGTTAAGGTTTGGATAGAGGCTTCCTTGAACATCCATGTCTTACAATTCCATGTTGTCTTTAATGGCTGGTGATGACACCAAGCTTCTTTTTCTTCTGAAGTACGAAGAACCTGAAGGCAGTAAGAGCTGAAATCAACCACTTCTGATCCACCTCTGTTCATCCTGATCCACCTCTGGGTGTGCAGCTACTGAACTGTGAGAGGAGCGCATGCAGTGGTAACGCAGAGACCCGTGGCACAGGGCTAGGAGTCCCGATTCGAGGAGCCTCCTGTGTTCCCTTAGACCTGTTTGAAATACATTGGCAGGTAAAGGGAAATCCTGCTAATAATGTTGAGGTTGTGCTGCCAGGAAGCAGCGAGGCGTTCTGCCTGTGGGGAAGCAGCTTGTCAGCTCTGACTTTGGAGGCAGCAGCACGTACAGCTAACGTGTGTCAGCACATTAAACCACTGCTGTCTCGGAGTTTCTGCTTTGGTGACAGTTAAAATTTGTGTATTTTTGCTTTAACTATGACAAAGAGTGCATTTAGTATAAAAGAGATGAAGACAATATTATCGGATGTTGTTAATTGTGCCCCACCTCCGTCTAGATGTGATGTTGCCAAACTGTCTTGCTTGAGAACACTTGTTATGTGATCTGGCAAATACTTTAGAAATGGAATATGAATGAAAATCTGCCTCTTAGAGGCTCATTAAGCCTCTACGACCCCCTGCACTACAAGAAGGACCTCGAGGAGCTGGAGCGTGTCCAGAGAAGGGCAATGGAACTGGGGAAGGGCCTGGAGAACAAATCTTATGAGGAGCGGCTGAGGGGCCTGGCGTCATTTAGCCTGGAGAAGAGGAGGCTGAGGGAAGACCTCATCACTGTCTACAATTGCCTGAAAGGAAGTTGTGGTGAGGTGGGTGTTCGTCTCTTCTCCCAAGTGATAGGTGATAAGACAAGAGGAAATGGCCTCGAGCTGCACCAGGGCAGGTTCAGATTGGACATTAGGAACAATTTATTCACCAGAAGAAGAGTGAATGATTTATTCGCCAGGGCACTGGCAGAGGCTGCCCAGGGCAGTGGGGGAATCTCCATCCCTGGAGGCGTCTAAAGGACGGGTAGATGAAGTGTTCAGGGATGGTTTAGTGGTGGACAGGTATTGTTAGAGTCGATGATCTTAAAGGTCTTTTCCAACCAAGTTATTCTATGATTCTTTTCCTTAATGACTCCGTTTCTGCTTTGCAAAAAGGAATTTTGTGTGTTAATCAGTGGCTATGTTTGCTGTCTAAAACAGAACTTTAGAAAGCATCTGTTCTAATAGCTGAAACAAGTTCTGGCAGCATTCACCTTACTGGAGAAACCCAGGCAGAGCCCAAAGTGAGGGGGTTGTAGAATGCATGTCTGGTACCAGCTGTAGCGATCTCGTTGGTGCGAGTTCTGCTGGATCTGGCAGTTCCGTTGGAAGGCTTGGGTTGCATCAAACCCCGAACAAAATGGTGCTGTTCCAATATGTGGCATGAATCTGCGCCCCCAAATGAGTGGCTCTTGGATTTCCTGCTGCAGTAGGTGTGTGCGCATGCCATCCACAGTCTGGGTGGGCGTTGCTGCTCTGCTCAGCGTGGAGAGCTGGGACAGCAACATCAAGAGACTTGCTGTGCTGGGGTTTCACTGAAACGAACACTAGGACATTCTGGCCACAGGGGTCCTGATGGCAGGGGCTGAGGGACCATCAGCCAATGCCACACTTGTGCGCTTTCAGGTATGTTTCAACGAACCCCTTTCATTTTGCCCTCGCGTGGTAGCAGGTGCAGGAAACCTGCCCTGTGGCAGCTGTTGATCCCTGGAATGGTGTCAAACAGAGTCATCCTCTGGCTTGGGGATTCCTCACCTGTGAGACCTCATTGCTGGTGAGGTGATTGCTCAGGGTGCAGAGGGCATTGTGATTGGAGAAGGAAGGATTAAAATGGAACAGTCTGGGAAGCTTTTGCCACATTAATGTGATGCTGGCAGGGAAGTGAGGGTGGAGGAGGAAGCATCTGCCCTGTCATCCACTTAGTCCACACAAAAATCTATGCTGTCTTCTACCCATCCTCTGCCCTGATTCAGACCATCGTAGGTATCCGGAGTAGGGCACTTGGATGTTGTCTCCTGCTGGGTGCTGAAGGTGCTCAGGCAAGAAGTCGCACAAATGAGATGTGAAACTGGACCACAGGATATAGGTGGGGATTCCTCTGCATAATCACTTACTGACAAAACTGGTGTAGAAAGCATCTGGCTACCAAAAGTCAAATGATCTACATAGTTAACCGTCACCAGGGAAGCAGAGACCCAAGGTCTGGGTGTGGGGCAGTGTTTCCAGCCTTCCTCCCCTGACATGGCAGTAAGAAGGGCTTGGAGCTGCATGTGTGCTACCAGCTCACTCCTACGTTGGGCTCATTTATTTACATAGAAAAATAATGTCTATTTTCTGGTGGTGGCACTGCCAGTTGGGTGAGCAGCCCGTGACATGTATTGAGAAGGGCGAAGGGGCTGGAGAACTAGTGTTCTGAGGATGGCTGAGGGCCCTGGGGAAGAGGAGGCTGAAGGGGCACTTCGTTCCTCTCTGCAGCTCATGGAAGTTGTGGTGAGGTGGGTGCTGGTCCCTTCTCCCAAGTAGCAAGGGACAGGGCAAGAGGAAATGGCCTCATGTTGCACCACGGGAGGTTTAGGTTGGATATCAGGAAACATTTCTTTACTGCCAGAGTGGTGAATCCCTAGCAGAGGCTGCTCAGGGCTGTGGTAGAGTCTCCATCCCTGGAGGGGTTAAAAATACAGGTGGACGAGGTGCTCAGGGATGGTTCAGTAGTGGACAGGTATGGTTGATGATCTCAAAGCTCTTTTCCAACCAAATGATTCTAGGATCCTGTGCTGTGCTCTACATTGCAGCTGCTACAAGGACTACATGGAGAAGGAGAAAGAAATGTGTTGCCGGATGTTTGCCTCTCTCAACTCTTCTTCTGGCTAATCAGAAATAAAGGTAATCAAGTGGTGAAAAAAATCTGAGAGCTCCCAAAACCTCTGTCAACTTGGGTTGAACATGTTGATCTGTGTGGGAGGATTTTAGAGGTAGGATGGTGAGGTGGGGAATCTAGCCGGCAAAGCAGGCTGGCGTGGGACAGGAACCCGAAACCAGCAGTGCTTGGGTAAGTTGGGTTTTGGTGCTTCCTGCGCTGCTAATCCCAGCTATTCCTTGTCAAAGCCAGGGGCAGAAATAGCTGTGTAGTCTTGTTTCGCTGCCAATTAAAAGAAACAGAAAAAGTAGTTCTTGTCAAGCTCAAGAGCTGGATTTCCTCCTCCCTCCAGTGCTCCTGTCTGGAGCTGTTGGAATGCCTCGCATTGGAAAAATCTAAATATTTTATTTCTGGGGTTTTTTTTTGAAATGTTAAAAAAAAAAACCACCAAACCCTGTTTGTATAGAAAATTTCAAATAGCTGGTTTGGACTCTTTAAAGCCTTAAATCTTGCAGCAAAATTGACAGGCTTCGGAGTGCACAAAGGCTCTTTGATCATCTTTTTTTGTCAAAACCATCGAGGGGTACAAGGGGGAGCGGAAATCCTCACCGGTCTCTTGCCTCGGGGTAAACCCTGGGGAAAGAGTTGTGGGAAATGACAGCAGCTTTGTGTCAGAAAGCATCCCCAGCTCCGGGCTGTCAGGACTTGCTGCCATTCTCTCCCCTGCAGTACAGGCACTGCCTCTTCTGCTGTAAGGAAATGAGTATTGGCAGCCTTGCCGTAGGGAGCAGCGCGAGTGTGGGGTGCGGGGCTGGCGTTTTAAGGCTGCCGCTTTTGTCTGTGCTTGTGAAGAAGCTGAGGTAGGATTTGAGGAAGAGCTTTGATTGAACGCCTGCTTCCTAACGCAACGCAACCCTCTCCTCGCTGGACATGCCTCCGTGCTGGAGTTTTAATGCCTTCTGCTGGGGCAGAAGCTGGGCTTCTTGCTCAGCTGCTTTGGAGCACAAATTTCTCTGCCCTGGGCTCAAGATGAGATGGGTCCCATCTGTTAGCAGGTACCAAACCCCTGGTGAGGAGCTGTGAAAGGGGATTCAAGACTGAGGAGTGGTCTTGCCAGCACACGAGGAAGCCCAGGGCTCTGGGCTTGGCAGGGAGGCTTGGATTCTCCCCTTGCTGAATTCCAGACACCTGCGGTTTGGAAGCCTGTAGAACTTGAGTCCTCTGTCTGATGGTAGCACGTCGTGTTACCTGGCAAACTTCTTGTGTCTCGGCTGTCCCTGCTTTGTGGTGGAAGCTCTGAATGTGGTGATCTGGGTCACCAGGCTAATCCTCCATTGGCGAGGTTGCATGGCCTTTTGATTCCTTAAAAGCGGCTTGAGAAGATGCTGATTTCAATGTAGTTGGTGTAACAGGTGTGTAGCAATTGTTGTGAGGACAATAGCGTCCTCAGTTCATGGAGACTGAGAAGTGTGAAGGAAAAGGGAAAAAGAGAAACCTCTGCTGGAGGCAAGCTGAAAGGTGGAGCTGAGCTCTTCATCAGCCAGAGTCCTTTTCCCTCTGAATCCTACCGATGCACGTGTTCGTCGCTTTCCTAGAATTCTCTAATGGACATAAAGATTTCTAACCTTTTTGAAGATGATTTTAGTTACTGTATTAAAAATAAACTAGGTCTTCCAGGCAGACACGAGTCACTGAGACCAACAAGGATCTTGCTCATTCATTGCAAGAGAATCCCTTGCTGGAGGGGGTTCTTGCAGGTCTTGTGCTGGCTGAAGGGTGCTTTGCTGCTGCCTCTTGTTTAAAAAACTTCATTCTGTATGCAGAGAGGAGCAAAGCAGTTCCAACTGGAGCTCCTGCTCTTATCAAAGGCACTGCTAATTAGTCAGGCAGAACATTCTTTGGGGTTGTCCTGGCAGCTCTTTTACCAGTTCACTGCGGGGCACAGACTGTACTGGGTCAGTCTGGCAGGCCAGCTCCCTCTGTTCTGCCCCAGGCCTTGGAGATGCTACCTGTAGCTCCTGTTTAATGATCCAGGGGGATCACAATGGAAAACTTTCCAATGTACCCACTGGCAGGTGCTTGTTGAGCACTGCTCTGCCCTTCTGGCTGAATGGCTTGAGGCTGTGGTTTGTGGTGTTTTTCTCCCTGCTGAAACACTGTCCCATTCACCCCCCTGCCTCGAAGCTCCTCCTCATGATGTTGCTATGCCTTAGAGTCCTGCAGTGGCAGCTCTGGTACAGGGACAGATGCTTCAGTTTTTTCCGCTGAATAATCTGAGGCTGTGCTGCATGCTTTACCCAGTAATGCTCAAACACAGACACACATGAATGTCCTCATTCTGCTGCGTTTTCTACTGTGTCCTGGGCTGCATCCAAAGCAGTGGGACCAGCAGACGAGGGTCCATTCTGCCCCTCTGCTCCACTCTGGTGAGACCCCTCCTGGAGCCCTGTGTCCAGTTCTGGAGTCCTCGGCACAGGAAGGACATGGAGCTGTTGGAGCAAGTCCAGAGGAGGCCATGGAGATGATCCAGGGCCTGGAGTACATCCCGTATGAGGACAGGCTGGGAGAGTTGGGGTTGTTCAGCCTGGAGAAGAAAAGGCTGCAGGGAGACCTTAGAGCAACTTTCCAGCACTTGAAAGGGGCTCCGGGAAAGCTGGGGAGGGCCTCTGGATCAGGGAGTGCAGGGATAGGATGAGAGGAATGGTTTTGAGCTGCAACAGGGAAGATTGAGATGAGATCTTAGGCAGAAATGTTTTGCTGTGAGGGTGGGGAGGCCCTGGCCCAGGTTGCCCAGAGCAGTGGTGGCTGCCCCATCCCTGGAGGTGTTCCAGGCCAGGTTGGATGGGGCTTGGAACAACCTGATCCAGCAGGAGGTGTCCTTGCCTGTGGCAGGGGATGAGGGGGTGTGGGCTTAAAGGTTCCTTCCAACCCAAACCGTTCTGTGATTCCAGTGCAGATACAACGTGCTGCTGTTACAAAGCAGCAGAGTGTGAAAAAGTTGCTGGCCTCTTTTCGTTCCCATGATAAAACTTGGTTTATTGTGCACACAGGGTTTAAACAGAATGGTCCTTGCAGAAAGTGTGGCTTCCTTTATGAAGAAAGCTTTAGTTTCAGAGCATTCAGGGTTGCTGGCCATCTCTTGCAAGGGCATGGAGCCACAGGGTTGTTTTCACCTTCCTCCGTTGTTTCAGTTGTGGTAAGCTTTATGAAGTGTAAGTAAAATGTTTTGTTACCTTGATGGGTATAAAGGCAAACTGCAGGAGCAGGGCAGGGATTGTCCCCCTATATTAGCACTGGTGAGGCTGCACCTCGAATCCTGGGTTCAGTTTTTGGCCTCTCCCTCCAAGAAGGACACTGAGGGGCTGGAGCATGTCTGTAGAAGTGAACGGAGCTGGGGAAGGTGTGGAGCCCAGGGGTTCTGAGAGCTGCTGAGGGCCCTGGGGCTGTTTAGTTTGGAGAAGAGGAGGCTGAGGGGAAACCTCATGGCTCTCTGCAGCTCCCAGAAAGCTGGGACTCCCAGGGCAGTGTGGAGTCTCCATCCCTGGAGGGGTTTAAAAAACTTTCTGGAAGTGTTTGAAATGCTCTGACTGGGCATTGCAGTAGCTGTGATGATATAGGGACAGCTGAGGTTAAAAATAGGTGCTAAGTGCCCTCAGAAGTGTTTACTGTGGTTTTGGAAAATGCTCCTCTGCCTGCAAGCTGCCAATTTTTATGGTGCCCTTTCCTTCAGCAGTGATCAGAGCAGCTGGCAGGGCACTGGGGCTGCATCGCTCCCGGAACAACACCAGAGCAGTGATCGCTGGGTCTGATGTGGTGGCAGCAGTGCTTTGCAGAGGGACAATGGTAGAATGAATCACAGAATGGTTTAGGTTGGAGGGGAACTTTAAGCCCATCCAGTTCCAACCTCCCTTGGGCAGAGACACCACTGGATCTCAGGCGCTCCAAGCCCCATCCAACCTGTCCTGGAACACCTCCAGGGATGGGGCAGCCACCACTGCTCTGGGCAACCTGGGCTAGGACCACCCTCACAGCAAAAATTTTCTCCCTAAGATCTCATCTCAGTCTCTCCTCCTGCAGCTGAAAACCGTTTCCCCTCATCCCATCCCTGCACTCCCTGATCAAGAGCCCCTCCCCAGCTTTCCTGGAGCCTCTTTCAGCAGTGGAAGCTGCTCTAAGGTCTTCCCACAGCCTTCTTTCCTCCAGGCTGAACAACCCCAACTCTCTCAGCCTGGCCTCATACAGGAGGTGCTCCAGCCCTTGGATCATCTCGGTGGCCTCCTCTGGATCTATTCCAACAGATCTATGTCCTTCTTATGTATGTTCAGTGTTTGTGGTCATCAGTACCAAAAGGCAGGAGATGCCAGCGAGGGCTGCGGGGTGGGGGATGTGGCTTTCAGAAAGGCTTTTTGCTTTCAGTGCTGGGAGCTTCTTGGTGTTGATGTGATTCAGTTTGCACGACTGCAATGCTGCGTCCAGTGAGGGCAGACATGATTGTGCCTCTCCATCTGCCCACACGGCTTTATCAAGGACCCACTGATTTGACAGAATGCTGAGCATTATTGACGTGAACCTTATCTGAGCTCTTGAAGGGTTGGGAGCTGCTCTAAGGATCGGTTTTGGCCCAGACTTACTGGATGAAGTCCTCTCTGAGCCAGCAGTATGTGTTGAAGAGTTCATCTCTTCTTTCGCCTTCCCGTAATTATCCCTCTTGTGAGACCTTTTGCTCTCTGAACAAGTTTTGTTTCTTTGTCCTAGTGCTGGATTAAGGGCCTTTTTTTTAGAGATGCTTGGGAACGAGCTCCGCTTTCTGGTTTTCCTTTTTGCTTTGGGTATCCTTGTGCTGTCACAGATCTCAGCAGACTTAGATCCTTCTGCTGTCACCTCAGGTTCAGGATGTTAGTGCGTATCATCAGCATTCAGACTCTTTGGGGTCGAGATTTGTTAAAGGTCTCTGGAGATTTCATCCAGCCACCCAACTGTCTGTTTAGACAGGCAGTGCTTGGAGCTCCCTGTGGATCCTTTGTGGAGCTGAGAATTGCCATAAAGTCACTTGCAAAGGGAAAAACGCTAGCTTGAGAGAAAAGTCTGCAAGCACAGACCTTCAGGTGGTGGTGGAAGTTGAGGTGACTTGGCTATCTAAACGAGGAGCAGCCTTGCACCTCTCAGTGAAGGTGGACCTGGGGTGCCCCCGTGGTGGGACACGTGGAGCCTGCTCAAGCCTGCAGACAAGCGGGGAGCCTCGAGGATCTGTATGCTTGTCTGCTGCTGCTCTCGGCTTCACAGCCATCTTGGCTATAAAAGTGAGTCTACTTGAAGCACTAACAGCTGGACATCCCCAAACCACGCGTTAGAGAGAAATGAGGATGTGGCCGACTGCAGAATTGCTGTAAGAGATAGCGGATAAGTGGAACCCTAATTGAGTAACTTTCTGAAGGCCTGGCTCGTGCTTGGAGACAGCCTGCCTGGGATGGCGACACGGCGTGTTCCCTCCAGTAATTGTTCAGATAAAGCCACGATAGCCTGGTGTTGTAAATAGCTGTTACTGTTCCTCGTCTCGGGGTGGATTGCCCAGCACGTCTTATTATCGGCTGGCTGATAGTGCCCTGGCTGTGGCTGGGCTTTCTTCTAGCCGTGCAGGAGAGCTGCAGCCTGTCGGTAACCTCGCGTGGTGCCTTTCAAAGGAGCTCGCTCACCTCCTGGGAGCAGTGGTTTTTCTCCAGGCTGTCATTCTGGAGTGGCAGTTCCTTTTGGACATATCAGGGCTTGAGTGAAGAACACTTCTCAGGCAATTGCTGTTCAAGAAGGTTTTAGCTCCTTTGCTGATCTGTGCTCCAGCTGCGAGTGTTTAACATCTGCTTTCCCAGCGTGCCCAAGCAGAGCTGTGCTGTGGGATGTACTGTACACTGCTGACTACCAAGTCAAATCTTTCTGTGGTCACTGAGAATTCTATTTAGATGTGAACAGAAGTGTTGAAAAGAGGGCATTCTGCCTCCCCTAACAGGTTGCATTTCTCTGACTGTCCTTTCAAGGCCCTTCTCTGGGATGTCAAAGCCTTCCATGCTGCCTTCATGAAGCTGATGACTTGATTGCCTCTCTTGAGGAGCACTCTTCTCACCAAGGGTTATCTCAGTGCGGTGCTGCGGGGACCTGCGGCTTCAAAGCCCAGAGGTAATGAGGGCTGAGCTGGCAGGAGCTGCTCTTGAAGTGCATGCTGCTCACTTTCCAGTTTCCTTGTGCTTTGGCGAGAATTTTATCTGCTGTGTTTGGTGCTGATGCTTCCCCACAGCCCTGCGAGAGGTGGAGGCAGGAAAGGGAATGCTGGGGAAGAGGCTATGACAGTTCTTTAGGCAGGAAGGCAGCTTAAACCAATTGTAAAGCCTTAGTTAAACGTTAACTGTTAATTATGGCTTTAATGCAGAGGAAAGGTAACTGTGATTATAAATGACCTGCAAGCTGGTAGGTTGCTTACTGTAAGTTGGTGATCGACTGCCATGTCCTTCTGAAGCGGGAATTAAAATAGCTGGTACCAACAGGCTTCTGTCTGAACTTCAAAGCGAGCGTGTGCCTTGCTGGGTTTTGTGGCTGAGTCGCTGCCAACCTGCTGTTAAGGGAAGGAAACAAATATTGGAGCAGAGTCTTGGTTGAAGTGTGCTGTTCTCCTACGTGCAGGAGCAGCAAATGCTTTGAACGCCATCCAGCTCTCTGTGTCTTCGGGGCCGTGTGTTTCCCCTCCACTTCTCTTTTGATTGTGTAGCCATTAGGTGGAAATGAAAGACATGAACTGATCAAACACTCCTTAGAATGGCTTTAGGGTTTCAGTTTGAATATTTTTTTTTAATTAGCTCCATGTAAAGGCTTTATTACTTCAAATAGCAGCCACGAAATCAGAAGACTTGCAGTTTGATCCTTTGTTTTATGGTGCACAAGAAGTCTCAGTAGCTGTAGGTTTTATCCCCAGTAAGACACCCCATGCCACAACCAACATGGAAACATCAAGTGATTACCTTTTAAGTGTGCTGGTCGGGACACGTGAAAGGAAGAGCTGTGTGGGTATAATATTAGACTGACAAGTAGCAGAGTAGAAGTCAGCTGCGTTTTAACAGGAGCAAAGCTGCTTTTCTTGAAGCAAGTGTGGAACGTTACGGAACATAAAGTGTAATTATTTTTTTTCCACTGAGAAAACCCTTTCTTTCCTTATCCGAGTTGCTGGAATTCTATGCTGTGAGCTGAAGAAATGTTTTAAGCATTTCTGCCTCTGATTGTCAACCGTATTCTGGGCTACATCAGAAGCAGTGTGGCCAGCAGGGTAAGGGAGGGGATTCTGACCCTCTACTCCACTCTTGTGAAACTCCACCTGCAGCCCTGTGTCCAGTTCTGGAATCCCCAGCATAAGAAGGACATGGAACTGTTGGACTGAGTCCATAGGAAGACATGGAGATGATCAGAGAGCTGAGATAAGATGAGAGCACCTCCTGTATGAGGCCAAGCTGAGAGTTGGAATTGTTCAGCCTGGAGAAGAGAAGGCTCCAAGGAGACCTTAGAGCAGCTTCCAATGCTGAAAGGGGCTCCAGGAAAGCTGGGGAGGGGCCCTAGATGAGGAGTGCAGGGAGAGGATGACAGAGAACGGTTTTGAGCTGCAAGAGGGGAGACTGAGATGAGATCCTGGGGAGAAATGTTTTGCTGTGAGGGTGGTCCTGGCCCATCCCTGGACGTGTTCAAGGCCAGGTTGCATGGGGCTTGGAGCAACCTGATCCAGTGGGAGGTGTCCCTGCCTATGACATGGTGTGGACCTGGCTGGGCTTTGAGGTCCTTTCCAACCCAAACCTTTCGATGATTCTATGATTAATTTTCAAAGAGCAAAGATCAGCTGAAATGACCTCCAGTAGTTTTCCTTTAGAAACCTCCTCTCCCGCTTCTCCTGGTCAGGGTGGACACCAGAGCATGCTGCCACTTTGCAGCTGACTGTGGACCTCCTGCATGATGAGGAACCTTGCCAGCTCCTGCGTTTGGAAGGCTTGGCAATATAAGGTGGCCTGTTAAATGAGACACTGACATGGGATTTGTGAGTCTGGGTGAGGCAGGACAGTGACTCTGCGTTGACTCGTTACCAGGAATGCCAGTTTGTGCTAGGCTTGAAGCCTTTCCTCCTGTGTTTCTGGCAATCTTGAAAGTTGCTTGATTGTTTTGTGCTTTTGTTATCCTGAACTGTGAATCTGGGGCAGCCTTTGAGCAAGGCACACTGTCCTCATTCAGACTCGGAGTTTTCTGGCAGGGTGGCATTTGAGTCACGGGTTTCCTGGGGCTCTGAGCATAGAAAATGACTGAAACCCGGTGGCTTTGGGGTCATTGGAGGAAGATGAGTAATCCGGTCAACCTCATAGCTAACCCTACTCCAAGCAGGCGGTTGGACTAGAGACTGACTGATGTTCTTTGCAGCCCTGATTATCCTGTGATCCTGCGGTGCCTTTCAAAGATACATGATGAATGAGGTGTGGGGTTTGAGCATCATGTGATACTTCATCTTCTCATCCTTTCATTTGTAAAGTGTCTGTTTTCCTTGCAATTACAGCTTTTTTCACCTTCTGCTTAGCAGTCTGTAAGTCGATATCCTCCAAGGAGCAGGCTTCCCCACTTTGCTACCAGTAGTTCGATTTACATTTGCAGATCTCGTGCTGAGCAAGCAGCAGTGGCTGCAGCTCCTGAGAGCGTCGGGAATTAGTTTGGGCTCCTGATATTCTAAGCTGAGAGAAGACTGGGCATCTGGAGTATTGTGTCCAGTTCTGGAATTCCCAGCATAAGAAGGACATGGAACGTTTGGAACGGGTCCAGAGAAGGCCACAAAGGTGATGCAAGGGCTGGAGCACCTCTTGTACAAGGACAGACTGAGAGAGCTGGGGTTGTTCATCCTGGAGAAGAGAAGGCTGTGGGGAGACCTTAGAGCAGCTTCCAGTCCTGAAAGGGGTTCCAGGAAAGCTGGGGAGGGACTTTTTACAAGGGCCTGGAGTGATAGGATGAGGGGAAATGGCTTTAAATTGGAAGGGAGAAGATTTAGATTAGGCATTAGGAAGAAATCCTTGACGATGAAGGTGGGGGGCCCTGGCCCAGGTTGCCCAGAGCAGTGGTGGCTGCCCCATCCCTGGAGGTGTTCCAGGCCAGGTTGGATGGGGCTTAGAGCCTGATCCAGCAGGAGGCGTCCCTGCCCGTGGCAGGGAGTGGAACTGGCTGGGCTTTGAGGTCCCTTCTGACCCAAACCATTCTGTGATTCTTTTGGACTTACCTCCTTTAATCCTTAGGATGTCTGTCGCAGGCAGATAGTGAGTTATCTCATGGAAAGGTTTCCAAGAATGTTTCTGACTTTTTGTTTTCCCTCTGCTGTTCATCCTCTGGCTGATGGAGGGACGAGGATGGGGCTGGCTGTTCCAGCGTTCCATCTGCACCTGACAAATCTGGGAAATGTCCCCTGTGTCAGTGTTCTCCATCAGTATTGAAGAGGCGCTGGTTGCAGCAACGATGTGAGCAGCAGGAGTCAAAATCTGTCAACAGGCACATTGGAAAGCAGCATGGATCTGTGTGCTGAGTGTGTTTTATCCCCAGTTCTCAATGGTTTTGGGGAGAAGAGTTAACTCCACATTATGCTTGTTTCTGCCACAAGTCCTGATCAGAGACCCGAGAGGTGCTCCTTGGAAATAAAGGTGGGGGGCGGGTGAGAGAAATAAGTCACAGCTTACAAACAGTTCTGGTTTATATCCAGGGCAAACTGCCCCCACACCTGGATACCGGTTTCCTTCTAGGGAAGCTCTGGTGATCCCAAAGAGATCTTGCAGTGTTAGACCAGCAATTGAAAGCCAACTTGAAAGTTTGTGCAGGCCAGAGAGGAGAAGGTGCTGGTCCTGTCTGCAGATGAAGAGGCTGAGGGAAAGTGTGCTTGGAGGAGGCACTGAGGGAGCAGGCAAGCTTTGGGCAGCAGGGGCAGTGTAGGTGAGGCAGGGGATCCAAATCCTTGTCCAGGATCTGAGAGGTTCCACTTGTCACAGCTTACAAACAGTTCTGGTCTATATCCAGGGAAAGGTGCCCCCACGCCTGGATACTGGTTTCCTTCTAGTGAAGCTTTAGTGACTCCTCAAGGAGGAGGAGGGGTGGGGGCTGCAGACAGGAGAAAGAGGGTTTACTGGGTACAGTATCACCACCTCTGTGTGTGCCACGACTGCAAAACTAGTGAGGACCCAGCTACAAGTGAGAGTGGTGGGGCAGGATGTGCTAAAGAAGAGCAAAGCGCTGGGAGGGCTTTGGGATCCATTGCTGGTGTCGCAGTGGTGGGGCCAGGCCTCCCAGTGGCTGTGCTAGAAGGGAATGTGGGCAAGGGGGGGAAGACGGGAGCAAGGGAATATGGTGAGGAGCAGGCAAAATGTCAGATGAAAAGAATGGTGAACCTTCAGGAGACACAGGACTGTTTTCTATAGGCAAAGAGTAAGTATCTAAGCACTGGCTTTTCCAGGAAAGGGTTGGAAAAGTGGTAGGGATGGGTAGGAGGAATGACCCCGTACAGGAAGGGGTTGCCTGGAGCGTGTTCTCAGGGTTTCACTGAGGTGGATTGTATCATTTTGAGCTCTTGTCACTTAATCCTCTATTTCGTCCAAGTCCCATGTGAGGAAGTTGAATGAATTCTCTGAGGATTTCACTGTGCCTCTTCCACTTGGGCTAATGTGCAAAACCCAGGGTGTTTCTTTCAGGGCTGCTGTAGTTGTGTGCTAAAATGGAATACAATGTGCAGGCGATCCCTGCGGGACACTGACTGTGCTGTTCTGTTATCCTAGGACCTTGCTGGCTGATGACAAGAGCGGTTCTTGGAGAGGAAGGAGACCTGGCTCTGGGCACATGGAGATCTCACCTCTGGTTTGGGAAAAGAGGCACTGTCTTGTTTTGATGTGTGGAGTGGAGGTTCTGTGTTTGTACATAACTTGATTTTCCTGAGTTTGGTTTGTTTGCCATGCTCCGAGGCTGTTTCCAGAAGAACCAGGTCCTGCTGTAGGAGGGAGGAAGGCGTTCCCTCTCTTTGAAGAAAACTTCTTTGTGACATCCTACCTCTTGCAGGTTCAGTGCTGCTTTTAGGGCACCTGTAAGTGGGAGGAGGATGCTGTGAAGTTGGGTATTGTTCATACAGATTCTTCAAAAAAAAAAAAAAAAAAAAAAAAAGGTTGGATAGTTTTGTTCTGAGAAAATAAACTAACCTGTGAAGTAACACCGGCAGGACTTGTGCCAGTTTATTGTGCAAGAGTGATTGATGCCTCGCTTGGTGTAAGGAGCTGGAATTTGGACATGGTTTGTTGCTGTAGAGCTCTCTTCTTGAGCAACAGCGTTTTGTGCTCTTTGTTTGGGCTGGATGCTCCTGTGGATGTTGATGCTAGATTCCACTTTGCTTAAGAATACCAAGTTCATCCCCTACAGATATTGCTGACACATTTGCAGATAACACCAAACTGAATGGTGCAGTTGTCACGCCAGAAGGACAGGATGGCATCCAGAGGGACCTGAACAGACTGGAGAAGGGTGAACCTCATGACGTTCTACAAGGCCAAGTGCAAGGTCCTACACCTGGGTCAGGGCAATCCGCTGTTTCAATACAAGCTGAGGGATGATGTGACTGAGAGCAGCTCTGAGGAGGAAGACTTGGGGTAGTGGGGGATGAAAAGCTGGACATGAACCGGAAACCGTGTGTTCACAGTGCAGAAATCAACCATGTCCTGGGCAACATCCAGAGCAGTGGGACCAGCAGGGAAGGGGGTGAATTCTGCCCCTCTGCTCTGGTGAGACCCCACCTGGAGCCCTGTGTCCAGTTCTGTAGTCCTCAGCACAGGAAGGACGTGGAACTGTTGGAGCGGGTCCAGAAGAGGCCACAGAGATGATCCAAGGGCTGGAGCACCTCCCATACGAGGACAAACGGGGAGAGTTGGGGTTGTTCATCCTGGTGAAGAGAAGGCTGCGGGGAGACCTTAGAGCAGCTTTCAGTACTGAAAGGAGCTCCAGGAAAGCTGGGGAGGGGCTTTCTACGGGGGCCTGGAGTGATAGGATGAGGGAGAATGTCTTTAAATTGGAAGAGGGAAGATTTAGATAAGACATTACAACGAAATTCTTGGCGATAAGGGTGGGGAGGCCCTGGCCCAGGTTGCCCAGAGCAGTGGTGGCTGCCCCGTCCCTGGAGGTGTTCCAGGCCAGGCTGGATGAGGTTTTGATCACCCTGATCCATTGGGAGGTGTCCCTGCCCCATGGCAAGGATTGGAGCTGGGTGGGCTTTAAGGTTCCTTCCAACTGATTCTATGACTGCTCGAGGTTTGATCTGAGCATATGTCTTCACGGTGTGGCTGAGATTTAATAAACACAGAATCCAGAGATTCTGTGAGACGGTGGCAGGTAAATGCAGAATTAGCATGAAGCCATGGAGGAGAAGAAACCTGGTAAGATGAAACAATGTTTTCCTGGTATTTGTTCTGCCCATATTTGACCAGGATGGAGAATATTTTCTAAACTTGACTTGGTGCCTTCTTGCTCCAGAAGACTCAAAGAGCCGTCCAGATGTTTGGAAAGGGAGAAGTGGAGCAACGTGACACTAATTCTCTTAATCATGCTGTGATGCTTTGTCCTGATGAAGAGCGGGCAGGGGTAGTAAGTGCCTGAAAGCTGGTGGTGAGGCTTTCAGCTGAGCTGGGCTGGCAGCTCCAATCGCTCGCTCCCGGTCAACAGGTCATGGGCCCAGGGTCTCACTTCTTCAAGAGCTGGTTTCTTGGATTTGGTCTTCCACAGACATTGCGGCCAGGGCTTCCCCACTGTCTCTGTGTCACAAGTACAGAGTTCACCAGCACTGCGTTGCATTTCTTCTTCTCTCCTCAGGCCCCAGGTTCGTCCAGGTCCAGGTCACCGTCCTCTTTCTAATGGTTCCTATAGAATCACCAGGTTGGAAAGGACCCACTGGGTCATCGAGTACAACCATTCCTAATACTCCCTTAAACCATGTCCCTAAAACCATGTCCCTAAGCACTTCATCAAGCACATCAATTTCCTACCCAAGCTTGGGTCAGTTCTTGCTCTTGACAAAACACGTGGTGCCAGCATCCTCCTCCCTGGCCTGGTTCCTCATTGAGCCACTCCCTCATCTTCTCCTTTCCATAAGAAGCCCTCAATGAAATAGTCATCCCTAATCTGGCCAGAGGAGCAGCTCTAGGGGGAAGTTCTTGAGCTGTGTCTCTAATCTGTTTATCGGGGTGCTGCTGTTGTTGTGCAATGATTTCCATCACAACCCCTGCTTGAATCTGCTTTAGAATGACAGAATCATGGAATGGTTTGGGTTGGAAGGGACTTTAAAGCCCATCCAGTTCCACCCCCTGCCATGGACAGGAACAGGGATCAGGCGCTCCAAGCCCCATCCAACCTGGCCTGGAACCCCTCCAGGGATGGGGCAGCTACAACTGCTCTGGGCAACCTGGGCCAGGGCCTCCCCACCCTCAGAGCAAAACAGTTCACCTCATCCCAAAAAGATCTCATCTCAATCTTCCCTCTTGCAGCTCAAAACCGTTCCCCCTCATCCTATCCCTGCCCTCTCTGATCAAGAGCCCCTCCCCAGCTTTCCTGGAGCTCCTTTCAGTCCTGGAAGCTGCTCTAAGGTCTCCCCGCACCTTTCTCTTCTCCAGGCTGAACAACCCCAACCCTCTCAGCCTGGCCTCGTACAGGAGGTGCTCCAGCCCTTTGGATCATCTCCATGGCCTCCTCTGGACTCGCTCCAACAGCTCCATGTCCTCCACCAGCTGGAAGCAGGACGTGTTAGGACTCGCTCTCAGGGCTGGGAAGCCTCACCGAACCCTTTTTAGGCTCGACACTAGATGGCAATGCCTCCTTCGCAATGCAAACGGTTCAGGGGTTCCTTTCTGGGGGGCTTTAAATCTGAATATTGGTCTTTTCCTGCACTATTTGCTCCCATTAACTTCCTTTGCTCGGAAGCTGTTGCTTTTTCCCTCCAAGAAGTGAAGATCTTGGTGCTGTTGGGAGAATATCAGTCTGAAGAGACAAGTGTGGCCACGTTCTACAGCAGGAGCAGCTGTGCCTTCATGGAGCTCCTGTAACCCCTGTGCTGGTGCAGGGCATGCTGGCATCTCCCCTGCAGGCTTTGGACGCCTGGGTTGGGCGAGCACAGGTGGTTGGATCTGCAAATGGAAACGGCTCATCCGTGTGCGCTGATGATCTTGCAAAGGCCAGACCTTCTGCTTTCCGAACTGTAGGGCCAGAGCTCCTTGTGGAAGGTGTTGTGCCTGCCAAATGGGAACTGTGGAAATACCTGGCGGTGGGGTCGCTTGCTGTGGTGTGGTGAGGAGCTTCGTATGGCTCAGCAAGGTCCACGCCTGTCCTCAGCTTCAGCCACTGCAAGAACGGCAACCGCCCCTCCCTGAGCTCTTGTCCAGCCCAGTGACTTTTGTTTGACCTGCAGCCCGTCTCAGGTCAATGGGCAGTTTACTACTCTGTGAGAGGCTTCTCATAGTTGACGGGACTTTGCTTAAGTGCATTTTTTCATTTTTCTTTACCAAATAATGGCCAAAAATTACTTTCATGATTTTTTTTTTTCTTTTTCCGCTCTGGTGAGACCCCACCTGGAGCCCTGCATCTGGTTCTGGAGTCCTCAGCACAGAGAGGACATGGAGCTATTGGAGTGAGTCCAGAGGAGGCCATGGAGAACACGGAGGCTGGAGAACTTCACATACGAGGACAGGCTGAGAGAGTTGGGGTTGTTCAGCCTGGAGAAGAGAAGGCTCCAGGGAGACCTTAGAGCAGCTTCCAGTGCTGAAAGGGGCTCCAGGAAAGCTGGGGAGGGGCTCTGGTCAGGGAGTGGAGGGAGAGGATGAGGGGGAACGGTTTTGAGCTGCAGGAGGGGACACTGAGATGAGATCTTAGGCAGAACTGTTTTGCTGTGAGGGTGGGGAGACCCTGGTCCAGGTGGCCCAGAGCAGTGGTGGCTGCCCCATCCCTGGAGGGGTTCCAGGCCAGGTTGGATGGGGCTTGGAGCCCCTGATCCAGTGGGAGGTGTCCCTGCCTGCCCATGGCAGGGGTTGGACCTGGCTGGGCTTTAAGGTCCTTTCCAACCCAAACCATTCCATGATTATTATTATTTAAGGAAGAAATACAAACTTTCAGCCTCTGGGCAAAATCAAAGATGTGTTTGGCTCTTGACTTGGCATTAAAACAGAAATACAAGTCCTTCAGCAAAATAAAGATCTCTACAGAGAACCACGCTTTCTTATTGCTAATCAAAAAACATGGGGCCTCTGACAAATTTGCTACTGGTATTTTTAATTTTGACCCAAACCCCTCCCCTTCTTCCTCATTAAATAGCTTGACAAAGTTCTCAAGCGTGTTCCCTGGAGGAATCTTCCAAAGGTTGGTTACAGCTCAAAAGTGGTCTTGTTTTTCCAGTTCAGGTTTATCAAATGTCAGCTTGCAGCTCCTGAGTTTTCCTGAGCGTTTGCTCAATTCAAATATTATCTGATCTCCTGATATTTTCCTGGCGTGGGTGTTCAACCAAAACCTGAGGTTCTGGGTACCTTCAGCCGAGCAGCTGGAATCATAGAATCATCAAACGCCTTGGGTTGGAAGGGACCTCAAAACCAATCCAGTTCTACCCCTGCCATGGGCAGGGACACCTCCCACTGGATCAGGGGCTCCAAGCCCCATCCAACCTGGCCTGGAACCCCTCCAGGGATGGGGCAGCCACCACTGCTCTGGGCAACCTGGGCCAGGGCTCCCAGTTTTGGCCTCTCCTGTTATGGTCAGGGCTCAGCCCTGCTGGCTGGTCACAGGTCTCCTCCACAGGTCACAGGGCTCTGGGGTGGGAGATGCAGCTTCTCCCTCTCCAAACATTCATGCGATGCGTGGGGCAGCGGTGCTGGGTTGGTCCCATCAGCTCAGCACCGCAGCCAGGAGCACTCCTGCTGCTCCCTGGGGCTGGGCTTTCCTGCTACCCCCTGTCCCCTCTGGTGCAGAGAAGAGGAGAGGCACGACCGGTGGCTGTGGGCAGGGACTGGGGACCCCATAGCAACAACAGCATGGGATGGCGATGGGGTTCTTGCACCTTTTGATTCCAATGCCTCAAACTCAGCAGAGCTGAAATCCCCTGGTGCCACCAGCCACGACTGAGCCCAGCTGGGCACCAAATGCTCCGGCGTGCTCCGCTCCCCTGCCCCCTCGTTTGTGTTGGCAGCAGCCAGCTACCGAGGCCGGTTTAATTGGCAGTTGTGTTTGTGGCCAGGATGTTATGAAAAGGTTTTCTGTCTCCCTCTGTAAGTTACCCTGAATATGTTTTCACTCTTAATATAATATTCACTTCATTATTAGCTGAAAGAGGCTCTTTTCTGAGAAGGTTTTTTTTTCCCCCCCCTTCTTCCAAAAATATATTAAACAGCCCCCTCATGCAGCGCTCCGCTGAGGGCTGGGATTGTCTGCTGGAAGGGAAGTGAGAAACCCGACAGTAAATGGGATTTACACAGAAATTCCTTTCTTCCCCAGTGCCCCAGCATGCCGCTGGCGCTGGCTGGAGGAGGCGTCCACCGCTTATGGGGCAACTGGGGGTGCGCTTGCCCTCCCTCTCACAGTGTGGTCACTAAGGGGGCTCCCCCTTGGCAGAGCGGCATCTGCCCAGGGGCTCCTGGCGCCCCAGACTTGAAGTCTGGTCCATTAGAGTCAAAAAAAGGAATTGAAATGGCAGAGGAAGCAGTCCAAGATGATGGGGCGTTCCTGTGCCTTTCAACCAGGGTCTCTGTGCCTCTTGCAACAAGAAATCAGACAGCGCTGCTGTGCCCTCACTGAGGAGAGCCACCAGCTAACGCGTGTCTGAAATCCAGTCAGCTGTGTTCAGAAAGCTGTCACCAGCAGAGACAGTGTCTGACCAGCTGAGAGATTAAGGGAGAGAACACATCTTTGAATGCCTTCCGCAGAACAGGAGCAGCGGACAGGTGCTGGAGTTCAGCACCCTTCGTTGGGGAAGTGGTTGTTGCAGCAAGATCACAGAACCATGGAATGGTTTGGGTCAGAAGGGACCCTAAAGTCCATCCAGTTCCACACCTGCCCTGGGCAGGGACGCCTCCGTTGGATCAGGTTGCTTGGAGTCTGAGCCCAGCCACAGGGAACACTGCGTGGGCTGTGCCAGCTGCTCATCCCATGCTGGCATTTGGTGATGAAGGTGTTTCCAGCACCTGCAAGGTTTCAGGAGCTTGTTCTGTCTTGGGTGCGGTTTAGGGTGCAGCTAGAATCCCCATGTTGTCATCTCACTGCACTGCTGCTCTTCTGGGCTTTGCAAAATCCATAAGGTTTTGTCTCCAGCTTTGAGTCGCAGGAGCAGAGAGCGGCTCCTGGGGATGGTATCACACACAGAGCACTCAGTCTGGCTCAGCCTTCGTGGAACCACCTCTGCTTCCTGCTCGCCTGAGTTCCTCAAAGGACATCTCCAGACCAGGCAAGGAGACCCTGCTTGGTGCCTGTCCCCTCTGGTGGCAGCTGGTGCAGAAACCATGGAGTGGGTTGATGGGTGCTGGTGTCCCCACCGTGCTGTGGGCTGTGCTCTGCCTGGGGCAGGGGGACACTAAGATTACATTCCTGTAACCAAAATGTATGGGATGGCAGAGCTCAAAATGGGGTGAGATGTCCGGGGAACATGGGAACCTCTGGGTAGGGATGGGGATGCTGGAATCAAAGAATCATGGAATGGTTTGGGTCAGAAGGGACCTCAAAGCCCATCCAGTTCCACCCCCTGCCATGGGCAGGGATACCTCCCATGGGATCAGGGGCTCCAAGCCCCAACCAGCCTGGCCTGGGACACCTCCAGGGATGGGGCAGCCACCACGGCTCTGCACAACTTGGGCCAGTGCTTACAGTTTTGGCACCTCCTAGTTTTGGTTGATTCAACCATTTGGATGGTTTTGTATGGCCGCAGCCCCCGAGCCATGCAGTGGTGTGGGGTGGCAGTGAGTAGCTGTGCAGCCCCGTTGCTCTGGTGTCCCCAGAGAGCCCATGGCTGGGTCAGGCTGCTGCCGCCTTTGAGCTCGTGCTGTCCCCACAGTCCTGGCTCCAGGCACTGCTGGCTTTTGGGGTCACAGCAGGGGGACGACTGGTTGGGAAGGGGCAGAAGGGACCCCTGAGCCAGCACTTGTGCTGTTGCTGAGTGGTGTTGGGGGATCCAACACCCCCGGATCTCTGCTCCATCCCTCGAGGAGCTTCTGCCTGGAGGAGCTCAAAGCACGTTTTCCTTTCCCATGAAAGCAGCATAAACACAATTCCCCCTCGGCAGGGCAGGCGCCGGTGGTGGGATGCCTTCCCCCTGCTCCACTGCCACCATTACTCACCATCCTGCAAAACGCATTAGGGCTGATGCCCTGCGCTGATGAGTATTCAAGACCTGGCCCTAATTGGGAACAATTTACTGTTGTTTTGGTGAATATCTGTCTGTTTGCTGTGGCTCCTGGGACCGAGCGCTGCCTGACGCATCCACATCTGAAGCAGGGACCATGGCTGAGGGAGCTCCCTAGGGATGCAGCTCTCAGATTAAGATGCTCTTGGGAGGACTCTGGCTCGTGCAAGGCTGAGCGTCCCCAAGCCCTCAAATGATCCTGCTTGTACCTCTCTGGCATGGTGGTCATCCCCACCACAGATGCCTGCAGCTCCCTGCTCCATGGCTTGCTCAGGTCAGGCTGTGGAGAGAGGCTGCAAAAACACTGCTGGAGGCAGACCTGGCTGATGCCACATGGGATCCTTTGGGCCTTTCGTCCTTCCTGAGTACCCACTATGACTTTGCCTTGTGGTGCTGGGGGATGAGAAGCTCCACGTGAGCCGGCAACATGTGCTCACAGCCCAGAAACCAACCGTGTCCTGGGCTGCATCCAAAGCAGTGGAGGGAGGGGATTCTGCTTCTCTGCTCCGCTCTGGGGAGACCCCACCTGGAGCCCTGCATCCAGTTCTGGAGTGCTCAGCACAGGAAGGACATGGAGCTGTTGGAGCAAGTCCAGAGGAGGCCATGGGGATGATCCAAGGGTTGGAGCACCTCATGTACGAGGACAGACGGGGAGAGTTGGGGTTGTTCAGCCTGGAGAAGAGAAGGCTACAGGGAGACCTTAGAGCAGCTTCCAGTCCTGAAAGGGGCTCCAGGAAAACTGGAGAGGGGCTCGTTATCAGGTAGGGCAGGGATAGGACAAGAGGGAATGGCTTTAAATTGGAGAAGGGAAGATAGATTAGACATTAGGCAGAAATGTTTTGCTATGAGGATGGGGAGGCCCTGGCCCAGGTTGCCCAGAGCAGTGGTGGCTGCTCCATCCCTGGAGGTGTTCCAGGCCAGGGCGGTGGGGCTTTGATCACCCTGATCCAGTGGGAGGTGTCCCTCCCCATGGCAGGGATGGAACTGGCTGGGCTTTGAGGTCCCTTCCAACCCAACCCATTCCATGAATTTAAGCCACACAAGATGTTGCTCTGAGTCAACTGAGTGCTGAGGACCAGTTCCTTAACTGGAGGGCAGTGGTGGGAGAGAGTGCTTTGGACTGTGGGGAACTCATACCCTGTGCCACAGTCCATGGGGCAGCCCCCAGCCCGGCCTTCTGGATGCTTGGAGTCCGTTCCACTCCCCCAGAGTGGGGCTGCCCTCACTCTCCCTGGCACTGGCAGGGAAGTAGGAGCTCTCTGATGTTCTTAGACTTCTTGTTTTCCACCTTTCGGGAAAAGGTAAATGAGACCTGAGCTGTTTTTCCAAGGTCTTGCAGGTCTGTACCTTTCTCGCACACCTTGTGCCCAGTGTACCCAATGTCTCCCCTGTCTCTTCCCCGGTAAGGAGCATCCTCTTGCATAAAGGCAGACAGAAACTGTGTCTGGCAGACCGGGTGGCCCAGAGAAGGTAGTGGAGAAGGTTGTGGAAGGACAAGGGCAAGAGGAGACTCCAAACTTGCTTTGAAATAGGACTGAGAGCTGAGGGCGGGATCCTGACTGACCTGGGAAGTGAGAAGCTGGGGAAAGGGCAATTCCCAGTTCTGCTCCCTGCAGCGAGGCCAGAGGGGAGAGATGTTGGCACTTCCCTTGCTTTCTGTGGCCCAGGGTTGCTGCACACTGGTGGGGCTGGTCCTGACCGTGGAGGTCACAAAGGCTCGAGCCAATGTCTCTATGTAGAAGGCAGGCTTGGAGCAACACAGGGAAGAGTGGATGGGGAAACCACAGGGGCTTCCCCCGCTGTGCTGAGCTTTTGTTCCTGAGTGCTCTCACCCCTGGAGCTCTGACTGCTCCACAAACCCCTCAGTGAGACGCAAACCAGCTCTCTGCAGCACAGAAGGTCCTGCGAGAGGGTGGTGAGCTATGGTACGCAGAGAGCAGGGTGGGGACACCAGGGATACCAGGAGCTGGGCAATGTGGTCCACAAGACGAAGGGGCTGAGGAGGAGGAAGGTGGCCTGGCTGCTAGGAACGGGCTTGGTTTTCCATAGCCTCACATTTTCCTGTGCTGGAGACTTTGCAGCGAGGGCGGAAAATGCAGCTGCCAGGAGGAGGGAGAGGGGGGCTGGCGGGGAAGGGTTTGCTTTGCCAGGGTGTTTGGGACGTTCTATGCCTGCCATGGTAGAGTCCGTGTGCTGCTGGATGGCAGTGAGGGACATGGATGTGGTCCACACCAAACCCCCATGGTCTGGGGAGTGTCCCATAACAGGGGGAACTGGGTGGGAGGCGAGGCAGCTCCACAGGCAGAGCCCTCCCTGCTCCCACAGGATGGGCTGGGGATGCTCAGAGGGTGCTGGAAAACCCACCAGGCCAGGCAGCGTGGGACTGGGCTCAGGTTTGCTGCAGCTTCGCAGCTCCTGCCATGTAGCTCAGTGAGGACAAGCCACGAGAGCAGCCCTTTTGCCACCCGAGGCCATTGGTCTTGTCACGCAGATGTCCAAAATCCCGCTTGGGCACAGCATCTCTGCTCCTGTAGGAAGCAGCGAGCCGGCTTTGCTGGGAGCCATGGGCTGGGTGCAGAAGGGTCGAACCCACCCGAGAGGGCGGTGGGGCTGTGATGTTCCCTCAGGTCAGTCTCTGCTGCCCACCTGGAGGCACATTTGTTTTCCAGTCCTGGTTTTTGAAAGGAGTTGTGCCTGCCAACACCAGCTCCCTGCCCTTGGTTCTTTGCCCATTGGACAGGGCAAAAGGATCAGGGATGGGAAGGAGGAAAAAGGTCGTTCATCATGAAAGGCTTGAGAGGGGGAGCGTTCGAACCCATGGAGTTCAGCTGTGTCCTGGGCTGCACCCAAAGCAGTGAGACCAGCAGGTGAAGGAGAGGGTTCTGCCCCTCTGCTCCGCTCTGGTGAGACCCCACCTGGAGCCCTGCATCCAGTTCTGGAGTGCTCAGCACAGGAAGGACATGAAGCTGTTGGAGTGAGTCCAGAGGAGGCCACGGAGGTGATCTGAGGGCTGGAGCACTTCACATACGAGGCCAGGCTGAGAGAGTTGGGGTTGTTCAGCCTGGAGAAGAGAAGGCTGCAGGGGGACCTTAGAGCACTTTCCAGTGCTGAAAGGGGCTCCAGGAAAGCTGGGGAGGGGCTCTGGATCAGGGAGTGCAGGGAGAGGATGAGGGTGAACGGTTTTGAGCTGCAAGAGGGGAGATTGAGATGAGATCTTAGGAAGGAATGTTTTGCTGTGAGGGTGGGGAGGCCCTGGCCCAGGTTGCCCAGAGCAGTGGTGGCTGCCCCATCCCCGGAGGGGTTTGAGACCAGGTTGGATGGAGCCCCTGATCCAGTGGGAGATGTCCCTGCCCATGGCAGGGGGTGGAACTGGATGGGCTTTGAGGTCCCTTCCAACCCAACCCATTCCGTGATTCCATGTTGCAGGGGTACCCGGAACAAGGCAGAGGGTGGGAACACACAGGTTGAACATCAGTGGAAAAAGCTCAGCTCAGTTCTCATCCTCTGCAAATGGTCCTCCTGCCATCATCTTTCAGCAGAGCAAGGGGTCACCCTTTCCTTCTTTCCTCTTCTCTCGTGTCTCATCTCTGCAGCCATCTCCACCTCTCCCCTCCATCCAGCTGTGGTCTTGACTGGGCAGCAGCTCTCCTGCCTTCACTGTATCAGGCAGAAGCAATAATTTCACATCAGTTGGGGGAGATCCACCAGCACCCAGGGAGCTGGAACACATGGGTTGACAGTGCTGTGAGACGAGATGTCATCTCCAGATGTTGATCTCCTTAATAGCAGTGAGGGAGCCTCTGCCTTTCTCCATCTCCTCCAGCAATCCAGCACATGCCCGGAGGGTTGGTACCAGAAGGTTGGTGCCATTTGCAGAGGCAGAAGAGGGACTGGCTGGGGATGAGGACAGAACAGAGCTGTCCCTCTGTCCGCCCTGACCACTGCTGGTTCAACCTAGGCTGGAGGGATCGACCTCACAGACTTGGTGGCACATCAAAAAGCCCCTGTTCTCAGCTCAGGCCCCACGCCCGAAGGGTTGGGGTTGTCACCTGCGGGAAGAGCCTTCGCCGTGTTCACCTGACCTTTAAAGAAAGGTGGCTGGCTCGATGGAGGCGGCAGAAATCCCTGAAAGATTATTTGTTTCTCACATACTATATTTAGGCGGCACTGGCAAACCCCAAAAGTGCTGAGTTCTGCTAAATAAATACGTGAGCTTTGTGTTTTTTTCCCCTGGAGGAGAGAAGGATTAGTAAGGGACCAAAAAATAGTATTTTTGTTTGACATACCTGAGAGTTTCCATTCCAAGTTCCTGTCTTGAGCTCTTGATGCTGCGATGCCGATGATGGACCTGAAGCAGCACCGCATTTTGGGAAGAACCAAGCGGGCAGCTTACCCACAGTGGCGCTGGTTTTTTTCCCCCTAAACTTTGCGTTCTTGAGTATTTTCATAAAAGTTTGTTTATTTGGATGTTTTGAAGGTAGAATTGGGACCCACCAGCACCACTCCAGAAGGTCCTTCCCTGGTGGGATGTACACCACGGGCTCCCTGCCTGCAGCCACCGGTGCTGCTCGAGGGAATGGAATGGAGTCGAGGTGGCTGGGACACTGTGGCTGCTCCAACCAGGGCTGCAGGAGGTGGAAAGGATGTCACCTCACTTGTCTGGAAGGATCTTGGGCCATCTTGAGTTGAATTCTTCCTTGAACCCTATTCCCCTTGGGGATCCCAATGGAATGGGGGCTGGACTTCCTGGCTGTTTGCAGGTGGAATGTGGAGCTACTGGTAGATGCCAGGGGGGCAAGGGGTGTTTGCAGATCACTCAGGGGTGTAAGAGCCTATCTGACCAGCCGGGTGTGATGAGGAGAAGAGTGATGGATCAGGGAACAGCTGTTTGGATGAAAAGCACAAGGTCCTGCACCTGGGTTGGGGCAATCTCAACAACAAGGTAGAGAATGGATTGGGAGCAGCCCTGAGGAGGACTTGGGGTACTGAGGGATGAGAAGCTCAACAGGAGGCGGCAACGTGAGCTCACAGCCCAGAAATCAACCGTGCCCTGGGCTGCATCCAAAGCAGTGAGACCAGCAGGTGAAGGAGAGGGTTCTGCCCCTCTGCTCCACTCTGGTGAGAACCCACCTGGAGCCCTGCGTCCAGTTCTGGAGTCCTCAGCACAGGAAGGACATGGAGCTGTTGGAGCGAGTCCAGAGGAGGCCACGGAGGTGATCCGAGGGCTGGAGCATAACCCATACGAAGCCAGGCTGAGAGAGTTGGGGTTGTTCAGCCTGGAGAAGAGAAGGCTGCGGGGAGACCTTAGAGCAGCTTCCAGCAGTGAAAGGGGCTCCAGGAAAGGTGGAGAGGGGCTCTGGGTCAGGGAGTGCAGGGAGAGGATGAGGGTGAACGGTTTTGAGCTGCAAGAGGGGAGATTGAGATGAGATCTTAGGAAGGAATGTTTTGCTGTGAGGGTGGGGAGGCCCTGGCCCAGGTTGCCCAGGGCAGTGGTGGCTGCCCCATCCCTGGAGGGGTTCCAGGCCAGGTTGGATGGGGCTTGGAGCCCCTGATCCAGTGGGAGGTGTCCCTGCTCGTGGCAGGGGGTGTGACTGGATGGGCTTTGAGGTCCCTTCCAACCCAACCCATTCCATGATGCCTTGGCACAGACCTGGGAAGCGTGGCCGCCGTGAGGCATCACCGGTCCCCCTCTCCGTGCTGGAGGGCTTCCAGCACCGGTGCCGTGGGGCTCAGCCCCAGCCCCCATCCTGCCTAGCCCCGTGCTTCTCCTCTTCTCCGCTGGCTTGTATTTATTTATTTATACGGTGAAGGTAATAAAACTCCAGCAGGAAACGGAGGCGATTCCCTGCCATTCCCTGCAAGCCAGCCCTGGGCCGGAGTGAACAAGGAGGTGCTTTGTGTGGCGCAGACCTGGCTGCCAGTGCCGAGGGGCAAAGAAAGGGCCGTGTGTGTCTGGGCCTGGACCAGGACCCAGCACCGAGCCCGCCCAGTGGCACCGTGGGATGGGGTGGACTGGGGAAAAAGCCTCTCTCTGCATGGAGAAAAGTGGGATTGGGGATGAAAGGACCTCTGTGCTGGCTTGGGATGTCATCTGGGAGCATCCCAGAGCACAAGGTACCTACTCTGCCCATCTTCAGGTTGCCAGGAAACTGGGGGGGGTGCAGGGGGGAGGCACTGAAGGTCAGCTGGGGGGCAGACAGTATCCCCACAGCCACTCTGGCAGCTGTATGACCTTCCCAGGGCTGAGCCAGCTGGGAGGGAGCTCCAGCCCTTCGGCTGCCACAGGCAACTGGTGCAAACTGCACGTGCTGCCATCAGTAGGGTTCAGAGTGAACACTGACAGTCAAGGCTCTAGGGTCCTGTTCTCCCCGCAGAGGCTTCTGTAGGGCTGAGCAAGGTGGCCTGGGGGAGGACCTGGCTCAGTCCAGCTTCCCTTTTGGGGTGTTCCATAGCTGGGGACATTTGTCCCATCCCCACTAGAAGGCTGTACACAGCCTGTTGTGCCACCAACCTCACTCACCAGCAAAAATACTGCAGGGAGGTGATGAGGAACTGCCCAGTGTCCCCTCTCATCCCCTTCCTACCAACTCCCCACCATGCTCCCAGCTGGGGTCCCCGCTGTCCTCCTGCCCTGGATCCCTTGGCTGCACATGGTCTCCGTCCACGTGCTGGTCCCTTGGGCTCCCGGGAGGACCCCAATGCCCTGTGCCACATGGCCCCTGCCTGGTTGATGTCAACACTGTCCCTTTTCTGGGCACAAGGACCTCGTGGCCATGGTTGGTGGGCTGGCCAGTAGCAAGACTGTCCTTCCAGGCCACCCCCAGTTCGCTGTGGCCACCAGGCGCCTTTGGCTCACCAGCTGTGGCATGACGGGATGACCAAGCTGCAGCAAGGATCCCTGGGGTATCCTTGCATCCCATGTCCTCCAGCCTTGGCCCCAGTGTCCCCACACCATGGACTGGGGTTGTCACCACAAAGGCACACAGGGAACCTAAGGCCAGGAGATAACTCCAGGAGCTCAGGGCGCAGTGCTGCTGGGGATGCTGGTGTCACTGGTGGCTCTTCCCAGGGCAGAGCCAGCTGGGAAGGAGCTCCAGCCCTTCTGGCAGGTGGCGCAAAGTACATGTGCTGCCATCAGTAGGGTTCAGAGTGAATGCTGGCTGCCAAGGCTCACCTGGGTTCTGTTCTTCTCCAAGGGGCGTCTCGTAAGGCTAAGCCTGCCACCACCCCAGGATGGCTGTGGGAGGTCATGGGGAGTGCTGATGGGATGAGTTGAGCACAGCATCCCCCACACCTCGCCCCTGCAGCACCTTCCACTCCCATTCGGGCAGGGATGGCAGCCACACACAGCAGCTCACACACAACACTCTGAGCCGCCAAAACTGCACTCCTGGATGGAAGAAGGGAACAAGAATCCCCTCTCCTGCAGGAAATGTCTCTGCATCCCTGGGTGGTGGTGCCTGGGAGTGAGCAGGTTGTGCCGGGATAGCCAGGGACCTCATCCTGCTCTAAGGGGCACTGCAAGGAGGTGTGGGAAGAGGTTTCCTTCCCCATGATGGGGAGATAAGGGCAACCCCTGAGCTGGTTAGGACAGCAAGGAGGTCTGTGGCCCTTGGGGACCCCCACAGAGCCTTTGGCGAGGCTGGGAGTGAGTCAGCTGTTGCCGCACCTGCTGGGACGCTGGCAGCACAGATGGCAATGGAGGAGAAAAGGAGGGGACAGCCCTGTCCTTCAGGGGGCACATGCCAGGGTCTTGTGCATTCATCAGCACACAGCACCCAGCTGGGGGCCAGCAGGATCCTGTGGCTGCGGGGCCAGGACGCTCGGCACCCCAAATCCCTGCCATGCCTGATCTCACCAGAGCAGCTGTGCCCGCCCCGGGGATGGAGCTGGGCAGAGTGCAGAGCCCCACAGAGCCACCAACCCAGCTGAGGGGCGTGGCAATTCCGCCCGCCATGTTCGCACTGCTATATTTAATGCCAGAGTCAGGGAGAAATGGGTTTTCCCCTTCCATTGGCAGGATCTGTGATACCTGTTCCCCCAAAACCAGGCTGAGAGAGTTGGGGTTGTTCAGTATGGAGAAGAGAAGGCTGCAGAGAGACCTTAGAGCAGCTTCCAGTGCTGAAAGGGGCTCCAGGAAATCTGGGGAGGGGCTCTTTACAAGGACCTGGAGTGATAGGACAAGGGGGAATGGCTTTAAACTGGAAGGCAGAAGATTTATACTGGACATAAGGAGGAAATTCTTCACAGTGAGCATGGGGAGGCCCTGGCCCAGGTTGCCCAGAGCAGTGGTGGCTGCCCCACCCCTGGAGGGGTTCAAGGCCAGGTTGGATGGGGCTTGGAGAAATCGGATCCATTGACAGAGGGGTTGGAACTGGGTGGTTTTGAGGTTCTTTCCAACTCAAACCCTTCCATGATTCTCTGATTCTATGATCTCCTGGTGCCTGGTTCTCCTGGAACCTGGTGCTAGATTCCTCCACCCATTTATGGTCTATCCCCCCAAATCCCTCTCCTCCTTCTGTGCTGCTGCCGGTCCGAGGTGGCCGCTCTGCACTCACAGGGGCCGCAGGACACAGAGCATCGCTTGCCCTGCGGTGGGCATGGTACGATGCACACACTTGTGCATCTGCATCCCATGGGAACCTGGCCTGGGGAGGGAGGGTTTGGGGATTGTTCCCGCTAGTGCAGGGCGATGGTGTCAGGGGCTGCTCTGGCCACTGGGTGCCATCCAGCAGCATCGCTGGGTGCTTAGCGTGGGGTGCTGCCAGGACACCCCCTCCACTCGCCAGCCCATCTGAGCCCGGCACCCCTTTGAAACCAGACCTGCTGGCCTTTCACGCCAGCTGCTCCTGGAAAATGCTTTGGGAAGGGAAAATTATCCCCCTTCCTCCCTCCAGTTCTCTGTGGGGCTGAGCCATCAGCCTCCAGACTGACAGCGAGAGGCCAGGGTGGTGCAGAGCCCAGGCTCAGCCCCGGTCACGGCCACTGCTCTTTGGGCTTCTTGCCAGCCTGGCACTGGGAGCAACTGGGACCTGCAGGGAGGTCCAGGGGTTAGGCCAGCACATCCCTCCGGGCCCTCACCGCTGGCACATCCTGCCTGCCCCTGTCAGGATGGGACAGCACCCACGACTCCCTCTCCAGCTCCATCACCCCCTCCTTAGTACCATTACTTTCTTCTCAGCTCCATCACCTCCTCCCCAACTCCATCACCCTCCTCCTTGGCTCCATCACCCCCTCCCCAGGAATATTAACCTCTCTCCTGCTCCCTTCCCAGCTCCATCACCCATCCCCCAACTCTATCTCCCCTCTGCAGCTCCATCAACCCCCTCCTCCGTTCCACCATCTCCTCCTTGGCTCCACCACCTTCTCCCCAGATCTCTCATCCCCTCCATAGCTCCACTGGCCCCTTCACAGCTCCATCACCCTCTCCTTGGCTCCATCGCCCTCTCCTTGGCTCCATCACCCCTCCCCAGCTCTGTCACCCCCTCCCTGGCTCCCACCAGGGTTGTCCTCATCACTGGTGCCAAGGGGGATCCCCAGCCCCCGAGACCTAGGCTCCATCCATGGTTGGACAAGAGGACCATCGCCACAGCCTCTTCTCAAGCTGGGGCAGCAGCAGGGGCTTTTTCCCCACCGATGGCCCTCCCTGCTCTCCTTCCCCCTCTCTGGGCTGAGGCTCTCACACAGATTTGTGAGCTCTGTTGACGGGAAGAAAGGAAATGGGGCAAAGCTGCTGCCAGGAACCACAGGCTCCCGGGCTTCTGCACTCCAGGCTGGTGCTTCCCGGGCAGGATTTCTGGGCAGCCTCTGTGAGCCCTTTCTTCCAGCTATTGATGTTGGATCCCCAGCCCAGGGCCACGTCCAAGGCCATAAATCTGCTGGGTCACTCTACCTGGTGTTCTTGTTTGCACTGTGAGGCTTCCAGACCTGCTGGAGATCTCAGCTTCTGTGCATGGCCGTGATGTCCCCATGGTCAAGGTGGCAGCGTGTGTACTCCAGGGGTGCAGCCGCACCCCAGCAGGCTGGTGGGGTGCGAGGAAAGGGCAAGACTTGGCCAAGGGTAGGGGTGGTGGGGGGACCTCCTGGTACCCCACTGCACATGGTGGGATGGAGCTCTGGAAGGGTTCCATGGGTCCTTTGTTGCCCCTTCTGCTGTCCTCGAGCCTTGGGCAGGGCTTGAGCATCTCATGGTGCACCCGAGGGGGATGTTGGGGTGGGCAGCACCCCAGGGTGCCACCCCAGGGTGTGGAGTGGAGGTGAGAGGCGGACGCTCCTCAGCGTTAAAAGGAGCCCCTTGACTCTGAAAACACACGTGTTGCTCTTGGCTGCACTGCAGTGCCTCCTGCCAAGAGCAACAGGTTTACATATTAAAGCAAAATTAAATTAAAAGACATTTATTTGTGCATTTGCCACCCCCACCCCCCATTAACCCTTTGCAGCCCAGGTACGAGGGTGCTCAGGAGGTGGGGCTGGCGCCCTGGGGTCCCGTCCCCAGCCCAGAGTCCTCGCTGGGCAGCATGGGGTGGGAGCAGGGATGCTTGGGTGTTTCCATGTGATGTTTCCAAGCGTTCCTCGGCAAACTACTCCCTAAAGGGAAGCCTTAGTGGACAGAGCTGGGCATTAGGGTGCCCTGGAACAGTGACAGTGGAGTCCTTGGCTCTCCTGCCCCACACAGGATACAAGGTGGACGGGAAGAGGGATCACAGGGAGAGGTGCCATCTCCATCCCAGCTGCTGCAGACGCAGCTATGGCTTCCAGGCCACCCATGGGCAAGGTTTTGTCCCCAAATCTGCACCACAGCACAAAATACCTCCAAACCTCTCATTTCTTAGTGCACACTGGGAGAAGCATGGCCTTAACCCAGGGCACAGGGTCCCCTGATCTGGCTGCTCTGTGTCACCTGGGCACGTGGAATCATGGAATGGTTTGGGTTGGATGGGACCTCAAAGCCCATCCAGTCCCGCCCCCTGCCATGGGCAGGGACACCTCCCACTGGATCAGGGGCTCCAAGCCCCATCCAACCTGGCCTTAAACACCTCCAGGGATGGGGCAGCACCACTGCTCTGGGCAACCTGGGCCAGGGCCTCCCCACCCTCACAGCAAAATATTTCTTCCCAAGATCTCAATCTCCCCTCTTGCAGCTCAAAACCGTTCCCCCTCGTCCCATCCCTGCACTCCCCGATCAAGAGCCCCTCTTCAGCCTTTCTTGGAGCTCCTTTCTGCCCTGGAAGCTGCTCTAAGTTGTCCCCACGGCGTTCTCTTCTCCAACACAGGATGTGCTTTCTGAGTTCCCCATCAAGGCTGGTGGCAAAGGGACAAAGGCCCCTCCAGCACCCCAAACAACCCCCAAGTACCCTTTTCCCAGGGCCCTGGAACCAGGTGACCAGGCTAGAGGGAAATTCCAGGGACAGAGCTTATCTCCTGCACCGTTAGAATTCCTGATAAGCAGCTCCCATGGAATTTCCTTATAGTGCCGGATCAGGCATGTTTAAATAATGTATGGCGGGTGTCAGCATGCGGCTGGCGATTAGGAGCCGTGTTGACAGGTTGTTATGTTGTGACTAAAGTAATCGCAGGGCTGTGGGAATGCTTGGGAACGGCGCAGTGCCCGGACCTCCAGACGCCAGCCTGTGGCAGCATCCATCGCCGGCACCGAAAGCCACGGATGCTGGGTCATGGAAACACTAGTTTGGAAAAGACCTCTTGGATGGTTGAGTCCAGCCAGGGTCCCTGCAGGGCACCCCGAGGTCCATGCACAAAGTGACCTTGGAGTGATGAGCCACCAGCCCCCTGTCACAAATGGGGACACAGAGAGCGCTGGGGTTGTTCAGCCTGGAGAAGAGAAGGCTGCGGGGAGACCTTAGAGCAGCTTCCAGTGCTGAAAGGGGCTCCAGGAGAGCTGGGGAGGGGCTCTGGATCAGGGAGTGCAGGGAGAGGATGAGGGGAATGGTTTTCATCTGCAAGAGGGGAGATTGAGACGAGATCATAGGGAGAAATGCTTTGCTGTGAGGGTGGGGAGGCCCTGGCCCAGGTTGCCCAGAGCAGTGGTGGCTGCTCCATCCCTGGAGGGGTTCCAGGCCAGGTTGGATGGGGCTGGGAGCCCCTGATCCAGTGGGAGGTGTATGGCAGGAGGTAGAACTGGATGGGCTTCGAGGTCCCTTCCAACCCAAACCATCCTATGTGTCCATGTCTACATGGGCCAAGCGTGGGATCAGCAGCTCCCATCCTGTGACGGTGGCAGAGGCAGCAAAGCCCATCCCTGTGGCACAGCCACCCTCAGCATGTTTCTAACAGAGCCCTGAGTGGTCTCGGCTCCTCTGGCAGGCACCCTCAGCCTCCCCTGTCCCATTCATGGTCAGCTGTCCCCCTGTGAGGGGACACCGGATTGCCAGGCTGCAGCCCCAACTGACACGTCCCCATCTTGACCGTGTCCCCATCCTGACGTGTCCCCATCTGGGACCTTCCCTGCTCTGGCACATGGCTAGTACCACCTGACACGGGTGCCAGGCAGGGTCACAGGTCTCCCAGCCCACACCATTGTGTCACCATCCCACCACGTCCCCTGGTCCCCGCAGCCCCTCTCTGCTGCCACAGCGAATTCCCAGTGCTCCGCAGCAGGACCAAAGCAGCGCTTTCTGTCCCCAAACCGTGCATGTGTGTGCATGCATAAATGTGTGCCAGTACGCACATTTGTCCATCCGTGTGTGTGCACACGTTTGTGTGTGCACATGCGCACGTACTCGTGTGTGCATCTGTGTACACTGTGTGTGTGCGTGTCCACACATGTGTCCACACATGTGTGTATGTGTCTATGTGTGTGTCCACTTGTGGGCCTGTGCACAAGCATGTGTGTGCGCATATGTGTGTGTGTGCACGTGTGTGTGTGCACGTGTGTGTGTCCATGTTCTGCATGTGCACGTGCATGTGTGTAGGTACCAGTGCCTGTGCATGTGTCTACTTGTGCACGTCTGTACGCACACATGCGCGTGCCTGTGTCCACATTCTGTGTAGGTGTGCACGTGTGTCTACATGTGTGTGTGCATGTCCATGTGCTTGTGTGCAAACATGGTGTGCGTGTGTCTGTCCATGTGTCCATGTGTGTGTGTGCCCCTGTCTGTGCATGTGTCTGGTTGTGTACGTGCATGTGTGCACGCCTGTGTGTGCCTGTGTGCACATTGTGTGTAGGTGTCCACATGTCCCCACGTCTGTGTGTGCACATTGCATGTGTCCATCCACGTGTGTGTGTGTGCACATGTGTGTCTATGTGTGTGCACATGGTGTGTATGTCCATCCACATGTGCACATACTCGTGTCAGTGCATGTGTCCACTTGTGTACACGTGTAGGTGTCCATGTGTCCTCACACATCTTTGTGTTCATGTGTGCGTCTGTGTGCACATTGTGTGTGTATGTCCACGTGTCTGTGTGCACATGCGTGTGTCCCCGTGTCCACATACCCGTGTCTGTGCACGTGTGTCCACTAGTGCACATGCCTGTGCAGGCATGTGCTTTCCTGTGTGCACATTGTGTGTGTGTGTCCATCCACGTGCGTGTGCATGTGTGTGTCTATGTGTGTGCACATGCTGTGCATGTGTGTATGTCCATCCACATGCGCACATACTTGTGTCAGTGCATGTGTCCACTTGTGTACATCTGTGTGCACACGCGCGTACCTGTGTGCACATTGTGTATAGGTGTGCATGTGTCCCCACACGTCCCTGTGTACACGTGTGCATGCCTGCGTTCACATTGTGTGTGTGTCCACGTGTCTGTGTGCACGTGTGTGTCCCCACATGTCCACGTACCTGTCTGTGCACACATGTGTGTGCCTGTGTGCACATTGTGCATAGGTGTGCACGTGTCCCCACATCTGTGTGTGCACATGCTGTGCGTGTATGTCCATCCACGTGTACAACATACTCGTGTCAGTGCATGTGTCCACTTGTGTACATGTGTGTGCACACTCGTGCACCTGTGTACACATTGTGTGTAGGCGTGCATGTGTCCCCATGTCTCTGTGTACACGTGTGTGCACATTGCATGTGTGCGTGTCTACATGCCTCTGTGCACATGCGTGTGTCCCTATGTCCACATACCCGTGTCTGTGCACGCGCGTCCACTGGTGCACAAGCCTGTGCCCGCATGTGCGTGCCTGTGTGCACACTGTGTGTAGGTGTGCGTGTGCCCGTGCCTGTGTCTGCCCTGTGTGCGTGTGCCCGTCTGTCCCCGCGTGCGCGCCCCCGTCTCTGTGCCCGCTTGTGCACACGTGCGTACCCGCGCCCGCGCTGCTCCCCGCGCCGCCGCACCCGCCGATGGGGCCGCTCCGCTCCCGCGCGGGTCCCGCCCCGCTCCTCCCCGCTCCTCCCCGCTCCTCCCCTGGGCGGTCCCGGGCGGGCGGGGACGGGCCGGCGGGGCCGCATGGCGCTCGGCGGGGCAGGGGGTGCGGGGGCACGGCCCGGAGCGGGGCCGGGGGGGCCGTAGGGGCTGCGGGAGCCGCGGGAGCCGTGTGTGCTGCGGGAGCTGCGGGTGCTGCGAGAGCCGCGAGAGCCGTGTGTGCTGCGGGAGCTGCGGGTGCTGCGAGAGCTGCGGGAGCCGTGTGTGCTGCGGGAGCTGCGGGTGCTGCGAGAGCTGCGGGAGCCGTGTGTGCTGCGAGAGCTGCGGGAGCTGTGAGAGCTGCGGGAGCTGTGGGCGCTGCAGGCACCGTGTGTGCTGCGGGTGCTGCGAGGACTGTGGGTACCGTGTGTGCTGAGGGTGTTGTAGGTGCTGGAGGAGCTGCAGGTGCTGCAGGCAGTGCGGGTGCTGTAGATGCTGCGGGCGCTGTGCGTGCTGCAGGCACTGCAAATGGTGCAGGCAGTGTAGGCGCTGAGGGTGCTGAGGGCACTGTGCATGCTGCGGGCGCTGCAAGTGGTGCAGGCAGTGCAGGCACCGCGAGCGCTGCGTGATGGCACCACGGGCGCTGCAGGCGCTGTGGGCTCTGCGGGTGCTGTGGGCGCTGTGGGTGCTGTGGGTGGGCGGGCGCGGGCTCGAGCTGTCGGGGCCAGAGGGCCCACGGGGCCGCGCGGCGCGGTGCCAGCCTGTGGACATCCCCATGTGTCGCGGCATTGGGTACAACCTGACCCGCATGCCCAACCTACTGGGCCACGAGAGCCAGCGCGAAGCTGCCCTCAAGCTGCACGAGTTCGCACCGCTGGTGGAGTACGGCTGCCACGTCCACCTGCGCTTCTTCCTCTGCTCGCTCTACGCGCCCATGTGCACCCACCAGGTGAGCGCCAGCATCCCCGCCTGCCGCCCCATGTGCGAGCAGGCCCGCCACAAATGCGTCCCCATCATGGAGCAGTTCAACTTCGGCTGGCCCGACTCGCTCGACTGCGCCAAGCTGCCCACCAAGAACGACCCCAATGCCCTCTGCATGGAGGCTCCCGAGAACGCCTCGGCTGCCGAGCCCCACAAGGGACAGGGGATGCTGCCTGTGGCGCCGCAGCCCTGGCCACCAGGCACTGCCGGGGGACGGGGCCCCAGTGGGCTCGGGGCCTGCGACAACCCCGAGAAGTTCCAATATGTGGAGAAAAGCCTCTCCTGCGCGCCCCGGTGCTCCCCCGGCGTGGATGTCTACTGGTCCCGGGAGGACAAAGACTTCGCCTTCATCTGGATGGCTGTCTGGTCCACCCTCTGCTTCGTCTCCACCGCCTTCACCGTCCTCACCTTCCTGCTCGACCCCCACCGCTTCCAGTACCCCGAGCGGCCCATCATCTTCCTCTCCATGTGCTACAACGTCTACTCCATGGCCTTCATCATCCGCTCGGTGGCAGGGGCCGAGAACATCGCCTGCGACCGGGAGAACGGTGAGCTCTATGTCATCCAGGAGGGGCTGGAGAGCACAGGCTGCACCATTGTCTTCCTCATCCTTTACTACTTTGGTATGGCCAGCTCGCTCTGGTGGGTCATCCTCACCCTCACCTGGTTCCTGGCCGCTGGGAAGAAGTGGGGACATGAGGCCATCGAGGCCCACAGCAGCTACTTCCACATGGCCGCCTGGGGCATCCCAGCCATGAAGACCATCGTCATCCTCACCATGCGGAAGGTGGCGGGAGATGAGCTCACAGGGCTTTGCTACGTGGGGAACATGGACGTCAGTGCCCTGACTGGCTTTGTCCTTATCCCCCTCTCCTGCTACCTGGTCATCGGCACCTCCTTCATCCTTACAGGCTTCGTCGCCCTCTTTCACATCAGAAAGATCATGAAGACGGGTGGCACCAACACGGAGAAGCTGGAGAAGCTGATGGTGAAGATCGGCGTCTTCTCTATCCTGTACACTGTCCCGGCCACCTGTGTCATCATCTGCTACTTCTACGAGCGGCTGAATGTGGATTACTGGAACCTCAGGGCGCTGGAGCGCGGTTGCCTGCACCTCCCTGGCCGGCGTGCCGCCAACTGCTCCTTGGAGGCCTCAGTGCCCACTGTGGCCGTCTTTATGTTAAAGATTTTCATGTCGCTGGTGGTGGGCATCACCAGCGGGGTGTGGGTGTGGAGCTCCAAGACGCTGCAAACCTGGCAGAGCCTTTGCAACAGAAAGCTGGGTGTGAGGACGCGGGGCAAGCCCTGCAGCGGGGTGAGCTGCGGCGGGGTGCACTGCCACTACAAGGCCCCCACGGTCATGCTGCACATGACCAAGACGGACCCTTATCTGGACAACCCGACACACGTTTAGAGCCGGGGGGTGCTCCCTGTCCGGGGACAGGACCTCACGGGTAAGGGGCGATGCTGCGGGGCGAGGGCAGAGGCTGGGGGGGCAAAGCCTGCGGGACCCCCTCCCAGCACCACTCAACCCTGACGAGTAGCTGCTTTTTCCTAGAGGTTGTTTTCTTGTTGCTGTTGCCAAAAGCAGCGACTCTTCTAATGCTTTCTTTGGGGTGGCCAGGAGGGGAATAATCCAGTCAGTGTTTATTTAATTCTGTAATTTATTTTAGATTTTTTTAGGGTTTTTTTGTTTTTTTTTTTTAAAAAAATCATTAGCTGCGAGGAATGGAAAAAACAATAAACCCTGGATGTGTTACTCCAACCTGGTGCTGTTAGGAGGAATCCGAGGGGCTCAGCGGCTCGGGGCTGCGGTTGCTGTGTGCTGAGTGCCAGCAGGGAGAGGGCGAGTGTACCATGCCGGGAGCACCTCTCTGGGGGTGCCCCCCGGCTGGCTGCCCCATGACTGGTTCTGGTGCCCGTCTGGCTGAGAAGTGAAGTTTTCCAGCGCTGTCATGCTAACGAATCATCTTTTCCACTCAGGCTCTGTAGGTGATTTGTGTCGGTGCCGCCAGGGCAGGCGAGGAGCTGGGGTGATGGGCTGGGGGCGCGGGACCTTGGGGTGGTGAGCGCTCGGCTTTGATGTCCCACGCAGAAGCTCTAGGTGTGGGTAATGGAAACTTCTGGGCAGCTTTATTTATCCCCTGCTCCGGTTACAATCCAAGCTCTCCTGCCCCATTGTCCGGAGGGAAACTCAAGCCTCAAATGGTGCTGGGGGATGATCCTGACTGGGATGCTGGGCGGTTGGTGCTCCATCCTGCGGGCACAGGGGCTCTGCCGGGGGCTCAGCAATGGGGACCGTGCCCACCCTGCCCTGAGACCCCTCGGAGGGCAGTTCCTGTCCACAGCTGGGCTGTAGGGCTGCAGGGTGTACGGTGGGGTCTCAGTGCCATGGGAGAGCTGGGCAGGGAGCAGCCCTGGTGATGCTCAAGGCTTGTCCATCATCTGATTGCCCACTAATTAGTGCTGGGCCCCAGGGAGGGTCTCTGTGGCCCCGGTCCCTCTTGCCCAGAGGCAAAGGACCCAATGAGCACCCACTGCCCGCACCAGCAGCCCTCAGCCTCGGCGAAGCCCTCGTAGCTCAGAGCTCTGTGTCAGGGCTGCGGCTGAAGGAGGGGTGTGAGACCCCCACACCCTGAACCGGGGGGGCTGCAGGAGCTGGGATCAAACGCCCTTCACTGTGCCGGGGCTTTGTGCTGCCATGATTGATGGGCCAAGCGCCTTTCATCCACCTCCGGGGGTGCAGGAGAAGTTGAGCGACTGATCTGAGGAAAAGTCTTTGCCTCCCCTGGGAGCCCCACGGCGGCTGAGGTGCGAAGAAGCCCCCACTGTGGTGGGGAGCCAGAGGGGGGACACTGAGCGACTGGCACCTGCGTTGGGGTGCTGGGTGGCAAGGGTGGCCCCGGGCTGGGCAGGGACCCTATTGGCACAGGGGTCACAGCTGCAGGGGCTCCTTTGGCTGGGTTTGTTTGACAGAGCCGTGACCCATGGCAGGAGTCAATATTGGCTGTGGGACAAGCTCCAAAGTCCAGCCCGAGGAGCTGGGCACTGTGCGGGGCGGGGGCGTGGGGTTGATCCTGTGCCGGATCCCTCAGGCTGCGGGTGCTGAGCCTGGAGCCAGCTTGGGGCACACACGCGGCACAGCGCGTCCTGGCTCGCAGGGACAGCCCGGCCTTGGGCACCCTGGCATTCACCCCGATAACGGATGCCATTGGCCCCGGCTGTCAGGCTGCGGTGGCCGCTGGTGCCTCACCACCCGCCTGAGGCCCTACTGGTGAGACCGCACCTCAAGTACTGTGTTCAGTTCTGTCCCCTCACCACAAGAAGGATGTTGAGGCTCTGGAGCGTGTCCAGAGAAGAGAAACGAAGCTGGTGAGGGGCTGGAGAACGTCTTACGAGGAGCGGCTGAGAGAGCTGGGGTTGTTTAGCCTGGAGAAGAGGAGGCTGAGGGGAGACCTTATTGCTCTCTACAACTACCTGAAAGGTAGTGGAGAGGAGGGAGCTGGGCTCTTCTCCCAAGTGACAGAGGACAGGACAAGAGGGAATGGCCTGAAGCTCCGCCAGGGGAGGTTCAGGCTGGATATCAGAAAAAAATTCTTCACAGAAAGAGTCATCGGGCACTGTAACAGCTGCCCAGGGAGGGGGTTGAGTCACCTTCCCTGGAGGTGTTTAAGGAATGGGTTGATGAAGTGCTTATGGACATGGTTTAAGGGAGTGTTAGGGGCGGTTGGACTCGATGATCCAGTGGGTCCTTTCCAACCTGGTGATTCTATGATTCTATGATACTGGGGAGACAGAGCCGTGCCCCAGCATGGAGCTGCTCCTGGAAGGGTTCTATGTGCGTCATGGCCACTCTCAGCTCTATGCTGGGGAGACTCAACTCTCCTCCACCTCAAGAGCATCCCTGAATCCCCTCTCCATGCTCCTTGCAGTAGCTGTGAGGGCAGCCCAATGGCTCTGCTCTGGCTGAGGCAGCCATATATGCCCCTCTCAGCTCTCTCCCCCCCGTGCAGGGCAGCCTTCGGCCTGGGCAGCGCTGAGAGGGTGACCCGTCCCAGTGCCAGCAGGAGGGATGACCGAGTCAGGGCTGCTACCAGGTCTGGGACACCCCAAGTCTTGGTCCAGCAAAAAGCATAGAGAGGGTGAGCTCAGTGCCCCACGCACTTGCTGTTATCCTGGATGTGCCCTCCTGCTTTTGAGCGGCAGAAGGAATCATGGAATGGGCTGGGCTGGAAGGGACCTCAAAGCCCATCCAGTTCCACCCTCTGCCATGGGCAGGGACACCTCCCACTGGGTCAGGGTGCTCAAAGTTCCATCCAACCTTCTCTTGAAAAGGAACGTCGCTGTGCTCTAGGAATGTGCTTTGGTTAATATTAATGATGAAGCCACAGTGGGACCAAGCTGAAGCTCCTCACGGGCTGTGCCCTGTGGCTTCTCCCGAGGCCGTGCTGGAGATCCAGATGTCCCCACGGGGGTTGTCCCAGGTCATGCCGGGAACAGCCGTGCTGGTGAACGTCCCCCAGCCCACGGTGCCAAGCTGGGCACCAGCCCCACACACTCGCCTGCAGTGTGGGGACAGCTATTTATAGCTGTGCACAGGACACTGATGCCGTGTGAGGGGCTGCTATAAAAAGCAAGTCCCCAAAAAGGTCTCAGAGCAGATGCTGGTGTGAGGTCTCCATGTTGAGGCCTGGAAATGTCCCAGCTTGAGTCACGCTCCAATTTCCCTGTTGTGTGCCCAGCTACAGCACCTCGTATGGAGAGGGAATGAGTCTTCTCCGGTGAAAGCAGCATCTCTCCATTGCCGAGAACCTTGGAATCCCTCAAATCCATCAGGGATTTCCTCTGCCTGATGGATTTGGCCTGGCCAAAGCATTCCTAGCTCAGCTCCTGAGCATGGAGGAGGATGAAGACACCCAGGCCCCTGTTACCTTGTCGGCAGCGCAGCACTGGCAAAAACAGGAAAACTTTGGCCAACAGCCTCGTTTCACCATTGTTGGATTGTACAGTGTCCTGGTTCACCTCCTACCATGGAAGCTGATGGTGTCCCCATGAGGCTGTGAGACCAGGAGGGTGGGCTGGGAGCCGTGCACAGAGGGAACGGTCCTTGCTGAGCTCTGCGCTGCAGCCAACAAGGCTATAGTTGCAAAACACCCATGAACACAACAAGGGAAGCACTGTTGATGGCATCCAGACACACAGCACTGGGGTGAAGGAGCAGAAACATTCAGCTTCTCCATCACCTCCACATATTCCCTTCCAGAGGGCTCCCTGAGTGCTGTGGCACAGGACGAGCAGCATATGGGCACCACCCAAGAGATGGGACTGAAAGGGGCAACTAGCCCAAGGACCACTGCCACAGCCCGGTGGCTCTCGCCTGCCCAGGGGCAGGAAGATACAGCCCCATCCTTTTGTCTCCAAGGGAGAGCAATCTCCAGGGCCAGCTCTGCTTGGGAAGGAGAGCTGCAAGGGCATAGCCCAGCCTGCCTGTCTACAAGAAACTTGAGGAGAGACTTTTTCCCAAGGGCCTGTAGTGGTAGGACAAGGGGAAATGGCTTTAAATCGGAAGGGGGAAGATTTAGACTGGATATTGGGAAGAAATGTTTTGCTGTGAGGGTGGGGAGGCCCTGGAACAGGTTGTCCAGAGCAGTGGTGGCTGCCCCAGCCCTGGAGGGGTTCCAGGCCAGGCTGGATGGGGCTCGGAGCCCCTGATCCAGTGGGAGGTGTCCCCGCCCATGGCAGGGAGTGGAACTCAAAGGGTTTTGAGGTCCCTTCCAACCCAAACCATTCCATGACTCCATGAAGGAAGGCAGGGCCTAGCATTGGCCCGAGCAAACCTGAGCAGCATGTGGCCTACAGGACATCTCTCCAGAGCCGTGAGCTGACCTGGCTCACTGTTCCCTTGCTCTGGGACTCCATGTTCCCCAGAAATGCAGCAACTCTACATCTGATGGAAGGCAGAGGTGAGACATCCCAGCCAGCCCCACGCAGCCACTGGCACCCACAAAGAACTCGCTGCATGCCAGCTTTACAAACACAAGTACATAATGTTTATTTTTAAGTTTCCGATTTATTACAAGTACAGCCCTTGGCAGAAACCCCCTCCCCCCCAAATGACATTTACTGTTAAAAAAAAATGTAAAGTTCAAAAGGTTTCACCAGGTGGGACCTGCAGAAAATGTTCTCTAGGAACAGGACAGAACAAAGCCTCCGCAAGGGACGTGTGAAATACAAACGCCAGTGCTATTCTGTGGGGCAGGGAGCTGAGGCTGAGGAGTGGGGAGGAGAGAAGTGGCTGTGAACCTGCCATGGACAGTCCAGGACTGAAACGAATACCTGTTATAAAAAAAACACCCTAAAAAGTTCACAAAACTATGCCATGATTTTTAATTGATGATTCTGTTCTCAGATCACAGGAGCTGCAACAGCTGCTTTTGCTTCTGTGTTCCGCACCCAGCAGAGCAGCCCCGTCTCTGGTTTGTTCCAGATTGAAGACTTCTCTAATAAAAAGTTCAAGCCCCAACTGTACGATCAAAACCAGTCATAATGGAGGGAGAGGGGATGAAAAAATGCACCCTTTTCTTAAAATAAAAGTCAGTATCTGGGGCAGCAGGACGCAGCGCTGCAGCCGAGCAGCCTCTGGGCAGGAGGGGGCTGGTGGGCGGTGCGGGACGGTTGAGCGGGAAGGCATTCAGATAAACCATCGTGAGAGCGTGGCTGGAGAAGAACTGGGAGACCTCCCACCAACGCGTATTCTCCCCGCTACCTGATCACTCCAGCTACTGTAAGAACGTGAGTTTTATGAGGGGGGACAATATAAAGCAAACACGATTTCATATAAACTGTACATGTGCCAAAGCAAGACAACGGTATCTTACAGGTGTTCTTTGTACAAGATTACAGCTAGAAACAAGCCACTTCAACTAGAAAATGAACTGGAAAAGTTACACAGACCATGTTTCTGCCGCTCCCCCATCCTGGCGCTCCCCCCAGGGCGTGCAGAAAGCCATGCTCTCCAGGATGCTTCTGGCACTCGGTTCATCCAAAAGGCTACATGGTTGTGTGCTGTTCAGGTTGAGCAGGGAAGCCAACTGCCTCCTCTTGCCGTGACCGTGGGAAGAGCTGAGCTTGGAAGATCCCTCTTCAGAGCGCAACCTCCAGAGATCGTTCCCCGAGGAGAGAGAGGGGAAAAGCAAGAGCACCTCAAAGCCAGTTGTGTTAGGATGCTGGTGAAAGCCGTATCTCCATAAATGTAAGTGCTTGCTCGCCCTATGCAGCCCATCACTGGGGGCTCACAATTAATACCATATAAATATATACATACAAGAACTTGCAGCCCATTGGCCTGATCACACCCAGTCTTTTTGGGAAGCAACCTGATCCCTCCCCGCATCAGCGCAAGGCTAGTTTCACATCACAGGCAGCAGACAGCAGAGCTCCCACCATGCTCTGGCACTGGCCACTTGCAGAAGGGAGGAAGTGGCTCATCCCAAGGAAGCTGGCAGCACCTGAGCTGGAGTAGGCTTCGTGCCCCCCTGTCCAGCCAGGCTTCGGGCAGGCCTTCCCCTTGCCCTCCCACCTTGCCCTCCTGTCAGGACAGGCTCGGCAAGAGCTTTGCAGAAGTTGTGGGAAGTAGTAAGTCATGGCTGTTCATGCCGTGGATGACCATGCACTTGATACTGTGGAAAAATTAAAACTAGGTCAGGCCAAAGGGAAGGCTGGACGAATGAAGAAGTGCCTGCTGCTTCCCAGCTCCCTCCAGACAACCCATCCTGCTGCCCAGGAAGGCCTGCTCCAGCTCTGGCTCTTCCCCTAGTCTCCCCATCCCTCATTGCTTTCTTTTCCGTCCCCGGGAATGTTCGAGGGGCTCTGACTCACTGTCCCCGTCCTGCTCCTCCAGTCCCTGGCACTTGGCAGAGAGCTTCTTGCATTTCCTGCGTGCATACGTGTGGCCAGGCAGGTGTTTGTGCACCATGTCAATCAAACACTGTTCAGTCTTCTCCAGGCAGGACAGTACGTGACTCCCATTCTGGTTGTAGCGCTCCGCATTGGAGAACACCTGCTTCATGTCAGAGAGGAACTCCTGCACTGAGCGGTAGTTGCCACAAGAATACTTGCTCTGCATAGTCTGGAAGTCCATAGGGTTGCTGATGACCTCAAAGTAATCTTCGGCTTCCTCCGTGGTCACTGGCTCCCTGCCAGATTAAGAGCCACAAGGATAGGAGGAAAATGATGGCCCCAGCCACCTAGAGCTGTAGAGGAGTGAGAATCCCACCACCCCTCTGCTCGCGCAGCCCTGACCTGCACCTCCAAGGCTGTAATAAACCCAAGCGGCACCTTGACAGCGCTACAGCTAGGACAAGCGACTGTGACACAGTGACAGTAAGGGCAGCAGCTCATTTTTCTGCCCAGAGTGCTGTGGGACTAGCATGTGGGGCAGGCAGAGCTGCCTTCTCTTAGCCACACCACCTACAGAGCACCCTGAGAACCGCAGGGGTTGCAAAAGCACCCACCCCAGTCTCTCCTCTTTGGCCCACAGCCCACCCCAGAAGCACCCCACATCTTCAGCCCAGCAGAGGACTGAGAGCGTGGGGTGGTTTCTTCTGGGACAGATTCACTCCCTTTCTTCCCATCTTGCATTTGAAACACCAGTCTCGCAGCCAGTGAGTGGATCCGTCAGGGCTGTGACACAGCCAGGCCACACTCACACCCTGCCTGGCTGGTTTTGTGCCTGTGGTGGGAGCAGCAGCCCCTGCCCTCACCTGAAAGGCCAGCTGAAGCGGTACTTGATCAGCTTGCAGAGTATCTCCTCGCACTTCTGCAGCTCGAGGCTTTGGCGGCGTGCCGTCGTCTTTGTTTGAAGGACCTGCCCGCACAAAAGATTCTGTTAAAAGGAGGGGAACCACCGCAGGCCTCGGTGTTCAGCAAACAGTTTTGAGGGCAAAGCAGCTGGTTCTTAAAAGAGCTTTTCTTTTCAGTCCTCTCGCTTACAAGCTAGCATATCAAGGGGTGGGGATGCGTAGCACTGCTGCAGAAATGAAGTTCAAGCCTTTCAAACGCAGCCTCCTTCCATGATAATCAAAAGGCAAACTGCTCTGCTGCAGGACCTTTGATGCGAACAACCAAGACACACAGTGGCAGCTTGAGTTACAGAACAGGAGCCCCATCCAGAAGCTCTGATGGGAGGAAGAGCTCACAAGCAGCCTGTCTTTTCTCTGGGGGCAGCAAGGTTTTTCAAGAGAGGTTCAAAGGCAGCATGGTCAAAACAAGCAGCCCAGGAATAAATGACAGGAAATAGAAAGTGCGAATTCCCTCCCCTGCTTTCTCCAAGCCCCTGGTGGGCAGCACGCAAGAGGCAGGGGGAGAACACACTTGTGCTGCTCTACTGGCCTTGCAGAGCCAGCTGTGCCATTTTAAATACCAAAGAGCAGCTGATGCCTTGAGCACTGTGGGCCCACATACAGCACAAGGTCAGCCGTTTGCCTGGGACCCACAGCGGCACAGGGACAGTCCCTCGGCTCCGAGCGCAGAGCTTGGGAGGCCTCACAGCTCAGGGGATGGCAGACAACGGGAAGGCTCCACAGAACTATTCCTGAGCCAGTTTCAGCCTCTTCCCAGGACAAGTGAAAGAGCCCCAGCACAGCCTTCTTCCCCAGATCAGTGTTTTATCAGAGACCCTGACCCAGCTGTTCCAGTCTGATTTGCCCTGTTGGAATCTCTCCCAGCTGGCTGTGGCAGCCCATGCTGGGCTTGCTGATTTGGTTCTCTCCAATATGGAACACAGACCAGCAAGACACTGCAGATCCACTAGCCAGCCCACCCACACCCAGCACAGGCAGCAGTGAGCCCGAAGACTGTGTTCCAGGCCGCTCAGGACACACCAGCACTGGTAGTGTCCAGTGCTCAGGGGACAGATGGCAGATGTAGCAGAGGACTGTGATGTGGCCCACAGGACAAGAGTTTCCTCACACATACCCCGTCCCTCCTCTGTACAAACAGCACAGCAAATGGCAGCTCCACTCTGCCGAGCACGCGCAGACAGGGCTGCTCTGTTCAGGAGCGTACGGTTTTATTCTTTAAATGTCAAGTGAAACCTAAACCAGCCAAATTATGTCCTGGAGGTTGGGGAGTGACCATACAGACAGCAACTGTCAGAAAACGGCCAAGGCTGTGGAGCAAGGGTCCAACATTGCTGGCATTCTCTGACCACCCAGGACCCCCCCTCAGGCACCCCACCTCTCTTGCAGAGACATATGGGTACTATTTAAAACCCTTTAACAAGCTGCAGGCTGCCTGCTACTCAAGTGGGACAATGTGTGAATGCGGCTGGGGGAAAGAAGTCTGGCATATCTGTGCTCCGTGTATAGTGGGCCCTTAAGGATGTGCCTCCTTTGTTAACCCGCCCTCAGCAGGGCCTGCATTTCACAATACAATCCCGGGTATTTCTTTGGAAAGGGGAGGGGAGAAAGCACGACACCTGTTTTGTTGATAACTCTCAATGTTAGCAGCCTCCAGTGAGCAATTTGGCTCTTACCAGCTCGTCGATGTCCGCGCCGTTGACAGCTGCAGCTCGCTGCCGTGCTCCCCGGGCAGGCTGCAGCAACTGCTTCTTCCTTTGGTGCCTCCCCTGCCTCAACGAGTACATGGCTGCGCTCTGCTTGCCCCGGGCTGCCTTCCTGGGTCGCACTGAAACACATAAGCCATGCCTTAGAGGAATGGGTTAACCTGGAGACAGAGACTGCAAGCCCTTTGCCTGGCCATACGCACCACGCAGAGCTTGGCTCACAGCTGGCAAACCTATGGACCACAGCACCACAACTGCTCTGCCAGCCTGCCCCGCTCAGCACACGTGTGTATCAGCTGTTCTCTGGATGCCTGCTCATCTCTGGAGAGGGTAATCACCTCCTGTCCAAGAAGGGGCCACTGCTGAGTAGCAACAGCCTTCTGTTAAAGTGTGGTCAAGCACACCTGCCAACAGCACCCGCAGATCCTCCAAATTCCAAGGGAGACCTGGGAGCTCCCAGCTCCTCTGCCACAGGCAGGGCTTGCCCAGGGCTGGAACAGCAAGGACCTCTGCTTGTATAGCCAAGTGCAGAGGCTCCGACACACTGACACTTGAGCGAGGACAGGGGAACTAAAGCAGGGACAGAGTTGTCTCCAACATCCTTTCTGAAAGCACCAGGAGCAGAAACTTGCAGTTTCCCCTGTTCCTTCTGCCCCTTGCTCCTCACCGGTTTGGGGATGGGTGCTTTCCCAAGCATTTGCAAGTGGCCCACACAGTGGGATAAGCCAGTTGCTAAGCCTCACTGAGAAGTGACCTGTGTACAGGGCGAGTGTCAGGTTACCGCAGCCAGGAGCTGCTCCACGTGCTGAGAGTGGGACACAATGGGATTTTATTCCCCAAGACTGGAGCTGCTGCATTACATCCCACGGAAAGGCACTTGCCTGTTGGTTAGTCTGCCTGTCAAAGCTTCACGTTGATGGAAATGCAAGCATGCTGACGCACTCCCTTGTCTTAAGTTTCTCCCATGACCCCTCTGGGTCAGGAGGAGGTGTTGCTTGTCTTCCCCAGCCAAGCTCCTTCCACCTGGTCACAAGAGCTTGAGCAAGCTGCAACCAGCACTTCCATCTGCAGCCTCTGATCCAGCCCTGTGCAATAAATCACCCTGCTGGGCCTCCCGCAGGAGGAGCGTGTGTCAGGGCAGTGGGATGATGGCCTGCTGTCGCTCTGCTTGTGTGTCAAGCGTGTGGCGTGTATTAAATATCTGACAATCCAACATTCTAGGTTCTATCCCTCAGGATAAACGCCACGAGGATTAATGGGACTTCTCTATTAAAACAAAAGTTTTCCACAGTGACCTTTCCATGTTAATGCTCTTTAAAACCAGTGGTTGCATTTAGTGCTTTATTTTTAGCGCCTGTAACCCTCTTCCGCTATTGTTTGGAAACCTTGGCTCAGCATCTGACTTGGCCAAGCAACACAGGCTGAACGCACTCCAAGTGTGGACATGGATACACTGCACAACAACAAGCAGTGCACATAGCTGGGGTATCAGTACACATCCCTGAAACGAGAATAAAGCAGGGGAATCAAGACTGATAGACCGGGATGGAAACCCTTGAAAGAACATGGGATAATCCTTTGGGTCCCACTCTCCAGATTCCACCATCTGCCCGGGTTAAGACACTCAGAAGTTAATTTTATGTTAGTCAAGGGCATTCTGACAGAAAGCAAACGCTGGCAGCGTGCCCTTCCAGGACTGATCTCCTCAGTGCATCAAGCTGCCTAAATGAGACTGAGTCAAATTCCCCTAAATACAAAGTGGATGCACATACTAAAAAGTGGTTAAATGGAGAAGCAATCATTAAGGAGTCTAGAAAATGCTCTTTTACCCCATGCAGCTGCCTAGGAATAAGCCAGATACGCATCCCAAATGGTCTCTGTATGCAATCAAAGGGTGCTGGTGGGCCAGGCCACTCTGCACCTTGAGTGCTGAGCCTGCCCACAGGGACGGGCAGAGTATGTGCTAGTCCTACTGTCTGAAAATGCCTCCCTGCTGAATCACTAGAAACCCTGCACTGAAGACGTAATGAGCTGGTGGGAAGGGAAACTGCAAGAAGCTTAAAGCTCCATAAGCATCTATTAACTGCATCCAGTTTACCAACAAAATTCTGCAGGCACAGAGCCTGCCCAGAGCAGGAGCTGGTAACACTGCTGCCTCTCGCTGCCCAGCTGCAGCCCCACTGCCTGCCCAGAGCAGGAGCTGGTAATGCTGCTGCCTCTTGCTGCCCAGCTGCAGCCCCACTCACTGCCTGCCCAGAGCAGGAGCTGGTAATGCTGCTGCCTGTCGCTGCCCAGCTGCAGCCCCACCGCCAGCCTCGTGGTGCTCCCAGTGGCCTCGGCAGTGCCCCAGGGCAGCAGCTGCTCACTGCAGTTCCCATCTTGGACCCCATCACAAAGGGACAAGAGTTCACCCCAGCTCCCCAGGTGGCACCCAGCACCACCGCAGCCTTCCCCATGACATCTCCCACTGTCTCAAGTAAGAACGTGCTCTGTGTGAGGAAAAGAATGAGAGAATCGTTTGGTCAGAAAAGATCTTTGAGATCACCAAGACCCACTACTAAGCCATAAAAGCACAAGACCCAGCTAGGATCAACACTTTGGACACAGAAGGCAGCGACTGAATATTTCCTATTTCTTTCCTACATGGTCGAAGCCTTACATTTCAGTCCAGCAACTTCATAGTCTTCTTCCTCCTCTTCTTCCTCCTCAGCATCTGGTTCATCAGAAGCTTCTTCACCTTCTGCACCTTCATCTTCAGCAGAATCCTCCGCGTAGCCCCTAGAGTGAGGCAGTTAAAGACACATGTTGTTCCAGGGGCTGGGCAGCAGAGGCCCAGTCCTTCTGTCCTGTTCATTAATGGGCAGAGCCTTACTGATCACTTTAATAAAACAAAGCTGAAGCAGCTGGCCATGTGTCAGAGTAACAAGCTGCAGCTACAGCTCAAAGGGTACTTGCAAGGCTATTGTCTGAGCATCCCCAACAGCTGAATCTGGATATTTTCTGCTGTCCTAGGCACCCTGACCACATGATAATGGGTTTTAAGACTGAGCACTGTGCAATTACTCCTCCCCAGGAGGATGTGCTGCTGTCTTACCCAAGTCTGTTTGTACCCCTGGCCTAAGGGGGTTCAAAATGGGGGCTTTTTTGGTTCTGCTAGAATATTTTCCCATTAGCTCCTTCCACTGTCACGCCACTTGCATGTGCACTACAGGGAACAGACCTCGGCCAGTATCATTCCCAGCAAAGCTTGTATTTATTTGTGAGCAGAACGTGAAGCTCCATGTGTGCCGATGTTGGGAGCCACACAGACTCCCTGTCCAGGACAGTTCCAGCTTCTCGCATGCGTCTGTTAAAGCATTCAAACTATTACAAAAACAGGAAAACAAACCAGCATGCAAAACAGAGGCAAAAGGGGACAAAGGCAAAGCTGCGGTGGGAGTCTCAGTCCTCTGGTAAAAAAGGATCTTGAGCAGTAAAAGGAATAAGAACAAGCTCCCACCATACAAGGCGGGCAAAAGAGCTTCCAGGCTGACTGCATTTTCCTGCCTCAGCCTGGAAGACCAGAGCAGAAAGCAGTGGTCTTCTACCACTTCCACACCAGTCATTGGTGTGACCCCTCGGGATGGCTCTCATCCAGGAGGCGAGCAGCTTGCAGGTGACTCTGCCCCAACACAGTAACCATGATCTCAGGGTAGAGCAGCTGTGTTGGGGCCCCGATGAGCCCCGAGGTGCTGCCCGGGGAGTCAGTAATACTTTTAAAGCCATACAGCACCTGTACAAGCTGGCACCCCTCTCATTGTGCTGCTGTGCTGGAAGGGAGGATCCGTTGACTGCTTATGCCATCCAACAGCTTCACCTGCCCGACAGGCAGGGAGGGGTGGCACAGTCACCGGCAGCAGAGGACGGACATTGTCAGACAAATACATCCTGCATACATTTAATTTCCAGCTTGCAATTCAAAAAACAATTCAATCCCTCACTGTCAGGAGGCAACTACTAATTCCTGCTGCACAGCACAACTTCCTCCTGAGATCACGCTCCCTCTGTAGCCCTATAAAGACTCCTGTCTTGTTAAGGCTTAATCAGGTGCATAAAATCAGAGTGGCATTTTGTAGCCCGATTTTCAGTAGCACAGGAGGGGCTGAGTTGCAGCCTGGAGTGGTGTCTGCTCTAACTTGAGCACAACCATAACTTTGCCCAGTGGAGGACAGGGCTTTGGCTACCCTCCCATGAAAATGCAGCACAAGAAGCTGCTCAAAGAAAATAAAGCCCTTAGCATAGCCAATTTGGTTGATGTTTTGTGTGGCAAGGAAAACATGCAAAAGTTATTTATTAAAATTCCTGAAGCTGTCACGGGCCAGCACAACACACGTGTGCTACAGTTACAGCCTGAAAAAATTGCCTTTCTATTGTTCCAGTGACACTGCGTTAACTGAGCTATTTCAAACCTTTGAAAGGGACTGTTTCAGGCTGGTTTGTCATCTCATGAAAGCGTGGCTGGAACTGTGGCGCAGAGGAAAGCAGGGTGACTCACCTGCCCCTTGAGCTGCGCCGGGCGGTAGAGGGCTGACACGCTGGGCACTGCCATTCACCATCTGGTATCTCATAGAGCGCCGGTCTCAGACAGAAGAGGTGGAAGGCTTTGTTACACTCATCACACAGGATCAGCTTGTCATCCTCACCTAGGAGAGGGCAGTTTACTTGTAACTGAGCGCCACAGCCTCACTCAACCTGAGAAGCAGAACCTGCCACAGCGCCAGAGGTCAGGACAAAGCAAGAGAGATGTAAAATACCCTCTGAGAGCTGGGAACCCTCCTGCTTAGGTTCCATTGCTGCAGCGGAAACCAGCAGCACTGAAACCAAAACAATGCCAACTCCCTTGCCCTGCAAAGATTTCATTTGAGGCAAAGGCAGAAACCTGCCAAATTGATGCCACTCAGGTTAAATCTCAAGGTAACCGTAGGGAAAAAAAATTTGCTGCAGAGATGCCCAAGAGCCCAGCAAGAAGCTCTAAATGCAGCTATTCTTATTCTAGCCTCCATCTGGTCAACCTGCACAGCATCTTCTTTCTACTTAAGAAACAAAAAAAAAGCCTACAAGGAAAATCAGTATTCGGCAGAACTGGCCTCTTTAAGTTTCTCACTGATGCAGAGAAACAGGGGGACAGCCCTGAGCCAGCTATTCCATTTACTAAGGGAAAAAAAGGAAAGCGCAGAGAGCTTGCCAGCATGCTCTTTCTCTGCTACCCCAGTTCTGAAGTTCTGTGACACTACAATCTGTTAGTCTCAGGTGAGCCCCCTCTGCCACGTGCCTCAAATCTCCTCCCAGCAGCAGACAGGACAGTTTTTGTACTGGTATCTTTGAAGCTCCACAGTTAAGAAAGATGTTGCACCTATTCAGCTCTTATTTCTTTCAAGAGGTGGATAGTATAGCCTTTTGGTAAACAAAAGGGGCCCAGCATTCCTCCCCGAGGTCTGTCTGCCCTCATTTCTCACTGGGGTTTCAGCAAATACAAAGTGAGACAAAAAACACTTGATGAGCAGAATGTACTACCAGGCTTCTTTCCTCCAGGCTCCCATCCAGAAGAGGTTATGGCAGAACAAATGCTAGCACTCCATCCCTGGGGACATCCCTGCTGCCTCCCCCTCCACCTGGAAGTCTCGAAAGCCCTTCATCTTGTAGTGCATACAGAAAAGGAGACCCCTCACCATCTTTCTGGTCACTTCCCCAGCCTCACAAAAGCAGCAGCCAAAGGCACATGGTGACATTTCTCTGCTCTCACACAAGAGGCAAAGAGTTTGCTGCTTCCAGCTCGCTCTCAAACAAGAGGCAAAGAGTTTGCTGCTTCCAGCTCACCAAGCAGATCTCCTCCCACTCTACTAGCCTCAATGTAGCATCATCCTACCTCACGGTCCCCTATTCAGCTAAAATGCATAATGACCTTCGCAACATCTCCTTGCTCGTTTCCTCTGTAAAAGGTGGCATTAACTGACAAGGCACAGAAATCCAAAGGCCATTCCGACTCAAAAATAAAACCAGGGAATGGGCAGTGGAACAAGTGTTCCCAGAAGGATTTGTAGATGACTTGTGTCCAAGTCCCAAAACACCCTGCAGCTCTGCAATGTTCTGCAAGACTCTGTACTGGTTTCGTAACAATGGTTTATTGGAGTCAAGGTCAAATGCTTCTGTGAGATCAAAGCTTCTGACTGTAAATCCCAATGTTCGACATACAGCCAGAGCGACAGACTATGAGGGCATGTTGCCTAAGCAGGGCATGGAGAGGTGACAGTGTCCAACTGTTAGGCAGGCGTAGGGCAGGAATGCATACCTTTCTTGCGACACACTTTGCATCTGGCATTCTCTGCTGACATATCCCACTTGATACAGGCATCCAGCATCCCGAGCAGCACGTGCATACGGGACAAGGTCTGGGCCTCACGGATTGCTGTCTTCCACTTCTCCATGGCTGAAGCAACCTGCAGACAGACCTAACAACTTACAACGAAGCATAGAGATACAGCTCGCTATCGTCTGAAGATGTTTTTATATCCTTTAGCTGGGGCCCTTATTAACCAAAGCTCAACTCTGTATTTCTTTCCTTCTATTCAGCCTCAGCAGCCCTATTTGTGGTTTAGCCATAACCAGCCTCACGGGATCAGACAGTGTGTTCATAACAGTAGAGCCCTTTTGCATTTCACGGCCAGGCTGAAGCAACCTACGTGAACTCCACTGCATTCTTGCTCTTAAAGTCTAACCCAAATAATCATCAGGCTAAGAAAATAAAAGGCAGAAATCTAGCACTGTAAAACGCGTGATGAAAGCAAAGAGGCAGCTGGCAAAGGCAGCCGAGTGTGGTGCTGGCAGCAGGCTGTGCTGCCCTCCAGTGGGTCGCGGAGAGGCACTCGGACCTTCAGCAAGACCTGCAAGACCAAGCAGGATTAGTAAGCCTGGTCTCCTCCTGGTCCTCTCGCTCCCTCAAGCTGCTCAGCAGCCAGAAGGGACCAGGACATCAGCGACAAGCAGCTGCTCAGCAGCCAGTAGGGACCAGGACATCAGCAACAAGCAGCGGTGGTTGCTCCACCCCTGGAGGTGTTGAAGATCACATTGGATGGGGCTTGGAGCCCCTGAGCCAGTGGGAGGTGTCCCTGCCCGTGGCAGAGGATAGAACTGGATGGGCTTTGAGGTCCCTTCCAACCCAAACCATTCCAGGATTCTATGAATCAGATTTGACAGGCAAAGTGTTTGGAGCCCCAAATACGAAACCAGCCGCTTCCCTGAGACAAGATGACCTCAGCACATGTGAAAGCCCAGAATCAGCTGTGAGGGAGGATGAAAGCATTAAACCTGTGATTTGCACCACGGCAACTGCTGGAGTCTGCACATAGTGAGCTGCCTGCGGAATCTCCACCTCACCTCTGGTGGTCCACAGCAAATCAGAAATGCACCAAAGCCGAGGAGTGATGCAGAGCCATCACACGCTCAACTCCAACTGTAATCCTCTGCTCTACAACAATGAGGTGATGGCCTAGCCATGACAGACATAATAGGACTCAAGTTAATGTTCTTCTACCCCTAAGAGAATGAAAAAACAAACAGTGAAGTGTCAGACACGAAAATCTAAACTCTGAAGCTGACAGCGATTCGGGAGCCAAACACAACCCAGCATTTCTGCAGAGTTGCACATTCTCCTCCCACTGAATGTGAGGAAGCCCAGCATATACAAGATGCTTGGAAAAACACACAAAGTGCTCTAAAATGCCAGCATCCTTGCTGCCATGGCTAGTGTGGAACCAGGATGCTGAGACAGTCAAGGCAAATGGGAACTCGCCCAGCCTGCTGCAGCGGATTACGCAGTGCTGTGCTATTTCTTTGCAGAACATTGTTGAGGTGCTCTCATACTATGTAATTGATTTTCCAAGTAACTGTTCCACAGGCTTTGCAGTTAACGCACTGGGTAACTGCTGGGCCAAGATAAATCTGCAAAAGCTGTTGGCAAGTTTTGCTTAGTTTTTTTTCTCCCAAACCCTGTGGAATGTAACAGACTTTAGCCCCGATTCCCAAGCATCTTGAGACTGTGGCATTTCAGCAGCGCCGTTATCAAGGAAGTTCAGAGCATCAACTGGGTATAACAGGAGACTGGAAAAAGAGTTACTCAAAACACCCTCCTGTTTGGAGGGAAGCAATCCAGCAGGGAAAACAAAACAACACCCCGAAAATATTAAAGGAGTGCTTTTGACTTCAGAGTGACAACAAACATCTGCTTTGCTAAAGGTGGACAAAGGACCAGCTAGAAAGGCTCTCAGCTGGCATGCAGAGACAGCAGAAATTACTCCGAACAGCTGAAGCTGCAACTGCTTTGGTGTGAAGCTGCTTTCAGAGGAATTGTCTGTAGGTAAAGGCTGACGGCCCTCGCCTTCTCTTTCTCAAATACATCTGACCAGTGAGCGGCAGGGGTGGAGACTCTACCCACGCTCTTCACAGCGCTCGGGCAGTTGTGCTGCAAGGTCATTAAAGAAGAGATCACCTATTCCCTGTCTTATCCTCGAAAAGTCCAGAGCGCTACTGCCACTGGAAACAGGAATGGTTGCACTAACACAGAGGCACGAGACTGTTCAGAAACAGCCATGGGCCAGGTCTCCAGCACACTTTCCTGCGCTTGGCAGCGTGATCTGCATCGCTGAGCCAGCAGGAACCCCTAGCACAGACAGTTGTGTCAGCACATGGGTGGCTGTTAAGCCGTAACTTGTTTTTCACAGGGAAAATGAGACATAACCACACCACAGCACTGCAGTTTTGCTTGTATAGCCCGTAAGTACATTATGCGTATCTTTCCACTAGGTCTGTGCTGTACTTTACCTACTCTGTACCCTCAGTGCAGTTCTGGCTCTGAAGATTCCATAATTCTTAGTCTATGCAGGAGATTTTTCTTTAAAAGCCTAACAGCCATTTTTTTTTCCCACTGGATAACTCCAAGATCCGGGCCACCCTTTCAAGGTCACCTATAAAGTTCTTTTGCTTTATAACAATAAAGTTCATTCTAGATAAACTGAGGTAAAAAAAACCCAAAACCAAACAAACCCCAACCCCTGATCAAACCAACTAACAAACCTCAAAACTCAACATGAAGTTGTACACTGCTTGTTCCCCCATAAAAACTCTGAGTCAGATCAAGAAAGCACCGTGCTGCATAAATAAATGCTCTAGAGACCTGAGCACAACCTAAAAGCCATCACTGCAGAGGGAGACCTGCATGATTACCCACTCTGACTGGCAACTCCACAGCCCGAAGGCTGAGCTCTACAGCGAAGGGTGCATTCGCATTAGGAAACTGAACTAGAATCCTACTGTTCCAGCCGGTGTACAGAGGAGAAAGTACCAATCAGTCACACAGAGCACTTGGTCAGACCAGGCTGCTGTGGCTGAAAGCTCTGCAGTTGCTAGAATGAACCCTGGCCTTACTGTACACCAAACAGCGCTCTGTAACCACATCATTAAGTGAGAGAACAAAGCTCTCAGGTAGAACAGAGGAACTAACCAAACGTTTATAATTAAAATGGCTCAATTTTCAGGCCCATAAAAGCTTGGGTTTGAAATTCCATACAGCTTTAGTGATCACAGTCAAATCCAGAGCTCATGCTGCTCAATAACTGTCCATTTAGACAGCATAGTAGATCTGATGTTACCCTTAAAGGATGCCCTAAGCTCTAACCCTTATGGTTACAGCTGCAAGACACACGAGTCAGGCATGATATGGCTGTAAATACAGTAAACGTGATGATCCAGGTCCTTTTTGTCCCAGACATAACTGTTTCCTACAGCTCTGTATCCTGCTGACACCTGTTAGATAAGGCAGCCTTCCACCCCCTTTGCGCTAAAGGCTGGAAGATTCAAGTCAGCAAACCTGAAATACTTCAGGACAGCTGAGGAATGTGGAAGTTTCTAGTGCCTATCCAACATCCTGCTAATGCGGCACTGCCACAGCACAGCAAAGACTTGATGTTCAAACAAGGGTCTGCGTACACCGATAGGAGCTTTAAAAAAGAAACAAACCAATCCTCTCCCTACACCAGCACCAGTAAAGCATCCAGTACTGCTTTTTTAAGTCAGGAATTTCAAATGCTTCTGCTGATCCAAATCTGATCTTCCTCATTCTGCTGAAGTCAGCAATGAAACCAGGCAGAACACTTTGAAGGAGGCAGCGGAGAAAGTCTTGGCATGGGTCACCAATGTCCCGTACACCCAGGTGCACAGGAAGCACCTCTGAGCACTAGGATCCCTCGTAGGATGAAGCACTGGGACAGCTGGACCTGCAGGCCCCTACTGAACCCTCCACAGCTCTTCTCCACCCCTGCCAAGCTTTGATTTGGAAGGCAGGGTATTTAGCCTCACAAGAGCATTTTCCTGCTGCAGGCACATAAGATTATTTGCCTAAATGTCCAGAGAAGCTGCGCACAAGGTTGGCATCGTCTGTAGGTGTCTCCATGTTGTTTCTTTTGTGTAACACTGATATCTACATGAACCGAACTCCCTCACCATCACCTCCGCACGCCTCTCCTCCTCTTTATGGATCAAAGGCACTAAGCCACCATCCATCCTCCTGGACGGACAGAACTTCTGTTAAGCTCTCTAAAAACGCTCCCTGATGTACTGTTATTAAATTAACCAACCTGTGTGAGGACTGGTATGAAGGAGATGAAACATTTGACTTGCCCTATTTTCTGTTCATAAAGAGAAAATTAACTGTAATGCCATGGTGTGATTTGGATTTTGCCAATATCTTTACTCTTCAAACCAATCAGGGAACACACAGCCCCATAATTAAAACACCCAGTGACTCTAAACCTGGAATGGGGGAGAAGCTGCTAAGGATTTAGTACCCAACAAAATGTATTGTAATTGAACTCTCAGAGCAACAACAAGACAGCAACAGAGTCCCAACATGAACAATACCTTAGCTTCTTCTGCCATTTTCTTGTCTTCATCTATCTCCTCAATCTTGGCAGCATAGTCTTCACTTTGATGTTTCCTTCTCTTCTGCTTGGGGGCCATGAAACCTTGCAGGAACTTCTTAATCACACCAGCCTGGAGCGCGATCACACACTCTCCAAAATCCTTCAGGCTCTCCAGTGAGTTTATCTGTTAGGGAGCAGATGACCGCACCACAGTCACTCTGGGTGCTGTCTGAGGTGGCTCTGTCCTGCACACAGGCACACGTGATACTCAGTGCAGCACTGTTAGCTACCACACTTGGCTGTACAACCAGCACATAACTGCTGCTCTGCTGGAATTCATCACACCTTGAAAAAAAACCCACACAAACCCACCCAAACTCCCCCCAGACCTCACACCCGTGATGACCAAGCACTAAGAAATACTTCCACTCCTTTAGCAACTTCACTTTTCCCTTCCTAACACATCTACATGGGGAAGTCTCTGCTGTGACTCAAAAGCTCAGTTTAAGCTGCATCCTCACCATTCCAAGCAAGACATCGTCATCCTTCGGCAGGAGGAGCACATGCCAGCCCAGGACTGTGTTCTCTCCCTGCACTGGGCAGCTCTATCCCCTCCTGAAGATCCTCAGCACACCAGGAATGCTCAAGTGAGTTAGGCTGAATGAGCCAAAGCACTGAAAATCCATACTTTGGCAACTTCCTTGTGCTGATGCAGGCATGAAGAGAACCTCCTTTTGGTCCTGGAGCTGGGATCCAATCATTACTCCAAGCCTAAAACGGTCCGAATTTATCAAAAACCCCTTCAAATGGAAAACTGCAGGCTTTGATTCAGAAGCTAAAAACCAGCTACAAAACATTCTGCTAATGCTCCATAAAGAAGTCCACTACCAGAGAAAAGAGACAGGACAGCTTAACATCTCGCTCCAAAGTTACGACTCACCTACACCAAAAGGACCCCAAGCCAGCAGCTGTGTAATTGAAATAATAGCACAGAGAGAGAGGATACATAACAAAACTGATCCTTTTGTCTGAGGAGACCAAAAGACTCAAGGCCTTCCACAGAAAATATCAGCTTGTATTTGTCTTGCTCAGCATTACTTTGCCTGCTCACTCACTCTTGCTTCGTATTCCGGTGTCACATCAACATATCCCAGCCCTCCTTTTTGCAGCCGAGTTGCAACCTCAATGAGATCACTTCGGAGGTAGTTCAGCAGTTCCTGGTTGCCGTCACAGGATTTGAGGCCCAGGTTCTGTTTCCGAGCCAAATGGATGGAATGTGTGATGTCTTGATACCTGGAACGTCAAAAACAACCTTTGAGTACATGTAGGCCAGTGCCATGGGAGCTGTGCGGGGCAGTAACGATACTGAGCGTGATCTACATGCTCCACCAGTGCAGAACATTCTTGGAAAGATGCTTGAAAGCACGTGGTAGTGCTGGCTTTGAACAATCCAGCACTGTCTTTGTTTCCAGCTGCGAGGAGCAATGCAAAGCCTGACAGGGAGAGCAAGAAGCAAGTTTGAGAACCAGGAGATTGGGCTGCATACAGTACCGAGGTGTCACCAATCAAACTATCTCATCTCTCTCTGGTTGCTGCTTCTCGTGCCCAAGAAGGAAAATTAGATCTGCTGTCCTCCTGTGGCTGGTAAGGATCACATCGTGGTCCTTTGCAGTTGTTTCCCTTCAAGGCCGATTTTGCTATTCCCTCTTCACAGTTTAGAGCACTGCACATCAAAAGCCAGCAGTTATTGACCAAGAGCAGCAACTTCTCATTCTCAAAACCCTTCCCTCTCCAGCACAGGTGCGAGTGAAGCGAAGCACCGAGCTCTGTTCCAGCAGTGGCCAGGCCCGCTGTACCCAGGATACACTTTGCCTTAGAGAAGGCAGCTGGGGAAAAATGAGCAGGCTCACCTCTTCTCCAAGCGCTCCTTCAGCTGACTCTCTCGTACGCCTTGGGGGTGCAGGCAACCCAGCAGCTCATCCAGATCCTTCTGACTGTCACAGAGAAACCTGAAAGACAACACGCACCAACATCAGTGAACGGATCTCTGTGGCCAGATAACTCCTTCTAAAGGGGTCACAAGAACTAGCAGGCAGGGATGATAAGTAACCTATATCCCAGCCCCACAGAACAAGGGGAAACACTGTCAATAATGCTGGTGTAAGCATCCCGACTCTGATTGGCCTTGTTTCAAAGTCCCTGAATGTAGCAAATTCCAGGGTAAGAAAAATAAAAACAAAAGAAACCTGGAACTGATTTATAGATTTTTTTTCTCCCCCTTTAAAGTGATTAAAACGCTGGTGCTAATTCACTTATCTCTCCCGAGGATTACATTCACGACGTTGCAGTCTGTTTAAGTAATCAGATGTCATTTCAGATGCACTAGAGATGACCAGGCTCTGCACTGCTGAGTGTGGCAATGTCACCAATCCTTCTGCAGAGTCTTGGGCTTCTTTTATCAACCCAGACATCCCGAGGTTAACAAAGGGTACAGCCTCGCTTGGATGCCAACTGCTGATGCTGTGGATCTGTGACAGCTCTGCCTCTGCAAACACCAAAGCCCTCCTTTCCAAGAAGCTCCCATTAACTTGAGAGCTCAAACACAGGATGTGAAAACCATATCTGTTAACTTCAAACTTTGAGGCCAGCAGTGGCCATCAGCACTGAGCTGATCTAAAAGGGGAAAATTTTTGTTGAGTTCTCCGTGCAAGGCACCATCCCTGCACAAGGCACCATATCTGCAATTCCAGAGCACAATCAAGTTTTGATGCTTTAAGACAACTTAGAACTCTGCTCTTTTCTTTTTCCAGCTCTATTCTAGGATGCCATGGAGCCACCTCATCTGATAGGGGTGGGGATTCAACCTGAGCTTCAGAGCTTAGCTAACAGCAAATGAGATTAATTACACACCTTCTAGACTAGGATTGCTCCTTAGAAGAGGGAAGTGAGGCAATAGCAAAATCAACCTTATAAGAAAACTGCAGAGGACCACGATGTGATCCTCACCAGCCACAGGGAGACTTCAGATCTAATTTTCCTTCTTGGGCATAAGCTGAGAAGAGCCAAGCAGCAACTAAGAGAGACAGAGAGAGATGCTGTTCCGGCTCCTCTCGGAATAACAGTATCCACAATGCTTATTTTACGGCAGAATTACTTACTAGATATCATATCTGAAAGAAAAATATTTCCAAATTCTAGTATGCACACATCAGGGGAAGGGCTTTACGATCTGTATTCAGTTAGTAAATTTATTACTCTAATAAAACATAGGATCGATTGTTTAAAAACAGAAGAAAAATAGGTTTCTGGCCAGTCACCTGCTTCAATATGCTCCAACCTTGCAGAGCATCCTCACCTGGCAGAGAGATCAAATCTTTTGGGCACCACTATCCTCTGCACACCCGCCCTGCAAGAAGCAGGACAGAATGGCTCCAAAGATCCTCCATCCACTGGAACCCAGCACAGGCACCACAAAAGGAGCAGCAAATAAGGTCATGGGATCCAACAGGCATTGCCACAAACCTGCAAGGAACTTGGGTCTCTTTCTTACTTTGGGTCCATTAGCTCTCCTACTGACTGCAAGGCAACTGGTATTTTTAGGTCTTTAAGGATTTCTGCTAAATAGAGAGAAACGCCTCCGGAATATTTGCTTCCAAACCCTTGGGGCAAAATCTTGGGATTGGTCCTAAACCATATTTGAGTCTAAAGAATCTGTCATAATACAGGAATGGTGCAAACCAAGCTTCGAAACAGTTGCCTTGCAGACACCCACCAGAGTAGTCCTCAGGCACACTGGGAAGGTTGCCTAGGTCAGGACGCCATGACATTAGTCACTATGGGAGATACATCATGGGATCCAGCTGGAAAAATATCTGAGAATACCATGCCTGAGCATTCATTCCCCTGTGGTTGCAAATCCAAGGCAGGAACTCCCCGCACAATTCTGTCTTATTCTAAAAAAGAAAGGGCACTAGGAACAGTTCACAAATGGCACTTGATTTTTGGGGAAAGACGTCACAGGCTACTGAAAGTAGATCTCATCTTGGTAAGAAAGCCAGGGTTAAGCCTTGGTACCACTTTATCCCTGTTGAAAAGAAAATGGGGCAAGGAAGGGAAAATGTCTGCAACTGGTACTTAGAATCATGAAGGTTGGAAAAGACCTCTAAGCTCATCCAGTCCAACCACCAGCCCTGACTGTGTCCAATTCGCTCTGAGAGTAAAAACTGGGATTTCTAGGAGAGGGAACTGTTCTACATCAGCTTGAATTCCAACACACCAAATATAAACATATCAGAGTAACTTGCGTTAGTTTGAGTGGTGACACCTTGCCCCTCGCACTCTGCGCTGCCTGAAGAAACAAAATGCACCTCCAACAAGGGCTCCATCAGGTCGAGGCCAGGAGCACGGATATAAGGCAGGGCTGGCACTTTAAATGGAGGAGGCAATAGGGCCATGAGTCTCTGGGTCTTGTTAAGAGGGAGAGGAAAGCAACGGGAGACCTGACACAGAGCTAAATAATACAATTCAGAGAGATGGAAGAGATCCCTGAGGGAGACTCAAGACCAGACAGATGTCTTCAAACTGATCTGACAATGAGAAATCCTCAAGCTTTCTACATGCCTAAGTAACAGCCTAGGTTCTTTTCTCACATTTCCAGACCTGTCAGCAATCAAACCAGGAGACAAATGGCACACGCATCAAGTCAAATGGAGCTCACAGTATTCACTCCAGCTAACTCTTCCTCCCTGTTCTCAGCCTACAGACTGCAAGGGACAGAGAGGAAGGTATAAAGCCTGGACTGCAGGCTAGGGAATGAAGAAATTAAGAGGACAACATCTAGAGAATCCCAGGATCAGTACCTGCTCTGGAGGGCTGGTGGAAAAACTCCATCTGTAAAATACAGGTGTGAAAATGGAGTCTATCAGCACCCACTCACACTGTCTGCTGAGGGGCCCTGCCATATCATAGTGTATTCCTAGTAGATGGAGAACAGGAATTACTCTGCAAAGATGCCACCATTTCCAAAATTCAACTGCTTTCTGACCAGGATGAGCAAGAAGTCTCCTGCACGCTAATGTGCACTGCAGAGGCTGTGATCGGCCTGTGTTCCTTGCAAGAAGAACCTGGGTGTCCACAGCTCACTAAGCACTATGGTAGGGACAAAACTTCTTCAGGGACCACGAGCCCAGCAGCTTTATGTGGCGAGATACTAAAGCCTCGCCTCACCATCAGTAAAAATGCTGCACCCTGTCAGAAACAGGACTGGCCCACCTGTCTGGAGAAGACAGAAGTAACCAAGCATTTATGATTCTGAATGAGAAGAGGATTCAGCCTCTACGCTTTTAGAAGAGAACACTGTGTCCTCTTCTTTTTGGGAACAAAATACTGAAAGCAGAAACCGCTTCCACAACGTAACTATTACTGCAGCTCTTGGCAGAAGTATGGAATCTTTCTCCCTTTATCAATGTCTTACCACCTCCCACCCTCAAAGGGAAAAAAGGAGCAGGACTGACACACAACCATTCATGGAGTTAATTTGATGCTCATTTGAAAGTCTCAGGGGAAAGCTAAGGATGTTACGTGCACTGGTGAGGCCGCTTGCAACCCCAAGTTAGACGTGCTACTAGGAAACAAGAGACACATAGCAAGAGATCTGTCACAAAAAAGTGAGACTTCCTATGCACCACATGCTAAAATGAGTTATAGCTGAACGAGTCCTTGTATCCAAATCACAGAGGATGCAGATATCCAAGGACTTCAGCGCGGTCTCAGGGTGCGCAAGGACGATGTGCAAAAAGCAGCTAAGGAGAAGACTCCTCCATAATCTCCTCACAGGAGTCCTTGAGATTAGAGAGATGAATGACAATGGGCACAGAGGAGAATCCTGCAACAGGAACACTGATTTCCTCGGGGGGGAAGCTGTAGTTACTGGCTACTCCCTGAAATAACTGCACTCAAGTTGTCACTTTTCTTTTTCTGGAAGCTTTCTGGTACCTGCTGACAACAGTCAGACAGGGACCTCACCAGCAGGCACCTGGCAGGTCTAGAGCTTTAAGACCAGTCTTCCAGCTGAGGAAGCTCACTGCTTGTCTGCAGGAAAGGCTTTCAGTGGCCCTGCCAGTCAGCAGGAAGAATCCACGGAGACAGCACAGAAGCAGCAAAGTTAGAAGCGGTTACATTTTCTTTGAAAACCTGCCCCTGTGCCCTCTGCTCACTTCCAGGCAGCTGGCACAGCCCCGCTATCCACATCACGTCACCTCGAGATCCTGGCAGCGCCAACCTGCCCGGTGGAACAACACACACAGGCACGACCCTCGCACGGAAAACCCATGACGCTGTGACTGTTCACAATGCTTCCTAGCAGGGACCAGAAAGGACAGAAATCAAAGATATTGAAGCATAAGAGTTAGGCAAAAAAAAACCCCAAATCCTAAACTGACCAAGCTCAGTGTCTTCTTTCTGAGTGGCAAAGGGGCAGGGCAGGGGGGCAGTGACATTCATTCAGCTTGCCCATCTGCCCGTTTGAGGACTTCCTTGTGTGCCAGAATAAGACTCTGTGCTTAATCCACGCACACATCAGCTGTAGGATCTGGAGAAGAACTTCCCTCTCTATTTCAAAACACTATTTACCAGGTTGATTTCCTGACCCTTTTTTCTGCATTGAAAACAAATTCTTTCTTCACGAGACCTCCCCATTCTCTGCTCACATCACTCTCCAGCTCTCTGCTCAATATACAAATTAGATTGCTTCTGCAATTTATTTGGTATTTCTTCGCTAATTATTCACTCACAAGAACTTCCTACTTATTGCGAGGTGGGCCCTGTAACAACAGATCTTGGGAAGCAAGACTGTTACCCTTAGTTTCACCCATAGTCTGTACTTGAGTTTATCACCCTTTTCATTTCCTTCATTTAGACTCCACGATGGTTTTAATTAGGCCTTCTTAATTCTAACAGCTTCCTTATCCTGACGTGAACCAGACTGAGACCGTTTGGTTATTGTTGCTGCTGTTTTATTTCCAAGTTTCCTCAACCCATTCTTCCAAAGGCAGGAGGCAGCACTCGCTTCAATGGTCTCGTAAGGGAGCTCTAGGATCACACCTCTGGATGCTCTGGATGTATTTGGCTGCCACTTTAAGCCCCCCCTTTTTTTTTTTAAACAAGTTTCTTAATTATTTTTGTTGCTCTCTTTAAAAAAGGTGAATACTGCGTGTTACAGTCACGTTATACAGAAGTAACAGACTAGATTTCAGTCCTGCGAGTGTACAGGACCCTGTTCAAGGAGCTGCTCCTCTGGGCTGTGCAACTCATTCCTCTATGAAGCACTCCTCCTTCTGTAACCACTCTGATCTCTCTCGGGGTGTCCTTGAGAGCTGCCAGACCGACTGAGCAATTCAACACTGCAACATCGAACACTACACTTTGTGCAGTTAGGCCCGCAGTTACAAGTCACACCAATTCTGTGTTACTTAACTCGTCCAATCTGACTCCACATTGTCTTCAGTTAAGGCAATAAGAACTACTCATCTAAGCTATTGTTTTCTTTACAGTCCTTCAGCTGGCACACATCTTGCCATCTCTGCTAAACGAAGATCAAGTATTATAGAAGGCAGTTAAAATGCAGAGAGGGCTCCCTTCTGGATTGCACTGTTCTCTACAATCTCTTGTCGAGCACCCGTTCCCCAGGAAAGCCCAACTGCTTGTGTTTTGGCCACATGACGAGATGTGCAAAGGACTCGACAGAGAAAGGGGTGGAGAAATGCACAGAGTAAACGCAGACAGAGGAAACTGCTATCTCCTGTGCCCTGCTATCCATGAAAGAGAAGGGGCAGAGCAATGCCAAGAGTCAGCACTTGATGGGGATGTTCAGATGAGTCAGGACACCCACACATTTCAGTCTCTAGACAGTTCCTGGTGGGGAAACAGGAACATCACTAGTAAAACAGTTCTGACATGCAGCTTCGGAGATAAGCTCACAAACGGTGATAGTTATCAAAGACCAAAAAAAGCTGCTGATGTGTCAGCAGTGGAAGATGTGGTGGAAAAGCCACTGCTAACAGGGGAGCTGCAGGAGACGGCACTTTGTGACAGTTACTCCTCAGGGTTATCTAAAAGATGCAGCCACTTGCAGGCAGTTCAGCAGGCAAAGATGTAGCCAGTATTCTCTGCTGTAGGGACACTGCTGATCACTCCATGCCAGATAGCAACAGCCGATGGAGCTTTACCTTTAAGGATAAAAGACATTGGTGGGGGTCAATTACCAGAGCGAGTCACAAACAAACATTCTCAGAGGTAGAATGTTTAGATTTTATCCACTTTGAAGACACTTTGGTAGCTACTGCTCAGCACTGGGAAGTATTAAAACTGATAACAGGCTGTCAACATGGAAGGATTATCACAGAATCACAAGGTTGGAAAGGACCCATTGGATCATCGAGTCCAACCATTCCTAACACTCCCTAAACCATGTCCCTAAGCACTTCATCCACCCGTTCCTTAAACACCTCCAGGGAAGGCGACTCGACCACCTCCCTGGGCAGCTGTTCCAGTACCCAATGACTCTTACTGTGAAGAATTTTTTTCTGATATCCATTATCAGCAGGAACAAATCAATGCCATGATGTGGTGCTAAAGGAGAACAAGTGGACACCACCATGGTCTGCTGCGAAGCCAAGGAAGAAGAGACTGATGAGGAGCTGGGGAATGGCTTTGCACGTCTCACACAGCAGAGCACCACACAGCGTGTGGCCTGGCTCCAGAGATCACAATGAAGACTTCTATTTCCTATGCTCCAGGACCACATGTGCCACAATTCAGGTGTGCCAAGATGAACCACGAGGGAAAACCCAGTCACTTAGCAAGGGCATTGCTCTCCTCCTCCTTTTTTTGTCACAGCAAAGCAATTCTTTTAAACTAACAATTCTTCTGAATATAAAATATTTTAAAAGTAATACATCAAAATAGTGTTTTAGTAGCTTAATTTATACAGGCTTTAAATCTGATTGATCAGACTGATTACAATGGTTCCCCTGGCTCTTGGACTGGCTGCCCTATTAGTCATTCACTATCAGTAATTAATATCAGAGGCCTGAAGAGCTCCTAAACTAATCCCACTGTTCAGCACTGAAAGAGTAACAGACATAGAGTAGGGTCTATCAAACACAATCCCTGTCCAGTTTCCTTGGCCTCCACGCCACGAGTACTTTGCAGCTACAAAGCAGGCGTTACCATAAGTTCTGTCCCTGCTTGGGCACAGTGGTCTCAGCGGGAAGGTCTGTGGCATGCACCGATCGGTGCAGCTTGCTCACCCTGCCGTCAGCAGCCGCACTCTTCCGCTTGTCTGCAAAAGAAAAGCACAATCTCAAATGTCTCTTCATTCACCTTCTTCCCTGGTGAGCATTTTGAATTTGCAAAACCCATCTCCAGTTACGCGTTGATCTTCAGCATCCAGGCCAGTAATGCATCTGTCAGGGAACACAAACCCAGCGCTGCCAGCTGCTGAAGCTCATGGGAGATTTACAGAAACACATACCAAAAACAGAGGTTTTCAAAGGAATTGCTGCATCATAAAGCGCACACACACAGTGAACAAAAAGCATTCCTACTTTTTCAAATACATAAAGCTAGTTTCACTCTTTAGCTCTATATTAAGACTTTTAGAACTGAGTGAGTTATAAATAGGATGTGCTTCTATTTCTGAGCATTGCAGACAAGCTGACATGAGTTTAAAGTTCTGCTCATTTAAACTGGTGCTTCTTTGGTTTCAAATGGAATGCGCTGAACTGTTGCACACCAGCTGGAGGAATCTACAGGCAGCACCTGAGAAACAAAAGCAGCTGGAATGGAACTGGTGTGCACGACCACGGCTGGTATTTCATAGAATCATAGAAGTTTGGATTGGAAGGGACCTCAAAGCCCATCCAGTTCCACCCCCTGTCATGGGGCGGGACACCACTCGCTGGATCAGAGGCTCCCCATCCAACCTGGCCTGGAACACCGCTCCAGAACTTCACTTGTCCTTGCACCTCACCTGTACGTTCAGCACTAGGTGAACAGCAGGCTGAGAGGACCTGGAAGAGGCCAAAATGTCCTTAATCAGCAGAGCTGTAGGTACCTAGTCCTGCTTGATACTATTACATAGACTCCTTTGGCAGCCTTGCCACTGGTGGAGCATTAGCACCATGATGGATCCCCTCGCTCCTTGCGGTACACAGCTAACTGCTTGTCCAAGGAGTCTGACACTACAGCTCCACAGGCTCAGAGTAGAACAGCAGGGTTAGTACACAGCCAACATGAACCCAACTGCTTCCAAGAGGTGACAGTACCCTACGGTCCTTATGTGGAAACACCGCAGGTCCTCTCAAGCTCTGCAGCAGGAGGGAGAGCATCAGATTCTCCCATGTGCAGGCTTCTGGAGTTTAAAGGTGGCTTAAATCAGGGTGTCCTCATGAAAGCAGTCACACTAGACAGTTCTCTCTCACACTCACAAATCCATCCTCCCAGTCAGACAGTAGCAAAGCAAATACCCACAGAGATGCAGGCCAGTCATACCTCCAGGGCTGTAGTCCTTTCTGCAATCTTTTTTCTGATGGGGAGGAACAAATCTGTAGTCTATGCTGTCATGCACCCAGCCTTTCTCAATGAACAACCCAGGCACCTCATCCGAAAACAGCCAATACCTATAGGAAACACACAGGTTATCAGGTACCCATTTCCTCTTTGGGCTATAGTTACCCACATCCCTCTTTATTCACACAGAGCAGAGAAGCGCCCGCATGCTTGGCTCAATAAAACCTGTGTGTGAGTATCTCTTTAGTGTTAGCACAGATAAGAACCAAAAAGCTTTTATTCAAATCCATTCTGAGATCAGTCCTGTGCAACAAACATGGGAAGGGAAGAAAAGAAGATGGTAATGAGGTTCTTGAGCACTGCTGCAAGGACTTGAAGGTATACTGGCTTGTGCATCCTTTGCAGGAAGGCCTCAAAAAGTCAGCGATGTGAACCAGTGAAGGCGATTACACTCCATATACACAAGACATCTCACTTCTGCTCTCCTCTGCCGTTAACACAGGGAGTCCTCTCAATATCCTCCATATCGATCGCTTCTTGGGGGCTGCTACCTGACAAAGCTCCTCTCGGAGGGGAGAGCAGGCAGCTTGGGATCATCTCCTTTCCTACCTGTTATGATTACGATCGGTACCAATTGGGGTCCTGCGCATCACCAACTTTGCTTTGGCAATTCCATCCTGAAAGTTTTTCTCAGCTGCAGCTTTATGCTTCCGAATTCGTTCTTCCTCTGCTTCTTTCTCCATCCTCACTGTTGGAATTAGCACAAAGAAGCATTAGCTTTCTTTTTTTGTATTCAGACATCAATGTTCCCTTTTATTTTACTACAGCATAGGGATTAAAAAAAAAAAAATTACTGTCAACTTTGGTTAATGTTCTCTTAGCACAGTCACCCACACCCATCTGACCATGCAACCACTGTTCTAGAAAACAACCCAAGAATTAAAAAGTCAAGGCATTAAGGATAAATGGGGTGAGGAAACAGGAAAGTCCTGATAAGAAACTGATTAGTCCTTATTATATCTCATTCTACATCAACAAAGTATCTTCCACTGCTGTGCAATTTCAAATAACAGCAGGTTCAAAGATCATTAACTCCAGCACAGGATTACAGAATGGATCAGATCAGAAGGGATCTCAAAACCCATCCAGTTCCAACCCCCTGCCATGGGCAGAGATACCTCCCACTGGATCAGGGGCTCATCCAACCTGGTCTCGAACCCCTCCAGGGATGGGGCAGCCACCACTGCTCTGGGCAACCTGGGCCAGGGCCTCCCCACCCTCACAGCAAAACATTTTGCCCTAAGATCTCATTTCAATCTCCCCTCTTGCAGCTCAAAACTGCTCCTCTTTCACCCTATCCCTGCCCTCCCTGATCAAAAGCCGCTCCCCAGCTTTCCTGGTGCCCCTTTCAGGACTGGAAGCTGCTCCAAGGTCTCCCCACAGCTTTCTCTTCTCCAGGCTTAGCAATTCCAACTCTCTAAGCCTGGTTTCGCACAGGAGGAGCTCCAGCCCTGGCATCATCTCTGTGGGCTCCTCTGGACTCACTCCAACAGCTCCATGTCCTTCCTGTGCTGAGGACTCTGTGTCTCTGGTGGTACTTTCCTCTCTAGCAGGCTCCATTAGCTGTATAAGCTTCCAGCTCTCCATTCTCCTCCAGACTGTGCAGGAGCCATGGCTCCATGGAGTGATAATGCAGAGAGCAACCAGTAAGTGCTGCAGTAACATGGAAATCAAAGTGATGACTTTTACTACCATGAAAACACAGATACTAATCATGCTATTTCTACAGAATGTTCTGTACTAACTCCTTTCGAGGCAAGAAAGAACAAAAACTACATTCATGCTCTCTTATGCTGGATTCTTTTTTGAGCTGAGACCAGCTCAGTAGCATTGGCCACAATCCTGATAGGCTGAACTCGAAAGAATTTGGTGCTCCCAGTGTTACAGACTTTAGAGTGGTGAAAAGGAAACCTCTGGCTGTGAGATATAGATCTCTATACACGTGACAGAGTAGTAGCTGACGGAACACCTACTGAGCAGCAGTTCATGAACCACTGCACAATAGGTGTTTTGTCAGCAACTGCTCTGTTACTGCCCCCAGAGATACTAGGATTATTAAAAGCAAATGCAGCTGAAGTGGTGTGAAAGCCAGCACGCTGCTAAAGCCCCCAGGAAGCCTGTGTGGTAGTAGAAACACATCGATGCAGCTCTCACTGTGGTTAACCAGAACTATTTCTCACACACTGAAACCACACCAGCCCCTAGGGTTGTAGTCCTGAACAGATCAGCTCCAAGCTGCTGACCCTGACGCCCCAACACCTGCACCATCAACGTTAACCACGATCTTTGGTGCTTTGAGGGTACTTTTGTTCCCTACAGCACCTCCTGAAGAGGTAAAAGAAGCCCTGGGTGTCTGAAACATTGGGGTTTGCTATGTAGAAAGGCAGCAATAGGAATTCAAACCTTAATGGAAGGCTTAACTGCCACAGAGCTCTCGCTTCCCTTGGGGAGTCCAAATGAATGAATTCAACTTCTCCAGCATGAAAGCCAAAGGACTCCCATCTCCATCAAAGTCATAGTGCTTATCTTCATATATAACTGGTATAAACTATCCAGGGAGAACAACATGTGCCCCAAGGAGTAGTGTCCAAATTCCATTTCATTTTGCAGTAAAATCTTACCCTAACATGGCAAGAACTGTGGCCAAGAGGCCACTCAGCTGCAGCCTGTTGGATGGTAAGTATTTGATTTTCCTGGAAAGCAGGACAGCACTCCGGACCTCCAGCAGCTCATTGACACTTCCGAATCTCTCTGTTCTGAACAGAAGATCTGAAAGGTCTGTTTACTTTCCCTGGGAGGCAGGGTTGTATCCACTCTACTTCCTTAGGAGCCTTAGGGTACTCTGTGGCTTTTACCTACTCCTGATCTCCTAGAGCAGACACTCTCACACTCTCAAGTTCCAGGTAAGGCAAATAAGATAGGCTTGATGCCAGACTCTCGTCCCTCAACTGTTTCAGAAGAGAAATAACCCCGCAGAGCTGTGCTGTCACTGCCATCTGCCCACAACCAAAATAAAAAAAAAAAATCCCTCTAGTGCAATTCCAAAGCACTTTGCTCTTCATATTTCATATTCCATATTCCTTAGCAAACAGAGGGACACTCGGAGTTCAGTATTGCAACTCTTGATTTACAGAGGTTTGAGTGGACAGTTTGTACTTATTCAACTCCATAACTAATTCTTTAAATGGAGAAAATAAACTGAAATTTATTGCCCAAGTCCTTATCTGGGAGAAAGGCTGCCAGCATCAACCTCAAAACATGTGCCAGCCAGGAGAGCAGCAGTGGCAGGAACTGACTTTTAGGCAGGAAATTCCTCCTCTCTAAGGGCCAGAAGATGTTTGGACATAGACAAATATTTCATTTGTTTTCTGTTCTCCAGACTTCCTGGCCCCAACAGGATTGGGAAGGAACAAAAGACAAAAAAATAGGAGTAGTTATTACCTTCCTAACATTCCAGACTTTGAGCTGCCATGGGAACCACAGCAACTGAATTCTAACTTCTCCAGGGAACAAACACCTTAACACCAGGTGACGCTTCTGAAAACTCCCTGTCAATTCAGACACGAACTTATTCCCCTCTACTTCACAGAATGGTTTGGGTTGGAAGGGACCTGAAAGCCCATCCAGTCCCACCCCATGCCATGTGCAGGGACACCTCCCACTGGATCAGGGGCTCCAAACCCCATCCAACCTGGCCTTCAACACCTCCAGGGATGGTGCAGCCACCACTGCTCTGGGCAACCTGGGCCAAGGCCTACCCACCCTCACAACAAAACATTTCTCCCTAAGATCTCATCTCAGTCTCCCCTCTTGCAGCTCAAAACCATTCCCCCTCATCCTGTCCCTGCCCTCCCTGATCCAGAGCCCCTCCCCAGCTTTCCTAGAGCCCCTTTCAGTCCTGGAAGCTGCTCTAAGGTCTCCCCACAGCCTTCTCTTCTCCAGGCTGAAGAACTTAAACTCTCTCAGCCTGGGCTCATATGGGAGGTGGTTCAGCCCTCGCGTCATCTCCATGTCCTCCTCTGGGCATGCTCCGACAGCTCCACGTCCTTCCTGTGCTGAGGACTCCTGAACTGGACACAGGACTTCACAACACACAATGCTCTACTCTCCTGCTATTTTTCTTACCTCTCATTTGTATTTCTTGTTGCTCCCTCTCTTTCTTGGCTTGGATGGCCATAAGGCGCCTGCTCTTCACAGCACTGATCATATCATCAGCCTCTATTTCCACTCGGTGCTCTGCTTTCATCATCTCATTTTTTTTCTTTTCATTTCTTCCCATCATGCTCTCATCTTTCCCATTCTCCTTGTTCTTAGCCACCATTTCCTTTCGCTTCTGTTTTTCTGCTCTCTTCTTGTCATTTTCTTCCTTTAGGACCGCTAAGCGCTCCTTCCACAGCTCAGCTGATGTTTGCTGCTTGGCTTCCACGTGGTCCTGTACTGAGTACGTCATTAGAATCCGGTGGCACAGCGCTCCGAGTATCTGCAATTTCTCTTCAGGAGTCAACTCAAAGAACTCCGATGTCTCCAATTTCTCCAAAAACTCATCCTGTACTTCATTATCCTCAAAAGCTGCCGAATCCTTGCTTTCATCTACATTATCCGAAACCTCACTTCCCTCTTGCACATCAGACTTGCGCAGGCACAAGCGAACCAACTCGGAAGCAGAGTGCAAAGTGAGTGGTATTTCAGAAAGCTTCATTCCCAGCTCTGCATAATCTTCAGCAATTTCATCCTGCAGCAGGGTCTGCAGGAGAATAACCAGTACTCGGTTCAAATAGAGGAAGCCTCCCTTCTCTGCGCAAAGTGCTTCCATCAGGGAAACTGCCGTGATGGGATACTGAGCATCTGGCATCAATAACCCCGAGTAACAGCTCAGGAACTCCACTACCATGGCAACATCTCCAAAGAGCGTGTTAGGAAGTCCTTCTGGAGTATCCATCAGTTTAAAAGTAGGCAAGGCCTTCCCTTTAAGATCTTGGTCCTCAAATCTTTTCTGTTTTTCCAGTTTTTCCTTCATCTCCTTCTCCTTCCGCTCCTTCGCTCTCTCCTTGAGTTTCTCTTTCACCTTCTCCCTTTTCTTCTTCATGTACTCCTTCCTCTGCTCCTCTGTCATGGTGGCCCATTTCTTCCTGTGTTCCAGAAGCTCATAGCGCTTCTGTACTAACCCTCGTAGATCCTCAGGCAGACGGGCACGATCCTCGTTAGAAAGTAACCTGGCTGTTTTGGAGATGATGCAGGAAAGAGCACTTTTTTTGTCCTCCCGGTCCTTGTTTTCTTTGTAGTAGGCAATGAGATGGAGCGCTGCAGGAGGCAGATGCTTCTGTGGCTTGCTGGAAGACCTAGGAGTGCCTCCAGAATTCCTGGGAGCCCTGGACACCTTATTGGTACCTTTAGCCATGTCCAGTAGTGTCATTTGTTTCATTTTCATCTTAGGGGTCTTCAAGCCTTTCCTTGGAGACTTAGATTTCGCAGATGTCTTCTGCCCATTCAGAACCCTTTTGCCTCTCTGCTTTTTGTCCAAGGATTTGTTGCTGCCCTTCCCCAGTTGGCTTCTCTTTGGAATGTGGAAGTTTGAACCAAGTTTAGCAGGTGACACAATTTTCATCACCTCTTCCAGCTCCTCTTTAGGACATTTTGAATTCTTAGAGTTTTTCACATTCAGTGGGGAGCCAATGATACATTTCTCCAAATGCACGTGGCACCAGAGCGTAGGGCTCAAGGGCTGGGCCAATGACGATCCATTGGTTTTGGATTTCTTAGGCCTTCTGTCAGGCGACTGAGAGCTCTTCCTCTTGGCTGAGGGGTTGAGAGTCATATACTGAAATGAAAGAAAGAAAGATTTTAGTCATTGAATGTCTCGTGTTGGAAGGGAATCACAAGGATCATCATGTCCAACCCCTGTCCCTGCACAGGACACCTCAACATTCACACCGTGGGGCTGAGGGCCTTGGCCAAACACTTCTGGAATATTGTCAGCCTTGGCACTGTGACTGCTTCACTAGGAGCTGTTCCAGGGCTCCACCACCCTCTGGGGAAAGAACCTGTTCCTCACGTCCAACTTAACCCTTCCCTGGCACAGCTTCCTGACATTCCCTCGGCTCCTGTCCTTGGTCACCAGAGAGAAGAGCTCAGCACCTGCTTCTCCTCCTCCCTGTGTGAGGAAGCTGCAGAACGCAATGAGGTCTCCCCTCGGTCTCCTCCAGGCTGAACAGACCCAGGGGCTTCAGCCGCTCCTCACACTCTTCCCCTCTAAACCCCTCCCCAACTCCCTGACCTCCTCTGGATGCTCTCTAGTGTAATTTTATATTAGATTTTATTTATACAATTATTACAGTCATATTAATATTCAAAGGCCAATAAAGGCTACCTAGATCCTTTTCTGCTGAGTATTTTTGCCTACACTTATTCTTAATTTAGCTTTCCCAGTGAACCACCAGCACTCAGTAACTGAGGGACCCAGGCTTCTACAACAGCTTTCAATACGCGGTGTTGCAGTCACTATGTTGATTACGAGGACAGGAATTCATTCCAGAAAGCTCACATTTAACTTCATAAAATGAAACACCACAACGAATTTTCAGTGCTTCCTACTACATCACATAAACCCATGCTGTGTCTTTTTAAAAGGCTGCAGGGAGAAGGTTTGTTTGGAAAACGGTGACATTCTTTTTAAAATTTCTTCTCCTGCTCCAGGATTTCTTACGGAGCCAGGCAGTGTTCAGTCCTGCTCCCCCCGAGGAGAAGGGAAGGAGCATGGAGGTGATGGTGACAGGAACCCAAGGGCTGCTCTCTGAACTGCCTGAGAGAGCCTGGAACGAAGATGAGACAGGATTCAGTTCTGAAGTGATGTGATTGAATGCCTGACTGGTGTTAAATAACTCCCTGACAGCACGCTCAGCACGGAACAGTTCAACCCAGCGCCAAAAAGCACTGCAGCACTATCTCAGCATCTCAAAAGCAGTTTCAGGAGGCACCCAAAGAGTGGGCCTTCCTGCTCTGCATCTCAGAGCTGATTTAAGCTTGGGAGCACCAAAGCCCAGCTGGCACACTGAATCCTCTGCCGAGCCTGATAAAGGTGAGAAATGGGTGAGAAAGCAAAGGCGACACTTTGAAGAACTCTCACCTTGTGTGGGTCAATCAAGAAGTCACTGAATTTACTGGGGAGAGAGTATTTCTTCACCAGCTCATCCTCCACCACCCACGGAGCGTTCTCACATGTGCCGGCCCGTAATGCATTATGGCGGATGAAGTATCTCAGGATCTCTTTGTTGGGAGGACGCTCCGTACGGACTAAGCTGTCTGCTGGGACATTGCTGATGATCTTGGAGATAATAAACAGACTGTTAATATGTAACTGCTAGCCCCATTATAAACACATTTCACATGGCTGAAAGGACCATTGCACTGCTTCATGTCCACAAACTCCTCACTCTTTCAAAGCTCTCTTGGAAAGACTCAAACCAAACCAAACAGGACTTACAGAACTGAGATGCAAAACAGAGACTGGTAGGAGATTCACTATGCCAAAAAAAGTGAAAAAAGTGAGTTTATGTTGCAGAATTCTTACCAAAGTCCACAGCTTTACCTCTGCCCTTCCTCCAGCTTGGGATTGCTACTAACAAAAAACTTGTACATACTAGTGTTTATTTGGGTTTGATGTTTTTCCTGAGACTCGAGAAGTAACTGTGAGTGGTGCTCATTACGCTGAGGTCAGCACGGCCTCTCGTCAAACAAAGACAAAAAGCTACAGAGCTGCCCAAAGCCTAGTGCCCTACACCTCTGAGAGCAGATCTGTTAGAACAATCAGAGTGGTTTGGGTTGGAAGGAACCTCAAAGCCTGTCCAGTTCCACTCCCTGCCATGGGCAGGGACACCTCCCACTGAATCAGGGGCTCCAAGCCCCATCCAACCTGGCCTGGAACACCTCCAGGGATGGGGTAGCCACCACTGCTCTGGGCAACCTGGGCCAGGGCCTCCCCACCCTCACAGCAAAACATTTCTTCCTAAAATATCATCTCAATCTCCCCTTTTGCAGCTCAAAACCATTCCTCCTTGTCCTCTCCCTGCCCTCCCTGATCAAAGAGCCCCTCCCCAGCTTTCCTGGAGCCCCTTTCAAGTGCTGTAAGCTGCTCTAAGGTCTCACCGCAGCCTTCTCTTCTCCAGGCTCAAAAACCCCAACTCTCTCAGCCTGGCCTCATACAGCAGGTGCTCCAGTCCTCATATCTCCGCAGCCTCCTCTGGTCTTGCTCCAACAGCTCCGTGTCCTTCCTGTGCTGAGGACTCCAGAACCAGATGCAGAGCTTCAGGTAGGGTCTCACCAGAGCAGAGCAGAGGGCCAGAATCCCCTCCATGGCCCTGCTGGTCCCACTGCTCTAGATGCAGCCTAGGACATGGCTGATTTCTGGGCTGTGAGCACACATTGCCAGCTCCTGTTGAGCTTCTCATCCCCCAGCACCCCAAGTCCTTCTCGTCACGGTTACTCCCAATCCATTCTCTGCCCAGTCTGTACTTGTCCTTGGGATTACCCTGACCCAAGAGGAACAACAAGAGCAGCAATTGCCAGTCATGATTTAACTACTCTACTCCAACCATGTTTCATTAGGCACATGACCAAGAGAACAGCCCATCAGCAGCAAGAGTTCTAACGCTGCTGTAGCACCGCGACTCAGTGCGTACCAGCGCATGGCACCAGAATAGTCAGGCACACAGAACCCAATTATGCACTTAAGCAGCCAGGCTGGTTAGCCTCTCAAAACTACAGCCGTCCTGCATCCAATGCCAATGACTGTGATAGAAAGTTCAATGTTATCCTGTGCAGACATACCAATAGTGATGATTTAATGAAACTGGAATATTCATGTTATAATAGTAAGGATTCGAGTGAACTACTCACCTTATCTTCATTTTTCAGCTTGACATCGTATTTGTGTGGCAGGAACTTAGGCGGAACCCACTTCCTTTCTTCCTTCTTCAAAGAAGTAGGAAGCTTCCGAGGAGACCTACGCGCTCGATCACCTGATAAAGCAAGGGGAGACATTAAGTGTCTTAGCATTAGAGTCCAAAGCAGGTGTTAAGGAATCCAAACCATCGCTGCCACGGGCACCTCACCCCTTGGTATCTCAATTTTTAGGCTTTTGAAAATATCACGAGGATGCAGACTGGGCATGGAGTCCCTAAAGAGCTCTGAGGTAGGAGGTAACGCCTATCTTCAAGGAGTATAAAGGACCACTCGCAGTGTTTAAACTCATCTCTCTACAGAGCTGCAACTGCGTTAGTGAAGGGAGAAAATGGCTGTAAAATTAACGAATCATAGAATGGTTTGGGTTGGAAGGGATCTTAATGATCATTCAATTCCACCCTCCTGCCATGGGCAGGGACACCTCCCACTGGATAAGGTTGCTCAAAGTCTCGTCCAAGCTGGCCCGGGAAGAGGAGACAGGTTTCTTAACCCAACCAGTCACCTGCTACAGGAAGTTGTGCTGAGAGCCGGAGCCGTCTCTGCCATGTCACACTGGAAATACTTCTACTGCAGGAACTCTAAATTGATGTAACTTCAAAAATTATTTTACTTTGGTAGCCGTTAAGTGTTTTGCGGTTATGAGTCCTATGCATGCAGGCTGGTTTAGCTGAAGGTTTCAAGTACACTTATACAGTCAGTCTTTCTATTCTCAAGAGAGATGCGACTGAAGGAGTACAAAGGCATCGCATCTTCTCGCCAGCTGATGCTGTGTCCATCATTGCTATATTCAGGCTGCAGATGTCAATCATTTATGACAAAATCCAAGCTTACTGAAAAAAGCAATCCCCAAATGTTGCTACATTTGTGGCTATGACTGAAAGAAAACACCAAAGCAAGCATAATAGAGGAGAATAATTATCTCCTAAGCATATGCAGAATACAAGGAGATGCCAGACCTAACTCAGACCTTGAAATCTCTCTCTCTGTCACTGTCACGTTGTAAGCCTAACAGCATTCAAGCTTCAGCAGCTTTATAGCTTACATGGTATAAACCCAAGTCCTGACCCACCTCCATTCCTTCCAGAATCATTCAGCTTGGTTTGGAACCGGTCACAGATGCTGTGGGCTCACTGCATCGGATACACAAACATGCAACTCCTTTCCCCATCAGCGCTACATTGCAGATAATGCAGCGTGGAATCCTCTGCTCCAACCACTGCTCATTAGAGTGTTCCTTTAAACCTCCCCCCCACCCCTAAATCTTGTACCAGTGACAGTATGTGTGCAAGGAGACCGATCCTCTCACCACAGGTCAGGTGACACCAAAATTCTGCCTGTTTTAGTTCCACATTTGTATTAGAAAATGTTGGTTAGTTCACAAAGGCTGAACTATGTTTTTCTGCTCAACAGCACAATGGAAACTGCATAGATGACATTTCAAGCTCTGTAAAAGAGCTGTATTGAGATCTGCCCCCACGGCTTTTAAGCTGTTACCTGTGCTGGACCTGCATACCATGCAGGTACGCAGTCCACAAGTTCACAGCTAAGAAGCCAAGGCTGCCCCATCCCTGGAGGTGTTCAAGACCAGGTTAGATGGGGCTTGGAGCAACCTGACCCAGTGGGAGGTGTCCCTGCCCATGGCAGGCGGTGGAACTGGATGGGCTTTGAGGTCCCTTCTGACCCAAACCATTCCATGACTCTATGAAATAATGTGTTGCTCAGTCCTGCCTCTGGCTCTGAAGGACTCTGACACTGCTGCCTCTGCACAGGCCTGTGATGACCCCTCCTTTGCCGATTTACTGTCCAGCTTCTAGAAACAGGGCTGACTACACGGAATTCCATCAAACAGCATCAGAATGCTTGGGGGAGCTAGGAGGAATCATCATGCATTCCTTCTTAAAAAGTTATTTCACAAAAGCCACACTTCAAGTACCGTTGTTGTTGCATTGTGCTGTAATAAAACTTAGCCACTATACTACCAGAACCTCATCAAGCATCCACACGCTGTTATCTCCTTCTATTCATCACTTGTTTTGGGTTTTGCAAAGCAGTATTAGTTCCAGAACCAGCCTTCAGCAGCTCACCATCTGAGTTCAGGAGAAACTAAGCCTCTCTTTTCCTCTGCAGAGTTTCCAGAGTTCAACCCCTTAATCCACTTTAGACTGCACATATGATACAATAAAGCTGGTATAAAGCATTATTTCCAGTTTCTGAGGCACAGTAGACTCCTAACCAGAGGAACTGAAGCGCGCTCTCTGCTTCAGTTTTCCACAAACATCACCAGCAAGTTGTACATCAGCTTTAGTGAAAACGTTAAGGTGAACTCTGCCCCCTCGTGTGCACAGAGAGATACAGCTCCTACCTCACATACAGAGCCTCTTACCTCTAAATGAATCCCAGAATCACAGAATGATATCAAGTCCAACCACACCTGTCCACTACTGAACCATCCCTGAGCATCTCATCTGCATATCTTTTAAATCCTTCCAGGGCTGGTGACTCCACCACTGCCCTGGGCAGCCTCTGCCAGGGCTGAGAAACATTTTGGCGAAGAAAATTTTCCTAATACCCCATTTAACCCTCCCTTGGCACGATTTGAGGCCATTCCCTCTTGTCCTATCCTTTGTTACTTGTGAGAAGAGCCCAGTGCCCACCTCACCACAATCTCCAACCTGGAGCTTTCCAGGAGCGGCACAGAGCAATGAGGTCCCCCCTTAGCCTCCTCTTCTCCTGGCTAAACAACCCCAGGTCCCTCAGCCACTTCCAGGACCCCTGGGCTCCAGCCTCTTCCCCAACTCCATTCCATTCTCTGGATGCACTCCAGCCCCTCAATGTCCTTCTTGTAGCAAGGGGGCCAAAACTGAATCCAGGACTCGAGGTGAGGCCTCACCAGCACCGCACGCAGGAAGGATGACTTCCCTGGTCCTGCTGACCACCCCACGGCTGATCCAAGCCAGGATGCTGTTGGCCTTCTTGGCCACCTGGGCCACTGCTGGCTCGTGTTTAGCTGCTGTCAACCAGTACCCCCAGGTCCTCTAATAGCAGGCAGCTTTCCCCAAGCCTGAAGCATTTAACAGGCAGCATTTAACAGGCAACAGCTGAAAGCCAACAGCACTACTGCTACCAAAGCTGCACCACTAACGATGACAACTGCAGGATGTTCGTGACTGACACTATTTAAACATCATAGACAACACTGACAGCCCAGGCCACACAAATCCAAACACTCACTTCCAGGTGCTACCTACTGGCACACTGTCTTACTACTTACTCATGCTTTCCCTCCTGTTGTCATCCTCCTTCAGGATAGATGCCTTCTGGTTGTCCTGGGCTGGCTGGCCAGAGTTCTCCTTGTCACTGGATGGGGAATCACAGGTTCCTTCAGATTTCTTTTCTGAGGCCTCTTCATCAGCTTTCTCCAGGGGATGTATCTTCACAACTTTCACAGGCAACACTTTCTCGTTACTGACCTGCATGGAAATAGTGATGAAAACAGAACCATAGCCAGATAAGTGCACTAATGAGCCTCAACAGGCAAAGGGAAACAAAAGCAGCTGAGACGACCTACAAATCGCAAAAACTTGGCAAAACTCTTGACAACTTCTCCTAAAAGTTCATGATCCCTCTCATGAAAAAAAGTGGTTTCTTTCTACCACTCCTACCTGAAAATTCTGTACAAATTCCTGAGAGAACTGCTAGCCCACAAGTTTGGCCTGTGTTTGGTAATGCTGCTCTCTCAGCCTAAAGACAGTGTGTGCACAAGGTGTCAAGCATGCTCTCTCAGCAGCCCCAGATGAGAAAACACATCCCGACCCCACAGCTAACAGAAAGCATTTGCTTAAAAATAAGGAAAACATAAGTCTGAGTTTCCTCAATGTTCTCAGTTTTGGAGGGAATTTTCTAATCATTAGACTATCATTAGATATTTGTAAGCAGTTGTCTTCAAGCTGCATCAGTTTAAGATGACTCTTCCTTCCCGGAACACTTTAGGAGAAAAGTTAATGGCAGCTTATCATTTTTTACTTCCTTTAAGCAATGTATTTTTACATATATTTAAATCTATATGCAGACCATCACATATTTAAGCAGTATCACAAATACATCTCTATTTCCTCACGCACACCCAGTCATTTTTCTCTTGTCATCAGCATTCGCTAGGGAACTGCTCTGCATTCCAAAAGCAGGTGCTTGCGCTGGGATTCCACAGGAAAAGTAATCTGCCCCCCCTCTGACAATATAAGTGGCTGACACATTCTTCCCATCTCCTGCCTTTAGGTATCCAAACCTGGATCTGTGCAAAAGCATGGGATACAATGGAACACAGGTTCTTACCTCAAAATCACACTCTTCTCCCATTGCAAACTTGGTCATGATCTCCAACCAGGCTGCATCCACCAGCTTTTCCAAGGAGACAGTGTTGTGGTGGACGATTTCCAAGACCAGTTTCTCATACCAGATGGGGAACTCCTCCTTCAAGCTGAGTGAGCACATTAGAAGTTTTCATTATTCAGGGAATAAAAGCCAAAACACAAAGCAGCCTCCCAGTGCCCGGGATCATCCTCCCATTGCACAATTCGGGGAACATCAACAGCCAGGACAATGCTAGAGGCAGCAGCCACATTAGTATGCAAACATCCAAGGGCTTTTTGCTGCTCCAGCACCCCTCAAAGTGCTAAACGGCAGGACAATACCAGCTGTCCTCCCTCTTCCCAGAATGAATGCTTCAAAGCACCCTGGAAGAGCAGCACCGACTGCGAACCTTTTCTTGCTGGTCACCTCTGTGTCTCTATGAGATCTTAAACATACACCAAGTCCATTGCCATCACTCCGGCGTTTGTGTGACTTTATCACTTTTGCTTTCAACACCTTTCCGATGCTGATGAACAGAGCATCTCCCTTCCTAGAGTGCTAACTTGGTAAAGAAGATAGAGGCAGGCTTACATAAACTGCCTTTCCAGAGAAAAATACTTGTGTGTTTCATCATGTTACAATCTTCACATTGTTTCATTCAAAAAAAGACAGGACCCTTGCAAATTTCCTTGACCGATTCCCTTTCTGAAGGGCCAGGTCAGATAGCTGATAGGAGCACTAAGAAATACATTGCATAAAGCTTTCTGACTAAAAAAATGAACTCTGTTTCAAGTTAGAAACATGGAATCATTAAGGTTGGAAAAGCCCTCTAAGCTTATCCAGTCTAACCGGTCAGCCCAACCGCACCATGCCTGCTAAACCACGTCTTCAGGTGCCATGGCCACACTGGAGAGAGGAATAAAATCCTGTTTTTCCAGCCCTCTTTCAGCTCCCCCAGACTCAGGGATCCACTGCTGATAATGCTCAGCTATATCTGCTGTTCTAAATGGCAAGGAAAAAACATGTGCCAGTAGTAAACTGGCAACATGAAATTTTCTTATTCAGACTAGTGTCAAGTATTAAAGCAGCCAGCAAACAGCCTGGGACACTTAATATTGCTTCAAAGAGACAAACCCAAAAATCTCACTTCAGAGAGTCTTTCTCCTCTCCCTTAGAGACTTTTGCTAAATTTGTTAGTGAGAAATCTTCCATTTATGCATTTCTGAACATTTTCAGAAGTGGCCTACCAATCCAACATCGTCAGCCAGAAGTCAGTGACACCAGAGCACTGGAGTTTGGCTCAGGATTCTAAGCTAACTGAGTCGGCTCTGCACCCTCCCCTCAAACAAGAATGCAGGGAGGACAGGCTGCAGACAGCAGTACTTCAGCCCTCAGAGAAATTAAAACTAGGTTTCTAATTTGCATCCTTAAATTTGCATCCTTAAATTGCATTTAAGGATGTGACAAGCCTTAAATGATGGGGTGTTTCTCCTCAGTTTCTTTTGACAACTAACTGGAAATGTGGATTCTTGATGAAAGAAACAGCAGAAAGAGTCATCTCCATGACTGCTGCCCATCTCCCCAGTTTAAATCATAGGATGGTTTGGGTGGAAGGGACCTCAAAGCCGTCCAGTTTCAGCCCTGGCCATGGGCAGGGACACCTCCCACTGGATCAGGTTTCTCCAAGCCCCATCCAACCTGGCCTTGAACACCTCCAGGGATGGTGCAGCCACCACTGATCTGAGCAACCTGGGCCAGGCCCTCCCCACCCCTACAGCAAAACATTTCTTCCTAAGATCTCACCTCCATCTCCCCTTTCTCAGCTCAAAACCATTCCCCTCATCCTACCCCTGCACTCCCTGATCCAGAGGCCCTCCCCAGCTTTCCTGGAGTTCCTATCAGTAGTGGAAGCTGCTCTAAGGTCTCTTCACAGCCTTCTCTTGTCCAGGCTGAACCAGCAATCACACTCATTTCCAAGCCCCTTCTTCCACCTCAGAGCCCAAAGACAGACACACCGATTTCTTTGATTTCTTCGTGGGTACTTACAGCTCAGCAACTTCCTGCTCCTCCTCCCAGGCCTCTTTGTGCGTCAGCTGGCTACTTCCCGTGCTCTTGCACGTCCATATGCGCTCACTGTACCTCTCCAAACGTGCTTCATACTCTCTGGAGGAGCATTAGCTCAGGAAAACAGGATTTATACAGTGGAGAGCATAACCATAGTGGCACAATACAATCAAATTCAGTTAAAGCCTTATTACTGGAATGCACAAAGGCTGGAGATCACACAGTGTGGTTTGACTCTGCACCTACCACGGAGATGTTGTGTTAAATCTGACAGTTTCAGATCAGGATGCACTGGAACATTCTGCAGCGCAACTGCCCTTCCTGTTCCACACAGGCATGCAGAATGAGCCACACCACCATGACTTCAGCCGGGAATACATACGGCTAGATGGCATATGGAACCGCTAAGTTACCTTGCAGCTTTTCCAGTCCGATTCATTGCCTGACAAGAACCACCAGGGAACTACTGCTCGTGATGTCTTAGGGGGGACACCACAAACTCTGGATACAAACCACCATACTACCCAGTACCCCAGGTCGTTTGAGGAAGAAAACCCAAGAGCTTTGGAACTGGAATCCCTAGAAGGGCCACGTTTCCTTTGGTTCCCAACAACAGCAGCCTCCTGCGTTAGCACATTACAACCTTTCCCACCAACCAAATCACCTGCTCCCCACATCACAGCCAGCCTCATGGTGAGATTGCCAGGTTGACAGGATGCAAAGGTGCCCAGAAAATCATGACAGCGCAGGCAGCATTAGGAACCATGGCATCGGCTCCTCTGTGGGAGGCAGTTGTGGCTGTCCCCTACCCATTCCACCGCAGCGGTTATTGCCTCTCAGTGAAAACAGATATGAGCTACTACATACTTTAGATGGATTGAACATGTACAGGTGGCGCAGTTATCAGAAACACTAGCACAAGGTAAAGCCACACCAATTCACCCCACAGCAGTCTGCTGACACTGCCATATGCTGATGGATGGTAACTTAAATGAAGAAATTATGAGAAGCAAGAAAAGCATCTTTCACTCCTCCTGCAGCACAGCAAGCTCAGCAGACAGAGCACACTTGTAACACCCGCTGCAGCACAAGTGCCAATTCCGAGTCTCTGTGGGAACAGGGGGATTGCTCCACACTCCCACAATGGCACACTAACTGGCCACAACAAAGCACCCAGCATATCATAGAATCAGGGAATGGTTTGGGTCAGAAGGGACCTCAAAGCCCATCCAGTTCCACCCTCTGCCATGGGCAGGGACATCTCCCACTGAATCAGGTCGCTCCAAGCCCCATCTAACCTGGTCTTGAACACCTCCAGGGATGGGGCAGCCACCACTACCTTGGGTAACCTGGGCAAGGGCGTCCCCTATCTCAAAACATTTCTTCCTAGCATCTCATCTCGGTCTCCCCTCGTTAAAATTAAAATCAATCTCCATCGTTAAAACCGTTCCTCTCATCCTATCTCTGCACTCCCTGATCAAAAGACCCTCCCCAGCTCTCCTGGAGACCCTTTCAGGACTGGAAGCTGCTCTAAGGTCTCCCTGCAGCCTTCTCCAGGCTCAACAACCCCAACTCTTTCAGCATGGCCTCGTACAGGAGGTGCTCCAGCCCTCGCATCATCTCCCTGCTGGTCCCCCTGCTTCGGATGCATCCTGCACACGCTTTGTCTTTCAAGAAAATTCTTCCCATCATTATTACTATTTATTTGTTAAGATTCCTATTAGTAAGCGAAAACACAACTTCAAATCAATTTTCTAGGACATTTCTTCCCAGCCCTGAGGTAAAGCACAAGGTACAGAAGCTGCAGTGTGGACACTAACATTCATGTTTGTCACAGCCACAGTAACTGGTGCCACACAAGATTAAAAGCCAGGAACAGAGCCACCTCCAGAGGAGGCTGCTATTGCTAACAGCGCTCACTGTGCCTGCAGCAGGTCTTAAAAGCAAGGAGAAATCCTGCAGTTGCCCAGCTTACCCTGCTTGTGGAGTCTCCTGCCCTTCTATGGACTAGGAGTGATACGTCAAGTCACCTCCTCACTCAGTGGTGAGCCCTCTGGCCAATTCTCACCCCTCCCTCAGGTTTCAAAGCTGCTATAGTTTCCCTCCAAATGAGAGCTGCTAAAGGGCAGGGGCAGGAAGCCCTGTGGCTACAGTGGAGCAGTGGCGAGGAGCAACCACAGCTTACAGAGCAGTTCATCTGCACAGCACCACCGACCAGACCACAAGTGTGATTTTAAGAAATATCGGTAGTGATACTGAGCTGAAAAATAAAATAAAGAAACAAATCAAAGAAAACAGAAGCTCTCCTTATATTTACAGCAACCAATCACTTTTCCTGCGCCTTTCCCACAGAAAGAAGAGTTAAAAGCAAATTCAAATCTCGCTGTAGAAAGGAGCTGAAACGTACAGGCAACACTGGTCCTCTGCTTCGTTCAGTGACCCCACCAGGACATGAAGGACTCGCAGCTGCCATAACTCAACTGCTAAAGGAAGGATGCACTTCTCAAGGGCTCAGCACACAAACCCTCACCAGTCAAACTACAAATACTTGAGATACAGGTGGAAAATAAATGATTGTCTGCTTCCCTCCAACATTCATCAACTTTCTTCCCTCCAGACCCATGAGGAGATTCCTTTCCTTCCACCAAGGACAGCAGATAAACACTGATCTCAGTTGAAAAATTGAAAGACAGGGTTTTGCCCAACACGATTTCCCGTACTGACAGGAAGATCTACAAGAATTTTCCCTACAGCTGTTCCCATCCTTGTACCCAAGTGTAATTCCAGCCCCACATTTTTCAGATCAACACTGAATTTAAAAGCAGCAGGTAGAGCAATTCCCGTCTTGCTTAGTTCTGCCTCTCAAATGCAATGCAACTCCACCCCCAGCGGGTCAGCTCATCTCACTCTCACCCTGGAAACGTTCCTTAACCAGCACGTGAGCCTCATGCCCAATGCCTACCCTGCCGCTGTACTCTGCCATCAGCTCCCAAGCCAGGTTTCTGCTTTGAATTCCTGAGGCCAGCACAAGGCCAAAACACAGGAGGATGTTTCTGCAAAGTTTACTATCACTCAAACTTTCCACTCCACATACACTGTCCTTTCCACTCTGACTGGAAACAAACCCAAGGAATTTCAGGCTGTTCAGCAGGTTTGAGTCCTGACTACAAGCGAGGGCTCACTGGTAAGCCATCACCAACCCATCTCTACATGGTTGGAGCTGCTGTTGCCACAAATCCTCCAAACAATAATAAATAAAAAGCCCTGGACACTGACTACTTGTGAACATTCCCCAAAAAGCCAGAAATAACACATGTTAAATTAAAAACATGACTACCCTCTGCGTAACAGTTACAGCATCATGTCTGTTCGCACCACACTGAAGACCACTCAGTGCTAAAAGTTAGAAAACAAAGTTACATTGACAATCATGGAATGGTTTGGGTCAGAAAGGACCTTAAAGTTCATAGAGTCCAACCCCATGCCCTGGGCAGGGACACCTCCCACTGGATCAGGTTGCTCAAAGCCCCATCCAGCATGCACTGGCAGTGCAGTTTTCCACACTGCAACCACCAGAGCAGAACACACGCTGCAGCAGTCCCACGTGCTGATGGAAGAGGTGACCTGCTCAGTAGGGAACACAGCCAGTGTTTTGGCAGACACTGAACACTCTGCACATGCACTGCAGGCCAGGTGCACAGGGACATCAACCAAACAAGGCCATACCACACGGGAAGCATTTGCCTAACACCTCACATAGCTCAGAGCAGATTCTGCAGGGCTCCAGCAAGGATGAGTCTGTCTGACTGCCCATCGACCACCAACACCACTGGCAGAGCTCTTCAAGGTAGCCACCTAAAGCTACAAATAATGAACATTTGAGCTCCGATTTCCAGCCTATCCTCCTCTCTGCTGCTCCGTGGGGCAGGCATCTCTGCACACACAAACCCCCAGTTTCATAGAATCAATGAAATCACTAAGGTTGGAAAAGACCTCTAAAGTTCATTCGGTCCAACCGTCAGCCCAACCCCACCATCCCTGCAAAACCATGTCCTGAAGTGCCACATCTACATGTTTTTTGAACCATTCCAGGGATGGAGACTCCACCACCGCCCTGGGCTGCCTCTGCCAGAGCTTCACCACTGTTTCAGCAGAGAAAATTTCCCCAATATCCAATTTAAACCTCCTGTGGCACAACTTGAGGCCATCTCCTCTTGTCCCATTGCTTGTTACCTGAGAGAAGAGCCCAGGGCCCACCTCACCACAACCTCGTTTCCAGAATCTGCAGAGAGCGAGGTCTTCCCTCAACCTCCTCTTCTTCAGGCTAAACAGCCCCAGGGCCCTCAGCCACCCTCAGAACTTCTGGGCTCTAGGACCTTCCCAAGCTTTGTTCCACCAACATTTTTTGTTCAACCCAATCTACAGCTGCAATCTAACAACAGAAGCCTTAAAAACGGTTGACGCCTTCCGAACACCTCACTGTGTGGAATAAGAACCTGTGCAGCCTTTAGAGGAAGAGCTGATCAATGGTTTGTCAAGATGGAAGACCTGGAGACCATATTCCACCTTGTATCGCCATAAACCACATCGAGCACTACTCTGGGTGAAGCCCTGGGTACCTCTTGACGCCCTCTCTCCTGGCCCGTCCCATCCATCCCTCTGCACTATCTAGGACAAACAGAAGGGACCCAAAAAGCCCTTCTGAGGCTGCCTTAGGTGACATCTGCCTACAACTTATTGACTCATTTGCAAATTTCTGTTCCACTTTTTGCCTCCCTCATGCTACACAGTCAACAAAGCAAGACAGAAACTCACAGATCCACAGGAAAAACACCAACAGACTGGTACTCTCAGGAGGTGCCCCATAACTCCTCTGTGCTGTTCATACAAGGCATACAAACCTTAAACCTACATCTTTTAGAAAAGCAGTAATTAGGATTAAAGTCTGTCTCCTTCATTGCTGATCATTTCTCATACGAAAACAGAGCACATCTCTGCAGGGCCAGACAGATGACTGAGCTACTTTCAGTTTGCACAGACCACAACAGCAGGCTTCTGAGTCAGAGACTGAACGTTTCAGTTTAAAATACTGTTAAAATAAATCTATTCAATCTTGTATTGTCGGGTTGAATGCATTAACAATGCCTAACTGCACTCAGACATGCATTTCACAGAATCACAAAATGGTTTGGGTTGGAAGGGACAGTAAAGCCAATCCGGTTCCACCCCCTGCCATAGGCAGGGACACCCCCCACTGGATCAGGGGCTCCAAGCCTCATCCAACCTGGACTTGAACACCTCCAGGGATGGGGCAGCCACCACTGCTCTGGGCAACCTGGGCCAGGCCCTCCCCAGCCTCACAGCAAAACATTTCTTCCCAAGATCTCACCTCAATCTCCCCTCTTGCAGCTCAAACCCGTTCCTCTCATCCTGTCCCAGCCCTCCCTGATCAAGATCCTCTCATCACCTTTCCTGTCGGGAAAGATTTCCTCTTCAAACGCTTCCTAATCCTCCCTAGGGGCTTTCACAGGCTTCACCCCACAGTAACCATATGTACTCGAACGCGGGGCTCTGTGCAAGTTCAGGAGCTCCTTTGTCTCCCGTGCCGCCAAGATCTCCCGTCCTCGCGCACCCCCACCTCACCTCCAGCCTTTCCTTCATTCCTCAACCGCTCAGATTTCGATCCTCAAAGCAGAACCCCCCCGCGCTGCCCTCCCGAAGCAGCGGTCACGGTCCTGCCCCCCGAGGGCACCGGGGCCGGAGGGCTCCCCGCCGCCTCCCGGGGCCGTAACGAGCCGGCGGTTCCCAGGCAGAGCAGTTCAGCTCGGGAACCGCTGCCGCCCCGGGGATGCGCTCCCCACTCCTCTCCCGGGAGCTGCCCCGGCCTCTCAGGCGTTTGCAGAACACTCACCGCATGATCACTGGCTCTGTCTGGGCTCCCCTCCCGGCACCGGGCACTGTCTGAACGCCCCCACCCCCGGCATCGGGCACCAGTCCTGGGCGCCAGTACCCGACGGGCCCCGCCTCAGGGGCACTGTCTCTGTCTGGACTCTCTATCCTGGGCACCGCCTGAGCCTCCGCCCACCGGGCACCGGCACCGGTCCGGGGCACATCCGAACCCCAGCACCGGCCGGGCCCCCATCTCCCGCACGCTATCCCTGGGCCAAGCCTCTGCCCCCCACGGTCATCGACACAACCTGAGCTCCGGTCCCCCGGACACCGACCCCCGGCCGAGCCCCTTCCTCCCGCCCCCAGCTGCCAGCCGGCCCCGGCTCGGTTGCCCCCATGTGTGGCGGATACTCGCGGGTGCGGAAGGCCTCCTGCGTGTGCGGGATGACGAACCGCTCCCCGGGCTCCCCCGGCGGCAGCGGCTTAGCCAGCGGGAAGGGTTTTCTGCCGAGCAGCGGCGCCATAGCGAGGCCCCGGCCGGAGCCGGCGGGAGGATTGAAAAATGGCGGGAGATTCCCCTCCCCCCGCCGGGCGGGCGGTGCGCGCCCCGCCCCGCCCCAGCCCCGCCCCCGCCACCACGGGCCGCGATTGGCCGCGCGCGCTCGCCGCGGGGCTCCGGTTGGCCGCGCCGCCCGCCAATCCCGCTGCGCCGGGTGAGAGGTCGCGTTATGTAAGCGGCGGGCAGCGCGACTCCATTTTGTGTCCCCGTTACCCGGCGGGCACCGCCCCCGCCCCCCGCCCCGCGGCCAATCGACACCCGGCCTGCCCCCATCCGGGCACCGCGCGCGGCTTTGTCCTGCGCTGCGGCCAGGGCGGCTCACGGGGCATTGTGGGAGGGAGGGCGGGCAGTGTGGGACTGGAGTCCGGGGTACTGTAGGGCGGGATAACCTGACGCGCGGGGCATTATGGGACGGGGGGCAGTATGGGCCTGGGGCCTGGAGAATTGTGGGATGCGGGGACGCAGGGTGGCGGCGTCCGGGACGTAGTGGGGCAGAGTGGGACTGGGGCGCAGGGCATTGTGGGACGGTGGGGGACCCGGGGAGGCAGCGCGGGGCGTTGTGGGCCTGGTGGATCTGCTGCCCCTTGGTGCTCGGGCCTGGCCCGCCCCATGTGGCCCATAGGGAGGCCCGGCCCAGGCCCGGGCCCCGCCGCAGCCGGGGAAGGGGAGGCGGGCGTAGTCGTGCAGGGGTGACAGCGAGTTGCTCTTAAAAAAGTGGAGTATCTAAAGCAGAATCTTCAGCTAAAGCAGAATTCTGTTTCATCCAAGTCACTGTACTTCTTGAAAGTTGGACAGAATGTCCGTCTGACAACAGAGTTTTTACAGCACATTTTCTTTCCAGCAGTGTTTTTCCAGACACTTGCACTCTTTGTTCATTTGGAAATGATAACGTCTGGTGTTCAGTGTGATCTGTGCTGAACAGAGGTGTCTCCTGCTGGTGCAAGAAGTCGCTACTATTCCAAAAAGTGGAATATTTTTGATTTAACCTAAAGCAGAGTTCAGTTTCATCTCAGTAATTGTACTTTTTAAAGTCAGGATGTCCCTCTGACCGCATGTTTTCTTTCAAGTGGTGTTTTCCAGCCACTGTTCATTCTTTGGAGATGGTAACGCCTTGTGTTCAGTGTGATCTGTGCTGAACAGAGGTGCCTTCTGTAACCATCGTTGTGTGGAGTCTTTCCCCATCTCAAATGCAAGATCAGGCAGGGCTGGCTCCAAAGCTCCAGATTAGTGAGAGCTTTGACTGCTGTGAAGTTCGTAACAACATTAGAATTAGACCTTGGAAAGTAGTAGAATGGGCGTAAGATTTCTGGAAAAATGTATCCATGTGCAGGTAAGTGGAAATCTCTTCTGTCCCAGCTCTTGTCTGGCTGAACACGACTGATGGAGATCACTGCCTCGTGCTGCCCAGGCCTAATAAAGGATGCTTACTTTCTAGAAACTCCAAAATGAGTCTTAGAGACTATATTTGCTGGCATTTTTTGAATCCCAAGCAGTACTCGTCCAAGCGGCCCTGGTTTGGCAGTGGGGAAGGCTTCTCTGCCCCCGGGGACAGGTTGCAGGGCTGCTCTAGCCAGTGTGTGGGCAGCTCTGTGAAGGAAGTAGGGACTAAAGGTTGGATCTGTGGTTTGGTTTGTACCGTTGCTGTTTCCATGGGATCTGTGAGGCAGCAGATCAGGCACAGCTGTCAGGAGGGCAGGTTTGTGCGCTAACAGCATGGGCTGGTGATCCCAGGCTGCTGCTGCTGTATGTCCTGTAGAGTGGGTCTGCTCTGGACAGTCCTGTGGCTGCTTCAGGATGGAGAGACGCAGCCTCAGCAAACCAGTTAGAGCCACGTGGGATAAAGCTAGCTCCCCAAACTTGCCATGGAGTTAGACTTGTTAAATCATAGAACAGTTTGGGTTGGAAGAGACGTCAAAGCCCATCCAGTACCACGCCGTGCCATGGGCAAGGACACCTCCCACTGGATCAGGTTGCTCAAAGTCCTTTCCAACCTGGCCTTGAACAAGGAAGGCCACACATGACTCCTACATGCTGATCTTGGAGCTGAGCTCTCCTGGCTCCAGCCTGGAGACTAATTCAGCTCGACTGGATATTGGATTTCCTTCCAACATCGGTGAGCTGTTGTACTTGACCAAAAGGCTTTGGCTTTCCTGCAGACCTGTGAGCCCAGGGCGTGTGTTTGGACTGGTGGCCTTGCTAAAACAGGAGGGAGTGTTGGCAGCCTTCCCTCTGAAGAGAGGTGTACTGGGGGCTGTGCAGTCCCTGGTGCCCTAAAGAAGCATTTTTTTATAGGCTGGGGAGTGGACAGGGAGGCACCATGTTTGTGTGACTGGGGAATTGAGAGGAGCGAGAAGACACCCTGACATGCCAGGGCCAAGTCATACTGCTCCGACTGCAGCATTCAGCCTTGGCTGAGAGGAAACCAAATCATGTTTTATCTGTTTTCCCTTTTAGGGGAAGCTTGGTGACCCCCTCTACTGGTTGTGGTGCCTCCTCCTGCATGGTCTCCATGCCCCTGCAGAGGCTTTGCTTTGGCTTCTCAGGAGCCAAAGCCTCTCCCAGGCCACCTCTTGCCACCACAGTGCTGCACTGTGGCACTGCTGAAACCATCCCAAGGCAAGAGCCAGCCTGGAGGGCCCCCCGAAGGCTCTGGAGAGGCAGGAACAAGGACAGGGCAGTAATTGCTGCAATTAGGGTTTGGCTGAGTCCTGCCAAGCCTGGAGCTGCAGCTAAATTATTAGCACAGGGTGGGAATGCCTGATACCATCCCCAGTCTGCCACCAGTCTCCATTTCCTCCTCCCACCCAATCTCTGCGCCCAAGCCCATCTCCATTCCTCAGCCTATCTTTGTCCATCCCCAGGCCCTGTCCATGTCCCCAGATCATGGGCATGTCTGCAGCCCATCTCCCATGTCTGCAGCCAAGTTTCATTTCCCCAGCCCACTTCAGTGGCCCCAGCCCATCTCTGTGCCCCTAGTCTATATCTACGTCCCCAGCCCTTCTCTACATGCCAGGCCATCTCCACTTCCAATCCCCATTTCTAGATCACATTCAACTTCCACTTCCCCAGCCCATATCTGTATCCCAGTCCATCTCCAGATCTGCAGCCCATCTCTATATGCCAGCCTATGTCCATGTCTCAAGCCCATCTCCACATCCCCAGCCAAGCTTCATTTCCGCAACCACCTCAACTTCCCCAGTTCCTCCCCACGTCCCAAACCCACCTCTACATGCCCAGCCCATCTCCATGTCCCAAACCCAGCTCCACACCCCCAGCTTTCCTCACCTGAAGCTCTCATTAGGTGTGTGATCCACCAGACTTACACCAGTGTAGGAAAGCTCTGTCCTTATGACAAAGTTGGCTAAAACCAGCCAGCAAGTGCAGGAGTTATTACAGCAGACTGAGAAGCAGACCATTTTCTTGGAAACTACATTAAACCACTGAATGTAAAAATTAACAAAGCATGGGAAAATGCCTGAACTGAGGGAAGACAAGCCTGGAAAGAATGGGGAAGCATCTGAAAACTTAAGAGATATGTGAAAGATATGAAACCTGATGCAATATCTCTCAGAAGACCCAATGAATTCATTGCTTCTAAGACACACTTAAGCAGCAGCAATCACTTCATTATCTTAATAAACTAAGACTGTGAAACCTTTATCTTTCCATCTAGGTGTATGGAGCAGTCTTAGCAAGTTATGTATTCAAAAACAGATACAATTTTGTGTTCCACACTGAACAGAGCCACTTCTGCCCACAGAGACAAGAACGCCCCACACTAAAAATTATTCCAGGTCCGGTCAGGGGTTCATCTTAACCAGTAAAACTCATGTGAGGGAACATATTTAATTATTGTATAAGGATTCTCACCAAAAGACATGCTACAAAAAGTGCCTGAAATGGCATGCGCATGCTCAAGTATAATGGAGAGAGCCATTTAGAAGTTGAAATCTAACATACTTGTCAACAGAAAAATGAATCAAATATTAGAATGGATTTTGATTAAGATTAAGTTCTAACTATTAAGTTCTTTTTATTGCATCAGGGGCATCAACCTGTTCAATTCACATGTTCTTCAGGTAAAAATTCCTCTTGGACAGCATTTCTTAAACAGGACACTGGCTTATTCTTAACTGAATAACAATTCTATCTTTACGCAGTCTTTTGCTAATTAACTAACTGCTAACTGAACAAATATAATAAGAAATAAATATTTTAACTGTGCAAAACATTCAGCCACCTTCCGATAACTCCCTATGTCACCTTTAGTAAAGTAGGTCCTACTGTTTGAATTGCTTCATATAAATAGGACAACTTTAAAACCAGAAGCAATTCTAAAATCTATTATTAAAAAGTAGGGCTTAAAAGGTCGACACCATACAGACTTCCAAAATGCAGCCAAAGTCCTCATGATTTCCAACGTATTTCAGTTTTAACTGGCACATGGCAAGCTTCCTTCTGAAGTGACCAAGTGTGCTTTCTTCCATACTGGAAGAAAAACTATCAGAAACAGAACTAGCGGGAAACTGCTGCTAAAGCCGTGCCTGAGAGATGCAAGAAAGGAGCAGACCTTCTAATTACAGAGAGTAGATCCAGAGTTGAAGCTTAAACATTGAAGAGCAATCTTAAGACATTAGAGATCGGCACTCTTCTAGGCAGCCACAGGAAAAGGGGGTATAAGTGCAATTCAACCCAGCATAAATACCTACTCAAAACAAGCAACCCTCAAAAACGGGACTGTACAAATAACACAATGCTTTTCATAGAGTCATAGAATCACCAGGTTGGAAAGGACCCACTGGATCATGGAGTCCAACCATTCCTAACACTCCCTTAAACCATGTCCATAAGCACTTCATCCACCCATTCCTTAAACACCTCCAGGGAAGGCGACTCGACCCCCTCTCTGGGCAGCCTCTGCCAGTGCCCGATGACTCTTTCTGTGCAGAACTTTTTTCTGATATCCAGTCTGACCCTCCCCTGGCAAAGCTTCAGGCCATTCCCCCTTGTCCTGTCCTCTGTCACTTGGGAGAAGAGCCCAGCTCCCTCCTCTCCACAACCTCCTTTCAGGCAGCTGTAGAGAGCAATAAGGTCTCCCCTCAGCCTCCTCTTCTCCAGGCTAAACAGCCCCAGCTCTCTCAGCAGCTCCTCGTAAGACTTGTTCTCCAGCCCCCTCACCAGCTTTGTTGCTCTTCTCTGGACACGCTCCAGAGCCTCAACATCCTTCTTGTGGTGAGGGGCCCAGAACTGAACACAGTACTCAAGGTGCGGTCTCACCAGTGCCGAGTAGAGGGAGAATCACCTCCTTGGACCTGCTGGTCACACCGTTTCTGATACATAATATGCAGGAGGTAGACTATGGCTATATTTAGTGTCTCAGTTATTAGCTCTTTGGATTTTCTGTCTAAATTTCCTCGCGTTTGATTTCCATTGTGTTCTAAAAAATGGTTTTTGTAACAGTTCATTTTTTCCTTTTGCAATGCCATCTAAAGAAGACATACCCTTCCAGGCTATTAATGTCTGAGAGGTTTCAAACAAATCAGTTTTATTTTTGGTATGCAACATCTTTTGCAGTATCATCTGACACAATACAGTTCAGAACTTCTAGAGCACTATCAAAAAAAAGGAGCTGGCCTGGTTGGAGTACTGCCAGGTCATCCCTATAGAGGTGGACCCGACCCACTACCGTGGATGATTCTTATCAAGGTGGATCCACCGCCATTGGCTCCACGCCATGCTCTACTGGATCCACCTCCATGGGCTCCATGTTGTCCTTTGCTGTCTGGTCGTGCCTGGGCTTCACACCATGTCTCAACAGAAACGCACACCAGGACTCTGTGTTGTTCCACCATGTGCTCACAGGCACAGACTGAACAACATTGGTTGCATGAGCACAGGCAACGCTTCTCATGGCAGGTGACGTGACGACATCCTTGGGATCCGTGTTATTACCTTCTGGACACAAAGCCAAGGCTGTCCATTTCAAAGGTGAGCAGCCACTTGCCTGATGGCGCTGGCTGTTCCCTGGCATGGAGACAGGCTTGAACTCTGCGCTGTTCCCTTCTGGACCAATGCTGTCCGCTTCAAAGTTGTGGACACCTGCTTACTCTTGCTTTTGCCTGGCATGGAGACACGCTTAGACTCCACGTTCTTCCCTTCTGGACCTAAAGCCAATGATTTCCGCTTCAAAGGGGAGTGGCCTCTTGCCTGGCTTCTCTGGCTGTTCCTTGGCAGGAAGCTCTGCTTAGGATCCATGTTCCCTTCTGCACTCAAAGCCAACGCTGTCTGCTTCAAAGATTAGCGGCCACTTGCCTGACTGCTCCCTGGCACACACATAGGCTTGGACTCCATGCCCTTCCCTTCTGAACCTAAAGCAAATGCTGTCTGGTTCAAAGCTGAGCTGTTGCTGTTGAGACGCAACACGGTGATGTGGAAGCAAGTTTCTTTATTGAGGTTACATGGCTGGCCGGCGCGTGCTTGATCTTACACGCACCGCTTACACCCTTTATTAACACACACATCTCCACATGATTGGATTAGCTTGAGGAGATTAATGACACGGACTCCAGTATCTTGGATCAAAGACTTTTATTGCTCTTAGTGAGCTTCTTATATACACAATGTTATGTTGCATCTAAAACGTGGCATCGTTTGATTGGTTACAAACAGCTGTTCATGCGTATAAGTTTATACTACTATTGGTTAGTTGCTACTATCCACACGTCTAGATCAAATGCTTACTTGGTTAATTAGCTTTGCATATTTTACATGCTTTTCCCCTAAGTTATCATGATTTCTACTTTTCTAACTTACACCTCCCTCTCAGCTTCTGGGCACACAGCCACAGCTTACTGTTGCTATCCGTTGTTTCCTCTTATTGCACCGTTCATGGTCCTTCAAGGGCATCATGGCCTTCATTAATATAAAATGTTTCTACAATTCCCCCTTTCTTTTCTTTGGCAACTAGAGCATGTAGTTGTTGATATTGATTTTTTACCATTCCTTGGACACATTGTAATATGCAAGGAATTATCCTTAAAATCACAATTATCACCTATAAAATGATTCTAATTTTCGTAACTAGTTCTTGGAGCCAACCTCCAGTGCCCCATCCAGACAACAACTGCCTTAACCAATCTGGATCATTGTTATGTTGTAATTGTTTCGTCAAATCCTTCAACTGTTTCGATTGATGGTGTATTGATTCAGAATGATCTGAGAAATTCATACAACACATTCCTTCAAATCTTCACACCCATGTCTTTGCTCTAATAATAAAAATCTATTGCAGCTCTATTTTGTAATGTAACATGCCGAACACTATTAACATCAGCTAACAAGCCACTCAAAGCAATTGGAGTAGCTTTAGTCTGCTTACTCAACCAACACCCCAAATTTGTCAGCTTTGTCAAGGCTGCTGCAGTTGCTGCCCCAGGAGCCAATGCTGAGGCAGCTACAATTTCTCCAGGTTCCCAGAAAGGTGACTGTACTCTCACAGTCAGCCCCAAATTGATGGATAGATTGTTTATTTTGTTTACTTTGTTTCTTGTTATAAATCATAGTGAGATTGGGAGTTAGTAGCGTAAGCCATCCAAGGCTACATGGCCCACCATTAAATTTCGACAGAATTCCTTCTCACACTCTCCACAAATCAGAAAAATTTCTACAGGCAAAGCAACTGGAAAAGAAAAAGAACGTGATACTTTAGGAGAGGTATAAGTGTACCAGGTTGTAGCATTTCTATACACAGGTAAAGTAGCATTTACATTCTGACCTTTCTGAGTGATGTTATAGGTATAATTATACATTAGACAAGCATCCATAATTACTGACCTATTTCACTGGAACCTATCTTGGACCGCTGTCTGTAATGACACAAGCATATCCTTGTCCCCAGGTTACCAATGGAAATGGACCTTCCTAATTTCCTTCCCAAGTTCTTACTCTGACTTTCACTTGATTTTTATGTTCAGTCATTCCTGTTGACATGGTTTGCATATGTTTCACTATTAGAGGGATTATCTCCCGGCAATCGTAAAAAATTCATAACATATTGTACGTCAGCTAACCGATTTGCTGGTGTTTCTCCCTCTTCCCCCTGTTTTTTTTTTTGCGAAAGAGTTTTGATGGTGCAATGCGTTCGTTCAACAATTGCCTGTCCAGTTGGGGAATGTGGAATGCCAATAAGGTGTTGCACTCTCACCTGTAAAAACTGTCAGCCCATTTACCAGTGTGATACTACACTTAGATTTTTCCTCAAGAGATTTGTGTTGCAAAAAGGTTATCAACCCATGGCCTGGATGATGAATTTTAATTCATCCACTAAAGTTCGCCAAGGCCACTTGTAATTCTAAACTGTTCTGCATACTCCATTGTAAATATCGTTCTGTCATTAGAATGACTATTGTTTCAGGCTCTTTCCCATTCAATTCCTCTATCTGATCTCGACCTTTCATGATTAACTGTGCAAACATTTCTACTCTTGTTACAATCGTCTTTGATGGCTGATTAGATAAGAACTGCCATTCTATAATTTTTAATTTGTCCAAATCTGTTTCAACCTATTGCATTATGAACCCAACAGGCTGATAAGCGTTATTGATGATCAAAACTTCGACAGGTCACCCATATACTACATGATGTTCTTGTCTATTGCTTACTGCATTTTCTATTTTTTCCAACGTTTGTTCTGCTTCCTTTGTTGGTTTCCTTGGTGCTAATATATCCGTATCTGCTTTTAACAACTCAAAGGTAACAAGGTTTGATTATCTACCTCTATCAAATTCCTGATCCAATTGATATTACCCCGCAAGATCTGCACATCGTTAAGCATTTGGATATTAATTTTAAATAATACCCTTTGTAGTTTTATAGTTTTATCCAAAATTTTTCACCCCAAATCCATCCATGGTGTAACACTCTGTACCCTCTCCGGTGTGACCCGCAATTGATGTTTTTGCAACACATCACACCATTCCTGTTTATACCTTTCCAAATTATCTTTCCCTGCCACTAGTATATTATCTGTATAATGATACACTAATAGCTGTGGATATTTTTTCTGAAAAGCTTGTAGGGCTTGGTCAACATAAAGTTGACACATCGTTGGCGTATTTTTCATCCCTTGTGGTAACATCACCCATTGGTATCTCTAAACCAGTCCGTGTCTGTTTGTTGTCGGAACAGAAAAGGCAGATTTTTTCCACTATCGCTGGGGTCAATAGGTATGGTAAAAAAAACCAAAACCAATCCTTTAAGTCGATAACTGAAATGTTCCAGTCTCTATAAATCCTTGAGGACTGACCAACGGCCACCCTTCAGGCCAGTCTTTTTCTGCCATGACAGTGACATCCGCACCAGTATCCACCAACAGTTATTTGAATTGTTTGATTCTCTAATATCAATGTCACCTTTAATTGTGGGTTTGATTTTTTAATTTCTAACTGCCCATGTTATCTGTTATCTTGTCCTGTAGATGCCAAGCCTCCACTTGCCCTTTCTTTGTTTTCAGTTTGGGGAGCTTTACTTTTAAAAGGTACTAATTGTGCTATTAGGCTGAATGCCTGATACACAGTAACAAAACCAAACAAACATATTGGATGACCATCAAGTCGTCTGTTGGCTTTTCTCTGAGTAATGGCTTTTTCAATTTTGCCCAAAGTTTGTTGTGCCTCACTCCTAAGAGTAGGAGGTGCTGTTAAAGCCATGTCCCCCTTAAGAAGATCAAATAATGGACTTAGTTCTGCATTAGTAATACCCAAATAAGGTTTAACTCTATTGATTGTTCCCAGGAGCTTTTGTAAATTGCTTTAACTACTATTTGCAATTTGACTTGCTGAGGTTCAATTATGGCATTCAAAATTTTCCACTCAAGATATTCCCAGGTTTGAATTTTTTCAGGTGCGACTTGAAGGCCTATTTTCTCTAATATAATCTTTGAAATGGTATTAATTGAGCAACATATCTGCTTTGGGTGATATACACAGGTGGGAAAGGAATATAAACCATAGCTTGTATTTGTCCAATAAAATAAGAATTAATAACACCGGGTTACACAAAAAGACTTTGCAAAGTAACACTTGGATGACCCACTAACCAAGCACTTAAACCATTACTGATAGGACCAAAAGCTTGGAGCGATACCTTGTGAACGCATTAATCCCTTATTTTGATTGAGGAGCTTGTGGAGAAGATCCAAGCGGGAGCATTTACTGTTGTCCTGCATCTCCGCTAAGCGCTAGGTTGCTGGTTTCCTTGGTTCTTTAATATTAACGGTTTACCCCCAGTATCGTATTTGAAATGGCGTTGATTTGTAAAGTGACAGCCTTTTTGACATTTATGGTAACAGTCCAGGTGTTGTTGAGTTCTTGGCCCCTTTTGTCTGTTTTCACCTGTATGGGAATTCTCAAGGCTGCAAATGCATTCACTTTTCTATTCCTTTGCAGTTTTTTACTCTCAGAGGATACTCCTTCTGGACTCTTAAATCATGTCTTCATTAGTGTCTGCTAAAATCCCCTTTACGGTTGTCTGCGCTGGGACCCAGCAGTTGCTGATCTAAGAAGGGACACTGGAATGCAGAGTGTTCTTTGTAAATTCTTACTCCCCATGAGAGATAAGGACTCCCAAGCTGGAAGAAAAAAAACCAAACTTCACATTCAAAAAAAAATCAGGAGAAAAGAGAGGAGGAAAAGGGTGGGGAAACTCACATGCAGCCACAGGGCTGGGATTTTTTTCCATTTTTTTCCATTTTCTTTTTCTATTTTCTACATTCTTTTTTCTATTTTTCTATTTTTTCTTTTTCCATTTTCTTTTCTGTTTTTCTTTCTGTATTTTCTATTTTCTTTTTTTCTTTTTTTTCTTTTTGTTCTTTTTTCTTTTTTTTTGCATTTTATTTTCTCTCTCTCCTTTCTTTTTTTCTAGGTATTTCAAAATTTTGTCTTCTGCAGCCTTTCACTTCAAAGGTCCCAGGTAAATCTACCCATTTGCTGGCTTAATGGACCTTTGAGATTGAAAGGTCTCCGAGTCACATTTTTAAGATTAATCAAAACAAACAGAGGCTCAAACTCCTATAACCAATTTGCAAATCTTACAAACGTTTAAAGCGCTTTAAACACACACACACACACACACACACAGAACTACTCTTCTGAGAGCTGGCTTAATATACCCGTACAATGTTGTTTACGACCAGTCAATAAGAACAGCACGATGGTATGAATATTTAAACTATACACGGTACCGAACACATACAACGCTTAAAATATGCACATATATTATAAAATAAGGTTTGTATTGATTGTTTAACAGGTAATAGTCTTTGGTTGTTACAGCATTTTTGTGGCAAAGGACTATCCTGTGGCGGCTGTGAATTATTCCTGCCTGCGATGGAGCGGCCAGCTGCGTCGAGCACTGGGACCGTGGGCAGCTTGGCCGCGAAATCATCAGTACTTTCTCTTTTTACAGCTTTTCGAATTTCTTTGATCGCTTCATAGCTAACTGATTCCCAGCAAAGATCTGCATCTTGTAATAAATCATGGGAAAAATTTACAACAGTTCAACCTGTCCCCACAGCTGCGCTTCCCTCCTCGAGGAGGAGGACTTGTGCCCATCTGAATTAATTTCATCCTTAGAAGTTTCACTTGGTAGTGGAGGACAGAGGAGCGGATTAGTGGTATTCAGTGTAGATTTTACATTGGAAAGAGGTGGGGCAGAGGGTTGTACTACAGTTAATCATTCGCCTTTACCTCGTGGCTCGATTCGCTCGCTAGTTCAGTGGGCGTCTTATAAGTCCTGTCTTTAGTTGGATATGATTGTTTCTTGACAGCTTCCTCATCCTCAGAATCACTCCACAATGGTGATTGCTTTTTTATTTTCCTTGAAATCCTTTTAGAAGTCACCTTTAGGTCCTTCAATTCCGGACCAGGAGGGTCAGGATAATTTAAGGCACAGCCTCTGCCGGATCTTGTTGTGCTTTAAAATCTTTCGGTGTTTCATATAGCAGTCGCCATGTTTTTAACACACGGGTAGCATTTCAATCTCCCTTTGTGGCATGTTCAAACAGTAATTCACCAGCCTCCTTCCAAGTGCCAATGTCAAAACCACACAGTGATTCCGTGGGCACATTCTTACTCCTTAACCACGCTAATAACAACTCCAGTTTATGTTCTTCATAACGAACTCCTTTCCTTTTCAAAATATGCTTAAACATCTTTACTATTGCCTTTTCTTCTGTCAATTTCCTTTTCAAAATATGCTTAAACATTCGCTATCTTGGATTGAAGACAAGTGCTGCATCTGTTGGGGCACCATTATTATGGAGCCATTTTAATAGAATGCCACTTTTGTCTCATCATATTTGACTCCTCTCTTTAGGAGGAGCTGGAGCAGAAGTTTCCGGTTGCCTCTTGTTCTGATGATGCCCCCTGCCCCATGACTGCCCGACTCCAGACCTTTTATGATAGGTGATGTCCCGGGGTTTGCGAAGAACTGCAGTCCAGCGGCGACTCTTGGTTGTCGGGGTTCCTGCTGGCTGCTCTGAGCAGTTGTAGACCTCAATAGCCACACAATGGTGCTATCACATCGCGGGTCACCATTTGCAGGACTGAAAGACGAGACAGACTCCAATAAGGTGGCAAAATGGGGACCTTTATTAACAGGCTACATGTTATTTTATAGTCTTGCTGGAGCTATTATGCTAAGAACATCAAAATCTATTGGTATAAAACTATTGTTTACCATATGTGTTGTGATATTATTGGCTAATGCTAATTTTGCCCTACATGACCACATGCCCTGTTTTTCTAAATTTTTGTTTTCTTCTTCTTGCTGGCTTAGCTTCAACTTGCCTGTGTTACACCTGCTTATTGTATTGTTTTCCTCCCTAGAAGGTCAGCCCAAGGACATGCTCTTTCCCTTAAGTTAGTGATGTGTCAAACAGATTTGTCCTACTATCGCTGAGCCCTGCCCTTGGGGGCCTTTGCTGAGGCTCTTTACCTCACAGCTACTGAAGAACTTACGGCATCTTCCACTTCTTCCTCCTGTAGATTCCCTCTGCTCCTCAACTGTGCCTTTATCGTTTTGTTCAAAGTCGAAGAATTTTAATTATGTTAATAATCAGAGCAGTCTCTTGCAGTATCTGGAGTTTCCAGATCCTTGGTGTGCTTCATATAAAATGGGAAGCAACCAAACCCAATGGACATATATGGCTGTGCAAGATGATTTACACCCTTAACTTCAGGCAAACTCCCTGATTTTCACTTGCTGAAGAACTTGCTTAAGATGTTAATGTGCACAGTCAAATTCCTGCCCTGTACCTTCTAGGTTTCAGGCTTAATAGTTGTTAAACAGTCAAATAAATCTGTAGTCAAACAACTGTCCAACTTGTGAAAGTCTGCTTCAAACACATGAAGTGCTCACAGGGGTTCATGTGTTGGGAGATTTCTACCACTGCAGCTTAGCTTTCCTGTAGGACAAACGCTGAGACTGCAGGGCCAGAGCAATGCCGAAATAAAAATTAAACGCTGCACAGGCTGCTGCATTTGCACCCAGTGGGTTTTTTGTAAGCATAGGAGATGTCAAACCTTTTCCCCTTTTCTGAGCAACAGTGAGTTTTGGGTGTTGTTGTCTATGCAACTCGTGTCCTTAAGCGCTGTGTGGAGTCCATCTCCTGGAACAGGGCCACAGCGATCATAGACTCATAGACTGGTTTGGGCTTTGGAAAGGGACCTCAAAGCCCATCCAGTTCCACTCCCTGCCATGGGCAATCTCCCCTCTTTCATCTCAAAACCATTCCCCGTCATCCTCTCCCTGCCCTCCCTGATCAAGAGCCCCTCCTCAGCTTTCCTGGAGCCCCTTTTAGTCCTGGAAACTGCTCTAAGATCTCCCTGGAGCCATTCTACGATTCCACTCCGAGGGAAGCAGCCGGGCAGCAGGTGCCATCTGTTCCACTTTCCAGTCACTGTGGTGTTTAATGTGCTAAAAATGCCTACGATGACCTGTGATTTTTAGTCTCTTTGGCTCGGTGAGGTGAGTGCTGCCTTCCTCAGACATGGAGAAATACAAACTAGAAAATAAGAATAGGTAAACACAAATCTTTTTTTTTAATATTGTTTTTTTTTTTTTTCAGACATGATGGTTTAACTGGGTTTGCATGGCATTTCTCCCTGCCTCCCACCGCCTCCCGCTCAGCTCCCGTTGCCGTGAGTCATGGGTGCGTGAGTGGTGAGAGGCGGCAGCCGCCAGCTCCGAGCAACGACTGCACTTAAAGCAAGTGTTCTCAGCTGTCAAACTGGGGAATTTCTTAGCGCATTTGGAAATCTGGTTTTGCTTAACTCTCTTGCTTTAAGGTAGGTTGGGAGGCCTGTGATTAGAGCCACCCTCTGTCAAGGCCCTCCCACCCGGGACCCGATGAGCATGCGTTGCTGGTGCGAGAGGCAGCGGCACCCACCTGCAGTGGGCTCCCATCAACATGTTCCCATCCACAACAGCAAGGCGGATACCATTGGGTATCCCATCTTAGCAGTGAGGCTTCATAGCCAGACGGAGAAATGTGTGTTTTCATGGAATCATAGAATCATGGAATGGTTTGGGTTGGAAGGGACCTTAAAGCCCATCCAGTTCCAGCCCTCTGCCATGTCCTCTTGTTATCCCTAAACAGGGTGATTTTGGCAAGTGATACCTTGCTTTTTCTACAAAGGCCAGGGCTGTTGTGTGCCCTAATGTCTCTTCTGCCCCTCTGGAGAGGGCTTGTCCTGTAATAACAGAGATGGGGTGTGACAAGCGAGTCCTCACCAGCAGGGTCCCCTTTCTGGGCAAGTGAGCCAGCTAGAGCCCATCACATCATGGACTGCACTTCAAATGCAAATTCAGTGTGAAAAGAAGTGATCTGAGAAATGTAGACTCTCATTCTCCCAAGTAATGAGGGATAGGATGAGAGGAAATGGCCTCGAGTTACACCATGGGAGGTTTAGGTTGGGTATCAGGAAACATTTCCGTACTGACCCTGTCAGAGGCTGCTCAGGGCTGTTCGGGAGTCTCCATCCCTGGAGGGGTTCGAAAAACGTGTAGATGTGGCACTTGGGGACACAGTTTAGTAGGCGTTGAGTTGGGCTGATGGTTGGACTGGATGAGCTTGGAGATCTTTTCCAACCTTAATGATTCCACGATTGCTCACATTTCTCCTGGTCTCCAGAGGGTGCTCTCACCTCAGGGTTTGCCAGGCAGCTTCCAGCCTAAAGGAGGTGTTGCAGGCAAGGAAGGCCTCGGGATGTCGCAGGAGTTCAGCAGCAGCCTGCAGCTTTCTCTAACTCGATCTTTGCTCTGTCCTATTGCTGTGAGGAGCTCTGAGAGCCACCAGCAGAGGCTGTGCCCAGAAGAGAGCAACACAGCTGAGGAAAACCAGAGAATCAAGGAATGGTTTGGGGTGGAAGGGACTTCAAAGCCCACCCAATTCCTCCCCCTGCCATGGGCAGGGACACCTCCCACTGGATCAGGGGCTCCAAGCCCCATCCAACCTGGCCTGGAACCCCTCCAGGGATGGGGCAGCCACCACTGCTCTGGGCAACCTGGGCCAGGGCCTCCCCACCCTCACAGCAAAATATTTCTTCCTCAGATCTCATCTCAAACTCCCCTCTTGCAGCTCAAAACCGTTCCTCCTCGTCCTGTCCCTCCACTCCCTGATGAAGAGCCCCTCCCCAGCTTTCCTGGAGCCCCTTTCAGCACTGGAAGCTGCTCTGAGGTCTCCCTGCAGCCTTCTCTTCTCCAGGCTGAACAACCCCAACTCTCTCAGCCTGTCCTTGTACAGGAGGTGCTCCAGCCCTTGGATCATCTCCATGGCCTCCTCTGGACCTGCTCCAAGAGATCCACATCCTTCCTGTGCTGAGCACTCCAGAGCCAGACGCAGGGCTCCAGGTAGGGTCTCACGAGAGCGGAGCAGAGGGGCAGAATCCTCTCCCTCACCTGCTGGTCCCACTGCTTTGGATACAGCCCAGAACACGGTTGGTTTCTGGGCTGTGAGCTCACATTGCCATCTCATGTAGAGCTTCTCCTCCCTGAGCATCTCAGGTCCTTCTCCTCAGAGCTGCTTCCATAGAACCATAGAATCATAGAATCACCAGGTTGGAAAGGACCCACTGGATCATAGAGTCCAACCATTCCTAACACTCCCTAAACCATGTCCCTAAGCACTTCATCAACCCATTCCTTTAACATCTCCAGGGAAGGTGACTCCACCACCTCCCTGGGCAGCCTCTGCCAGTGTCTGATGACTCTTTCTGTGAAGAATTTTTTCCTGATATCCAGTCTGAACCTCCTCTGGCGGAGCTTCAGGCCATTCCCCCTTGTCCTGTCCTCTGTCACTTGGGAGAAGAGCCCAGCTCCCTCCTCTCCACAACCTCGTTTCAGGCAGTTGTAGAGAGCAATAAGGTCTCCCCTCAGCCTCCTCTTCTCCAGGCTAAACAACCCCAGCTCTCTCAGCCGCTTCTCGTAAGACTTGTTCTCCAGCTCCTTCACCAGCTTCGTTGCTCTTCTCTGGACACACTCTACAGCCTCAACATCCTTCTCGTGGTGAGGGGCCCAGAACTGAACACAGTACTCAAGGTGTGGTCTCACCAGTGCCGAGTACAGAGGGAGAATCCCCTCCCTGGACCTGCTGGTCACACAGTTTCTGATCCAAGTCAAGATGCCATTGGCCTTCTTGGCCCCCTGGGCACACTGCTGGCTCATGTTCAGTTGGTTGTCAACCATTACCCCCAGGTCCTTCTCTTCCGTGCAGCTCTCCAGCCACTCTTCCCTCAGTCTGTAGCACTGCACAGGGTTGTTGTGCCCCAAGTGCAGGACCCGGCATTTGGCCTTGTTAAACCTCATCCCATTGGACTCATCCCAGCGGTCCAGCCTGTTCAGATCCCTTTGCAGAGCCTCCCTACCCTCCAGCAGATCCACACTTCCACCCAGCTTAGTGTCATCTGCAAACTTGCTGAGGGTTCCAATCACGTCATCCCTCAGCCTGCATTGAAACTCTGGATTGCCCCACGCAGGTGCAGGACCTTACACTTGGCCTTGTTGAACCTCATGAGGTTCTCACAGCCCCACTTCTTCAGACTGTCCAAGTCCCTCTGGATGACATCCCGGCTTTCTGGTGTGTTGACTGCACCACTCAGCTTGGTGTCATCTGCAAACCTGCTGAGTAAGGACAACTTGATTGTGAAGGTTATGGATCTTGAGGACCACTTGGCTAATGGTGTGTAAATCCCACTGCCCCGAGCCATTCGTGGTCTTCTTTTGCATTCAGCATTTGGATCCCCCCTGCTACTGGGTCACAGAAGGCTTTTGTCTGGGCTGTTTCTCGGCTTGGCACACGGCTCAGTGACTCGACATGCTTTGTGCTGAGCTGGGTGCCCGTTGCTATCATTTTCCCCTGTTTGTGTCCCTTAATCTGTGTTTGTTCCCTTGGACGTGCAGGGAGATCCATTAGGGCAGAGGCACTGGGTAAATACCACCCGCTCCCCTCCCTGCCGGGAGCAGTGATTGACCCAGGTAAACAAACCCGACTGCCAGCAAACCCATGGCCACCAGTGAGGAGAGGACCTGGAGCTGCTCCTCCCCGGCTCTGCAGGGCAAATAAAAGCCGGGGCCACCAGGCACATTGCAAGAGCAGCACGGTGACATGGAGCTGTAGCTCTCGTGGCTGGTGACGGGGTGTCGTGGCCCGGCCGATGGTGTCCCAAGGGTGGGACCAGCCACCACTGCTATAAATAGGACTGATTGCGAACTGAAATCTGAACTTCTGAGCATGGATGAGATGCCGAGGTCTGGGGTGGGGCGAGCAGTGCCCGGGAGGTGGTGTGGTGTGCGTGTCCTGTGCTGAGGAGCCCAACAGCATGTGCTCGATGCCACTGCAGCGCCCATAGGGCTGTGGCACAACCGGGACGTGGACCACAGCACCAGAGCACACCCATAAGGGATCTCCATCAGGCACCAGGCAATGGCAGGAGCTCAGGTGGGGCTGCCGGGACCTTTCCCGGAGCCCCCGGTTGGGCCATGCCCCATTTCTGACTCTGACTCAGACTCTGAGGATGCAGCTGCAGGTGGCACAGGACCTGGTGCTGGGACACAAAACCCATCCCAGGTCATCCACAGTGGCCATTTCATGGTGTCGTCCCCGCACAGTGACTCACTGCCCCGCCGGCGCCACCACCGCACCGAGCCCGAAGCGGCTGATCCCCGGAGCATCGACCCGACCCTCACCCGGCTCTTCGAGTGCATGAGCCTGGAGTACAGGTGAGTACGAGATTCCTCTCACTGCCATGGTTTTCGTAGACACAACCACTCCCAGGTCTTTGAAGGCATGGGGCTGCCCCTTTGGGAACCTGCTGTCAACTGGCAGTGTCCTCATCTTCTTGTCTGTTGGGTTGTGATGTACAATCTGCTCAAACCCTGTCATCCTGGGAGGTTTCAGAGAGAAGGAGCTGGTACTGGGTAGTTGCCCATGGAGCCAGATGAGAAGTTCCTGCTCTATTAATCCTCCTTCACCTTCCCAGAGAAGTGGTTGCTGCCCCATCCCTGGAGGTGTTCAAGGCCAGGTTGGATGGGACTTGGGGCAACAGGATCCAGCCGGAGGTGTCCCTGCCCATGGCAGAGGGGTGAAATTGGATGGGCTTTGAGGTCCCTTCCTACCCAAGCCGTTCTGAATCCCATGAGATCTAGAGTCTCTGCACTCGGCTGTAGAACCCTCGTGGCCAGGTCCTGCACACTCTGTAGGGCAGCAATAACCCTGTGAGCAGCCAACTTTGGCAATCTAGCCCAGAGCTGTTGTCCTGCCTTCCTGTCCTTGACTCTGCCCACATGTCCCAGGGTAATTCCGGGACACACAGCAGCAGGCTGGGCTTGATGGCTGCACAGGGCATTGTCCAGAACCTCCTGAAGCCTTTACCCCTTCTCTCCTGTAGAATCAGATAGGTGACTGCATCATTCCTCCAATCACACAAATCAACCAAGCTCAGGGTGCTATGGACCTGCTCATCCCACAGCTTCTTGGTGGCAACAGGAGAGCCTGCATCATGTCTCTTAACACCTTTGTCCACGTTCTAGGAGGCAGCTCCCCTCTTTTGCCAAGGTGCAAAGGTTTTGCATTCTCTCAAACACAGCATCAGAGCCCTTTGCTCTACTGGTGTCAGTGCAAAACTGTATGGCTTTCCCAAAATACTGAGGTGAAACCTGGAATGATGATGTCCTACTGATGCTGCATGAAAACGAAACCTCCGCAAAAGAGCCTTGAAGAATTGCTCGTTGCCTTGTTCCATGCAATCTCATTGAGTTCCTTACCACTCAGGAATCCCTTCGAGTCCTTGAGTGCTCCACATGATGGAATATGTGGTCACTTCTAGAGCAGCCCTTGTGGCACCGGGTGCTACGAAAGCATTCCAAGGGTACTGGTTGCCACATAGCTGTGTAAATTTGACCCATCGCCACATCCCAGATTGCATGGTTTGTTCACAGCTAGTGTGGAAAGGCTCTCCTTCAAGGTGCTGGTGAAGCTGGTGGTCTGCAAAGCACAGAGAGCTTCAGCATGGGGGTAACCCAGCTGAGGGTCATGCCTCCTGATCAGGCAAGTAGTCCCCGGGAGCCCTGCATTCAGTTCTGGAGTCCTCAGCACAGGAAGGACTTGGAGCTGTTGGAGCAAGTCCAGAGGAGACCACAGAGATGATCCAAGGGCTGGAGCACTGGGACAGGCTGAGAGAGTTGGGGTTGTTCAGCCTGGAGAAGAGAAGGCTGCAGGGAGACCTCAGAGCAGCTTCCAGTGCTGAAAGGGGCTCCAGGAAAGCTGGGGAGGGGCTCTTCATCAGGGAGTGTAGAGAGAAGATGAGGGGAATGTTCCTGAGCTGCAAGAGGGGAGACTCAGATGAGATCGTAGGGAGAAATGTTTTGCTGTGAGGGTGAGGAGGCCCTGGCCCAGGTTGCCCAGAGCAGTGGTGGCTGCCCCATCCCTGGAGGTGTTTAAGGCCAGGTTGGATGGAGCTTGGAGCCCCTGATCCAGGGGGAGGTGTCCCTTTCCATGGCAGGGGGTGGAACTGGATGGGGTCTGAGGTTCCTTCCAACCCAAACCATTCCAAAACCCTATGATCATTTCAAAGGCACATCCACTCAATTCTCTCAAAACACTTGGTTTTCAAAGGCTGCGGCTAAACAGTCTTTTAGGTAGCTGTAATCCCTCCCCTCCTCAGCGTTCCTCCACAGCCCTTCCCAAGCACTTATGTCTGTCTTGTCTCAGCCTGAACGATCGCCCCAAGGATCTGCGGTTTTATCCCCCAGCGGGTGGGACTGTGCATCACTGCCTCGCTGGTAAAGAAATGCTCTCTCCACATCAAGGCTTGCTTCTAGCAGTAACTTGTTTCCTCATATCCCTCAAAGTGAGACAACAGCCCCTGCCAAGTTCTTCTTCCTGGTGTTGGGTGGGATGAAGCAGTTCTCAGGCCCTTTGTACCCATTTTCTAGGACATTATATTGCTTCCAGCAGGATTCCTGCAAGACAACGATTCTCTTCCACCCCATCTTCTCCTGCAATCAGCTGCATTTCTTGAATGCCTTCCTTAGGCTGCTGGTTTTTTCTCATGGGTGGATCTCCCTGCAGTACATGTGGCTTCCCCACATTCTCAAAAAAAAACCTGAGCATATGGAGACAAGGTCCTTCAGAAAGATTGCATTGGTGGATCACCCCAGCTGAGCAAGCTTTCTCCCCATCACCGCAGTGTCCTGCCTTGTGGAGCTGCTCTTCTGAGCTCACACACCTTCCTGTCACCCATGGCTAGGAATCATGGAGTGGCTGACCTGGGAACTGTCCTCCAGAAGGGAGGAAAAATGAGTGCACTGGGAACCGCGAACTGCAGACACCCATGGGCTTATCTTGTACACGTACACCTTGTGTGTCAGAAGGAGCCTTCTGTAGCTACATCCAAGGCGATGTAGATTAACCGCTTCTTCCTTGCAAATACTGAGAGGAAAGATTTATTAGGTAGGGACAGCAGACTGGTAAGTGATGTAGAGGATAACATCCACCCCTCTCATGATTTAAAATAAGGTGGGCTTCAAAAACAGACCTTGCAATAAGATTTAGAACTAATTTATCCTTGCGGCAAGATGATAGCAGGCTCTGAGGCATTCCCAGAAGAAGCATGGAATGGTTTGGCTTTGAAAGGATCTCAAAGCCCATTCAGTTCCCACCCCCTGCCATGGGCAGGGACACCTCCCACTGGATCAGGTTTCTCCGAGCCCCATCCAACCTGGCCTTGAACCCCTCCAGGGATGGGGCAGACACAACTGCTCTGGGCAACCTGGGCCAGGGCCTCCCCACCCTCACAGCGAAACATTTCTCCCTAAAATATCATCTCAATCTCCCCTTTTTCATCTCAAAACCGTTCCCCCTCATCCTGTCCCTGCCCTCCCTGATCCAGAGCCCCTCCCCAGCTTTCCTGGAGCCCCTTTCAGGACTGGAAGCTGCTCTAAGGTCTTCCTGGAGATGTGCCTATCCTGATCTGCAGGCTTCCTGTGTCCCAGAAAACTGTTTGCATGAGGATTTAAATGATGTCCCTTCTCATCTGGGGCACTTCATGCTTGCTTTGCACGGAGGTAAATGGCTGAGGAGGCAGAGCTTCGAGGGCAGAGGTGCTCCTATGTGGGAGTAAATACACAGAGCAGGTCCCTAGCTAATCCCCAGTGCAGTCATTAACACCTTTGTTTCAGCGCTGCACTCCAACCACCCCAGAGGTGCCAAACGCTCAGTCTGTTGTCGATGGAGAGCCATGAAAGTGGTGGTAGAATCATGGAATCATTAAGGTTGAAAAGAACTCCAAGCTCATCCAGTCCAACCATTAGCCCAACCCAACGCCTACTAAACCATTTCCCCAAGTGCCACATCTACACTTTTTTCAAACCCCTCCAGGGATGGAGATTCCACCACTTCCCTGGGCAGCCTCTGCCAGTGCTTTGCCACTCTTTCAGTGAAGGAATTTTTCCTAATATCCAATCTAAACTTTCCCTGGCACACCTTGAGGCTGTTTCCTCTCATCCTATCACTTGTTACTTGGGAGAAGAGACCAGAACCCACCTCACCACAACCTCCTTTCCGGGAGGTGCAGAGAGCAGTGAGGTCTCCCCTCAGCCTCCTCTTCTCCAAGCTGAACAATCCCAGTTCCCTACTTAAACTTCACTTTAAACTTCTGGAAGGGCTGAATGAATCACAGAGCAAACATGGTGTGACTGGCTGAGACAGCATTGGTGCTGAGCCATGCTGGGATTGGTCCCAGGCTGAGCCCTGCTTCCACCTCAGCCCATCCCACAGAGACTCCGTAGCCAGTAGTGGGGTCCGTGTCCCCATTTCTCCAGCAGCACTAGCCAGAGGGACCTCCAGCCTGGTTGGGGCATCCCAGACCCTTCTTGGCTCAGTGTAGTGTTTGCATCCATCTCTCCGAGGAGGTGGATGGGTGGGAGGGGAAGGCCATTTTCAAGGCAAACCAAGGAGCAAAGACCAGCCTGATAAGCCCACAAACTGACAGGATCATTAAAAGGTGGTTAATGGTGAAGCCCAAAAGCATCTCCCCTCTGCCTCCAGGTCCACAGCAGCTCCATGGCCACGTCCCCACCGGCCTTGGTGTCGCTGAAGTGCCTGTCTGCAGCCATAGGGCTGGGGTGCACAGGGACTGGCTGGGGTACACAGGCACGGGCTGGGGTGCACAGGCAAGGGCTGGGGTACACAGGCACGGGCTGGGGTGCATAGGCACGGGCTGGGGTGCATAGGCACGGGCTGGGGTACACAGGCAAGGGCTGGGGTGCATAGGCACGGGCTGGGGTACACAGGCAAGGGCTGGGGTGCACAGGCACAGGCTGATCCTTTAAGCTGGCAGTGCTGGTGAGGAGCATGGCTGGATAGGATCCATGGCAGGATCTGGCCATGTGCCTGGGAAATCCATCCCTTCCATTGGCTCCTCTGCTTGGCATCACTGCTCTGTTTGCCTTGTACCGCTGGGGAAAGTTCAAAATCCTGGTGACATCGGAGTGGCCAGCGCATGGCCAGCTCATAGCCAAGTCCTTAACTCTCTGCAGGCTGGAGCTGCAGGGACACAGGTCCTTCCCTGGGGACATCCACCTCAGTGGGTGGGAGCACCCACTGCCTGTCACGTCCCTGCATCAGGCTCTGGAGCCAGAGGTGTTCCCCACTCCTTGTCTTCCGCAATAAGGTGGGAGAGCAGTGCTCTCCTCTGCCCTCGTCCCCAGCACGCTGTCTCTGGCTGCAGAGCTCTGCAGGACGGGTGCAGGGGTGTCGCTGCCTGCACTGCTGCCGGGTTGTGCTGCCTGGCTCTGACATTGAGGACAACCCCGTGTCTGCATCAAGCCACCCGCCTGCTGGGCTGCACAGAGCTCTGAGATGAACAGCTACAGCCACCGATCGTGTCCTGGGCTGCATCCAGGGCAGTGGGAGCTGCAGGGCGAGGGAAAGAATTCTGCCCCTCTGCTCGGCTCTGGTGAAACCTCACCTGGAGCCCTGCGTCCAGTTCTGGAGTCCTCAGCACAGGAAGGGCATGGAGCTGTTGGAGCGAGTCCAGAGGAGGGCACGGAGATGATCCAAGGACTGGAGAACCTCCTGTAGGAGGCCAGGCTGAGAGAGTTGGGGTTGTTCAGCCTGGAGAAGAGAAGGCTGCAGGGAGACCTCAGAGCAGCTTCCAGTGCTGAAAGGGGCTCCAGGAAAGCTGGGGAGGGGCTCTTCATCAGGGAGTGGAGGGACAGGACGAGGAGGAACGGTTTTGAGCTGCAAGAGGGGAGTTTGAGATGAGATCTGAGGAAGAAATGTTTTGCTGTGAGGGTGGGGAGGCCCTGGCCCAGGTTGCCCAGAGCAGTGGTGGCTGCCCCATCCCTGGAGGGGTTCCAGGCCAGGTTGGATGGGGCTTGGAGCCCCTGATCCAGTGGGAGGTGTCCCTGCCCATGGCAGGGGGTGGAACTGGGTGAGCTTTGAGGTCCTTCTGACCGAAACCATGAATTCCATGATTCTACAATTCTAAATTAATTCTAAATTAAAGCAGAATTGCCCAGTGTGGCCTCAAAGCTTTCACAAGCTTGAAGGAACAGTTGTGCAGCTTCTTAAAGAAGCTCTCTCATCCCCAGCACCTGCCCGAGGATGAAGGCCCATGGAACCTTGTGGTGCACTCAAGATGATGTTGGTAAAAAGGGGATATGGCACCTCTACCTTTCTTCTTCCCTGCATATGCCAGGGATAAGAGGGATCCAAATCAACACTGAGATCTTTAGAGGACAAATTCCTGGCTGAAGAGGGATGTGGGCTTCTGGGGAAGGGATGCTGTGCTCTCCCAGCCTGTGCGAGGCCAGGTGCTGGGGAGTGGATGAGCCGGGCTGCCTCCAGGCTCGCTGGGAGAGTTGAAAACGACCTTGGAGTAATGCAGAGACTCCAACTTCACCTGTTGGAGCTCTTGGAGCAGCAGGACCCTCAGGTGGGTGCACGCAAGAGGATCGTGTCTCTCAGCTGGAAGGAAACAAGATGATGGGTGAAATGAGGCTGCCTGTGCTACAGAGCCATTAGGGAGAGCATCACCACCACAACCACCTGCAGAACAAACACAGCTGCCTCCAGGAGGCATGAAATGGGAGGGAGTGAGCGCAGCTCAGGTGTGTGTGGGGGGCAGGACAAGTGGTACAGGTTTGCAGGGATGGGTGTGGAGAGGAGCCCAGGGCAGCACTGGGCTGTGGGCAGGGCTGGTCCATCTCTCTGCCCTTCTTAGGACACAGGTGAGCATCTCTTAATGTCCTTTGTGCCCTCCAGCTTGCTGTCCTGCCTTCCTCAGACCCATGCAGGTGCCTGATCCTGCTCGCCTGCGTGTGCCTGATAGGATCAGCCTTGCCTGGCATTAAAAAGAAGGTCAGAAGTGGTTGCCCAAATGCTTCAATGAAGCAAGAGCCACAGCAACCTGTCCCCAGGTGTCTTACCTGGGTGGGAGACTTCTTTTCCCATACTGTGAGGGTGGGGAGGCCCTGGCCCAGGTTGTCCAGAGCAGTGGTGGCTGCCCCATCCCTGGAGGGGTTCCAGGCCAGGTTGGATGGGGCTTGGAGCCCCTGATCCAGTGGGAGGTGTCCCTGCCCATGGCAGGGGTGGGACTGGATGGTCTTTGAGGTCTCTTCCAACACAGACCATTCTGTGATTCTATGATACCCGACGGCTGGGATGCAGCCATCCTGGCCAGGGATGGGGGGGGGTGTCCCACCTTGGATGCAGGATTCAAGCCTCTGTGTGCTGTGCTTTAATCCCAGGGGCTTGAGAAGCCTTGTGTGGGTCTGTGAAGCTTCTGGTTTAAGTCTGTGCAGCACTCAGAGTGAACAGGAGCTCAGGGGGCTCCCACGGGTGCCAGGCAAGCAGCCTGCAGAGGAGATGCAGATGCAGATGGAGATGCAGCCTGGAGACCTGCCTCCAAGCTGGTGGCCCTGGGCATCTCTCGAGGCACACCTATCTTGGCAGACCCTGAACTGAGCAGGCTCTGGGATGGTGCCCACCAGCCTCTCCTTTGCTTGATGTTTTAGTGGGAAGCTGGTTTCTCCAAAGTGGAAGAATTTCAAGGGGCTGCGGCTGCTTTGCCGGGATAAAATTCGTCTCAACAATGCTATCTGGAGAGCGTGGTACATCCAATGTGAGTACGGGACCAGATCCCACCCTGTCTGCCGGGCTGTTCTGGGTGGGATGGGTCTGACACCAAGTTAGCGATGTACAGGTGTACAGGAGCTCTCTCCTGCTCACGGGTGGGGCCATGGGTAAAACCAGCCATGTTTTCCCCTGTACAGATGTGGAGCGGAGGAAGAGCCCAGTGTGCGGCTTCATCACCCCACTGGAGGGGTCGGAGGCTGATGAGCATCGCAAACCAGAGGTGGGGAATGGTCTGTCACAGGTCGCTGGGCCAGGAGCAGGTCTGGGTGGCAGAGGCAGGAGCTGGGTCACACAGGGGCAGAACTTATTGTATTTCGTAGATCTGCTGGGAAAGGATTTTCTGACAAAGCACAAGGAACCCAGCCCGGGCTGCGGGGGGCTGGGGGCTCAGCCATGACCGCTGGTCCTGTCCCTACAGGCTGTCGTGCTGGAGGGCAACTACTGGAAGCGCCGCATAGAGGTGGTGATGAGAGAGTACCACAAGTGGAGGATCTACTACAAGAAGCGGGTGGGTGGCTTGGTCCGTGCTGCTCCTCATCCCACAGCAGTGCCAGTGGTGAAACGAGATGTCACGGAATCAGAGTTGATAAGGTTGGAATAGCCCTCTAACCTCATCCAGGCCAATCATCAGCCCAACACACCGTGCCTACTAAAACCTGTCCTGAAGTGCCATGGACACATGGGTTTTTTAACCCCTCCGGGGATGGAGAATCCACCACTACCCTGGGCAGCCCCTGCCAGGGATTCACCACTCTGGCAGTAAAGACATTTTTCTTGATATCCAGTCTAAACCTCCCCTGGCACAACTCGAGGCCATTTCTTCTCATCCCATCCCTTGTCACTTGGGAGCAGATCCCATCACCCACCTCACCACAACCTCCTTTCCTGGAGCCGCAGAGAGCGATGAGGTCTCCTGTCAGCCTTCTCTTTTCCAAGCTAAACAGCCCCATGTCCCTCTGCCACTCCCAAAACCCCTGGGATCCAGACACTTCCCCAGCTCTGTTCCCTTCTCTGGATGCACTGCAGCCCCTCAATGTCCTTCTTGGAATGAAGGACCCAAAATTGAACCCAGGATTTGAGGTGCAGCTGCACCAATGCCAAGTTCAGGGGGCCAATCCCTACCCTGCTCCTGCTGACCACCCCATGGCTGATCCAAGCCAGGATGCTGTTGGCCTTCTTGGCCACCTGGGTCACCGCTGGTTCGTGTTCAGCCAGTACCAGCGTGCCAGGTCTGGCTGACCAGGAGCAGGACATGACAGGCTCTTGCGAGCGTGGGAGGGGGATGCTGGCTGCCCCCGTGGTGTGGGTGGCAAGGAGTGGGGACCTCATTCCCAGCCTCCGGCAGTGCTGCAGTGAGCGCTAGCACCAGGACTGTGCCTGGCGTGGTGCGGGTCCGGGGCTCGGTTTGACAACACACCCACAGCACATGTGTTGGTGTGGGTCAAGCTGGGCCACGGCTCAGCCCCCAGGCACTAAAAGGGATTTGCTGGCTTTGTCCTGGCAACCACATCTCACCCTGGTGGCACATGCTTTGCCCAGGTGGCCGAGAAGGCCAATGGCATCTTGGCTTGGATCACAAACGGTGTGACCAGCAGGTCCAGGGAGGTTATTCTCCCTCTGTACTCGGCACTGGTGAGACCACACCTTGAGTACTGTGTTCAGTTCTGGACCCCTCACCACAAGAAGGATGTTGAGGCTCTGGAGCGTGTCCAGAGAAGAGCAACAAAGCTGGTGAGGGGGTTGGAGAACAAGTCTTACGAGGAGCGGCTGAGAGAGCTGGGGTTGTTTATCCTGGAGAAGAGGAGGCTGAGGGGAGACCTTATTGCTCTCTACAACTGCCTGAAAGGAGGTTGTGGAGAAGAGGGAGCTGGGCTCTTCTCCCAAGTGACAGAGGACAGGACAAGGGGGAATGGCCTGAAGCTCTGCCAGGGGAGGGTCAGACTGGATATCAGAAAAATATTCTTCACGGGAAGAGTCATCGGGCACTGTCAGAGGCTGCTCAGGAAGGGGATCAAGTCACCTTCCCTGGAGGTGTTTAAGGAACGGGTTGATGAGGTGCTTGGGGACATGGTTTAAGGGAGTGTTAGGAATGGTTGGACTCTATGATCCAGTGGGTCCTTTCCAACCTGATGATTCTATGCTTCTATGACCCCACGTCGCTCTGGATGCCCACGCTCAGGCATGACCACAGAGTGTGGTCCAGCCTCCTTCCCGGGGTGATGGTAGCCACACACCATGAGTTCCGCCACTGTGGTGACCACTCAGTCCACAGTCTGTAGAGTCAAGGCAGTGTGAGCTCATGGCAGCCATGCTGAGCCTCCCAGGACCCCAGTCCTGAGCGTTGCCCCCCTCTGCCCTGCCCTGGCTCTGCCCCACACCATGACCAGCCTGGCCGTGGGGTGACACAGGCTGTTTTCTTATTCCAGCTCCGAAAGTCCACCCGGGAGGGAGAGCTCTCCAGCCCAAAGCAGGTGGGTCTACTAGGGAAGAGTGGGGATCTGGGAAAAGGGAGTCGCAGTGCAGACCCCTGTGCTGGGAAGCGTGGGAGAAGGGGAGGTGAAAGCCCCAGGGGATGATGAGCCCAATTGGATGCCAAGCATTTGGGATGCTGGATTGATCCTTTTGGAGGCCCCAACATGCCAGATGTGAAGCTTTGGAGAGACTATGGGAGCTGCCAGGGAGAGCAGCTGGAGAGGCAGGCACAGACCCTATCCATGAAAGGTTCTCACCTGGCTCCTTGGTTCCATCTTGGGCAGGGTGAGGATGTCTGGAGGCCAACAGAAAAGTGGTGCAACCAGCTCTTCTGTAATGTGGTGCCCATGCTGCTTGGGGATGAGGAAGAGGAGCCAGGCAGTAGGCAACATTTCGACTTGGACACCTTCCTCTCGGACATCTCTGACACCCTTTTCACCATGACACAGACACCCAGCACCCACCAGGCACTCCCTGAGGATGGTAGGTCCCTCAGACCATGCTCCAGCAGGAGGTGGAAGTCCAGGCAGGCAGCACTCACTGTAGCACCTTTCTGCCTCTTGGCTTAGCCCTTGAGAGCTGCCACCTGTGCTCTTTGGGCAGACAAGGTCCCCTTGTATCCTGCTTGCCCAAGGCAGGAGGAGAAGATGCTCCTGCCCTGCCCAAATAGAGAAAGGAGTCACCAGAGGAGCAGATGCTCCTGCCCTGCCCAAACGGAGCAAGGGCTCCCTATGGACCAGCCCAGCCTGTCCCAGATGGGGTGGGTTAAGCTGCCCAGGGAGCGCTCACCCCAGGAAGGACCTTGCTCCAAACCCCAGGGCAGCGCTGCCAGCTCTGGGTAAACAGCAGACAGGTCCTTTCCTTCCACGGCAGCTCCTTGCTGTCCCTGCCTGGCCAGGACCCTGGAGCTCCTGCAGCATCAGACAGATCCCACACCAAGGACCATCCTTTCCTTGGAGTTCTTGGGTGCTGGATGAGGTCCCAGAGGTGCTGGTGGGCAGGGTGCTGCAGATGGGATGGCCCTGGGTCTTTGTGGGTGGATTCCCATCTCCCTGCCTGTGCATGGCTGCAGGGTAGAGCCCAGAGATGCAGGGGTCTCTGGGGTGCTACAGAGGGGTGGCAGCCAGCCAGGCAGCAGTGGAAGCAGCCCCGCGGGAGGGTCTTGAGGACACGATGGATGTTACAGCTCTGCCCTCTTCCAGCATATGTTGGGAATGCTGACATGATCCAGCCGGACTTGGCCCCCCTGCAGCCCAGCCTGGATGAGATGGAGATCTCAGGTAAGAGCCAGCCTGGATGGGGCACCACATCCCACACAGCCCGGCATGCTCTGCAGCCCAAACTGGCACAGTCGGAGGGTTGGCCAGGCAGGCGCAGAAGCTGCTGGGACGGCCAGAAAGCACCAGCTGTGGGGAAAGCAGCACGTGTGGGCCAGAGTTCTGCTGCAGGCTGTGGGGCAGGGGCTTGGCATGCCTGCACCCAGCACAGCAGTTCAGGAGGAGCCTGGCCAGGAGCTGTGGTAGGGGATTCCTACAAGCAGAGGGTCTTCGCAGGAGTGTGAAACCACCTTGGTTTGGCTGCAGACAGAAGAAGGATTATTCTCCCCTACAAGAAAGAGAAAGAGAAACCTCTGGAGAGCAGGTTCTGTGCTGCTGTGTCCCCTTCCTCACCTCACTGAGCTGCACCAGTGGGGCTGGGTCGGAGCTGGGACCCTGCCCTGGGCTGTGCTGTATCTTCTGGGGACAAAACACCATCTCTGCCAGGCTGGTCCCGAAGACAAACCTGGTGTCCTGATGGGACAAGGGGGCTGCCAAGGGTGACTCCTCCTCCCATGGAGCCACAACCAGTGCTGCCATGCAGGCACTGAGCCACGAGTGTCCACGAGCACTGTGGGGTGGGTCAGGACATGTTCTGGTCCCAGATGAGCTCTGCAGTGTCCCTGTATGCCAGAGCAAAGCACCGCTGGTGTTCACTGCACCAGAGACCAGCTCTGCCCTTGAAAGTGCCAGAATTGGTGGCCTGGGCACACTTTGCAGGGTGGGAGCTGGTTTGGGCTGGTGGCAACTGGTGGCCTCGGGCAGCACCAGCATCTCAAGACACCTCTGCATATCTGTGAGAACCGTGCGAGCTCCACAGCCAGTCTCCACTTCCCTCGTTGGGAGGAAACAAGGGTGCTTGCACCATAGCGCTCAGGGGTGATGCAAGACCAGATGGTGATGGGGAGCAGGCAGGGGCACCCTGATGTGCCAGGGCAGGCAGCGGGGTAGAATCATGGAATGGTTTGGATGGGAAGGGACCTCAAAGTCCATCCAGTTCCAACGCTCTGCCATGGACAGGGACACCTCCCACTTGATCAGGAGCTCCAAGCCCCATCCACCCTGGCCTTGAACCCCTCCAGGGATGGGGCAGCCACCACTGCTCTGGGCAACCTGGGCCAGGGCCTTCCCACCCTCACAGCAAAACATTTCTTCCCAGGATCTCATCTCAATCTCCCCTCTTGCAGCTCAAAACCGTTCCCCCTTGTCTTAAGGATGCCCTGGGCATGGGTGGGGTGGGGAGGTTCTTGCCAGCCCTCCCTGGCTCATTCCCTCCAGAGGTCCTCTCAGGATGAGCCATGCTGGGAGGACAGTCTGTCCTCAATGCCAGCCCTTTGCATTCATTCCCCAGGTGCCCCTTTGAGGGCATCAGTTACTGGAAGGTGGGACAGCTCCAAATGGTTCAAAATGACACTTGACAAATGTCCCTTTCAGCAGGAGGTACTGCATGGTGCTGGAAAGCTGTGCCAACCCCTTTCAAGCAGCTGCTCACCACAATGGTATCACAGCAGCAGCCCCAGCATCTCTCGTGGGCCCAACTGCTGTCCAAGCTGCCCACGTGGCACAGCCTTATGCTCAGCAGAAGATGGCAAAGGGCCCAGTGGTGCCCATCTGAACCAATATATTTGCATTGGAATTGTGATCAGCACGGCCAGGGAGGGGATTCTGCCACTCTGCTCCGCTTTGGTGAGACCCCACCTGGAGCCCTGAGTCCAGTTCTGGAGTCCTTAGCATAGGAAGGACATTGAGCTGTTGGAGCGAGTCCAGAGGAGGCCACGGAGATGATGCGAGGGCTGGAGTACCTCCCGTATCAGGAAAGGCTGAGAGAGATGGAGTTGTTGACCCTGGAGAAGAGAAGGCTATGGGGAGACCTTAGAGCAGCTTCTGGTGCTGAAAGGGGCTCCAGGAAAGCTGGGGAGGGGCTCTGGATCAGGGAGTGCAGAGATAGGATGAGGGGAATGTTTTTGAGCTGCAAGAGGGGAGATTGAGATGAGATCTTGAGAAGACATGTTTTGCTGTGAAGGTGGGGATGTTTGTGCTGAGTTGTGCAGTGCAGAGAGATGTGTGCACTGCGTGACAGCACCAGGGGAGAAATGAGGAGAGGAGATGGGGGCGAAGGCTAAGTGCTGGGTCCCAGAGCTGGGGGTGCCAGCCATCCCAATTAAGTCCTTAAGGCCACTTTCCTAGCAGACACGCGATGTCTTTTCATGGCTCGGGAACACCTCATGCAGAGCACGGTCGTGCAAGCGTGCAGGGTGGGCACTGCGACAGTCAGTGCAGCACTCCTATGGGGTCACAGGGCTGTCACCGTGTCTGGTGGCTCTGGCAGAGCCTGGCACCCATCAGTCAGCACATGCAAACCAATCCCCAAATGAGGAAGCACCTCGTGTCCGCGGCGGGTGCAGGAGCACGGGGTGGGGGGTGTTGGAGAAGTCCTGATGGCAGAGGCGGCGGAGCAGCCCAGCCCCATGCCCTGCTGGCACTGTGCTCCAGGTAGGACGTGTGTCGGGCACCGGAGCACTGGGGACTGGGCTGGCCGTTCCTTGGGATGGCATCACCCCACCACGCTGCAGGGCTTTCTCAGAGCATGCGGCAGACATGGGAGGGTCCTGGTTTTGGGAATGGGCTCTGTCCTCCTGATCCCACTGGAGAGCAGCCCCAGGCTTGAACGGGATGCCGATGGTGTGGTGTGCCAACCACACGGGCTCCTCTCCTTTGAGCAGCGGCGTGCCCCGGCCCTGCTGCACGGCTTGGGAACTGGTCAGGGTGATATGAAGGTGGAGAAGAGCACAGACAAGAGCTGTGGGGTGGGGATGGGGCAGGGGAAAGGAAGGACAGGGTGCCTGGGGGCTGCCAGCTGCCATGCTGGGCACCATCCATCCCTGCAGCACAGCAAGAGGCACAAGAGGAATCGAATCTGCAAAGCTGGACACCAGAAATGCCTATAAATACCCACAGAGCTTCGGTGGCAGGAGACGGGCTGGGGTGGGATGGTGGAGGGCCACGGGCAGTGTGGAGCTGAGTGCTGTGCCCTGGGGAGGCTGAGACCCTGCTGGTCAGCACAAAGCCACATTGTTGCTGGTCCATGGAAAGGCAGGGGTGGCTCTGCCACACTCCTGGGGCTGGCAGGGGGAGAGGGCAGTCTGAGGGCTGAGCAGGGCAGCTCAGTCATGGCACTGTCCCATTCTCACACTGGTGTTACCCTCATCTGGAGGTTTTGGGACTGCAGGAATTGTTGCCGTGCTCACCTCCATGGTGTACCTCTCTGCTGGCACGTTTGCAACTCTGGTGAAGATTTAAAAGGATCTCAGACGTTTGCATGTCCCAGCTGCAGAACCTCAGCTTCTGGAGCTTCTGCCAGAGCCTGAAGTCCACACAGCATGGCAGTGCAAACCAGGCGGGCAGACCCATGGTGTGGGCTTGGCTGGGCTCTGCACGGGGCCTGGGGGCAGTGATGCTGGTGCCAGTGGAGGGGTTGGTATCATGGCCAGGGGCTCCCAGAGGTGATGCTGGTGCCAGTGGAGGGGTTGGTATCATGGCCAGGGGCTCCCAGAGGTGATGCTGGTGCCAGTGGAGGGGTTGGGATCATGGCCAGGGGCTCACAGAGGTGATGTTGGTGCTAGTTGAGGGGCTGGGATCATGGCCTGCAGAAGGAGCACGCCATGGGAAGGGGAGAGGAAGGTAGAGGGAGTCACAGCAGGATCACAGGGTTCAGCTTTGGGAAGGCCATGGGACATAATTAGCTCTCAGAGACGGTGCTGGTTGAGGGGTTGGGATCATGGCCAGGGGCTCCCAGAGACAGTGCTGGTGGTGGTTGACAGGCTAGGAGCATGGCCAGGGGCTCCCAGAGGTGATGCTGGTGCCAGTGGAGGGGTTGGTATCGTGGCCAGGAGCTCTCAGAGGTGATGCTGGTGGTGGTTGAGGGGCTGGGATCATGGCCAGGGGCTCACAGAGGTGATGCTGGTGCTGGTTGAGGGGCTGGGATCACTGCCTGCAGAAGGAGCACGCCATGGGAAGGGGAGAGGGAGGTAGAGGGAGTCACAGCAGGGTCACGGGGCTCAGCTTTGGGAAGGCCATGGGATGTGGTTAGCTCCCAGAGACAGTGCTGGTGGTGGTTGACAGGGTGGGAACACAGCCAGGGTCTCCCAGAGGTGATGCTGGTGCCAGTGGAGGACTTGGTATCATGGCCAGGGTCTCCCAGAGGTGATGCTGGTGCCAGTGGAGGAGTTGTTATTGTGGCCAGGAGCTCCCAGAGGTGATGCTAGTGCTGGTTGACGGGCTGAGAACACGGCCAGGGTCTCCCAGAAGTGATGCTGGTGCCAGTGGAGGAGTTGTTATTGTGGCCAGGAGCTCCCAGAGGTGATGCTAGTGCTGGTTGACGGGCTGAGAACACGGCCAGGGGCTCCCAGAAGTGATGCTGATGCCAGTGGAGGGGTTGGTATCATGGCCAGGAGCTCCCAGAGGTGATGCTGGTGCTTGTTGAGGGGCTGGGATCATGGCCAGGGGCTCACAGAGGGGATGTGAGCACCTGCATCCCAGGGCAGCTTCCTGCAAACCCAGCCATCCTTTGGGGAAGCATCCAGCAGCCCCTTCCCTGCTCCACAGCCATCCTCGCTAGGGAAAACCACGCTGGCACAAACTGAGGCACCAGATGCTGAGGCACGCATGAAGCTGTTGTGCCCAGGGAGCTTGTTTCACCAGGGAGACGACTACCTGAAGCATCAGGCCAGCCCTTCACAGCATCTGGGCCTGCGGAAGGAGCAGGGTTGTGGGAAGGGGAGAGGAACAGAGAGGGAGTCACGACAGGGTCATGGGGCTCAGCTTCGGGAAGGCCATGGGATGTGGTTAGCCACAGGCTGCACGCATGGCAGCGCTGGGGTGGGGAGGCAAATGGTTGTCACGACTGCAGGGGACCGTCCCCCATGGCTTGAAACATTCAGGACTGCTCCTGTGAGCCCCTCACTGTAGCTCCCACAGCCTGGGGGTCGTGGTCCCTGTCCTGGGCCAGGGCTGGTTCAAGAAGCGGGACAGCCATGCACCCCCCAGAGCACGCTGCATCCAGATGGGTGCCAGGGCCAGGGTCTCCACCCCTGGGTGGCACACCGGGTGCGTTTTCCTGTCCCCTTGCACATGGCAAGGCTGGCTGCAGGCACGTGGGTTGTCTCTTTGCTCCATACTCCAGCATTTCACAACTCAGGCACCAAACCCGCTGGCAGAGCCGGGATCAGCCCAGGCCCAATGAGGTGAAGGTGGGACTGGCAAATCTTCAGCGGTGGTGGTGCTGGGATACAGCTCCCCTCGTCTTGTCACCCCTGTCTGGAAGACCCCCTCGTGCCTATTTTCCTGTGTCCACTTAACCCTACAGACATTTTCACCACCCACCAGCTGCCGCTACCGCAGACGCAACTGGGCTACCAGGAGCCGCCCTGCTTCACGCCCATGGCCGAGCCCCTGTTCCGCAGCGGGGGACCCCTGATGGGTGCTCGGGGGCTGCCAGCCAGCCCTGGGGCTCCGCTGCCCCCCAGCACCCTCCTGCAGGTGAGCAGGACCCCTGCCCTTTGCCCGCGGCTGCTGGTGTCCCAGCCACTCTCCTGACCCTCCTGTGTCTCCTGCAGCCCGGCGGTGCCTCCCAGCTGGGACTTCACAGTGCCTTCCTGACCCCTGGGCCCCCCCTGGCACCGCTGCCCCCCGAGCCGCCCACCGTGTCCCCCAGTGCCCTCAGCCCCCCACTCCCACACAAGCCCCAGCTGCACTACGGCCTCCCCAGCAAGTGCCTCGGCATGGAGCCGTTGGGACCCCCATATGCCCTGCCCAGCCCGGGACCCCCGTTCTGCCCCACCTCAGCCCCCCGCTCCAAATTCCCATACGCCAGCTCCCCCAGCCCTTCGCTCCTCGCCAACCCGACTTCACCCCTCTCAGCGCCCTGCTTCACCCCCCACGCCCCGGCGCTTGGCTACGCCATGGGCGCGGTGCCCCCAGGGTACCCCAACCCCACTGCCCGGCTCCTGCCTCCCGCCCCACTGGGAGACCCTGGCTTTGCCCCCACCAAGGGGCTGCCCCAGGGTGGGAGTGGGAGGATGAAGGCGAAGCCCTGCGGCACCAAGGCGAAGAGGCTGCCGGGCAATCCTGTGCCACGCCAACTGGCCTTGCCCGGCCCTGGTGTGAGCCCGCCGGTGACCACAGGTAATGGGGCTGTGGGGGACCCCGAGAGTGTGTGTGTGGGGATACTATGAGGGGGTCAGAGTGGGGCCCTGTTTTCTCCATGGGGCTGGGATGCTGAGGGCAGATGCTGGGGGGTGGGATTGTAGGTCCCGGCTTTCTCCATAGGGCTGGGATGCTGGGGGTGTTGGGTAGGAGAGGGTTAGGTTGGACATGAGGAAAAGGTTCTTCCCTCAGAAGGTGGTGGAGCCCTGGAACAGCTCCCAGGGCTGTTCCAGTCACAGCACTAAGGCTGACAATGTTCCAGAAACATTTGGCCACCGCCCTCAGTGCCACAGTGTGAATGTTGGAGTTATCCTGTGCAGGGACAGGAGTAGCACTTGATAATCTTTGTGGGTCCCTTCCAACTCAGGACATTCTTAGGTTTTAAGACTGTCCCTGTGGTGGGGCAGAGCCACAGCAGGGGTGAAGCCATGCCCAGGGGAGCCCCCACCGGCCCCGGCTTCATCAGCCCCTGGAGGGAGATGGGGCTCAAGCTGCCCCAGGGCTCGGCCCCAGGCACTGCTGCAAAATCCCTGTGTCCCCAGCTTGCTCTCCATGGCTCTCCATGGACAGGCTGAGGAGTCAGGGATGTCCTGCCTGACTTCCTGCCCACGCGTGTGATGGAACAGGTCCCACAGAGGCTGCCACATCTGGCCAGGAAGGGGCTGGAGGTTCCTGCCTGCACCAAAGCTCCCAAGGACATCTCTGCTGCCGAGACCAAAGGCACCTCTCCCCAGGGGCTGCTTCACCCTTCTCTGGGGCAGACAGGGCTGCAGCAACAACGGTGCTGGCGGCTGGCTGTCCCGTGGGGCAGGGAAGGTCACCAGAGCCCTGATGGCCTCATGCAGCAGAACCTCTCTGCCCTCTTGCAGCCGAGCAGGAGCCAGCCTTGGATGCCCCACGCCCGAGGGGTGCAGGACTCATGCCCGTGTCCCCTGCCTCCTCGGTAAGCATTCATCCCATCCACTTGGGTTGGGAGTTACCCTCCTAGCTTGGGAATTACCCCCACCCCAAGCTCAGCAAGTGACCTCTCCTGCTTGCTGGGGCAGGGGTAGAGCCACCCTACGGCAGGTGGGAAGATGGGGCTCTGTGGGGTCACCCAGTGCGATATGGGGCTGGACAGGCGTGAGGTGGGGTGCTGAGAGTCACTCAGGTGTTTCCTCCTGTAAAAGAAACAGGACAGAGGTGGGAAATACCCAGCTTGCAGGGCCACTCTCCTGGCAATGCTGCACTGGGGCGATGGGACTGGGGCTGCCCCTGCAGATGGTGGAATGCTCCGTGGGGTCCCCTCCTTGGTCTCCTCGTGGGTTTTTGGCTCTCAGTGCCCCACCAAAGGGGAAAGTCTGGTTCCTAGCGTGCATGGGGCACTGGGCTTCCCAACCTCTGCCCTCCCTCTGCCTTCTCCCAGCAGCACAGCACTGTCCCCGAGGTCCCTCCTGCCTTCCTCTCCAGAATGGCCCAGTTGAGCCCAGGGCTGGCTCCTGGTTCCAGCCCTTCACAGGTGATGCCGGGGCCAGCAGCTCTGGTGGACGCCCAGCCAGGACCATTGCCCATCCCCAAGGTGGAGCAGCTGTCCCCCACTTCATCTTGCGGTGAGTCTGGGACACCCCAAGGGGCTCCCTGGGACACTGCGCTTCCTGCAGGCAACGGGGACCGAACAGTGTGGGAATGATTAATTTTGGCTTCAATCCCAGCTATTTACATACACCTGGCCAAACAGGGATGATTTCTTTCCAGCCAGCCCCTTCACCTCCCTCTTTCTCCAGAGGCAAAAGCAGGAACAGGAAAAAAAAAAAAAAAAAAAAAAAAAAAAAAAAGAAGAAAGGAAAAAAAGAGCAAAATGTCAGAGTGTGGTTTTGAAAACCCAGAGCTTGGTTTTCAAACGGGAAGCTCCCTTTTTCTACCCACAGAAACCAGAGTGGCGGCTGAAACCCAGGCTGCGGTATGTTCTGTTTGCTTTGGTGGTGCAGCCTGCAGTATGCTGCCCTCAGGACTCTCTCTGGGTGATTTCCAACTCAAGAAACATTGCGAATTGAAAATGTCATGTCCCAAATGTTCCCATTGGAGTAGCTGTAAAATGATGCGATTTGGAATAAGGCTGGAAGCCAGGCTGCGGTGTGTTCCCGGTTTTGGTTTGGTGATGCAGGCTGCAGCCTTGCTTCCCTCAGAACTCTCTCAGGGTAATTTCCAACCCAAGAAACACTGGAGACTGAAAATATCATGTCACGAATGTTCCCATTGGAGCAATTATAAAATGAGTTGGATTTGGGATAAGAAGTGGTCGGATGCTGGACCAGAGCAACAGTGCCTGCTGAGCACGGGGGCTGCCCCGGGGCCAGGGTAGTGCTGCAGGCTGCTCCTCTCCATCTACCCCAGCACGGGACCCTGCTGTCACCCCACCACGACGAGCTGCTGCTGCTGCTCTTCCCAGAGCATCACCTCTCATTTTGCAGGCAGCGACTGGCCCAAGCCCAGCCACGCTTCCCCAGGAGCCACTGTGGGGCTGGGCGCTGGCATCTCACTGCAGCCCCCCGTGTCCCGTCGGGGCAGGCCTGAGTCCAGCAAGGTACATTCACTGCTTTCACTGTGGAGACACTATCTCTATACACACCCCTTTCCTGCTGCCCCCCGAGCTCCCCTCATCCCCTGTTGCTGTGCTGCTGGGGCCAACCTGTGCCCAAGGGGGTGGATGGCGCAGGGCTGTCCCCACTGCCAGGAGGTGCCTGACAGCGCTTGCCCGCAGATGGAGAGCCGCCGCATCACACACATCTCTGCTGAGCAGAAACGACGCTTCAACATCAAGCTGGGCTTTGACACACTGCACAGCCTGGTGAGCACGCTGAGCACCCAGCCCAGCATCAAGGTGAGCGCCCAGGATGGCCCTGAGATCACCCAGGGATGCTGGGTCCCTCGTCTTCTCCCACACAAAAGGCTCCTGCCCTGCACCCAGCCCTTGGGGCAGGGGGCTTTGAGCCCAAACCAGGCATGTGGAGATCTGGCCCAGGGTGGTCTGGGCTCTGCAGCCCGGGGCAGAAGCTGCCAAGCCTCAGTAGTGACAAGCACCACATCCCATACTGCCAGCCCCACAACGTGCAGGGTGCCCCACACCCTGCCCACCACGGAGGCTCAATTCGCCATCTCACCCCTGTGGCCCCACAGGTCAGCAAGGCCACCACCTTGCAGAAGACAGCCGAGTACATCTGCAAGCTGCAGCAGGAGCGGGCAGCCCTGCAGGATGAGGCACAGCGGCTGCGGGAGCAGATCGAGGAGCTCAACAGCTCCATCAAGTAAGAGGGGCATGGTCAGGGCAGCCAAGCAGGGCAAGCGACAGTGCCGGGGAGCACAGCAGGTCTCCTGAGCACCTTCCAGGACTTGCATTTGGCTCTGTCCTCCCTCAAACCCCATTTTGGGGCAGGGGGATGCTCAAGAGGCAGTGCTGTGTGCAACCAGAGTGTGAGACCATGCTCCATAGCTGCCCTGGAAGGGGACGTCCTGCCCACCCCGCTGATAGACAAGGTCCTGCCAGAGCCTCTCCCCACGGGGCAGCCCTGGTGGCTCCCAGCCTTCTGAACATGGACCCGTGGCTTGTACCCCACAGCCTGTGCCAGGAGCAGCTGCCAGCCACGGGGGTGCCCATCACACGCCAGCGCTTCGACCAGATGCGCAGTATGTTCAATGAGTACGTCCGCTCTTCCACGCTGCAGAACTGGAAATTCTGGATTGTATCCTTTGGGGAAGATGCATGCTTCTTGCTCTGACCCCATCACCAAACTCCAGGCCCTCTGGTTCACTCTCTCCTCCCTGGTCTATGGGGTTCCTCCAGCTCAAGACCAAGGACCATGAGGAGATGTTTCCCAGCCAAAAGTGCATGGTGGAAACAGGCCAAGATGCTGTGGTTAGGAAGAAGCGTCTGTTACAAGGATGCAAATGGAGTAGGAGTAAGTGGTCAGTCCCCAGGGAGAAGGAAATCGTGGAATCATTCAGGTTGGAAAAGCCCTCTAAGCTGATCCAGTCCAACCGTCAGCCCAGCCTCACCGTGCCTACTAAATTATGTCCTGAAGTGTCACATCTACAATGTTTTTTTAACCTCCCCAGAGATGGAGATCCACCACGCCCTGGGCGGTCTCTGCCAGTGCTTCACCACTCTTCCAGTGAAGAACTTTTCCTAATATCCAACCTAAACCTTCCCTAGCGCAACTTCAGGCCATTTCCTCTCGTCCTATCCCTTGTTACTAGGGAGAAAACAGAATCAAAGTCACCCATAAAGCTGAGCTCGTGCCGGGAAGAGGTCCTGGTGACATGGGAACTGCTTCAGGGAGGCAGCAGCCATCAGCTAGGGACTGGACATAAAGATGGGGACACGATGGCTTGGCCTTGATGGCCATGTGGCACACTCAGGAAACCAAGGTGTGCCTCGGACACAAGCTGGGGCTTCATGTGGTGGAAAGGATGGAGCGGATCAAGAGCCGGGGAATGGGTGGTCTAAGGGCTGGACCTGCTTCTCTGTGAGTAGGGATTACACACGCTGGCACCATTAAGCCTGTAGAGACTGTGAGGTCTTCAAAATCCCAGGTGGCAGAGGGGTGGGCAGGCCTCAGTGCTCACAGTCGGATCCAGTGCAGGCAGCCCAAGCAGGGCTGAGGTGGCTCCTGATGCAGAGTTTGTGGAGTTTCTTCCACAGGACACTGGGGATGCTAGAGCAGACGTAGGCTCCAGGATGTGTTCACAATAGAGGTATCTGCTGTGGAACTACACATACAAAACCAGCAGCCCCCAGTGGTAGTCCCTGCAGGCTGGGAGTGCCAGGGGAGCACATTGGACATGCTGGTGTTGTGCCCTGCTCCTGGGTACTTCAGAGGACACTGTCCTAGCTGGCTCCTTGATCTCCTCTAGAAGAGTTGTCTTGCCATCTAATCAACCATTTCTGGCAGCCCCAGTGGCAGAGGTTATGCAACTCTCCCACTGCCTGCCCCGGGTGACAACTCAGGTCTCCACCACCCCAGCAGTACAAGCTGGAGCCCAGTGTGGTGCTGCGCTGAGGAAGACACCCAGCAGGTCTGCTTCATGGCTGGGTGGGGACGTTTGTCCTGCTGCCCGCAGGACAACGCTACCTGCACCTGGCAGGTGGGTCACCATGGTCCTGCAGAGCTGCTCCTTAACTCCTCTGTTCCCACCAGTTCAGCATCATCATTCAGCCCCTCTTTGAGTCTTTCAATGACATGGTCTCCACTGCCAGCATGGAGAGCCTCACCCAGACATCTCTCGCCTGGCTGGACCAGCACTGCTCCCTGCCAGCGCTTCGGCCGAGTAGGTGGCCCCACTCCTCTCCTTGGCACCCTGAAGAACGTGGGCTGGAAAAGCAGAGAGCAAAAGGATGAGGGCGTCCTGAGGGGTGGTGGGGCTGGTGCTGCACCACGCTTCTGCTGCACAGGAGGGAAGCACCTGTGGGACATCCTGGAGCTGTGTGCTCAGTGCTTCTCTTCTCTCACACCCATGCTCAAGCTGAGCTGGCTGCTGCCGTCCCAACCCGTGTCCTGGCTTGGCAGGACTCGGCTCTCCCCAAAGCCCCATGTGGTGGGTTTCCCCCTGCCCTTTCTGCTGGGAGACAGCTGTTTCAGAGGATGGGAATATCCATCACCCACAGGATGGGTTAATCTGGGCGCCTTCCAGCCCCCTTCCAGCCCCAGTGGGATGAGGGCAGGATGACAGGGGAGGGAGGAGGAGTTAGAAGGGAACTGCATGGGAATGGAGGAGGAGGGCAGCTGACATGTTCCCCATCTCCCTGCAGCTGTCCTGAGCTCCCTCCGGCAGCTGAGCATTTCCACCTCCATCCTGAGTGACCCAGCCTGCATTCCAGAGCAGGCGACACAGGCTGTGGAGGGGATGGGCCGTGGCTGCTCCTAGCTGTCCCCAGAGGGCCTCTCTCAGCTTTGGGGAGACCCTGGGAGTTGCTGGCGGGACCCTGGGAGCTTTGGAGAGACCCTGGGAGCTGCCAGCAAGACTGTGGGAGCTGCCGGCAGAACCCTGGGAGCTGCCAGTGAGACCCTGGGAGCTGCCAGTGAGACCCTGGGAGCTGCCGGTGATACCCTGGGAGCTGCCGATGAGACGCTGGGAGCTGCCGGTGAGACCCTGGGAGCTACCGGCGGAACACTGGGAGCTTTGGGGAGACCCTGGGAGCTGCCAGCAAGACTCTGGGGAGACCCTGAGAGCTGCCGGCGGAACCCTGGGTGCTGCCAGCAGGACCCTGGGAGCTGCCGGCGGGAGCCTGGGAGCTGCCGGCGGGAGCCTGGGAGCTGCTGGCCACCATGGTGATGCCAGTGAGGAGCCCTCAGCCAAGCTGCTCAAGCACAAGGCAGGCTGGGACCATGGAGTCTCTCTGCCATGGGCTCGGGGAGCCCCTGGCTGCACCCCTGGGTGGCCAAGGCAGCACAGACCCTGCAACCCTCGGCCGGTGCCTGGTCACGGGGAGCTGCCTCATAAAGGACTCTCTCTCTGCCCACAAGCCCAGCATGGTTCTTCCTGCCCTATGTAGGGCAGAGCAGGGGAAGGGCAGGAGGAGGATGAGGGTAGAGTGAGGGCAGGAGCAGGGTGAGGGTTAGGGCAGGGCGAGGGGCTGGAGCAGAGTGAGGGAAGGGTGAGGGCAGGGGCTGGGTGAGGGCAGGGTGTGGTGCTGTGGAAAAAGGCCAAACTCAATAATCAATGCCAATTTGATTATTAAGCAGGTATTGTTTTAATAAATAATACGATGCCAGACACACAGGGAATCATTTCACCTAATGTGTGTGTCCATTGAGGCTGGTTACAGGACTTTTATACTGGTTAAACATACATATTCATATAGATTCCAAGAAACACTGGTTACATATTCTGGAAATATTGGTTAAACATACATAGAACTCATTGTATCTTCTCACTCACTCTTGAACGTACATCACAGTTCCTCTGCGTCTTCAGAATCCTCTGATGCTCTTTATTTCATCTCCTTCCTCTTTGTGTCCTCTTGGTGAGCTCAGGTCTGTCCTTTGTTCCTGCTGAGGGACTGTCCTTGTTTCAACTAGTAAACAAGCTAAACTCCTGTTACAATCACATTCTTTCTTACTGCAAGCTGAACAAGATTTGATTCTTATTCTTATTATTTGTAATGATTTTTTTCCTTCCTTCAGGTGAAAGAAGACTGAGGGCAGGGACAGAGTGAGGGGGGAGCGAGGGCAGGGGATAGGTGAGCGCAGGGGATAGAATCATAGAACCACAGAATCATAGAATAGTTCGGGTTGGAAGGGACCTTAAAGATCATTCAGTTCCAGCCCCTCTGCCATGGGCAGGGATGTCAAACTGGCTCAGGCTGCCCAAGGCCCATCCAACCTGGCCTGGAACACCTCCAGAGATGGGGCAGCCACAGCTTCCCTGGACAACCTGGGCCAGTGCCTCACCCCTCTCATGGTGAAGAAATTCTTCCTAATGTCCTGTCTAAATCTGCCCCTCTCCAATTTATACCCATTCTCCTCTTCCTATCACCACAAGACTTTATGAATAGCCCCTCTCCAGCTTTTTTTTTAGCCCCTTCACGTACTGGAAGGTCGCTATAAGATCTCTTTAAAGCCTTCTCTCCTCCAGGCTGAACAACCCCAACTGTCTCAGCCTGTCCTTGTATGGGAGGTTCTCCAGCTCCCGCATCATCTTTATAGCCTTCTCTGGACCCGTTCCAACAGCTCCATCTCCTTCCTATGTTGAGGATTCCAGAACTGGACACAATACTCCAGATGAGGTCTCACAAGAGAGGAACAGAGGGACAGAATCCCCTCCCTCGCCCTGCAGGCCATGTTTCTTTGGATGCAGCCCAGGACACGGTTGGTTTCTGGGCTGCAAGCACACATTGCCGGCTCATGTTGAGCTTCTCATGGACCAGCACCCCAAGTCCTTCTCTGCAGGCCTGCTCTCAATCACGCCATCCCCCATTGTGTACTGAAATCGGGGATTGCCCCGACCCAGGTGCAGGACCTTGCCCTTGGCCTTGTTGAACCTCATTAAGTTCTCACAGCCTCACTTCTCCAGCCTGTCCAGGTCTCTCTGGATGATATCCCATCCTTCCACTGTGGCAACTACACCACTCAGCTTGGTGTCATCTGCAAACTTGCTGAGGGTGCCCTCGCTCTTGCTCTCTATACCATTAATGAAGATATTAAATAGCGCTGGTCCCAGTATGGCCTCCTAAGCAACACCATTTGTCATGGATCTCCACTTGGAGTTCGAGCCATCGACCACTACTCTTTGAATTCGACCACTACTCTTTGAATACGACCACCCAACCGTTTCTTATCCACTGAATATTCCACCCATCAAATCCATACCTCTCCAATTTAGAGAGAAGGATGTTGTGGGGGACCGTGTCAAAAGGTGAGGTGAGGGCAGGAGTAGGATGAGGGCAGGGGCAGGTGCGGGGGGGAGTGAGGGCAGGGGGAGCTAGGGCAGAGGGAGTGAGGATAGGGGAATAGGTGAGGGCAGAGGATAGGTCGGCAGGGCGAGGGAGGGGATTCTGTCCCTCTATTCCTCTCTTGTGAGATCTCATCTGGAGTATTGTGTCCAGTTCTGGAATCCTCAACATAAGAAGGAGATGGAGCTGTTGGAACAGGTCCAGAGGAGGCTACAAAAATGATGTGAGGGCTGGAGAACCTCCCACATGAGGACAGGCTAAGAGAGTTGGGGTTGTTCGGCCTGGAGAAGGCTCTGAGAAGATTTTTAGTGACCTTCCAGTACCTGAAGGGGCTAAAAGAAAGCCCGAGAGGGGCTATTCATAAAGGCTTGTGGTGATAGGACAAGGGGGAATGGGTATAAACTGGGGAGGGGCAGATTTAGACAGGACATTAGGAAGAATTTCTTCACCATGGGAGTGGGGAGGCCCTGGAACAGGTTGCCCAGAGCAGTGGTGGCTGCCCCATCCCTGGAGGTGTTCCAGGCCAGGTTGGATGGGCCTTGGAGCCCCTGATCCAGTGGGAGGTGTCCCTGCCCGTGGCAGGGGGTGGAACTGGATGAACTTTAAGGTCCCTTCCAACCCGAACTATTCAATGATTTTAACCTGATTGCCTTCTATGACAAAGTGACCCACCTACTGTATGAGGGAAAGGCTGTGGATGGAGTCTTCTTGGACTTCAGTAAAGCTTTTGACACAGTTTCTCACAGCATTCTGCTTCAGAAACTGTCAGCCTCTGGCCTGGACAGGCGCACACTCTCCTGGATGGAAAACTGGTTGGATGGCCGGGCCCAGAGAGTGGTGGTCAATGGAGTTAACTCCAGCTGGAGGGCAGTTACAAGTGGAGTTCCTCAGGGCTCGGTACTGGGTCCAGCCCTGCTCAATGTCTTTATCAATGATCCGGATGAGGGGATCGAATGTACCCTTAGTTAAGTTTGCAGACGACACTAATCTAGGAGGAAGTGTTGATGTGCTGGAGAGTAGGGAGGCTCCAAAGGGATCTGAACAGGCTGGACTGATGGGCTGAGACCAATGGTATGAGGTTCAACAAGGCCAAATGCCGGGTCCTGCACTTGGGGCACAACAACCCTGTGCAGCTACAGACCAGGGGAAGAGTGGCTGGAAAACTGCCTGGAGGAGAAGGACCTGGAGGTGTTGATTGACTGAACATGAGCCAGCAGTGGCCCAGATGGCCAAGAAAGCCAACAACATCTTGGCTTGGATCAGACACAGTGTGGCCAGCAGGTCCAGGGAGGGGATTCTGCCCCTGGACTCGGCACTGGTGAGACCACACCTCGAATCCCGGGTTCAGTTCTGTCCACTCACTGCAAGAAGGATGTTGAGGCTCTGGAGCGTGTCCAGAGAAGAGCAACGAAGCTGGTGAGGGGGCTGGAGAACAAGTCTTACGAGGAGCGGCTGAGAGAGCTGGGGTTGTTTAGCCTGGAGAAGAGGAGGCTGAGGGGAGACCTGATTGCTCTCTACAACTGCCTGAAAGGAGGTTGTGGAGAGGAGGGAGCTGGGCTCTTCTCCCAAGTGACAGAGGACAGGACAAGGGGGAATGGCCTCAAGCTGCGCCAGGGGAGGGTCAGACAGGATATCAGGAAAAGATTTTTCACAGAAAGTTTCACGGGGCCCTGGCAGAGGCTGCTCAGGGGGTGGAATCCCCATCCCTGGAGGGGTTTAAAAGATGGGTAGACGAGGTGCTCAAGGGCATGGTTTAGTGACAGATAGGAATAGTTGGACTCGATGACCCAAGAGGTCTCTCCCAACCCAGTGATTCTCTAATCCTATGATGGGTGAGGGCACGGCAGCAGCAGCAGGGACAGCGCTGCAGTACCCCCTCCCCGCCGCAGGGGGCGCCGCTTCCCGCCCGCAGCGCCCTCCCCCGCCCCCCGCGCTCTCGATGGTTCCGCCCCGCTGAGGTGGCGATGATGGAGGTGGCGGCGCTCTCGGGGCCGGTGCTGCCGGGCGCTCTGGCCCTGCTGCTGCTGCTGCTGTTGGCCGTGGTGGCCGCGCTGCGCCGCTCGGCGGCAACGGACGGTGAGTGGCGCGGGCGGGGCGGGGGGGGCCGGGCAGGGCCGGTCCGACACCGCCGCTCCCCGCAGGCCCCGCGCCGCCCGTCCCCGAGCGGCGGCAGCAGCAGCAGCAGCAGCAGCGGAGGGCGAGGCCGCCAGCGCGGGCCCGCAGGGACAGAGCGCAGCAGCAGCAGCAGCACCGCTTCGCCCACCGCCTCTTGGCGGCCGCACTCAAGGTACCGCGGGGCCCCGCGCCGCCCCGGGACCGGGACAGGCTGCGGCGAGGGGCGGTCGGGCTGCCCGGGAGCGGCTCGGCCTGTCCGCGGGGACGGAGGCGGGCTGTGGGCCCCGGGGCTGCGCTGGGCGAGGGGAGCGACGGGGCTGGGGCAGAGCGAAGGGCCGGGGCCGGGGCAGGGTCAGAGCGAAGGGCTGAGCAAGGGGTAGAGCGAAGGGCCGGGGCCGGGGCTGGGTGAGGGAAGGGGATGGGACAGGGGCAGGGGCTGGGGCTGGGTGAAGGGCAGGGGCAAGGTGATGTCAGGGAGTCTTTGAAGTCAGGTTCTCATTGAGGGCAAAGGACAAGATGAGGGTAGGCGTCACCGTTATGCATCCTTTCTGCAGGGCCACAGCGGCACCATCTCCTGCCTAGACTTCAGCAGCAATGGCAAATACCTGGCATCATGCGCTGATGACCGCACAGTCCGGCTGTGGAGCACCCGGGACTTCACGGCGCGGGAGCACCGCTGTCTGCGGGCCAACGTGGGGCTGGACCATGCTGAGCTGGTTTGCCTCAGCCCCGACTCACGGTAGATATGGGCCCCACCAGCCCGGTCCACCCCCAGCCCAGGCACCACGAGTGTTGTATTGGCACTGGAAGGTCCTGCAGACAGAGCTGCCAGTCACACAGCCTAGCTGTGGCTGGAAGGGTGGTGGAAAAGCCTTGGCATTTTGTGAAGCAGCCTCTTAGAGAGAGGAAGGGATCTTGTTTCACAATGTGGAGTAATAAATTCTATTCTTTTCCATTCAGTGTTAGAGTCACCACAGGGAAGAACCTGGTACTCTTGTAAAGCTCACAGCTTTTATCTCCCCAGGCTGAGCTGAGGCAGTGGGTTTCTTAACGGCTCAGAGTGTCTGTCCTCCCACAGGGCATTCATTGTTTGGCTGGCCAATGGCGAAACTATTCGTGTCTATAAGATGGCAAAGAAGGATGATGGCAGCTTCACCTTCACTGCAGCTTCTGGAGACTTCCCAAAGAAGCACAAGGCTCCCGTCATTAATATAGGAATTGCAGAGACAGGTACGGAAATGAACAGCTGGCTTCTTGAGGCTCGAGATTGGCTTTGATTTCCTTGTAAAGCAAGAGCTGCTAGGTTAGAGCCTTTGTCATTCTTGAGGCCTATTTCTGCACCAGCACTTGATTCTCTATAGTCTCTGGGGTGTTACTGTTTAGCCTTGTTTTTACTACTGAGGGAACTGAAAGTGTGGCTGGAAAGCTGCCTGGCAGAAAAGGATCTTGGGGTGCTGGTCAACAGTGGCTGAATGTGAGCCAGCAGTGGCCCAGGTGGCCAAGAAGGCCAGCAGCATCCTGGCTTGGAACAGCCATGATGTGGCCAGCAGGAATAAGGCAGGGATCATACCTCTGGACTCAGTGCTGGTGAGGCTGCACCTCGAATCCTGGGTTCAGTTTTGGGCCCCTCAGTACAAGAAGGATATTGAGGGGCTGGAGTGTGTCCGGAGAAGGGAACAGAGCTGGGAAGGTGTCTGGAGCCCAGGGGTTCTGGGAGTGGCTGAGGGACCTGGGTCTGTTTAGCCTGGAGAAGGGGAGGCTGAGGGAATACCGTGTCGCTCTCTGCAGCTCCTGGAAACGAGGTGTGATGAGGTGGGTGCTGGGCTCTGCTCCCCAGTAACAAGGAACGGGATGAGAGGAAATGGCCTCAAGTTGTGCCAGGGGAAGTTTAAATTGAGTATCAGGTAAAATGTCTTTACTGCTGGAGTGGTGAAGCCCTGTCAGAGGCTGCCCAGGGTAGTGGTGGAGTCTCCGCCCCTGGAGGGGTTAAAAAACCGTTTAGATGTGGCATTTTAGGACATGGTCTAGTAGGCACAGTGGGGTTGGGCTGACAGCTGGATTGGATGAGCTTAGCGGTCTTTTCCAATGGGAATGATGCCATTATTATATATCGTTTTCAGACGGACAGTATTTCTGTAAGCACAGAACTCACTTCACTCCCTGGTAGGCACAGTCTCTTAGTTTACGTTTTCAGGGACCTATTGTCTGGTCTCAATGTGTAGAGGTTCACTGTTCTCTGACCCAGCAGTCTTGTTTAGCCAGTCAGAAATCTCTGCAGTGAGTTCCTGTGGTCTGTCTTGGACATATGGATCTTGTAGAACAGAATTTAAGGGGAAGGTATATGTCAGCGGTGAGGGCTGATGGATCAGTGCTTCAGGTATGTGACAGTGGGCAGCTGGAAACAGGTCGATGTGAATTCACCTCTGTAATAGGAGAGCAAAGAAAATGTTAACTGAGACCTTTTTCCAGCTGTGAAAGTGAAAACTTAAACCTGCAACAAGTAGCTGAAAGGTAAACAGGCAACTCCCTGTGCAGGCTGAGATGGAAAAGTCCAAAATGCTGACACAGCTGTGATTGCAGATAATAGCAGTGGCTTGTAGGCAGCTCCCTGCCTGTAGTCTGTGACTTGAAAGCTACGGATACCTCAGTTGTGTTTTACCCGTCTGGGGCAGATGGAGCCTGCAGTGTCGCTCCTGCGGTGCCAGCTTGGTGCTGAGCTCTGTGAGGGAGATGGAGGGGCGCTGGGGTGAGGAGTGCACCTGCTCTCCTGTCCTCACTGACAGCTGCCGAAGCCCAGGGTGTGCTAAGGTGTAACCAGGAGCTGAGTCTTCTGATATCACTCTTCGCTCTGTCCCAGGAGATTGACATTCCTTGAATTCTAGTGCTGGTTTTGGTTTTCTTGATGGTCTAGTTGCAGGGAGAGGTTGCCCTGCTTATGGACTGTCCAAGGCCTGTGAGAAGCTTGTGGCATCGTTAAGCCTGGGAGCTCTCCTGACCTTTGTCTTTTTCCCCCAGGAAAGTTTATCATGACGGCTTCCAGTGACACCACCATCCTAATCTGGAGCCCGAAGGGCGAGGTCCTGGCCAGCATTAACACTAACCAGATGAACAATGCCTATGCCACGGTGTCGCCCTGTGGAAGGTGAGGGGCATGAGGTACTCCAGGCTGCTCCTGCTGCGGAGTGGGAGGTGTCAGGAGGGACGAAGAACCTCGCTCCTTCCCAGAGATGTCATCAGTTCCAACCATCGGCAGTTAGCTGTTCTTTTAACGCAATTTTCTAGGGTTCCACCTTTTAAAATGGGATTCTGACCCGTGAGAGCAGCCCCTCCAAGAGTGCTGGTGCTTGCCTGCATGGGCTCAGACGACGGTGGTTGCTGTTGTGCCTCAGCACTGCTGTTCCTGTTCATCTCCTGAAGAGCTGAGAACAGCATTGGCCTCAGATAGTGGAGGTGGGAGAGCGCAAATGGCATATGCAAAGCAAACAGCATTTCTAATGAGTTTGTAACTTTGCGAAGGTTAATTATAAAATGATAATCTTTGTTACAGGGAGGTTTCTTTATCAGGAAAATCTTGTTCTCCCCCATCTTTAACTTGGTGCCACAGGAAGATTTGCCTTGCTTCAAGCTCAGTGAGTTTGGAGATCAAAACCAATTAGCTTTTTTAATTTGGGCTAAGAGTTTCTCATTCCTACGTTGTTCCAGTCCCTAGTCCCTGCCCTTAGAGTTCCATTTACCAGCCTGGTTTCACTGAGAAGGGAAGGCTTTTCCAGCTGACAGGACAAAGCTTGGAATGCCAGAGTTGGACAGCTTTGCCTTCAGAGAGACTTGCCTTGTGCTCCCCTCCAGCAGGGGACGCTCCTGGCCCCTTCCTTGTTGGGGAGGCCAAGGAGAGCTCTGTAGGACGGGCCCTGGGGCCCGGCTGCAGCAGGAGCTCCATAACACATTCACTTTCTCTCTGCTTATTGCTTCACTCAGATTTGTGGCATCCTGTGGCTTCACCCCTGATGTGAAGGTGTGGGAAGTGTGTTTTGGCAAGAACGGAGACTTCCGGGAGGTGGCCAGGGCTTTCGAGTTGAAAGGCCACACTGCCGGTGTATATTCCTTCTCCTTCTCTAACGACGCGAGGAGGTAGGTGTAGGTCTGCTTGGCCTCTCCCAGGACAGTCAGTGCGGTGCCAGGGAACGCTGCCCTCCACGCTCCCTGGAAACCCAGGGCAGCAAAAGCCTAATTGGTATGGGCCACCTGCATATTCCCTGTGGATTGCCTCCTGTCCGTGCTCTGGAAGAATGACGAGGGCTGTGTGTTTGAGCAGACTTGTGCTTCCCAAAGGAGCGCTCCGGCCACAAAGGGTTTCTGGTTCCAGTGGAGGCGGCGCTGCCTGGTTGCCTTGCACTCCCCTGTGCTCTCTCTTCTGCCTGCAGGATGGCGACTGTTTCGAAGGACGGGACATGGAAGTTCTGGGACACGGATGTGGAATATAAAAAGCAGCAGGATCCATACCTGCTTCTGACGGGCAAGTGTGAGGTGACGGAGCCGTGTCGCATCGCCCTGTCTCCTGACGCTCACGTCGTTGCCATCTCCAGTGGCGCAGACATCGTTGTGTACAACACGCGGAGGGGCGAGGAGGAGGAGCGCTTCCTTGCCGTGCACGGACAGAGCGTTGCGGACCTGGCTTTCGACACCAGTAGCCGCTACCTGGTGTCGTGTGGGGACCGGACCATCTGCATCTTCCACAACGCTGCCGGTCACCGGGCAGTGATGGAAGAGATGGAGACCATGCTGAAAAAGACGGCCAACACTGCCACGCGGGAGCGGCTGGAGCAGCAGATTGCCAGTGCCCGCAAAGCCCTGGCCGCCATCTACGGCAAGAAGCACTAATCCACCCTGCGGGGCTCTGAGGACTCTTTTTTAATAACCCTGTGTCAGGGACCAGTTTGAGAACTCTGAGTTCAAGCCTGGTTCGACAGATTCTAGACTCCTGAGGCAAATAAAGGTGCAGCCACACCGTGCAACCAGAAACATGCAGAAAAAAGGAATTTTATTGAGCAAGGAATAAAAATGGTGTATTTGATCGTTTAAGTGAATAAGGAAAAGGGGAAAAGAAGAGGAAACAGAGAGGAAAAGAGAAATAAAAAAGAAATAGAAAAGAGATTCGAGGTGCGACCTCGACAGCGCCGAGTCCAGGGGCCGTGTCCCTCCTTAAGCTATTTGAGGCAAACCTGATCTGCTCCTTGTAATAAAGGAGCGCAGGTGGGCGCCCAGAACCTCCTCGCATGCTGTCCCACAGGGCAGTTCCTCTGCCCGGTCTCCCTGCGGCCACTCCGGGTTCATTTGTGGGACTCGTCCCTACTCGCTCGCATCCCATATCCCGTGAGAACGACTGCTGGAAACAGGGCTTTGACCGGGGATTTCTGTGGGAGGTGGTCAGAGAAGCTGGATCTGCATGGGAGGCCTGCAGCGCTCCTTCCCCCAGGCCCAGGGGCTTCCATGCCCGGCGCAGGCCCTGGCGAGGCCTCCGTGTCCGCTGCGGTGCCAACTCAACTTGCCCCAACTCAAGATGGCGGCGGCGTCGCCCCTCCCAGCTCAGCGCAGCCTCCGGGAGACCCCTTAAGCGCTACTCAGCGACAAGCCGGCCTTGCCCCGATCCAAGATGGCAGCGTCAGCGTCACCCCACCTTCGCATCCCCCGATGCCCGCAGAGGGGCGGGGCGCTCCGCGCATGCGCGCCCCGCCTCGCCCCCGTCCTGCGGGCGCGGTGACGCAGGGCGTGGGCGGGGCGCGCGCGTGCGCGGCGGGTGGCGGCGGGCGCTGCGGAGCCGGGGCTGGCCGGGGCGGCGGGCGCCATGTCGGGCCGCTCGGTGCGCGCCGAGACCCGCAGCCGCGCCAAGGATGACATCAAAAAAGTGATGGCGGCCATCGAGCGCGTCCGCAGATGGTGAGGGGCGGGGCCGCGGGGGGCGGGGCCTGCGCGCCGCCAGCCAATCACTGCGCCACGCCGCGGCCGGCGGCGGCTCCCCGGGCGCGGGCGGCCAATGGGCGCGCGGCGCGGGGCGGCGGGCGGGAACGCCGAGGCGGCAGCCAATGGGCGGGAGGCGACGCGGAGCGGCGGGCGGTGAGGCCAATCGCGGCGGCGAGGGCGGGCGGGGCGAGGCGGCGCGGGGATTGGCGAAGCCGGGGGCCAATGGGAGCCGCACCGACGCGGCCGAGGCCAATGGGAACCGCGGGGCGGGTGGGCGGGGCTGGGAGCCGGGGCGGGGCTGGGAGCCAATGGGAGCCAGTCTGGGCGGGGCTGGGAGCCAATCAGGTCCACGAGAATGGGGCCAGGAGCCAATGGGAGCTCCGGGGGCGGGTGGGCGGGGCTGGGGGCAGGGGCGGGGCTGGGAGCCAATGGGAGCCCTGGGGGTTGGGCTGGGAATGAGAGCCGGGGTAGCGGATGGGCGGGGCTGGGGGGGGGGGTGGGCCATGGGAGCCGCGCGGGGCGAGGCTGGGAGTCACTCAGAGCCCCGGAGTGGGTGGGCGGGGCTGAGGGGGGAGGGGTGGAGCCGGGAACCAATCAGAGCCCTGAGAACGGGACTGGGAGCCAGTCAGAGCAGCGGGGGCGGGGCGGGGGGCGGGGCTAGGAGCAATGGGAGCCTATGGGAGCGAGGCGGGTCTGGGAGCTGGAGCTGGGACGGGGAGTCAATCAGAGTGGCGTAGACAGGTGGGGGCGGGGCTTGGGGCCAATCAGAGCCACGGGGGAGGGGCTTGGGAGCCAATCAGAGCCGCGGGGCGGGCTCGGAGCCAATGGGAGCCGCCGCTGAACGCTGTGTCCGGCAGGGAGAAGAAGTGGGTGACAGTGGGTGACACCTCCCTGCGGATATTCAAGTGGGTGCCGGTGGCGGACAGCAAGGAGGTGGGTAGCAGCAAGCAGCTGGCTGGTTTCCCCGCTGCCCGCCTGGATCTCCGCGGCTGCCCCTGGCCATGCTCCTGGCATGCAGTCACCTCCTGCTTTGCTCTCCATTCTGAACCTTTCCCTGCTGAATGTCAGCCTCCTGGTTAGAAAAGTGCCCAAAAATGGAAGGGAAGAGGGCTGCAACTGGTACATACCCCTGGGCCAGGACAGAGGGAGCATCCTCATGCATCCTCTCATCACCTTGTGCATCCTCTTGTTCATCTTCACACGTCCTCGTGCCTCCTTGCACCTCCTCCCATCTCCCTTTGCCTCCTCACACCTCCCTTCGCCTCCCTGCACCTCCCCTCACCTCCTCACAGCTCCCCTCGCGTCCCCTGCGCATCCCCTCACCTCCTCCCGTATCCTCTCCCCTCCTCGTGTCTTCTTGCACCTCCCCTCATCCTCCGTGTGCATCCCCTCGCCTCCTTGTGCCTCGTTGCGCATCCTCATACATCCTCGTGCCCCCTCGCACTTTCCCTGTCCTCTTTGCACCTCCTCTGGCCTCCACGTGCATCCTCTCACTGGTGCTGGGCTCTTCTGACTTGTGTTTCTGTTTTCTTCTCTCCTCAAGAAAGAGAAATCCAAATCAGGCAGCAGCACTGCCCGAGAACCCAATGGCTTTGCAGCGGACACCTCTGCCAACTCCTCTCTCCTCCTGGAGTTCCAAGGTGAGTCTGGCTGAGCTCCTTTCCAGCTGGGGAAAGGCTCTGAGGCCGTATGGAAGCTGGCGTGTTGCTGGCTTGCGTGTGCGCTGCAGGTGTTGGGAAGAGCAGCACCTACCTTCAGCATGGGGTTGTGCTGATCTGCTCCTGGACTGACCCTGCTGAAACTGTTAGGTTTTGCTGTCAGCAAGAATCGTAATAGTTTCCTTCTGGGATCTTCCTGTGGGAAGCTTCACTGGGAACTGAGGAAGCGGAAGTTCCTATTCCCGCTTTGCAGTCCTTGCTGGGGAGAGGCCAGTAGCTGCCTGTGACCGAGCCCCCCTGCTTCCAGCAGTGACTGGCACAGACCTTAGGATGAAAAGGTCTTCTTGCTCTTGGTCCCTGAGTGCTGCGGCTTGCTGTGAGCAGGCTGGGCTCTGTGGCAGAGCCCAGTCAGCACACGGACTCGCTGCTGGAGCAGAGCATATGCCTGTCCCCAGCCTTTCTGCTCAGCTCTCAGTGTGGCCGAGGGAAGTTGAGGAATGTGTCGGCACTCCCAGCAGATGTGGGAGCTGCAGGTCTGCGGTTTGGGACCGCTTTACCTGGAGAAGATGTGTGCCAGGATGGCCTCCCCAGCTGGAGGCCGGTGCTGAGCATTGCTCAGTGGTTAGATCACTGCCTTGCAAACGGAAGAGGTGCGAAACGCTGGTACACAGGCAGGAAATGTCCTGCCCTCACACGCCCAGCTGCCTGTGGCCCTCATGTGCTGCAAACAGGAGCTTTTCCAGTGCGGCACGTTGTATCCTCCTCTGCTTCTGCCGCTCTTCCTGAACAGCCCTATCTGCTGGGACACAATCCCAGGCCAGCAGCACCCATTCTCCCGTGGGTCAGTTGTTTATCTGCTGCCAGCGGGGATGTCTGGCAGTGCCTGCATTGATAGCGATGGTGAATCTCCTCGCTCTGGCTGTGCTCCTCCTTTTACCAAAGACCTTGGCTCAGTGCTGCTCCCGGCTGCCTGTGCCCCTGGGTCAAGGTGCTCTTCTTCACTAGGTGCTGTTTCTGCAGATGAGAACAGCAACCAGAGCTCCCTGTCGGATGTCTACCAGCTCAAGGTGGACAGCAGCCCCAACTCCAGCCCCAGCCCCCAGCAGAGCGAGTCCATGAGTCCTGCCCACACGTCTGACTTCCGCACGGATGACTCACAGCCACCCACACTGGGGCAGGAGACCATGGAAGGTGGGCACCGGACTGGGAAGGGAAGAGGTGGGCAGCTGGACCTGGGGAAGACCCTGCCAGAGCTGTTTCTTTTCTGATGGGTGAAAGAGGCACTGCTGGAAGTAGACAGGGCTGTGGGGACTCGTGTCTTCTGCTGGAGGCCCCCTCTCCTGGCTTAACACTGAGCTGGGTTGCCCTGCTGCGGGGTTGGCAGCTTCCTTAACCCTTCTGTTCTCCCCAGAGCCCTCCCTGCCTTCCTCGGAAGTTGCAGACGAGCCTCCTACTCTCACAAAGGAAGAGCCAGTCCCGCTTGAGACTCAGGTAAGGAAACGGGAATTGAAACCACATCTAAATGCACACAGACACAGCTTTGCCCTCGCATCCTCCTTGCCGCTCCTCATAGCTGAGTCGTCTCAAGAGATGGACTCGCTCTGCAATCCCCAAGTGCCCTCCGTTTGCTCCGCAAACCTCCCGGCTCCCCAGCTGTCCTTGGCCCTCTTGCTTGCCTTGCTGCCCTTTGTAGCTGAGTCCTGTCAATGGATGGACTCACTCTGCAGTCCCGAAGTGCCCTCCGGAGCTCCTCAAAACTTCCAGCTCCTGAGCTGCCCCCTGGTCTAGTTCAGAAGTTGAAGTGTGAAGAAGGGAGGTGGAGGTGGAGCAGCAGAAGAGCTTTAGCTGACTCCGGAGCTGAAAGGGGTTCCCTCTCCTGGTGCCCAGGGTTTCCTTTCAGATGGAAGCCCAGAGTGTCCCTACAGTGTGGATCTGCGTGGTTTGATGGGCACGCAGAGCTCCTACTGCCACCCCTCAGCCCTGCCTCTGGTTCTTGCAGGTAACTGAAGAGGAGGAGGACTCCGGTGCGCCACCTCTGAAGAGATTTTGTGCCGATCAGAACTCTGTGTGCCACACGGCCTCGGAGAGCTAGCCTGCCCATCCCCGGGGAGAACGTCTTCGCCAGCCCTCGCCGAGCCACCCGCCCTCCCCGGGCCACGGGGCGCTTTCCCCCGCCTGCCATTCCCGCCGGGCACTCCCACGCTCACCATCCAGCCTGCCGTGCCCTCCCTGTGCTCCCGGCTGGACGGAGCTGCCGTCGCACCTGCACATTTGCCTCTATTTATTGGCTTCCCCTCTCCCCGCCAGTTTGTCCCACAGCATGGGGCTCCCTGCTCCTTGGGGACGCTGATTGCCTGCTCTGGCTCCGCTGTCCGCCCTCCCCTCGGTGCCGGGACCGGGAGAAGCTGCGCTGCAGCCACAGGAAGCAATCTGCCTGCTCCCGGTGTGGGGTCCATGGGATGCTGTGCGGTAGCTGCTCCTGAAGCTGCTGAGAGGGTTGGGAGTCCCCGGGATGGAGCCCCGGTCCGGTGGGGGGCCGCGGCTGCCTGGCCCCTGACAGCTGGGGGAGCCGTGCTCGGCACGGGTACCCCCGTTCCCGGGATGGGGAAGGCTGAGGCAGGGCCAGCCTGGGCCCCCTTGGCCCTGGGTTTCCCCTTGGCCCTGGGACCCCTCTGCCGCCTGCCCTGGGACCCCCCCTGCCACTGCATGTCCTGCCGAGTCCGAGCGAGCCCGGCGAAGCCGCAGGCGCGGCCGCGCGTGGAAGTGGAAAGTTATTTTAGCACTGAATAGAATATTTTTAAAAAAATTAAACTATTTGAAATACAGCACCTGGTGTCTGCGGGACAGGGCGGGTGGGACACGCCAGCGGGAGTGCCCAGCGCCGGCCCGGAGCCTGCGTTGTCCCCCGGTGCCCCCTAACACCCCTCGGTGGTGCCCAAGCAGTCACGATAGCGCTGCCATGGGCACTGGGGCCGGCAAAGCGGCTGCTGCAGCTGCCGAGACAGCCAGGACAGGTTTGTACGCAGCTTCAAGGTAACGATTAGAGCCCAATATGCAAAAGAACCCAATAAATGAGCTTAATTAACGTGATGTGTGTGGGTGTCTTTTCAACAGTCTGTGCAGTTTGCCTGTGTGACACGAAGAATGAGTTCTGTTTTCTGGTTTATTGAGTCATGGAATGGTTTGGGTTGGAAGGAAACTTAAAAGCCCATCCAGTTCCACCCTCTGCCATGGGCAGGGACACCTCTCACTGGATCAAACCTGGCCTTGAACACCTCCAGGGATGAGGCAGCCACCACTGCTCTGGGCAACCTGGGCCAGGGCCTCGCCACTGATTCAAAGAACGGAGTTTCCAAGCCCCCTTGCTTTCTAACACTCCTCACCTAAGTGGGATGCTAGGTGCGGCTGGGCAAGGATTTGGAGATAATAACTCAAAAACAAGTGGATAGTCGTTATTAAGCAGGTATTCCCTTTATTATTAGCAGCACTGGATGCATGGGGGATTGATCCTCTGAAACTACACATCCCAAGCAAGAAAACTGTGTCTTTTATGTTACAGATCTACACACATTCATTTCATCACCCAAAAAGGTATTACATATTCATTCCCTTCCAAAGAGTTGTTAATAGATCTTCACACCATGTTCGTATGCGCACAGTCTGTTGAGTGGTCTGAGGACCTTCTCCTGGGGTCTGAAGATGAAGGCTAGAAGTAAGGGGGGTGCAGTCCAAACTTCGAGTAAAACCATTCCTTTTTCTGCTGGCATGGCAGTGTAGATTCCAGGCTTCCTTATCTTGTCTCGTGGGATGCCTGTTCCTTGCATAGCGGGTCCCACTATGTTAGATAAACATCCCTGAAGGCATAGACCACTATAGGATATACGAGCTTAGACAATTGCTACAGACCAAGACACAAGCTCAGACATTTATAGAATCATAGAATCATTAGGTTGGAAAAGACCTCTTGGATCATCGAGTCCAACCATTCCTGCCACTAAAAAATGTCCCTGAGCACCTCATCTACCTGTCTTTTAAATACCTCCAGGGATGGAGACTCAACCACCTCTCTGGGCAGCCTCTGCCAGGGCCCCATGACCCTTTCTGTGAATTTTTTTTTCCTAATGTCCAATCTGAACCTCCCTTGAAGCCATTCGCCCTTGTCCTGTCCCCTGTCACTTGGGAGAAGAGCCCAGCTCCCTCCTCTCCACAACCTCCTTTCAGGCAGTTGTAGAGAGCAGTCAGGTCTCCCCTCAGCCTCCTCTTCTCCAGGCTAAACAACCCCAGCTCTCTCAGCCGCTCCTCGTAAGACTTGTTCTCCAGCCCCCTCACCAGCTTCGTTGCTCTTCTCTGGACACGCTCCAGAGCCTCAACATCCTTCTTGCAGTGAGTGGACAGAACTGAACCCGGGATTCGAGGTGTGGTCTCACCAGTGCCGAGTCCAGGGGCAGAATCCCCTCCCTGGACCTGCTGGCCACACTGTGTCTGATCCAAGCCAAGATGTCGTTGGCCTTCTTGGCCCCCTGGGCCACTGCTGGCTCACGTTCAGTCAATCAACACCCCCAGGTCCTTGTCCTCCAGGCAGCTTTCCAGACACTCTTCCCCTGGTCTGTAGCACTGCCATTGATGAATGCATTTGCCATTCATCAGTCCCCTTTTAGTAAAAAAACATTTTTCAAGACACATACCACTATAAGACACAGTAACTTACAGAATTGCTATTGACTAATACACAAGCTTAAAAATTTGCCACTTATCACCAGACTCACTGTGAATTGTTTCTTCCTAATGTCTAATCTCCCCTTTTGGAGCTCAAACCCATTTCATAGAATCACAGAATCATAGAATGGTTTGGGTTGGAAGGGACCTTAAAGCCCATCCAGTTCCACCCCCATTGACCACCACTCTCTGGGCCATCCAACCAGTTTTCCACCCAGGAGAGTGTGCGCCTGTCCAGGCCAGAGGCTGACAGTTGCCTAAGCAGAATGATGTGAGAAACTGTGTCAAAGGCTTTACTGAAGTCCAAGAAGACTCCATCCACAGCCTTTCCCTCATACAGTAGGTGGGTCACTTTGTCATAGAAGGCGATCAGGTTAGAATCATAGAACAGTTTAGGTCAGAAGGGACCTTAAAGTTCATCCAGTTCCAACTCTGCTGCCATGGGCAGGGACATCCCAATGGATCAGGGGCTCCAAGGCCCATCCAACCTGGCCTGGAACACCTCCAGGGATGGGGCAGCCACCACTGCTCTGGGCAACCTGGGCCAGGGCCTCCCCACTCTCATGGTGAAGAAATTCTTCCTAATGTCCTGTCTAAATCTGCCCCTCTCCAGTTTGTACCCATTCTCCCCCATCCTATCACCTCGAACCTTTATGAACAGCCGCTCCGAGCTTTCTTTTAAAAGCCCCTTTCAGTTACTGGACGGTCGCTATAAGGTCTTCTCAGAGCCTTCTCCAGACTGAACAACCCCAACTCTCTCAGCCTGTCCTCCTACGGGAGGTGCTCCAGGCCTCGCATCATCCTTGTATCCTCCTCTGGCCTCACTCCAACGGCTCCATCTCCTTCTTACGCTGAGGATTCCAGAACTGGACACAGTATTCCCCCGTTTCCCCTCATCCTCTCCCCGCTCCAGACCCCTCCCCGCCCTCCCGCAGCCCCTCTCGGCGCTGGAAGCCGCTCTGTGCGGTGACCGGGGCGGATCGTTCCCCGCGGGTGTCCCCTCCTCCCGGGGCGGGGCGGGGGCCGATGGCGGAGCCGCTGCGGAGCGCAGGCCCGAGCGCCGTGTACCGCTCGCGGGACCCCGTGGGCAGCCTGCGCCTGCGGTGAGTGCCCGGCCCGGGACACGGGACCCAGTTCGCCCCGGTTTCCTCGCCCGCTTCCCTGGGTCCCGGTCCCCCCGTCACGGTCCCGGTCCCCGCAGGGTGAGGCTGCAGCGGGTCTCGGCCGCCGGGTCGCTCCTACCGCTGCCGCCGCCGCTCGCCGGGACCGGGGAGAAACGGCGAGAACGGGAGGAGGAGGAGGAGGAGGTGGAGGAGGCGGAGGTGGCCTGGCAGGAGAAACTGTTCAGCCAGGTGGGGGGACAGGGGGATTGGGGGGGACAGTGGCGCTGGGAGAAGGGGGGAAAAGTGGGTAAAGTGGGGCTGAGAGAAGGGGGAAAAGCAGGGGAAGTGGGGCTGGGAGAAGGGCGGAAAGGTCGATGGTGGGGCTGGGAAAAGGGGGAAAAGGGGGGACAGTGGGGCTGGGAGAAGGAGGGGAAAAGGGGGGACAGTGGGACTGGGAGAAGGGGGAAAAGCGGGGATAGGGGCTGGGAGAAGGGAGCCGGGAAGGGGGACAGTGTGGCTGGGACAAAGCAGGCAGGGGACCACCGGGATGGCAGGGCTGGGGGAGCGGGGCTGGGGGGGGCAGCAGAGCCGGGGTGGTGGGCTCAGGGAGGCTTGGAGCATGCAGTGGGGCAGGGGCTGGGGGGTTTGGGTGGTGATTAGGAACTGGCTGGGGGGACTGGGCGGGCAGTAGGGTTTCAGGGGGGGGCAGGGTGTAGGAGGGCAGACAACATGGTCCAGAGGCGGCGGCTGGGCTGTGGGGACTCACGGGGGCAGTGGGGTCTGAGCCCCTCCAGCAGGCACTGCTGGCCAACCTGGAGCCCAGGCTGTTTGCTGGTGTTCCCAAATGATCTCTGGGGTGGCTTTGGGAATCCCAGCTTTGCCCGTGCTGGAGGAAGGCAGCGCATGTGCTCTTCCTGTGGTGCTCGCAGTTTGAGGTGGATCTGTACCGGCATGAGTCCGCCTGCCAGACCCCGCTGGACCGAGAGTACCGCAAAGAGATCTTGAAGCTGGAGAAGGCTGGAGGGCGGAAGAACCGTCGTGTCTTCACCTACACAGATCATGACCGATTCACCAACCTGGAGGAGGTACCAGCTTATAGTCACACACAGCAGTGCAGGAGAAGCTCCACGTGAGCTGGAAATGTGTGCTCACAGCCCAGAAAGCCAACTGTGTCCTGGTCTGCATCCAAAGCCGTGGGATCAGCAGGAAGGGAGGGGATTCTGCCCCTCTTCTCTGCTCTGGTGAGACCCCACCTGGAGCCCTGAGTCCAGCTCTGGAGTGCTCAGCACAGGAAGGCCATGGAGCTGTTGGAGCAGGTCCGGAGGAGGCCATGGGGATGATGCGAGGGCTGGAGAACCTTGTGTACGAAGACAGGCTGAGAAAGTTGGGGTTGTTCATCCTGGAGAAGAGAAGATCCCAAGACTTATAGTGACCTTCCAGTACCTGAATGGGGGCTACAAGAAAGCTGAGAAGAGGCTTTTTACAAGGGCCTGGAGTGATAGAATGAGGGGAACGGTTTTGAGCTGCAAGAGGGAAGATTGAGATGAGATCTTAGGGAGAAATGTTTTGCTGTGGGGGTGGGGAGGCCCTGGCCCAGGTTGCCCAGAGAAATTTTTCCTGCTCCATCCCTGGAGGTGTTGAAGGCCAGGTTAGATGGGGCTTGGAGCCCCTGATCCAGTGGGAGGTGTCCCTGCCCATGGCAGGGGGTGGGACTGGATGGGGTTTAAGGTCCCTTCCAACCCAAACCACCACCAGGCCTGCTGCAGAGGCACGTTTATCGGTTCTTGGCCATACAGGAGTGAGCCTGGTATCCTGTGTGTGGAACATTCTGCTTCTGCAAAGCAGCTTCCTCTGGCGCCCAGATGCAGGATATTCCCTGTTTCAGAATGATGATGAGGGACAGCCTGGAGAGACGTGGCTCTGTAGGTAACTTGAGGAGTGGAGTTTAGCTGCACTTTCCCACAAAAACAGCAAATCAAATCTACAGTCTTCCAGCAGTTTGTCCTTGCATGTAGCTGTGTATGTACCTGTTCCCTCCTCCAAGTATGAAGCTATGTTTGGGAACGACATCCTCTTATAATGAATCTCATTCCCATCTGTTTCTCTCTTCCAGCGCTGCCAGAAGGTCACTGATTCAGATCATGAGGTTCCATCATTTCTGGCAGAGAGGATGGCCAACGTGAGGAGGCGAAGACAAGACCGTAGGCCAATGTGAGTGCGAACTGAGGGCTCGGAACTTGCCAATACTGGTTTCCTGGTTGCTCTTGCTCCAGCTGCAGAGCAGCCCAGTCCATGGAAGCTGGCAACTTGGAATTGGGCAGTTGACTCCCTGTTGTCGGAGTTCGGTGGTGCTGAGGTGAGACATGACTTGTTCTGTTGTGTTGTTGACAGAGAAGCAAGTTCTCTGAAGTCAAAAATCATCACCTGGGAACCCTCAGAAGAGTTTATAAAGAACAATCATGTTATTAACACTCCTGTCCAGACCATGTACATCATGGGAGACATGGGACCTTATGGGAAGTAAGTAAAATCCTGAAGTGATCTTAATTTCCAAGAAGGAAACCCATCTTCCCTCCTCACTCAAATCTCTTTCTTTCATTAGTTAAGGGGCGAGAATTCAAAGAGCTCAGTAACTGAGGCTGCTATTTCTTTCTGCTCCTCAGTGGGCAGGTAACTGAGTGAATCCCTCCAAAAGTCTTCTTAAACTGGTATAGGAAAGTATGGGTGTGTTTGTTTCCGTCTATAACCCCGTGTGTCTTTAACTTTATTGTTCCAGAGCCAGGAGGTGTCCTTGTGTTCTGTTTAGACTGTGTTTCTTGATGTCTTCCATTAGGCTTGGCCACAGGGAGTATGAACATGTTCTCTGCACAATCAAAGTGGACAGCAATGGGGTGATCACAGTGAAGCCAGACTTTACTGGCACCAAAGGGGCCTATCGGTGAGTGGGACAGGGCTGGAATGGTGTCTCCAGGTCACTCTCCAAGCAGTGGAACAACACTTAAATTAGAATCATAGACTCATAGAATGGTTTGAATTGGAAGGGACTTTAAAGATCATCTAATTCCAACCCACCTGCCGTGGGCAGGGACACCTCCCACAGGATCTAGTTGCTCCAAGCCCCATCCAAGCTGGCCTTCAACACCTCCAGGGATGGGGCAGCCACCACTGCTCTGGGCAACCTGGGCCTGGGCCTCCCCACCCTCGTTGTGAAGAATTTCCTCCTATGTCTAGTTTAAATTTGCCGCTCTCCAATTTACAGCCATTCCCCCCCAGTCCTATCGCTACATTCCTCTGTAAAAAGTCTCTCCCCAGCTTTCTTTGAGCCCCCTTCAGGTACTGGTACATTGCTCTAAGGTCTCCCAACAGCCTCTTCTCCGGGCTGAACAGCCTCAATTTTCTCACCTCTCCTCCTACAGGAGGTGCTCCAGCCCTTGAATCATCTCTGTACCCTCCTCTGGACCCAGTGATTGCTTAGTTTTGTTGTGGGGCTTTGGTCCAGTCCCTAAGAGTCCACGTTATGCATCTGCTGGACACGAATAGTCTCCCTTTTTGAGCCATCGATGTTGTCAGGCACTTGGGAGCAAGGTGGGGGCCATTAGTGCCCTTGCATTACTGCTCAGGCCTGGTGGAGAGGTGCCTGATGTGCTAGGATGGCACATTTGATGCTCTTGCTGCCTGTGCCTGTTCTGTGTGCTGAGGGAAGTTCTGTCTATGTGTTTTGGGGCTGTGCAGGATCGAGCTGGATGGGGAGAAGCGAGAGGTGTGGAAATACACCATTGAGAATGCGTCTGTCCAAATGCAGCCAGAGGAGGAGGAGCGTGAGCAACGTGTGTTCAGAGACGTAAGGACCACCTTCCACTGATCAGATTGACTAGTTCTGATGTGGCACAGGGAGCTCTGACCCTCATGTACATGTCATTGTTGGTGCTGTAGACACCTAAAGTTTACAAAGTGAATGTCACTGACAGTGAATGTCGTCATACCCAGTGATATGAGAACTCCAACAAATACTCCCTGACTTCATTCCATTCTCTACCTAGAGGCCTTGCCCAGTATTGGTTCTGCTGGCCTCTGACTGCAGCGATCTGTGGAGTGAGAACGGGCAAGAAACCACCTAAATTTGTGCCTGTCTAGTACCACTGGTTTTCCTTCCCTTGGGAGCAGCAGACAAAACTGGGTCTTCCTCTCGCTGCCTGTATTGAAGGATTCCTTGTTACCCATAATGTCCCAGGTTATTTGGTTCTCCTTTTAAGGTCTGACCTTTCTGAATTGCCGTTTTGGCTATGTCAGTTTTTATAAAGGTACTTAATGTTTCAGGTTTTCATTTGTGTTTTTCCTTATTGGTTTTGTGGTCGATAAGGAAATCATAATTTCACAACACTGATCTTCCATCTGTTTCATTGAAATGGTTGTTTTTAGCATGTTTTTAACATGTCATTTAAGATCTGCTGATTCTTCATAGCTTTATTTCCCTTTCGACTGGCCTTTGACAAGGTCGTGGAATCATGGAATCATAGAATCATAGAGTCACTAAGTTGGAAAAGACCTCTTGGATCATTGAGTCCAACCATTCCTATTAACCAAGGTCTTCTTCCTAAAGTGTTCTCTGAAGCTCAAGATCCATGCTGTTTTAGCAGTCATGGATTTTTATTCTATTAGATTCTGTTATTCTGTTATAACAATTAAAACCCCCATATGTGCTAAGCCTGTCAACAATTTAAATTGGTTTTAAGTTCTATCTATTGCAATTTTTGCAATAAGTAAAGAGGCATAGCATCAGAAAGACACCTTTTCTAATCCACTTGTTCTGTGTTTCCAGCTGTACAGCCGGCACAAGGAATACCTCACTGGTCTCGTGGGCTCAGAATTTGAAACGGTGGGTCCCAGCGGTACTCAGCAGGGACTTGGAGCCCTGCTGCCTCTGGGGTTTGACCTGGTTAGCACTGCTGCCGTTTATACCAAGGTCTCCAAGGAACATTTCATTCTGGGGGGTGTTGGCAGTTTCTGCATTGTGGTTTCCAACAGAAAATTGAGTCACAAGGGGCAGTTTGCAATGGGCATGGGTCTGCAGATCCGTCCTGCGTCTGTTGGACCAGCAGCAGAGCGTGCTGAAAGCTGCAGTCTGTGACACTGCCTGTGTTATCGTAAAATCATAGAATCGTAGAATGGATTGGATTGGATTGGATTGGATTGGATTGGATTGGAAGGGACCTTAAAGCCCACCAAGTTCCACCCCTGTGCCATGGGCAGGGACACCTCCCACTTGATCAGGGGTCCAAGCCCCATCCAACCTGGCCTGGAACCCCTCCAGGGATGGGGCAGCCACCACTGCTCTGGGCAACCTGGGCCAGGGCCTCCCCACCCTCACAGCTAAACATTTCTCCCTAAGATCTCATCTCAATCTCCCCTCTTGCAGATCAAAACCATTCCCCCTCATCCTCTCCCTGCACTCCCTGATCAAGAGCCTCCAGCTTTCCTGGAGCCCCTTTAGTTTAAGAAGAAAGGAGATTTTATATCTTTTAGGATAGCGAGTGTGGTTAACCTCTTGAATGTCAAGCACATCTATGTGCCACTTTGTTCAAATAAACAGCCCCTCCTACCCCCAAACTCACGCATTCTTCGCCTGCTCACTGCATTACGCAGACTGCTGTGTTTTTTGTTCAAATCTTGTTTGCAAAAGTGTGAAAGTTGTAATTTCTTGTACTTTGGTAGCACCTCAGCTTGTCCTGTGCTTCCCCTCCCCTGACCTTGGGCAAGCTCAGGAACACTGCAGCAGAACCAGGACTATGGTTTCTGCGTGTGAATTCTGCCTACATTTTATATCCATCTTGAAGACTGTGGAAGACCTGATTTACAGAGCAGTGAACTCCGGCAGTTTAGGAATTTGGTCTCTCTAGGGAGCCTTACTCCAGAGGGACCGTTCACTTCTGGAAAGGGTGAGAGGAGAAGTCAGGAGTTCCTACCTGGCCAGCATTGAAGTGTTCATATGCAAACATCTGTGAAATATCTGTGTGAGACACTGTTGGGAGGAGATTGAATGAGGTTCCACCAGTGGTCATTGAGCCCTTTACCTTGTTTGTCTGCTTGTTCTTACAGACCCTTCCTGGTACCCTGCGGCTCTTTGTGAATGGAGAGATAGGTGAGTCCTTGTTACAAACATTAACTATGAGCAAATCTGAGTCTGCTGGGATGGCTGAGACTACGGAGAATACAGGCATTCTTGGATCACAGGATGATCCAGAGTAGGTGATCCTCCCCCTAGAATCCTTTAGTTCCTCCTTCTCCTCCCCTGTTTATGCGAACAAACCCCATGAGTTCAGTTCTGGAGTCCTCAGCACAGGAAGGACGTGGAGCTGTTGGAGAGAGTCCAGAGGATGCCACGGAGATGATCCAAGGGCTGGAGTACCTCCCATACAAGGCCAGGCTGAGAGAGTTGGGGCTGTTCAGCCTGGAGAAGAGAAGGCTGCGGGGAGACCTTAGAGCAGCTTCCAGTGCTGAAAGGGGCTCCAGGAGAGCTGGGGAGGGGCTCTGGATCAGGGAGTGGCAGGGTAGGATGAGGGGGAACGGTTTTGAGCTGCAAGAGGGGAGACTGAGATGAGATCGTAGGGAGAAATGTTTTGCTGTGAGGGTGGGAAGGCCCTGGCCCAGGTTGCCCAGAGCAGTGGTGGCTGCCCCATCCCTGGAGGTGTTCCAGGCCAGGTTGGATGGGGTTTGGAGCCCCTGATCCAGTGGGAGGTGTCCCTGCCCATGGCAGAGGCTGGAACTGGATGGGCTTTGAGGTCCCTTCTGACCCAAATCATTCCATAATTCTATGAGTTACAGATGGGAGGTTACAGATACTGCAGTTAAGAAGGCATCCAGATTGGAAAAAAAAAAAAGGAGGGCAGATTGGGAATATTATAGCAAAGAAAGCAATGAAATGTGTTATCTCCTGAGTCAAGTTAGCTGTATGAGGACAGGGCTAGTGTAGAGAAGGAATTCTCTCTGAGGGTCTTATTACGTTCTTTTGAAGACCCTTGCTTTTCCCAGCTGCCAGCAGTAACGGTTTGTTGCTGAGGTTGTTGGTGCTGGTCCTCCCAAAAGTCTACCGTGAGTACTGGAGAGGTTTATGTGGAAGTGAGCGGCTGAAGTTTGTTCTTCTTCTCAGTTTCAGCTCAAGGCTACGAGTATGACAACCTCTATGTCCGTTTTTTCCTGGAGTTGCCTAACGGTAAGTATTCGTGTTTCCTCCCACATCCCAGCAGTTTAAGGCATGAAACACGCTTGGGCTGGTCCATCAGTCAGCTCTACTGGGGGTCAGTAGAAGTTAATTTAGGGACTGGGATCCAGTCGGGGTTTTTCAGAGATGAGATTGTAGAACTCAGTTGTTCTCAACCAGCAGTGATGGTAACCAGCAGTCTACCCAAAGTTCCTTCCTTAGGCTGCGGAGAACAGCCTTCCTGTCTTCTCCATCTTAACAGTGACCTTGTCTGATTGCAGTGTTCAGCATCACTTTCTCATGTTTCATGCTGACACTAACTACATTTTGATGGATAAATAAGGTTCCCAGCAGTAAGGTGCACATCCTGCTCCATGGGTAATTCCTGGAAGCTATGGCCCTGGCTCCCCTCTCTGGTTATGTCTGAAGATCTACCACTTCTGCTACTCTGTCCATTTAGTTAAGGTTCTGCTTTTCTCTTAAGGTGAGAAAAAACAGTTCCTTGTGTTCTGGGGAGCAGCCAGGGTGGGACACACCAAGGGAAATGCCATGTGGGTGGTTTTGTCTGTTATCCCAGTCATCTAGGACTGAAATTTACCTTTGAGCTGCTTGGGTTTGCGAGTCCTCCTTCTTACGCAGAGCATTCTCCACTGTGTTCATGTTATTCTCTTCTCCCAGAGTGGTCGAGCCCTGCATTCCAGCAGCTCTCAGGAGTGACACAGACCTGTGCCACTAAGACAATTGGCTCGGTAAGGATGCTTTTAAACCTGTGGAGCATTCTCTGAAATGGAACTTGTAATGAGCAACAGACGTATTCAACCAAGATCATGCTTTAAGAGCTCCTTTCAAGGGCAGAGCATGTTTGGGGTTCTCATTCTGGTTATAGTTGTCATTTTTCAGGGTGTCCAAATAAAACTTGACCAAATAAAACTGCTTCAAAGCAGTTTCTGGAACCTTGCTTTTTTCTTCCTTCTGGCCTTTGGAGCTTTGATTTTTTGTGTTCTTGAATGCTGAGAGTTTACAAAGCGTTGTTTGGGCTTGCCTCAAGCAGGCATTCACCCAGTCTGTAAATTGATTTCTCCCAGTAAACTCCTGCTCCTGTCTGGGAAGTTGGATCCACTGTTGTCTCTGGCTCCTCTCTTAGAAAATTTGAATTTTGTCAACTTTTTCATGTCTGTAAGCTGGTTTGTGTGTTGAAAAACAATTATCCTGCAACATTTCAGTAATATCAGTCTTTGGGGTATTTTGCTTGGCTCCTGTGAAGATTGTAGTGGTGTAGGAGTTACACAATTGTTGTTTGAGGAGTGTTTCTCTTTCCCTTTTCTCATTCTTTTAAACAGCCTGTTCCATCAGTGTGGCACTTGGCATGTAGGTCCATCTCGCAGTTGGGTGTTAGAATGATGTGATCATGATGTGATCGATCGTGCTTGGGCATTGTGACCTCTTTTCCACCATCAGTTCTTCCCTCCCTGCTCTCTGTGTCCCTTGCAATGCCAGCGATGAATTCTCTTGTCCGCGAATCCAATCTCTGTCCTGTTCTTCTTCTAGGAGAATGTGGCATACTTCTGCTACCCCTTCACTTTGGAGATGTTTTTCACCCAAGGAGATGAAGCGGAAGGTGTGTTTTCTTGTTGCTTGGAAATGTGAAACTGGAATCTTTTGATCTCAGTGAAAGCATCGTGTTGCCTGGTACCTTGTTCGCCACTCACCAAGGTGAAAGGGCTGAGTTAAACAAAGGGAAATGTTTAACATTCAGCGAATGTTCACCATGTCACCACGCAACCTCTAGACACTGTATTTCCTGTAATTATATATAGAATCATAGAATCATTGAGGTTGGAAAAGCCCTCTTAAGCTCATCCAGTCCAACTGTCAGCCCAGCCCCACTGTGCCTGCTAAACCGTGTTCTAAAGTGCCACAGCCACATGTTTTTTGAGCCCCTCTGGGGAGGGAGACTCCACCACGTCCCCTCTGCCAGGGATTCACCAGTCTGTCAGTAATTTTCCCTAATATCCAATCTAAACCTCCCCTGGCACAACATGAGGCCATTTCCTCTTGTCCTCTCCCTTGTCCTGTGGGAGAAGAGAGCAATACCCACCTCACTACAACCTCCTTTCCGGGAGCTGCAGAGAGTGATGAGGTCTCTCCTCAGCTTCTTCTTCTCCAGTCTAAGCAGCCCCAGTTTCCTCAGCCCCTCCCAGAACCCCTGTTCTCCAGCCCCTTCCCCAGCTCCATTCGCTTCTCTGGACACGCTCCAGCCCCTCAATATCCTTCTTGGAGTGAGGGGCCCAAAACTGAACCCAGGACTCGAGTTGCAGCCTCACCAGTGCCAATATAGGGGGATGATCCCTTCCCTGCTCCCGCTGGCCACACCGTGGCTGATCCAAGCCAAGACGCTGATGGTCTTTTTGGCCACCTGGGCCACTGCTGGCTCCTGTGCAGCCAGCTGAACGTAGGTGCTCTGTTTGCCCTGCCCAGCACTACGTTGACATTTGTATGGATTCATTGATGTTGCCCTGCTTCCAGGCTGTGGTCAGCTTTCTCCTTGATGAGTCTCCTTGATGACTTGGATCTTATTTTGTGTGTCTCAAATGCCTGCTGTACTGCATAGAGCCCTGGGACTCTGCAGCAGAAGCAGCCAGCAACTTTTTTGTGCACAACAAAGCTCTTTGCTGAGTCTTATATTTGTAGACGCAATCAGTGACCTGTGTAATCTTGTGTAGTTTATGTCACTTTGAAACTTCCAGCTCTCTCTTAAGTTGGGCTCTGCTTCCCAGTTCCTGCTGCATCACTACGCTACTGCTGCTTCCTCACTAGCCCCAAACATGTGAACTCCTGGTCGGAGAAGGGCAACAGAGCTGAAGAGCAAAGGATCTGGAGCACAAGGGTTCTGGGAACAGCTGAGGGACCTGAGGCTGTTTGGTCTGGGAAAGAGGAGGCTGAGGGGAAACCTCATCGCTCTCTGCAGCTCCCAGAAAGAAGGTTGGAGATAGGTGGGATCCACTGTCTCTCTCAAGTCACTCTGCTCTCAAGGAAAAAGCAATAGCATGAAGGGAAATGGCCTCACGTTGTGCCAGGGGTGATTTAGATTGGATATTTGGAAAAAATTTTTCACCCAAAGGTTTCTCAGCGCTGGCAGAGGCTGCCCAGGGCAGTGGTGGAGTCACCACCCCTGGAGGGGTTCAAAACACATAGGTGTGGTGCTTAGGCACATAGTTCAGTGGTGGAGTTGGCAGTGTGAGGTTTATGGTTGGGCTGGATCTTAAAGGTCTTTTCCAACCTTAAGGATTCTGTGACTACCAGGGACAGCTTTGAGATGTTTCTTGCTGCTTGAATCCAATGTACCCATTGGATTTAAGTATTCAACCAACACTAATGAATTTTCAGCCTTGAATAAACACGATGAGTTTGTTTCACTGTGAAAAAAAAAGAAATCATTGGATTTTCCTCTGGGAGAATCTAAGTTATTAATCCCCCAATAATGGTGGGAAAGGTCAGAGATTAAAAGATACCGCTGTTTGGTATCAGATCATTCACAAAAGATAGTCTTGTCTGCTCAAAGATAATTGAAGAAGCAGTTTTAATTTCCTCTCAGAACAAACTATTTTCCCAATTTTTTAGCATCTTATCAATAGTTCTGTTTTCATCCTCAAACCTGAGGGTTCAGCTTTTACAGGGGGAAAATAGTCACTCATACATCTAGCTTAGTCATTGTGGAAGGAATATAGAAAGGGCTTCCTCCTAACGGAGCTGGTCATTCAGCATTTCTTCTTCTCTGTGCTCGTCTCCCTCACAAAGCTGTGATCTGCTCCCCTTCCTCGCAGACACTGTCCCGGAATGGCCTGTGCTCTACTTTGAAGTCCTCTCCCTGGATTTCTGGCAAAGGTATCGCGTTGAAGGATATGGTTCTTTGGTGCTGCCAGCATCTCCAGGTAAAACATACTTGGGGCATTGCATTAATTGTCTGGGAGAATTGGTTGAGTGGTTCCCTTGGGAATGGTCCTGGGGAGGCTTTGCCTTCGCATTGAGCTAGTTGGCTGTCTGTGTGGCAGCAGAGGAGGATTTGATGCATCTTGAATTATTTTGCCTTGTTGAGACGCATCATGTGTTGCTGTCCTTTTGCTGTCCTTGCTCCTTTGGTGGTTCCATTGCAAAATCCTGTGTAATAAAGCTCTGGAATACGGCTTCTTATCCATGTTTAGAATAGCAGTAGCTCTCTCTGTCCCACGTGGAATCTGAGGGTCGCAGGAAGTGCTCCTCATGGGCAGGAGGTTCGTTCAATGCTGGCTGTGTGACTGTATGGAGCTGACTCCTTGGGAACATGTTATACGGACCAGGCAGTGCTTCCATTTCCAGCCTCCTGTGGTTGGGGTCAACAGGCGTTCATCTACCGTGCTGTCCTCTGTGGCTCTAAATAGATTGTTGATCATAGCTGCTAAATCATCTTTCTTGTCTTGAGTCAGGTCTCCACATGCTCACCATCCCTACCTGGCGCCCTGTGCAGCTGGGGACAGTTGCTGAGCTGAGGAGGTTTTTCATCGGTGGATCTCCTGAGCTGGAGGACTTAACCTACATCAGGATACCATCTACTTTTAAGGTGGGCTCAGCTGCAGAGCATTGCTCTTGCTGGGAGATGGTAGATGATGGTCTCAGCTTCAGATGTCTGTGCACAGCCTGGACCAGATTTGAACGTGGATGAGCTCGTGGTCCTGTTCCTCTGACTAAAAACATCTCCTCTGGGAGACCTGTGACACTGAACAGAGGAACAAGCACACACTGAGGTGGAGCTCTCTGCCTTCTGAGGTGTGTGCCGCTTAGAGAAGTGGGTGAATATGGGACAAAGCCTTGACTTATGACTGCCTGTGCTGGCCCAGCCCAGAAAGCATCTGTTGGGTTAGCATTTGTTACCAGTGATGGACCTCTTCCTGTGCTTTTGTAGGGTATCTGGCCTCTACTGGTCCTGGAACAGTTTCCCAAAGCAAAAAGTTGATGGGTGTGAGGCAGGCAGAAATTTCACATTCTTAAGAAAGCTGCAGAATTGCTTGCAGATGTAATGAGCACGTTTTGTGTGGGAACAAGCCCTGATGCAGTTATTGAAACCTTCTGCCAGCACTGCACTGTCAGCTTGCTGATCATAGAATCACGATGTCCTGAGTTGGAAGGGACCCACAAGGATCATCGAGTCCAACCCCTGTCCCTGCACAGGGCAACCTCAACATTCACACCGTGGGGCTGAGGGACTTGACTTCTGGAATATTGTCAGCCTTGGCGCCGTGACTGCTTCCCTGGGAGCTGTTCCAGGGCTCCACCACCCTCTGGGGAAGAACCTTTTCCTCATGTCCAACCTAACCCTCCCCTGGCACAGCTTCCTGCCATTCCCTCGGCTCCTGTCCTTGGTCACCAGAGAGAAGAGCTCAGCGCCTGCTCCTCCTCCTCCCCGTGTGAGGAAGCTGCAGAGCGCGATGAGGTCTCCCCTCGGTCTCCTCCAGGCTGAACAGACCCAGGGGCTTCAGCCGCTCCACACACTCTTCCCCTTCAAAGCCTCCCCAACTCCCTGCCCTCCTCTGAACGCTCTCCAGTACCTTTAGATCCTTTTAATCCTGTGGCCCCAGAACTGCCCCAGTGTTCAAGGTGGAGCCACCCCAGTGTGGAGCAGAGCGGGACAATCCCCTCCCTGGCCCGGCTGGTGATGCCGTGCTGGATGCACCCACGACACGGTTGCCCTCTTGGCTGCCAGGGCCCTGCTGGCTCACAGTCAGCTTGCTGTCACCCAGCACCCCCAGATCCCTTTCCGCAGGGCTGCTCTCCAGTGTCTGTATGGACACCCAGGGTTCCCGTGCAAAACCCAGCACCTGTCCTTGTTAAACTCCATGTAATTGGTGATTGCCCAGCTCTCTCATTTGTCCTGATCCCTCTGCGGAGCCTCGCTGCCATCAAGAGAGTCAAGAGCTCTCCCAGTTCAACACAGCCTGCAGCTGTGCTTGCTTTCAGTGTGGTGGGGAAGGGAGAGACTGTGCCTACAGGAGCGCGTGGTCCCGGTGGCCTGTGCTTGTGTTTGGCAGGGTCAGCGTGCTGCAGCAGGGTGCAGGCTGTGGCTCCTCTAACTTGTGCCATCTTTGCAGGGAGAACGTCTGAGCCGCTTTGGGTTTCGCACAGAGACAACTGGGAGCGTCACGTTCCGGCTTTACTGCCTGCAGCAGTCTAAGTAAGTGCAGCAAAAGGACTGTAAGCTCTTGTCTTGCGCATGTTTTGGCAGCCGTGATCTCCTGCTGTATTTCTGTGCAGAGCCTTTCTGGAAAGCAGTGCCCGGAGGCAGTGCATGCAGAGTGTACTGGACCGGCTCGGAGGCTTCAGCCACCAGAGCTCTATCTACAACGTTTTGGGTATGTCTTTCAGTGTCCTTGTCCCTGGCGAGCCTCTGGCTCACTTTTGCCTGCTTTTTACAGAGTAGGCAGGATTGTAGAATCATAGAATGGTTTGAGTTGGGAGGGACCTTAAAGATCATCTAATTCCCCCCCCAACCCTGCCAGGGCAGGGACACCTCCCACTGGATCAGGGGCTCCAAGCCCCATCCAACCTGGCCTTGAACACCTCCAGGGGTGGGGCAGCCACAACTTCCCTGGGCAACATGTTCCAGTACCTCACCATATTTCAGGAGAATCCATTACCACGGGGATAATTATCCCCCATGAGCTCTCTGAGTCCACAGCAGAGGTGAAATGTTCTGAGCTGAGCTGGAAACTTCAGGAGGCATCAGCTCCAGCAGCAAGGAGGGATCACTGCTCTGTGAGGGCAGAGCCTAGGCTGCCCAGTCTCGCTGGCATGGAGCGTGGCTTGTGGTGCTGAGGCCCAGGCTCTGTCCCTGATTCCATTATGCACAGAGCAAAGGCAGCACTAGAAGTGAAGAGAGCAGCAGGGACCAGGCGCTTTGTGGGTGGAACTTAGTAATAGGCAGTGAGACTCGTGCTTAAGGAGAGATGATGTTTACTGGACGGACTCATCCCTCCACTTCCCTGAGGCTGTCTGATGCATTCTGGCTTGCTGTCACTTCCTGTGTTGTAGAGGCTTTCCAGAGGGCACGGCGCCGGATGCAGGAGGCACGGGAGAGCCTTCCTCAAGACCTCATCAGCCCCTCTGCCTCCGCTGTGTGCCAGTCACAGGAGCCATGAGCAACCGCCTCTGCAGCCTGGGAGCGTGTCACATCTCTTGGACTCAAGCTCCTGTTGTTCAGCAGGAGTTGCAGTGCTGGTGTCTGGAAGCTTTTGAAGCCCTTCCTTTATCATTTTCCATGGATGGAGGAAGGAGAATCTTAGCATTTCCACAGGTACCTGTGGACGGAGCTCCACTTATGCAAGGTGTTTTGTTACCAAGACCTAACGATACAGGCAATTGCTGACGTTTCTGCTGAGCAGACTGAAATACAGACATGTGAAGTCTTTCCAGGAGTTAAAACAGAAAAGGATTATAAACATTCAAATCTCCATGACTTGGTAAATTTAGTTTTCTTCTTACAGAAGAAGGAGAGGTTGAAGGTCAGGGCTGCTTGAGATGTAATGAAATGAGTAGATAACTTTTTAAGAAGTGCTGATTAATCTTTGTTAGCATTTGTAGCTCTAGGCCAGTCAATAGTAAAATGAATCTGTCTACCTTTGCCTTGAGATTGGTTCATTCCTAGAGAACAGCTCTCTGCCATCTGTGATGCATCTTAGAAACATAGAGTGATTTGGGTTGGAAGGGACCTCAAAGTCCATCCAGTCCCACCCCATGCCACGGGCAGGGACACCTCCCACTGGATCAGGGGCTCCAAGCCCCATCCAACCTGGCCTGGAACCCCTCCAGGGATGGGGCAGCCACCACTGCTCTGGGCAACCTGGGCCAGGGCCTCCCCAGCCTCACAGCAAAACATTTCTCCCTAAGATCTTATCTCAATCTCCCCTCTTGCAGCTCAAAACTGTTCCATTTCATCCTGTCCCTGCATTCTCTGATCAAGAGCCCCTTCCCAGCTTTCCTGGAGCCCCTTTCAGCACTGGAAGCTGTTCCGAGGTCTCCCCGCAGCCTTCTCTTCTCCAGGCTGAACAACCCCAACTCTCTCAGGCTGACCTCATACAAGAGGTGCTCCAGCCCTCGGATCATCTCCATGGCCGCCTCTGGAGCCAACAGCTCTATGTTCTTCTTGTGCTGAGGACTCGAGAACTGGATGCAGGGCTCCAGGTGGGGTCTCACCAGAGCGGAGCAGAGGGGCAGAATCCCCTCCATCGCCTGCTGGTCCCACTGCTTTGGATGCAGCCCAGGACACAGTTGGTTTCTGGGCTGTGAGCTCATGTTGCTGGCTTATGATGAGCTTCTCCAGAACCCCAGGTCCTTCTCCTCAGGGCTGCTCCCAATCCATTCTCCACCCAGGCTGTGGTTGTGCTTGGGATTGCCCCAACCCAGGTGTAGAACCTTGCCCTTGGCCTTGTTGATCTCCATGAGGTTCACTTGCTCCCACCTCTCCAGCCTGTCCAGGTCCCTTGAGATGCCATCTCTTCCCTCCAGCATGTAGACTGCACCACACACACATGAAATCAAAGCAAAGGAATAATATTTGATGGATGGAACACTGGAGAAAAGGTTTATGTTCTGTATTTCCTTGTATGCACCCATAACATTTCTGGCTCTGCAGTGATGTGCGGGATGATTGTTTGTTCAAGAGCACAAATGAAAACACGCATTCCCCCCAAGTTACAGCAGATCTTCAGCTAAGGCTGGACCTTTTGCAGATGACAAGAGCAGATGATAACATTTGCACAGCAGCTGAACTTTGAACTGTTCAAGCTGTTCATGTGAGCTATGGTTCAGCACTGCATCTCCAATTGTGGTACATGGCATTGCTGCAAGCATGTGTGTACCCAGTTCTCACCCTGTTTCTTCTCCTATTCTTTTCTCCAATGTATTTTTTAATTTCCCTGGTTCTATTCCTGTGTGAAGTTCCTGCAAGGCCACCTGCAGGCTGACAGTTGATTTATGCACAAGTCTTATGCCCATGTGTTGTTCTTCTCTCCTCCCAACACAAGGGATAGGAAGAAAAATCTGAGTCTGAGATCACACAACTCTGCAAGTGTCTGTAAAGGTAGAATTCACAGGCAGAGTATGAAATAGGAATTGGCCTTTGTCATTTTGGTTTGGTTGGAAGGGACCCTAAAGATCATCATATAATGCTTTGAGTTGGAAGGGATCCTAAAGATCATCATATAATGCTTCAAGTTGGAAGGGACCCTAAAGATCATCATAGAATGGTTTGTGGTTTTGCTCTGCATTCTTCCTCCACAGGGAACATGAGATGTATGGTTGCAGCTGTGTGTGAGAATGTTTTTCTGTGCAGGTGGGGAGGCCCTGGCCCAGGTTGCCCAGAGCAGTGGTGGCTGCCTCTTCCCTGGAGGTGTTCCAGGCCAGGTTGGATGGGGCTTGGAGCCCCTGATCCAGTGGGAGGTGTCCCTGCCCACGGCAGGGGGTGGAACTGGTTGGGCTTTGAGGTCCCTTCCAACCCAAACCATTCCATGATTGTTAAAACATTCACCTCCTCCCTAGAGCTCCGTTTTCTGCCTCTCTCCCTTCTTGCCATTTTGATCTTGTCCCAGCCTCCACTGGGAAAACCAAACTTCTGGGTTTGTTCCTCCTTGACCTGTCTGGCAGCTTGAAACTATCTGGCAATTTCAATTATAAAAGGATATTTGCCCACCTTCCTTGCCTGCTACTGCTCCTGTTTGATGGAAGAGGCTGCCAGGTTCTATTAGGCAGCGTGGCTCGTTAAACCGAGCGCGGTGTCCTTGGCCTCAGGCTGGATGATCTGTCCTGTGCGTACATCAGGGCTCCACTGAGGCTGTTGATGTGCTGGCTGTGAAGGCTCGTGCCCAGCTGGGTTGTGTGCGCCATCACACTCTTTAATGACACAGACACATTTCACAGAGATTGACCCACTCAGCACCCAGGATGAAAAGCGTTCAGGGAGTACGTGGCACTCACTGTCTCTTTTTATTCATATTCAGAATATTTTTATTCTTATTTAATGCACATCAATATTAATTCACAGCAATATTCCTTTCCTTCTGGGTGTTTCTGTTGTGCTCATCACTAACTGAAACCATGTCTCTGAAACCCTTCTCGGGGTTGAGTTACAACGTGAGGAGAATATTTTTGTTTCCAGTAAAATAATAAAAGACCTTTCTGACTGAGCTGATGCCAAAGGCAGATCCTTTTAGAGAGAGGACTCTGCCGATTAGATGATCAGGTTCCTGGGTTGTACTTCTTGCTCAGCACATTTATATGTGGGTTGGAAGGAACCTCAAAGCCCATCCAGTTCCACCCCCTGCCATGGGCAAGGACACCTCCCACTGGATCAGGGGCTCCAAGCCCCATCCAACCTGGCCTGGAACACCTCCAGGGATGGGGCAGCCACCACTGCTCTGGGCAACCTGAATGGATAGAGAGTTAAGGTTACAGAGGTGCAGTGAGATTTACACAGTAATACGAGTTTGGGTAGTTAAAACTCCTACATAATCTTGAGAGAAAAAATTAAAAGTAAGGATGATTATACCCAAAGAAGCAATTCTTGTGAAGTAAGACATTGTTAGCAGTTTTTCACCTTTATACTTGCAGCGTCCCTGGCCTGGCAGAGCAAAATGGTGCTTGTAGAAGATGTCTGGGAGAAAGCCTTGAGCGAATATTCTTTGAATGTGCCCTCTTATAAATTAAACTAGCAGATTGCCACATACGTGTATGAAAAGGTCATTGATCTTTTAATCAAAACTGGCATTGGTGCAGGGTTTGTACTCTGAGCTGGTCAAGGAGCCCAGCCAGCTGGAACGGGGGTTGTGCATAGGATCATGGAATGGTTTGTGTTGGAAGGGACCTCAAAGCCCACTCAGTCCCACCCCCTGCCATGGGCAGGGACACCTCCCACTGGATCAGGGGCTCCAAGCCCCATCCAACCTGGCCTGGAACACCTCCAGGGATGGGGCAGCCACCACTGCTCTGGGCAACCTGGGCCAGGGCCTCCCCACCCTCACAGCAAAACATTTCTCCCTAAGATCTCATCTCAATCTTTTCTCTTTCTGCTTAAAACCTTTCCCTCTCGTCCTGTCGCTCCAGACCTTTGCAAAGAGCCCCTCCCCAGCTTTCCTGGAGCCCCTTTCAGCACTGGAAGCTGCTCTGAGGTCTCCCCACAGCCTTCTCTTCTCCAGGCTGAACAACCCCAACTCTCCCAGCTGCCTCATATGAGAGGTGCTCCAGTCCTCGGATCATCTCTGTGGCCTTCTCTGGACTGTGTACAGACGAAATGGGAAACAGCCCATGGGGACAGACAGGAGGGGAGGCCGAGGATCTCTGGAGCTGTGAGGATTTCCCCTGTACGTAAGTGTCCCTGCAGTTTGCGCTGAAGGGCTCCTTTGCAGAAAAGTGAGCAGGAGAAGGGAGAGGAAGGGGCAGCGGAGGTGCTCAGGAGCTTAGGATGGGAAGGTGCTAGTTCATAGGACGGGGGAGCCTGGCAGACCCCAACTGGGGGTGCTGGAGGGTGTAGGGCAGGAGGAGCCCAGTGCTGCAGATTCTTGGGGGGATAGAGTGACTCTAGCGGTGATACTTGGAGATCTGTGCTGTCTTTGTGCTTGGCCCCAGCCCCTCAGCTCTGGCTACTTCAGCTGCAGCAGCATAGCTAGTTTCTCTTGTGCTTTGTCTGCTTCTCCCTTCAGGGTAGACTGGAGCAGTGATGGGTTTTTTGAGTGCCAGCTGAGCTTCCAGCTGAGTGGGCATCTGTCTGAGGCTGAATCCTGCAGCCTTACCAGCGCTGTGGTGCGCGTGGGGGCAGGTGCCCACTGAAAGTCCCTGGGGGCCTTCCCAACATCTCATTAAATAAACTGTGCATGCAAAGGGTAATTGGAGAAATGTTGGCTTGGTGGATGAAAAGGGTGTGGGCAGTTGGCGGGGCTTGCGTGATGCAAATCAGCAGTGATTACAGATGTCAGTGTAAATGCAACAGAAAAAAGCAAACTCTAGAAATGAGGCATTCATGTCACTCGAGAAGTCAGACCCCACGAATGGGGTTCTCTCCCAGCTGAGGAAGATTTGGGCTGTCATAACTTAGAATCATGGAATCCCTAGGTTGGAGAAGACCTTAGAGATCAAGTCCAACTGTACCTGTCCACTACTAAATAATATCCCTAAGCGCTTCATCCACCCGTCTTTTAAACACCTCCAGGGATGGAGACTCAGTCACCCCCCTGGGAAGCTTTGCCAGTGCCTGAGAACCCTTTAGGTCAAGAAGTTTTTCCTAATGTCCAATTTGAACCTTCCCTGGCACAACTTGAGGGCCATTCCCTCTTGTCCTATCACCTATCACTTGGGAGAAGAGACCAACACGCACCTCACCACAACCTCCTTTGAGGCAATTGTAGACAGTGATGAGGTCTCCCCTCAGCCTTCTCTTCTCCAGGCTAAAGAACCCCAGTTCCCTCAGCCACTCCTCATAACCCTTGTTCTCCAGCCCCTGCCCCAGCTCCGTTCCCTTCTCTGGACATGCACCAGCCACTCAAAGTCTTTCTTGTAGCGAGGGGCCTTCAAACTAAACCTCAAACACCCTTTTGGTTTGGTCCCATCCCAGTGCTGAGGGCACAGCACTCCTCTCCCGGTGTGACTGCAGGGACATCGTGGCCTGGGTGGCTGCGCTGCCCGGCTGCCACGGTGCTGCGTTTGGGAAGGGTGGTGGACTGCCTTTCGAATGGAGCTGCAGCAGGCACACGTCCTGGGGAGATTTGTCTTGCTGCTGCATGCTGTGTGGGGAGTGAGAGGTGTATTATAGAGTTATAGAATGGTTTAGCTTGGCAGGCACCTCAAAGCCCATCCACTTCCACCCCGTGCCATGGGCAGGGACACCTCCCACTGGATCAGGGGCTCCAAGCCCCATCCAACCTGGCCTGGAACCCCTCCAGGGATGGGGCAGCCACCACTGCTCTGGGCAACCTGGGCCAGAGCCTCCCCACCCTCACAGCAAAACATTTCTCCCTAAGACCTCACCTTAATTTCCCCTCTTGCAGCTCAAAACCGTTCCCCCTCATCCTATCCCTGCACTCCCTGATCCAGAGCCTCTCCCCAGCTCTCCTGGAGCCCCTTTCAGTACTGGAAGCTGCTCTAAGTTCTCTCCACAGCCTTCTCTTCTCCAGGCTGAACAACCCCAACTCTCTCAGCCTGTCCCCATACAGGAGGTGCTCCAGCCCTTGGATCATCTCCATGGCCTCCTCTGGACTCGCTCCAACAGCTCAATGTCCTTCCTGTGCTGAGTACTCCAGAGCTGGACACAGGGCTCCAGGTGGGGTCTCACCAAAGCAGAGCGGAGGGGCAGAATCCTCTCCTCCCTGCTGGTCCCACTGCTCTGGATGCAGCCCAGGACATGGTTTCTGGGCTGTGAGCTCACATGAGAATCTCATTGTGCTTCTCCTCCCGGAGCACCCCAAGTCCTTCCCCTCAGGGCTGCTCTCAATCCAATATTTTTTCTGCGGTGTGGGGTGCGAGTGGTTATTGTTAAACAGCTGCCGGAGGATGTTTGCTGGCTCAGTACATTTTTATTTTAGTCCCTGAGTTGGAGTACTGGAGGGATTTCCCTGTGGCCCTTCTCCTGTAGCGCAGTGAGGACAGGAGATGCTTTGCCTTTCATCCTCTGTTGCCTCTTTATTGCACTTATTGTCTTCTCAGGGTGCAGCCTGTGTTCTCTAAAGTTAGGCCAATGTTTCAATGCAAGGCAGAGTTCAGCTTATCCGAGCAAAAACACACTTCATTGGATCAATCAGCAAAGAAGTGTCTGTGTGCTTCTTTTCCTGCATTGAAATAATTGCTTTGGTTTAATTTCATTTCTCTCAGTGCTTTGGTTTGAGCAGGTTTTTAAAGTGAACCCTCGTGCTGTGTAGTCTGGAGTTCCTTCCCTTTCCCTTTCATCTGTCAAGATCCTTTTCTGGAGTAACACAAAAAAAATCAGAAAGGCCTGAGACAACCAGACTGCTCTGTAATTTATGCACAAATTCTTACACTTAAAAAAAATAACCTGACTTTCAAAACAGTTGGGAGGATTTTTGCAATGTGTGAAAGAGACACTTGTCTTGGAGGTGTGAGATTCTGGATTCTTTCATGCTTTCCAGATCTGAGATTTAGAGAATTGGAAATGGGGCAGGTGGGAAAGGTGGATTCCCTGGGATTTAATCCGCCTGTAGGAAGCCAGAAAGTTCAAGATGGATATCAAGATCTGCTCCACTTCTTTCCTCCAGGAAGCTGTGCCAGGGGATGATTAGGTGGGACACGAGGAAAAGGTTCTTCCCCCAGAGGGTGGTGGAGCCCTGGAACAGCTCCCAGGGAAGCAGTCACAGCACCAAGGCTGACAATATTCCAGAAGCGTTTGGCCAATGCTCTTGTGGTGTGAATGTTGGGGTTGTCCTATGCAGGGCCAGGAGTTGGACTTGATGATCCTGGTGGATCCCTTCCAACTCAGGACATGCTATAGTTCAATGACTTAAAGCCTGAGAGACATTTGTTCATCCATTTCTTCACATGAAGATGGAGACTCCAGGTCGTTCCTTCCAGGTGTTTGGGGGTTGTGCTGTAGCAGATTGTCTTGTGCAGAGCGATTGCCGGTGGTGGCTCGTGCATGAGCTGAGCAAAGCCTGCTGTCAGGCTGCTGTGGGAGGCGTGAGGAGGAGGGAGCGTGTGATCCTTGCCAGGTGGTGATTGTTTCTCCATGGGGTTCCCGGCCCACACTGCTAGGGTCTGTATCTCCTTCTCTGCTGCTAAGTCTCCTTGGGAGCACGGAGATGCTCTCTTAAGGCTGTGGAGGTGGCAGCAGGGCTCCGAGAGATCAGACAAGCTGCAGGCCCAAGCAACCGGCCGCTTTTCCTGCTGCTGCTGCTGGAAATAATCTGACTTTCAAAACAGTTGAGAGGATTTTTGCAATGTGTGAAAGCGAAACTTGGCTTGGAGGTTTGTGATTCCGGGTTCTCTCAAGCTTTCTGGATCTGAGAGTGAGAGGATCCGAAATTGAGCCCCGCTTGCTTCTCGCACTTTGCCTGCAATATCCAACATTTCCTCCCGCAGCTGTGCGGAGGGTTGTATTCCCTCCCTCTTCCCCTCAGTCACTTCTTCTTGATCCTTTCCCTCCTCCTGTCCCACTTTGACTTTTCTTCTTTGTGTGCATGTCGCACACAGAACTCTGCACGCTTACAAGTCTCTGTGCTGATTCCTTTCTGTAACTTATTCCTGGGTGTAGTTTTGGCCCTGCTTTTTCTTTGCACCCAGCTACACCCCTTGCCCTTTGCCAACAGCAGAAAAGCTGCTCTGCTCCCTCGTGCACCCCTGCAGCCCTTCACCCATGAGAGCAGAGCTGAGCTGTGACACTGTGACACCACCCTGTGCCTTCCCCACCTTCTCGGGGCTCCTGGGCTGAGCAAAAACCCTCTGCAAAAGGTGCAAGCTCTGCCCTACCAACCCAGGCTGGGTGAAAGTGCAGCCTGGTAGAGACCCCTCCTGCACAGGGCACAGCTCTTCCCTTGTTTCCACAGCAGGTGGACGCCTTTGTGAGTGCCCCCCCCAGCTTCTGCAAGTCACAGTGGAGTTCCTTTCTCTCCTAAGTCATCTCCCTTGTTCACTGAAGTCCCTCGCTCCTGTGAGGCTGGGCTGTCACCCCACAGGTGCTATGGAAGCAGAAAAGCTATGGCAAAGCATCCTCCTGTTGCTTGGGCACATGGATTGGAGACAATATTAGCTTTTCAAAAGCAACTTTTTAATGATTGTTGGCATGGAGACAAGCATTTGGAGTAATTGCTGTTGGCATCATCTCTGCTCCCCTAGCACGAGGAGAGGGAGCCTGCAGTTTGTTGACTGGATCCACTTGTGACTGTGGACGGATCTGCCTTTCTTTTCCTCCTCTCCGCAGCATCCCTGGGTTAGCATGGACACGCACCGCATTTTCATAGAATCATAGAATGGTTTGGGTTGGAAGGGACCTCAGAGCCCATCCAGTTCCCCCCCCCGCCACGGGCAGGGACACCTCCCACTGGATCAGGGGCTCCAAGCCCCATCCAACCTGGCCCGGAACCCCTCCAGGGATGGGGCAGCCACCACTGCTCTGGGCAACCTGGGCCAGGGCCTCCCCACCCTCACAGCAAAACATTTCTCCCTAAAATCTCATCTCAATGTTCCCTTTTGCAGCTCAAAACCCTTCCTCCTCATCCCATCCCTGCCCTCCCTGATCCAGAGCCCCTCCCCAGCTTTCTTGGAGCCCCTTTCAGCACTGGAAGCTGCTCTAAGTTCTCTCCACAGCCTTCTCTCCTCCAGGCTGAACAACCACTACTCTCTCAGCCTCTCCTCGTACAGGAGGTGCTCCAGCCCTCAGATCTTAATTAGTACATCCCTGTCTTGCCTCTGAGATCTTGGCTCTCCCATGCCACAAGACTTGGCTTGAGTTCTTGGCACCAAGTAAGCCTCCCTGGCTCCCTCAGCACTGCTGTGCTCCACTCTTTGCCCTCTGTGAACACCTTTCCAGTCTATTTCTTGGCATACTACCTCTGGCAGCTGCTCCAAGATCTCTGTCCCACGCCTCAAAAGGGAATGGTATCCCTAAGGTGGCTGCAAAATGAATGGACAGCTTCAGGTGTTTTCTGAGCCGCGGCCACTCTGTAAGTCTGGCAGCCCCTGCTCGTCTGTCACATGGAGCCTGGGTGAGCTCTGGATTTGTTGTGATAGGACAAGGGGCAATGGTTTTAAACTAAAAGCGGGAAGGTTCTGGGCAGGGATAAGGAAGAAATTGTTCACGGTGATGGTACTGAGGCACTGGCCCAGGTTGCACAGGGAGATGGTGGATGCTCCATCCCTGGAAACATCAGGGTTGAGTTGGATGGGGCTCTGAGCAACCTGATCTGGTTAAAGATGTCCTTGCTTATTGCAGGGGGCTGGACTTGATGACTTCTAAAAGTCCCTTTCAACCCAAACCATTCCATGATGCTGTGATTTCAGCCATGGCCACTCTGCCAGTCTCACTCAGGGCCAAGGTCTTGCTTTTCCCTGCATTTCTGGTGACGATTAATTCTGCACCACCTTGTGTGAGTCCGAGCTCTTCCCTCCGTCAGCAGCTGCAGTCCAGTCTCTCCTGATGGAGGCAAGAAACAGCAGGATCAATCTCCATTCAGCTACAGATTCCGCAGCCATCCTCCTGTTACCTCTGCCTCAAATACCCCCATGGAATCTCATGTGGAAGGGCAGCATCTGTGACTCCCCAGGTTCCTGTGCTGCGTTTTCCGTTGCTGTCAGCTGTCTGACTCACCTGGAAGCTCGGAAATACATCAAGTGTTGCAGGCGCAGGCGCTGTTAAAAGTGAAGAGTGTCTCTGACTTTGTTTTTTTACAGTCTGTGTTGCAGTTGAAGAGCTGTCTGAGCCTTCTCCACTGCATCTCCAGGGCTCTTAGAGAGCTGTTTTCCCTACAGCCGTGTCTCAGTTCCTGCGCTCAGAGGCTGTCGGAGAGGATTTTGCATGGTCTGTTGTCTCAGCTCTTGCCCATAAGCTCCTGCTTCCCTTCTGACCCAAACCATTCTGTGATTCTATAACCCCTTTCCCTGTCCTCCTGCTGCAAACCCTCACATCCTGAAATGTGTCCCATGACCCCAGGGAGACAACAACCCCAACTTCAGGCTGAACAACCCCAACTCTCTCAGCCTGACCTCGTACAGGAGGTTCTCCAGCCCTTGCATCATTTTAGTGCTCCTCCTCTGGGTCTGTTCTAACAGCTCCATGTCCTTCCTGTGCTCAGGACTCCAGAACTGGACACAGGGCTCCAGGTGGGGTCTCCCCAGAGCGGAGCAGAGGGGCAGAATCCCCTCTCTCCCTGCTGGTCCCACTGCTCTGGATGCAGCCCAGGACACGGTTGGTTTCTGGGATGTGAGCACGTTTTGCCAGTTCATGCTGAGATTCTCCTTCCCCAGCACCCCAGGTCCTTCTCCTCAGGGCTGCTCCCAATCCATTCTCCACCCAGCCTGGATTTGTGCTTGGCATTGCCCCGACCCGGTGCAGGACCTTGCCCTGGTTCAGCTCCATGAGGTTCACTTGCCCCCACCTTTCCAGAGGTCTCAGAGGGACCTGGGCAGAGGGACCCTCTGGATGGATCTGGGTGATTCAAGGAAGAATGAGGATGGGAAAATACGAGAGGATGATCCTGGTGTTACCTGGGTTGGGGGTCAGGGGGCTCAGCTTGAATGGGAAGGTGCCCCCTCCCAACCCCCAGACCAGGGATAGAGCGGCTGCGGCTCCCCCAGCCCCCTCTTCTATTGGCAGGGACAGCTGGGATCAGAGGCTCCAAAACCCACCCAACCTGGCTTTGGACACCTCCAGGGATGGAGCAGCCACCACTGCTCTGGACAACCTGGGCCAGGGCCTCCCCACCCTCACAGCAAAACATTTCTCCCTAAGATCTCATCTCAATCTCCCCTCTTGCAGCTCAAACTGTTCCCCTCATCCTCTCCCTGCCCTCCCTGATCCAGAGCCCCTCCCCAGCTTTCCTGGAGCCCCTTTCAGTGCTGGAAGCTGCTCTAAGGTCTCCCCGCAGCCTTCTCTTCTCCAGGCTGAACAACCCCAACTCTCTCAGCCAGGCTGGCTCTCTCTCCAGCCCTCGCATCATCTCCATGGCCTCCTCTGGACCTCCTCCAACAGTTCCATGCCCTCCCTATGCTGAGTACTCCAGGACTGAGTCCTACTCCTGCGCTCCCCAGTTACCATTCCTTTATTTCATGTCCTGCAGCAGTTTTTCGCAGCATTTTGCCGTTTTCCTCCTCTAACATCAGTTATGGGCCCCTGTTTAATCCGAGCACCTTCGCTTTCCTATGGAAACACCTAAAACTGAGGAGGATTTGCTCAGGCCCATTTCTCATTGAGATGTCAGGGATTATCTGCTCAGTATGTGAACGTGGAGGACCATGAGGAAGAGGTCTTTGGCAAGACATTGAGTTTTGATGCTGGTTGTTTCCCAGGGAAGAGCACTGGGGTTTTGCTAAGCTATTTGTGCTTCTCTCCCCCCTGCCTGGCTGAGAGAGCTGGTCCTGTGCAGAGCTGGTGGCTCTAGAGCTTCTCCATTCTTCCCCTTGTTCAGCCTCGAGGAGAGAAGGCAGAGGGGAGACCTTGTCGCTCTCTGCAGCTCTTCTCCCAAACGACAAAGGATAGGATGAGAGGAAATGGTCTCAAGTTGTGCCGGAGGAGGGTTAGAGAGGACATTGGGGGAAATTTCTTTGTGGAGAGGGTTCCCGGGCACTGGCAGAGGCCACCCAGGACAGGTGGAACCTCCATCTCTGGAGGGGTTCAAAAGATGGGCAGATGAGGTGCTCAGAGATCTTGTTTAGTGGTGGACAGGTACAGCTGAACTCAAGGACCTCAAAGGTCTCTTCCAAACAAATGCTTCTATGGTTCCCCGGCACGGGAGAGCTAGGAGGAGACCTGAGCCTTGGCACACAGTGCACCCCAGCACAGGACACCCCAGGGATACAGGGCATGCATCCAGTGGCCATGAGGCTGGCCCAGCTGGCCCTGGGCACCTCAGGGATGTTGGACATGTCCAGTGGCTGCAAGGCTGGCCCAGGTGGCCCAGGGCTCCCTAGAATGTGCAGGAACCTGCAGGCACTGACTGAGAGAGGTTCCTGGGAAAGGGGTGACACAGGGGTGTCCCTCAGATGTGACCCCCAAGATGTGACCCCCCCATATGATCTCCCCAGATGTGATACCCCATGATGCACCCCCCCAAATGTGACTCCCCTCTCGTGTCGGCCCGTGTCCCTCCCCCAGATGTGACACCCTCTTATGATCACCCCAGGTGTGACCCCCCAAGATGTGACTCCCCTTCATGTCCCCCCATGTCCCCCAGATGTGACCCCCCATGATCTCCCCAGATGTGATCCCCCCAGATGTGCCCCCCAAAGATTTGACTCCCCCTTGTGTCCACCTCGTGTCCCTCCCCCAGATGTGACCCCCCCCATATGATATCCCCAGATGTCACCCCCCAGGATGTGCCTCCCCAAAGATTTGACTCCCCTTCATGTTCCCCCACGTCCCTCCCCCAGACATGGGTGACACCCTCTTACCATCACCCCAGATATGACCCCCACCCCCAGGATGTGACTCCCCCCTCGGTGCCCCCCTTTGTCCCTCCCCCAGCTGTGCCCTCCAATATGATCTCCCCGGATGTGACCCCCTAGGATGTGACTCCCCCAAGATGTGACTCCCCTTCATGTCCCCCCATGTCCCTCCCCCAGATGTGACCCCCCATGATCTCCCCAGATGTGACCCCAGGATGTGACTCCCCTCCATGTCCTCCCCCAGCTGTGCCCCCCCATATCCTCTCCCCAGATGTGACCCCCCCAGGACATTCCTCCCCCAGGATGCGTCCCCCCTCCCCGCGGTGTCCCTCCCCCCCCGCCCCGCCCCGCGCCTGCGCAGCCCCCGCCCTTCCCCGCGCGGCGCCCGGACCCGGCGGCGGCGCAGGATGAAGGACCGGACCGGGGAGCTGCGCGCCGTGAGTGGGGGGGGAGCTCCGAGCACCGGGGATGCTCCGGTGGGGGGTGATGCTGCGGGGAATGATGCTCCGGTGGGGGATGATGCTGCGATGGGGGATGATGCTCCGGTTCCCGCCCCCCACTCCCCGGTGCCGCCCGGTTCCCCCCCCCGCCCCATACCGTCCAGGTGCCCCTCCTGTGCCTCTCCGGTTCCCGATTCCCCTCCATCCGACGCCCGGTTTCGCTCCAGTTTGCCCCCCACCTCCCCGGTGTCGCTCCGGTTCCCCTCCATCCCCCTCCCGGTGTCACTCCGGTTCTCCTCCCTACACTCCCCGTGGTGCCACACTTCCCCGCCAGGGACACCTCCCTTCCCCTCACTACCCCCATCACCTTCCGCAGACCCCGCCTTCGCTTGCCAGCCAACCCCCCCCTCCTCCCCCCCTTCTAGACCCCCCCAACCTCCCACCTTGCAGGGACCCCCCCACTGCCTTCCAGGGACACTCCTTTGCTGCCAGGAACACCCCTTGCCTTCCAGGGGAGCCCCCCCTACCCCCCTTGCCTGCCAGGGACCCCCCCTCACCTGTGAGGGCACCCCCTTTCCTACCACAGTCACCCCTCGCCTGCCAGGGACCCCCTCTTTGCCTGTGAGGGCACCCCCTTTCCTACCACAGTCACCCCTCGCCTGCCAGGGACCCCCCCCTCGCCTGTGAGGGCACCCCCTTTCCTACCACAGACACCCCTTGCCTGCCAGAGACCCCCCTCGCCTGTGAGGGCACCCCCTTTCCTACCACAGTCACCCCTCACCTGCCAGGGCCCCCCCCCGCTTTGCCTGTGAGGGCCCCCCCTTGTCTAGCACAGACACCCCTCCTTTCCCCTGCCAGGGCTAGCCCCCCAACCCCCCCCCCCCCCCCCCCAGCCAAGCCCCCCTCTTTCCAGCCCCTCCCCTTTTGCTCCCCCAGGGCTGTGGTGCTGAGCTCTGCAGTGCAGGGGGGGTCCGCGGCGATACCCGGGGGAGGGACACAAGAGCCTGAAATCTCAGGGTGCTGCTCCAGCGCCGCCTGCTTTGCTGCTTTTTCTCATATTTTCGTTTTTTTTATTAAATTACTTCACGGTGAGGGCTGCCTGGGAGGTGAGGAGGGGTCTGGCCATCCCGGGGGGGTACCTGTGGGAGGGGAGGGGTGACGCAGATGCAGAGTGAGGGATAGAGGATGCAGAGACCCCCCCCCCCAGCATCGCTCCAGCTTTGGATTTGGAGAACGCTGGAGGATGGAGCCTTGCGGGGGGGGGGGGGGGGGGCTGTGGATGCTGGAGGAGGAAGGGGCTAAATAAAGAACTGCCCCCCCCCCCCCCCTTTCCTGCTCAGCCAGAACGCCTGGAAAACACCCAGACTGGGGGCTCTTTCTCCACCAACAGCGCAGGCTGTGAAATAGGATTGGAAAATAGGCTTTTTAATAATAATAGTAAACCCTAGCCCCACGAGCGGCCGCTTGGCAGCTGCTGCTGGCTGAGAAGCGATGCCGTGGAGTATTTTGAAAGCTCTCCGTTTCTTAATATGGCTTAAGAAAAACAAAATGCATTTTCGCCTCCCTCTCTGCTGTTGATCCTGATTCATCAGCCCTGATCCTGAAGGGTGCAGTGTCCTCCTCAGGCTGCATGCTGCATCCTGTGACTCCAGGGCTTGGAGGTCTGATTTGGAGTATCCAGTGACTCCAGGGCTTGGAGGTCTGGTTTGGAGCCTCCAGTGACTCCAGGGCTTGGAGGTCTGGTTTGGAGCCTCCAGTGACTCCAGGGCTTGGAGGTCTGGTTTGGAGCCTCCAGTGACTCCAGGGCTTGGAGGTCTGGTTTGGAGCATCCACTTGACCTGGAGCTGAACAGGGCTGTGGGGAGCAGGGCAGTGCACATGAAGAACATGGATTTACAGCATCGGTGGTGATGTCCTCCTGGGAGGAAGAAGATGCTGCGGTGGAAGGAGTATAGGAGTGTTTGGGCTTGTTTTGTCTGTGCTGCTGGTGCTCAGCTTTAAGAGCCTCGACCAATTTCTTCCCATTTTAATCTAGCATCAAAATTCTGGCAGGGATGCGAGGAATTAAAAGAAAAGAAGAGTATTGTAGAATCATAGAATAACTTGGTTGGAAAAGACCTTTGAGATCATCAAGTCCAGCCATACCTGTCCTCTACTAAACCATCCCTGAGCACCTCATCCATCCTTTAAACCCTTCCAGGGATCGGGACTCAACCAGCCCCCTGGGCAGCCTCTGCCAGTGCCTGAGAACCATTGTGGTAAAGAAATCTTTCTTAATATCTAATGTAAACCTCTCCTAGTACAGCTTGCTGTCATGTCATCCTATTGCCTATCACTTGGGAGAAGAGACCAGCGTTCACCTCGCTACGACCTTCTTTTCAGAGCTGGCTTTGTTGGAGCCGAGGGGGGAATGTGGGGCTTGCGCTGCTTTGCAGAACGGGAGCTTCATGTCTTCAGGGGGATTTTAATATGGTCCGTGAAATTCGACATCCCAATCCCCTGTCTTTCCTGCATCTTGAGGATCCTGTTGTGGTCCAGCTCACTTGAGAGAATTTAGTGCACCAGCGTGGTGGTGCCTCCAGGCCTGCTCAGAATCAAGGATGGGAAGTTTAGTTTGCAGCTGAAGAACATCCTCTTGGTGTGGAGGAAGGGGAGCCAATGGCTGGCCGTGAAGGATGTGTTTAGCAGGGCCAGCAGAGCTTTTGCTCTCTGCTACTTATGGGTAGGTGCCACCTCTCTGGCCATGGGTGATGGTTCCTGCCCATCCGGAGCAGAGCTGGAGCAGGTCCCCTTTCCCAGAACACTCAGGAGCAGCTCCTCCTGCTGTGGTTGTCCCTGTGCAGTGTTGGTGACAGAGCAGGGATGGGACAAAAATTATCATTGAATCATAGGATGGTTTGGGTCGGAAGGAACCTCAGAGCCCGTCCAGTTCTATGCCATGGGCTGGGACACCTCCCACTGGATCAGGTTATCCAAAAAGTGATTTATTTTGCTTTTCAGATGGTCTCGAAGCTGCTTTTCCCAGTGCTACAGGTGCCCAAAATGTCTTGATTTGGGCTCAGCTTGGGTTATGTCCTGCAAAGCTTGAGGAGAGCTGATGCTGAGGGTCCTGCGTTATAAAGAGCCATCATCTGTTGTGGATAGAGGAAGAGCCTGGAGCTCTGCTGTGGTGGCTCAGCAGGGACCATGGCTGGGTCCAGGGGTAGGTGATGCCGGCGTGCAGGGCTGTGAGGGTCCCACACCGCTCCATTCTGCCTGAGAGATGACGGCTCCATTTGGGTGAGACATCAGGATTTCAAGGGTGTGAGACAGGTCCAAATGCTAAAATAATGATGAATGGTGTTTTGAGAGAGAGTAGGAGGAGGTAAGGGAGATGTGCTGGCGTCATGGGATTGCAGGATGGTTTGGGTTGGAAGGGACTTTAAAGCCCATCTAGTTCCACCCCCTGCCATGGGCAGGTACACCTCCCACTGGATCAGGGGCTCCAAGCCCCATCCAACCTGGCCTGGAACCCCTCCAGGGATGGGGCAGCCACCACTGCTCTGGGCAACCTGGGCCAGGGCCTCCCCACCTTCACAGCAAAACATTCCTCTGTCCGTGCTAACCCCACCTTCGTTCAGTTTAAAACCATTGTCCTTGTCCTGTCACTGCAGACTCTGGTCACAAGTCTCTCTCCCTCTTTCTTATCCACCCCCTTTAAGCACTGAGTGGCCGCAATGAGATCTCTCTGGAGTCTTCTCCAGGCTGCACAACCCCAACTCTCCCAGCCATTCTCCTCAGCAGAGGAGTTCCAGCCCCTGGACCGTTTTGGTGGCCTCCTCTGGAGCCGCTTTCCCAGGTCCGTGTGTTGTGCTGGGACCCCCGAGCTGGGCGCAGGGCTGGGGGTGTGAGGAGAGCAGGGCAGAGGAGGAGCATGTCCTTCCTCGAGCTGCTGGCCACGCTGCTGGGGCTGCAGCGCAGGAGACGCTTGGCCTTCTGGGCTGCAAGTGCCCATTGCTGGTTGATGTCCCATTTGTCACCCACCAGTATCTCCCAAGTCCTTCTCTGCAGGGCTGCTCTGTATCCATCCATCCATCCATCCATCCATCCATCCATCCATCCATCCTTCAATCTGTGCTGGACTGCCCTGACCCAGGTGCCTTTGGCCTGGTTGAACTTCATGACGTTCACATGGGCCAACTCCTCCAGCCTGTCCAGGTCCTTTTGGATGCCATCTTTTCCCTCCAAGCATATTGACTGCACCACTCATCTTGGAGTCACCTCTGCCGAGGATGCACTCCATCCCAGTGTTTGTGTCCTTGGTGAAGACATTGAGCAGGCCCTGGAAGTTGCAGTTGGCAATTTCTGTCCCTGTTTCCAGCAAGACTCAGTTCCTTGCAGTTGCTTCCCCGTTAGTGGAACAGTGGGATGGTGCCAAGGAGCTGTGGGCTGCTGTGATCTGCCTGTCCGGGCCGGGAGAGGGGAGTTTGATGGGAGACGGAGGCTGGAAGGCTGTGGGGGTATAGGGGAAGGGTGGACCTGGATGGTTCGGGTCGAGTTTCCTGTTGCTGGAGGAACTCCACACACTTGGCCTTGAAGAAACGTACGTCTGGGTGATTTCAGGAGGGCAGGACTCTGCTGCCAATTGGCAGAATTTCCAGTAGCTCTTCAGTTTTGGTGACTGTAGCAATCGCTGGGCTCTAGTTGGGCAGGGAAAGACTATTTATCAGCTGACAGATCCCCTCCCTGTTCCCCGCCAAGATGTTTTATCTTGCAATTACATGATGATTGTGTTCCTCGAGATGCTCAGGTTGACGCTGGGTTCAGGCACTGTTTGAAGAGGTTTGGCAAGGCCATCATGCTTGTGGGCCAGTGTCCAGGCCTGGCAGTTTGCAGCACTAGCAGAAGCCCCCCCAGCGTGACAAGGACTTTCTCTGGAGTGGTGATGGGAGAAGAAGGACCTGAGTGTCCCCATTGCACTCTGGCACAGGTCTCTTGTGGTGGGACTGGTCATCTGTCTTGGGGACCACAGAGGTGGCGGCAGGATGGGAGGCTCAGCATTTGCCTGTGACAAAGCAAGGGTAGAAAATGATGGTCATGTTCCCTGGTGACCTTCCTTTTGAGTGTAAAGACTTGTCTTACTGAAGTGAGTGTTAATTGAGAATAATCCCTCTGGGGTTTGGAGAGTTGCTCTTTCTGTTGGAGCGAGTCCAGAAGAGGCCACCAAGATGATCCGAGGGCTGGAGCACCTTCCGTACGAGGACAGGCTGAGAGAGTTGGGGTTGTTCATCCTGGAGAAGAGAAGGCTATGGGGACACCTTAGAGCAGCTTCCAATGCTGAAAGGGGCGCCAGGAAAGCTGGGGAGGGGCTCTGGATCAGGGAGTGCAGAGAGAGGATGAGGGGGAACAGTTTTGAGCTGCAAGAGGGCAGATTGAGATGAGATCTTAGGCAGAAATGTTTTGCTGTGAGGGTGGGGAGGCCCTGGCCCAGGTTGCCCAGAGCAGTGGTGGCTGCCCCATCCCTGGAGGGGTTCCAGGCCAGGTTGGATGGGGCTTGGAGCCCCTGATCCAGTGGGAGGTGTCCCTGCCCATGGCAGGGGGTGGGACTGGATGGGCTTTGAGGTCTCTTCTAACCCAAACCATTCCATGATTCTATGATTTCATGCCAAGCTTTTATTTCTCATTGTACCTCATTTGTTAATGAGGAGTAGAATCCCAAACCACACCGATGGATGAGGCAGGGGTGCAACCCTAGACCTGGTTTGGCACTTCTCCAGCTTGCAGAAATGGTTGAAATGGTTTTGGGGGGCCCTTTTGTTCTGTGCCCATGGCTCCTCATGGGCAGCCGTTTTCAGATACCTTTCTCCAGTGTTGTCTGTGCATTTCTGCTGCGCCGTCATCCTTCCCAGCCAGCTGAAACCCCGTGCCTGCTGCATCCCTGTTCCAGGTGCTGCCTCTTGCCTGTGGGAGTTGCGGGAAGGTGTGTGTTAAAAATGAAAAGAGAGAGAAAGCAAGGTCGGCTCCAAGCCCAGCTCTGTGGATCCCCTTCTTCCCTCCTGTGGCAGCTGGAATCTGCTGCGCAGCCCCTCAGGACTCGCAGCCAGACCTTGCTCCATCCCCTCTTGTTAATATTATCTCCCGCTGCTCCCGCTGATGATTTCTCTCTTGGGGGCACAAATGTGAAGTCAACCAGCGCTGCTGTTTGCAGCAGGAGTCGGGGCTCGTTGATCTTCATCTGGGTAGTGGGGCTTCTCCAGAGCCACCTCCTGCTGCAGACGTCCCTGGAGATGGATTTATTTGCTTATTTCAATGCTGTCTCCCTTGCCTTTTTTAACCCTTTTGCTTGCCTGACATGTTTTTCGAGCTCTTCTATTCAATGAAAAGGGTCACTTAAATAATTCAGCTTGGTTTCTTCCCTCGCCCATTGGGGAGCGGGGCTGTCACGTGGCAGCCAGTGGCTCTGGGTTGCGTGGCTGCAGCCTGCATGGCCACCCGGTCTGGCTGGAGTTGGTGCCATGGGGAGCGATGCCAAAAAGCTGATTTTCTGGGGTCTGGAAAGAGCAAAGCTACTGGGGGAGGCTGTGCCCTTGAACCACGCCTGGCCCAAGCATCTCCCCATTGTGAGGTGCATCTCCAGGGCAGAGAAGCTGCTTCTCTTGCTCTCTTGTGGTCCTGGAGAGTGGGAGGAGGTGGGACTCGGGGCAGTCTTTGCTCCGCAGGGTCAGCTGGGCCTGTCAGCCAGGCTGGCAGGGAATAATGGAATTGATGGAGAGCTCACTTGCAATGCCTGCTTTGCATGTTCTCCATCCAAGATGTTCTTCTACTCCCCAGCAGCTGTGGGGTCCCAGGTGTTCCGTTAGCACCACAGCAGTGGGCACGCATCCGAGTTGGGCAAGCCAAGGAAAACATAAAATCGGGAAGACCCCTTGATGTGCTTCAAACCCAGCATCGTGCAAAACCCAGCCTCTAGGTCTGCTCTGGATGGTGTTCCACGTCCCACCCCGGGAGGAGACTGAGGTCTGCAGGGAGGGGCTGCACTGTGCGTGGCAGTGCACAGGGGTTTGGAGGGTGGCACCATTCTCAGAGTGGGACACTAAGCCCCAGGGTCTGTTGGTGTCTGTTGCAGAGCTCAGGGTGCATGCTTTCCATCTGAGATGTTCTTCTGCTCCCCGGCAGCTTGGGCAGTCCTGGGTGTTCCTGTGCTGCAGGGATACTGCTAGCACCACAGCTGTGGGCACGCACCCAAGTTCATAGAATCATGCAGTGGTTTGGGTTGGAAGGGACCTTAAAGCCCGTACAATTCCAACCCCTGCCATGGATACCTCTCACTGGATCAGGTTGCTCAAAGTCCCATCCAACCTGGCCTTGAACATCACCAGGGATGGGGGATCCACAAACTCTCGGGGCAACCTGGGCCAGGGCCTCCTCACCTTCATAGTGAAGAATTTCTTCCTAATGTCTAATCTAAATCTTCTCCCTTCCAATTTAAAGCCATTCCCCCTCATCCTATCGCTCCACGCCCTTGTAAAAAGTCCCTCCCCAGCTTTCTTGCAGACCCCCTTCAGTATTGGAAGGCCACTATAAGGTCTCTTGGTGTCTGCTGAGGAGCTCAGGGTGCAGGATGGTGGGAGCTTGGTGGCCCCACCGATGTCAGCCTGTATGCAGAAATACTCTTTGCCTCCTGTGACCCGGTTCTGCACTGCAGATGCTGGAGAGGAACGAGCTGTTGTGTTTGCGAACGCTGTACGTTGGCCGCACGCTGTGTGTCTAAAAAGGCTCGAGCCAAAGGGGTTAAGAGCAGTTCCCGTTGTTTTAATTGCAAACGTCTTTGTCTTTGTGGGAGCCTGTACAAATGTTTGTTTTGCCATGAATCTCCCTGTTAACAAGATTTCTCAGGAAATATGCAAAATTGTCACTACAGGCAGAACATGTACAGTAAGGCTCATTAAGCCGAGTACTGTGATAAATTGCTACTTCCAGAAAATTACATATGTTAGGGAAAAGGAGGAGAGGGAGCCCAAGTGGAAGACCTGGGAAGATAGAGTGTGCAGTCATGTCCTGGCTCCTGGCGGCTGGAGGGTGACCTGAGCGGACCGGTGGCTGGGGACAGCTGAATGTCCTTGGAGCACAGCATCTGCAGGATTAGCTGTAGAGGAGATGCATGGGAAAGGGAAGGTGAGCAAGGAAGGACGGCTTCCCAGAGGAACAGAGCGATGCTGTGTCAAGACCAGACCAGGCAGAAAGCCAACAAGACTGAGGTGACTCAGGAAGCAGAATGTTTTGCTGAGCTGGAAGGCGAGGGGAGAGGGCAGGGGCGATGTGGCCAGTGGCAGGGCTGGTGCCTGAGATGTGGGTGCTGCCTTGGCCCCCAAAATAGGGAGCAGACTGGTGGCTGTGGGGTGGCGTGGACCTGAGGACAGGCTGTGGTTGTGTAGTGTGTCATGGGCTCACAGAGTGTTTTGGATTAGAAGGGACTTTAAATTCCATCCAGTTCCACCCCCTGCCGTGGGCAGGGACACCTCCCACTGGATCAGGGGCTCCAAGCCTCATCCACCCCGGCTTTCAACACCTCCAGGGATGGGGCAGCCACCACTGCTCTGGGCAACCTGGGCCAGGGCCTCCTCAGCCTCACAGTGAAACATTTCCTCCCTCTGTCCACCCTAACTCCACCCTCGTTCAGTTTAAAACCTTTGTCCTTGTCCTGTCACTGCAGACCCTGGTCACAAGTCTCTCTCCCTCTTGCCTATCGGCCCGCTTTGAACACTGAGTGGCTGCAGTGAGGGGTCCTCACAGTCTCTCTCCAGACTGCACAACCCCAACTCTCCCAGCCGTCCTTCCTAGCAGAGGAGTTCCAGCCCCTGGACCATTTTGGTGGCCTCCTCTGGAGCTGCTCTCTCAGGTCCGTGTGTTGTGCTGGGGATTTCTTCCAGACCTCAAATCTGCAGGACCGATGCTGACCCTGTGTGATCAGCTCCTCATACAGCTTTGCCTATAATTCCTTCGTCAACTCCATGCCCTCCTCTAGATGCTCTCCAGGAGCTTTAGATCCTTTTTATACTTTGAGGAGCAAAACTGTTGAGTGGTTTGCATTGGAAAGGACCTTCAATGATCCTCTAGTCCAACCCCCTTGCGATGGGCATCTTCTGCTAAATCAAGCCCTGTCTGGGTTGTAAAATTCTAAATTTGCTCCAAGTTATTTGTGTTCGTTTGTTCTTTGGCCAATGTTCTTCCACTGGAGGAGGTTCCTCTTCCCTGCTGCCTGCTCTTCTGGCATCCACTGGTCCCTCAGCATTCACCAGCAAGTGTGGAGGTTTCATACTGTTAAAGTCTGCTTTAAGATGGGGCTGAGCTTTCTGTTAGTGGTGCGATACTGCAGTTTCTAGTGGATTCTTCCAGATCTGGATTTCTTTTAATGGGAAATAACTAAAATAATAATAATAATAATAATAAAAAAATCTTCTGCCCATGTTGCCCTGTGAGTTTTCAGAAGCTCAGTGCCAGCCGTGGCCGCTTCCCGTCATACAGTGCTTCTGCTCTGATGTCTGCTGCGGATTTGCTGGTTTGAAGTCTTCCTTTTTATCTGACTTTGCTTTCAGATCTTTAGGTGCAGCCTCACCAGTGCCGAGTCCAGGGGGAGATCCCTTCCCTGCTCCTGCTGGCCACGCCATGGCTGATCCAAGCCAGGATTCGCCTTCTTGGCCGTGTCCTAGAGCTACAGGGGGAGGTCAGCGAGCTCAGCTCCTTGCCCTCTGCGGGGCCGATGGCATTTATTAAGTGGAATGTTATGTGCCTGCTTCTAAAATTGAGCTTAAACACTGTCCACGGCTCTGATAATAGGTTTTAGTTTCACATCTAAGACCGGTAACGTAGTTCTGCAGCAATGAAAGCCAAAACCTTAAGGACAAAACTCTTGGAAATCTTCTCACTTGCACTGCTAGGGGTGGAAATTGGAAACATCTCCTGACTCATGCATATGTCGCTGAATGCTGAAGTAATTTGTGCTTTGTATTGTTCTTCATTGAAAAGTTGTTAGAGGGAAGTATGGGCTGGTTTTGGTGAATATTGGAATTGGACATGACTGATGTGAGGCCTCTGGGCTATAAAATACTCAGTTTATGATGCTGTATAACTGCACTAGATGTATACTTGGCAAAACATGCTACGGCTGAGGCTGTAGGTGATTTAAGATGTGGTGTTGGGTTGTTCAGCTCTCCAGGGCTCTCTCCTGGGAGCAGGCTATCCTCATCCTCAGTCTTAACATCACCTTCCCAAAAAATCTCTGGAGCAGGACTTCTACTTGAGAAAGGCTTGGTTTGGCTGCTGCGAAATGCTAAAGCAAACCCTAAGGTGTGAAGGGTCAGCACAGCCTCCCAGAATGAGGGTGGTGTTAATTTGGTGGGTAGGAGACCAATGGGTGCTTAGGATCATAGAAACATTGAGGTTGTAAAAGACCTTTAAGCTCATCCAGTCCAACCATGAGCCCAACCCCACTGCACCTGCTAAACTGTGTTCCCAAGTGCTACATCCACATACTGTTTGAACCCCTCCAGGGATGGAGACTCCACCACTGCCCTGGGCAGCCTCTGCCAGGGCTACACCACTCTGTCAGTAAAGAAATTGTTTGTAATATCCAACCTAAACCTCCTCTGGGACAACTTGAGGCCATTTCCTCCTGTCCCATCCCTTGTCACTTGGGAGAATAGCCCACCTCACCACAACCTCCTTTCCAGGAGCTGCAGTGAGTGATGAGGTCTTCCCTCAGCCTCTTCTTCTTCAAGGTAGAAAACTCCAGGTCCCTCAGCTGCTCCCAGAACCCCTGGCCTCCAGCTCCTTCCCCAGCTCTCTTCCTTCTCTGAGACACGCTCCAGCCCCTCAATGTCCTTCTTGGAGTGAGGGGCTCAAAACTGAACCCAGGATTCGAGGTGGAGCCTCACTAGCGCCGAGTCCATGGGGATGATCTCTTCCCTGCTCCTGCTGCCCACTGCATGGCTGTTGGAAGCCAGGATGCTGTGGGCCACCTGGGCCACTGCTGGCTCACGTTCAGCCACTGTTGACCAGCACCCCCAGGGCCTTTTCTGCCTGGCAGTTTTCTAGCAGCTCTTCCCTAAGCCTAGAGCTCTGCATGGTTATTGCAACGCAGGTGCAGGACTCGGCACTTGGCCTTGTTGAACCTCATCCCATTGGTTGCAGCCCATGGCTCCAGTCTGTCCAGATCCCTCCTGCCTTGTTCATGTGAAGCTGCAGCATCAGAGCCTGAGATTCTGCTGCTGAGCATCGCATTGCTGGACTTGGATGTTTCCAGGGATCTGAGCATCCATATGCTTTACTACATGTCCTGTAGGTTTTCTAAGATGGCCGAGAAGAGATCTCAGAGCAGCTTCCTGCTGAGTTGTTCCAACCTTGTCCTTTGCAGTGATGTGTGTGCCGAAGCCGCGGGGAGTGAGCTGACACAGGAGCTCTTGGCTTCCAGCAGCAGTGCCCTGGGTTTGGGGACTTGGATGTGGGGAACAAGGTGATGGGTATTGGACCCGCTGTGTGTGGGGCTGTGGTCCCAGCCGTGCCCCACTGCTGTTGATCATCCTTCCCCTGAGCAGCCTGGTGTCATGCATCCCACGAGGCGCTTTGGTTTTGGTACAGAAGGGGCCATCATTTTGCAAATCGAGGTGGCTGGAATTTCTCAGACTGGGCAAATCAGCACAAAGGTGTCCAGTAAATACATCATCTGTCCCGTGTGTGCCCGTGTCCCACGCCCTGCCCCAAGATTCAGCCTGGAAGCGAAGCCGATGAGCAGCATCCTGCATCTCTTAGGGATGAGGCGTTTTTTACTGAACATAATGGTTCCTGAAAGGGAAGAGGCAGCTATTGGGGCTTTTTTCCTTTCGTTGGGTTTTTGGGAAGCTGGCCTTCTCCCTGAGGGGGCTGGGAGGACCTCACAGCCTTGTGGGTTGGCTGGAGGCAGGGCCAGGGTTTGCTGCCTGTTGGTACAGCACGGATGCTTCCTAGGAAAGGATTGGCTCATGTGGTTTCGTGCCACTGGCACAGCTTCATGGAGGGATGAGCTGAGGGTCAGCACGGTCCCCTGGGGTGCACAGGTGGCCAATGGTGGCCGAGCCCATTGCTCCTGTGCCGTGGCGCTGCTCTGCTGCCTGTAGCAGCTCTACAGACACATCTAGACACGGTCGAATTCATCTGCAACACTAACAGAAGAGAGCAGGAGCTCTCTTCTGCTGGAAAGGAAAGCTGGGGAGGGGCTCTTGATTGGGGAGCACAGGGGCAGGACAAGGGGAATGGTTTTGAGCTGCAAGAGGGGAGATTGAGGTGAGACCTTAGGGAGAAATGTTTCCTGTGTGGGTGGGGAGGCCCTGGCCCAGGTTGCCCAGAGCAGTGGTGGCTGCCCCATCCCTGGAGGGGTTCCAGGCCAGGTTAGATGGGGCTCGGAGCCCCTGATCCAGTGGGAAGTGTCCCTGCCCATGGCAGGGTGGTGGAACTGGATGGGCTTTAAGGTCCGTTCTGACCCAAATAATTCCATAATTCTATGGTTCTGTGATTCTAATAAGCTCATCTCCTGCTGGAAGCTGGTTTTCGAGCTGGTCTCACCTAAGGCACTTCCACTTGCAGCACTTTGCTGTGTCTCTGTTTCCTCTCTCCCTGTAGAGAGCCTTGGGGCAGCCTTTGCTGCCCGAGGTTGCAGCCCATCAGGTGTACCAGGCAGATGCAGAGATGGATGAATGGCCATTCCAGCAGCTGAGAAGCACTAGGAGACTTGTGAATGTGGTGTGCTTGCACGGCATTGGGAGCGCGTGCTCCTCGCCTGTCACTGCCAAGTAACCCAGACTTTGGAAAGCTGTGAATCATTTCCCACTTGTGTTGAGCAGCACCAGCGGGTAGCTTTGACCTAGACTGGAGCTTTCCGCTTGGCTTTGAAACCTGGGATGCTCAGAGCTGGGATGTGTGAACTCAAGCTGCTCTCAGCTGGATGGATGCTTTAGGTTTCCTTAGGAAAGGTGTTTTGATTTTGTTTCTACGTCGGCAGCAGTGTATGGGAAGACGGACGGAGGCAGAAGCTGGGAGCAGCTGATCCTTCAGTGCTCTGCACCCCGGGAGCTTTGCCTGCCCGGTGCCATCTCCTCCTTGAGTCCTGATCAGCCCTACCGCTAACGCCCGGCTGCTGCTTCCCGTGCACGAGAGTGTCGTGTCAGAGGCAGTGTGGCACAGGGGGGATTTCCAGTGACGTGGGTTGGACAGATGGTGCACTTCTCCAGCCCAGAGTGACACATGCCCTCCTAACCAGCAGGCTCCACGCTTGTAACTTCCTTTTCACAGGGCTCCTGGCCTGGCTTTTGTGCCGCTCTCCCTGTACGCAGCAGGACAGCACCACGTTCCGTGCCTGCCCTAAATAACCATCGTCAGCCTGTGCAGCAGCGCTTGCTTGTGCCTGGGGGGCGAGCTGCCTTGAAAATCACAGAATCATGGACTGGTTTGGGTTCAAAGGGACCTTAAAGCCGGTCCCACCCCCTGCCATGGGCAGGGACACTTCCCACTGGATCAGGGGCTCCAAGCCCCATCCAACCTGGCCTGGAACCCCTCCAGGGATGGGGCAGCCACAACTTCTCTGGGCACCCTGGGCCAGGGCCTCCCCACCCTCACAGCAAAACATTTCTCCCCAAGATCTCATCTCAATCTCCCCTTTGCAGCTCAAAACCATTCCCCTCATCCTGTCCCTGCCCTCCCTGATCAAGAGCCCCTCCCCAGCTTTCCTTTCCAGCTTCCCTTTCAGCACTGGAAGCTGCTCTGAGGTCTCTCCGCAGCCTTCTCTTCTCCAGGCTGAACAACCCCAACTCTCTCAGCCTGTCCTTGGATGGGAGATGCTCCAGCCCTTGGATCATCTCCACAACCTCCTCTGGTCTCGCTCCAATAGCTCCATATCCTCCCTGTGCTGAGGAATCCAGAGCTGAGGTCAGTGCTCCAAAATCTAAGCGCACTGATTCGCTCCAGGCCTGGCAGCTTCTGCCCCGGTGTGTGGCCCTGGTCATGGCCGAAACGGACAACTCTGGAGTTCCAGGCTTCAGGGAATGTTTCTTCTCCATGCCCACAGAATGGTGGGTCAGGACAGCAACACACCTGCTTTTCTCTGCTGGGGTGAGGTTTTCACTTGCGTCGCAGTAGCTCTCCCATCTCAAGATCTTTGGATGAGCCCTTTGTGAAGTGGTTACCAAAGCAGAGGGTGTCACGAGCAAGGTAGCGAGACTGAAAGCTGAAGTGTCCTCTGGAGGACCCCATTTGGATCAGTCGCCTGAGGCTGGAAAGACAATTTTAGGAGGAAGGATAGGAGTTTTGTCTTAACTTATTTCAGGGTAAGAGTTGTGTCTCTGGAGACTGTGTTAGCTCTGCAAAGTGCAAAGAGGCCACGGGGTTAAGTGTAACCACCTGCAAAATGTGAGACAATTATAAGATGAGCGGAGACAATCTCCTCTCTTAAATCTTCTCCATTCCACTGGCTTTTTCTCTCTAGTGAAGATGGAGTAAGAAGAAACTTCCACCCCATTAATTTTCCACTTCCCTCCATCATGTATCTGCTTTGGATAACAATCTTTTAAATGTCTCCTTATTCACAGGACTGTAAATTTTTCTTTTGCCTGCGAGCTTGTGTCCCCTGCGTCGCTGGGGTGGGAGGTGTTTTCGTCTCTGGTGACAAAGACACATTGCTGCAGACAAGGGCAACCCATCGTTTGCCTGCTCTGGCTTTAATAGTTCTGTTGTATTTTCTGTTCTCTCCAAGCTTTCCTATGCTCTGCAGCATCCTTCATGTTTTCCCACCACAACATCTCTTGTGTTTTCCCATCACAGCATCCCTCATGCTTTACCGTGATGTCATCCCTCCTGTTTTCCCATTGCAGCATCCCTCATGCATTCCCATTGCAGCATCCCTTGCGCCTTCCCATCACTGCATCCCTCATGCTTTCCCAGCGCAGCATCCCTTGTGCTTTCCCAGTGCAGCATCCCTTGTGATTCTTATCGTAGCATCCCTTGTGCTTTCCCCTTGCAGCATCCCTCGCGTTTTCCCCTTGCAGCATCCCGTCTGTTTTCCCATCACTGCTGTTTGCAGAGCCACTGTGCTCATGCCAGCTGAGCAGAGCTCATAAAGGTCCCCCCTCGCAGCTCTCTGTTAGTGCGCAGGCACCCTTAGCCGTGTTCTGCTCTCGCTGGGAGGCGTGTGCTGTGGCATTGGGCTGTGGCAGTGGTTTGCATCGTGCCTTTATTGCTGGAGCTAGCCGTGCTCTGCTCTCTTGGTGTCCATAGGGCTTCAATGCAGCAGTGCTCGGGGTATCCCATGCTCTGGCTGGTGTTTACCCCAGCTCCTGCAAACAAGTGACTGAAGGCAAAGGACAAAGTGCTGCCAAGGAGCTCCTCAAATGGAGCTGCAAACTTTGCAGAAGGCACTTGTTGATGCCTCTCTCTGTGTTGTTGCAGGCGAAGGACAGTGATGATGATGATGAAGTCACCGTCAGTGTGGACCGGGACCGCTTCATGGATGAGTTCTTTGAGCAGGTGAGAGGGTTGCTTCTCCAGTGCAGCTTTAAAACCAGTTAAGACCTCTCCTCTAGTGCTGCAGCAGGCTGTGCTATGGACTCCTGAAGCAGGACTCCAGGTGGGAATGGGGACCCTGTCCTGGCTGATGCCACTTAGCTGATGGTCGAGGTCTTCAGAGGTGATGCTGAGAGTGCTGATTAGCAGGAAGCAGGCTTCCATGCAGCCCTGGGGCTATCATGGGCTTACCTGGCTCTATGGATGTTTTCCCATTACGGCATCCCTTATGCTTTCCTGTTGAAGCATCCGTGTTCCATCTTCTACTCCAGAAACCAATGGGGCAACTGGTCCAGGTTGGAGGGAGTGCGTGAGCCTTGCAGTGTGCTGCTAAAGTGGACCAGTGGCTCTCAAACCTCTCCTGAAAGAACCTCTGCAGAGTAGCAGTTTCTGCATGGGATTGATTTAATTTTGTGCCTCTCGTTAGCAAACAAGAGGTTGTCTCCTGGCGTGTGGGTGGCTGTGAGCTCTGCATGCGGATTTTTAGCACACCCTTAACATGGCATGTGTGTAGGGGGTGTTAAAATGTGTCTGTGCAGGCAGCGGAGTGCGGAATGGAAAAAAAACTGATGTGCAGATGGAGGAAGATGAGCAAAGTGGTGGTGTGAGTCGAAGGAGAAGACGGAGCTGGAGGGTGGGCAGCCCGGCAGGCAGAGGGCACAGGTAGAGGTTCCTCTTCTCAGTGATGCAGATGTGTCTCCTTGAAGTACACCAGGAAGCTGCCAGTCTGAATTTGCTGGCAAATGCGTCCGCTGTGGTCTATAGATGAGGGTCAAGATGGATTTCTCAGTCCCTGGAGCAAAGAGTCATAGAATCATAGAACCATTGTATTGGAAGGGACCTTAAAGCTCATCCAGCTCCACCCCCTGCCATGGGCAGGGACACCTCTCACTGGATCAGGGGCTCCAAGCCCCATCCAAACTGGCCTGGAACACCTCCAGGGATGGCGCCACCACTGCTCTGGGCAACACCGATGGGCAGAGTCTGGGAGTCTGAGCTGATGTGAATTTAGATGACTGTCCAAATGTTTCTCATTGAGGGCATCACAAAGGGTACAGAGTGCAGGGTCTGTATTCCGTTGCCGGGACTGCCGAGCCTGGCTGCTGCAGCGTGGAAGGTCTTATTTCACGAAAGTCCTACAGCTTGATGATCCAGCTGGGTAATATTCATCCAGGAGGACATTTTCTGTGGTTCAGACATGTCATGGTTGCTTTGGGATAGGGTTTAATAATCCCTCCCCTTTCAGCAAGTCAAGATCTCTCAGCAGTCCTGTCTCATTGTCCGTCTCCACAGGTGGAAGAAATTCGAGGCTTCATTGATAAAATTTCGGAGAACGTGGAAGAAGTGAAGAGGAAGCACAGTGCCATTCTTGCTTCACCCAACCCTGATGAGAGTGAGTGAGCCGTGATCTGCTTGCATCCCCGTGGGCGTGTGGCTGTGCTGGGCCGGGCTGCTGGTGGGGTGGATGGAGTCCAACAGAAGTCCTCTTGCCTTCAAGTGGCCAAGGCTGGAAAGCCACAGCGCACTGAGTTGGCTGATGGCCAGCGTGTGGGAGGGCTGGGAGGTGTGTGCGAAGGAGACGGAGGGACAGCTGATAGCTTTGTGACCTTGAAAGGTGGTCAGGGCCCAGCAAGGCTGCTAGTGTGGAATTCCCAAAGGATGAGGGCAACATGGAGGCTGAAAAGAGTGATGGCTGGTTTTGTACTTGTTGGCTGTTGTCTTCCCTTGGGTTGCTTGGGGACGGTACATGGATGAGGCAGTGCTTGCAGAATAGGCTGAGCATAACCTGCGTGGCTTAGGTGTCCAGCTCTTCTTTGAGCCTGTGGTGTGGACTTGTGGTGGACTTCAAGCCCTCTGTGTCCTAAAAGATGTTTGTTACTGGCTGGCCAAAGGGTCTGTCCCTTCTGAACCTTGCTGATGCATTGCTGTTTTCTTCCCTGGTCTTGTGTTCCTGAGAAGAGGTTTGTTGCCAGGAACAGAAGTTAAGGATAGCAGCGCCCAAAAGGTGGGAATCTGTGGGATCTGGCAGAGTTAGAGCTGTGGGTGAGGAGTTCTCCTGTGCCCAGGTGTGAGCAGTGCATCTCCTGGGGGAGCTAGAGGAGGTGCCACTGGCAGAGCACCTGGGGCTGGCCAGGTCAGCTGGGCTTCCGTAATGCCGAAGCTTTCCAGCTTTGGTGTCAGCAGCCCCTCGCCGGGAAGCAGGTGGGACTGAGACTCACTGAAGGGGTTGGGGGGCTGGCGCTGGCCAGGCTCACCAGCTGAGGGACATCATTCAAACATCTCTGCTGCTCCAAGCTTGTCCTTCAGTCTTGCCATGAGCCCATGTGGGCTTTCCTTTGCCTACCTCCCTCATGGTACTGGTGTTCATAAGGCTGATGGTTACTGCAGGGCCAACTGTATGGGTTTTCTTTGAGCTGCTGGCAGCCCTTGTCACTGGCAAATATGTTGCTTTCATGGGCTCGGGAACAGCTGTTGAGGAGCTGAACACTGCTTGTGCCTTCCAGGTGTGCTTAGGGGACTGGAAAGCTGAGACCAGGTCTGTGTCTTGCCATTTATGAAGGCATATAGTGGTCGGACGAGGGGGAATGGCTATAAATTGCAGAGGGTCAGATTTAGATTAGACATTAGAAAGAAATTCTTCAAAATGAGTGTGGCAAGGCCCTGGCCCAGGCTGCCCAGAGCAGTGGTGGCTGCCCCATCACTGGAGGTGTTGAAGGCCAGGCTGGATGGGGCTTGGAGCCCCTGATCCAGTGGGAGGTGTTCCTGTCCCCTGGGGGCCTTGGAATTGGATGGGCTTTGAGGCCCCTTCTGACCCAAATCATCCCGTGATTCTATCATTCTATGATTCTATCTACCCTTCTCCCATCCACTTCTCTTCATTTGCCGAGGGCAATTCCACTCATATTCGACTACAAATTGTTTCTAGAGGTCCCAGGAGGTTGTGTGCACACACATTTCCTTGTGTCAAATCAATAGACATTGCTAACTGCTCAGAAGACCTGACCCTTCCAAAGCTGTCTGACGCTCCCCTCTCCCGGCAGCTGCTCCTCAGCTAAAATTCACATGGCCAAGCCTGGATGTGAGGGATTTTCTCCTGGGAATTCACATGTCTCAGACTATTGCTCAATCATCCTCCAGGCTCTTTTGATCTGCACTTGCAATGTTAAGATTTTCCACTGTTTCTGTTTGGATGTTTTGAGGGAAGAACTGTCATTGCTTCACTTCTGGCTACTGGGCGCATACAGCATTGTATCCGCTCGGGGCTGAGCCAGAGCTCCAGCTGCAAAGGGCACTTGTAGCCTAAAAGCATAGTAATATTTTTAAAAGTCTGAGGTCTGCAGTGAGCAAGATCTGGTGACATTGCTGGGACTTCCAGAAGCATCAAGGACAGTGAGAGTGCTTCTGGTTTTGTTTTACAGTGTTACCTGGCCTTGATATCGGAGAAAATTCAGTTTAGAATGCCCTAAACTGTTCAGGCATGAAAGAAGAATCATAGAAGGGTTTGGGTTGGAAGGGACCTTAAAGATCATCTAATTCCAACCTCCCTGCCATGGAGCTTGGACATGGGCAGGGACACCTCCCACTGGATCAGGTTTCTCAAAGTCCCATCCAACCTGGTCTTGAACACCTCCAGGGATGGGGCAGCCACAACTTCTCTGGGCAACCTGGGCCAGGGCCTTCGCATACTCATCATGATGAAGAAAGAGCCTACGCCTTGTTTGGAAAATAGTGTTTTGTGATATTGTGGAGTATCCGTGAGGGGAGATGGGGCTGATCTGGTGCTCGATGGCAGATTCACACAGAATCAGAGAGTGGTTTAGGTTGTAAGGGACCTCAAAGCCCATCCAGTTCCACCCGCTGCCATGGGCGGGAACACCTCCTACTGGACCAAGTTGTGAGTGCATTGGTGTTTGCATTTTAATATGACAGTGATTTACACCTGTGGTGCCAATCAAGGCAATACATTACTTTCTGAGAGCCCAAGCTCTTGGGGGAATTGGGGTTCTGCTTGGTCCCTCTGGAACAGCACCTCTGTTATTTCTTAGTGGTCTCTAAGCACTTTAGCATCATGTGAAACCTCCGCCTCACAGTGATGGGCACTCATCCTCCTGAGTATCAGAGGACAGACACGGACTTCTTGTTCTTGTCTGGAGGCGGATGTGCTGTGCATACAGTCATTGAATCATGGAATGCTTTGGGTTGGAAGGGACTTTACAGGTCATCCAGTCTAACACCCTCACAGGAGCAGGGACATCTTTAACCAGATCAGGTTGCTCAAAGCCCCATCCAACCTGACCTTGAATGTTTCCAGGATGGGGGCTCTACTGCCTCCCGAGGCAACCTGGGCCAGGGCCTCCCCACCCTCACAACAAAACATTTCTTCCTAAGAAATCTCATCTCAATCTCCCCTCTTGCAGCTCAAAACCGTTCCCCTCATCCTATCCCTGCCCTCCCTGATCAAGAGCCCCTCCCCAGCTTTCCTGGAGCCCCTTTCAGGATTGGAAGCTGCTCTGAGGTCTCCCCACAGCCTTCTCACCAGGCTGAACAACCCCAGCTCTCCCAGCTGCATAGTGCAGTTGGTGAGTGGTGCAGCTTCTCCGTCAAGAGATACAAATTCCTTCAACACCACTGGCCAGTCCCTCCTAGAGCTGGAGGATCTTGGAGTGGGGTTTCAGGAGACCAGCGCAGGGCTGATTTGTGAAGGGCATGAACAGTGGTTGGAGTTGCACTTGGAGTGCTCGTTGGAGGGAGGGAGGGAATGAATGAATGATGGATGGGTGGATGGATGGATGGATGGTGTCTACTTACTGAATTGGTTGCTGCTTTTTCAAGGTCTCTAATAATGAGAAGAGATTTCACAAGGTAGAGTCCTACTGGAACTTGTCTCTTAAATGACCTTGTGCTTAGGTGGCTGTGAGACCTGGTGCTTTCATGTTCATGCTCTGCTGCTGCAGAAGAAGGCACCAGGCAGAGGTGCTGGGCAGGGTTCATGTCCTGCAGAAGGGCTCATCCCTACCTTCCCTTGCTGCTGATTCCTCTTCCTGCACAGACTGTTCTCAAATCTGTGTTGCTGCTGCTGCCTGAGCTTATTTTGGTGCCTGGTGGGTGGGCATCTGGCTGGCTTTGCCGCTGTGCCGGCGAGGTGGCAGCCCCCTGCCTGCCTGCTTGCCTGTGCCTTGTGGCTCCAAGAGGCTCGCGCCCGGATGCGGGAGGACAGGGATGTTCTCCTCACCATCCAGCTCCATGCTGCAGCGTGGACAGCATCATGTCGGGGCTTGAGTGGTCTTGGAACGGCTGAGGGGCTGTCTTCCTCCTCAGGTCAGAGCCTTGGCTGCTGCTACTCCTGATTTGAGTCACAGCTCCTGGTAGACTTGTTTCTAAAATCCTTCCTGGCAAGTTGCTGCATCTTTTGTCGCTCCTGGCGCTTGAAGCAGGCTGTTGGTCCTCAGTCCAGGCCGCTTCCCAGAGGAGGTGGCTTTGAGTGACAAGTTGCCAGCCGGAGAGGAATGAAACGATGGGTTTTTCTTTTGGAATGGTTGGGAAGTTCTTCTCTGCCATTCATCTTTTCCGTGCATCACATCCTTCCCCACAGCCACCCTCCACAGCTCCTCATCGCTGCATTATACAGCGGATGCTGTTTGCTGAGTGAATTGCTTCCAGGAATGTACATCTCCAAATCTGAAGTCATGTCTTTCAGCCTGTCATCTCAGTCCATCTCCACAGGCTTCGGAAAACCTGATCAATATTTCAGACCCGGAAGCAGGTCCATGCCAGCTCTGCACCAGGATGGAACAGGAGGTTCAGTTGCATCTACATTTGACCTCCAGTCTCATAATTTAACCTGTGCAGACTCGAGGTGGTGGCTTTGGAAACCAGGTGCAGGGTCTGGGTGGCTTTCTTCAGGCTCTCTTGAGTCTGCTTGAAGATTATTTGAGTTATTTAGAGGGTGGCCTCTAGACCATCTCCTGTACCAGGAGGTCAAGGAGACAAATCATAGCTGCTCACCTCTGTCTAATGCATTGAGGCAACACTGGCCAGTGCCAAAAAGGCACCTGGGAGTTGTCTTGGTCACCCCAACGCAGGTGCAGGACCTTGCCCTTGGCCTGGTTGCATGGCAAGGTGTGGAGTGGCCCAGGGAGGCTGGACAGTGTCTGGTTGCTCCCAGCACCTCCCAGAGCAGGGCTGGAGATGGAGAGGACCCTGATGCATCTGAGACAGGCAGGATCCCTACCAACACCAGTGGTTCTTCAGCCCTTGTGGGGTTGGTAGGGCACGGCATGGTAGCAGAGCAAGATCCAGAGAGGACGTGCATCACTGGGTGCTGCTCGATTTGGGCTGGGGAGTGGGGAACCCCATCTTCCTCCTCTTTAACTGCCCCTCTTGCCTCCAGTGCCAGGAGCAAGTGATCCTGATGCTTGCCTGCCTCCTCCTGCCACACATTTGAGGTTGGCGAGATGATGCTGAAGCAAGAAGCCACATTGTGGCCAAGGTGTGCTCTGCTGTGCCAGCAGCAACGTGTATGGGAAGGCACAGAGACAGTGAGGTGGTGGTGGGGAGTTGCCATCTGCTGCCCTGTCTCTCAGCATCCTTTCTCCCAGCATTCCTGCTCCTCTTCCTCTTCGGGCATGTCCCTCAGCCTGTCTTTGCTCAATTAAGCCATCATAGGGGATGCCCTTCCAGCTCTATGAGGCGCAGCAAACCTGCTGTGAGATATGGAAGCTGGACGGGTGCTGGGTATAGGAGGATGGGTTCCTCTGTCCACCAGGAAGGTCCACAAGCTGCTGCAGAACAGCTCCAGCATCTCCAGCATCCCCAGCAGAGCTGCACTAAGATGCTCGTGGTCGTTCTGGCAATGCCATGCTGTGCTCAAGGGCTGCCTTGGGTTGTTGCCTCTTGTGTCACACAGAGATGCTTTTTGTCACCATTTAGAGCATTTCTCCAGCTCTGTCTTGAACGGATTTTGTTTCTTCTGATAATTCTTGTTGAAGGGCTGCTTGAAGACTTAACCTTCAGTGGTCAGGGGCTGAATTCTCATTTCCAGCCTGAGTCTATTTATGATCAATTTACATACCGACGTCATCCCAAGAACAAATATATTTAGCTTAAATAGCTGTTTGCCCTTCTGGCTTTATCCTGTCAGGTCTATGCAGCAGCTCGGGTGTTCAGCAAGAGTTTTGCGCAATTCCTGCCTTCCCTGACCCTGTCACCCACCCCAGCACTGGTTTTGAAGGGCTGCGGTCCATTGGGGTGTGAGATCTCCAGGATTTGGGGGGTGTGCCTGCTTGCTGGTCAGCACTTCGTGAGCTTTTCAGACTGGGTTGTCCTTTGATGTGTGTGAGCAAGAGCCTCAGCAGGACATCAGGTTGTGGAGATAGGTGGCCGGGGAGTGGGCTGTCCAGCCCTCTCTGGGAGATCCCTAGCAGAGCAGGAGAACAAGCTGGCAAAACACCTCCCTTCAGTGCTAAACTAGCCCAGCACCTCCCAGCACCAATTCAGCTGGTGTCGCCAGAGCAGGGTTGAAGGTGCAGGGATGTTCGTGCTGGTCCTCACTTTCCCTGACCACCTCTCAGCATGGACTTGTGGGAGGCTCCTGCAGCTTTGTTATGCCCAGCGCAGTGGCACGTGCTGCCAGTCCTCAGGTGCTGCCCACAGGAATGGGACACGTGGACTTTCTGTGCATCATTCCAACACTGCAGCAAGCGTGCCTGGGACATCTACAAATGCACCCACAAATATACACAAATGCAGCCACGGGCTGGGTGGAGAATGGTTTAGGAGCAGCCCTGAGGAGAAGGACTTGAGGTGCTGAGGGAGAAGCTCAACATGAACTGGCAAAATGTGCTCAGTGCCCAGAAACCAACCGTGTCCTGGGCTGCATCCAAAGCAGTGGGACCAGCAGGAAGGGAGGGGATTCTGCCCCTCTGCTCCGCTCTGGTGAGTCCCCACCTGGAGCCCTGTGTCCAGTTCTGGAGTGCTCAGCACAGGAAGGACATGGAGCTGTTGGAGCAAGTCCAGAGGAGGCCATGGAGATGATGGGAGGGCTGGAGCACCTCCTGTATGAGGACAGGCTGAGAGAGTTGGGGTTGTTCAGCCTGGAGAAGAGAAGGCTGCGGAGAGACCTTAGAGCAGCTTCCAGTGCTGAAAGGGACTCCAGGAAAGCTGGGGAGGGGCTCTGGATCAGGGAGTGCAGGGAGAGGATGAGGGGAATGGTTTTGAGCTGCAAAGGGGAGATTGAGATGAGATCTTAGGGAGAAATGTTTTGCTGTGAGGGTGGGGAGGCCCTGGCCCAGGTTGTCCAGAGCAGTGGTGGCTGCCCCATCCCTGGAGGGGTTCCAGGCCAGGTTGGATGGGGCTTGGAGCCCCTGATCCAGTGGGAAGTGTCCCTGCCCGTGGCATGAGGTGGGACTGGATGGACTTTGAGGTCCCTTCCAACCCAAATCACTCTATGTTTCTAAGATGCATCACAGATGGCAGAGAGCTGTAATTATTTTGGTCTTAATTTAGACTAAACAGTCAGTGGCACTCCTGGAAGACTTGTAATTGGATCCACAGAGTTCAACAACAGGTGAGGTGCCGCAACCAGTGAGTGGACATTGGGACCGTCATTGCAACCTGAGGTCTTTCTCTGTTGGCTCCTCTTGTCTGCATGCGACTTTGGCCGCGCTCCCCACCCTGCATCTCCTCTCCTTGCACTTGCCAGCCTTGGCTGGTCCTTGAGCCATGGCTAGAGTCCAGGCGAGTGCATAAGCTGAGCCGGGCTGGGGACATGGTGTGCCCTGCTGGTGGCCCTGGCTGCGCAGTGAGGCTGGAAAGAGGGAGGAAGGAGGGAAAGGAGCAAACCCAAGAGGGAATGCAGCAACTGTGCCCCTTGCAGTGTTGGTTGGAAGAGCTTAGCCCTCATTGCCCAGGACGGTGGCCTTGTTGGGGCTCCTCCAGCAGGCTGGGTTGCAGTCATGTGGCTCTCCTTGGGCTCTCCTCGCCTCTCCCTGCTGGATTCTTGCCCAGGTGGCCAAGGTGGCCAACAACACCTGCCTTGGAACAGCCGTGGTGTGGCCAGCAGGAGCAGGGTATGGATTGTCCCCCTGGACTCAGCTCTGGTGAGGCTGCACCATGAATCCTGGGTTCAGTTTTGGGCCCCTCGGTACAAGAAGGACATTGAAGGGCTGGAGTGCATCCAGAGAAGGGAATGGAGCTGGGGAAGGGGCTGGACCCCAGGGGTTCTTGGTGCTGCTGAGGAGAGACCTCATCGCTCTCTGCAGCTCCTTGAAAGGAGGTTGTGGTGATGTGGGTGCTGGGCTCTTCTCCCAAGGGACAAGTGATAGGACAAGAGGAAATGGCCTCAAGTTGTCCCAGGGGACGTTTAGATTGGATAGGAGGAATCTTTCTTTACTGAAAGGGTTCTTGAGCACTGGCAGAGGCTGCCCAGGGCAGTGCTGGAGTCTCCATCCCTGAAGGCGTTAACAACACATGTAGATGGGGTGCTTCAGGATGTGGTTTAGTAGGCACAGTAGTGTTGATGGTTGGACTGGATGAGCTTAGAAGTCTTTTCCAACCTTAACCATTGTATGATTCTATGATTTATAGTGGTTGGTGCCAGCTGGGCCCTGGATGATGCTGATGGGAGAAGGGCGGGAGGCTCTTCTGCAGCAGCCAGGAGCCCTGCTCCAGCGGGCAGCGAGCTGGGGTGTGACACTGGCCTCAGGGGATTGGTTGCTGACTGGCATGTGGGCGTGTATGGCAGTGGCATCGCTCCTGGATATTGCTTGCTTTTTACTCCAGCGTGTGATTGAGTTTCTCTTGTCTGCTTACAGCAGGCAGGATCCGTTCCCCGTTCCCTGCTGTGCTCCACGTGGCATGAAAATGACTGTGATCTCTAATGCTTTTAGCTCTTGGGCTTGATGTTGGGAGAGGAGGCGGGTTTGGGGCTTGAAGGCCAAAGGGTGAAAGAGCAGAATTGAGTTGCTGCTTTTGGAAGCGCTGGGAGAAAGAAACAGCAAGATCAAGGGGTTGCAAGTCAACATCTGCATGGTGAGCTGTGCCCTGCATCCCTCTGCATGTGGTTTTTGGAGCACTGCTGCTCTCTGGAGCTGTTTGGCTTGGAAGGGACCTTAAAGCCCATCCAGTTCCACCCCCTGCCATGGGCAGGGACACCTCCCGCTGGATCAGGGCTCCAAGCCCCATCCAACGTGGCCTTGAACCCCTCCAGCGATGGGGCAGCCACCACTGCTCTGGGCAACCTGGGCCAGGGCCTCCCCACCCTCATCATGAAGAATTTATTTCTAATGTCTAGTCTAAATCTTCCCCTCTCCAACTTATAGCCATTTCCCCTCATCCTTTCACTCCAGGCCCTTGTAAAAAGTCCCTCTCCAGCTTTCCTGGAGCCCCTATGCTCCTGGAAGCTACTCTGAGGTCTCCCTGCAGCCTTCTCTTCTCCAGGCTGAACAACCCCAACACTCTCATCCTGTCTTCAGAGCAGAGTTGCTCCAGCCCTTGGATCATCCTTGTAGCCCGCTCCAACAGTTCCATGTCCTTCTTGTGTTGAGGATTCCAGAACTTGGACACAGCTCCAGGTGGGGTCTCAGGAGAGCAGAGTTAGGGGGCAGAATCCCTTCCCTCAACAGTGTCCCTGCTGTCTGAGCAGCCACGTCACCCAGCAGCACGGCTCAGTGCCCGGCAGCGTGCCCTCACCTCGGGGCTGGCGCACAGCAGGGCGCTGGGGTTAGTGCCTGTGCCAGCAGAGAGAGGCAACAGACCTTGCGTGGAGCAGGATGCTCTCCAGCAGACCTCATCCAAACACAGCCGTATTCGCTCTGCAGCTGGATCTCCGTGTTCTCTTGCTGGATCTCCGTTGTCTCGGCGTCAACACCAGGGGATAATCCCTTATTTGCAGAAATGAGTTTAGGAGGGCTGAGACGAACAAGCCCTAAATCTTGTTACTGTGCTTTTCCAGGATTACTTTGCTGCTGCTGCGGCGCAGAGAAGGTTTTGTAGGCACAAAGTGAGCATGGGGACAGCTTGGATGTGACTGCAGAGAAGGGCAGGAGCACAGGCAGGAGGAGGAGGAGGGTGGCCAGAGGGTCTGTGATCTCCTGGGGTCCCCAGTATCACCCGTGCTGGGGATCCTGCTGCGGGAGAGTCCCAAGAACTGGTTTTATGGAGCTGCAATTAATTTATGGAGAGGTGAAAAAATTGAGGATGGTGAATTGGAAACTGCTGTGAACAGCTTGGGTAGGAATTACTGGTAAAAAGCTGTCGGGTTTGGGAAAATCAGGAAAATAGCAGTTGCGCGTCTATCTTTGGGTAACCTTTACCTGTGTGCAGCAGGGTGGTGTGTGTAGTTGTGTTTCAGGTGGAAGGAGGAGGAGTTGATGTCAATTAAAATGGAGATTTTTGGCAAGTGGTGGGAAGAAGCAGGCAGACAGAGCAGGAAATCCAAGTGCTGAAGGACCCTGAGAGCTTTTACACTGTAAAGAAACAGGAGCAGACGTGGGCTGACTGTGGAGGAGGAGGTGGGACAGGTCTCTAGCATGGATGTGCAGGCGCTGTTTGGCTGGGCTGGGGAGATAGGTGGTCACACACAGGCAGGAGCAGAGACTGCGGCTGCAACACGGGAACCTTGATGCTAGACAGGGCTGGTGATTGCTAAAAGTGGCCCCTCTTACCCATTGGGAAACATTTCTCCCTAAGATCTCATCTCAGTCTCCACCTCTTGCAGCTTCAAGTGTTCTTGAGATACCTGTGACCTTTTTACTTCTGAATAAAGAAATAGAGAATAGGATCATAGGATAGTCCAGTCCAGTTGTGTTGACCTGCTGCATGCCATGGGGCTCTGCACCCAGAGGAACGGAAACCATCACGCTCACAAAACAGCGAGGAAGGAGAATACAGAAAGTAGAGAGAATTTCCACTCTTGGCTTGGAGGCCCAAACTAATATTATACCCAGTGCTCAATAATAGCACAGGATGGAGTGGCCTCACACTAGAGTGTGGTAAGACAAAACAAATATTCTGAATGGAAAAGAAGGGCTCGGGGTGTTGGTGGATGAGAAGCTCCATATGAGCCATCAACTGAAATGGGCTCCAGGAAAGCTGGGGAGGGGCTCTTGATCAGGGAGTGCAGGGAGAGGACAAGGGGGAATGGTTTTGAGCTGCAAAAGGGGAGACTGAGATGAGATCGTAGGGAGAAACGTTTTGTTGTGAGGGTGGGGAGGCCCTGGCCCAGGTTGTCCAGAGCAGTGGTGGCTGCTCCATCCCTGGAGGTGTTCCAGGCCAGGTTGGATGGGGTTTGGAGCCCCTGATCCAGTGGGAGGTGTCCCTGCCCATGGCAGGGGGCTTGGAACTAGATTGACTTTAGGGTCCCTTTCAATCCCACCCCATCCCACGATTCTCTGATGATTATCCTGTACCTGTTTTCAGAGGCTGTTAATGCGGTACTGCTGTGCCTTCAATGGAATTGCTGCAGTAATCAAGTGTTGGAAATCTTGTTCCAAATCTTTTCAGTGCTGTTTTAGGAGGAAAATATTCACATGGAAAATATCTCCGACTTCCCTCTAACCGTCTTCCGAGTCCCTGTGTGGTTTTGCCTCATGACACCTCCCACCCTCAGCATGCAGCTCCTGCCTACTCTCCCGACACATCGCACAATCCCCTCTCCGGGTCTCTGCCTGCCCCCTTCTCCTGCCCCCATGGCTTTGATCCTGGGTATGGTGCTTCTCGGAGCTGTGCATCCTGCCTGGGGTGTGGGTGCATCAGCAGCTGCACGGGGGGGGGGGGTGTTGGAAATAACAATTTCCCTGCAACCCAGGCAGATTCATCGCCGCGGGGGGGTTGCTGCCCATTTGCCGTTAATTGGGAGCCCTGTGGAGAGCTGGGTGGTGAAGCTCTGCCTCCTGGCAAGTGCCTGGGAGCTGCCAATTTGGAGCAGTCGTTGCTTCGCCAGCTCCAGCCCGTGCAGGCAGAGCCCTGCCGCCTGCGCAGCGCTGGCTGCCTGCCCAGCACGGGCTCTTCATCTCCATCGGTGGAGATGGCGTGATGGTTTGTGAGGGCATCAGAGGTGCTGGCAGGAGCACCCGCAGGTAGATCCAGGCTATTGCTTGTGCCTTTGGGAGCTCCTGTGCTCCAGCCCTTCTCCTGCCTGCGCAGATGCCTGCAGGGGTGTTTGTCCACCTTCCTGGTTTAGATTGGATGAGGGAAGACATCAGGGAAGATATCTTTACTGACAGAGTGGTGAAGCCCTGGCAGAGGCTGCCCAGGGCGGTGGTGGAGTCTCCATCCCCAGTGGGGTTCAGAAAATGTGTAGGTATGGCACTTCAGGACATGGTTTGGCAGGCACAGTGGGATTGGGCTGAGGTTGGACTGGATGAGCTTAGAGGTCTTTTCCAACCTTAATGATCCCATGATTCTATGATCCGAGTTGTGCAGCTGAAGGTTTACCCAAAACCTGTCCTCTGCAGATAAAATCCTTGCCCAAACCCCCAGGCTGCATGGCTGGACTGTGCATCCTGCATCGCTGTGCTGTCTGGGCTCTGCAGGGGCTGTGCACCCAGCAGGTTTTCTGCATTGCTGGCTGCCCCTAAGTCCTCCCTCAAACCTCCAGCCCCCGGTGATGTTTCTACAGTCCCATCTTTGCCTGGACCCGGTGTGGTGGAGAGGAAGGGCACTGTGGCTTGTGGTGTGGCTGATGATGGTTGGCTTCCCAGCTGTGGTGCCAGGCCAATGGCACTCCATCCTCAGGCAGCTGGTTTTGGAGGTGCCATCTCCAGATTTTGTTCCTTCGGCTGGAACAGGGCTGCAGGAAAGGGGTCTTGGGGTATTTTTCAAGTTCAGTCATCAGGCGGGATTAAATCACAGCTGTTAGGGCAGAGCTGAGGAGGTGAGCACCTGGGAAGTGAAATGTCAAGGGAAGGTGCTGCTCATGAGCTAGAGATTATTTAGGAGAAAACAATCCTGTTGACCTGTCACTTGGCTTCTTCCCTTGTAATTTGCTGCTTAATTAACAAGGGCTTGGATCCCCTGCCTGTAATGAGTGGGTGCTCACTGCCGTGCCTTGCAGATGCTCTGCAGCTTTGTGTGCGCAGGGTGGGATGGAAACGTGAGCGTGCACCTCGGTTGCGTCTCTAGCCTGGACACCCCTTTGCTCATCTGGTGACCACCCAGTGTGCTGAAGCTGTCCCCGATCGCGATGTCCTAGCCTGCGGCTGGGGATGGTTTCCTGGGATGTGGCACTGCTGAATAATTTTTCTCACACCTGAGACTTCACGTGGTTGACTCGTAGATGCAATTAATGCAATTGGTGTATTGCTGGGCTCTCTTTTCAGGGACTTGTTGTGTCATTATCACGCTCCAATTCCTCTCCTCTTGGCAATGGAATGCTGTGTTTGGGCCGATCTCCTCTGGAGACTCTGACACAAGGACACGTGGGCTGGGGAGGTGTTACCATAAATCCTGACTCGTCACTGAGAGATTAGAAATGGTGTTTGCGTTGAGATTCCAGACTCAGCAGCCTGAATATGTGACGGTTCCAGATACTGTCTGATGGGGACAAGGGAATTAGTCTGTCACCCCAATGGCGATGCCCACACTGTTAGTGACAGTGATGGTCAGTTGCTGTCAGGTCATCCCTGGCAAGCCAGAAAAAGAGAAACCTTGCCTGGCCCTTTCCTCTGCCCACTCTCAGCCTGGGAGGGTTTTCTTTTTCTTTATGGGCTTTCACTTGGTTTTATCTCTTTTTTTCCTTGATGGCGAGGGCTTTGGTCCAGGTCTCAGCTGGCAGATCCTTCCCTCTTGGCTCCTCTCTGCCAGCAGGCACCAGAGCTCCATGTCCCACATTGTTTCTGGTTGCCCCAGGGATGAGTAACCCTCTTCTGCAACTGGTTTCATTTTCCAGTGAGTTCTTCTTAATGAATTCTTCAAGGGCAGGCTTTCCCCTTTCCTCTGCTGCTGGGAGCAGCCCTTGACGTGGTGCATCAAGGTTTATTACCAAAACTGTAAGGAGAGTCTGGAGCCACGTGAGCTGAGGTTGCTCTCCGTATTCAGTGATGCCCTCGTGCTGCCTCCGCATATTCCCCTGCTGGAACCTGGTCTTAGAAGTGGTTTTCAGGCAAAGGCTGTGTTGGAGTTCATGATGTCTTGGACTGTGGGCTAGATTGGATATTAGGAAAAAATTCTTTAATGACAGGGTGGTAAAGCCCTGTCAGAGGCTGTCCAGGGCAGTGGTGGAGTCTCCATCCCTGGAGGGGTTCAAAAAGTGTGTAAATGTGGCACTTTGGGACATGGTTTAGCAGGCACGGTGGAATTGGGCTGAGGTTGGACTGGATGAGCTGAGAGGTCTTTTCCAACCTTAATGATTCCATGATTCTATGTCGTAGAAATATTGATGTCCTGCATAGGTGAGCATTAGGGCAGTGCTGGCCCCTTGGCAGAGTGGGTGCTGCCTGGACCTTGGGTGGTTTGTGAGCCATATTTTGGAAAGATGCTTTTCTTCCTTCCTGCTTTATTAATTTCTGGGGGCAAAAACCTTACAGTAATTGAATGGATGTCAAAATGTTCCCTGATGGGAAGTGCTCTGATGGAGCGGAGGATGAGTATCTGCTGGTGGTCACTAACTCAGAGGACTTGTATTTATTATTTATCAGGTGAGAACATTTCTGAAAACAAGGTGTTTGCGCTGGGTAGATGCCTGCACCAGGGCAAGCACAAGCAATGAAGCAACCAGACTGGTGTTAGAGAGAGCAGTGAAAGAGGCATTGGGTATGGAAAGGCATGAGCTCATGTTTAAAAAGATTTTCACAGAATCATGGACTGGTTTGGGTTGGAAGGAGCCTCCAAGTCCATCCAGTTCCAACCCCCTGCTATAGGCAGGAACATTCCCACTGGATCAGGGGCTCCAAGCCCCATCCAACCTGGCCTGGAACACCTCCAGGGATGGGGCAGCACCACTGCTCTGGGCAACCTGGGCCAGGGCCTCCCCACCCTCACAGCAAAACATTTCTCCCTAAGATCTCATCTCAATCTCTCCTCTTGCAGCTCAGAACCGTTCCCCCTCATCCTGTCCCTGCCCTCCCTGATCAAGAGCCCCTCCCCAGCTTTCCTGGAGCCTCTTTCGGGACTGGAAGCTGCTCTAAGGTCTCTCCGCAGCCTTCTCTTCTCCAGGCTGAACAACCCCAACTCTCTCAGCCTGGCCTTGGATGGGAGGTTCTCCAGTCCTTGGATCATCTTTGTGACCTGATGCAAACACTTCACATGGGAAGCAAAGTGATGCTGAGCTGTGGTGCTCCAACAGAAACACCCTAAACCTGAGACCTTTGGGGTGTAGGAGTCCTGATTGGGGAAACAGGAAAAATGGTTGCTCTTTTAGGCAGGACGGCTGCAGAGGCTGCAGCCATGCAGGTTTGAAGGCTCTTGGAGGACATGGCCCTAATGCTTCCTTTCACCTCCTGTGGCCGTGCAGATGTATCCACCCATCCTGCCTCCGTTTCTGTAGGTCTGGTGGAGAGAAATGTTTTCTGAGGACAGACAACATAAATCTTGAGCTTGCTTTTAATGCCAGCAGAGCCTGCTTAATGGATTTAAGCTTCTTGCAATCTCCTAGCTCTGTTAATGAGTTCCCAGGCCCCACAGAGGTGGAGCAGAACTGTATTTTCCTAATTGAGTTATCAGATTATTAGCAAAAACACAAATAAAAGAGCTGCTTTGGGTGCAAGTGAGAAAAAAACCTGCTGTCTGGAGCAGCACTGTCATGAGAACCACATGGCAGATAATGGGGGCAAGGCAAGGCCAGAGAGTTGTCAGGGGAAGAAGATAAATGCAGCTGGGATGTGGCCTCCACTGATTTCTGGCCTGGGGCTCTCTCATGAAAGATTATGGTTCTTAATTGTATGAAGCTGGAGATGTTTGAGGCACATATTGAGTCACTTCATGAGTGTACCCTACAGGTAGAAGAGCTTAGGAAGAGTTAATGGATGATTAATTAGCTTCGAGGTAAATAATTAATCAACTGGTGTAGAACCGAACAGGTCAGGCTTGGCTTCTGATCTGTAAATACTGATGTGTGCGCTGCTGAGGACCATCCTGTGCAGGTGTTCTTTTATTACCAGCCTCCAGCCCTTTGCCAACTACCTCTTTGTGCACACGTAGTAAGTAGGGTGATCCATCATTCGTTGCTCAGATAACTACCAGAGGTCATCACGGCTGGTGGTGGTACTTTGGTAGTAGCATTTTGACCTGCGAATGTGAACTGACTTTGCCTGGGAAGGGAAGTACAGCTCTTGTCCCATGTGCAAGTGTGGCACTGGGGAGCAGAGGAGATGAAGACCTTCCTGGTGTCCCCACGCTGGTCCTCAGCAAGAGGAGAAGTTGTGCAACACAGAGTTGAGGTGTGAAATGGTGCTGAGATGTTGCTGCTTGTGTTGGAAAGGGCTTCACCTGAGGGAAGCATCTCCACTCTTGTGGTTTGAGATGTCATTAGTGTTGGCTGAGGGGAGTTGCCCAGTATCCTGGCTACCAAGTCCAGCCTTGTTACGTCAGTAAGGATGAGAAGACTTTGATCCAGGATAAGGTGAAACCTTTTATCTCAGACAAAGTGAGACCTCTTAGCTGCAAGAAGAAACACAGGATGAGTGAGAACTCTGGTTGTTCTTTATGTATTAGGAGTGCTCTTTCTGGAGTGTTTGGAAATTATATGTGCAGTCACATTTTTTCTGTTGAGAGCTTAAAGGGTTTGAATCATGAAGGAAAAATGAGCATGTCCATGCTTTTATAATGTCTTTTTTGCTTAGTAGGTTTGGGATGTGAGAGAGAAGTTGGGATTTTCCTGTACAGGCATTGGCATGTCGAATCCTGGGTTCAGTTTTGGGCCCCTCACTCCGAGAAGAACATTGAGGGGCTGGAGCATGTCCAGAGAAGGGGAACGGATAGGAGACCTCATCACTGTCCACAACTGCCTGAAAGGAGGTTGTGGTGAAGTGGGTATTGGTCTCTCTATCAGAGGAAATGGCCTCAAGTTGTGCCAGGGGAGGTTCAGGTTAGTCATCAGGAAAAATTTCTTCACTGAAAGGGTTCTCAAGCACTGGCAGAGGCTGCCCAGGGGAGGTGATGGAGTCACCGTCCCTGATGGGTGGATGAAGTGCTCTGGGTAGTAGTGGACAGGTACAGTTGGACTCGATCTCAAAGGTCTTTTCCAACTAAGTGATTCTATGAGTTGGAATAAACAGCTGATTGACTCATGCGTGTTCAACCCAAGTCAGAAATCAGGACACTTTTATGCAAGACATGTTAATGTCTCTTAAAAATGCTACAGCTATAAGAAGTGCCTTATTCTTGGCATCCATCTGGGTTCTTGCAGAGACGGAGCTTAAGAGTGGGTACGGCACCATGTGGGGATTATATATCTCACCAGGACCAAAAGGAATCTGGAGCTCCCAATCTGGAAGTTAATTCTGTGCCTTGAGAGCACTGCAAGGGCTTTTAATAGCTTATGGTGCCTCAGGGAAGCAGCCTGGGGGGGAAGTGATTTGGAGAACGTAAGCGGAGTATCACCCACCTTCTTTTGCTTGGAGTTTTGAGAAGATCCTGCTTAGAAGTTCCACTTCTGCATTGGTAGAGCCACCTCAACTGGAGCTGTGCTCATGATGTAGCTGTGGAAGAAAGCTTAATTTCTTCTCTTCTTGCTCAATTTTATTTGCAGTTATCTAAACCCTCAATTGTATCCCTTTTTTGTCTGTCTGTTGTTCAGTTTTAAATGAAAAAATGCTTTCTAAATTGAGTCGTCAATGCGTGTCATTGTAGCTCCGCTTCCATGGTGGACCCATGTCTGCCAGCCCTAACCAAGGTGTTGCTCACAGCATCCAAACCCTGGAGCTCCTACTTTCTCAACAGAGAAGCTCTGAGCTGCCTTTTTTTCAGCAGCCTGAAGTGAGGAAACTAGTAGTGATTTTTGCTGCTGAAGGGCTTTGCACTGGGACCAGCCTCTGCCCTTGTCTGAACATGCCACTGGTGGGAAGGTGGTGACTGATATGGATGGAGTGGCTGGAAATGGTGACCCGTCAGCTCAGTGCTTGTGAGCAGCTGAAAGAATGAACTGCACCCAAAGCAGTGGGAACAGCTCTGGGGATTCTGCCCCTCTGCTCCACTCTGGTGAGACCCCACCTGGAGCCCTGTGTCCAGTTCTGAAGTCCTCAGCACGGGAAGGACATGGAGCTGTTGGAGCAAGTCCAGAGGAGGCCATGGACATGATCTGAGGGGTGGAGCACCTCCTGTATGAGGCCAGGCTGAGAGAGTTGGGGTTGTTCAGCCTGGAGAAGAGAAGGTTCTGGAGAGACCTTAGAGCAGCTTCCAGTACTGAAAGGGGCTCCAGGAGAGCTGGGGAGGGGCTCTGGATCGGGGAGTGCAGGGACAGGATGAGGGGAACAGTTTTGAGCTGCAAGAAGGGGAGATTGAGATGAGATCTCAGGGAGAAATGTTTTGCTGTGAGGGTGGGGAGGCCCTGGCCCAGGTTGTCCAGAGCAGTGGTGGCTGCCCCATCCCTGGAGGTGTTCCAGGCCAGGTTGGATGGGGCTTGGAGCCCCTGATCCAGTGGGAGGTGTCCCTGCCCATGGCAGGGGGTGGGACTGGATGGGCTTTAAGGTCCCTTCCAACCTAAGCCATTCTGTGATTCTGTGAAATAAATCAATATTTTTGTGATTGAAATAATTACATGAAAAATCCATGATCTCATGATGGAAACAGGCTTTTGTGAACTCCCAGGGACATCTTCGTGCTGCATCGTCACCTCTGGCAGTGGGAAGCACTGATGCTGAGACACGAGGCCACCTTGCTCTGTTTCTAGCAAGAAGACCATGATGCTTGGCTTTTGGGGTTTGTAGACAAGCAGTAACTTATTCCTGTTTCTAAACTTTGAACTCAGTAAGAGACCAAATTAAGTTACATGAAGGCAAGAACTTCCAGACTGCCCAGTTTTGACTAAAGCGTGACCTGGAGTTTTAGGCACCAATTATGGCTTGGTGGGACCTGGGGCTTACCAACCTCTGCTTTGTTGCACGTGCCTGGGGGTCCTAATTAACATCACTGGATGAATGCAAATGTGAAATCCATGCCACTTTGCATACAGGCAAAAATGTGCCCTGAAAGGATGGAGCACACCATCTCTCTGCTGGGTCCCAGCCCTAACGCTTGGTTCCTTGTAGGGACATGTGCTCTCCAACCTGATCCTCCAAAGGCAAATGCCGTGCAGGCTCCTTGGCTTCCTGCTGAGCTCATCCTGCTCGCCCTGCCTGCACTGGAACATGCAGGGTGCTGCTGCTGACAGTGGTAGGAAGGGGTTGGTGGGTGCATGAGGTGGTTCCATGTCCACCTTCAGGACGGCTCTGTGTGAGTTCCCAACCCCCTAGACTAGAGCAGGCTGGAAGCCAATCTCTCCTCACCTCGAGCATCCAATGTGGTGCAGGCAGACTGTGGGATGAGTCAGCTGGCAGCGATGCTCATCTGCGCTGCCCACTGCTGCCACGAGCATCCCTGCGGGGGCTGCAGCTCCTGCATCCCTCCTTGCCTCCCACTTCCTCTCGCTGCCCGTGGAGGAGCCCTGCCCTCGGCAGAGACTGCACGGCGCGTGGACAAAAATAGCTTCTGCAGAAGCAATTGAAATGTCAAGAGCGAGCGGGCAAAGCCCGGTCACGATGTTGGCAAACCAGTGCCGCGTGCGCAGTCGGGGCGAGTTCCCTCTGCTGTTGCACAGGGGAAGATGTCTTTGGAGCGTGGCTTGGAGCAAACACTGGGAAAGGGCTACAGAAAAGCTACTGCAATGCTGTCCACCTTCTCGGTGGTGGAGGAAGGGGCACCGCTGTGGGCCATGTCCTCCCCTCCTGGGCTGCCCAGCCTCGTCCCTGTGGTTGTTCAGGGAAAACACTGGCAGCGGGGGAGGGTTCCTGGCCCCCGTCTCTCTGTGTTATTGGGGTGCAAGAACACCTGTCTGAAGGGACTGGGGCTTAAGTGATGCTGCACAATGTCTTCTGCATGGCAGAAGGTCCCTCACTGGCACCAGAAGGTGCCTTCTCCAGCAGCAGCAGCAGCAACCTCGATGTTGCAGAAGGTCCTGCCGTGCCTTGGTTGATGCTGATATGACTAGGAAGAGCTTTGCAATTGGCTATTGAACCTTTGCAGGCTCCTAATGTGTAATAATTAATGTTTAGAGGAAATGTCCCAGATGATCCTGGGTGTATCAGAAGGACAACTGCTTTCATTCCACAGTTTGAGTGTGTGATAGATACTGAAAGGCAGCACCAGCTGTAACTGTGACTGCTCTGGATGGTGTTTGCACTACAAAACTGCTGGAATCATTAGATATCCTGAGTTGGAAGGGGGATCCACAAGGACCATCGAGTCCAACTCCTGTCCCTGCACAGGACAAACCCAACATTCACACCATGACAGCATTGGCCAAACCCTTCTGCAGTATTGTCAACCTTGGTGCCGTGACTGCTTCCCCGGAAGCTGCTCCAGGGCTCCACCACCCTCTGGGGAAAGAATCTTTTCCTGATGTCAAACCTGGAATTTTTGGCTGAAAACGTTACAGAGGTTCACATCTTTGGAGCCTGCGGGATCAGCAGCACGGCTCCAGCTTATTTTTTAATTCCTGTCGTGAGCAGGCTGTCCAGGAAGGGAGATGTAAGGAGCATTGTGTGTTGCAGGACATGGACAGATATGACAAGCAGAGAAAAAGGCAGTTAGTTGGTTTAGCCAGCCTTGGATGGGGATTTGGCTGGGCTCTCTAACCAAATGGCGCAGGGTCAGGCAGGACTGCAGTGCTACTCGGGCACCAGGATGCCTTGAGCCATGGTGTTTATCCTATTTCTCCCTCTGCTGAACTTGGTACCTTGAGTTTACCTGGAACTCTGCATCCAATTCTGGAGTCCTCAGCACAGAAGGACATGGAGCTGTTAGAGTAAGACCAGAGAAGGTCATGGAGATGATCCAAGGGCTGAAGCATCTCCCGTACGAGGCCAGCCTGAGAGGGTTGGGGCTGTTCAGCCTGGAGAAGAGAAGGCTGCGGGGAGAACTTAGAGCAGCTTCCAGCACTGAAAGGGGCTCCAGGAAAGCTGGGGAGGGTCTCTTAATCCGGGAGTGCAGGGAGAGGACGAGGAGAATGGTTTTGAGCTACAAGAGGGGAGATTGAGATGAGATCTTGGGGAGAAATGTTTTGCTGTGAGGGTGGGGAGGCCCTGGCCCAGGTTGTCCAGAGCAGTGGTGGCTGCCCCATCCCTGGAGGGGTTCCGCCCATGGCAGAGGGTGGAACTGGATGGGCTTTGAGGTCCCTTCCAACCCAAACCATTGCATGATTCTCTGTGTTGCTCAGCAATGACAGCAGAAACCTCCGGCTGCTGCAGATGTGCAAAAGGCACCGGTGCTGAGCGCACTGCAGTGGGGTGACTCTCACAGAGCTCCGAAGCAAAATTAGGTCCAGGATAGGTGAAAGTTTTAATCAAAGCCGAACATGCAAAGAAGAAAACGCAGCAAGGAGAACATAGCTTTGGAAATCATGCAGTTTGTGGCATGCAGGGATGGACAGGGACATCACCCCCACGCCACCGGGTTGGATGCAGGGACCAGATGATTAAACATTCAGAGTTCGATTAGGAAAAAATGATGAATGAGTCCCACACAGGGGTCACTCCTGGGTCGAGTTCAATTTATTATTTTCATTAAGAGCTTGCAGGCTGGAGGAAAATCCACTCACTAGCTCACAGAGGCGGCACAGAAGAGCTGTGCTCGCTTCACCTATCTGATTTAAAGACACAGTTGATTAATGACAAAACCAGGCTAAAAATCAATTATAGAGATACTGTAAAAGGACAAATCTCAACTGGTTTCCATGGAGAGCAAGAATCTAATGGCCTGATACAACTCCAGGACTCGTACACTTGGAAGAGGTTATATGAGACCCACAAGGAAGGCAACAGCCGATTGCAGGGTGATAACTACAGGGATGGAAGGCATTTTTATCTTGGAAACAGCAAATCAGAGCAGGACTGAGGTAGAAAACAGCCTCCCTGAGCTCAAGGTAGCACCACGCTTAGGATGGGCAGTGCAGGCAGAAGGGAGCTGTGATCCCACCTATGAACACAGCGTGAACCCTGTGTCCCAACAGTGCTTCCAACATTTTTTTTTTTATGAGAGAGGGGAGACTGAGATGAGATCTTAGGGAGAAATGTTTTGCTGTGAGGGTGGGGAGGCCCTGGCCCAGGTTGCCCAGAGCAGTGGTGGCTGCCCCATCCCTGGAGGTGTTCAAGGTCAGGTTGGATGGGGCTTGGAGCCCCTGATCCAGTGGAAGGTGTCCCTGCCCATGGCAGGGGTGGGACTGGATGGGCTTTAACATCCAACAGAAATCATTCTATGATTTTAACATTTCCCAGATGAGGGTGTCCCATAAAGGCTAGAAAGCAGAATTTCACCCATGGGAGGTCTGGAGATGCCACCTGATCGCTGCATGTGTTTGATTGCCCATGGAAAAGCCGTGCGCACACAGAGCAATCTGAGCACTACCAAATCTCAACAAAAAATCTAGTTAATCCAATTTTCTGGAAGCACTAGTGCTTGCTTAGCTTGCCTGCATTTATCAGTCTGTGGATAGTTAATCCTCTGGTTGGACCTCTCGTCCTGGGGTCATGGGATAATCAGGATTTCCCATACCAATCTCAGCTGGGCCACAGGGCTGCCAGGCTGGTGCTGGGACAAGGACTGTGCTCTGACCCTGTGCTGCAGAAGACAAGACACGTGTGCAATGGTCAGTGAGGGATACAGCTTCTCGTTTCCATCTTGGTGACTAATGGCCTCTAAACTTCTTCAGAAGACCAGACACCAGCCATCAGCAGACACAGTCCACTTGGTAACGAAGATATGTGTCCTCACAAAGTCTTGTCTGATCCAAAGAGATCATATGTCTTACGAGGAGCAGCTGAGAGAGCTGGGGTTGTTTAGCCTTGAGAAGAGGAGGCTGAGGGGAGACCTTATTGCTCTCTACAACTGCCTGAAAGGAGGTTGTGGAGAGGAGGGAGCTGGGCTCTTCTCCCAAGTGACAGAGGACAGGACAAGAGGGAATGGCCTGAAGCTGCGCCAGGGGAGGGTCAGACTGGGTATCAGGAAAAAAATTTTCACAGAAAGAGTCATCAGGCGCTGGCAGAGGCTGCCCAGGGAGTAGATGGAGTCACCTTCCCTGGAGGTATTTAAAAGACGGGTAGACGAGGTGCTCAGGGACATGGTTTAGTGACAGATAGGAATAGTTGGACTTGATGATCCAGTGGGTCTTTTCCAACCTGGTGATTCTGTGATTCTATACTCATACGATATCATTCTCATACGCTCTGTACAAAATGAAGCAGCACATCCTGGCCGTTTCCTCTCATCCTGTCACTTGGGAGAAGAGAAGATGCATGGGTTGCCCAGCGCCGTGGAAGCAGGGAGGTGCAGTGGGGGCTGTGGGTGCCAGCAGTTAAATTTTAAAGGGGTTGTCTTATTTAAGTATGCGAACACTTAGGCAGGTAGAGGTGATTGCCCAGATGTTGGGGGTGAAGCGTGGAGGCTGGCAGGGCAGAGCCTGCTGTCATGCTGAGTCGTTAGCAACGAGTGAGCAGCGCCATGAGTGGGGAAGACAAATCCTGGCAGAGAAAGACATCTGGAGAAGGAAGTAACAGGGGAGGGTGAATTCCAGCATGTAGAGAAGGAGCGGGCTGGGAAAGCCGTAATTAAGGGAGCCAGATGGCAGGAGCGGAGCGAGTCCAATGCAGCAGGGGGTGGAGGCTTGGAGGAGGCTGCGGGGCCAGAGGGAATGAAGCAGTCGGTGCTGAGGAGGAGGCGTGGGGCCACCACGAGACAGTACCCAAAAATATTTCCTATGCAAAAGCTGAGGAGGGTGAATGAGTATCCAGCAGTCGGTCTGGGCAATCCCAGACCTGTGTCTGTCCTATTTTCCCCTTCCTTTTTGTGCAGCCGAAGTGCATCCTTGCATTTTTCTGCACTCATTTAATAGGGTTTCTGTTATTTTTTCTTTGTTCAAGCTGTGTTGTTGTCTCTTGTTAAAGACAAGATGTTTTTTCTCCCTTCCTGCCACCATGACCAGTTTCTTTGGTTTGATTTCAAGCGGTCAGAGGGAACCTGCCTTTCTTGGAGGGGCACTGGCTGAGGGCAGGTTGGAGTGGGGAAGCAGGGTGCAAGGAAAATTTGCTGGTCATGGTCGTCCCCTTGCTTTTGGGATTCCCTGTTGGAGGGGAGCTTTCCCCTCCACTGGGTTAATGAGCGCTGTGGAAAAGGCAACTGGTGACACGCTGGTGACGCCAGCAGCTGACGCCGCGCTGGGGAGGAGTGGGAGGCTGTGTGAGCGTGCCAGGGAGCACGTCGGCACTGCCTGCCACGGCATGTGGCTCCTGGCACTGCCACAGCCGTGGGCACCACCACGATGGGCAGCAAGGGCTGAGGGAGCCCGGGAAGGCTCCTCCGGAGTCACGAGGGCCAGATGATGGGGAGATGGTGGCGAGAGCAGGGCAGCGGTGGCAGAGAGGACCGATCAGAGGCTGCCCATGTGTTCGCCCTGCGTAAGGTGGAGACCAGTATTCCTGAGCCAGATCCAAATCCAATGGGAAGTGTCCCTGCCCATGGCAAGGGATCGGAATTGGATGGGCTCTGAGGTCCCTTCTGACCCAAAGCACTTTAGGATTTTGTTATCAGGAACAATTTGTTTCTGATTTCTGTAAATTAACAAATAAACAGAAGAGCTCAGCAGGGAGGCAGACTTAGAGGGATGATTGTGGAAGATAACTCGGCCCCAGCCACATGTGTCTCACCTGAAGGCATGGAGCTGGTTTGCTTTGATGTTTGGAGACGTGGATGCAGGAGCAGATGAATGGGCCAAACTGTGCCTCGCCACTGTGGTCACCTGCTCACCCCGACTGTGGCCCTGGGGACCCAGGTGATGCCAACCTCAATATATGTAGGCAGCTCCCAAAGTGAGGGAGAGCTGGCTTTGCCCTGGGAGGTCTTCAGCAGGAGCTTGGCGGAGCAGGCAGCCGTGGTGGCTCGGCAGCTTGTGCCGGCACTGTCCCTGCTGATTGGCCTAGCAAAAAGGTTTAGGTGGGATATAAGGAAAAAACATTTTACACTGAAGGTTGTGAGGCCCTGGCCCAGGTTGCCCAGAGCAGTGGTGGCTGCCTCATCCCTGCAGGTGTTCCAGGCCAGGTTGGATGGGACTTGAAGCATCTGATCCAGTGGGAAGTGTCCCTGCCCATGGCAGGGGATGGAACTGGATGGGCTTTAAGGTCCCTTCCAACCCAAACCACTCTGTGAGTCCATGACTCTATGAAAGAGAGCAAGTGCCCAGCCCTGTGAGCTAGATTCTTGCCCTTTTTGGTATTTCCCATCCCTCTCTTGCTGCCTCTGTAGTGACACTCTCTTAACTGGGCAGCCTCCCCATGACCAAAGCCTTTTCCCTTTGCTCATTAAATCCATTATGATTATTGCTAATGAGTTGTTATTTACAGAGATGCAGTGGGTGGCTCTTGGGGACCTTCCTGGCTTCTCTGTGTCCAAAGCCATTTGCTCTGAACCCTGATAGAGTTGCAGGCTGAAAGGACTGGGTGACCCTGACAGGGTGTTGCCCTAGCAAACCTTCTGGTGGAAGGTCCCACCAAAGCTGGGAGCAATCGGTTGGCTGCAGTTGGTCATGATCCATTTGGATCTCTCAAATTTACAGGACAGGGTACTCTGTGTATTAAACTAACTTATGAGCTTGTTAAGAGAGAAAGCAGACACGGCAAGCAAGGGCTCAATACCCTTGTCGTAGACTCGTAGAATGTTCTGACTTGGAAGGGGCCCACAAGGATCCTCGAGCCCAACTCCTGGCCCTGCACAGGACAACCCCAACATTCACACCGTGGGGCTGAGGCGTTGGCCAGGCTCTTCTGGAATGTTGTCAGCCTTGGTGCTGTGACTGCTTCCCTGGGAGCTGTTCCAGGGCTCCACCACCCTCCGGGGAAGAACCTTTTCCTCACGTCCAACCTAACCCTCCCCTGGCACAGCTTCCTGCCATTCCCTGTCCTTGGTCACCAGAGAGAAGAGCTCAGTGCCTGCTCCTCTTCCTCCCCATGTGAGGAAGCTGCAGACCACACATGGTAGTCTAATATGAATCCACTAGTCCATCACTTAATTAATGAGATTTCTAACTCAAAAGTTCCCTAATTCGTAACTTGCAACTGATAACTCGCACATCTATGAGGAAAACAGTTACGTGGCAGAGGGTGGCAGTGCTCATTCCTCCTCGTCCATCATCAAGTAGGCATCCCCTCTATCACACTGTGAAGCGTGAAAGCCTCAGCAGTCCAGCTGCTGCTGGATCTACTTAAAAACATTTTGGGTAAGCTGACATGGTTTTACCTTCTGGCTTCCATAGTTTGGAATATATAGGTCTATGCTGTGTCCATGAATTAGTGGGTTCTGAAGAAACCGCAGACAACCAGTCATAGAATCATAGAATCACCGGGTTGGAAAGGACCCACTGGATCATCGAGTCCGACCATTCCTAGCACTCCCTTAAACCATGTTCCTAAGCACTTCATCAACCCATTCCTTAAACACCTCCAGGGAAGGTGACTCGACCCCCTCCCTGAGCAGCCTCTGCCAGTGCCCAGTGATTCTTTCTGTGAAGAGTTTTTTCCTGATATCCAGCCTGAACCTCCCCTGGTGGAGCTGCAGGCCATTCCCCCTTGTCCTGTCCTCAGTCACTTGGGAGAAGACGCCAGCTCCCTCCTCTCCACAACCTCCTTTCAGGTAGTTGTAGAGAGTAATAAGGTCAGCAAGGATGCTCTACAAGACAGCCAACTGCACGAGGCAGTGCTGCAGAACCATCTTTAGCCCTTTTTGGCCACCGTGTCCTGCATATGTGTTGTCCTGGCATGGACTTAATGGTGCTGCTGCCAGTGTCATAGCCAAAAGTCCGAGGAGGAGTTGAGGAACAGTCCCACAGCTCCTGGTACTTAAGTCCCTGATGAAAAATATCAATTAGGCCAGGATTTTTTTAAGGAAAAAATGCAAGATTAGGCAGAAAAGATGTTGGAATTCTTCCTTTCAGGTAGTTGTAGAGAGCAATAAGGTCTCCCCTCAGCCTCCCCTTCTCCAGGCTAAACAACGCCAGCTCTCTCAGCCGCTCCTCGTAAGACTTGTTCTCCACCCCCCCTCACCAGCTTCGTTGCTCTTCTCTGGACACACTCCAGAGCCTCAACATCCTTCTTGTGGTGAGGGGCCCAGAACTGAACACAGTATTCGAGGTGTGGTTTCACCAGTGCCGAGTACAGAGGGAGAATAACCTCCCTGGACCTGCTGGTCACACCGTTTCTGATCCAAGCCAAGATGCCATGGGCCTTCTTGGCCACCTGGGCACACTGCTGGCTCATGTTCAGTCACTGTCAACCAGCACCCCCAGGTCCCTCTCCTCCGTGCAGCTCTCCAGCCAGACTTCTCCTAGTCTGTAGCGCTGCATAGGGTTGTTGTGCCCCAAGTGCAGGACCCGGCATTTGGCCTTGTTAAACCTCATCCCATTGGTCTCAGCCCAGCGGTCCAGCCTGTTCAGATCCCTTTGCAGAGCCTCCCTACCCTCCAGCAGATCCACACTTCCTCCCAGCTTAGTGTCATCTGCAAACTTGCTGAGGGTGCACTCAATGCCTTCATCCAGGTCATTGATAAAGACATTGAACAGAGCTGGACCCAGTACTGAGCCCTGAGGAACTCCACTTGTAACTGGCCTCCAGCTGGAGTTCACTCCATTGACCACCACTCTCTGGGCCATCCAACCAGTTTTCAACCCAGGAGAGTGTGCGCCTGTCCAGGCCAGAGGCTGACAGTTTCTGAAGCAGAATGCTGTGAGAAACTGTGTCAAAGGCTTTACTGAAGTCCAAGAAGACTCCATCCACAGCCTTTCCCCCATCCAGTAGTCATTTTGTCATAGAAGGTGATCAGGTTAGTTTGGCAAGATCTGCCTTTTGTAAACCCATGTTGACTGGGTCAGATCACCCGGTTCTCTTGCGTGTGCTTCATGATAGCACTGAAGATCACCTGTTCCATGACTTTCCCCAGCACTGAGGTCAGACTGACAGGCCTGGAGTTCCCTGGATCTTGCAGAGTGCTCTCTCGCAGCTGAAGCTCTGGGTGGTAGGGCTTCTTGGTGTCCTTTTTTCCCCCCACCAGTGCTAGAAAAAGTTTTCCTTCCAACTCGAGGTGATACTTGCTCTTTATTGTGGAAATGTGCAACTCTAAAAATAACCTGTCCACAATTCCCTTGCTGGCTGCCTCTCTGCACGAAGCCCTGGTTCTCTTTGTCCAAATGCAGTCACTGTGTGTGATCTGCATCACCTTGTGTGTGGGGTGAAGGACTTCTCCTGTGGACCCAACCCCTGCTTCTCCACCGCCCTTCAGTCTGCACAGTGGCCAGAAGCTCTCGTACGTGCAGACTCTGGCTTGGACTCGCTCTCTCATGCTGGACAACTCAACTATGGCACTGGGGGTGCACCTGCTTTTGGGAAAAGCCACAGTGTATCCTGAGTCAAATAACTGCTGCAGGATGATGCAGAAGTAGGCTATGTTGTTGAACCTGTGGGGCTTTCCCTGTGGCACGCCTCTGCTCCCAGCAGACCTGGTCCTGCCACTGCCCATGGGGACGGATCCACCAGGCAGGCCAGGAGAGGTGGCCGATGCACGTCCTGATGGACGCCTGTGGCTTGTATGATCATGCAGAGAGGTGTCTGATGTTGCTTAGGATGGTCCATGGCCCTACAGCTCTCTGCTGCCTGTGCTGGGCTCTGGGCTTTGGAGACCTCCAAGAAGGTCTACTTTTCATTTTTCAACTCTATCTGATTCAGCTGGGGTCCATTCAGTGACAGCCTGGTGGAAACCACTCAGATAGATGAGTGTTGTTTCTGGTGTGGGGAGAAAGCAGCTTGTTCTTGATTGCTGGGACTGGTGAAGAGAATGGCCAAGTCACAGTGCTCAGCACAGGAGACAACATTTGGCACTTGCCTGTGGGTGGCTCAGAGCCATCTTCCTGAAGGAGGTAAAGGACGGAAAGAGAAGGATGGGTGAAGGTGCCTTAGTGTACAGCCAGAGCGCTGGGAATAAATTACCCAGGCATGAGAACCCAATGGAGTTCAACCAGGCCAAAGTCCTGCACCTGGATCAGGACAATCTCCAGGAGCAGCAATGGGGAGGAGGAGAATGTTTTCCTACCCTCTCCCAGTGGCATAGAAACTGGAGCTGGGAGTTACAGGGACTTGGAAAAGCCAGTAAGCAGCAGCCTGAAGGATGGTCTGAATTTATTGTAATGAGCTTAAAGAAGAGCAGAAACCTCACCTATTTTCACAGAATCATGGAATGGTTTGGGTCAGAAGGGAGCTTAAAGCCCATCCAGTCCCACCCCCTGCCATGGGCAGGGACACCTCCCACTGGATCAGGGGCTCCAAGCCCCATCCAACCTGGCCTTGAACCCCTCCAGGGATGGGGCAGCCACCACTGCTCTGGGCAACCTCACAGCAAAACACTTCTCCCTACGATCTGATCTCAATCGCCCCTCTTGCAGCTCAAAACCATTCTCCTCATCCTCTCCTTGCATTCTCTGATCCAGAGCCCCTCCCCAGCTCTCCTGGAGCCCCTTTCAGTACTGGAAGCTGCTCTAAGGTCTCCCCACAGCCTCCTCTTCTCCAGGCTGAACAATCCCAACTCTCTCAGCCTGGGCTTGTACAGGAGGTGCTCCAGCCCTCGGATCATCTCCGTGCCCTCCTCTGGTCTTGCTCCAACAGCTCCATGTCCTTCCTGTGCTGAGGACTCCAGAGCTGGACACAGGGCTCCAGGTGCGGTCTCATTTTGGTGTATTAATAAAGGAAAATTGGAGAATAATGCAGAAAAAACAGAAACATATGGGAAACACTTTTTTTTTGAGGGGTTGAGAAAACACTTGATGCATCTTCTGATGATTAAATTCTTAGGTTCCAACAGTAGTTCAGATTGTTGCTAAACAGTCAGTACCAAAAAGAGACACTACTGGATTCAGTCTACCTGAAATTATCTATCAGGAAGTTGTCCAAGAGCCGGTTAAGTTGGTGCCTCTGCCATTAGTGTTGATTTCCAATAAGTCTCCACGCACCTGATGGGCATCAGAAGCTCAGGAGGTAACACAGCGTTGATTTTTTAAAGAGGGAGGGATGGAATGAGCTGGGTAATTATTGACTGATGAACCCAACCTTGCTTTTGGGCAAAAGAATGGAGTATTTGAAGTGGAATTTGATCGAGAGAATCTGAGGAGGGTAAGGCAGTTAATGTGATTTGGTGGTGTAAAAATAGATCTGAACAGCTTTCTTTGGTGCCTCTGTGCACTTTGTGGCTGCAGGAGGATTAGGCCAGATGTCCCACTGCATCCAGCATCCGTCCTGGAGCTCCTCCGGGGTCTGTGTGTGGCCCTGAGCAGCGTGGGATTGGGCAGAGAGGGACAGGGTGCTCACAGTGTTGCACAGGATGCTCACCAGCACAGCTCCTGATGGGGTTTAGTGCCACCCTGGAGTGAATGGGACAGGGATGGAGAGGCTGGGAGGACACGGCACTGGGGAGAAGATGCAAGTACCATGGAATGGGAAGGGGCAGTTTGCTCACCAGGCAGCTAATTGCAGAGATGGGGGCCCTGAGACCTTGCCCGCAATGCTGTGAAGCAGCCAGGGCTGGAGAGCTCTGACAAACTCGAGCTTGTCAGGTGGGCACATCTGCAGTCAGTGAGAGCAGCCACCCAAACCGATATGTTCACATCAATTTTTCTGTCTTAATTGGGTGCCACTCATGGAGGCAGCTCTGTCGTGGGCCAGGATGAGTCCCTGGGGCCACTGGATGTTGCCGCTTGCCCTCATCCATGCAGCTCCTACATCGGTCCTGTGCAAAGCCGTGGTGCCCCATCCCTGAAGGTGTTCCAGGCAAGGCTGGATGGGACTTTGACCAATCTGATCCAGTGGGAGGCGTCCCTGCCCGTGGCAGGAGATGGAACTGGATGGGCTTTAAGATCCCTTCCGACCCAAACTGCTCTATGATTTTGTGATTCATCAGGCACATTCCCTGCATTGAGCCATGTTTTAGCAAGACCTCATTGGTGTGTAAACAGAACTGTGCTCTTCAGCTTGCATTGGATCTCAGGGTGTGTAATTACTGCTTAAAAAGTAATTAAAGATCTAAATGCCCCCTGCTTTGAACTGTTGATACTTCTGCTTCTTGTCAGGTCAGTGACCTCCTGCTTTCCAAACAGCAGCTCCAGTGGAGCTGTGAACAGGGGATGTGATGGGCTGAGGATGCCATAGGCAAGCAAGAGGTCCCATAAGGTTTGATGCTGAATGCAATCTGTTCCTTCCATGGCTGTGGTGGCACGCGGTCCGAGGAGCCTGGGGCAGGCAGGATGGGCAGTGGATCTTGGGAGCTGTGTTGTTGCATGAGTTGGGTTCAAGCTCGCGTTCAGGTGGGGTTATGGTATTTGTGTGGCTCCCTGGAAGAGGGGGAACAGTCTGCAGCTGCAAGAGAGAAGATTGAGATGAAGAAATATTTTGCAGTGAGGGTGGTGGCTGCCCCATCCCTGGAGGGGTTCCAGGCCAGGTTGGATGGGGCTTGGAGCCCCTGATTCAGTGGGAGGTGTCCCTGCCCATGGCAGGGGGTGGAACTGGATAGGCTTTGAGGTCCCTTCTGACCAAAACCATTCCATGATTCTATGGTCACACAAAAGGATATTTTGTAGGCGCAGTCCCACTGATGATACTGAGAACCAGCTTTTAATTACCTAAAAATACATCATAGAAACATCAGTTATAAACATCTCACCTGCTTCTTTTTTTAGTGACTTAAAAATTAAAAGCTACAGCCCTAATCTGTGGTGGATCACCTCCAAACACAGCTGGGTGTTCCAGATGAGACGTTTTGTGGAGTACCTTTAATCCTAGGGGATCCACAAGAACTTTTCAGCCCCTTCCATTCATCATCTTGGTTCTGCTCCTATGTAAAAGCCCTGTGATATTTTGCACTGACATCAAATCCCAACATCCAATCAGGAGCAGGATTCATCTCTCCCCTGGCATGCTGAAAGTTAAAAATCCCAGGACTGCTGGCCCCTCATGATGGTCCCGACTGCCTCCTGTGCCCTCACTCCTGGCAAAGGCAGGTGGATGGCTCTGCCTTGTCCTATTTCTGCTCAGCAAGCAGCTGGAGCAACTTGTCTTCTTTCTATAGGGAAGGGACAATCCCAGCTCTGCTCAGGGCGGTGGTCGGGCAGCTCTCTCCTGCCTCCTGCTCTGTGTGCTCCCCGGTTCTGTCATACCAGCTGCACTTGCTTCTGTTGGTAAGAGTAGAAAGAACTCTTAACAGATTAGGAAAGGGTTGAGTCAGCATCTTGCAAACCGAGCGTCTGATTTCTCTCTTCTTGTTTTACTTAGCTTGAATTAATAAGTTCCAATGTCAGACTCTGAGCTCCACTTCCAAAAAGGAACATCAACCTTAGGGAACTGAAGGACTACACAGAGGTCACTGATGTCCCAAATCTCTTTTGGCAAATAGGACTTAAGCTGGAAAAGCTTTCTCTGCAGGGCTGCTCTCCATCCACCCATCCATCCATCCACCCATCCATCCATCCATCCATCCATCCATCCATCCATCCATCCATCCATCCATCCATCCATTCCTCCCTCCCTCCCTTCACTCTTCCTCCCCCAACTCTGTCCTGGTACTGGAGGTTGCCCTGACCCAGGTGCAGGACCTTGCCGTTGGCCTGGTTGAACTTCATGAGATTCACATGGACCACTTCTCCAGCCTGGCCAGGTCCCTCTTAAGGCAAGAAAGGTTTATTTCTTAAAATTTCCTTCAAGGAAAGGTCAGGATCTTGTTTATTTTTTCATTGGAAGAGGTAACTCTCAGCCAAGAAAACCCTTCTTCCCAGATTTGTCAGATAACTCAGTTATGAATGAGTTTGGACTTCTCTTGCTTATAGCGGTTGGTTGTTGTCAGTAAAGAGTTGCAGATTGCAAAGAGGTGAGGGTATATTAATCCAAAACCTGAGTGAGTGAGGAAGCTTTGACAGCTGAGAACCATATTGTGTGTGCAAAGTCACCGTCATGATGATGCTCAGGTGGGCTGATGGTTGGACTGGATGATCTTACAGGTCTTTTCCAACCTTAATGATTCTATCATCTGTGCTGTGGTGGGAGGTTGTTGGTCATCTGCAGTTATCTGGGAGGGGTGGAGGTCCGGTGCCTACTTGCTTGCGGTGCCCTCCTTCTTGCTGCTGGGTGGTTTGCTGGCTTTTTCCCTCCTCCTGCGCTGATGATGGTTAAGGGCAATGCTGAGTGTTGGGCTGCAGGCAGGAGTGTGTCCCCCAGCCCTGAGAAGCATCCTATGTGGCAGCTCTGGTGTCGGTCCCTTGTGTTTGTCCCCTTCCCTTTACCACATCTTGAGTACTGTGTTCCGTTCTATCCCCTCACCACAAGAAGGATGTTGAGGCTCTGGAGCGTGTCCAGAGAAGAGCAACGAAGCTGGTGAGGGGCTGGAGAACAAGTCTTACGAGGAGCAGCTGAGAGAGCTGGGGTTGTTTATCCTGGAGAAGAGGAGGCTGAGGGGAGACCTTATTGCTCTCTACAACTGCCTGAAAGGAGGTTGTGGAGAGGAGGGAGCTGGGCTCTTCTCCCAAGTGACAGAGGACAGGACAAGGGGGAATGGCCTCAAGCTGTGCCAGGGGAGGTTCAGGCTGGATATCAGAAAAAAATTTTTCACGGAAGGAGTCATCGGGCACTGTCAGAGGCTGCCCAGGGAGGGGGTCGAGTCACCTTCCCTGGAGGTGTTTAAGGAACGGGTTGATGTAGTGCTTAGGGACATGGTTTAGGGAGTGTTAGGAATGGTTGGACTCGATGATCCAGTGGGTCCTTTCCAACCTGGTGATTCTATGATTCTATGATTCCCTGCTGCATGGGGGGATGCTTTTGGAAACTCACAGAGCTACGGGGAAAGGAGGCACAAAGGAATCGTTTTTTCCTCTTTCCCAAGCAGCTGAGGCTTTGCTGGAGCTGGGTGGTACTACCAGCCTGGGCTGAGCCTTTGCCCTCTGCCAGGCAGGTGCCCTGGTTACTGTTGGCAGAGGGAGCACTGCTGGGCAGGAGAAAGAGCTCCCACCCCTGCCTGAGCCCCTGCCTGCCCGGCTCTGCTTGGAGTCCCCTCCAGGGCAGGTCACAGCCAGCGGCTTCTCAAACCAAATGAGGAGTGGCTGAAATCGCTGGGTCTGTTCAGCCTGGAGAAGAGGAGACCGAGGAGAGACCTCATCGCGCTCTGCAGCTTGCTCACATGGGGAGGAGGAGCAGCAGGCGCTGAGCTCTTCTCTCTGGTGACCAAGGACAGGAGCCAAGGGAATGGCAGGAAGCTGTGCCAGGGGAGGGTTAGGTTGGACATGAGGAAAAGGTTCTTCCCCAGAGGGTGGTGGATCCCTGGAACAGCTCCCAGGGAAGCAGTCTCGGCACCAATGCTGACAATATTCCAGAAGTGTTTGACCAAGTTCCTCAGCCCCATGATGTGAATGTTGGGGTGTCCTGTGCAGGGACAGGGGTTGGACTCGATGATCCTTGTGGGTCCTTTCCAACTCAGGGCATTCTCTGATTCTTTGACTCTATGACCCCAGACCAACGCCTCCTCTCTCACTGGAGCCGGGGCATGGCCCCACGGTGCTGTTGGCCATGGGGCATCCCGGCTGTGCTCAGTGCCAGCAGGAGTGGAACGGAGGTCCTGGAGCAGCGGGGAGCCTTGCCCATCCTCTCAAACATCACATCTTGCCCCTTAGTGCTGCTCTGCTTGCTGGGGTGACGCCGGCCGTAGCGGCAGCGATGTTGTGGTGCTTCAGCTTCCTGTTGCCGAATGTTACTCGCCGTGAATGGTTAAATAGATTGGATTGAGTCACTTAAACAGACACCATGGATGTGAAAATAATTATCTGGGAAGCCTGTGCCTGCCAGGTCGCCAAGTAATCCTCACACGTCCTGTGACTCAAAGCCAGACAGAAGGAGTGTTTTCTCACAGCTGCTCCAGTGGAAATAGTTTGAGGGAAGGCAGCTTGGCCCCCTCCATCTGTCCACGTGGTCCTGTCCCCTCCCTGAGAGGCCAGCGTGGAGGGATGTTCCCCTATGCTTCTACTTGCTCTGTGCAGCCTCAGTGAGGGCATCAGTGCAGCACAACCCCCAACCCAAGCTGACCAGGAGAAAAGAAGGAACGTAGCAGTGAGTTGTGTGACATTTCATGGGATCAGAGGTGGAGGGAACTGGGATTGTTCAGACTGGAGAAGAGGAGGCTGAGGGAAAACCTCATTGCTCTCTGCCACTCCCAGAAGGGAGGTTGTGGTGAGGTGGGTGCTGGGCTCTTCTCCTAAGTGACAAGGGATGGGACAAGAGGAAATGGCCTCAAGTTGTCCCAGCAGAGGTTTAGATTGGATGTTAGGAAAAAATTATTTACTGGAAGAGTGGTGAAGTCCTGGCAGAGGCTGCCCAGGGCAGTGATGGAGTCTCCATCCCTGTAGGGGTTCAAAATACGTGTGACTGTGGCACTTAGGGCCATGGTTTAGCAGGCACACAGTGGGGTTGGGCTGGTGGTTGGACTGGATGAGCTGAGAGGTCTTTTCCAACCTTAATGATTCTAAGATTCTATAAATATGTAATTGTCCCACTTCCACTGGTGAGGTTGCACTGTCGGCTTGCTCAGAAATACCTGGGGTGAACATATTCACAGATGGGTTCATTTTCTTCTTTTCCCAATAGCGCTGAAGCTTTTCGCTCCGAGTCAGAAACATGTACAGCCGTCGATAGGATGTGACCTTCCCCCAGCACATTCCCAGCATCACCATTTTCTAATTATGCCTGGGAATGCCAGCTGGGAGTGTGCAGCATCAGAGCTACCACAGCCGGTGAAATGACTCAGTTAATGTGCCTAGACTCTATTAAACAAAGTTTTATTTATTTAATTAAGTCTTGATCTCATCAAAATCAAAAGGGAGTGTTAGGGTGGCAGCGTTTCCGAGGTATCATATTTGAATGGTAGGTGGTTTATGCTTCCTCTCAACAGGCTGAGAGTTGGGGTTGTTCAGCCTGGAGAGGAGAAGGCTATGGGGAGACCTTAGAGCAGCTTCCAGTGCTGAAAGTGCCCTTTGAATACTGAGTGGCGTCAGTGGGGTCTCTTCAGAGCCTCCTCTTCTCCAGACTGCACAACCCCAACTCTCCCAGCCGTCCTCCCTAGCAGAGGAGTTCCAGCCCCTGGATCATTTCAGTGGCCTCATCTGGAGCTTTTCTGCCAGGTCCATGTCTTGTGCTGGGGATCCCAGAGGTGGGTGCAGGGCTGGGGGTGTGAGGAGAGCAGGGCAGAGGGGGAGCATCTCGTCCCTCGAGCTGCTGGCCACACTGCTGGCTTTTTGAGCTGGAAGTGTCCGTTGATGGTTCGTGTCTGATTTTCCTCTTACTGGTATCCTCCACATCCTCCTTGGGGTTGATCAGAGGGGTTTGCTGAGCACAGCTTGTGGATAAGAGATGCTGCTGCAATGCACAGAGAAGTCCTACAAACCATGAGTTCTTTGAGACGTTGCAGCACTTGTTGTTGTCTGTAGTTGTGAACTTGGAGCTGGTTTGCCCATGGCGGTGAGGGCAGACAGCACCGTACCAGATCCCGTCAGGCAGGCAGGGCTCAGCCCTTCCGCAGCTGATTTACTTCTCTCAGATGTGACATCTGCTGTGGTTTCATCATCTCTTTTGCCCAGTCAATTGTCCTGACAGCGTAGGAGACTCTTATAAAACCCCTGCAAACCCTGGAGAGGCATCCTTGGGAGATGCTGAGGTTCACCAAGGGGCTCAGCAGAGCCCTTCTCGCAGTGGGAGCTGCATGGAAGCATGCATGGGATGCTTGTGGGGACAGAGAAGAAGGGACTTGCTTCTACTCAATTTTGTTTGCAACTCCCGGTCCGTTGAAATGTGAGAATTGCTTTCCACCTTGCTGCCGGTGCTGGGCTGCTCCGAGTCGTTCCTGGGACGTGAGCTGTGGGACTGGAGCCGGTTGCTTCAGCCCTCCTTTTTCTGCTAAAAGCAGCAATTTCAGGCTAGGAGGTGAACACACACACATTGGCTGTTGGTCAGGGGGTGCCAGTGAAAGAGAGGACCTCTCATACCACCCTGGGGAGGGCTGGCTGGCGTGGCAGGGACATGGGGACATCAGCCCTTGGTGACTAGAAGGATTTTGGTGTCCAGCAGTGGTTTTCTCTCCCCTACGGGATTGTGTATCCCTTCTTTTCCCCTCTCTACAGCATGGATGCAGGGCGGGTTTGGGCTGTGTGGGGTTTGGCTCCCAGGCTCTCTGCTTGCTCAGCCAGCAGCAGGGTCATTTCACAGGAGCTGTGCTTGCACCTCTGGTCTCCACATGTTACGGGTCAAAAGATTTTAGCTGTGACTCCAACACATTCCTGCTTGCTCTTTTCGTTTTCCCCAGAAACAAAGGAGGAGCTGGAAGAGCTGATGTCTGACATAAAGAAGACAGCGAACAAAGTGCGCTCCAAACTAAAGAGTGAGTATTTGCCGTGGGGCTCTGCTCCTGCCCTGCAGCCCCAGCACCGGGTACGGTGGCTTCCAGGGAGCATCACTGCCCCCCGTGTCCTGCACTGTGCGCAGCTGCTCGGACTTCCCACTCATCCCCCGTGGCCAGAAATGCTGTGGAGCAGCTTCCCTGTTTCATAGCCTATGGAAGGAGAGCGAGGAGCAGCTTCCCTTTCTTGTAGACCATGGAAGGAGAGCCAGGAGCAGCTTCCTTGTTTCATAGACTGTAGAAGGAGAGCCAGGAGCAGCTTCTGTGTCTCATCGACAATGGGAGGGGAGCTAGGAGCAGCTTCCTTGTTTCACAGACCACTGACCCTTCCCACACACCAGACCCCCCCTAGCCATTCTGGGGTCCCTGATGTCTAGGTGGGGACAGGTTTTAGCATGTGTGAAACAAAAATCTTTTTCCATAGGTGTTTTTTTCTGTGTTTTTAAGTCCGAAGGATTGCAGGACAGGCTCCCATTCCTGCAATCTTCTCCCATTCCTGTTTTCTTCTTCCAAAAATGACTCCCTGGTATCATCTTTACTTGGAGCAGCAGATTATCAGTCCAATATCCCAAATTGCTAGTGGCCAGCATGATCAGTGAAAGAGAACAGTCAGGACTGATCACAAACACCATCTGCTGACAACGAGTTAACTTCTTGAGGACGCACATTGCTCATGCGATGGCTAATTCTAATTACCAGCTTCTTGGGAAAATGTGATTTTATTAATGATCCTAAAAGCACAATGTTTGCCAATACTGTTGCTTGGGAAGAGGGAACAGATTAAGACAAGTGTGGAGGAAGACCAGTTGCCAATGGAATACACTGGGCAGGCAGCAGCCAGTGCTCTCGCCAGCGAGGGCGTGGGCAGGAGAAGTCTGGCTGTGTGGGACAGGACCTTTCAGATAAGTGCTGGAAACAGATGCTTCTTCCAGGAGAAAAGAGGAGGGAGCACAGAATTTGTGCTCATGTTCTCCAGCACTTCCCTGGAGCATGCTGTGCTGTTGGACACCCTCTACCAGCACTGCCAAGGATTCCCCAAGCCCACGGGTTTCCTTACAGTGCTGCCGCTCTACAGAGGGTGCTGTTGTGGTTCCAGCACACAGTAGAAACGTAGATGCCCACTCTGATGGTGGTGTCCTCTGCCCTGCTACACTGGATGGTGATGGGGAGCCACTAGGCAACTCCAGGGAAAAGGGAGCCCCTGCTTCAGGAGGAACCTGGGCTCATGAGACCTGCTCCAGCATGGAAGGCGCTGGGAGTGGCTGGGCTCGGAGTGCTATGGGGCATCTGTATTGGGAATAAGGTCTTCAGCCAAACTCAAGGGATGCCATCAGCTCACGCCTGGTGGTCTTCATGGAAGCGTGTCCCTGCACACTGGGCCAGCCTGCTGATGGGAGCTCTCTTCCAGGCTTTTTATGTCCTTGAATTTAAAGGTTTTGAATGAGTGTGTCCCAAGTTGGCCTCGAGCAAATTTCAATGGCCTCGCTTTGTGCCAGACCTCCTACCCTGCAGCCCCATGCCCTCTCCCTGCCAAACCCATGGTGGGATGCTGAGCAGGGCTCTGGCTTATGGCCTTTGGACAAGTGAAGGATCCATCTCACATAGTTGCACCACTGGGTATAATTAGAAGGGAGGATCTCCACATTGCTGCAGAGGACTCTTCAGCAAGATGAAGAGCGCTCTCGCCAGCCTGGTGGGTCCTCCCTGGGCAGCTGGCAGACCTTCTGTTTTTTAGGATCCCTGGGGAAGTGTTGAGCTTTGGTATCTTGCAGAGACATTTTAGCTCTGGGTTTCCTCCTCCTGCTTAGCAGCGGGAGAACAGCAACCTGTTTGCTTTGAATACTGGAAGATGCAGAGATCAGACCTGAGTGTGACATCAGTTTTGGATTGAAACCCTTGCTTGGCAGCCTGGCAGTGATGGGTGCTGCCCTCGACCGAGTGCTTTGCCGTGATGTAGCAGGGCTTTGCTGCCAGCCCAGGCTGAATCACAATCTGGAGTCAGGAACTGGGGACTGCTCAGTGCCAGATGTTCCTCGATTCACGGCCTTCAGTAATTTACACTCCTCTCATCAAACAATCCCTTTTTTCTTCTCTAAACAGTGTGAACTAATCTGTGTCCTTCTGCCTCGACCAGGTATTGAGCAGAGTATTGAACAAGAGGAAGGACTGAACAGGTCATCTGCTGACCTGCGGATAAGGAAAACTCAGGTGAGTCTCTGCCCTGTGGCACTAGGAAGAGAAGGATGGAAAGCAGCTGGAGGTGGTTTAGGGATCCCAGGAGGTGACGGGAGAGGAGGGCTGTGCTTGGCTTTAGAGCAGTCGAGCTCTGGTGTGCAGATACTGGGCAAAGCAGTGCAGCACATTTCCAAATGGATCAGCAAGAAAGCCAGCCTGAAAGGACTGGGATGTGAGTACATGTGGAGGGAGGGCAGTGTGCACCTTGCATGCAAGTCTGGGGGTCTGCAGGGACAAACAGGAATGTGGGTTTCTGCACATCCCTCTTAAGTGTCTCCCTAAAGGTAATCTTGAGTGGGGCAAAAACATCCTCTGAAGGGCCAGCTTGGCAGGGAGAACGTTTGCCTGAAACCTGAAGGCTCTGAGTGTTTCGGCAGTGCCTGGAAGGATGCTTGAACTGCTTGTAATTGAGACCAGGGCTCACTGCTGCAGCTGGGTAGCTCACCTAAGATTTTGCTGAAGCTAAGAGGATGGGTGGTCCTTTAGAGAGGGTTGTGCAGGCCTGCAGGCTGCTGGAGATGTTCTTCCCTGTTGGGGCTATGGTTGCCCCTCCACCAGGCATCGATGTGGCTTTGCAGTTGAGGAAATGTTAGTCTTAAAATTAGACAGACACAATTCTTTCTCTTGTTCCCATGAAACCACTTGTAAGTAGCACATTTGATGAGCTTCTTGGCAGGGTTAGCCAGAGGCAGAGGTAGAGACAGACAGGACGTACTTCCCTTTCCTCTGCCCGAGTGGTCCCAGGGCTGAGATATGTTCAGTTGTGATGAATGATTGTGCTGCTCTCACTTCTGTCTGCAGCCAAGGCAGGGTGCACAGGGTTGGCTCTACCAGACACAGGGCTGGAGGGACATGAGGCTTGTTGATAGATCCCACTATGCACTAGAAACTGGAAGTCACCAACCCTGCTTGGAGCTGAAGGTTGGGCTGCATCAGAAGCGTGACCACCAGCATGAGGGAGGGGATTCTGCCCCTCTGCTCCATTCTAGTGAGAACCCACCTGGAGCTCTGTGTCCAGTCCTGGAGTCCTCACCACACAGAGGACATGGAGCTGTTGGAGCGAATCCAGAGGAGGGCACGGAGATGATCTGAGGGCTGGAGCACCTCCTGTACGAGACCAGGCTGAGAGAACTGGGGTTGTTCAGCCTGGAGAAGGCTGCGGGGAGACCTCAGAGCAGCTTCCAGTCCTGAAAGGGGCTCCAGGAAAGCTGGGGAGGTGCTCTGGATCAGGGAGGGCAGGGACAGGATTACTGGAGATGTTTTTGAGCTGCAAGAGGGGAGATTGGGATGAGATCTTAGGGAGAAATGTTTTGCTGTGAGGGTGGGGAGGCCCTGGCCCAGGTTGCCCAGAGCAGTGGTGGCTGCCCCATCCCTGGAGGGGTTCCAGGCCAGGTTGGATGGGGTTTGGAGCCCCTGATCCAGTGGGAGGTGTCCCTGCCCATGGCAGGGGGTGGAACTGGATGGGCTCTGAGGTTCCTTCCAACCCAAATCATTCTGTGGTCCTGTGATTCTGTGACCTTCTGAAGTCCCTTCCACCTGCAGCTCTGAGAAACTCTCCTTCCACATTCCCCCCAAGTCAAGAAATGGCTTAGAAATATTTGATGAAAGAAGTGTCGGAGTGTCCTGCAGAGAGGATTTTCTCTCTCAGAGGCAGCTGATTGCAGGGGGAAGGTCTGATTGCTGCAGATGTCCGTGCTGAGTGCTGCTGGAGTCCTGGCCTGGAAAGCAAGGGCAGGTCAGAAACATCTCTCTGATATCTGCAGTGAGTGCTAGTGGGAAGGCTCTGAGAGCACCAACAGAGAGACCACAGTCAGTGGCGTTGGTCAAGACGAAGGACTTGGCAGAAGTGCCAAAAGAAGATTTTCTTGAGGAAGCAGCAGGCAGACATGACCTGGGGCGGCATCACAAAGCACCTGGGGAGGGCTGAGGAACAGGACATTGAGGGGGAGCTGGGGACTGAGCATCATGTGCCCCTCACACAGCTGGTGGCATCCTCTCAGGTTATCTCAGAAGCATTTGACTGCTGATAACCTGACATCTCCTAAGACAAGGTTACCCCTGGTCTCCAGCTGCTTTTGAAACCAGGGCTCGAATTCCTAACTCGTGTACTTTGTGAAAATAGGACAAGTTTTTACTGTATTTCTGAAATCAGAGCTATGCAGTTGTCTTGGACACCCCAGGATAGCAGAGCATGTTGGAATGGAGGCAGGAGAGACCAAGGCCATGGCTCCAGGGGCCTCTGTTGGATCAGTCAGCAGTGCAAGTTTACCTGCATCAGGCACAGGCTGCAGTGGCACCATGGCCCCAGCACGTGTGCAAGACTTCATGCTGACCAGAGCTGCCCTGCTCTGCTTGCACCGTGTGCGAGAGGGTGGATGGCACCTGACGCTGCAGCCCCAAATATGTCATTAACTCCAGGCTTTAGAGAAAAGTGGATCTAAAACTGTCCATTAGTGCTGGGTTGAATCATAGAATCACTAGGTTGGAAAAGACCCTTGAGATCATCAAGCCCAACCGTACCTGTCCACTACTAAACCGGATCCCTAAGCACTTCATCTGCCCTTCTTTTAAATCCCTCTGGGGATGGGTACTCCACCACCTCCCTGGGCAGCCTCTGCCAGTGCCTGAGAACCCTTTTGGTGAAGGAATTTTTCCTAATGTCTAATCTGAACCTGCCCTGGTACAACTTGAGGTTGTTTCCTCTCATACTGTCTCTTTTTAGTTGGGAGAAGAGACCAACACCCACCTCGCTGCAACCTCCTTTCAGGCAACTGTAGACAGTGATGAGGTCTCAGTCTCCTTTTTTCCAGGCTAAACAACACCAGTTCCCTCAGCTGCTCCTCATAAGATTTGTTGTCCAGCCCTTTCACTAGCTTTGTTGCTCTTCTCTGGAACTTGTGGCATCCTTGGGGGCTCCTTGATTCTATATCATCCTTGACATTCCTTGATTCTATGAGTCTGATGACAACGCATGGTCCATGGCTCTCTGGACTGTTCTCTGTGCTCTGCGGTGTTCATTTGCTTGGTCCTTGCTGCAAAGGTCTTGTTGAAATGTTTATGCCTTGGGAAATGGCACGAGCACTTTGTCCTTTCACTGCTCCTGAGCAGGCAACGTCCTGTCTGTCTCCTTTAGGTAGAGGTAAGAAAGGGATAAATGGAATGGAAGTAGCAGAGAGGATGGAAGAAGGGATACAAGAATGGCTTGGGCTGGTGGCACCTAACCCAAAAGGTCATTGGGATGCCAGCATGGATACATGCAGCTCGTAAGAAGGCTTAGGATGGAAAATCATGGGGCAGCTCACTCCAGAACTGGAGGTGAGAGGACCTCTGAGGGTCTCGTGCGATTTAAATCAATCCATAGTTGTAAATCAGCTGGGCTGCCTGATGACCCTGAGACAGGATGGGGCAGTGGGATGGAAGAGCAGCTTTGCTGGCAGCTCCTGGCAAGCGCAGAAGGTGCATCCTAAACCCCTCTGTGGCCACCAGTAGAAAAGAGCCCAGGAGGTGAGGGGGGTCTGTAGGACGTGTCACACACGAGTGCTGTTCGCCGTACGCCTCGTGGTGCATGGGAGCTTAGGGCATGAGAAAATGAGTGAATCAAGGAGGGAGCGAAAGCACCTTTATTTGAAATTTATTTTTCTTGACTAAATCAACTTCAGCTCAGTCTCACACTGGGATTTGCTGGTGCTGAGCTTCTTTAGGTCATGTCGATATTTTAAGCGGCCATGCCTGTCCCACCTTGGCACAGGCTTGAGCAGTGAGAGCTCAGCCAGGCTGGAGATGTTTCCCCAGAGGGAATCACACTGTGGTGGCCAGGGAAACCATCTGCATTGTGAGGGGCCGCGTTGAGGACACGCACATCGGGTTCAGGGCGGTGTCATTGGGGTGGGGCTGTGAGCCTCTCCCTTGTGTCTTGTCATAGAATCATGGAATAGTTTGGGTTGGAAGGGCTCTCAAAGCCCACCCAGTTCCACCCTCTGCCATGGGCAGGGACACCTTCCACTGCATTACGGGGCTCCAAGCCCCATCCAACCTGGCCTTGAACCCCTCCAGGGATGGGGCAGCCACCACTGCTCTGGGCAACCTGGGCCAGGGCCTCCCCATTCTCACAGCAAACATTTCTGCCTAAGAACTCATCTCAATCTCCCCTCTTGCAGCTCAAAACCATTTCCCCTCGTCCTGTCCCTGCCCTTCCTGACCCCAAGCACCTCCCCAGCTTTCCTGGAGCCCGTTTCAGTACTGGAAGCTTCTCCAAGGTCTCCCTTTAGCCTTCTCTTCTCCAGGCTGAACCACCACAACTCTCTCAGCCTGTCCTCATATGGGAGGTGCTCCAGTCCTCTCATCATCTCCTGGCCTCCTCTGGCCTCACTCCAACAGCTCCATGTCCTTCCTGTGCTGAGGACTCCAGAACTTGAACTCAGGATACCCAGTGAGATCATCACAGCTTCTTTAAGTCAGCTTTCTCTGGGCTGTAGCTTTGTCTTCTGCCCCAACACAGAGTTATTGAGTAGTTCTTAGTGTGCGTTGGCCAACCTTCTGGTGATCTTTGCTGAGACAACCCCCAGCAAGACGCAGTGCAGTCTGGTGGCTGCCCCATCCCTGGAGGGGTTCCAGGCCAGGTTGGATGGGACTTGGAGCCCCTGATCCAGTGGGAGGTGTCCCTGCCCATGGCAGGGGGTGGGACTGGATGGGCTTTGAGGCCCCTTCCAGCCTAAAGCATTCTGTGGTTCTATGATTCTATGAAACTAGAGTTGGCCACAAGCTGGTGCTGTATAGCCCAGGGCTGTAAATTTGAGGAGTGTTTAGATTTGCTGCGTGTTGAAGCTTTGGGGTTCAGACATCACTCTGGCACATGACAAAGCAGATTCAGAGCTCTGCTCCACCATAGAGTCATGGAATGATTTGGGTTCAAAGGGACCTGCAGGAACATCTAATCCAATCCCCCTGCCTGATCTCCCACTGGATCAGGGGCTCCAAGGCCCATCCAACCTGGCCTTGAACCCCTCCAGGGATGGGGCAGCCACCACTGCTCTGGGCAACCTGGGCCAGGGCCTCCCCACCCTCACAGCAAAACATTTCCTCCCTCTGTCCACCCTAACTCCGCTGTCATTCAGTTTAAAACCATTATCCGTGTCCTGTCACTGCAGACCCTGGTCACGAATCTCTCTTTCCTTTTGGCCCCCTTTAAGTATTGAGTGGCCACAGTGAGGTCTTCCCACAGCCTTCTTCTTCTCCAGGCTGCAGAACCCCAACTCCAACAAGCCGTGGACCACTCAGTCATGGAAGTGGTGAATTTTTGTGTAATTTGGGTATTTCTTAGCGTTTCTCTAGGCTTTGCAGCTGATTGGGAAGAGGAGCTGCTCAGGGCTGCAGCTTGGAGCCCTGTGTTGTGTGCCAAAGTGGACAATGCTCCACCTGGGGGCTTTGGCTTCTGCCCAAAGTGCTCTGCTAGTGCTCTGCTAGTGCTCTCCAACTAGAAGCTCCTGTGGCTTTTCATCTTCTCCGGGATGCTGTGGCCAGCGTGCACGCTCACGTGTGCAGGACGGGAGGCGTGCAGGGCACAGGGTGGTGGTGTCCCAGGGTTGTGTTGCTGCCTTTGCTTGTCACCACGCTCTGTGGGTAAGAGGAGCTGACAGCTCCGGCGGGGCCGGTGAGCAGCGCTGCCGGGCTGTGTGTGCCTGACAGGGGAGCTGCGCCGATGTGACTGCTGGAGCTGTCAGCCAGGAACAGTGTGGGCTGAGCTTGTGTTAAGGCGCTTTTCAGGCTGAAACATGTTTTTAAGTGGTAAGACATCACCTCATAGAATCATGGAGTGGTTTGGGTTGGAAGGGACCTCAAAGCCCATCCAGTCCCACTCCCTGCCATGGGCAGGGACACCACCCACTGGATCAGGGGCTCCAAGCCCCATCCAACCTGGCCTGGAACCCCTCCAGGGATGGGGCAGCCACCACTGCTCTGGGCAACCTGGGCTAGGGCCTCCCCACCCTCACAGCAAAACATTTCATCGTAAGATCTCATCTCAATCTCCCCTTTTGCAGCTCAAAATCGTTCTCCCTCGTCCCATCCCTGCCCTCCCTCATCAAGAGCCCCTCCCCAGCTTTCCTGGAGCCCCTTTCAGCACTGGAAGCTGCTCTAAGGTCTCTCCGTAGCCTTCTCTTCTCCAGGCTGAACAACCCCAACTCTCTCAGCCTGGCCTCATATGGAACGAAGTGCCCTACCTGGGGCAACTCACCAGCAGCAAGAAAATATGGGCAGATTTGGGGTTGCAGTTCCCAAGGGCATCCACAGCCCAGGAACTTTGCCAATTCCCAGATATCTTGACAATATTTTCAGTATTTCTAAAAGTATCAGATTTTGAGTTCAGAACAGAGCAAAAGCTATTTACATTCTTCCAAATGTCAGTACTTTCTGTCCTTGATATTCAGAATAGCTTTTGCTCTGCTTGCTTTTGGGCTTGGTTTATCTAAGCCGATGTGGTGGAAATATTCACCTCGCTTGGATGCATTCATCACTATGCCAAACCCAGCTGGTGGGAACTCAAGGGTTGGATCTCTGCTCCCCCCATAATCCTGATGAGCTCAGGAGGAAGGCTGCCATCCCCCATTCTGCTTGAGCACTTCAGAAATGTCTTTCTCATCGTTTAAAACATTGAAGGTCAATGTCTCAGCTTTTAGTGCATATTTTGGGGGGATTTGAAGCTCCTTGTGTGCACCCAGAGCTGTGTGAGCTCTTTGGAATTGCACCCTAGTGGGTAAGAAAGTTGGGCTGCTTTCCCCACATTTAGGGAGAGAAGACTTACAGAATCATGGAATTGTTAAGATTGGAAAAGCCCTCTGAGCTCATCTGGTCCATCCATCAGCCCATCCCCACTGTACCTGCTAAACCATGGCCCCACGCGCCATGGCAACACCCTCCAGGGATGGAGACTCCCCCACTGCCCTGGGCAGCCTCTGCCAGGGCTTCATCACTCTGGCAGTAGATAAATTTTCCCTAATATCCAATCTAAACCTCCCCTGGGACAACTTGAGGCCATTTCCTCTTGTCCTATTGCTTGTTACTTGGGAGAAGAGCCCAGCACCCACCTCACCAGAGCCTCCTTTCCAGGGGCTGCAGAGAGTGATGAGGTCTCCCTTCAGCCTCTTCTTCTCCAGCCCATTTTGCATGAAAGTGGGCGTTCCTTCAAAAATCCAATATATCTCATAGACACGTGGGATGCCCGTGGGAACAGAAAATAACAATCTGACAAAAATAAACACTAAGTTAAGTAACTTCTTAAGGAAGAGAGCTACGGCGTGGGGTAGTGCTGAGCAGAAAGGGGTGTCGTTGCACACCCGGGCTATATTTGGTTGCAGATCAACATATGTTGATGCTTTTCAGCCAAAGGAGAATGAACTGGATTTTAGGAAAGCAATTTGGAGAAGACAGATGAAGAGTTGACTGGATAGCACAGCACGTCTTTGCCAGATTCCACGCTGTGATCCTCAGGAGCTGGTTTGACCTTGCTTTGGCTTGGATCCCTCTAGAGCAGAGCCTGCCTGCTGCCCCGGAGCTGCCGGGAGCTTGCGTGTGAGGTTTGCCAGCAGACAAGAAAGAAGATGAGCTGAGGCTGTGCCATAAATACCAAGTTGCTGCTTGCTTAGAATAGCTGCAAAGTGACCACAAGAGTGTCTCCAGTGCCGTCTCCTGGAGGCAGGAATGTGCTGGCTGGGACTGCTCTGGAGGTACAGCACTGTTTGACCCCACAGAGATGCTGTGTTGCACCGAGCCATTCCAGCTCAGCAGGGCTCGGAGCAGCCCTTCGGTTGGGCTCTCTGTGAGCTGGAACTCTCTAGAGATGAGCTCAGGCCATGCTGGTGGCCCTGGTAGTTGCAGAGAGAACGCTCATCAGGATTTTCTTCATCATGCCGATTTCTCTGTATCTTCTTTCTGATTCTTTCTGAGGATGCTCTTTTCCTATCCCTTTTCCATCACCTCCTCTCCTCTCATCTCCCATCACAGTGATAAGATGAGGGCGAATGGCTTTAAATTGGAGAGAGGAAGATTTAGACTAGACATAAGGAGGAAATTCTTCACAATGAGGGAAGAATTGGCCCAGGGAAGTCATGGCTGCCCCATCCCTGAAGGTGTTGAAGACCAGGTTGGATGGGACTTTGAGCCTCTGATCCAGTGGGAGGTGTCCCTGCAGGGGGGCTTGGAATTAGATGATCTTCAAGGTCCCTTCCAACTCAAAACATTCCATGATTCTATGATTCCTTTGTGCTCCTGGGAGGCTGGGGTGACACAGCAGGGCTGTCTGCTGCTCCCAGTTCGAGGGTGACCGCTGCGTGTGAGAGTGTGGCGCTGAGTGCCCAGGACATGTGTGCTGGATGTGGCAGTCCCACCAGGCACGAGCTGTTGCTTCTGCTGCATGATTGAAGAGGCATCTGTTTCTTGCTTGATACAGTTTCTGATCTGGCTTTGCTTGACATATACGGGGATATACCTGGCAACCCTGGGTGTCCATATAGACCGGGGAGCACGAGGCTGGAGAGCAGCCCTGCGGAAAGGGATCTGGGGGTGCTGGGGGACAACAAGCTGACCATGAGCCAGCAGGGCCCTGGCGGCCAAGAGGGCAACCGTGTCCTGGGTGCATCCAGCATGGCATCGCCAGCCGGGCCAGGGAGGGGATTGTCCTGCTCTGCTCCACACTGGGGCGGCTCCACCTTGAACACTGGGGCAGTTCTGGGAGACACAGGATAAAAAGGATCTAAAGGTACTGGAGAGCATCCAGAGGAGGGCACGGAGCTGGGGAAGGGTTTGTAGGGGAAGAGTGTGAAGAGCAGCTGAAGTCCCTGGGTCTGTTCAGCTTGGAGGAGAATGAGGGGAGACCTCATCGCACTCCGCAGCTTCCTCACAAGGGGAGGAGGAGGAGCATGCGCTGAGCTCTTCTCTCTGGTGACCAAGGACAGGAGCCGAGGGAATGGCAGGAAGCTGTGCCAGGGGAGGGTTAGGTTGGACATGAGGAAAAGGTTCTTCCCCAGAGGGTGGTGGATCCCTGGAACAGCTCCCAGGGAAGCAGTCGCGGCACCAAGGCTGACAGAAGCGTTTGGCCAACACCCTCAGCCCCACAGTGTGAACGTTGGGGTTGTCCTGTGCAGGGACAGGAGTTGGACTCAAGGATCCTTGTGGGTCTCTTCCAACTCAGGACGTTCTGTGATTCTCTGATTCTGTTCTTTTGCTGCTGGAGGTGCGGGGGTTGCTCGGGGCTGAGCCTTCCCTGGGTGGGGAGCACAGGTCTCTCCCTGGGCAGCACCCTCATCCCTGCTTTCTCCTCCTCTCCCCTCTGCAGCACTCGACGCTGTCACGCAAGTTCGTAGAGGTGATGTCCGAGTACAACGCCACACAGACCGACTACCGGGAGCGCTGCAAGGGCAGGATTCAGAGGCAGCTGGAGATCAGTGAGTAAAACTGGAGGGGGAAGGCAGCCGGGCTGTGCGCACCATGGGGCTGCATCCTGCACCAGCTCTCACTGGCTGAGCGGCTCCTACAGCTGTGCACGGCTCCGTGGAATCCCAAGGTGCAGGAGGGCCGTGGACAATCCTATGAGAGCAACTGAAACGTAGCTCTTGCTGGTGGGTAGATGTGTTGGTACCTTGCATTTCAGCATGAAACCACATCCAGGAAAGCACAAGAACTCCCCTCAGATTTTCCTAAATGCAGAGAGCACAGGGAGAGAAACTTCTTTTTTGCAGACAGTGGTGAATTCAGGAATCCCTGACTCCCTGCTTTCCTCGGGGGGCTTTTCATTGTGGGTGAACTGAACTAAATAGAAAACCAGAGAAGTCACCTCCTGAAATGGGTGCACTCACAGCTCCCAGCGATTTCTCTTGCTGCAGGAGGAACATGAGCCTCAGTGCCTGCCCCAGGCAGCTCCCTGGACCCAGGACTGCGGTGGATCTTAGCAGCAGTAGTGGTATCCTCTGACCAGAGGACAGCTCTGAGGCTGTCACCACTGTGGCAGTAAAATCTTCCTGTGTCATTCAGAGTCGTGGAATCATCATAGAATCGTGAAATGGACCTCAAAGCCCATCCAGTCCCACTCCCTGCCATGGGCAGGGACACCTCCCACTGGATCAGGGGCTCCAAGGCCCATCCAACCTGGCCTGGAACCCCTCCAGGGATGGGGCAGCCCCCACTGCTCTGGGCAGCCTGGGTCAGGGCCTCCCCACCCTCACAGGAAAAGCTTCCAATTTTTTCTTTCATTTTGAGCACATCCTCTTCCCAAATGGATGTTCCCTTCCACAGCTCAGCGTGAATTATAGGGTAGGAGATCTTTGAGTCAGAGTGGTGTCCTTGAATGTCGCCTGTGGGCATGTCTTTCACGAGCTGCAGATTTCTGGGAATCGGTGTGCTGGTGGGTTATGGTGCTTTCTGTGAAGGGCTAGAAGGAGGCTCGGCTGTGCGAGCCTCTCCTCTCTTATGATTGGTCTTTGTGATGTACAACAACAATAGAAATGTTTCATGCTGACTGAATGGAGAGGCTGACTGACATGAGGCTCAACAAGAGCTTGACATTGACTGTAAAGCAGGATGATGAGTGTGTCACTGCTCTGGCTGACTGACTCATTCTAACGTCAGTCTGTAGGTGAAACCCAGTCACCGTAAATGGGAATTTCATGTATCCCTCTGCCTCCCTTCTAAGAAAGAAGAAGACTGGAAAGCACCTAGCCAGGTCCTTCATTGTCTGCAGACCTGAAAGAAACTTTCCTCTTGTTTCTCTGATTGTGGATTTTGCAAAGACTGCTTAAATTATGGAGGTATATGAAATTCTCTTTGTCTTTGCTGTGTGCATCCTGCTGGGCTGGCAGGGGCTGGCAGAGCGCTGATGGGACGCAAGGAATGGGCTGCTCGGGGCTCACCGCTGTGCAGCGGAGGCGTCCCAGTTAGTGCTGGTAAGGGGTCGGCTTTCCCTTTGGGGTGGAGCAGAGGCAGAGGCAGGATGGGGGCTGTGCCGGGAAAGTACACGATCCTTTGCCAAAGCTACGTTCCTCTGTCTGGGCAGTGGGAAGTCTCTTCTGGCAAAAAGGATACTCAAAAGCAACAAAGGTTACTGAGGTTTCCTTAGGAGGGCTTTCGCTGGGCAGAGGGCTCTGCTTGTCTTGGGCTGTTCCGGGAGCACCTTCAGCCCCTGCTCTTCTGGGCGCTCCTGAACAGAGCGGGGCTCTTTGGAGCAGAGCTCAGCTGGGATGTGACAACTGCATAAAGCTCTACGAAATCCCCAGCTCTCGTTTTCAGCTGATGAATCCAAAGATAGAAAGTGCCAGGAGCTCTGACAGCAAAGCCAGTAAATCACTTGGGTTTTGAAAGGATAAAGGCAGGGACTTCTCAGCTGCTCTGGGGAGGCTCCCCAGTGCCTGGCGAGCTTCTCAGTCATAACCACATCTGCTTCTTGCTCTGGAAGTAGGACAGTTGTAGAAGAAATGGTAATAGAGTCACTGCCCTGGGGCACAGCCATCCCCTGGGGTTCCCCACAGCTCTCTCCGGATCTGTCCCTTCTTCTGCAGACACTGCCGTCTCTGGGTGTGCCGCGGGTTGTGCCTCAGTGACCCTCACCATCCATCACACGTTGAGTGCCAGAGCCTGTCTGATGTTATGAAGCCGGTGACCTCTCCTCTCCCACTGGTTCTGCCCCAGCCTTAATTGTTGCCCTCACCTCCCATTTACCCACTCGCTCTGCTCCCAAGCATCCCGAGTCTGCAAATGCCATGGAGGAATGACAGGACGAGACCTCACCTGCAGTCCCGTGTCCAGTTCTAGAATCCCCAACATGAGAAGGGCATGGAACGGGTCCAGAGGAGGCCACAGAGTTGATCCGAGGGCTCGAGCACTTCCCATATGAGGACAGGCTGAGAGAGTTGGGGTTGTTCAGTCTGAAGAAGAGAGGGCTGCGGGGAGACCTTAGAGCAGCTTCCAATGCTGAAAGGGGCTCCAGGAAAATCTGGGAAGGGGCTCTTGATCAGGGAGTGCAGGGAGAGGGTGAGGGGGAACGGTTTTAAATTGGGGAGGAGAAGATTTAGACTAGATATTAGGAAGAAATTCTTCACGATGAGAGTGGAAAGTCCCTGTGCAGTCCCAGAGCAGTGGTGGCTGCCCCATTCCTGGGGGTAAGGCCAGGTTGGATGGGGTTTGAAGCCCCTGATCCAGTGGGAGGTGTCCCTGCCCATGGCAGAGTGTGAAACTGGATGGGCTTCGAGGTCCCTTCCAACCCCAAACATTCCATGATTCTACTCTATGCGGTGTCCTGGCGTTGGTGATAGCAGCACAGATGCTCGGGGGCTGTCCTGTGCCTTCCCCAGCTGTGTCCCTGCATCTCCTGCTGGGAACACACTCCCCAGGCACGAGCCTCCCTGCTGCCTGCGGCAGGAGGTGTCACTCCTTGATTTGGTCCCTTATGAGAAATGACATCTTAAATCTAATTAGGTTTTGCTCCCAGAGAAACTGGATTTGAGGCTTGGAGGAGGGAGGTGCTCGCTCCTGAGGTCTAATTTAAATCTTCCTCCTTTCAATTTAAAGCCATTGCCCCTCATCCTCTCCCTGCACTCCCTGACCCAGAGTCCCTCCCCAGCTTTCCTGGAGCCCCTTTCACTGCTGGAAGCTGCTCTAAGCTCTCCCCGCAGCCTTCTCTTCTCCAGGCTGAACAACCCCAACTCTCTCAGCCTGTCTTGTATAGGAGGTGCTCCAGCCCTTGGATCATCTCCATGGCCTCTTCTGGACTCGTTCCAACAGCTCCATGTCCTTCCTGTGCTGAGGACTCCAGAACTGAACGCAGGGCTCCAGGTGGGGTCTCACCAGAGTGGAGCAGAGGGGCAGAATATCCTCCCTGGTCCCACTGCTTTGGGTGCAGCCCAGGACATGGTTGGTTTCTGGGCTATTGCAGAGCATGATATTAGATCTTAAGAAGAAATGTTTTGCTGTGAGGGTGGGGAGGCCCTGGCCCAGGTTGCCCAGAGCAGTGGTGGCTGCCTCATCCCTGGAGATGTTCCAGGCCAGGTTGGATGGGGCTTGAAGCCCCTGATCCAGTGGGAGGTGTCCCTGCCCATGGCAGGGGGTGGAACTGGATGGACTTTATTTAAGGTCCCTTCCAACCCAAACCATTCCACAATTCTTTGGGGACAGTGAGAGCTGCAGCAAGGCAAAGGATCACAGCAAAGGCGTCATATGGATTATCAACCAGGCAGCCAGTGCAGGGTTGGCCAAGGACCACAGCTGGTCAGAAAGAGCTTGCTTTAATGCTGAGCCAAAACCTGAGACGCAGAAGCTGCATCTCACTGATGTCGTCCAGCACAAGCTTGCCAAAGCCGTATAACCAACCTACAGAACCCCAGAGGACTTCCGAGGGAGTCCACTGCCTGCTGGCTGCATTTCCTTGTTTGGAAAGGCTGTCCTTAGCTCCTCAACAGCCACAAAACCAGATGAAAGCATGCTAGATACTTGGTTGATCTGCTGCCCACGTCACTACAGAGCTACTGCACAGCCACCACAGGGAATGAAAGGATTGAGTCAACACAAGGTGCCCACAAAGAGGGAAGAGCCTGGGGAAAAACCCTGCCCTGAGACTTGGCAAAACACTGGAAAGTCGTGAGAACTGGAGCTCAGCCTCCAGAGTACATCCATCTCTTCCTTGGCATCCCTAAAGTTTCCTGGAGAGAAGCACTCTGCCATTGAGCATAGCAGCACAGAGCATTGCTGGGAGCAGCAGCACAGAGCATTGCTGGGAGCTGCAGCACAGAGAGAGGAGCGAATTCAGCCCTGAGCTGGCGAGAAAAGAACGTGAGAGATGATGTGGTCATGGTGTGGTAGGGCCATCAGAAACTCAGACAGGCAGAGACATGAAGCCACTGAGACTTTCCACCTCCAGAACACTGCATTGCCCTTGGTCCTGTGATGTAGTGACTGTCCGCATCGACCACTTCCCAGGGCAGGGGGCAGGAGCAGCTCTATCAGGACGTGCAGGACGCTTGGGGAAGCTCTCGGGGAAACCTCTGGTGCCACAGCACACACCCATCACCCAGCTGTGCTGTCAGTTTGCCCGATTGTGCACGTCAAAGGCTCTATAAATAGGGAAGACTTGATGCACCTTAAGGCGGCGACAGTCAGACATGCCAACGCTGAGAGTTGGGGTTGTTCAGCCTGGAGAAGAGAAGGCTGTGGGGAGACCTTAGAGCAGCTTCCAGAAATGAAAGGGGCTCCAGGAAAATCTGGGGAGGGGCTTTTTACAAGGGCCTGGAGTGACAGGATGAGGGGGAATGGCTTTAAATTGGAAGGGGGAAGATTTAGATTGGACATTAGGAAGAAATTCTTCACGATGAGGGTGGGGAGGCCCTGGCCCAGGTTGCCCAGAGCAGTGGTGGCTGCCCCATCCCTGGAGGGGTTCAAGGCCAGGTTGGATGGGGCTTGGAGTCCCTGATCCAGTGGGAGGTGTCCCTGCCCATGGCAGGGGATTGGATCTGAGTAGGCTTTGAGGTCTCTTCCAACCCAAACCCTTCCATGATTCTATGACTACAAAAGCCTGCCCAGCATGTCACAAGCTGCCCCCCTAGCCTTCAGGGCCCCTCCTACTCAGCGCAGAGAAGGCTGCAGGGCCAGCTTCTAGCACTGGGCAGGCATTTACACCCAACAAGACATTTATTAGCTCAGATAAACCCTGTGGTCATTGCCAAGAAAAGTGTGCCACAAGAATCCTAAATAACGCCCATTTCAGCACTGGGGGCACCTGGGCTGCCCAGAGAAGCAACCCAGACTTTCCAGGCTCAAAAGCAGCTTGAGGTGCACTCATCACTTGCCTTTCTGTGCCTCAGTGACCCTGGTTTCTCACAGTGGGGCGGGACTGATCAATTCTTGCAGAGCCTTGGGAGATGGCAAATGCTTTATTTTTGGCTCCTTGGTCATGCACATAACAGAACCATTCCTAAACCCAAACGGTGTCTGTGCAGCACCTCCACGGCTTCAAAGCTGCACACCCACCATGCAGTAGGGCTGGGGGACCCGGGGCTGGGACAGACCCCTCATGGCTGCCCCACGTTGTGTCACTTGCAGCTGGCAGGACCACCACCAGTGAGGAGCTCGAGGACATGCTGGAGAGCGGCAACCCAGCCATCTTCTCCTCCGGGGTAAGCACCAGCACTGGCTCCTGGTCTTGGCAGGGGAGGTGGCTGGTGGACGTGTGGCCAGCAGTGGCCCCAGAATGGGAATGATGAGCACACATCCTGCAGGAGGTGGGATCTCGGTGCTCAGCTGTGGCTGGAGGGTGGGTTTGCTACAAACTGGGTGGCTGGAGGGGCTCCGACTCTTCCCTCCCTTGGTCCACTTAATCCTGGCATCTGAGGGGCAGAGCACGGTGCTCAGCAGCTGTCTTCTTGCAGATCATTATGGATTCAAACATCACCAAGCAGGCACTGAATGAGATTGAGACCCGACACAGCGAGATCATCAAACTGGAGAACAGCATCCGAGAGCTGCATGACATGTTCATGGACATGGCCATGCTGGTGGAGAGCCAGGTAGGGAGGCGCTGTGGCCTGACGGACGCTTCACTTGGGCAAGGTTGGATGTCTGTGGGGCTGACAGTTGTCCCATGAGGGGAAGAACTGCATCTGAGACTGACCCAGCTCCTGCTGGGGCTGAGCTGGGCGCCCCAGGGCCATCGCCCCTGCCCTGCACCCCGGAGTCGGGCTGCCTCATGCCTGGGGCAGGAGGTCAGGGATGGGCTCTAGAGGGGACAAGGGGTGGCCGGCGGAGATCTGTCCGTCTCCCCTGGGACACCGGGGCTGCGGGGTGCGCTCAGGGTGCCACCGGCCTCGGTGGTCCTGCCAGGCTGCCCCTGGCCGTGCCGCCAGCCCGCGGCACCTGGCCCTGCAGCCAGGCCTGCTGTCCGGTGTCTCTGCTCACCCCCATTCTTGCCCACCACGCTGCCCCGGCCTGAGGAGACTCCAGTGGCAGGTAAAGCCCTGGCGGCGTTGCATGCTCCGCTCTGCATGGCTGCACCCTGCATGGCTGCGGCTCCCGTGTGGCACTTAGGGGCTGCCAGTGGCCATGGCACAGCAGCACTGGTGCCAAGTCCTGCCTGCTTTGAGGGATTCACAGGTCCCTGCCCCACGTCTGTCCCTCAGATCCCTGCCCCACAGAAGGACTGGCACGTGCCAGCACCCGGGGGGGTGGGAAGCCCTGAGCTGCGGGCGCTGGGAGCAGAGGGACACTGAGCCGGCAGCAGTGCTGGCACCGTCTGCTCTGCCTCAAGCCTGGAGTGGGTGGGAAGGAGAAGCAGCAGCTTTTGAATCATAGAATCCCTAGGCTGGAAAAGACCTTTGAGATCATCAAGCCCAGCTGTACCTGTCCACTACTAAATCATATCCGTAACCACTTCATCTGCCCATCTTTTAAATCCCTCCATGGGTGGTGACTCCACCACATTCTGGGCAGCCTCTGCCAGTGTCCGAGAACCCTTTTGGTGAAGGAATTTTCCTAATGTCCAATCTGAACCTGCCCTGCTGCAACTTGAGGTCCTTCCCACTCGTCCTATCACCAATCGGTTGGGAGAAGAGACCAACACTCACCTCACCACAACCTCTTTTCAGGCAGTTGTAGACAGTGATGAGGTCTCCCCTCAGCCTCCTCTTCTCCAGGCTTAACAACCCCAGCTCTCTCAGCCGCTCCTCGTAAGACTTGTTCTCCAGCCCCTTCACCAGCTTTGTTCCCCTTCTCTGGACACTCTCTGGCCCCTCAGTGTCTTTCTTGTAATGAAAGGCGAGGCAGGGAGCTGGTGGGGTCAATGCTTGGGGCTAGGGTGACACCAGAGCTCCCCTGGGCTGGCAAGGCTCATATTCCCTGTGCTTTCCAGCGTTAGGCTGAGAAGTGAGCATTGCAGAGCTGCTGGCCATGCCCGCCCCAGCTCTGCAGCCCCTGTGCCACGCAGGAGGGCCCTGGGCATCGTGCTGCCCACCCATCACTCACCATGAACTGTCAGACTCTGTCTCCAGCTGCTGCAGGACCTATCTGCTCCCCTGTGCAGCCAGGGTGGGGACAAAAGAGGTGGACAGACTGGGGGAGCTCATCCCAGCCTGTGTCCCCACATCCCCTGCTGCCCAAGGAGGGGAACCTCCTTGCGGCCTCATGCCAGAGCCCCCCGACTCTTGCCCAGGCGCTTGTGCGGGTCAGAGTGCTCCCTGCATGCACATCCTTTTGTGAATATCCCACGTGGCGCTGCCAGTGTGGTCCTTGCTCCCCTGCCACAGCTCTTGTTTCAGCAGCATGCGGTGCAGTGTCGATCGTGTCATGGCTTTGATGTCACCTGAGATATAAGACAGGGCAGACACCAGGCTGGGGAACCCCCTTGACCCTCACCCTTGCTTGTTGCCCTGCACGGAGTTCCCTCTGCGACAGAGCCTGCGGTCTGGACCCCCACACCAGGGCCCCCGGGACCCCACTGCCCGCAGGAGCTGACGGTCCCTCTCTGTCCCCTGTAGGGCTGCCGGGCAGGGTGACAGCCGCACGGAGCAGGAAGGAGCTCACATCCACGGGCACGTGGGCTCTGTCCCCGCTCTGCAGGGTGAGATGATTGACCGCATCGAGTACAACGTGGAGCACTCGGTGGACTACGTGGAGAGGGCTGTGTCCGACACCAAAAAAGCAGTGAAGTACCAGAGCAAAGCCAGACGGGTGAGTCAGGGGCCAGGCTGGGGCTCCACTTCCCCTGCACAGCCGTCACCTCCAGCGCGGGGCCAGACCCCTGCCTCGCACCCCTGCCTGCTCGGAGCGTGGTGCAGCCTCACAGGGGCCTGGGTGATACTTTACCCCACACCGCTGGGTGCAGCACAGGTCCTGCTGGTGGCACCAGCTGAGGCAGAGGCTGCCTGAGTGCTGACCGTGAGCTATGGGGTAGGGGTGCTGCGTGGGGGGAGGAAAAAGGACAGCATAGATCTTGCGGGCCAGGTCTGCCATGAAAGCCACTTTCCCTTGCTGAAATAAGGCAGAGGAAAGGCACAGTCCAGCTCTGATGCTGAGCATGGTGCCAACTGCCTGTCCTGCTCTCCACACCTGGTTCCATATCAGCGTGGCAGCTCAGGGACCTGGAGGCCACCAGCTCAGCTCTGGCAGCCCAGGACTGAAGGGAGAGACAGGGCTCCTATCCCAGGGCTGCTAGAGCCCCTCTGGCTGCCATCCTTGCCCCGGGCTTGTCAGAGCCCCTCTGGCTGCCATCCTTGCCCCAGGGCTCTGCCATCAGGATATGCTCTGGCTCCCAGGGTGCTGCTCAGAGCCCACCACAGGCAAACAGGACCAGGGCAGATGCCATCACCGCTCCTCGGTGGCCAGCCTGTCCCCAACACTCACAATCCCCTCTCTCCTCTCTCCCTGCCGGTGCTGGGCCACCTGAGCAGAAGAAGATCATGATCATCATCTGCTGTGTGATCCTGGGTATCGTCATTGCCTCCACCTTCGGTGGCATTTTCGGCTAGACTCCCCCCACGGGACTGTTTGTGTGCGATGGACGGAGCCGCGCGTGCCATGGGGCCGCAGCCACGCCGGAGCGACCCACGCAGCCCCAGAGCCTCTCAGCAGCATTTCAGTTTCTAATGCATGGTTGTTTGTGACGCTGTGTGTGCGGTGCGTCTGTGTGGAGGGAGTGCCGGCCCCGGGGCACAGGCGGGGTGCAGGGGACAGTGATGGGTGCAGGGGGGACCTTGCGAGGGAACCTGAGCTCTCATCGCTGCTTCTGGCTGGAACCAGGCAGGGACAGAGGTGCCCTCGGGCACTGCTGCCTCTCCTGCACTGGGCAGTCTGTGTTAGGGATGGTTGAGGATGAGGAGGGGTCGAGGAAGGGTGTTAGGGGTCCTCGAAGAACGCAGTGCCCAGTCAACCCCCACCCCCAGCTTCCTCATCACCTCCAGCCAGAGCTCTCATTGCCATCAGCCACGTCTGTGCTTGCAAACACCGTTCCTTGGGCTGCTTCTCTCCCAGGCCCCGTTCCCAGGGGTGCACCCTGCCAGGCCCTGCTGCCCCCCCCCGTCCCTGCCCGCTGTGGGCGCTGGCCCGTCGCCCCGCTGTGGGTGCCAGGGGCTGGACATGCCCTCCGTGCATCGGATGGAGCAGTGCGGGATGAGGAGCTGCTGCATGGGGCCACCACAGTTGCGTGGGGATGAGCACAGCCCACAGGGGAGCCAGCGCTGCACCCTGGGGTTGGCCCAGCACAGGTAAGAGCAGCTCATGTCACCGGCTTTTCACCCTGCGCCAAAGCCTCACTGTTCTGTTCTCAGCCCCGGCACACGGTGGCCCTGGCTTCTGCTGGCCTGGGCTCTGGGGGTTTGGGGCTGGCACTGATGCCCACAGGCCCAGGCAGGGCTTGCCAGGGAGCAGGGCTGCTTCCAGCCTCGCTTCTCCATGTAGGCACCCATGGCTGGGGTTGGAGGTGGTTGGGCTGTCTCTTGTCGTGGTCCCAGGAGCAGTCCTTGTTGCATCCAGCCCCCTGCAAGCGAGGAGCAGCGGCCTTCCTCTGCTTCTACTATCCTCCCAGCTCCTGAGCAGGGCAGTGCCTGACTGCTCCTTCCATCTCTTCATCACCTCTTGGCATCCATCTGCCCCTGCCATCTCCTCCTAGCACGGTGCCCTCCTGCCAGCTCTTCCCCTGGGCCACCTGATGAGGCACGTGCGCTCGGGGGTCCCGTGGGAGCCCCCTGGGTGCCCTGTGCCCTCCACTGCACCCACTACACGGATGCAGCCACTGTGGGGTGGCTTGGAGGCGCCCTGGGTGTCACTGTCCCTTTTCCTCGGGCTGGGGGCAGCACTCTGCTCCCACATTCCTGCAGGGCTCCAGCTGGCCCGTGCACAAGCCAAAGCACCACTGAGGACACCACTGTGGCCAAGCTCACAGCCACACACCGGGCTGCACATCAGCCCAGATGCTGGGAGCAGAAAGAGGCCACTTAATGGCAGCGAGTAGTCCAGCTGCAGGCACTGTGTCACCTCCTCGCTCCCAGCGCCACGTTCCTCCAGCCTGGCTGGGAGCTGTAGCACAGGCGCGTGGTGCCCGTGGGTGAGAGGCAGCGGCCAGGACAGCGCTGCCTTCCCCAGGGTCAGCCCAGACCCGGCCCGTTCCCCGGTCCCGTGGTTGCATTCCACTGCGTGAGAAGCATGGCCAGCCCAGTCCCCTGCTCCAGCTCCTGGAACGTGTGGCCATGGGAATACCCAAGCCCGGAGCGCGCCTCCTTCACAGCCCTGCACCATCCTGTGTGAGCTACAGCACTGCAGCCTGTGCGTGCAAAGGGTTCAGGGCGCTGGGACCCCTGCGACAAGCAGGCCAGAGGAGGCGCAGGATGGGATGTTCCATGGGGACATCAGGGTATGGGAAAGGGAGCTGGAGGTGATGCCCGAGTGCCTGTGGCTCCTGCCCCTGGGCACTTCTCTGCCCCCTCCTCCGGGAAGCAATAACACTGCTGGCAGGGCTACTCCTGGGCAGGGAGGCAACAGCTCCTCTCAGGCCCTCACCCTGCAGCCGTGCCCACTGCTAGCACGATGAGACTTCTTTTTCTTCCAAGCAGCAGCTTTTCCGGCACACGCTCACACAACAGCAGGGCTGTGGCCCATCCCGTCAAGGCACAAGGCCAGTAACAGCACTGGGGGAATTCTGGCGTCACTCCTTCCTTGTTGGTACCACCGCCGCCAGCAGCCTCCCAGCAGCAGGAGCCAGATGGGGCCACAGTGGGCGATTCCGCCCCTGGCACCTTGCTGGGATTCTGCAGGCAGCGGTGGTGCCAGGTTCCAACAGGAAGGAGCCAGGAGGCTGCCCTTGCCACCCCACAGGCAGGCTCGCACTGTCCTCGCTGCGAGGGGAAGGTGTTTTGGTGCAATAATTACCCCTGCACTACGGGAAGCCCCGTTCGGTTCCTTTTTACCTACCTGTCGTTGCATGTACAGACCACAGCCCAAATCACCAACAGCGTGGTTGTGTTTTGGGGAAGACATCTCACTTTTTTCTTTCCAGCCCGCCCCAATCTCAGACCACTTGTCTTTTGGGTTCCGCCACTTCTGTTCCAAGTGCCACCTGCCCTCCCCACGCCGGGAGCGTGTCGATGCAGTATTCCACGAGCAGTGTGGGGCACACACAGCTTGCACTCGAACTGGGGATTGGGGTGTTTTTGTTTTTTTTTTTTTAATTAATGTACTTGAAGGCTTTCCAAGCCCCCTGTGGAGTTGTACTGTTGCTGTACTGTGAGCTAAGTGTCCTTGTTTTCTATGTGGATCTTGACCCTGGCTTGCTCTGTCTCACTGGGCTGGATGACACGGTATGTTGCCTCTTTTCTCCTTCACCCTTTCCCTCCCTGCTAGCCTCCCTTTCTTCTCCCAAAGCTTTGGGTGCAAAACAGCTTCCCGTTTTGTGGAATTTTTATGTAGAATAAACATTTGTAACTGTAAAGCTCTGGCTGCCGCCTCCCTGCTTCATGGGAAGGGAGGTGATGGGGACCAAGGGCTGGGGTGCGGACAACCCCAGCGCCCTGGGAGCACTGAAGTGTTCAGGGTGAGCCTGACGCGAAGCTCCCACAGGAGCGATCACCGTGGGAATAACTTCTTCCAGGACATTTTCCCTGATGGGACACACGGCTTTATACTGCCCAACTCCCCGCCTGCAGGTGGAGAAGCAGCTGGTGGGGCCTAGGTGCTATGTTCCCACCTCAGTCCTCGTCTGCACTGAGAGCAGGACACAGGAGACCAGCAACACTTTGGACTCGTTGACTCTTTAGTGAGGCGGCTGGATATAATCTTCTGGCTCACCTGGCACTCCAGGTGGCTCACTGCATTCTCAGGAAGACAACAAATAGCATTGCAGACACCAAGTGGCCACAGCACTGTCTGCAACTCTGCCTTCGCCAGGAAAACAGGGCTGGAAGCTGTGCAGTTGGCTGTTGCGCACCTGAGCCAGCCTAAGAGCCACAATGACCTGTCCTAGTGAGTCCAAAGCCTCAGGTGTCCATCTGTGCCATTCACAGGAGGTTCATTGGAGGGACCAGCACCCCATCTTCCATGCCAGCAGCATCCAGAGTGATTCAGAAGCGAGGGCGGCGCTTGCGACCAGTGTATTTCGTGTCTGCTCGCACTTCCCTGTGGAGAGCAGCACAACTAAGCATGACCCCACGTCATTCTGGGAGGGGAAGGGAAGTGGGTTCAGCAGGAGTTTGAACAGGCGGCAGCGGGCTGGAGCAGCCCAGCCAGCCTCAGCTGAGCGAGGAGCCAGCTGAACTTACTTGCCCTGTCGTCGTCTACGCTCCTTCTTCTCAAGGATCCAGTCCCGGCTTTTCTTCACAGACTTGCCCTTGGCATTTCTGAACCGTGTCCTACGGAGAATGCGGAGAGTAGCTGGAGAGGAATTGAGGTGGGGACACAGGTTTCTGCCCTAGAGGACCACTACCCACAACTAGGGCTGCCCTCTGCCTCATAAAACCAGAGAGGACCTCTCCCACCACCCCAGGGGTGAAAGGCTCAGCCAGCATTGGGGCAGAAGGCCAGAGAGTCAATCTCCAGATGCACTGGGAGAGGGAGGCTGCACCCCACCCCGGCTCTGAGCCAAGGGCTGCGCACCCTGCGCAGGCTGCAGCAGGGCAGCGCTACCCCATGTTACGTCTGACACATGAGCAGCACGCCAGGCTCTGGGATCTTGGGGGACACAGGCTCAAGCACAACCACCCTCCCCTTATCAGTCTACACCAAATCCTCTGGCTTCCCAACAAGGTGCCAGTTCTGCTGTTGCCCTCTAAGACCAGGTAGTTCCTGGACTACAAGAGCAGAGAACAGTAGTGTAAGAGGCAGGAAAACATGGCAGCCACAAGCTCCTGGCAGCCACGACGACTTTCCTCTGTTTTTTGCTCTCTGTCTCTCCCACTGGCTGCGAGAGGGGCTGCTCCCTGCACCACTACCATGGGAGGAGACCTGGCCAGCACAAGCACGCCCCAGCAAAGCAGAGTCAAGCAAAGAATCTAACAGCAGCAGAGAGGGAACACCAGGCTTCAGGCACAGCAGTCTGCTTCCCCAACAAAAAAAGCCACCCTTGGCATCACCACCATTCTGCTTTCCATTACCATGGAAGACAACTTCCTCACACAACTGGTTAGTGAACCAACAAGGGAGGGTGCCTTCCTAGACCTGCTGTTTGCAAATAGAGAAGGTCTTGTTGGGGATTTGACAGTTGGAGGACGCCTGGGATTAAGCGATCATGAGATGATAGGGCTTTCAGTTCTAGGTGGGATAAAGAAGGGGACTGGCAAAACTGTCACATTAAACTTCCAGAGGGCAGACTTTGGCCTGTTCAGAAGGTTGGTTAGCAAAGTCCCATGGGAGACAGTCCTTCAGGGCAAGGGAGCCCACGAGGGCTGGGTGCTCTTGAAAAATGAAATCCTAGCAGCTCAAGAGCAAGCCATCCCTGTGTTCCGGAAAAGGAGCCAGCGGGGGGAAAAGCCAGCTTGGTGGAGCAGGGAGATCTCAAGATGTGTCAATAATAATAAGAAGCTCTATGTGCTTTGAAGGAAAGGACAGGCATCTTGGGTGGACTACAGGGAGGAAGTGAGATTGTGCAGGGAAAAAATCAGGAGGGCCAAGGCCCAACTAGAATTAAAACTCGCTAAGTCTGTGAAAGACAACAAAAAGTCTTTCTACAAGTACATTAACAGGAAAAGGAGGACGAGGGAGAATATCCAGTCCCTATTGGATGCAGAAGGAACAACAGTGACAGGGGATAAGGACAAGGCTGAGGTACTTAATGCCTTCTTCGCCTCAGTCTTTAATAGCAAAGAAAGTTGTTCCTTCTGTTTACAAACCCAAGACTTAGAGGAGCAGAATGAGGCTCCCGTGATCCAAGAGGAGGCGGTTAGAGACTTGCTTGCCCAGCTAGACTCCCACAAGTCTATGGGGCCGGATGGGATCCACCCAAGAGTATTGAAGGAGCTGGCGGATGTCCTTTCCAAACCCCTATCCATCATCTTCCAGCGGTCCTGGCTGACTGGGGAAGTTCCACTAGACTGGAGGCTGGCTGATGTTGTGCCCATCTACAAGAAGGGTTGCAGAGAGGATCCGGGGAACTACAGGCCTGTCGGTCTCACCTCAGTGCCGGGGAAAGTCATGGAACAGGTAATCTTGAGTGCTATCATGAAGCACATGCAAGAGAACCGGGTGATCAGGCCCAGTCAACATGGGTTTACAAAAGGCAGATCTTGCCAAACTAACCTGATCACCTTCTATGACAAAATGACTACTGGATGGGGGAAAGGCTGTGGATGGAGTCTTCTTGGACTTCAGTAAAGCCTTTGACACAGTTTCTCACAGCATTCTGCTTCAGAAACTGTCAGCCTCTGGCCTGGACAGGCGCACACTCTCCTGGGTTGAAAACTGGTTGGATGGCCGGGCCCAGAGAGTGGTAGTAAATGGAGTGAACTCCAGCTGGAGGCCAGTCACAAGTGGAGTTCCTCAGGGCTCAGTACTGGGTCCAGCTCTGTTCAATGTCTTTATCAATGACCTGGATGAAGGCATTGAGTGCACCCTCAGCAAGTTTGCAGATGACACTAAGCTGGGAGGAAGTGTGGATCTGCTGGAGGGTAGGGAGGCTCTGCAAAGGGATCTGAACAGGCTGGACCGCTGGGCCGAGACCAATGGGATGAGGTTTAACAAGGCCAAATGCCGGGTCTTGCACTTGGGGCACAACAACCCTATGCAGCGCTACAGACTGGGGGAAGAGTGGCTGGAGAGCTGCACGGAAGAGAAGGACCTGGGGGTGTTGGTTGACAGCCGACTGAACATGAGCCAGCAGTGTGCCCAGGTGGCCAAGAAGGCCAATGGAATCTTGGCTTGGATCAGAAATGGGGTCACCAGCAGGTCTAGGGAGGTTATTCTCCCTCTGTACTCGGCACTGGTGAGACCGCACCTCGAATACTGTGTTCAGTTCTGGACCCCTCACCACAAGAAGGATGTTGAGGCTCTGGAGCGTGTCCAGAGAAGAGCAACGAAGCTGGTGAGGGGCTGGAGAACAAGTCTTATGAGGAGCGTCTGAGAGAGCTGGGGTTGTTTAGCCTGGAGAAGAGGAGGCTGAGGGGAGACCTTATTACTCTCTACAACTACCTAAAGGGAGGTTGTGGAGAGGAGGGAGCTGGGCTCTTCTCCCAAGTGACAGGGGACAGGACTAGAGGGAATGGCCTGAAGCTCCGCCAGGGGAGGTTCAGGTTGGATATCAAAAAAAAATTCTTCACAGAAAGAGTCATTGGGAATTGGAACAGCTGCCCAGGGAGGGGGTCGAGTCGCCTTCCCTGGAGGTGTTTAAGGAAAGGGTGGATGAAGTGCTTAGGGACATGGTTTAGGGAGTGTTAGGAATGGTTGGACTCGATGATCCAGTGGGTCCTTTCCAACCTGGTGATTCTGTGATACCGCTGCCCTACGCTAGTGCTGAGCTGGAAAGAAATGCACCTGAATGCTCAGCTGCAGCTCTAAGGTAAGCATCAACAAGCCCCACGACAAGAAAGCAAAGCCCTCCAAACTAAACCGTTCCACTCCTTGTGTCTGGGGCCCTTTGATGAGACCCATTTGGGTTGCAAAGGGTCCTGCCAGTCCCTTCCTCCCAGTCCCTTCGCACAGCAGCGCTGTGGTATACAGTCAGGGAAACGCAGCCCTTACATCCCCAGCACTCCTCGCCTGGACAGGAGTTGCAGCTTCACCACACGATACCTCTCATTGGTGAACTTGGCCTGGAGTGTCTCTTCTCCATCAGCACACTCAGTACCGAGGCCCTGAAAAGCAAAAGTGGGAAGTTTTGCTCTCTGCTGGAGCAGATCTGCCATCTCAATTAAGGAGAACCCAGGGCCCTGCAAGGGGAGGGACTGGAACAGGAACAAACTGCTCTGCCAGAAAAGATGGCAAAGAAACCAGATCTCAGGAAGAGCAAAGGTTGGTCAGACTGACAGCAAGTGTGTAAAATAAAGTTACATCTCCACACGCAGAGCTGCCTGGCTCCACGACTTTCCCTCACCCACCACTCTTCCACATCATCCAGAAGCCAAGAAGGCAACTCTGCTGCCTCACAGAGCTCCTCACCTTTGGTAATGTGCCAGATGTGCCAACAAAAAGACAAAGGAAGAACCTGAAAGAACAAGAATAAGGAGCATGAAGCTGCGATTCAGCATGTGATGCCCAGTCCCCGAGCAAGACTGAGATTGTTTGGAACAGAGTCAAATCTCAGCCGTAACCTCTGTCCAGGACTGGAACATGGGCAAGAGAACAGCTTGGGGAAATAAAGAATCACTGCTAAACCCAGGCCTCGCCCCAAACAGAACTCACTTCTTGGCTTTGGCGCTGTTGGGGTAATCTACCACCATTCCCCCGGTAAAGCCAGCTCTCATGGCTTGTGCTGTGATGAGCTCCAGCTGGAAAAACAAGCACGTGTAAAAGTGTAGTCGTGAGCCACCAGCAACGCCCGAGACCTCTGAGCTCAACCATAGCACATGCCAAAGATGGGTCATTCCTGCTCTTGTCCAGCCCTGCATCAAGCTCTGCAGTACCATCCGGGCACCAGTCTTTATTTGGGTCCCAGTCTAGCCTGGGTTAACTGGCACAGCAGACTCTCTAGGAGAGGGATACTGGGCTGGATTTCCCAGCCCTGGGGAGGTACAGCACAGTGCTGATGACTACAGGCTGATCTTTGAACCCCATCACACAAGGAAGAATCCAGCATAGCAGATTCCGACTGTGTCCTGCCAAATTCTTTAAGGCTCAGCCCAAGATAATCTGTGGAGCGACAGAAATTGCACAGGGCATTCTCCTTACAGGCTTCTTGTGGGGCTTTTGAAGAGCTTTACATATGGTGGAAAGGACAGAGAAGGAGACCCAGCATGGAGAAACAGTGCATCCAGAGCTCCAAACAGCACACAACTTCTCTGCCTGGCTCTGCCTGTACATCTTCCTCACTGGCTGATGTCATAGAATGGTTTGGATTGGAAGGGACCTCAAAGCCCACCCAGTTCCACCTCCTGCCATGGACAGGGACACCTCCCACTGGATCAGGGGCTCCAAGCCCCATCCAACCTGGCCTGGAACCCCTCCAGGGCTGGGGCAGCCACCACTGCTCTGGGCAACCTGGGCCAGGGCCTCCCCACCCTCACAGCAAAGCATTTCTCCCAAAGATCTTATCTCAGTATCCTGTACCTGTTCCGAGTTCTCAGGGTACAGCTGCAGGACGGCTCGGGATCCGCGGGCCTATAGGAAACAGTCAGTCGCAAAGCTGTCTCAGTGCCAGCAACCCCTCCAGTTGCCCAATTCCCTGCCCACACACGAGTGTCTGCCTCCCAGATAACTCCCCCCGGAGAGCTGCTCCCCCACAGCATAGCACAGGGGTAACAGCAGGGATCAGAGAAGCACAAGACACCGTGCATGCAGGCAAGGAGATGGGAAGTGGATGTTCCTTGCCAGTCCTCCATTCCAGAGTAGCGTTTACTTAAAATGTCCTGCTAAAATGCCCTGCTAAAATGCCCCAGTGAGAATGTAAAGTTAAGCAGAGGCTGGACTGGGATAGTGTGACACTTACCAAGGCAGTATAAAGAGTCGAGAAGAATCGATAAAGGCGTTTCGGAGGGCTGTGTGATTTCTTATCAGCATTACAAAGCCACTGAACTGCAGAGATACTGAGAAAGAAAACAAGGCCCGCTGGACACTGAGCCATTGATTGACTGAGCCATTGATTCTTGATTCTCTCAAAGAGCCCATCCCCTCCCTTTGAGTTTACTCCCAGCACTACACACATGCTCAGCTTCAGGAAAACGATTTAATTTTCTGCGTATCACTTTGCCTTCTGTTCTGTGGATACACAAACCCCTCTGGGACTCACTGTGACAAACGCCAATGAGGTGCAGTAGTTATTTCAAGTCAAAAAAAAAAATCACAAGCACCCCCTTCAGGCCAGGTTCAAATAATTCAAGTGCTCAGCTGTGACCCTTGCATGGCCGTGAGGGTTTTGCCAATGAGCAACCCCAAACAGAGCGTTCAGATAAACAAAAGGCAGTTCGGGTTCCTTCCCAGCACCTTTCTCTAAGCCTAAAAGTATTTCTGTCCCCTTCAACTAGCCGTTCATCCCAAACCCAACCATCAAACCTTTGATCCAGGGACTGATCTTGCAGCTGAGCAATGGTACACACTTATTGTTTTCCCCCTCACAGCAGTTCTCAACCGTCCAGCCAACACCCTCGATCTGATTTACTTCAATAAACTTCCTAACGCACCAGCACAAAAAGAAGACAAGGATCACTTGGGACACAGCTGTTGGAAGCTACTTCCACCATGCCAAATATCAGCAACTTCTCCCAGAGAGGTGGAGACAAGTTGCAAAGAGTAAAGACAGCAACCAATAAGGACATTCACGCTCATCTGTTCTGCACCTTATGTAGACCACAGAATCCTAGAATGGGTTAGGATGGAAGGGACCTCAAAGCCCATCCAGTTCCAACCCTCTGCCATTGGCAGGGACACCTCCCACTGGATCAGGGGCTCCAAGCCCCATCCAACCTGGCCTGGAACACCTCCAGGGATGGGGCAGCACCACTGCTCTGGGCAACCTGGGCCAGGGCCTTCCCTCTCTCATTGTGAAGAAGTTCTTCCTGTTTAATCTAAATCTTCTTCCTTCCTATTTAAAGCCGTTCCCCCTTGTCCTATCACTCCATGCCCTTGTAAAAAGCCCCTCACTAGCCTTCTTGTACCTCCCTTCAGGTACTGGAAGCTGCGCTAAGGTCTCTCTGCACGCTGCTCTTCTCCAGGCTAAACAACCCTAACTCTCTCAGCCTGACCTCATACAGGAGGTGCTCCAGCCCTTGGATCATCTCCCTGGCCTCCTCTGGACCTGTTCCAATGGCTCCATGTCCTTCTCATGTTGAGGATTCCAGAACTGGACACAATACTCCAGGCAGGGTCTCACAAGAGCAGAGCAGAGGAGAATCCCCTCCCTCACCCTGCTGGCCAAGCTTCTTTAGGTGCAGCCCAGTATACAGTTGGCTTTCTGGGCTGTACCACGCGTACTCTACAGACAATGCAGTCACGTGAAGTACCAAAAGGGCTCACTACATTCACAAACTCACCTGATACAGCCGTCAAACATGCCAGCCCTGAAAGGAATGCCATGCCCCACGTCCGCAAGGAGAAGGTCTCCTTCCACCTCCCTCTCCACAGCCACATCTGCACAGAACAGAGCAGCGCTCAGGCAGGCAGCTCACACCTTCGGGGCCGCCTCTGACGCAAGACAAAGGAGGCAGGGGAGCAGGCCCTGCTCACCCAGCATGGCGCGGCTGATGTCCATGCCGATCCAGTAGTGACCCTCCTCAGAGACGTAATCCCCGCTCAACCCGGAGCCGCACCTAGACGGAGGAAATGGGGGAAGGGACAGCGATCACGGACCTGGTCTGAAGGTGCCCCTGGCTGGCCACAGTCTCCTTCTTCATCCCACAGAGACACCGGTGCTGTGGGGCTCGGCTGCCCTTGGCTTCTGTCTGACCCTGATGCCTCTGCACCCCACCACGGAGCAGCATCTCTGCTCACCCCACATCCAGGAGGAGGCATGGCCGGTCCTCAGGCAGCCCCAGCAGCTCCACCGCCCGCTCCGACATCTGCGACTGGATCTCCACCACCCGCGAACTGTGAGGCACAGGCCAGGCTGTGAACAAAGGCGGCAACCCCAGCAGGGCTCCCTCCCACACCCTACAATGGGGTTCCACCCCCATCCCGTGCTGCCACATGACTGGACACCCCTACTGCCACCCCATGACTAGATACACACACCCCACCTCACCCTGCTACCCCACGACTGGACACATACCCTGTGCCACACAATGGACCCCCCCCCCTCTCCCTACCTCACGACTAGACACCCCCCCACCTGCACCCCATGAGCAGACACCCCTCGCACCATCACACAATGACCGGAACCTACTCTGTCCCAGCCCCCACCTGCACCCCACGACTGAACATCTCCCCCACCGCCTCACCATCCCACAACTGGACACTCCCCCCCCCCATACAAGCTCCCCACCCCACAATCAGACAACATCGCCACCCCACGACCGGGCACATCCAATGGCTGGACCCCTCCCCATCGCCACCCCACGACCGGACACCTCTTCTCCTGCCACCCCACGACACGACCGCCCTCGCCCCAGTCGCTGCCCCATAACCAACCCCTGCTATCCGCCCAATGAGGCCCCCTCGTACTTGTGTGTGTACTTGCGCGCCTCAGCCTCATCGTAGAACTGCAACGAAAGGGGGTCAGGGGGCCGGGGAGGGCCAGCAGGACTGGGGGGGGTGAGGGGGTGAGGCAGAGGGAGGGTTAGGGGGTGAGGGGGGACCAGGGGCATCGGAGGGGGGGCGACAGAAGGAGAGATGGGGGACGACAGAAGGAGAGATGGGGGACAGGGGGTGAGGAGGAGGCAGAGGAAGGGTCAGGGGCGTCAGGAGATGGGGGAGGGCAGGAGATGAGGGGGCGTCGAGGGTACGCGGAAACAAGGAGACCATCCGAGGGAAGGGGTCGGGGAGTTCCGGCCCGGGAGCCCCCAGCGCCCCCTCACGCCGGGCCTCTCACCAGCTCAGGCGGCCCGCGGTGCTCGGGCCGACGCCCGCTGCCCGCCATGCTGCCTTGACGTCACTGGGTTGCGCCGCCAGATCAGTCGCAGTCTTGTGACGTTATCATCACGAGCGCTCACCTCTGCTGCCACAGTCCCTTGTGACGTCACTTTGACGCGCCGGCAACCCCGCGCCCCTCCCGCCTCCTACGCTCCCCCCACCAAGCTCGGTGATGTCACCGCCGCGCGCCAGCTCCCCTGCCCACCCCGCCTCCAGTGACGTCATTGCTCAGCGCCGCGTTCACAGGCTCCTGCCGCTGTGGCGTCACTGCCGCGCGCCGCGAGGCGGCGGGCGCCGCGTCCCGCGATGCAGTCGGTGCCGCTCGGCCGCCTGCGGCGCCTCCCGCGGGGCTCCCGGCCCGAGGCCGCGGTGCCGTCGTCCCGCGGGGCGCAGAGCGGGTCCCCCCGGCGGGACCTGTACGAGGTGCTGGGGGTGCCGGTCACGGCGACGGCGGCGCAGATCAAGACGGCGTACTACGAGCAGTCGTTCCGCTACCACCCCGACCGCAACGCCGGCAGCGCCGCCGCCGCCGCCCGCTTCGCCGCCGTCAGCGAGGCTTACCGGGTACTCGGCAGTGCCGCGCTGCGCCGACGCTACGACCGGGGGCTGCTGGGCGGGGAGGCGCCGCCGCCGCCCCCGCGCCGCCCGCCCGCCGCCGCTCCGTCGCCGCCGCCCCCCCGCGCCCCCCTGCGCCGCCCGCCCGGGCCGCTGCCCTTCGACTTCGACGCCTTCTACCGGGCGCACTACGGGGAGCAGCTGGAGCGGGAGCGGGTGCTGCGGATGCGGCGGGAGCAGCTGCGCCTCCGCCGCGAGGAGGCGGCCGCCCAAGGGCCCTTCCAGCTCGTCTCGAACCTCTCGGTCGGGCTCGTTTTCTTCCTGGGCTTCGCGCTCCTCTACGGCCTCAAGTGACAGCGTGGCTGTGGCAGGACAAGGCGGCACCGGGGAGCACGGCAGCTGCTCGGCCCCAGCACCTGCCCAGGGGCAGGAACCGTGTGTGGGGGCTGCTGCTCGGCTGAGACACCTTTGGACACTGTGCACGACCAGGTACTGTATACAGGCTCTGCTCTTCAGGCTGGGACACCTTTGGATGCTGTACGTGACCAGCAGGAACTTCACATAGGCTCTGTTCTTCACGCTGTGACACCTTCAGACGCAGTGTGTGAGTAGGCACCACCCAGAGGCTCTGTTCCTCACGCTGTGACACCTTCAGACACAATGTGTGAGCAGGCACCACCCAGAGGCTCTGTTCCTCATGCTGTGACACCTTCAGACACAATGTGTGAGCAGGCACCACCCAGAGGCTCTGTTCCTCACGCTGTGACACCTTCAGACGTGACACGTGACCTGGCATCACACGTGGGCTCTGCTTCTCACGCCGCGACAGCTTCAGACAAGGTGCGTGATCAGGCACCACATACAGACTCTGCTCCTCAGGCTGTGACATTGCCCTTGTAGTGGCGTGACCTTCAGACAGGGCATGACCATCAGGCACCACACATGGGCTCTGCTCCTCAGGCTGAGACATGTCCCTTCTGCCAGTGTGACCTTTGGACACAGCGCACAACCAGCAGGCTCTGTGTGTGGGCTCTGCTTGCAGGCTGTGACCCCGCTTTCAGCATCACCTTTGGACACGGGGTGCACTTGTTTAGCACAGGACATGGCCATGATGTGACCTCTGCCAACGTGACCCACAGATGGGTTGTGAACACCGGATGCCCCACGTGGGCTCTGCTTTGCAGGCTGCCGTGAACCTCAGCCACCGGCGTGACCTTGTGGACGTGGCACAGGGGCTCAGCAGGCTGCTGATAGGACCTGGCGGTAGATGTGGTTCATGGCCTGTGGACTGTGTCCCCTCTGCTCTTTGACCTTGATGGGAACCACGTGCCTATTGGAGCTGCAGGAGCAATTCAGTGGCTGTCGGCAGTGTTTGTGCGCTGTGTGTGCTCATAAGAGGTGATTTGGTGGAGTTAAGGCTCTGTGTGGGTTAATCCCCCACCTGCTGGCTCTGTGCTGTCACACCTGCTGCTACTCCATCTTTGGGGAATTTGGGGAGCGTTGGTCTCCAAACCACGTCGTTGCCCTCGTCTGTCCCTGTTCAGTGCTTGCCTTGCTGTGTGTCAAGAACAGAAGCCTTGGCTCCAGCGGCTTGGAAGAATGAAACCTGCGTCTGTGGCGGTTCGTGTCCTAGTCAGCGTGCAGCACCACCTGGAGCGGCTGCCCAAAAAAACCACTTCCATGGTGGAAACGGCCTGTCCTGCCTAGGAACTGCACACAGGACTGCCTCGTGCAGGCCTTTGTGGCTGGGAGTGATCCGCTTCCAAGCACGGAGTGGCATTACTTGTGTTTTCCGTGTATCCAAGCAGCATTTGCACAGAAGAGTGTTTGCCTATTTAACTACTGAAGTGGTTTAAGAACTAAAGACTTTTGTCTCTCAGAGCTTCTGTCTTTCCTTGGGTGAAGGTTTCACTCTGCTCTGCTTTCCGTGAGCTTCCTGGTATTGAACCCCGGGTGTGCCAAAGATTTCATTCGCGTTACTTTGCACTGGCCTGGCTCGCAGCCATCCTTGCAGACGCCAAGCCCTTGCCTCTCTCTCCCTGGTTTATGTTTTCGCCCGTCACAAACACGTTAAAAGTCAGTGCCCCATCTTTTCCAGCTGTGGATCCTGTGCTGCTGACCTGAGCCTGAGCAGCAGTGTGGCTGGGAACATCATGGCTGCTGTGTGTGCTGTACAGGAGAGCTTTCTGCCTTTTCATCATACCGCTTCCAGCTGCAGAATCCCAAGACTGCTGCGTGTTTGGAGCAAATTTAGCCCAGGGGCAGGGAGAACGCTTTCCAGGATCCTCTCTGGGTGGGGTTACAGTTCTGGAATGTCAGTGTGTGAAGAGCAGGAGCCTGGCGTTCAAGAGCTTCTGGAGAGAAAGACCCCAAAGCTGTGGCTCTGTGGGACACAAACATGCATTTTCATACTATAAACCAAGTCACTTGATAGACCAGAGGTAGCTTCTCAGGCAATTTGGCAGGAAAAGCTCTCTTCCAGGCTGGAAAAGCTAGGGATGTCCATGGGAAGCGGTGGATGCTAAGGAGCTCCTCTCTAGTTCCTGACTTGCAGGTTTTTAAGGCAATCTGTGCCAAACATGAGATGTCCTCTCTTAAATCCATGTGGTGCTGAGGCTGGAGGCCACGGGATGTTCCCATAGGCTCCATACCCAGCGCTGAGCAGAGGGAGGGTCTGGGGTGGTGCAGCACAGAGCAGGAGGAGCTGAGGCTGGGAGATGCGCTGCTGCATCGCTCTGCACCCCAGCCCTGGGACAGGGAAGAGCTGCTCCTGTAAGCCAGCTCGGCGCTGGCTCCTGTTCTGTGTCTGAAATTGGGGGTTGAGGCACCAAGCCCCAGTTAATCCATGTGCCTTTCAATGGAGGGGGTTGGGCAGTTCCTATTACTGGTTCTTCCTCAGGTCTCCATGATGTAGTTTGGACATTAAAGATATGCAGCCATAAACTGGTGATGAAATGACATATCTTTCTTTTGGTGGGTTTAGATAGTCAATATTTATAGAATCATTAGGTTGGAAAAGACCTTTGAGATTATCAACTCCAACTGTACCTGTCCACTACTAAGCACTTCATCTACCTGCCTTTTAAACACCTCCGGGGATGGGGACTCCACCACCTCCCAGCACACCTCTTTCCAATCTCTTTCTCTCCTTGTGTCAATACTATCCTGTCATCTTTCCCTGGTTGTTTCCCTCATGCAGAGGTGCCAAGAGCAGCTGGATTTCTTTGTGCCTTTCCTTTAGCCGGGTGAGCACAGTCCTTGCACAGTACAGCTCGTGCGAGCCCCGCTGCGGCTCTGCCTGCATGCGGAAGGGCTGCATGGTTGGCAGCACCCGTGGGTGTGGGGGCACCTCCCCCTCCCCACAGCAGCCTCCCCTGCGGCAAATCCCCTGTTAATAGAGTTAACTGGTAATGGAGTTCCTGTATTTACAGCCCTGCTGCCTGGCAGTGCCTGCGGTGCGGGGGGGCCCAGCTGGGGCAGCCGCACACCTGATTTCACAGCCCTCGCCAACCTGCGTGCAGCTCAAAGGTTCTTCTGGAGGCTGCACCCATTCTCTCCCAGTTTTCCTGTTCCTCCTGGATTGGCTTATCCAGCCTGGCTTTGGAAAAGCAAAGGCTGAAGGGGCAGGGGAAGATTCCTACCTGTCTCCCCTGGGTTTGGCAGCGCAGCAGCTGGCAGGGGTCTGATCTGGCCAAGGCTGCTCCCTGGCCCCTCGCACAAATGAATGCAAGCGCACGCCTGGTGGCAAGGCTTCTTCCTCCTCCCTAGGGGCACATTGACCCCCCTCAATGTGGCCCTGCAGGGCAGGCAGGGAGAGGCACTGTGCAGGCACGGAGGGGAACGGAGGGATCACCCTGCGCTGCTGCCAGCTCCTGCCTATTGCCAGTCATAGAATGGGTTCAGCTGGAAGGGACCTCGAAGCCCATCCAGTTGCACCCCCTGCCACGGGCAGGAACACTTCCTACTGGATCAGGGGCTCCAGGCCCCATCCAACCTGGCCTGGAACACCTCCAGGGATGGGGCAGCCACAACTGCTCTGGGCAACCTGGGCCAGGGCCTCCCCAGCCTCACAGCAAAACATTTCTCCCAAGATCTCATTTCAATCTCCCCTCTTGCAGCTCAAAACCATTCCACTCATCCTATCCCCACACTCCCTGATCAAGAGCCCCTCCCCAGCTTTCCTGGAGCCCCTTTCAGTCCTGGAAGCTGCTCTAAGGTCTCCCTGCAGCCTTCTCTTCTCCAGGCTGAACAACCCCAACTCTCTCAGACTGTCCTCCCATGTCCTCCAGCCCTCGGATCATACTTGTAGCCTCCTCTGGACCCATTCCAACAGATCCATGCCCTTCTTAGGTTGTGGACTCCAGAACTGGACTCAGTCCTCCAGGTGGGTTCTCACCAGAGCGGAGCAGAGAGGCAGAATCCCTTTTCCTCACTGTGCTGGTCCCACTGTTCTTGATGCAGCCCAGGACACGGTTGGCTGTCCTGTGCAGGACTTTGTCCCGCCGAACAGGCTGAAACTGTGGGTTTGGTGACATGCTGACCACACACTCTGGGAGCAAAGAGGCAGACACCCAGTGCTGCCACGTTCCCCAGCAATGCAGAGTGCACTAATGCTGCACATACACCTCCCACCAGGGCCACTGCAACAGGGGTGGGTTCCATTGCCTCTCCTGGGTCAACAGGTGCTCCAAACTGAACAGGACCAACTCCAGGACTGGAGGAACATCCCCAGGGCAGGGCTTTGCCTTGCTTGGCAGCTTCTCAGTGGATAAAGGACTGTGGCTGAAGTGAGGTGGTGGCCAGCCCAGCAGGACCACGGGGCTGCCAGGATCTGCCAACTGCTCCCTGAGCTGAGCAGGTGCCCCAAGGGTTCTGCAGGGCTCCTCTGGATAGAAAACCAGCCAGGACCACAGCAGCCCAGCTCAGTTTGATCTTTGGACCATTACTTTTAGTGTTATGAGCTCTAGTGGGACATACCCTCCCTGGGCTGGAGAGCGGCAGCTGAGAGTTTACATATGCCTTTGACTCCATCCCTGCTCAAGGGAAGCCAGGGAAGTTTGTCCCAGATCTGGTGAAAGTGATACTGAAAATGCCGGCAAATCAACTCTCTAAGACTCATTTGGGAGCTTTTAGAAAGTAAGCATCCTTTATTAGGCCTGGGCAGCACGAGGCAGTGATCTCCATCAGTCGTGCGTAGCCAGACAAGAGCTGGGACAGAAGAGATTTCCACTTACCTGCACATGGATACATTTTCCCAGAAATCTCATGCACATTCTATTACTTTCCAAGGTCTAATTTTAATGTTGTTATGAACTTCACAGCAGTCAAAGCTTTTACTAATTTGGAGCCTTGGAGCCAGCTCTGCCTGACCTTGCATTTGAGAGGGGGAAAGGCTGCAAACAGAGGTGGTTACAGAAGAAGGCACACCTGTTCATCACAGACCACACTGAACACAAGGCATTACCATCTCCAAAGAATGAACAGTGGCTGCGAAAACTGTTTGCAGGAAAACATGCTGTCACAGAGATATTCTGACTTTAAAAAACGCAATTGCTGAGATGAAACTGAAATCTACTTTAGCTTAAATCAAAAACATTCCACTTTTTGGAATAGTAGCAACTTCTTATATCAACAGATCACTGCAGCATTGCCTGGACCTGCCCAGCGGTGGGGAGCTGAGCAGGGCAGGCACTGCCTGGAGCCCCCCCTGGTTGTGCCTGGTTGGTTTTGGGGTGCCTTGGCTCCTCATGCATGTGCAGCAGTGCCAGCCCCAGCGCTGCACCCGGTCCCAGCTCACAAGGCAGTGCCACAGCTCACCAGCAGTGCCTTTGGTTGGTGTTCAGCCTGTACAGGTGCCCAGCTCTGCCCTCCAGCATGCACCACATCCTCGTGCCAGTGCCTTGGAGTCCTTTCCTCTTCAGCCAAGTCCTGAGAAGGTCACCTTCTCCCAGGCAGGCATCCGGATCCCCAGGGAGAATCCTTGTGCTTACCCACCACCTCCCAAGCTCAGAGACCTTGTAGCTCTCCACACCCCATCACTCAGTCCTTCCACTCACAGCTCTGGTTGTTGCACACAGCATCCAGAGCAGCCCTCGGTGTGGCCTGGGCGACTCTCCAGGGGACACCAGGACACTGGGTAGGATAGGGTTGTCTGTCCATCCCAACCCCCTCCAGACACAGCACACACTATCCCAGACAGACCAACTGGCCTCCTAAGTGCTCCTGCTTGGTCCCTTTTTTGTCCTGGTTATGTTAACCTTGTGGGTGTGCTGCAGGATCCCACGCAGGCTCTCATGCCATGGTTGCCAGCTGACTCTGGTCCTTCCTCCTGGCATGTAGCAAGCCCCAGAGCCCAACCGTGGCAGCCAGGCTTCTCCTGGCACCTTTCATTGACACGCTGAGCCCAAACTCATCATTCCAGGGCTCAGGAAAGCGGGAGGTGCTCTGTGAAACCCCCAATATAGAATCACAGAATCACTAGGTTGGAAAATACTTTTGAGATAATCAGTTCCATGGCTGTCCACTTCTAAATCATGTCCGTAAGTACTACATCTACCCCTCCAGGGATGGAGACTCCACCACCGCTCTGGGCAGCCTCTGCCAGTTCCTGAGAATCCTTTTGGTGAAGAGATTTTTCCTAACATCCAATTTGAACCTGCCCTGGTGCAACTTGAGGCCATTTCCTCTTATCCTATCACCTATCAGTTGGGAGAAGAGACCAACACCCACCTCACTACAACCTCCTTTCAGGCAGTTGTAGACAGTGATGAGGTGTCCCCTCAGCCTCCTCTTCCCCAGGCTAAACAACCCCAGCTCTCTCAGCCGCTCTTCATAGCACTTGTTCTCCAGCTCCTTCACCACCTTCATTGCTCTTCTCTTGGACGCTCTCCAGGACCTCAAGGTCTTTCTTGTAATAAGAAGCCCAAAACTGAATCCAGGATTCAGCGTGTGGCCCCACCAGCACCAGGCCCAGGGGCACAATCCCTTCCCTGCTCCTCCTGGCCACGCTGTTTCTGTTACAGGTAAATATACCAGTGACTACTACCCTTGCCTGCCAATAAAGCCATGGCAGCTGATCCCGTTTATCATAGTCCTAAATATGTTTTAACTGGTTACGCTGGATGAGTGGCCCCAGTCTCACAAGTGACGGCTGGAATCTGGAGTAAGGATGGGCTGTCCTCTGGGGTGGAGATGGTGATGAGACACTGCAAGCCTGTGGTCCATATTTTGGGGCGTTGTAGCCAGATCCGTGGCCCCTTGCTGCTTTGGATGATTTCTAAGCAGTCTACACAACAAAGCCAAGTTGCAGGTGACTGGGGAAGGATGAAAACATGCTACAACCAGGCAAGGGCTGAAAGCAGAAGAGCCCAAAACCAAATTAAAAGCACAAGAGACATCCCAAAGCAGGGAACAAGGGGTGCGGATGGAGGAACCAGTGCTATCTCCCCCAGCCTTGTCTCACCTTCCCTAATGTAACGTGATGGATGGCAACAAAGAGCCTGGGATGAAACAAGGTGAGTTCAAGACTCCTTCTGCCTTTTCCAGTGGTGGCTGAAGTCAGGGCTGGTGCGAAAGCGAATGGGTACCAAAACCACTGCAGGGCTGCACCCAGGCCGATGAGATGAGCTGCTGCGGAGACGCGAGAGAGCCTGTCTGGCTCTGGGGAACCACCCTGCACAGGGATGAGGCCTTGGCTGCTGGCATGAGGCTTCTCTGCTTATCAGAAGCCTTCACCACGTGCAGGGTCAAATTGCTGGGCGATGGTTCCTGGCACCCACTGGGCTCTCAGCCCCACTTGTGGGGGCTCTCGCCTTCCCCAGGGTGCTGATAGGCTGAGCCAAGTGCAGGCACAATGCCTGGGGGGTCCCCAGGCTGGAGGGTCCTCCTCGACTGCCAGGCACCTACAAACCTGGCAGGAGTCCCCCCACAACTACTTCCTCCCAGCCTGTCCCATCTCTCCATTCATAGCCAAAGGATAACACAGAGTGTGGAAAAGAGCCTTTATTTGGAAAGCAGGTGGTGCCCAGCGCTCTTGGGCCCTCTTCCCTGCTGTGTCCCACCTCACTGAGCCCACTGACATCCCTCCAACCCACCCACCCCCAGCTCCTGTCCCTGTTCCTCTCGCTGTGGATGCACAGATCTCCCCGTTGGCAGCTTCCCATGTACAGGACCCCCTGCCCAGCCCCAGCACCCACCCCACCCCACCCTGACCAAGCATCTCCATCCCTCTGTGAGCACCCACCCCTGTGCCTGCCCAAGAGGCACCGCAGCCCCATGGAGCTGAGCCTCCCCCATGCACCCCCTGCCCCCCATGCCCCCCAGCCAGGGGGTTCCTGCACAGTCCCCATGGAGGCACAGAGCCAGGAGAAGGGACATCCCCTCTCCCTGCCCCGCTACCGGTGCGGAGGCTCCTGCTTCTGGCGTTGCTGGTGCTGCTGCTGCTTGCAGGAGCGCTGGGGGCTGAGCAGGGGGATGTGTCCGAGGAGGCGCAGGGGTGAGCCCGGGCTGGGGATTTTGGAGCAGGGAGCTGCTGCTTGGTGTCCTAGGGCTGGGAGATGATGCTTGGGAGGGGCAGTTGGCATGGCAAAGGGCACAACAGCCTCCGAAGGGATAAGAAAGGCAGGCACAAAGCCATAAGACAGATCAAAAGCTTTAGGGGCTACTCCACACCGCAGTGGGGGAAGGCGGGCTGGTGCCAGGGCACCTGGGCGCCCCGTGGGGGCCGCAGGGTCCCTGCCCACCTGCTCCTTCTGCAGCAGCTCCTGCAGTTTCTCCAGCTGCGTCCGGCAGATGTGGGATTGTGTGCGGCTCTGGCAGAAGGACTCCAAGAAGGAATCAAGGGGCAGGTCCTGGGCCAGGAACTGCTCTACCTGTGCCTGCAGTGGGACAGCATCAAGCCAGGAGACCCACGGGACCTCAGTGGGAGCCCAAATGGCTGAGCCCCTCCCTGGCCTCTTCTCCAGGGCCCCAGCGAGAATCGGGCAGCAGCATGGAGGTCTCGCCTGACTCACCTCTGACTCTGCCTCAGAGGCATCAAGCTTTGCTTGGAGCTGGTCCAGGGCTTTCTGCGGGCTCCACTTCTCCAGGTATGCCTCTGCATTGGGAGAGGACATGGCTGCCCACAAACATCCCCCCTGGACACCTCCCACTGCTGGAGCTGCGTTTTTTCCCATCTCCAAACATCAGTTTGTCCCCCACCCCCCTGCTGAACTGAAACACCCCCAAACACATCCCTGGAGCCACCTACTCAGCAAGGTCTGCACCCCACTGCAGCATCAGTCCCACCCAAGGCAGCACCACCCCCCAGTTCCCCTGATCTGGCCATCTCCTGGGGCTGGTTCAAGGGTGCTGAGCCCACCCAGGCCCCCACGTGTGTTGCTCTGGCTGCGCCCCACCCCATCGGCTGCCCCCCACTCACCCAGACGCTGCTGCTTGTCCCAACACGCCTCTCGTATCTCCTGCAGCTCCTGGTACTTGATGGCTAGGGAAGCCTTCCCGTCCTCCAGCCGCGGGCGCAGGGACAGGTTCACCCTGGCCTGGGTGCAGTTGGAAGCCAAACACATCTCCCGCTCCAGCTGCAGACTCTGAAACTGGAGATGAGGACAGAGGTGTGGGTGTCAGCACTGGGAGAAATGGGCAGAACCAGTCAGAGCTGCATCTCACACAGCACTCAGTGCATCCACTGCAGGGAACGCTAAGCTGGGTGGATGTGTTGATTTGCTTGAGGGTAACGAGGCTCTGCAGAGGGACCTGGACAGGCTGGTTCCATGGGCTGCGACCAACAGGATGAGGTTCAGAAAGGCCAAGCACTGGGTCCTATACTTGGGACACAACAACCCCAGGCTTGGGGCGGAGCGGCTGGAAAGCTGCCCGGCAGAGAAGGACCTGGAGGTGCTGGGCAACAACAGGTGAACATAAGCCAGAAGTGGCCAAGAAAGCCAACAGCACCCTGGCTTGGATCAGCCGTGGTGTGGCCAGCAGGAGCAGCGAAGGGATCGTCCCCCTGTACTTGGCGCTGGTGAGACCACATCTTGAATCCTGGGTTGAGTTTTAGGCCCCTCACTCCAAGAAGGACACCGAGGGGCTGGACCACATCCAGAGAAGGGAACGGAGCCCAGGGGCTCTGGGAGCAGCTGAGGGACCTGGGGCTGTTTGGAGAAGAGGAGGCTGAGGGGAGACCTCGTCGCTTTCTGCAGCTCCCGGGAAGGAGGTTGTGGTGAGGTGGGTATTGGTCTCTTCTCTCAGATAACAAGTGATAGGATGAGAGGGAATGGCCTCAAGTTGCGCCAGGGGAGGTTTAGATTGGATATTAGGGAAAATTCCTTCCCTGGAAAGGTTCCCAGGCACTGGCAGACGCTGCCCTGAGAGGTGGTGGTGTCCCCATCCATGGAGGGATTTAAAAGACAGGTGGACAAGGTGCTCAGGAATGGTTTAGTAGTGGACAGGTACAGTTGGTCTTGACAATCTCAAAGGTCTTTTCCAAAGAAACAATTTTGATTCTACGATCTCCAGCTGGGGGCGAACCCTCTCCTCCTACGTTGTCCCCCTCCCTCTGCTCTGCCCAGAAAGGGGCTGCAGCTCAAGGGAGATGTACTCATAGAATCACGGAATCATAGAATCATCAGGTTGGAAAAGACCTCTTGAATCATTAAGTCCAACCATTCCTATCTGACACTAAACCATGTCCTCGAGCACCTCGTCTACCCGCCTTTTAAAGCCCTCCAGGGATGGGCACTCCACCCCCTCCCTGGGCAGCCTCTGACAGGGCCCCATGAACCTTTCTGTGAAAATTTTTTTCCTGATATCCTGTCTGAACCTCCCCTGGTGGAGCTTGAGGCCATTCCCCCTTGTCCTGTCCCCTGACACTTGGGAGAAGAGCCCAGCTCCCTCCTCTCCACAACCTCCTTTCAGGCAGTTGTAGAGAGCAATAAGGTCTCCCCTCAGCCTCCTCTTCTCCAGGCTGAACAACCCCAGCTCTCTGAGCCGCTCCTCGTAAGACTTGTTCTCCAGCCCCTCACCAGCTTTGTTGCTCTTCTCTGGACACGCTCCAGAGCCTCAATGTCCTTCTTGTGGTGAGGGGCCCAGAACTGAACACAGTACTCAAGGTGTGGTCTCACCAGTGCCGAGTACAGAGGGAGAATCCCCTCCCTGGACCTGCTGGTCACATCGTTTCTGATCCAAGCCAAGATCCATTGGCCTTCTTGGCCACCTGGGCACACTGCTGGCTCATGTTCAGTCGGCTGTCAACCAGCACCCCCAGGTTCTTCTCTTCCGTGCAGCTCTCCAGCCACTCTTCCCCTGGTCTGTAGCTGCACAGGGTTGTTGTGCCCCAAGTGCAGGACCCGGCATTTGGCCTTGTTAAACCTCATGCCATTGGTCTCAGCCCAGCGGTCCAGCCTGTTCAGATCCCTTTGCAGAGCCTCCCTACCCTCCAGCAGATCCACACTTCCACCCAGCTTAGTGTCATCTGCAAACTTGCTGAGGGTACACTTGATCCGCTCATCCAGGTCATTGATAAAGACATTGAACAGGATTGGACCCAGCAGTGAGCCCTGGGGAACACCACTCGTGCCCGGCCTCCAGCTGGAGTTTACTCCATCCAGCCCTGACCTACCTGTGGCACAGGGCAAACCCCCCACCAGCCACTCAGCCCCTCTGCAGAGCGAAGCGCTCATGAGCTGTCAAGGATGTCAGGAGAGAGACACACACCTCCTCTGCCGCACACACCCCTCCTGCCCTCACTGAGAGGGGAGCAGAGCGTGCTGCCGGCTGGGCTTGAAGAGGCCCAGGGGGAAGATTGAAATCAGGCTGAGAATGATTCCGGAATAATGTGGCCCTGTTCCTGCAGGGAAGCACCAGGAACTGCTGCAGCCGGAGAGCTTTCGGGGCTCAGCCCTGAGCAGAGGGCATGGCGAGGGGTCGCGGCGTCACAGCTCCCCCACGTTTCAGGGCAGCGAAAGCAGCAGGGACAAAGACAGTAGCCCAGCTCAGTGATTTGGTGGCCCCGCTCTGGGTTTTGGAGGCCCAAGGCTGCTTGGTGGGCGATGGCTACTGAAATTCTGAGCATCACCCAGGGCAGCCCCAGCCCAAGCATCACCTGGGACCCCAACTCAGCCAGGGGGGCTTTGCTGCTCCCCCACATCTGAGTGCAGTGAGAGCAGTGCTGGTGGCCCAGCTCAGGGTTTTGGTGGCCTGAGGCTGATTGGTGGGTGACGGCTGCTGAAGCCCCGAGCATCACCTGGGAGCCCCACCAAGCCAGGGGGCTTTGCTGCTCCCCCACATCTCTCTGCAGCAATAACAGAAGGGGCAGCAACAGTGGCCCAGCTCAGAATTTTGGTGGCCCAGCTTGGGGTTTTGGTGGCCCGAGGCTGCTTGGTGGGTGATGGTTGCTGAAACCATCACTGGGGGCAGCCCCAGCCAGGGGGCTTTGCTGCTCTCCCAGAGCCCCCGGGGTTCCACGTACCGGGGGAACCAAGCAAGCAGCGATGCCAGGGACTGGTGAGCAATGCAACGGACCTGGGGGTGCGATGCGGGAGACTGGAGGCCCATGGCAGGGATTGGGGGGCAATGCTGGGACCAGGGGGCAATGGCAGGGGCCAGGGGGTGATGCAAGGGACCGGGAACTATGAGCAGGGACTGAGGGGACAATGCAAGGGACTGAGGGGTGATGGCAGGGACTGGGGGACGATGATGGGGACCAGCAGGCAATGCAAGGGGCCAAGGGGTGATGCCAAGGACCAGCAGGTGATGCAAGGGGCCAATACAAGGGACTGGGGGGCAATGGCAGGGACTGATGGGGCAATGCAAGGGACCAGGGCGCAATGGGCAGGGACTGGGGGGGTGATGAAGGAGACAGGTGGGTGATGCTGGGGACCAGCAGGTGATGCAAGGGACCGAGGGGCCATGTCAGGGACCAGGGGACAATGGGCAGGGACCTGGGGGGTGATGCTGGGTCCGGGGGGCGATGGCAGGGACTGGGGGGTGATGCAAGGGAATGGGGGGGTGATGCGAGGGAATGAGGGACGATGGCAGGGACCAGTGGGCGATACTGGGGATCAGGGGGCGATGCCAGGGACCGGGAGGCGATGCAAGGGGCTGGGGGGCGATGGCAGGGAGCGGGTGGGCGATGGGCAGGTGCTGAGGGGGTGATGCCGGGGACCCGCGGGGGATGCTGCGGTGCGAGACCGCGCAGCGCCCGGTGCCGGCGCCCCGTCCCGCCCCGGTAAAGCCCCGCCGGGGTCTGAGCAGCTGCGGGCACGGCTCCCCGGCTCCCCCCGGGCCGTACCTTCCTGCAGAGGCGCGCAGCTCGCTGCAGCCGCCGCTCGTCCTGCAGCAGCGCCCGGAGCTGCGCCGTGCTCAGCGCCCCGAAGCGCCGCGGGGAGCCGGGCGGAGCCCCCAAGCGGGACATGAGACGGGAGGGAGCGGAGACCGGACCCCCCCCCGAGTCCCCCCCGCCGCCGGGAGCCGCCCCCGGTCCGGAGAGACGAGCGGCGCCCGCGCCACGGCTGGCGGCGGCTGGCATTGCACTGTATGAGCCCCTCATTGCATTGTGTGTGCGCCCCGCACTGCACCGTGTGAGCCCCGCATTGCATAGTCTGAGCCCCGCATTGCAGTCTGAGCCACGCATTGCACCGTGTGAGCCCCGCATTGTACTGTGTGAGCCCCGCATTGCACAGTCCGAGCCCAGCACTGCACCGTGTGAGCTCCGCATTGCACCGTGTGAGCCGCGCATTGCACTGTGAGAGCCCCGCATTGCACAGCGTGAGCCCCGCTTTGCAGTCTGAGCCCCGCACTGCACCGTGTGGGCCTCACATTGCACCGTGTGCACTCCACATTGCATCCTGTGCACCCCACATTGCATTGTGTGCATCCCGCACTGCATCGTGTGTGCACCCCACATTGCAGCCCATATTCCACAGTGTGTGCACCCCGTGTGCAGCCCACATTGTACCCCATATTGCAGCCCTCACTGCATTCTTTGCACACCCAGCAATGCACTCCATGTGCACCCTACACTGCACCCCACATTGCACCCTGTGTGCGCCCCGCATTGCATTGTGTGTGCACCCCGTGTACACCCTGCATTGCACCCTACTGTGTACTGCACCCTGTGTGCAACCCACCGTGCACACTCTGTGTGCACCCCAATTTCACCCCACATTGTACCCCATGCGCACCCCGATTGCACCCTGTGTGCACCCCGTGCGTGCTCCACCTTGCACCCAGTCAGAACCCTGCAATGCGCTCTGCACTGCGCCCCACGATTCACCCTGTGTGCACCCCACATTGCGCCCCATGCACACTCTACATTGCACCCCACATTGCACCCTGTGCCCACCCCACGCTGCACCCTGCATTGAAACCTGAATTTCACCGCTCATTGCACCCCACTGTGCACATCCCATACCCCACTGTGTGCACCCCACACCCTGCTGCATGCATCCCACTCTGCTCCCTGCTGTGAGCACCCCAAACTGTGAATGGGGTGATGCTGTGGGAAGACGTTCCCCATGACAGGTCCCTCCTGAGCCCTCCTGTGAAGACCTCGGGTCCCTCAGCTCAACGTAACCCAATTTCATATTCTCACATTCATTGCTGTGAGGATGACTCCGGCCTTTTTCCCTCCATACACCCCAAAACTCCAACCCCAGCGCCTCCTACGAGATCTCTTGTCTCAGGGGAACCCAGCAGAGATACAGAACAGATGTTCATTAGTGGCAAATGAGCTCAAGGAAGCAAATTTATTGGGATGCTTTACCAGGCGCAGAGTACATGGACATTGTGGCACGTAGCTTTTTCTCTTGCCATGAGTTCTGGAGGCAGCTATGAAACTGTGATGAAAAGTCCCTCCAGGGCTGAGGGTCCTCCTCCCGCAAGTGGAAAGCACAAATTTCCCAAGTGATTTGTTTATTCTTGATTATGAACTTAATACCAAGGAATCATTAGCAAGCACAGGGGAAAGAGCCAAGCAGAGGGGGAGCCTGCACTCAGAGAAGGGAATCTCACCAGCCCCTCCTACCCTCGGGCTCCTCTCTCTGCTCCAGAAAGGCTCAAGCTCTTTGGCCATGCACAACGAGAGCGTCCAGCGTGGACAAGAAGAAGAAGAAGCACTAACAGTATGTGGCTGGTTTGATAAGGATAAGGGAGGACTTGCAGTTCCCTTTGCAGAGGTTGCCCCATGTCAGACCACCCTTGAAATTCAGCCGTACAGAATAACACGCTGAGTACCACCACCCACCCTCATAGCTGTAGGCACAGTTCCTACTGTAAGTGTCCTGATCCCGATCCTTTGTGGAGAACTTCATGTTGTCTTGCATGTTGTTGGGATTGTCTGAGGTCATGGCATCCCCTGCCGTTCCTGAGTACGCTCCCAGCCGCAGCCGGTAGCCGTGTGGCTCATCTTCCACGCTGAAGAGATTGTAGTCTGCGATGTGGATGACATCTTTGGAGTCCTGGATGACAAACCTGACCTGGTAGACCTTCTGCTTGGCGATCTGATGGATGTACTCGGTGCCCAGCCAGTACTCGCTGCGCACACTCCCAAAGCCGTACTTGTAGGTGCTCCAGGACTCTGCCCAGGTGACTGGTGTGTCTTTCTGGTTCCTCTGGATGACCGTCCAGCCCCCGTTGGTCACATTCATCTCGCAGTACACCACAAGGTGGTGGAGCCCTTTTGGCTGGATGATGTAGACACCACTGTGGCTGCCAGCAGGGATCTCGCTGCAGTCCTTGGGCCAACCTGGGGCTGGAAATAGATGGTTATTAAGTCTGATGCAACGAGACACTGAAAGCACCTGATATTTCTTTTGTGCCCATATCTTTGGCACACACGTTCTTGGCCTATATTCCTGCCACGTGCTCACAGGGGTGAATCAAACCCTTGAACTGATCAGTGCAAGAGTTGAGCTTCATATCTTCATGGAATCATAGAATGCTTTCGGTTGAAAGGGACCTTAAAGCCCATCTAGTTCCACCCCCTGCCATGGGCAGGGACACCTCCCACTGGATCAGGGGCTCCAAGCCCCATCCAACCTGGCCTTGAACACCTCCAGGGATGGGGCAGCCACCACTGCTCTGGGCAACCTGGGCCAGGGCCTCCCCATCCTCATCTTCCTAATTACTTCCTAATGTCTAATCTAAATCTTCCCCTTTCCAATTTAAAGCTATTTCCCTTCGTCCTCTCCCTGCACTCCCTTATCCAGAGCCCCTCCCCAGCTTTCATGGAGCCCTTTTCAGTACTGGAAGCTGCTCCAAGGTCTCCCTGCAGCCTTCTCTTCTCCAGACTCAACAACCCCAACTCTCTCAGCCTCTCCTCATACAGGAGGTTCTCCAGCCCTCAGATCATCTCCATGGCCTCCTCTGAACTCACTCCAACAGCTCCATGTCCTTCCTGTGCTGAGGACTCCAGAACTGAACGCAGGGCTCCAGGTGAGTTCTCATGAGAGCAGTGCAGAGGGGCAGAATTCCCTCCCTCACCCTGTGGGTCAAGCTTCCTTTAACACTTTCCAGACTGGGTCTTTAGGTGGAAAATTCCATATGCTAAATTACCTCATCAACTACAGAGTGCAGGACATGGCTGGCAATAGTCTCCCCAAGGTTACGAGCTGTGGTATCTCTTCAGCCTATCAGAAAAATCAACATCTTTCCTGGGAGGACCCAGGGCACACGTACGATAAGGGATAAGGTGACTGAGAGCTCTTCATGAGACCAGCAATGGCGAAACCTGATGAGCAGATGTACACCTGGAGAAGAGACTTACCACGGACTGCCGGTCGGTGAGGGCCAATGTCTCTGGCCTGTCGAACATGTTGGCCATCATTATCTGAATTAACAAGAAGAGAGGATACAGGAGTGAGTGCTGAGAGCACACATGTCAAATGCCTGCTGGGACAGCATGATCTTCTCCATATGACCTTTCTGTCATTCTATTGTTACTCTTAATTCCAGAAGGACTTTGCCATGTCAGATATCAGGTAGTTGGTGGTTTGGAGGAATTTACATGGTGTTAGAATGGGGCAGATGCTTCCTTGGTGAGAAGGATTGGGGCACACTCTGTGGGTGAATCACCCCAAATGTTGGTGGCACCACTGGAAAGATCAGAGACTCAGAGAATGAGAGAATGTCCTGAGTTGGAAGGGACCCACAGGGATCATCAAGTCCACCTCCTGTCAATGCACAGGACAACCCCGACAATCACACCATGGGGCTGAGGGATTTGACTTCTGGAATATTGTCAGTGTTGGTGCTGTGACTGCTTCCCTGGGAGCTGTTCCAGGGCTCCACCACCCTCTGGGGGAAGAACCTTTTCCTCATGTCCAACCTAACCCTCCCCTGGCACAGCTTCCTGCCATTCCCTCGGCTCCTGTCCTTGGTCACCAGAGAGAAGAGCTCAGCGCCTGCTCCTCCTCCTCCTCCTCCTCCTCCTCCCCGTGTGAGGAAGATGGTCATTAAAATTCAGTAACTAGGAAAGGACTGAGGAAGAAGGGAGATTAGAAGGGGTTGAAATGTGAGAGCAGAAAACTGGTGCAAGTCTGTGGAGTTGGGAGAGGGGCTCTATTCACCGGGGTCAGGAGGGAATGTGACAGGGGTTTCTGGAGGAAAGGGTGGTTTAGAGTGAATTAATGCAATTCATTTCCAAGAACATCTGTGTGTCCACTGATGTCTCAATCACAGAAATGGTTCAAAGCCTTCTGGAGTCACAAAAGCCATCGGGTCCCCTCCCTGAAACAGGCACCTAACCCTGCAGCCTCTCCTTCCTGACATCCTCAAATATCTGCTCCCTGCTTTCACTCTCAGCTGATTTCCTATCCTCTCTCTAATGAAGTATTTATCTGAAGCCTCTTGCACTGCATATAAACGCATTCCTTCTCCTACTACACCTTTTTTCATCATCGCTTCCTCCTCCATGGTCTTCTTGACTTGAGGATAAACCATTCAGTTGTTCAGCCTTCCCTGACACAGTGTGATACAATACATGGAATATTTCAAAGTGGGATATCTTGATTTAAGCTACAGTTGAGTTTTGTCCGGGCAGTTGGGGTTTTGGAAAGTCAGACAGCATGTCCCTCTGATAGCATGTTTTCTTTCTCTGATTGCATGTTTTCCTTAAAACAATGTTTTCCAGACATTGTTCTTTGAAGATGATAACGCCTTCTGTGAAGTATGATCTGTGCTGAACCACCTGTTTGCAGTATTTTTCTGTCTTAACACCAAGGACAAGCAGAGAGCTGGAGCCAGCTCTAAATTAGCAAGAGTTTTGACTGTTGGAAAGTTTCATAACATTAAAATTAGATTTTGGAAAGTAATAGAATATGCATAAGATGTCTGGGGAAACTTATACATATGCATGTAATTGGGAAATATCTTCCCTACCAGCTTTTATCTGGTGGCACAGGATTGATGGAAATCATTCCTGCATATTGCCCAGGGCTGATAAAGGCTGCTTGCTTTCTAAAACTCCAAAACGAGTCTTAGAAAATTGTATTTACTATCATTTTCGGTATCAGTGTGCCTGCCAGATTTTTGACCCCCTTTCTCTTGACTGGGTCCAAATATATCCCAAAGCCCACCAGTGAATGAGGTGGTTGACCTGAGGCTGTGTGGAGTGGGAAACACTCATGTAACGTGGTCCAGAGGACTTCCCCACCGTGGTATTTACTTTTACGACAGCCACATGAAGCTATTCATCCACGTTCATTTTGTAAGCCAGGGTCTGCCTGTGCTCCTCTCTGCCTTCACTTCCCATCTGTTTGGAAGCACTCCTCCATAATTCAAGACCTTTGAACGTTAGCCTGTTGTCTCTGGAGTCCCTCCCTGCTTACCCATCTTGCACTCCTGCTGCTGATGTTTTCAGAGCACCCTACCAGTGGTCTGGGTGAGAGATGAGCATGAAGTCCAGAGCACAACCCCTTTTTCTCATCAGATTTGCAGTTCTTGGTGAAGCCCAAGCTCTTGTCTTGGTCACGGGTGCTCTCTGTGTTGGCAGTGTCCTGACAGCTGACCTCTGCAATGAAGGCTGATGTGAAACCAGCGCAAAACACTTGGACCTTAGAGACAGAAGAAGTTTGTGCCAGACAAGAGAAGAGACAGGCAACAAGCAGAGGACGACCCTGAGGTGATTCTTGTTCCTACAAGACAGCCTACACTGCATTGGCACTGCCCACGCATAAGAGGAGCATTCTTTCTCCATGTCACAGGGGTCTGGTGAGGCTGGTGAGGAGGTCTGGGTAGGGTCTAACAGAACATGACCTTGTTTGCCTCCCCCTGGTGTAATGGTGCACTTACCAGTCTGGGAGGACTCTGGGGGGACATTCAAAATTTCATCCACCGTGCCGTTTAAGAGATGCAAGTTTCTTATGTCAATGGCAGGAAGAGATGCTGCCAGGGCCAGCAGGCAGGTGAAAAGCAGGAGACAAAGGTGTTGAGTAGCTGAAATGGGAGAAAAGAAGACAGAGATGAGCTTTTGAGAGCCATAAATCCCATCTACTTGCAGAATAAAATAGGAAAATAAAACTCTATGTGTAGAGCTCCCTCTTGGAGCTATCAGTCCCAGTTCACTCCTTTAGATGTGCTGTCATATGCTCAGTGGCAGGAGGCCTTAGTTGTTGGCATCTGCTGGTGGTGGTGTTTGAGGCAGAAGAGGTGCGAAAACCTCATCCAAACCCTGAGTGACTGTAAATCAGAATTCCCTGTAAAATCCTAGTCTCAGGGCTGGACATAGCAAGCAGGGTGAGCATGAAGGGAGGAATCCCCTTCTGTCTCAGGTCCCATCATGCTCCTATCATAGAATCATAGAATCACCAGGTTGGAAGGGACACACTGGGTCATTGAGTCCAACCATTCCTAACACTCCCTTAAACCATGTCCCTCAGCACTTCATCCACCCGTTCCTTAAACACCTCCAGGGAAGGTGACTCGACCACCTCCCTGGGCAGCCTCTGACAGTGCCCAATGACCCTTTCTGTGAAAAATTTTTTCATCATGTCCAGCGTGAACCTCTGCTTGTGGAGCTTGAGGCCATTCCCCCTTGTCCTGTCCTCTGTCACTTGGGAGAAGAGCCCAGCTCCCTCCTCTCCACAACCTCCTTTCAGGCAGTTGTAGAGAGCAATAAGGTCTCCCCTCAGCCTCCTCTTCTCCAGGCTAAACAACCCCAGCTCTCTCAGCCGCTCCTCGTAAGACTTGTTCTCCAGCCCCCTCACCAGCTTTGTTGCTCTTCTCTGGACACACTCCAGAGCCTCAACATCCTTCTTGTGGTGAGGGGTCCAGAACTGAACACAGTACTCAAGGTGTGGTCTCACCAGTGCTGAGTCCAGGGGCAGAATCCCCTGCCTGGACCTGCTGGCCACGCTGTTTCTGATCCAAGCCAAGATGCCATGGCCTTCTTGGTCACCTGGGCACACTGTTGGCTCATGTTCAGTCACTGTCAACCAGCACCCCCAGGTCCCTCTCCATGCAGTTTTCTAGCCAGACTTCTCCTAGTCTGTAGCTGCACAGAGTTGTTGTGCCCCAAGTGCAGGACCCGGCATTTGGCCTTGTTGAACCTCATGCCATTGGCCTCGGCCCAGCAGTCCAGCCTGTTCAGATCCCTCTGCAGAGCCTCCCTACAGATCCACACTTCCTCCCAGCTTAGTGTCATCTGCAAACTTGCTGAGGGTGCACTCAATGCCTTCATCCAGGTCATTGATAAAGACATTGAACAGAGCTGGACCCAGTACTGAGCCCTGAGGAACCCCACTTGTGACTGGCCTCCAGCTGGAGTTAACTCCATTGACCACCACTCTCTGGGCCATCCAACCAGTTTTCAACCCAGGAGAGTGTGCGCCTGTCCAGGCCAGAGGCTGACAGTTTCTGAAGCAGAATGCTGTGAGAAACTGTGTCAAAGGCTTTACTGAAGTCCAAGAAGACTCCATCCACAGCCTTTCCCTCATCCAGTAGTTGAGTCACTTTGTCATACCTGCATTTGGCACCATTCCCTGAGACTACTAAGAAGGAAGACCAAGGATTCTGGCCTGGAAGGGGGATGTGTGATTACAGCCACACTAGACACGAGCACCCTGTTCTGGGAATGCTCAGAGCCATCCCAGTCATTTCTGCTCATTGTGGTTTTGCACCAAGTGTATTTTAAACACACTTCAGTCCAATCAATTCGCTTCTCAGTTCCTACATAACATACAGACTTCTGCTCCACTTCGCAGGCCGGGCAGAGGGAGCCTGGCCTATGTAATAGATTGAGCATTGGGATGGCCAGAGTGTGGGGAGAAGGGGGCCCTGTGGAAGACAACATGCCAGGATGCCCTGAGACCTACAGCCACACACAATCATGTCTTCCCCTCCTCTCCCATCCCATCCCATCCCATCCCATCTCATCCCATCCCATCCCATCCCATCCCATCCCATCCCATCCTCACCCATGTCTTCTCTGCAGGGACCCTGTGGAGCGCGAAGCCAAGCCGTTTTGGCTTGGTTGGAGGGGTGTCAACCCTGAAAGTTATAGGGCTCAGCAGGTGAGGGGGTGGAGGCACAAGACCCAAACCACAACACGTGTCCTCTGTTTGGCAACCAGAGCACTGGTTTGTGGCTTATTTGCTCTCCGTCATTACGTGCTATGTCCTCGGACAATGGAGGCTGTGTCTCACCGAGATGAAGGGCTTTCTTCAGAGTCAAAGCAAATAATTCAACACCAATAAGTGATTGCCTTCAACCAGCCGCGATTTAAGTGCGCGGCTGCCCCCCCTGCCCTGGCAGGGTTTCCCCAGGGAACGGCATCCTCTGGGCACCTCTGCGCATTTCAACTCATAAGTAAATACCCAGTTGACCTTCCTTCTCCTGGATGGACATCAAACGTCAGGTGTAAATCACTCTCTCCAGAGCAGGCAATGAGTCCAACAGCCCCTGGGAACCCCATTAGACCCTTCAGGAAAGAGGTACTCTAGTGTTCCACGCAAATTGTGTGCCCAGCTTCAGAAAGTGCCACTCCAGATGCCCCCTGATGTGCCTGTTCTGCCACGACCAGGCTGCTCCTTGTGCAATGTGCACTGTGGTCTCCCCCACAGCAGTCACAAGGGCGTTTTGGGTATCGTGATGTAACACTGATGTAAAATGGTCCCATTTCAAGCTCCTCTCAGCTATGATGAATGCTCACACAATGGGTTTTGTACAGAAAATGCCAGACCATCCTTTCCCTGGGGATTGATACCCATGGTATTCTGTTATGAGGACTCCTGTACCCCAGCATCCACCTTGTGCTGGACAGGACAAGATGGCCAGAGCCTAAGGAGGAGCAGGCTGGGCTTTTCATAGAGTCATAGAACCACAGAATGTCCTGAGTTGGAAGGGATCCACAAGGATCCTTGAGTCCAACTCCTGTCCCTGCATGGGACAACCCCGACAATCACACTGTGGGGCTGAGGAACTTGGCCAAACGCTTCTGGAATATTATCAGCCTTGGCGCTGTGACTGCTTCCCTGAGAGCTGTTCCAGGGCTCCACCACCCTCTGGGGAAGAACCTTTTCCTCATGTCCAACCTAACCCTCCCCTGGCACAGCTTCCTGCCATTCCCTTGGCTCCTGTCCTTGGTCACCAGAGAGAAGAGCTCAGCGCCTGCTCCTCCTCCTCCCCGTGTGAGGAAGCTGCGGAGCGCGATGAGGTCTCCCCTCAGCCTCCTCCAGGCTGAACAGACCCAGGGACATCAGCTGCTCTTCACACTCTTCCCCTCCAAACCCTTCCCCAGCTCTGTGCCCTCCTCTGGATGCTCTCCAGTACCTTTAGATCCTTTTAATCCTGTGGCCCCAGAACTGCCCCCAGTGTTCAAGGTGGAGCCGCCCCAGTGTGGAGCAGAGCGGGACAATCCCCTCCCTGGCCCGGCTGGCGATGCCGTGCTGGATGCACCCACGACACGGTTGCCCTCTTGGCTGCCAGGGCCCTGCTGGCTCATGGTCAGCTTGTTGTCACCCAGCACCCCCAGATCCCTTTCCGCAGGGCTGCTCTCCAGTTTGTTCCCAGCATGGCTGGTGAACGTTGGTGGTGAACGCTCTTGCTCACACCCTCCTGTGCTGCTGCTTCTGCTCAACAGCAGGTGCAACAAAGGCAGACAGCCCAGACAGACACCCTTAGCAGAGCTGCACCAGCAGATTCCAGTTGCTGGTCAGCTTTTCCAGGAGGCTGGTGTTTGGGTTAGGGTGTGCTAAGTAAACACAAGGAAGATCATAGAGGGGATTTCTCTCAAATCCCAGCTCTGCCCTGGGCTCAGCTCCTGCGCAGTACGTGTTTGACATTGGACAGTTGTGGCAGAGAGCTGTTCATCTGGAAAAATGTAGCCAGGAGAGTGAGTGAAGGGATTATTCACTTCCATGTGTGAGATGATAGCTGGAGTGCTGTGTCCTGCATGAGGTTCCCCCATACACCACAGCAACTAAAGCTTTAGGAGGAGTCCAGCTAAGACCACAAATACTGTTGAGGGAGGAGCACATTGTATATGTGGACAGGCTGAGAAAGATGGGCTGGTTCAGCCAGGGGAATCATAGAATCGTAGAATGGTTTGGGTGGGAAGGGACCTCAAAGCCCATCCAGTCCCACCCCCTGCCATGGGCAGGGACACCTCCCACTGGATCAGGGGCTCCAAGCCCCATCCAACCTGGCCCTGAACACCTCCAGGGATGGGGCAGCCACCACTGCTCTGGGCAACCTGGGCCAGGGCCTCCCCACCCTCACCACAAAATATTTCTGCCTAAGCTCTCATGTCAGTCTCCTCTCTTGCAGGACAAAGCCATTCCCCCTCATCTCATCCCTGCACTCCCTGATCCAGAGCCCCTCCCCAGCTTTCCTGGAGCCCCTTTCAGCACTGGAAGCTGCTCTAAGGTCTCCCTGGATCCTTCTCTTCTCCAGGCTGAACAACCCCAACTCTCTCAGACTGTCCTCATACAGGTTGTGCTCCAGCCCTCGGATCATCTCTGTGGCCTCCTCTGGGCCTGCAGTGATCCCTGTTGCCACCAGTGATCCCAGGCTGGCTCCCTGCAGCCTTCCTGCCGGCCCTGGCACAGGACCTCACCACGCTCCAAGGAGTTGCACTGCTCAGCACTGACATTAGCTCCAAGCGCAGCTCATGTGAGCCACTCAGTCACCCAATTTCCCCTCTCTCACAGAAAGGGGACATGGCCCCTCTGCCTAGGATCCTTCTTCCCAGGGTTGTTTGGGCCCTTCTCCCTCCCTGGACTTGTGAGTCCTGCTTTTATGATTCTCCCAAACTAAATGAAACTGTGGAGATGGGCACCTAACCTCTAACCGAGCAAGCAGATGTGTGATCTAAGGGTTCAGATGAAAGATGATCCTGGAATCCGTTATCTTGGAGAGATCTGGATGCCACTGTCCATCCAGACCTGCAGGTTGCATAGCTTGATGTGGGCTCCTGTGGTACGTGAAGTCTGGTAGGAGCCTCAGCTTGACACTGGCTTGCTGTGAACATCAGGTTTAAACCTGTGCCGTGAACAAAACATCTGGTCAATAGGCTACTAAAAGCAACAAACCAACATAGGAGAAGAAAGTAGAGGGGCCACATCTTTACCCTCTTAAGACTGGCTTGACAATCCGGTGGAGCTGTCTGCACCTTTTGGCATCAAGAGCAGCCATCCCGAACAGTCTCTCCTGAGAACATTTTTCTCCTTAGAGGGAGCAAACCCTGATGGACATTTATGGGGATAAGACTGCATCTGCAGGATATCATAGAATAGTTTGGGTTTGAAGGGACCTTAAAGATCATCCAATTCCACCCACTGCCATGGGCAGGGACATCCCACTGGCTCAGGCTGCCCAAAGCCCATCCAACCTGGCCTTGAACCCCTCCAGGGATGGGGCAGCCACAACTTCCCTGGACAATCTGTTCCAATGTCTCACTGCTCTCATGGTGAAGAAATTCTTCCTAATGTCCAGTCTAAATCTGCCCCTCTCCAGTTTATAAACATTCTTCCTCATCCTATCCCCACAAGCCTTTATGAACAGCCCCTCTCCAGCTTTCCTGCAGCCCCTTCAGGTACTGGAAGATCACTATAAGATCTCCTCTGAGCCTTCTCTTCTCCAGGCTGAACAACCCCAACTCTCTCAGCCTGTCCTCGTAGGGAAGGTGCTCCAGCCCCTGCATCATCTTTGTAGCCTCCTCTGGACCCATTCCAACAGCTCCATCTCCTTCTTCTCTTGAGGATTCTAGAACTGGACACAATATTCCAGATGAGGTCCCAAAAGAGAGGAATAGAGGAGCAGAATCCCTTCCCTTCCCCTGCTGGTCATGCTGCTTTTGATGCAGCCCAGGACACGGTAGAGCTCTTATGTAGAGCTTCTCATCATTCAGCACCCCAAGTCCTTCTCAGCTCTCAATCACATCATCCCCCATCGTGTACTGAAATTGGGGACTGCCCTGACCAAGGTGTAGGACCTTACACTTGGCCTTGTGGAACCACATGAGGTTCTCACAGCCCCACTTCTCCAGCCTGTCCAAGTCCCTCTGGATGACATCCTGTCTTTCCAGTGTTGCAACTACACCACTCAGCTTGGTGTCATCTGCAAACTTGCTGAGGGTCCACTTGATCTCACTGTCAGTATCATTGATGAAGATACTAAACAGCACTGGTCCCAGTATGGACCTCTGAGGGACACCACTTGTCACAGATTTCCATCTGGACTTTGAGCCATTGAGTCATTGACCACTACTCTGGGTATCACCAGACCAAGTCAAGGATTGGGAAGGAGAATGGCAAAGGGATCCCTGTTTGTTACCTGGAGCTCTTCCTCTCCCTTCAGAGCACACGGGTTGGAGTGCCAGGGGACACTGTGCATACAGGGACTTCTGGCTACCAGGCACTTCTTCCAGCCCAATGACTTCACTCATTGATCCTGAGGCAGTGGAGGGTTAGTTACCAAGCAGGCACGTCTCTTGAGGACCTGTCCCCATCTTTCCAAGGTTACCTTTGGGATTAGGCACACGGGAGCCCTAATCTCTCCTCCATTGCTGGTTTCTGTGTGTATGTCCTTAAAAAGCTGGGTCTCTCCACTTCGTTTTCATCGTGGCTCTCCACAATTTGTTCCAAGTGAGCAATTCACGTGCAATGTTTGTGTAGCTGGGAGAGTCAATAATTGAAATCCCTCACCATGGAGGGGGTTATTTTGTAATTCTCTGGATGGCAGGGCATGACCCCTCCCCTCGGGGGCTTTAGTTGTGCTGTCATGGGATCTGAAAAGTGCTCAAGTCACAATCTGCAAGTGCCTCCTTGTTCCTCTACAAATAACCAGCACGAACACAAGTGGGTGTGTGCGGTGCCTATAAAGTCATCGTGGAAAGCTCGTCATGGGAGGGTGCACCACTGGATTCCTGCTGTCTGCTCGGCCGTGCTGCTGTGATGGGTGAGTTCTCTTCCCAGTGGCACACTGCATTCTGGTGTGGTGCTGGGCTCGAAAAAGGCCTGACCAGGGTGAGTATACAAAGGCACATGGTGATCAGCGGGACAGCAGATGTGATCTCACCTGGGTGATGCCTGCTGCCAGGCCCCCTGCTACCAGAAGGGATGCAAGCCCAAAGCACCAAATGACACATCTCTTTGGTGCCAGCCTGTGCTTTCCTCAGGCTACCCATGACCTTTGTTCCCATGTCCTGATGAAGGAAGATAACATGGAGATCTAGATTTTGTCTTGGTCACTTCCCTTCCTGACCAATGCTTGCAGCACACGTGGTTGCACAGAGGTCCTTCTCCAAGCTTGACAGCATCTCCCCCAGTAACTGAGCCAGGGCAGATGTAGGGGTGTGCTGGTGGCCAGCAGAGAGCGTCCTCGATTGTGTCACTGTGTTGGCCCAGGGGACTTCCTCCTGTCTGCTTGGGAGCTGGCATCTGTGCAACAGGAGCCATCCTTTGGATCTGTTTTCCTGCAAGCTCTCATTGGGCTTGAGTGGTTTGTATAAGTGGTTTCAGTGTGATTACCTCAAAAAGAACTATTTCTTGTGATCCCTCCCCTCTGGCAATCTACTCTCTCCAGATCTATCTGTGTCATTGTCCTCTCTTAGCTACTCTTGGGCTGTATGTTCTGAGAACAGATCTGCAGGTTGCTGTCTGGAACAGGGAAGGAGCTGGTCAGGAGGGTGACAAAGCCATTTCTCACCTCACGCCACTCCTGCAGGGGCAGAGCTTGCACCGAAGCTGCAGCTCCCACCACCCCGGGAGACCCTGCTCCCGCCTGGTCCTGCTCTGCCTCCCCTGGTCTGAGCTGCCTGGGGCTCGGGGGCTGCCTGGGGGTCCTGACAGTGATGGGTACTTTCCTCCCCAGGGCTTCAGGCTGGGACACATCGTCTCCACAGAGACCTTGTCCTTCTACCCATCGTGGTGGGGATGTTTCTCCTCTGCGCAAGCGCTGGCCCAACAACACCCGCTCCCAGCTCCCGGAATGGTAAGTATGGAATGGGTGCAGGGCACCGGCTGGCACCAAGGCACGGAGCAGGGAAGTGTCTCCCTAGCTCAGCACTGATTCTCAGCCTGCTGAGCACTAGGAAGACAAACCAGCAACCAGGCTGATGCACAACACAAGAACAGATTGTCCAGAGCAGTGGTGGCTGCCCCATCCCTGGAGGTGTCCCAGGCCAGGTTGGATGGGGCTTGGAGCCCCTGATCCAGTGGGAGGTGTCCCTGCCCATGGCAGGGGGTGGAACTGGATGGGCTTTGAGGTCCCTTCCAACCCAAACCATTCTGTGATTCTATGGCTTGCCAGATAATCAGCCTGACACCAGTCAAGCCATCATCTCCTGCTTGGTGGCTCCATCCCCACACACTGTAAATCGGCAGGATTGCTCAGCCATGCCTGTGTCTTTCTACCTCTCAGTTAGAGGAGAGATCCTCCCCGACAGGAGGATGTTTTTTAGCTCTTGTTGAATTAGGAGCACTCCCTTCCTGTAAGGGAGTGTTATGCTCCCTGCAAGTCCTATGTGCCCGAGAATGGGCTGAATCAGAATTACCCTCAGCAAATTGTCCTTCATCAGACACAAAACAAGCAAAACAAATGAGACAGCAAATTAGTTTGACAAGTAAGTCATGACAGGTCAACCCAGCTAAGAGGCCAACCGCAACAAGCTGGGGGAAGATATCCCCGTGAGATTGAGGTAGAACTTAACCTTCCTTTACAATGCCATGACTCCCAGAGAAAACATACATTTTTGTTGCATATCCTTCCCCAGTGGAGAACGTTGGACGCTTTTGATCCTTGCAAGTGCTGCATCTGAACATACCAAGGGCCTTGCGAGAGGGCCAGATGTATTTGGAGGACATTACTGGCATATGAAAGATATTTCCCCCTCTTTTCTTGGCCAGATGCATTAGAAGGCTCCAAGTGGAATAGCAAGTCATGAGAAAGAGATCCTAGGGCTCTTGTCAGAGCCACTGTCTCAATGTCTTAGCCATTCAGTCGCCCTGCGGATGAGCCAGAGGGTGAACCACTCTACGCTGCAGAGCAGGCCACAGATAAAACCAGGCTTTTTGTCCTTAGTCCTCACTCCCCTGCAGGAGTTTCTTATTGCCCTTGACAGACTCATAAGTTCCTTCTCTCTCCCACCCCAAACTGTGTTTGCTACTGCTGCTGTTGTAGGGTTCCCTCCAGATTGCAGCCGTCTCCGCAAGAACAGCCCCAGCGGGGTGTACGTCATCCAACCAGCAAAGTCTCCCCCACGGGTGGTGTGGTGCGACATGGACACTGAAGGCAAGGGCTGGACAGTTGTCCAGAGAAACTCTTATGACACTGAGCTCATGTGGAAGCAATCTTGGACCACCTACAAGTACGGCTTTGGGAACGTGCAGAGCGATTACTGGCTGGGCACCGAGTACCTGCATCTCCTGACCCAGCAGGGCACCTACAAGGTCCGCTTCATCGTGAGGAACAAAGCCAACGTCACTCATTACGCTGAGTACGACATTTTCAGGGTGGAGAGCGAGGCCAGCGGGTACCCGCTGCGTCTGGGCCGCTTTTCTGGTGATGGGGATGACTATCTGACCAGCTACTACCCCAAGAAGGGGGGCATACATGACAACATGAAGTTTAGCACGACTGACAAAGACCAGGACCAGTACAGCGGCAACTGTGCCAACAGCTATGGGGGCTGGTGGTATGACCGGTGCCATAACGTCCTGCTCAATGCCAAAAAACAAATCCTTTGGCCAGGATTCTGTGATAAGGGCGACTGCTCATCCTCCCTCATCCTGGTCAAACCCACAGATGTGTGCTGACCGTGCCACAGCTCGCAGCCTCCCAGGAGTTTGGGGCAATGCCACCATCCCCAGCTGAGTGCCCCGTTCCTATGCATGCCAGCAGTCCCTGCCTGTCCCGATGCATGTCCTGCGCTGCCCAAAGGTCCCACACCATCCCCAGCTCAAGCACAGCAGCTCTGGGGCTCAGGAGCAGCTTCCCAGAGCCCCGGGCACGTGGGCAGCTTTGCCCAGTGCTGCGGTGCCGGTCGGCACTGGGACACAGGCCCTGGTTGGGGTGGATACATCCACTCCTGTCCTGGGGAGGAGGAGACAGTGTGAGTTCCCTTCCCTGTGCGATCGGTGCATCCCTGCTTTGCCTCAGCCATGCTCCCTCCCTGAGCCCCACGCACCCCTCAACTCTGCAATAAACCCTGGAGCCAGACCTTGCTGCCTTGTGTCTACCTGCCACCGTGACACTGCACATAAGGGTGGGAGCTCCCTCTGTCCAGTCTGCAGGGTGGTGAACCTGAAGGAAAGCAGGTGCATTATGCCCTGTCCCTGGAGGTGTTGAAGGCCAAGTTAGATGGGGCTTGGAGCCCCGATCCAGTGGGAGGTGTCCCTGCCCATGGCAGCGGATGGAACTGGATGGGTTTTGAGGTCCCTTCCAACCCAAACCATTCCATGATTCTATGATTATGCAGGTCCTCTCCCACGCAAGGAGGCCCACCTGCCCAAAGGATGCCAGATCTCCCTGGGACACACAGAGCTCACATCCCCCAGGGCAGTGTGGTGGGTGCTGTTTTCAAGTTGATTTGCTCAGTTAGGTTGGCTGTGGAGCTAATTCTGCTCCCAGGCTGAGATGGTGCACAGCTCATGTGATGTTCAGGGGGTTTGTACTGCTTTTTCCAAAATATTTCAATGTCCCATAGCCTGACAACAATTTCCCCTGCAGCCGCCTGTCCCCAGATCAGCGAGTACCATGAGCTCTTCTCCCTTTGGTACCGTTACTGTGCACGGCTGAGTACAATTGAATCATAGCCTCATAGAACGCTCTGGGGTGGAAGGGACCTTTACAGCTCATCCAGCCCAACCCCCCTGCAGGAGCATAGAGATCTCAGCACCCTGCAGCAAGTGCATATGGACCCAAGCTGATCCAGGGCTCTTGAAATCCTGGGATCCTTGCCATGTCTGACTGCCTCAGCTCTTAAACCTGCCCTGGATCTGCCAGTCATGCAGTGCAGTGTTGGCCCTGCAGTGCTGCTGTCCCTTTCTTCCCTGTCCACTCTTCCTGTTACCTCCCAAGGCCTGGGCCAGCATCCCCAAGGTTAGGAAGACAGGATGATGCTGGCCCGCCCTGCTCTCCCTGGCCAGCTCCAGGTCACGGGTAGTAAGGCTGAATCGAGTTGATGCTTCCCTTCGACCCTCACTGCTTTCTCTTGGCCATGTGGCACTGCATTCCCTCTGTGAAAGGTCCCCACCTTGAAACACAACGTTCTTAAGTGAAAGTTTTGTCTTTAATTCCTTGTTTGAGTCTTTTCCCTTTGAAAATCTTTTCTTACTGCACAAGAACCTTTGGGTTTGCTCCTGGCAAGGAACTGGGAGGAGCTGCGAGAATTTCCCAAACGAATGCATTTGGGTTGGGGCAAACCCAAGCACAGTTAGAGCCTGGCTGGAGAACGGATTGGGAGCAGCCCTGAGGAGAAGGACTTAGGGTGGTGGGGGAGAAGGTCAACTGGAGCTGGAAACATGAGCTCACAGCCCAGAAACCAACCGTGCCCTGGGCTGCATCCAAAGCAGTGGGACCAGCAGGGAGGGAGGGGATTCTGCCCCTCTGCTCCACTCTGGTGAGACCCCACCTGGAGCCCTGTGTCCAGTTCTGGAGTGCCCAGCACAGGAAGGACGTGGAGCTGTTGGAGCGAGTCCAGAGGAGGCCACGGAGATGATCCAAGGGCTGGAGCACATCCCACACAAGGCCAGGCTGAGAGATTTGGGGTTGTTCACCCTGGAGAAGAGAAGGCTGTGGGGACTCCTTAGAGCAGCTTCCAGCACTGAAAGGGGATCCAGGAAAGCTGGGGAGGGCCTCTTGTTCAGGGAGGGCAGGGAGAGGATGAGGGGAATGGTTTGAAGCTGCAAGAGGGGAGACTGAGATGAGATCTTAGGAGGAGGAGGCTGCCCCATCCCTGGAGGTGTTCAAGGCCAGGTTGGATGGGTCTTGGAGCAGCCTGATCCAAAGGGAAGTGTTCCTGCCCATGGCAGGGTGTGGGACTGGATGGGCTTTAAGGTCCTTTCTGACTCAAACCATTCCATGATTCTATGAAATGAAGAACGTCTGTGCAAGTTCTGAATGCAATTTTGCTCTGCAGGCTGATCCCAGACTGCTGCAGGGACAATGAGTGTGTGCGGGCGGCCGTGGCTCAGAGCAGCTCGGATCAGGTTGGTTAATGATGACTGATTTCTGCTGAAGCCGTCTAACCCCTCAAAGCAAAAATAGAATAAGACCTTTCTGTATCAGGAGATTTTTAGGTTTCTGAGCACTGTTTCTCCCCCACCCTCCGAAGGAACATGCTTGGAAACCGCTGTGTTTATAAAGACTTGTTCTAACAGTGATCCCTAAAGACCCACCACAGGTGAAAGATCAGACAAAGCAAGGAGCTTTGCTGCTTTTTCAAGATAAGAGGAAAAGAAAACAGCTCTTGATATACAGGAACAACCCTTTTCACCCCCAGCCAGGAAAACAGGCCCTGCAGGGTCTGTACTGGTACCCATACCAGGTTACCAGTACAGTACTGGTCTGGCCATGTGCAGACAAGAGGAGGAAGAAGCACTAATGGTACACAGCTGGTTTGATGAGGATGGCAGAAGCTTTGCAGTTCCTGCTGCAGAGGCTGCCCCATGTTATGGCCCCTTTGACGTTCAGCTGTACGGAATAACACGCTGAGTACCACCACCCACCCCCGTAGCTGTAGGCACAGTTCCTTCTGTACGTGTCCTGGTCCCGATCCTTTGTGGAGAACTTCATGTTGTTGTGCACCTTTCTGGGGTTATCTGAGTCCATGGCATCCCCTGCCGTCCCCGAGTACGCCCCCAGCCGCAGCCGGTAGCCCTGGGACTCATCATCCAGGCTGAAGAGGTTGTAGTTTGCAAACTTGATGTCGTTTGTGGCATCCCAGATGACAAAGCTGACCTGGTAGACCTTCTGCTTGGTGATTTGATGGATGTACTCAGTGCCCAGCCAGTAGTCGGTGTGCACGTTCCCAAAGCCGTACTTGTAGGTGAGCCAGGACTCGGCCCATGTGATCTCCGTGTCCTGCCGGTTCCTCTGGATGACCGTCCAGCCCCCGCCCATCATATTCATCTCACAGTACACCAAGATGGGGTGCAGCCCTGTGGGCTCAATGACATAGACACCGCTGGGGCTGCCAGAGGGGATCTCACTGCAGTCCTTGGGCCAATCTGGGACAGGAAAGACAGTTATTTAACAAAGGTCTATGCAACAGAACAAGATCATCTTTCACCCTGTGTCAGGAGAGGAGGACTTCTGGCCAGAGAACCTGGTGGACAGTCAGCTGTCCTAGCCCAGAGAAGTCAATATGCTTGGCTGCAGCACAGCATGAGTGGCCTCAGCACTCTGTTCCTCTTCCATATAGGACATCTGAGAGGAGGCAGCCCCAGTGGAAGGCTCCAGACCTACTGAGCTATGCTGGTATCAGGCCAAGAAACTGATACGGACACTAGTGGTCTACTTTGGGTCTCCTGAAAAAGGGATTGTGTCTATCAAACAGGGTCAAATGAGGAGGAAGGTGAAGATAACCTTAGCCCTGCCTGTGATTGAGGGAACAGGAGAAAAACGAACCCTTCAAGCATACCAACACCCTTACCAGTCTGCACAGCACATACACGCAGCACATGCACACACCCAGCACTGCAGCCTGCGGTAGGGTACACCTCCTCACATCCACCATTCTCCATCCAGGAGCAGGACCAGCACTAGGGATGCTGCAGGGCCCTTCCCCACCCAGATCCAGCTGTCCATGAGCACAGAATGCCACATCCCCACTGTGGTGTTAGGTGTGGTCTCCCCATGCCTTCAGCTTGCTTACTGCAAGATGCCCCACTGCAGTTAAGGTCATTCTGCCAGATGGGCAGAACTCCTCTCCAAAGCTGAGCAAACCTGGCATTGATGTTGCAACTCCTCATTCCACCAGCCTGTAGACACCACGGAGGTGGGGTTTGGATCTAAGGCATCATAGCACACCCTCTCCCAAGTGCTGTTTAACCAACACTACTCTGGCCCAGGGCGTGGGCTGGGGCTGTTCACCAGCCAAGGCTGACCCAGACCAAGGAACCGAAAGGGGTTGGTGAGAGCCTGTGATGCCCATGGAATTGTACCTACTGGTTTTCTTCAGAGCACTCGACGAAGTGTTGGAGGGAGACTTCTTGAAGATGTTTAGGGATTGGATATGCACGGATTGACTTGGGGGAGCCAAGAACAGCATGCAAGCAAGAAGTAGAAGGCACTGGGCTGCTAGAAAGAGAAGAGATGGAGAAAAGATCAAACATGACCCTCCCTCCAGAGAGACAGGAAATCATAGAATCATGGAACGGTTTGGGTCAGAAGGGATCTTAAAACCCATCTGGTTCCAAACCCCTGCTGTGGGCAGGGACACCTCCCACTGGATCAGGGGCTCCAAGCCCCATCCAACCTGGCCTTGAACACCTCCACGAATGGGGCAGCCACAACTGCTCTGGGCCACCTGCAGCTCTGCACAGTGTAACACAACCACTGGAGGTACAAGAGAGCACCAAGCATGCTGGGCAGCATCAGAGTGTTCCATGCAAGCTGGAAAGCTTGCCACAAGTCCTCAACTCTTCTGCCCAACAGGTCGATAACCTTACCTTTTCCCCTTAACCAGATCCTGAAAAGTCATGCACGAGACAGTTTTGGGTGGGTGGTGCAAAGAACCCAACAACCGCCTGAGCCACATTTCATTTCTGTCCCCTGAAGCAGGGCACCAGCTGGGGTGAACCAGAAGGTAGGACACCAGCTGCTGATGTTCAAAGAGGTTGCAAGCCCTCAGAGGGCTCTGATGCCATTGCTCCCCATCAGTGTGTGAGGACCAGTGCCTCTCCCCGTGGCTGGGCCACCTGGTCCGTGCTTCTCCCACCGCTAGCAAGGAGCGCACCGCTTCCCAGCCCCAGACTCACCCATGGTGTCCCTGCAGGAATTCTCTCCGCAGCACAAAGCTGTGGAGTGTCAGCTCTCACAGGGCATTTGTAGTGCCCTCTGTGGTGGGTGGGGTGAGTGGGTCCTACCCTCTCTCCCAGCTTGTTTTCTCCTGGAGGAGGGAATCAGCATGGGTTTCCTTTGTGCCCTAAGAAAGCACAAGCCAAGATGAAAGTACCTGTGGTTACAGTTCCACAGCTTCCTGAGCTGCAAAGAAAATAATGCCTGGGCCACCAAGAGTCCTTTTAGTCCTCTTCAGTGAGTGCTTCTCTTCTTGGATGGAATTTCCCCTGGGAACAGCATAGTTGGGAGCTTTGAAGAGTGCAGCTCAGCAAATAAACACTTGAATGCCAGTCACCAACCAGTGTGGAGAGCAAACACTGGGGCTGTCCCCACCTTCCACCATTCCAGCTTGGTGCTGCTGGGTTCTCATTTAGCGTGCCTTTAACAAACCCAACCCAGCTCTTGGTGGGGAAGTCTGAGCAGCCCAGAGACCCCTAGAGAGTTTGAATCATAGACTGTCCTGAGTTGGAAAGGACCCAAAAGGATCATCGAGTCCGATTTCTGTCCCTGCACAGGATAACCCAAACATTCACACCTCGTTCCCTCTCATCCTGTCCCTGCACTCCCTAATCAAGAGCCTCTCCCCAGCTTTCCTGGAGCCCCTTTCAGTACTGGAAGCTGCTCCAAGGTGTCCCCACAGCCTTCTCTTCTCCAGGCTGAACAACCCCAACTCTCTCAGCCTGTCCTTGTAAGCGATGTGCTCCAGCCCTCAGATCATCTCCGTGGCCTCCTCTGGATTCACTCTAACAGCTCCATGTCCTTCCTGTGCTGAGGACTCCAGAAGTGGACTCAGGGCTCCAGGTGGGGTCTCACCGGAGAGGAGCAGAGGGGCAGAATCCCCTCCCTCCCTGCTGGTCTCACTGCTTAGGATGCAGCCCAGGACATGGTTGGTTTCTGGGCTGTGAGCTCACATTGCTGTTTCCTATTGAGCTTCTCCTCCTCCAGCACATCTAGTTCTTCTCCTCAGGGCTACTCCAAATCCATTCTCCAGGCTCTAATTGTGCTTGGGATAGCCCTGACCCAGGGAAGATGGGAAGAACTCCATCCTCCTCCCTTCACTTCACAGCAATCCACCTGAGGGAAACCGGTGTTGGAAGGAACTGTGATTTCTACTCCCTCCAGAAGAAATAAACAGGCATCACCAGGGGATGTGGTCCTAGTGGGAAATGATCTGAACGTGGACGAGAACTGTGAGCTGCAGGATGAGCACACGGTGGCTCTGCTGTGTTACTGCAGGAGGAGAAGGTCCTTGCTTTATAGAACAGGGAACCACAGCCTGGAGCTTCAGCCCAGAGATTGCAGCTCAGGTTCCTTAACCATAAGCAGAACTGACAGCACGGCAGCGTTAAATGCAGCTGGAACATCAGCCCAGGTGGTTGAAGCTCCCCCAGGATCCGGGCGTACTTTGCAGTACTTTGTGTACTGGTAGGTTTTTCTGGTAGATGTTTTATCTAACATAAGTCCAGGTACCCAGGCAACACAGAGCACTGGAGATACCATGTGCATGGCTTTAAAAGTCTGGTTTTACTAGAAATATCTTCTTCAAGGAACTGGTTGGATTCAAAAAACATGTGGCCATGGCACTTGGGGACATGGTGTAGCAGGCACGGTGGGTTTGGTCTGACGGTTCGACCAGATGAGCTTAGAGAGCTTTTCCAACCTTAATGATTCCATGATTGTATAGTTTGGCCATTTGGTCATAGATATCATGTCTAAAAAATATGTATCAACAATTTATTCAAATCACCAAATTGAAGTCAGATGGGTTATGCAGTGGTGTAAAAGTAAATATGTGACAAAATGCTTTTAGGCAAATAATCAGAGGAGAAAGTAACTTCACATATTGTGGAATATAAGGGTATTATTATACACCAGTGTCTTTGTTACATCAGTATCAAGAGAAAGTTTTCCTACAGGTCACAGCCTGACCTTCCTTTAGTGCTGTTTAGGGTCAAAGTATCACAGAGTCATGGAACCATTAAGGTTGGAAAAGACCTCTAAGCTCATCCAGTCCAACCATCAGCCCAAACCATTATCCTGAAGCTCCACATCTACTCACTTTTTAAACACGTCCAGGGATGGAGATCCCACCACTGCCCTGGGCAGCCTCTGCCAGGGCTTCACCACTCTTTCCGTAAAGAAATTTTCCCTAATATCCAATCTAAAACTCCGCTGGCACAATGTGAGGCCATTTCCTCTCATCCTATCGCTTGTTATTTGGGGTCAGGAGAGTCAGAACTTTATTTTCGCCTGTTTATGCACTGCCCAGTACACAGTTTTTCTGTATGCAAGCCCATAGACTTCTGTACACGAGCCCAAGACCTTCAGATCTCTATCTCCAGACCAATCCATGTATTTTCCACTCTATTGGTCTGGTTTTAGATTGTTCCTATTTACGCATCCCACCCTCACCACAAGAAAAGCAATTGCAGAAAGTTTGGTCTTCAGGGGTGGATCCACATGTCAAGTTCCTCTAAGGTGAATCCAGGCATCTGGAATCCCCTGAAGGACCCTGTTGTCCAGATGTGAGGGACGACCACGGGTTGCTGATATTTGGGTATCTCCAACACTGCCAGATGGCCCTGGAATGGAGAAAGAGGAGGGGGGCTGAGGAGATCCTACATCCCTATGGGGAGGAGAGGGGAATGGGTCACGGGGCATCTGAGGGGACCAAGGGGCAACTGGGGGGTCCTGGGGTCTGAGGGTTAAAGTATGGGACCCTGGTGGCAACTGGCTGTAACTGGGAGCCCCAAACCGACAGTAGGTGTTCCGGGGAAAGGGAGGAAAGTGGCAGGGTGTCAGGGGCAAGCAGGGAAACTGGGAGAAGCAAAGCAGCCGGGAGTGGTCCTAGGTGCAAGGGAAGGGTCCTGGAATGGGCCAGGGGACAATGGGAGTCCTGGGGGAATAGGAAGCCCTGTAAGTTTAGGGGTCTCTGGCCCCTTGAACACCCAAGTCCTCTTGCATTTCTAGGGAATCCTGAGGGTCTGAGGGTCCAGCGGTTCGGGGGTGCCGTGCTGGTCTGCAGGGACCCCCAGAAACATGGTTTATCGGGTCAAGAGGACTCACGCAAGCAGCAGCACTAGTGCCATGGAGCCCAGCCCGAGCCACAGCCCCAGTCTCATCCCCAACCATACATTGTAGTACCAGGGTGTCCTGACGATGGGCCAGCGCAGCACAGCTCTGAACTGAGCCTGGAGCCCCCTCTCTGCCTCCAGGCTTTTCCCGGACACTGTAGGGACCAGGGCACAGGTCATGGGGCACAGCCCCACGGACTGGGTGTCCCTGCAGCACCCGCTCCAGCCACACACCTCACTGACCCCAAGGACCCAGGCTTCTGGGGGACCCTGCTCCACCCCACATGTCCCGCTGCCCCCAGAGGAGCATCGGGAAACCCCTGCTCCACTCCACCTGTCCATGATGGACCCAGGTGTCCTGGCACTCTGCACACACCCCCATGCAGCCCCCTCCCAAGGACCCAGGCATCTGAGTCCACCTGTCCACCATGGATCCAGGTGTCCCCAACCCAGATCACTGCCTCCAGGGCATGCAGGGGGCTGGGCGCACCGTTGAGGTAGAAGTACTTGCGGGCCACCGGCTCAGAAAGGTTGCCCAGCTGACAGGCAATGGTTCCTGAAGTGGGGTCCCGGAGTTTCAGAACAAGAGCTCTCTCCGCCCTCCCCTGTAGCTCCTCAAACAGCATCAGATCCTGTGTGCGCAGCTGAGCCACAGATAAATAGAACCATTTACGCTGGGAAAGAACTTTAAGATCATCAAGTCCAAGCACAAACCTCACACTGTCAAGTCCACCACAAAACCATGTCCCGAAGTGCCACATTCACATGTCTTTTAAATCCCTCCAGGATGGAGACTCCACCACTGCCCTGGGCAGCCTCAGCAAGGGCTTCACCACTCTGTCAGTAAAGAAATTGTTCCTAATATCCAATCTAACCTCCCCTGGGACAACCTGAGGCCATTTCCTCTCCTCTTATCCCTTGTTACTTGGGAGAAGAGACCAGCACACACCTCACCACAACCTCCTTTCCAGGAGCTACAGAGAATGATGAACCTCCTCCTCCTCTTCCCGAGACTAAACAGCCCCAGGTCCCTCTGCTGCTTCCAGAACCCCTGGGCTCCAGACACTTCCCCAGCTCCATTCTCCTTCTCTAGATGTGCTCCAGCCCCTCCATGTCCTTCTTGGAAATGAGGGCCCCAAATTTGAACCCAGGATTTGAGGTGCAGCCTCACCAGTACAGCAAACTCACTGCTCTCAAGCGCCACATCCATGTCATTGATAAAGATATTAAGCAGAACTGGCCCAACATTAGCACGGCCTGATCCACCAGGTGCATGAAAGAGCGTACATGTCCTGCACATGCTCATCATGTCCGCTTGGACCCTTTGCTCATGCATTTGGTTGCACCTCATGTCCCACACATGCTTCTCGTGCCCAGGGGGTTTGTGCACAGGGACCCACGAGCAGAGCATATGCAAAAGTCGCTTCCTTCACAGGCACACGCACAAGTGCACGTGAATCTACAGATGACGTGAATCTACAGACGCCGGATCTGTACATGATGTAATCATTAGGTTGGAAAAGACCTTTGAGATCATCAACTCCAACCGTACCTGTCCACTACTAAATCATATCCCTAAGCAGGTCACATGGGTGACGCGCCTTCTGCAACCACGCATCCTTCATCCAGTGCTTACTTACACGCTTGATGTTTGTAACACACACAGCTACAGCGTAAGCAACACCTGTATCTGTTGGTAGTCCTCATGCAAAGCACACAAATGTGTGCCTCCACGCCTTGCTCCCCACACCCAGTCATAGAATCATAGAATAATAGAATCACCAGGTTGGAAGGGACCCACTGGGTCATCGAGTCCAACCATTCCTAACTCTCCCTAAACCTCATCCTCTAAGCACCTCATCCACCCATCCCTTAAACACCTCCAGGGAAGGTGACTCAACCCCCTCCCTGGGCAGCCTCTGCCAGTGCCCGATGACCCTTTCCGTGAAAATTTTTTCCTAATGTCCAGCCTGAACAGAATGGTTTGAGTTGAAAGGGACATCAAAACCCATGCAGTCCCACCCCCTGCCATGGGCAGGGACCTCCCACTGGATCAGGGGCTCCAAGCCCCATCCAACCTGGCCTTCAACACCTCCAGGGATGGGGCAGCCACCACTGCTCTGGGCAACCTGGGCCAGGGCCTCCCCACCCTCACAACAAAACATTTCTGCCTAAGACCATGTCTTGATCTCCCCTCTTGCAGCTTCAAACCATTCCCATTGTCCTCTCTCTGCATTCTCTGATCCAGAGCCCCTCCCCAGCTTTCCTGGAGCCCCTTTCAGCACTGGAAGCTGCTCTAAGGTCTCTCCACAGCCTTCTCTTCTCCAGGCTGAACAACCCCAACTCTCTCAGCCTGTCCTCGTACAGGAGGTTCTCCAGCCCTTGGATCATCTGCATGGCCTCCTCTGGACTCGCTCCAACAGGTCCGTGTCCTCCCTGTGCTGAGGACTCCAGGACTGGACTCAGGGTTCCAGGTGGGGTCTCACCAGAGTGGAGCAGAGGGGCAGAATCGCCGTCCATCGCCTGATGGTCCCACAGCTTTGGATGCAGCTCAGGACACAGTTGGTTTCTGGGCTGTGAGTGCATATTGCCAACTCTGGTGGAGCTTCTCCCCTCCCTGCACCCCAAGTCCTTCTCCTCAGGGCTGCTCTGAATCCATTCTCCACCCAGCCTGTGTTTGAGCTTGGGATTGCCCTGACTCAGGTGCAGGATCTTGACTGTCCTCTCACCAATGTCTACGTACACCCCTGTCTGTTCTTGCACAACTCACATCGTTGGCAAACATCCAGGTGACGGGCAGCTCCTGGGGGGTGGCGAAGGACACATTGCAGAGCACTGTGATGGTTTCATCCACACGGGCCAACATGTCCTGCACTGGGAGCACCAACAGGGATGTGAGCTCACATCTGCCGGTGCACTTACAGAAATGATTGCACTCCTGCGCCACTGCACATAGGACCACCAGATGTCCTGAGTTGGAAAGGACCCACAAGGATCATCAAGTCCAACTCCTGTCCTTGCATAGAACAACCCCAACATTCACACCATGGGGCTGAAGGACTTGACTTCTGGAATATTGTCACCGTGACTGCTTCCCTGGGAGCTGTTCCAGGGCTCCATCACCCTCTGGGGAAGAACCTTTTCCTCACATCCAACCTAACGCTCCCCTGGCACAGCTTCCTGCCATTCCCTTGGCTCCTGTCCTTGGTCACCAGAGAGAAGAGCTCAGCGCCTGCTCTTCCCCATGTGAGGAAGCTGCAGAGCGCCATAAGGTCTCCCCTCAGTCTCCTCTTCTCCAGGCTGAACAGACCCAGGGATTTCAGCCGCTCCTCACACTCTTCCCCTCCAAAACCCTCTAAACCCCAACTAAACCCCTCTAAACCCCAAATCGGTGCCCTCCTCCAGATGCCCTCCAACAGCTTGAGATCTTTCTATCCTGTGGCGCCCAAACTGCCCCCAGTGCTTGAGGTGGGGCCGCCCCAGTGTGGAGCAGAACGGGGTGCAGTGGGGGCAGGTACATGTGGACTTTGGCACGTTCTCGTGTGCTCTTGGTGGGCCCAGATGTGAGAAATGAGGGTTGACCCAGAGCCCTGCAGGCTCCTTGCTCAGGGCTGGAGCTCAGCCCGGCCTGGATGCCCGGGTCCACCATACCTGGACAGTCCAGGGGAAACTGGCAGTCGACGTGGCGGCAGGTAGCACACTGGAAGACACGGGCAGCTGGCTGGTACCCTGGAATGGAGAGACTTAGTGGATTCAGAGGGATGGGAGTTGTCTTAGGGGACGTGGGGTGGCAAAACAGAAGGATGAGCACTCACCACAGGGAGGCACGCAGGCTGGACCTGGTGGGGAAGAAAGCAGCATCAGACTGGGGGTCACTGGGGAGCCCTGCTCCTGTGATGAGCTGTCAGGGCTCAGACCTTGTCCAGCCCAGATGGGGCTCCTGTGAGTTTCTCCAGGATGGGGGTGCCCAGGGTGAGGGTCCTTGGGGTGTAGATGTCTGGGAGAGGGTCTCTGTGACAATCCATTGAGTGGAGGTTCCAGGGATTCCCCAAGGTGGGAGGATCAGGTGAGTGTCTCCACTGGCCCCATACCTTCCTCCAGCTGTCTCAGCTTCACAAAAATTACATCTGTGGCTTCCTGCAGAGACATCTTAAAGGGCCCTGGGGTGTCCCAAATGTCCAGGTGAGACAATGTGCCCTCCCCGCTATCTCCATAAACCCTCCCTGGGCCCCCAAATTCCTCACTTCAACCTCATATACCCACTCCAGAGTCCCATATGTCCCCCAAGCCCCCCTCGAAGTCCCCCAGAAGCTGTATAACTTGAAGAACATAAACCCTCAGGATTTCCCCAACATCCCCTTACCCCCAGACCCCACGTATCCTGCATTTCACCACGTCCCCCCATTCAAGGCCTCCACATCCCATCCCCATGCCCAGTGTCCCAACCCTATCCCTCAAACGTCTCACATCCCCTGCTCACTCAGGTGGTGCTGCGTGTCCAGAAAATACCGAGCATCCATGATTATCTTCCGAAGTGCCTTGTACTGCCCTGACGCTGAGACCAGTAAAGCCACATTGGGACCAGTAAAGGGTTGGAGTGTGAGGGACAGGAGAGTCCAGTAAGGGCTGGGGGTTTCCTGGAGTCTTGACCAGAGTTTAGGGGCATTGGGAAGGATTAAGAATCCCTGGGGATTCCTGAGGTCCTAGGTAGGGCCAGAGCAGCTCAGGGAGTCCCCAGTGTGTCTTGGTCATGGGGTGATTCCTGGGGTCCCAGGCAGGGCTGGGGTTTCCAGAGGTCCCTGGAGTCCAAGTAAGGACTGGGGAGACCTTGGCATTGTGGGAGTCTCTAGGGTGCTTGTTCGGGTGGGTCCTTGGGGTCCCTGTTTAAAGGGGTTCCCACCCACCCAAGATCCCGACCAGTGTCCGTGTGAGGGCGTTGGGTGCAGTGGGAACCCCAGAGTGCTCTGGGCTCCTGTTGAGGGTGAGGTTCTCCTCTGGAACCCTGGAAGTCCCTGGTAGGATGGAGGTGCCATCAGGAAGGGGGTGCTTGGGCAGGGTCCCTGTTGGGTTGGGTGTCTCTAGGGTACCATGACGCACCCACAGTGACAGCGTTGAGTGGCTCAGTGATCAGGGTAAGTTCCTCAAGGCAGAGATGAAATCGGTCGTCATCGGCAGGGGCCCCAGTAATGGCATGGCAGACCTGGGCCCATGAAATAGGACCCCCAAAGCAGGCCAGGCAGGGGTGGACCCCAGGGAGACAGGATGCCAGGACCACCCACTGCCACATGCAAGGTCGCGCTGCCTGCATGCTTGTGGTTTTAGGGAGCCCGGGGGCCAGCACTGGCATCAGAGCCATCCACCACCATCCCATGGCCCCAAAGCATTCTACCCAGATGGCTGAGTCCCCAGGAGACAGTGGGGTTCCTAGGGTACAGCAGGTTCCTAGGTGACACCAAGGCACCCTTGTCTCTAGGAAACAGTGGGGTTCCTAGGCAGGTCCCACGTGCCTGGGTCCCCTCCTGACACAACTGGGGATACCCAGATGTATGGGTCCCCTGGGGTGTCTGTGAGGGTTTCTTGAGGCAGGAGGACACCGGGACAGCCAGTAGGAGCCAACAGCTCTCGCAGGAGATGTTGATGAGGCCTGGGTGTTGCCAGAGGAACTGTGGCCACCCTGACACCTCTGTGAATAGCATGTGCTGACCAAGCATGGTGCAACTGCTGTTGGTGTGGCAGTTGGTGTTGAAGGACATCATCACTCTACCAGCTCAAAAGGTGAGTCCAATTGGTGGTCATCACCCTCTCAGAATGAGCTTAGGTACAGTACCCACCCAGCAGAAAGCCACCTCCTCTCGATATGGCAACCCAGAGAGAGGTCCCATGAAAACGTGCAGCCATCCAGAGCCTCTCCCTGGTGACCAACAGTGATTGTGTGAGGTGTAACCAGGAGGAGGAGCTGCTCAGCCTGGTAGCAGAGCTACAAGAGGCGGGAGAAAGGTTTAGGAGCATCATAGAATCATAGAATCATGGAATGGTTTGGGTTGGAATGTACCTCCAAATCCACCCAGTTCCAGCCCCCTCCGTGGGCAGAGACACCTCCCACTGGATCAGGGTGCTCAATGCCCCGTCCAACCTGACCTTGAGTCAGAGAGTCTGAGAAAGAGAGAGAATGATGGAGCCCTGCTGAGAGAGAAACTGGACCAGCCACCAGAAAATAAATCAAGATCAAGGGGATCCTGTACCCTCCCCCGTGCTTGTGGGGGATCCCCCACAGCTCCCAGTCCGGGTGCTCCCCAGCTCCTACAGGGGTGAGGAGAACGAGATGTCCATGGACCATTAGCAGCAGCACAACTCTTGCGACACTGGGCAGTGACTATGCCAGGTGGGACAGGAGGAGTCAGAGGAGAAGGGACGAGTGCTGGTGGCCCTGGTGCCCACAGCCCCAGTGAGGAGACAATGCCTTCATCTCCTCCTTTGTGCAGGGATGGAGGTTCTTTGGAATGCAGATCCAAGGTACATACTGCCAGCTCAGGGCCTCTAGGGAACAGGGAGAAGGTGGGCTCAGCACCCCAGGAGGTGGGCTGTGTTGCTGCTTCAGGCCTTGGAGATCTCTGCTCTGCCACTCTTTGGCTGCCACAGCATCTCTCAACACTGCTCTACTGCGGCAGAAGATGCCAACTCTTGGGAGTGTGGCAGCAGCAGCAACGCAGGCATCTGTGAGGGGTGGAGCTGTGAGGACAAGGTGCCCAACGCCACATGGCCACCTCAGCCATCCTGGAGGGGTTTAAAAGACAGGCAGATGATGTGCTCAGACGTTTGGTTTAGTAATGAACAGGTACAACTGGGCTCAATGACCTCAAAGGTCTTTTCCAACCAAATGATTCCATGACTGGTGTGAGGCTGTGACTGGCATGGGAGAGAGGGTGGCACAGGCTTGGTGTCCTCATCATCTCCCCACCCCTTGCAGTGCCCCCATTGCAGCCGGCACAGACTGCAGCCCACCCGGTGTAGAGACCCTCGCACAGAACCCCGTTTCCTGGCACTTCAGCTGAGGAAGAGGCCAAGATCCTCAAATGACACCCCAACAGCCAACTGCCTCCCCAGCCCACATCCAACAAACCTGCAGAGCCTCCTTAATAAAAGTTTATTCTTATATTTTCAATTTACTTAAAAATAAATACTTAGTTTCACTTAAATAAGTTAAATAGAAGATATTTTCCCATTGAAGAAGGCTGAAGTTCAAGTACTTGGGGCTGGAAGCCAAGCTCGCTGAGGGCAGTGCCACGGGCATCGTGGGTGGCAGCAGAGAAGGGTCAGTTCTTCATGGTCTGGAAGTGCTTCAGATGCGCCTGCACCCAGGCTGCTTGGGGGTCCGCACACAGCTCCTTCTTCTTCTTGGTGACCAGGCTGCCAAGAGAAAACCCACCTTGGAGTGCTCAGCCAGGGCAGAGGGGCACAGTGCCCCCGGGCGTCCCCAGCTGCGTCCTTGTCTCCCTCCCGACCACCCTCGGGGCACAGCGCCGGCAGCAGTGGGTACTCACACCACGGCTGGCTGGGAGCAGCTGCTGCTGGTGACATAGACAGAGGCGATGAGGCTCCGTGGGATGGGTTGTTGCCGGTAGCTGAAGCAGCAGGTGCTGGGGACACCATCTGTGAAGACAGAGGGACAACCAGTCAGCCCAGGTGAGACCCCACACTGCAGCACAGGCTCTGTTCCCACTGGTGCTTGCGGTTCCCGAGGGATTTGCAACCTCCTGTCCCCCACTTTGTGTCATATTCCCTGGTGGTGCCCCCCTCAGAGTCATAGAATCATTAAGATTGGAAAACTCCTCTAAGATCATCCAGTCCAACCACCAATACAACCACACCATGCCTACTAAACCACGTCCTGAAACACCACATCTACACGGTTTTTGAACAACTCCTGGAACTCCCCCACTGCTCTGGGCAGCCTCTTCCGATGCTTGACAACCCTTTTGGTGAAGAATTTTTTCCTAATATCCTATCTAAACCTCCCCTGGCACAACTTGAGGCCATTTCCTGTCATCCTATCCCTTGTTACTTGGGAGACAGAATCACAGGATCACCACTGTATATCAATTTTGAGTCCCCACATTGGCAATGGTGTCCTCCTCCCAGCCCTCCTCCCAGCCACCAGGGTCCTGCCGACAGGGATGGGGCTGTCTGGCTGCCCTGGCAGCTCCGGAGGAGCGATGGCACACCCAGCCCTGAGGAGGATACAGCATCACCAGACTCACCAAGATGGGCCTCTGATGGGGAGCAGGTGGCCGCGAGGAGGAGAGCGACCAGGCTGGCAGCGAGGACCTTCATAGTGCTGCAAGGACCGAGGGATGCACAAGCGGGGCTGGAGATGAGCAGGCTGCAAAGCTCTTCTCTGCGCGATGCTGGATCCCTGGGGCAGTGCCCTCCTTTTATCCCTGGGCACTGGGCGGGCGCAGGATTTCAAGGCAAGGAAATGAGTGCATCATACCAGGGAAATCGTGTCCGGATCACCCTTTTTTGCTGAGCTGGAGTTGGCAAGAAAACCACAGAAGAGGAAGCACCGGCCACGGGGCTGCGACTTTCAGATTCTATTTGGGTGTCCACCAGGGACCAGCCAGAGCCCAAACCCCCAACACCAACCCTGCTGGCGATGCTGCAAGGGTACCAAAGGCCATGAGCCAGGCTGGGGCATGAAGCTTCATAGCCCAAACCCTGATAGGAGATTCCAAGCAGGCAGCCATGAAGCAACACCTGCAAGTTCATAGAATCATAGAATGGTTTGGGCTGGAAGGGTTCTAAAGCCCATCCAGTTCCACCCCCTGCCATGGGCAGGGTCACCTCCCACTGGATCGGAGACTCCAAACCTCATCCCACCTGGCCTGGAACACCTCCAGGGCTGGGACAGCCACCACTGCTCTGGGAAACCTGGGTCAGGGCCTCCTTATCTTACTCACTTGTAAGGGTTCCCTCAATCCCACTGTCCATGTCTGTGACAGAGACGTTAAACTGCACTGATCCCAACACCAACCCCTGTGGAATGCCACTCGTCACCTGTCTCCAGTTAGACATTGAGCTGTTGACCACAACTCTTTGAGTGCAACCATCCAGCCAACTCCTTATTTACCAAGTGGTCCATCCATCAGATCCACGTCTCTCAAATTTAGAGACAGGACAATGTTCCAGGCAGGGCTTTTTGCAAGAGCCCTCACAACTTTTCTGTGTCAGGGGCTGCGGAGCTGCTCCGTGGATGAACAACCCAGCCCAGCTCATGTGCATGGTATGGACACCCAAATCACTTCTCGCCCTGCACCACCAGTCACTGCAGGGACACAGAATTAGCTCCTTAACGATGCACTGCACATTGGCTCATCTCCACTTACAGCAGCAATTCTTGGTTGGACATACAAGGAAGGAAAGTGCTACAGACTGGGGGAAGAGTGGCTGGAGAGCTGCATGGAGGACAAAGACCTGGGGGTAATGGTTGACAGCCGACTGAACATGAGCCAGCAGTGTGCCCAGGTGGCCAAGAAGGCCAATGGAATCTTGGCTTGGATCAGAAACTGTGTGACCAGCAGGTCCAGGGAGGGGATTCTCCCTCTGTACTCGGCACTGGTGAGACCGCACCTTGAGTACTGTGTTGAGTTGTGGGCCCCTCACCACAAGAAGGATGTTGAGGCTCTGGAGCGTGTCCAGAGAAGAGCAATGAAGCTGGTGAGGGGCTGGAGAACAAGTCTTATGAGGAGCGGCTGAGAGAGCTGGGGTTGTTTAGCCTGGAGAAGAGGAGGCTGAGGGGAGACCTTATTGCTCTCTACAACTGCCTGAAAGGAGGTTGTGGAGAGGAGGGAGCTGGGCTCTTCTCCCAAGTGACAGGAGACAGGACAAGGGGGAATGGCCTCAAGCTCCGCCAGGGGAGGTTCAGGCTGGACATCAGAAAAAAATTCTTCACAGAAAGAGTCATTGGGCACTGGCAGAGGTTGCCCAGGGAGGGGGTCGAGTCGCCTTCCCTGGAGGTGTTTAAGGAACGGGTGGATGAAGTGCTGAGGGACATGGTTTAAGGGAGTGTTAGGAATGGTCAGACTCGATGATCCAGTGGGTCCTTTCTAACCTGGTGATTCTATGATTCCATGAAAGGTCATGTAGGAACAAAGTTGTGCTGAGCTGGAAGTCGCTGGGAGTCTCATATCTGTCCATTTTTTTGCTGGTAATATGGTCAAAAGTAGTATTTTCATGCTGGAAAGGCTGCAGAGATACAGAGGAGTGGCCTGGCCTTTGTTGCCCTGCTCCAGGCTGGAGCAGCTCCAGCTGCAGCCGAGCCTGCCACCCTCCCTGTCCCCAGGGTGAACAGAGGATTTACACCTCCGTAAGGGTTTCAGTTTGGGCTGCAGTCTGCAGCCTCTGGGCAGTCAAGTTGTTGCAGTTACTGCTTGCCCACTTTTTCCCAATCCTGGAGCCACACCAACACTGCTGAGCTCCTCAGAAGGGCTCCAGTGAGATGATTTACACCCCTTCTCACCTCAGTCCTATCTTTTCTCAAAGAAACAATCACAAACTTTTCTCCTAATCCCTGACCTCCTTGCAAATGAGTGTGACCTTGAAGGGATGCATCCTTCAGTCAGGGACCTGTTGGCAGGGGAAGGTTTGCTCGTACAAAGGCATCACAGCGGCTGTGAGGTTTATCCTGTGCTTGAGTGGGAGCATCATCCCTGCCATGCGATGGGGATGAGAGGATGGGCACAGCCAGTGCTCAGCCTGAGTGCTCATTTCATCCCATTTAGATTCTTTCTAATGGTTTAGCCCCAAAATAGCAAGTCCACCAAGCAAGCCCAGGCACAGAGCTGAAGGGAGGAGAGGATTCTGCTGGTGCCCGACTAGATCAGCTCATCACAGCCTTGCAGAGGAAGCCTCGAGGAGATCACAGAATGCCTGAAAAGGGGTGGCATTTGCAATCCCAGAGGGTAATTCCCTAATGCCCACCCAGAAAGACGGAGCTGCCAAACTTGCTCCTTTCTCCTTTTTTTCCTTTTTCCATCCTTGCCCAGATGCTGCCCTGGTGCCATGAAAGAATTCCAGCCCAGCTCCCACACAAACCCTTGGCCCTCACCGCTGTCCTCCTGACCCTTGCTCGGGCATGACTAATCCCTGCCACCATGATTCAGGGGAAAAGCCCAACTCACCAAGGCGCTGAGTAACGGCTCTGCCTGTCCTCCCATCCCCACCGCACGGCAGGGGTGATGCTCCCCGTTCAAGTACAGGATAAACCTCACAGCCGCTGTGATGCTTCGTACCAGCAAACCTTCCCCTGCCAACAGGTCCCTGTCTGAACGATGCAGCCCCCTGAGCTCACACGTGTCTAAGAGGAAGTTCGGTATTAGGAGAAAAGGTTGTGATTGTGACTTTTAGAAAAGATTGGACTGAGGTGAGAACGGGTGTAAATCACAGAATCATAGGATGGCTTGAGTTGGAAGGGACCTTCAAGCCCATCCAGTTCCACCCCTGCCACGGGCAGGGACACCTCCCACTGGATCGGGGCTCCAAGCCCCATCCAACCTGGCCTGGAACCCCTCCAGGGATGGGGCAGCCACCACTGCTCTGGGCAACCTGGGCCAGGGCCTCCCCACCCTCACAGCAAAACATTTCTTCCTAAGATCTAATATCATGCTCTGCAATAACATTTCTTCCAAGATCTCATTTCAATCTGCCCTCTTTCAGCTTAAATATTCCTTTCTACCATCCTGGCATTCATTGTTTCCCGTTGCTAATTTTCCTGCCTGTCAGACCCCTTTTCTCTCTGCTTGATCAGGGAAGGCATCTCCCACCAAGTCAGTGTTGCTCACTGCTGTTGCTCATCCCTGACTCTGTCCTCCAGCATCGCTCAGCCATGGCTTGGGCATGCTCTTCCCAGAAGGATCCCACCCTGGGGTTGGGGTAGCTCAGCATCTTGTTCCTGCAGTTGACCCAGAAAGCAATTGCTGGTTGACTTTGTTATAACAGCCTGTTGCATGCTGATGTCCTCTCTCACACTTCTGGTTAAGAAAAGCAAGGATGGCTCTGGTGAGGGCAGAGGAGATGCCAGGATGGAGTGGTTGGAGGGCAGAGGTCTGGGGTGGGTCTTTGTGGGAGATGTGAAGGTTACAGGCAAAGAAGTTTCATAAAAACACAGAATCACAGAATCAGAATCACAGAATCACACAAGGTTGGAAAGGACCCATTGGATCATCGAGTCCAACCGTTCCTAACACTCCCTAAACCATGTCCCTAAGTACTTCATCCACCCGTTCCTTAAACACCTCCAGGGAAGGCGACTCGACCACCTCCCTGGGCAGCCTGTTCCAGTACCCAATGACTCTTACTGTGAAGAATTTTTTTCTGATATCCAACCTGAACCTCCCCTGACGGAGCTTCAGGCCATTCCCTCTAGTCCTGTCCCCTGTCACTTGGGAGAAGAGGCCAGCTCCCTCCTCTCCACAACCTCCTTTCAGGTAGTTGTAGAGAGTAATAAGGTCTCCCCTCAGCCTCCTCTTCTCCAGGCTAAACAACCCCAGCTCTCTCAGCCGCTCCTCATAAGACTTGTTCTCCAGCCCCCTCACCAGCTTTGTTGCTCTTCTCTGGACACGCTCCAGAGCCTCAACATCCTTCTTGTGGTGAGGGGCCCAGAACTGAACACAGTATTCGAGGTGCGGTCTCACCAGTGCCGAGTACAGAGGGAGAATAACCTCCCTGGACCTGCTGGTGACCCCATTTCTGATACAAGCCAAGATGCCATTGGCCTTCTTGGCCACCTGGGCACACTGCTGGCTCATGTTCAGTCGGCTGTCAACCAGCACCCCCAGGTCCTTCTCTTCTGTGCAGCTCTCCAGCCATTCTTCCCCCAGTCTGTAGCGCTGCATAGGGTTGTTGTGCCCCAAGTGCAGGACCCGGCATTTGGTCTTGTTAAACCTCATCCCATTGGTCTCGGCCCAGCAGTCCAGCCTGTTCAGATCCCTTTGCAGAGCCTCCCTACCCTCCAGCAGGTCGACACTTCCTCCCAGCTTAGTGTCATCTGCAAACTTGCTGAGGGTGCACTCAATGCCTTCATCCAGGTCATTGATAAAGACATTGAACAGAGCTGGACCCAGTACTGAGCCCTGAGGAACTCCACTTGTGACTGGCCTCCAGCTGGAGTTAACTCCATTGACCACCACTCTCTGGGCCCGGCCATCCAACCAGTTTTCAACCCAGGAGAGTGTGCGCCTGTCCAGGCCAGAGGCTGACAGTTTCTGAAGCAGAATGCTGTGAGAAACTGTGTCAAAGGCTTTACTGAAGTCCAAGAAGACTACATCCACAGCCTTTCCCCCATCCAGTAGTTGAGTGATTTTGTCATAGAAGGTGATCAGGTTAGTTTGGCAAGATCTGCCTTTTGTAAACCCATGTTGACTGGGCCTGATCACCCGGTTCTCTTGCGTGTGCTTCATGATAGCACTCAAGATTACCTGTTCCATGACTTTCCCTGGCACTGAGGTGAGACTGACAGGCCTGTAGTTCCCCGGATCCTCTCTGCAACCCTTCTTGTATATGGGCACAACATCAGCCAGCCTCCAGTCTAGCGGAACTTCCCCAGTCAGCCAGGACCTCTGGAAGATGATGGATAGGGGTTTGGAAAGGACATCCGCCAGTTCCTTCAATACTCTTGGGTGGATCCCATCCGGCCCCATAGACTTGTGGACGTCTAGCTGGGCAAGCAAGTCTCTAACCGCCTCCTCTTGGATCACGGGAGCCTCAATCTGCCCCTCTAACTCTTGGATTTGTAAACAGAAGGAACAACTTTCTTTGCTATTAAAGACTGAGGCGAAGAAGGCATTAAGTACCTCAGCCTTGTCCTTATCCCCTGTCACTGTTATTCCTTCTGCATCCACTAGAGACTGGATATTCTCCCTCGTCCTCCTTTTCCTGTTAATGTACTTGTAGAAAGACTTTTTGTCGTCTTTCACAGACTTAGCGAGTTTTAATTCTAGTTGGGCCTTGGCCCTCCTGATTTTTTCCCTGCACGATCTCACTTCGTCCCTGTAGTCCACCCAAGATGCCTGTCCTTTCCTCCAGAGCACATAGAGCTTCTTTTTCTTATTGACGCATCTTGAGATCACCCTGCTCCACCAAGCTGGCTTTTCCCCCCGCCGGCTCCTTTTCCGGAACACAGGGATGGCCTGCTCTTGAGCTGATAGGATTTCATTTTTCAAGAGCGCCCAACCCTCATGGGCTCCCTTGCCCTGAAGGACTGTTTCCCACGGGACTTTGCTAATCAACCTTCTGAACAGGCCAAAGTCTGCCCTCTGGAAGTTTAATGTGACTGCTTTGCTAACCCCCTTCTTAATCCCACCTAGAACTGAAAACCCTATCATCTCATGATCACTTAATCCCAGGCGTCCTCCAACCGTCAAATCCCCAACAAGACCTTCCCTATTCACAAACAGCAGGTCTAGGAAGGCACCCTCCCTTGTTGGTTCGCTAACCAGTTGTGCAAGGAAGTTGTCTTCGATGCACTCCAGGAACCTCCTAGACTGTTTCCTTTCTGCTGTATTGTACTCCCAGCAGACATCCGGAAAGTTAAAGTCTCCCACAAGGACAAGAGGCAGAGATTTAGAGACTGTCCCCAGCTGTTTATAGAAGAGTTCATCAGCAGCTTCTTCTTGGCTGGGTGGTCTGTAACAGACTCCTATCACAAAGTCCCCTTTCTTGTGGGCTCCTCTGATTTTAACCCATAGGCACTCGATCCCGTCCTCACCGTAATCCAGTTCGAGAGTTTCAAAGCACTCTTTGACATAGAGGGCTACCCCGCCTCCTTTCCTACCCTTCCTGTCCCGCCTGAAGAGTTTATATCCCAACATAGCTGTAGTCCAGTTATGTGAGTCATCCCACCACGTTTCTGTGATGGCAATGACATCATAGTCACCTTGCCCTACAACAGCTTCCAGCTCATCCTTCTTATTGCCCATGCTGCGTGCATTGGTGTAAATGCACTTCAGCTGGGCTGATGAACCTTCAGCCCTCATAAAGGGAAGAGAGTTTATTCTCGATTGACTGGTCCTTGGAATAACTAATTCCACAGACCCAGTTTTATCCTTACTGTCCCCACTTATACTCGCCCTCACTTGCCCTATTGTGGTGTACTGGTGGTCCTCTCCAGCACACCATTTCTCAGCCGCCGGTTTCCCACTTCCAGGCTCATTCCCAACTAGCCTGGTCTCCTCCCCTTCCCCCTTCACATCTAGTTTAAAGCTCTATTTAAGAGCCTAACCAGATTTTTAGAGATAACTTTAGTTCCCCTTCGAGACAAGTATGACCCATCCCTAGTAAGAAAACCTGGGGGTGGGTGGGTCACCCCATGATCAAAGAAGCCAAAGCCTCTCTCCTCACACCAGGAGAAACACGAAAGGTCTCTGCTAAGTTACCTCTGAACTTGGGATTTCTCTGCACAAAGGATGCTTTGAGGTCAAGAGAAACCTCGTAGTGACTCTGCAATGGCATTAACACAAAAACTCATGCAGACCAGTCTTCTTGTGAACTGAGCCTTTTACTCCTCCTTCTGTGTATCCAGTGACATCTGACAAGCAGGACCATTAACATCAGGTACTGCCTCTTCTCCATGCCCTTCACAGATGCCCCAGATGAAGACCCCGGTCACTATTAATTACAAAGAATTTATTATAGAATCAGAGACCCACAGAATGGTTTGAGTTGGAAGGCACCTTAAAAGCCCATTCAGTTCCACCCCCACGGCCATGGGCAGAAACACCTCTCACTGGATCAGGCTCCTCGAAACCCCATCCAACCTGGCCTGGAACACCTCCAGGAATGTGGCATCGATGACTTCTATTTATTGAGTTGTGGCCTCAGGCACAGAGTGGCTTAAACAGAAATAACTGACACATAGGCGGTTGGAAAAGAGAGGTGGTCTGAGGCCAGACCAGTGCTGCCTAGCTCCTCAGAAGGTCTCCAGTGAGATGATTTGGGTTGAGAGCAACCCTGAAAAGGACATGGGGAGCTGGGGGGTGAGAAGATCAATTGAAGCCGGCAAAGTGAGCTCGCAGTCCAGAAACCAACTGTGTCCTGGACTTCATCCAGAGCAATGGGACAAGCAGGGCCAGGGAGGGGATTCTGCTCCTCTGCTCTGCTCTGGTGAGACCCCACCTGGAGCCCTGCATCCAGCTCTGGAGTCCTCAGCACAGGAAGGACATGGAGCTGTTGAAGAGAGTCCAGGGGAGGCCATGGAGACGATCCAAGGCCTGGAGAACCTCCTGTACGAGAGGCCAGGCTGAGAGATTTGGAGTTGTTCAGCCTGGAGGAGAGAAGGCTGTGAGGAGACCTTAGAGAAACTTCCAGTGCTGAAAGGGGCTCCAGGAAAGATGTGGAGGGGCTCTGGATCAGGGAATGCAGGGAGAGGATGAGGAGGAATGGTTTTGAGCTGCAAGAGGGGAGACTGAGATGACATCTTAGGGAGAAATATTTTGCGGTGAGGGTGGGGAGGCCCTGGCCCAGGTTGCCCAGAGCAGGCTTTGAGGTGTCTTCCAACCCAAACCATTCTATGATCCCACACCCAGCAATTATTAGAAGCTGAGATCATCACAATGACAAGGAGAATCATGATGATCTTTGGGCATTGGCTTCAGGAGTAACCAGAGGAAGGTTTCTCATCCGGTCAGAACCACAGAAAATCTCAAAATTGCAAAGATTATTTCGGATGGAAATGGTGAAAATATTTCCTCTTTGCTGCAGAAGTGGTTGGCTGAGCTTTCGGTTCTCCTTTGACATGAGAGCCGGATGGGACTTCTTACTGCATGCTGATGAAATACTTTCCATTCTAACTGGAATTGAGGATATTTCAACAAACTGCACAAAATTGCAGCTCAGCAAATGCAGAGATTTTGTGATTAAATCTGTATAAGGAATTAAATAGAAGGAACTGATGTAAATGGAGAATGAAGAAATCACTTACGGTTTTATTTCTCCCGTGACAGAAGACCTCTGCAAGCAGATGACTTTCTAATCTAACAGAGAAACACAAGAGGAATTCAAGGAAGCAGAGGAAGAAGGAGGAAGAAACCAAGAGACCAGAAAAGCCAGCTTAACAAATACAAATTTGAAAAATGAAAGAAAGTAAATTCCGTTAGTTAGGAAGGGAAAGAAGTAGCCAAGCATTCCACCTCTTTGGAACTTGTCTTTGTATAAACAAAAAGAAATTATGGTCAAGTGCTCAACACAATCAAAATTTAGTGCCCCGAGAAAAGGGAGAAGAGAATAGATAAGGAGGAGGTAGATGAGGCAGGTACGGGCAAGGAAAAACATCCCCAGAGTCTCCTCTAATGTCCTTCCCCGCCAGGCTGAGGCTACCTCTGAATCACTGGTGATCAGCAGGAAAACCCCACATGGAGTGGGAGAGGAGCAATGAAGCCACTGGTGAGCAAACATGGCACCAGTCTTGCATTATCAAATGCTTTTGGCACTGCTTTGTGTGTGTTCCCTTAAGAAAAGGAGGGAATTCAAGTCTAAACCCCAGGTTGTCCCCAGGGTCTGTGAGCACAGTGAAAAGAACAGAGTGGCCGTCATTACTGACCTGCGGTGCAGCCTGACACAGGGGCAGTGTGGGGTCAGAGCAGAACCCAGATCTGCTCAGCAAGGGGGTGGCTGCTGAGGAACTTGTCCCTTAGGGCCTCACATTTCAAGAGAGAAATGATAGGAGAAGAACCAAGAAAAGAGCAAGAAGAAAGTCCAACTCCTGATAGGGCAGCCAAGCTGATGTCATGGGATTCATTTAGACAACAAGAGATGAGGGATGATCTCAGTCATTGAAAGAGGACACCGCTTGTCCCCAAGCCCTCTAAGGAAATCATGGAATGGTTTGGGTTGGACTGGACCTCAAAGCCCATCCAGTCCCACCCCATGCCATGGGCAGGGACACCTCCCACTGGATTGGGGGCTCCAAACCCCATCCAACCTGGCCTGGAACACCTCCAGGGATGGGGCAGCCACCACTGCTCTGGGCAACCTGGGCCAGGGCCTCCCCACCCTCACAGCAAAATATTTCTTCCTGAGATCTCATCTCAATCTCCCCTCTCGCAGTTCAAAATCGTTCCTGTCATCCTCTCCCTGCACTCCCTGATCCAGAGCCCCTCCCCAGCTCTCCTGGAGCCTCTTTCAGCACTGGAAAAGTCTCCCTGCAGCCTTCTCTTCCCCAGGCTGAACAACCCCAACTCTCTCAGCTTGGCCTCCTACAGGAGGTGTTCCAGCCCTCAGATCATCTCCATGGCCTCCTCTGGACTCGCTCCAACACCTCTGTGTCCTCCCTGTGCTGAGGACTCCAGAACCGGATGCATGACCTCAGGATGGGGGTCTCACCAGAGTCAAAACCAACTTGAGGAAATCCTTCCCCGCACTGGAGAGCTCACCCTGAGGACAGATTCCTGCCAGCGGGCAGAAGCAGGCAGTGTTTCTGACTCAGAGCAGAGGGATGCTCTCCGCATCTCTTTCAGGAGAGGCTGCCAAACACGTGGGGCCCCGCGCTTCACAGCACTAAAGGGGTCACAGCAGCCCTTCTGCCTTCTCCGTGCACCGCCATAAGCCAGAAGGAAACCACAGGCAGAACTGAATGAAAGAAAGTGCCAACACCACGATTGCATGCAAATCTAGGGAAAACCACCCGGCGTTATGCAACATCCCTCTGGGAAGTGACACTCGTCATTGAGAAAAATTATGCAAAGGGGTCCCGTGCGTAGAGGTTACAAGGAAAGCGCAGACCAGGCACCAGCCTCACCCTGCAGAGAGCTGTCACGCGCTCTGCTGTTCATTGTTTTATGGGAGCAACACAGCATCCAAAGTGAAATTCCGACACCAGTTCCCACTGAGACTTTGATTCCAATTCTGGTATGTTCCTTTATCTCAGAGCATCCTGTGTTGTGCCCACACAGAGACCCCAGCCCAGGACAGGGATTTTCCTGTGGTTCTGGATCAAAGACTGTAGTGTCTTACAGCTTTTCTGTGCCATTTGCCCGAGCCAGTGGCTCCCAGCTAGTGCCACCGCAGAGATCTGTGCCTCCCCACGTGAACACATCCTTGGGACTTTAAAAAGAATTTGTCTGCCTGAAAAAAAAAGTGGTTTCAGTGTTGAGTTTGCAGACAGTGACCATCATTGACTCCTGCACCCAGACGGCAGATTGCATAAACCCCATTGCCCAGAAAACAGGTTAAAAATAAAAACCTATCTAAACTTACATAGCCGGGGTTATCTCCTAGCAATTGCTTCTGTCTTTCTTCTCCACTTTTTTTTCCCTTCAGTACAGCATCTCACAGGGAGTTTCAGATGTCCATTATGCCTTGTGTCAAAGCACCATTGCGTTAAAAGGTTTGAACCACATAGGACCAGGTTGGATGGGGCTTGGAGCAACCTGGTCCAGTGGGAGGTGTCCCTGCCCATGGCAGGGGGTGGAACTGGATGGGCTTTGAGGTCCCTTCCAACTCAGACTGTTGTATGATTCTATGCTTGTTGCATGCTAGGACTGGTATCTATCTGAATGGTGGTTGCTCTTTACCTGACCTGCTTGGATCAGAAACCTGCATGAGAAACTTGTTGTTTTCATGCAGAAATCTGATTTATTTGTGATCCATTTTCTAGCTCCATGTCCTTATACCAGTAGTGTCCCTACACCTCTTCTCCACCTCTGGTGTTGACTCTGATGCATTCATACAGATGAGTCCCTCATTTTCCTAACTCCTCAAACCAAGCTCCTTGCATTTGACCCTTCTCGTGTTGTGCAACACCAGGGTCTGGTCACAGTCTTGTGATTTGTAGCATGGGTCTTTCCCTGCCCCAGATATCTCCAGCTGACAGCATCCCAAATCAGAACAGCTGCAACGGTTGTCTCTTGTCCCCAGGAGCATGATTGTACAGTCAGCACTGCTGAATCAAATCCCTTCTTCATTAGTCCGGTCCTCAAGGTCCTTGTACTCGTTCTGTGCAATAGCCTGTCCTCTTCTGGATCAACGACAGCATCTCATTTTGCCTCACAAGAAGATTTCCTTTGCATTGTCCTCCTTTTTGTGCCAAGATCACAGAACCATTGTAGAATGACAGAATCATAGAATGGGTTTTGTTGGAAGGGACCTTAAATCCCATCCAGTTCCACCCCCTGCCATAGGCAGGGACACCTCCCACTGGATCAGGGGCTCCAAGCCCCATCCAACCTGGCCTGGAACCCCTCCAGGGATGGGGCAGCCACCACTGCTCTGGGAAACCTGGGCCAGGGCCTCCCTACCACACCTGAGAATCCAACTGGATTAGAAGTGGGATCTGTCTATGGAATTTGAACTGGTTTCTCTTCACAAGGGCCTAAGCACAGAGGCAGCCAAGAACCCTGTTTTTAAAGGTGTCATTAACCTCAACGCTGGTTTGGAATCAAATGTTCTTCAAGGCTGAATGCCACCAGGGCAGACGGATGGACGGCAGCTCCCTCGTTCCCAGGACAAACACCAGATTCACTTGTTCCCCTCCAGCTCTGGAGGTGGTTTCAGTGGTTGTGGGTTTGGGGTCTGTGATTAACTGCTTCACTCTGAAACTCTTCTGGCCTGCTCAGCTCAGCCACTCTGCCTGGAATAGCACTTCTTACACATTTCCTCCAGAGAATCCTTTTGGGACACTCGCTTCTGCTACAGCTCCGCTGTCTCTGCCGGGAAGCAGCAGGGCTGAGGCAGAGTCTCTTGATGTTGTCCTCTGCAAGGACAGGAGATGGACTTGATGATCCTTGTGGGTTCCTTCCTATTCAGGACATTCAGTGTCTCCTCGCTGCTTCTGCTCCTCAAGACTGAATTTAGTTTGGCAGCTGCAGCCTTTTACTCTTCCCATCACCTGTATTTACCCTCCCCAGCTCGCTGCCCTCACTGCCACATCCCTGCGAACACGAACACCTTCCCTGTAGTACCTATGCTCATCGAATCTCTTTTGGGGGATTCTATTCCTCTCTTTTCAGTTTTCGCTGCATAACCTGATCCCTTCCTGTGAGTCCCTCACAGCTTCTCTGCTGAATCAAAAGATTTTTATAGCACTGGTTTAATGTCCAGGCTTTCTATCAACTTCCTCTTTCTCCGGAATCTCCCTTTCGAATTCACTGGCACAAGACTATTTCTGGCATCAGCTGGTACCCCTTTCCCCTCACTCCTTCCAACCGCAGGATGAAGGAATGAATCACACTATAGGCAGAATCATTTAATGACCCCTCCAGGTCTCTCACTCGTACACCCACTCACCCGCACAGCCCCAGGCTACAAAGCTCAGCACCCAGAGCATCCCCTCCTCCCACAGACAGACACAAGCTCTCTCTTTGGGCCATCTCTTCCACTTCCCACCGTAGAGGACAGCTTTTTCCTTCTGTGAATTCCCCAGTGAGAGCACAGAGCCTTGTGGCCCAGCAGGTAACAAGCTATCCCACCTTGGCTTTGCTTTTAGGACGCATCCTGGAGCAACAGCAACAATTCAGCCCTTCACTATCCTCTCCAGAGATGGATCCCTCCTGCAGACTCCATGCCCCAACCCTGCTGGGTGTAATCATAGAATCATAGAATCACCAGGTTGGAAAGGACCCACTGGATCATCGAGTCCAACCATAATTCAGCAGGACAAAGCCCTCTCCTCCCAGGAGACGTTCTGCTCCTTATTCAAACTGCTCTTTGGTGTGAAAACCACTTTCTACCACTAAAAGCCTCAGTGCAGTCCCAGGGCTGAGCTTCCCCGTGTGCCCAGAGCCCCTCCGAAAAACCTGACCTGCTACTCCTGGAAATTACACAATCATAGGATGGTTTGGGCTTTAAGGGACCTCAAAGCCCATCCAGTTCCACACCCTGGTTGTGGGTTTGGTGGGAAGGGATTGAGGCAGGAGAGCACCTGCAGAGCGAGTGATGCCAGGGGGTACCTGGGGCCTGCACACTGCCTCCTGCGAGGAAAGGGCCCAGGAGTTTCATAGAACTATGGAATGGTTTGGGTTGGAAGGGACCTCAAAACCCATCCAGTTCACCCCCTGCCATGGGCAGGGACACCTCCCACTGGATCAGGGGCTCCAAGCCCCATCCAACCTGGCCTGGAACACCTCCAGGGATGGGGCAGCCACCACTGCTCTGGGCAACCTGGGCCAGGGCCCCCCACCCTCACAGCAAAACATTTCTCCCTAAGATCTCATCTCAATCTCCCCTCTTGCAGCTCAAAACTGTTCCCTTCATCCTGTCCCTGCATCCCCTGATCAAGAGCCCTTCTCCAGCTTTCCTGGAGCCCCTTTCAGCACTGGAAGCTGCTCTAAAATCTCATCTGAGCCTTCTCTTCTCCAGGCTGAACAACCCCAACTCTCCCAGCCTGTCCTCGTACAGGAGGTGCCCCCCCCCAGTCCACTGGTGCCAGAGATGCTCCAGGAAGGACACAAGAAGTTGGTCATGGCCTCCAGCAACAGAGAGCAAATATCTGGGGCACAAGAGACAGCAACGGGCTTTGCTGGCTCAGAGCGCACGAGGGCAGAGACAAGCGAGGCAGCAGCTCAGTAAGATGCAGTGATGACCGTCTGTTTGCAAGGAAGAAGGGGAAGGAGATTGCTGGTGCATAATTCTGCAACAGCAGTCGATGAAGGCAGGATGTGAACTCATCGTGTTGCCGGCGATGGGGTCCTTCACAGTGGCAGCGCAGGGAGGAAAAGATGAAGAGCAGATGACTTGGGAGGTCAGCCACGCGCACTGTGGTGCCCACCTTCCAGGGCTGGGTTAACCCTGGACAGGTGAATTTGAACTGGCTGGTCTTTAAGAGACCAGTCTTGTAAGAAGACTCTAAGCCGCAAGACCCTTGCGCTGCCTCCAAGGCCTAACGGGCATTTTCTTGCGCCCACGGCTCAAGGCAGGGGCACTCAAGGTTCAACTGTTTCCACCTAAGGGCAGGGAGAGCCCCTCAGGGTGAGAGCAAGTGTTTTTTCAGAGAAGCACAGAAAATAACACAGAAAATAGAGTCATCAACTTCCACCCAGAAGATCAGCACTCACTGTGTCACTCTAGGAACAGAGTTCCTCCCTCTCCAGGTGATCTCCCAGCACTTCCTCGCTGCTGTAATTGTTTTACTAGTCTGATCCAGTGGGAGGTGTCCCTGCCCATTGCAGGGGGCTGGAACGAGATGATCTTTAAGGTCACTTCCAACCCAAATTATTCTATGATTCCTTTTTTTTTTTTTTGCTGCACTTTGAGGTCAGAACATCAGGTCTTGTCCAGCATGGAAACAAAGGGGATGTTTCTTATCTTCTCCTTATAGTAACCCTTGCAGACTGTTCTCAGGCCTCTTCCATCGTCTTAGGCTGCACACCCCAGCTCTTCCACGCTCTGCACATTTAACAGGCTTGTATAAAATAGCATTAATGAAAATATCAAATAGCATCAGACCCATGGGGTCCCACACGCTTCTGGCAGTCATGGATTAAATCCACTCAGGCCATTTTCACAGCCTGATGTGTCAGGACTATTACAGGATTGTTCTGCAAGATGAGGAGCAAGCTCATAGCCACGGGGCTAAAGATGTTTCTGCAATAATCACTTCTCAGAGAATAGTGTTTGCACATTTTGAATCCCCCTCAAAAATTACATCTGGTTAAACCACAGGAGGAGAACACGAGCCAGTTCAGGCTTATATGGGAAGATGCACATTGGCAGAGGTTGCCAAGGAGCAGCTGTAGAGCATGGCTAAGCTCAGAGCAGAATTGCAGCACCATCTGCTGCCCTGGCTCCTTAGGGTGGCAATTCCTGGTTTAGAACAAAATATCTATATTCTTTTCCCTGCTTTGGAGGAAACCAGGGCTCACACTTCTCACACTGAAAGACAATCTCACATTCTCCTTAACACATTTGTAACTGCCTGTTTTCAGAAGCAGGCAACAGAATCATAGAATAGTTTGGGTTGGAAGGGACCTCAAAGCCCATCCAGTTCCACCCCCTGCCGTGGGCAGGGACATCTCCCACTGGATCAGGGGCTCCAAGCCCCATCCAACCTGGCCTTGAACACCTCCCGGGATGGGGCAGCAATAGATTCCCTGGGCAACCCGGGCCAGGGCCTCACCACTATAGGTATGAAGAAGTTCCTCCTTATGTCTAGTCTAAATATGCTCCTCTCCAGTTTATACCCACTGCCTCTGGTCCTATCACTATATGCCTTTGTAAACAGTCCCTCCACAATGCTCCAAGAGAGTATGAGCACCAGAAGCACCAACAGACCAAGTTTAATCACTGCAAACACCTATTTAAGTTTTAAGCAAACTTCTCTCTGCAGTGCCCTCCAGAACGGCCCCACGTATCTGACTTCATTTGTGGTTGAGCCAGCATTTCTTCAGCAAATTCCAGCTCCTCCTGCCCCATATAATCTTTGAAACACTCACACAAGCATGATGAACGTGGTGTTGCACTTGAAGAAAGCACAGCAAGAATACCTGTGAGCCATCAGGCTGAGAACAGCTTGCACAAATAGGCTTCACTTTTAAGCTGGCAGCAGTGGGACCCCTCTCCTTTTCTCCACTGTGATATACACGACCAAGTCGAAATAAATTAGTCCTGCAAGTGGAGCCGTTCTCTTCCTCTATGCCCTATCCCACACAGCAGGTCAGACACAACAAAAGGAAGGCCCTGCACATGTGGCAGAATGAGGGCACAAGCTTACACGTTCACGGCAAGGCAAAAAAAAAACCCAAAGAGGAAACAGGAAAAGAAGAACCAGGGAAATCCCATCCCCCACAAATGAGAGAATGCCATGTTTAGTATTGTTTTTCCTTTAGGACCATCTCCTCTCTTGCCACTATCCAATACCACCTGCCCAGCTCTGAGGTCTTGACGGCATCTGCCTCTTCCCACAGCAGCTTCTCTATCTCACGCACGAGGCTCTCCCAGATGGATCACAAACTGCGCATGGACCAGCCAGCGCTCTGCAACCACCTCATATGGCAGAGCCGTGAACTCCCTTTTCATACCGGGGGCAGCAACTGCTCTCAAAGCTCAGAGAAGAGACAACAGGACAGCACGGAGATCGCCAAGGTGCGCACCTTGTCCTGTAACCACCCCGACTGGTGAAGGCTGGAGAGCAGAGCCCGCTACAGATCCTGTTCCCCACTGTCTGGCGCAGATGCGCACGGAGGGGTGGGGGGGTTGCTCTTAGAACTCACCTCGTTAATCCCAGAACACTGACACAATGTTCACTCCAGACGTGTTACTAATGAGTGGAAACTGAAGCTTTTTATTGCATGTTATTCTTTTAATCTTAGTTTTTAGAAAACGATATTTAATAATGTTTTTACATCATAGGTCATATGCTCAACTGTGCCACTACTTCAGCTACAGCTGCACTTTGCTTCCCCACAGATTCCAAGACTCGGAACTGATGGTGAAACAGACACATAAACCCACACAAAACCATGTGAGTATGTTTTACTAATGAGGCAAACATTTTTCTGCATGCACCTCTGCAAAAGAAAGAAGTCCGTCTTTAGCAGACACCAACAGCATCTTGTGTCTTTGTCTATTTTGGAAGCTGTGCTGCACACAACTGGGAAACAAGTTAACGTAGGCAAAGTTTGCTGGAGTGCCAAAAGCAACAGAATGCTTGATCTAGAAAGAAACATAAAAGGAAGAGAAGCTTTGCATTCCTATCAAGGTTTCTCCAAGGAATGAGAAGTATTTGAAGATGTCCACTTCTACATCTGGAATTCAAAGCTGAGTTTTCTCACAGAGAAATGCAAATCAACTAAGCAAACCAAGAAACATTTGGGGAAGAAAAAGACAATATTTGGCAGGCAGACACTAAAACGTTCATAGAATCACAATGATTTCGGTTGGAAAGGACCTTAAAGATCATTCAAGCTCCAACCCTGCCATGGGCAGGGGCACCTCCCACTGGATCAGGTTGCTCAAAGTCCCAACCAACCTGGCAATGTGCGTGCACAGCCCAGAGAGCCAACCATATCCTGGGCTGCATCAAAAGAAGCGTGGCCGGCAGGATGACAGAGGGGATTCTTCCCCTCTATTCCACTCTCATGAGACCCCACCTGGAGCCCTGTGTCCAGTTCTGGAGTCCCCAATTTAAGAAGGAGATGGAACTGTTGGAACAGGTCAGGTCCAGAGAAGGCCACGAAGATGATCTGAAGGATGGAGCCCCTCTGCTATGGCAAACTGAGAGAGTCGGGGTTGTTCAGCCTGGAGAAGAGAAGGCTCCAGGGAGACCTTAAAGCAGCTTCCAGTACCTGAAGTGGGGCTACAAGAAATCTGGGGAGGGGCTTTTTGCAAGGGTATGTAGTGACAGGATGAGGGGGAGTTCAGCAGCTCTCTGGGAGTCGTGTCCCATGGAAAGGGCCAAAACTCTAAATCTATTGTGTAGGTGAAGGCCAAGCTCACATATATTTATTTTCTCATCCCAAACATCTCCTGAACACTTGCTGCCTAGCATCTTTTCTACAAAATTACAGTACCATACTGGTAAGTCAGTGTAAAAATATCTGGGGGAGGAGGTTTTAGCAAAGTATAAAGTGTTTCTTCAAAAGTGCATAAATAGTAAACGACACTCTTCTGTGTTTCTACGTTTGCCATCGTACCAGCCATTTCACACCGGCAGTTTCAGTGCTCCCAGCTTACGTTATCTGCTTGGAAGCTGAATGGCACCAGTTGAATTATGGTACCATGTCTCTTATGTTGATGCCCATCAGCAGAGCTGTGCAGCATCCTTGGATAGGTGCACTTTGCAGCAGCCAGAAAGATAATCATCAGGTTCTGCCAGTCTGGTAAGGAAACAAAAGACTTCAAATGTAGATCACATCCGAGTCGTGCTGCTGGACCTACAGGTAAATCAAACAGGAAGCATTAGTTTCACCCCAAACTCCTGCTTAAAGCGACGCAAGTCCTTTTGGTCCAGTTCTTCCTTTAGAATCATAGAACGGTTTAAGTTTGAAAAGACCTTTAAGATTATCGAGTCTAACCATCAATCCAGCCCTGCTAAGTGTGCCACTAGACCACGTCCCCAAGTATGACACCCACTCATCTTTGAAACGCCTCCAGAGATGGTGACTCAACCACCTCCCTGGGCATCTTCTTTCAATGCTTGACAACCTTTTCAGGAAATAAATTCCTTCTAATATCCAACCTAAATCTCCATAATAATATATGCAGTTTTATTCATAGAAAACAGCAGCAAACACATCAAGCTTTCTTGATTCCAAATACTTTGCACAATTAGCATGCCTAGAGAAAGCCGATTTCCTTCCCACTGTTCAAGACAGCGCGCCCTTACAGTTTTTAATGCAGACCAGATTCTCCATTCTAATGACATTTAACAGCAGGTTGTTTTTTATAAGACCCAGCTCAGCTCTTCAGGACTCTCTGACAGGGAACACATTGGAAGAGAACTGAACTGTTGGAAGCCTAAGCATTTAAGGGTATTTTATTCCCTACCCCTTAAAACCAGAAGACAGGCACAGTATGTTTGATGCTCTCTATACCTGGGAGCACATTCTCATTTCCAGTTGATACAAATAAAATGTAACAGATCCTTCTGCTGCACATGGGCACCTCCATTGCAGTTACGAAGGCTTTCAGCTTTGCATTCCAGCTTAGATCATAAGTGAGGAAAACCAGGTGGCCTCAATCACAAGCACTCCCGAACGGTGCATCAGCGCAGGGTCTCATCCAACAGCCATGCACCTACCCGTCATTAGAGAGCCTGGGACAGAGCTGGACAAAAGAAGTCCCAAACGCCAGCTATTCTTTACCTCTCTGAACTCTAAGATCTCAGTCAATATTTGGGAGATTGCTTACAAATCCGACTACCTTTATGATCTGTTTTCTGCTTCCGGTGCCCACGCTGTTGGCAGTCAAGGAATTTCCTTGCAGCGATGACTTCTCCGCTGGTCCTGCGTGTTGAGTTTTGTTGGTACAAGGCCAGCTGCTTGTAGTATTCAATGAGTAAGCAGGGAAAGGTCTTTGAAGATTTATATCCAATGAATCTCCTGTTTCAAAGGCTTTCATCCACGATGGAGTCTTCAAAAGAAAAGAACATATGGAAATTTAATGCCCTCTCTATATCAACACTCATTAAGCCAAAAGGAACATCAGATGCGTAGTTAGAAAACAAAGGCCATCTTCCCTCATAATTTTTCAAGCCTCCCTTCCCTTTCTCTAAAACCATTGACTCGGGGTCATTTTTGCTACATTTGGAACAACCTGGAAAGACAACAGCAGCTCTCTTCTTGCAGTGGTTGAGGAAGAGCCTGGAGCGCTTATAGAAATAACAAGAACTTACAACAAAATTTGGCTTTGGTTCCTCATTGTCTTAAAAAGAAATACACTAAGACTTATGACTTTTAGCAACCACAAAGCACATGAATGAGAATGTGATGCAAGCCATGAGGAACCATATATAAATATATTAAGTTACAAAAATTTAGTTTGCCCCAAGACCTTAAATCCTTCATGCAATTTCATAATCTGTACAATAAGAGGATTCTTTTTTGCTTCTAGTATTGGAATCTCATCCAGGAAAAACTACTTAGGTTTTGGGTTGACATGGATTTTCCTTGTCTGTGTTCACACTATTGATGTTTTACTATCAAGAGTAAAAAAGTACGTGCTTGAACTGAAACACAGCAGCTACCTTTGGCATACCCACACTGTTCTGGAGCGGCCCCCCTTGAGCACTGGGGGCAGTTGTGGGGCCACAGGATAGAAAGGATCTAAAGGTACTGGAGAGCATCCAGAGGAGAGCACGGAGATGGAGAAGGGTTTGGAGGGGAAGACTGTGAGGAGCGGCTGAAGTCCCTGGGTCTGTTCAGCCTGGAGGAGAGGAGGCTGAAGGGAGACCTCATCGCACTCTGCAGCTTCCTCACACTGGGATGAGGAGGAGCAGGCGCTGAGCTCTTCTCTCTGGTGACCAAGGACAGGAGCCAAGGGAATGGCAGGAAGCTGTGCCAGGGGAGGGTTGGGCTGGATATAAGGAAAAGGTTCTTCCCCAGAGGGTGATGGAGCCCTGGAACAGCTCCCAGGGAAGCAGTCACGGCGCCAAGGCTGACAATATTCCAGAAGTTTTGGGCCAAGGCCCTCAGTCCCACGGTGTGAATGTTGGGTTTGTCCTGTGCAGGGACAGGGGTTGGACTCGGTGATCCTTGGTGGATCCCTTCCAGCTCAGGACACTTGATGGTTCTAGGCTCACTTTCACGGTTCATGAGGAAAAGGAGTGGCAGGTATAAAGGGTACATACATTTGCTAAGGAGCGATCCAAGGATCCCAGTACTTCATTCCAATGACAGTAAAGCCCAGACTGTTTTTCTTCTAGTTTCAAAGCATGGATTTCAGATTTCAGCTCTTTGAGCCTGTCCTCGAATTTTCTGCTCTTTTCTAAGTAGTCTAACCTGCAGTCCACATATTGGAGACAAAAAGCTTATTGGCATGACAGAGCTCAGGAACAAGGGGGCGTGGAAGAGAGAGAGAGAGGAAGTTTTGTTTCATTTTGCGGTTCAGATAGGGAAAATGAAGTCTGGAAAGTGTCAGCCTGACTCCCCTGGCCCAGGGAGAAGAGAGTTCATTTCCACCCTTCAGCATTCACACACTTAGTAACGTTTTACCACACACTCCCAGACCAAGAGAGGAAAAGCCTCTCAACGTATTAGATCAGAGCAATATCATACTTCAACACTAGAGGGAAGCTTCTGTCCTCTAACATTCCATTACTCCAAAGTACTTTGCCCCTGACAAAATGCTCTCCAAGACAGAAAGGTTCTGGACTTGTCATGGTTTGATGCCACCAGAACTGTCTTTCTCTGTGTAAACAGCTAGCCTTACGCAGACATAATCTGCACCAACTCAGTAACAGGACTCTGGCCACATGTACAAGTAGGAGGCCATCCTGAGTTGTTAAAACATTGAACTGTGATTCCCAGATTGTTTTTTTTTTCCTTTCTGTACTTTCCATGTCTAACATTCTCATTTATTTACACCAAATGCATACTGATACCTCTCTTTCTCTATCTCAAAGGACAGTCTCTTGAGGTCAATGTCCTTCAAATCCAGCTTTATGGATCCTTTGTCAAAGTTGGCCTCTCTGGTGTCAGTTGGTGAATATTGCGGGTACTTGACCATGTGCTGAAAGAGATAACACAAGCACTGTCATTAAGATCTGATTGTTTTGACTTCCGCGTTATCTCCCCAGCTTGTGCAAGAGTGCCACTATGAGCCATTTCCTGAGTTACCCATGGATTCTGAGACACACAAATGATCCTGCAGCCCTTCCCCTAGATCTGAGTGGCCCCAGATGAACTGCTGAAGCTCATAACCCACAGATCTAAGGGCAAAGAAGTATCCGTGCGACATTCCTATATATTTCAGCGGAGACTGGAAACCCATTTTCAGCAAGACTGGAGCAGAAGGAGTTGGGGCACACAACCCTAGCACAACCCTAGTTGGGGCACACTGCCTCTTTGCTGGAGACAGCTTCATCTGCTTTGTCTAAAAACACTCATGGATAATTCACATGCTAGGACAACACAGCTGGCTTGCTATGACCACCTCCACAAGCATTGCCTGACTGAGATCACAGAGTCTGTGTGATTAGGCAGGAATGCAGGCAAGACAATCCCTGCTCCCAAACTCCCTACACCAGTCTGTTTTTAACTTTTGTCTTGCTTTTCTTATCATTCTGACTCTCTGCCCTGGACAAATACAACTTCCATCCGAGCAACACTGTCCTTAAGCACCAGTTGGTCCTACAGGTGTTCGTTCCAGGTGGATGCAGACATGCCGCTACTCAGCTTGATGGGAGCTATAAAAATGCAATCAACATCTGACTATCTCTGAAGATAAAGTCATGCCCAGTACGACAGAAACTTACAGGATAATTAAGCCTGGTTATGTCTAAGAGTTTCTGCTTTGCTTTCCGTTCAGCCTCTCTGGCTTCATGCAGATCTTGTTTCAGATGCTCTGCTTCCTTGGCTCTGTTAAGACAAATATCCTGATGAGAATGGTTGAGGATTTCCATTATAAAGCAACACATGGATTTCAGAGCTGTGCACCTCGCTAGCTTCCAAAGAACAAGATCCATCACTGTGACTCCTATACTCAAAGACATTTGTGGTATGGTGGTCAAGTGGAGAATTAACTGGACATAGTACGACACATACTTTCAAGGACAATTCTGCACAAACTAGATGAAGTGGCATGTTTTTCCTACTCCTGATCTCCATGGGCTCAGTTATCGCCTGCTGATACAGATCCTCCTCAGAGATCCTCCCTGAGGTGGGGAGAGGTGCAACATATCTGCTGTTGATTTTGGAAAGCCTTTTGGTGGAATCCTAAAAATGGTAGAAGGACCTCAATAGCAAAGTTAAATGCTCTCTGTCAACACTGCTCTGGCCTGAATCTTCAGGCAGCACAGTGTTACGGAACATGAAAATACTTAGAGTGGTTTTGTATTCCACATGAGTTTACCTAAGGCCTCAAGATGTGCCAGGGGAGATTTAAGTAGGATATCAGGAGGAATTTCTTTACTGAAAGGGTTGCCAAGCATTGGAAGAGGCTGCCCAGGGAGGTGGTTGAGTCACCATCCCTGGAGGTGTTTAAAAGACTAGTAGATGATGTACTTGTGGACATGGACTAGCAGCGGACCTAGCAGGGCTCAACTGATGGTTGGATTCGATGATATCCAAGGTCTTTTCCAACCAAAACCATTCTATGATTCTACCTGGTTTACATTTAAAGATTTGAAAGGGATACCAGAGACAATCACTCCGTACTAATGAATGAAAACAACCTCCTGACTCTCAGGGTATACAGATCGGTACATTTAGATAACAAGGTAGCCAGTGCTCTTTAGATAACACTAAATCAAAAATCCTTCTGCATTTTGGATGTTTAATGCTAAACATCTCTACAGCCTTGCATATGATCCTCTGTAAACTTGTTGACCTCCACCACAACCAGCGGTACCAGCTGGAACAAACAAGACACAAGAAGGCTTAGTCACTCTGAAGTGTTGCTTGGGGACCAATCCCTCCCTCACGCATTTAGGTCTGAGAAAAGCAGCACTATCTCTCCACCCAGGCATCCCAGCAGAGACCACGCAACCCCACTCAAGTAAATGTAACCTCCGGTCAGACTCTTTCACCAGCTTCACTGCTATCAGCTCTGCCTCCCGCATCTTTTGCTCCATCAGGCGTTTCTCCTCCTTGGTTTTCAGAGCTGTGATTTCCAGCCTCTGTCGCTCTTGCTCAGCTTCCGCAGCATTCTGGGCCAGCAATTTTGCTTCTTCTTCAGCGATCTGGGCTTTCTCAGCCAGCAACTCCGCTGCTTCCTGGGATCGAAGCTAAGAACAAAATTTTTCTTAGTTACTCCATCCAGCATCTACAAAATCATGCCTGCAGACAATGAGGATGAGGACATATGTTCCTATAAGATCAAGTGACAGACATATTAATCCTTACAATAAAAAGTATAGTAAACATAATTGCAGGGTGTTCCTTCTCTGCTCCAGAACTGCCTAACTTTCCCTCCTGACTTTCATCTCTACAAAGCAAGGAGACATTTTCTTAGTGCTGGACCAAAAACTGATGGGGGGCCCTTCAGTTGCCAGTGCACCAGGTCCCTTTCTTCCGGTTTCAGCTCCATGGTTGCTTCCTTTCTCCCCTTTTTACCTGAAGAGAGCATAGTGAAACAAAAACAGGGAGCGAATGGCTGAGGGCAAATGGAGAATATGGAAGATGAGAGTTTTCCCAGGTATCACAGCACACCCTCTTCACCAGTGGTGAGAAACTCCTCCAGCCTTGCCTGAGCCATAATTCTTAGTGTCTCACAGGAGCCATAAGAAATGCTTCCAAAGCAATAAAGCCCATCACACACAAGAATATTCAGACTAATGCACTACTCACCAGGGCCTCATTGGCCTGCCTGGCTTCATCTTCCAGCTGGAAAAGACGCCTTTCCAGCTCTTCTTTGGCTCGCTCAGCTTCTTCTCGGAGCTGCTTCTCCCTGGCCAGCCTTTGATTCTCCATCTGGAAATAGAACAAGCAACCCTACATTTGTGGCTTTGCAGCAGAAGCTCATTGGAGGCAGCACGGCAAGTGAATCTAACGAAGAGTAGACTCGTATACACCAGAGATGAGATGCTGAAGCTGCTTGCTACTCTTACAGGTAGCACTGGTTATTTCACACTGCTGGAAGAACACTTGCATCAATGTGTTCTGTACCCCAAATCTCTGCAATCACCTATCCAGTTTCACAAATATCTGTTGCATCCTCACATGCTGCATCACACTAGAGCTCTTCCCACATTCAATCCTGCTGCACTTTCTCACCTCCCACACATATATTGATGCAATGCATGGACAAGGGCACCAGCTGGAATAATAATCAGTGTCTTCAGCAACAGAGGAGCAGAAAGAATCTACCTTTTTCCTAGCTTTTTCTTCCCTGGCTTGTGCTTTCATTTGCTGGATCTCTATTGAGTCCACTTTTCTTCTCCTCATAAACAGGTCATGGTTTCCGATGCACAACTGCAAAATCTAGACAGGAAAAGCAAAGCAAATGTGATTTTGAGGTACTTGTGCCCCAGCCAGAGGGACAAAAAGGCCCACACTGGCCTCAGAGGACAGAAGCTGACATTTCTGACTATAGCAGAAGTGCTGGCAGTTGCTTCCCTTCCAAGACAATCAGCACCCAGGGCAGGCTCATACCCAGGCATATAACAGTTTAGAAAAGTTTGTCGTAGGATTAGGGGTTCCTTCTGTCCTTCATCCTCCTCTGGTTCCATTTTCCGGCTAAGATCAGTCAACAGATCCAGGCCAAGAAACGCAGTGCTCCCTGGCCTCTCCGCAGGATTTGTAATCGCTATTTCTCACTAAGATATCAGTCATAGAATGATCATAGGGTCATTAAAGTTGGAAAAGACCGCTAAGATCATCCAGTCCAACCGTAGCGTCAGCATCACCAGGCTTAGTTTTAAAGAAAGGAAGCATGGCACTTACCAACTTGTTCACTTTGAGTTGAGAGGAAAAGAACTTGAAGACTTCAGCTTTTTTATCGAGAGGTTTAATAGTTAACTGTACCGGCAAAAGAAAAAAAAAAAAAAAGAAAAGAAACAGTGAGGAGGAGGAAAAACAAAGCTGAAAATATTAATACTAATGCAAACTTCAGCCCATCTCTGTTTCTCTGCAGGGAAGCGGTGATTTATGCCACTAATGTGGAGAGCGATGCAAAAATGTTTTGCTCAAAAGAATCCAAACAAGGGCTGCTGTTACCCAGGTTCCTCACGTGCTCTGGTAGCAGACTATGTTAGAAGATAAAGCCTCTCACAGACCCACCCCACAGCCAGTTTGGATGGTGGCTTTCCTAATGACACCACCTGGGCATTGCAGCCTGTCCTACAGACACTGGAACAAGCACCCATTATCAGGACAACAGATTACATCACTAATCCCCAGAAGCAGTCATGTTCTTAAAATCAGGGAGATGTCAAACACCTCTTTGGAGTTATTGCAGGTGTATACAGAACATATTGAGGGCCTTAAGGACTTGCATTCAGTTCTGGAGCCCTCGGCAAAGGAAGGAACTGTTGGAGAAAGTCCAGAGGAGGCCATGGAGACGATGCGAGGGCTGGAGCAGGTCCCATACAAAGACAGGCTGAGAGAGTTGGGGTTGTTCAGTCTGGAGGAGAGAAGACTGTGGGGAAACCTTAGAGCAGCTTCCAGTACTGAAAGGGGTTCCAGAAAACCTACGGAGGTGCTCTGAAGCAGGGAGTGCAGGGGTGGGATGAGGGGGGATAGTTTTCAGCTAAAAGAGGGGAGATTGAGATGATATATGAGGAAGAAATGTTTTGCTGTGAGGGTGGGGAGGCCCTGGCCCAGGTTGCCCAGAGCAGTGGTGGCTGCTCCATCCCTGGAGGGGTTCCAGGCCAGGTTGGATGGGGCTTGGAGCCCCTGATCCAGTGGGAGGTGTCCCTGCCCATGGCAGGGAATTGGAACTGAATGGGCTTTGAGGTCCCTTCTGACGCAAACCATTCTATATTCCAACCATCAGACAGCAGTCCTGGAGCTCCTTATTTCTCACATTTTCAGCTTCACCTCCCAGGCTGGTCCCAGAGGACATGGAGGGCTCTCCACTGCCAGGTCAGTACCCACACTGTTTTACTTCATAGGTTGTGCTCTATTTGGCTGCATAACGAAATACAGCTCCATTCTTTAGCCTCTGTTTTCTGTGACTCAAAATTAGCTTCCAGTCTATCCCTATAATTCATTTGCAATGCGATCTATAATTTCAGGCCATCTGAGTCAGCAGATCTTAACGTCCTACAGCTCATTTCACCCCACAGGCAACGACTGACTGAATGTGTTGCCTTGTGAGGAGCAGGGCAGTGAACACATCACTGGATATAGAGGAGTTTTAATGCAAGGGTCCCCAATTTCTCTATAATAGTGAGTTATAGCAGCTTATTCACAGACCAGAGGGGAACTTTAATGTCCTGCAAGGACCAAAAACTTTTCAAAGGCAGAAATCCTGCAGGTTGCCCTGCCTGATATCATGCACACACATCTAACTCTGGACAGCAGATCTCATTTTCAGTGTCCTTCAGAAGGCCCACAGAAAACAGGCTGTGCTGACAAATTCCAGGTATTCCAGTACCAGTGTAGTGTTTCCTATTATAGCTGCCCCTGATATGTACTGAGACTAAATTTCATGGACTCCCCCTGTACTTTCTACAAGTAAAAGATGGGCTCTGAAATCACAGCGAAATTGTGATAGTAAGGCTGAAACCATGCACCGATGAACTGGCAGAAATCAGGCAGCAAACCATGTACGTCTCCCTGCATGTCTCCTCTTGCCAGCATGCTTCAAACCTCATCTACAAGGACAGTTTCTGCATATGAAAATGGCATTAAGCCTTCACGGATGATCCAATTGCTGCTGAGATAACTGCAGAAGCTATTCGCAGCAATGTTTATAACAGTTATCTTCTTCAGAGATCACTACACTTGTTTTGCAAAGGACAAGCAGCAGGGAAGGACCCAGAACAGTGGCCTCCACGAGTCCAGAATGCTCCAAGAAGCCTTTGGCTCCTAGGGGAACCGAGGTTATGCAGCACATCTAAAAGGCAGGTCTGTTTATCCTTAGTTTTGTAACAAAGCTCCCTAGGATTTTCCCCTTCTCCCCAAATTATTTAAACAGAGACAGCTTTCAGCCTGTTCCAAGAATCCCAGTCCACACCCATATCCGTATAAAAAGAATAATACATCAAAGCCAGCATACCTCTTTCTCACTATAGGAAATGTTTCTGATAGCACTCCACTCAAACGACTTGTTTGGAGAGAACCTGTTGTTAATGCTGTAGATGTGAATACCTTTGGCATCGACTCCCAGTAGGAGATCTGTATGGTTTTTATTTTGCTAAAAAAACAACAGATATCAGGAAAAGCCTTTTATGGTGACATTAATCAACTACAGACAAGAACTAAACTTACTAGAAGACATCAATATTTATCTGTATTTTTAGGAAAGTGGTATTTCTGCAAAATATTATGAATAGTGTCACTGCTAGCTAATAAACCCAGTCCTCTGAGTTGACTAGAGTAGCTCCAACTCCTAAGTTTACTTCTTCCCACCCAGAGCTACTCAAGACCTTTGTCATTAAACATTAATCGTAACTGTTTAATTTGCCTACTCATTTAGCAGGCAAGTCACCCAAGTCAGGACCATCAGCACACCTCCCACTACCAGCAGAGAAAAGCAAGAGTCCCAGTTCCAGCCCCCCTGGGGCATTTTAGGACAGTGTCATCACCTACAGCAATTGAAAACTGCTAAAATAAAGCACTTACAGCAATTGGAAAATAATTGACACCGTACATTTCCAAGTCTTGGGCAATTTTCAGGTAGTTCATCTCAGCTTCATCCCTACGAAATAAGGCAATGATTACACTTGAAAATTCTTTTCCAATCTCTCTATCTAAGCTGACTCTACATTTCCCTCTTAGAAACGAGCAGGCAATCTGGTTCTTTGTACCTTTAATTTTGCCGTGTTACTCTCAACAGCAGAAAGAGGATAATAAAACCAGCATCTCTACAGAATAAAGATAGTAAAATTATCCCTATTTTGAATTATGTGTGCTACAATCTTTATTAAAACTGTAGTCCAGTCCTGTCCTTGTTTAGCTTTGCCACTCCATCATTATTCTGTCTTGGAAACCTACTCTACCGTTGTTTTCCACAACATGGGGATGTTTCCTTCAGGAAATAAGAATTCATTGAGAAATAAGTCCTGAACAAATTCTAAACAGAGCTTTGCACAAATGCCAAAGAATAGTGAGAATCTCTCCACCTACCATTCTTCTCCCTTCAAGGTTAGGCATCAATAAGTCTTGAGGAAAATATTCAGTAAAAATAATGCTAAGAAGCATCTAGAACAGCCGAAGAGAAATGGAACCAAAATATTAGAAAAGGCTGCCTCTGAGGACCAACGGCTCCTACTTCTTGTTTCATTGAATTCCAGGCATGCTGAATGTGTTCGAAGCAGCTAAAGGTCCACATGGAGTAGCACAAAACTCAGTTCTGGAACTACAGTGCTGTGTCTTCCCTGTTTTGGTTTCTTGCTAAGGACACCGACGCCCTTTTGAGCCACAACGTTCACAGATAGCGACTGGCACAACGTGGCTCCAGAAAGGCAGGTGCTGTGTGGGGCAGACACAGCAGCAATTCCAGGTAGCTAAGGGCCTTCAATGAAAAGGGCAGTCTCTAAGGGCTCACTGCAATGCAACACAGCTCAGGCTTTCTGCAGGAACTGCTCTCTACTGGCATACGTGGACTTGGATGATACAGGACTCTTGCTCTAGATAAGTCAGCTTGTGAAACTCTGCAAGGGTCTTTGGCTTCTCTGTTCACTTCAAAGCAATATCACCTTATAAGCACTTGGAGCCCTGCACAAGACACTTTACCCCAGACAAATGGGTGTTTTTATCCTTAGTTATAAATTAACCTGTTAATACCACAGCTTGGAAACCAGTATTTCTTTGCTCACTCAACAAAAGTCAAATTCCACTGCAGACAGCAAATAACCAGTTACTGAAACACAGTAATACAGGATTTCCAAAGAACGAAATTATTTCAATACCTGGCAATACCCCTGTGCTCAGCATACCAAGCCGTAATCTTTTCTTCCCACATCTCTGCTGTCAGCTGATACTGCCTGAGGACCTACAGAGAAAGGAGGGAGTTTGGTTGCCTTCAAAGATAGAAATACATGTGCCCCTCTCCCAAGCAACACAAACACAGCTCTGCAGTTCACAGCTCGGTCATTTTGCCAAGTTCAGGGCAGAAACAAATAGTTTCTAATCCTCTGGTTAAGCCCACAGTGATACTTGTGCAGCAATGAGTAGATTCAAAGATTTGGGTTTATACAGAACAAGGACTTACCCTTTTGGGTAAAAGTTCATCATGGGCTAGAAAGCCTGGCTCATGAAAATTTGGGTCGTAGTCACCATACTGTCCCAAGAAAAGAAAAGATACTTCAGTTTTAGATGCAGAATCATAGAATGTCCTGAGATGGAAAGGACCCACCAAGGATCATTGAGCCCAATTCCTGTCCTTGCACAGGACAACCCAAACATTCACAACGTGGGGCTGAGGGACTTGATTTCTGGAATATTATCAGCCTTGGTGCTGTGACTGCTTCCCTGGGAGCTGTTCCAAGGCTCCACCACCCTCTGGGGAAGAACCTTTTCCTCATGTCCAACCTAACCCTCCCCTGGCACAGCTTCCTGCCATTCCCTTGGCTCCTGTCCTTGGTCACCAGAGAGAAGAGCTCAGCGCCTGCTCCTCCTCCTCCCCGTGTGAGGAAGCTGCAGAGCATGATGAGGTCTCCTCTCAGTCTCCTCTTCTTCAGACTGAACAGATCCAGATCCAGGGACTTCAGCTGCTCTTCACACTCTTCCGCACTAAACCCTTCCCCAATTCCATGTCCTTCCCTGGACACTCTACAGCAGCTTTAGAACTTTTTAATCTGTGGCGCCCAAACTGCACTCAACGCTCAAGGTGGAGCCTTGCTGATTGCATAGTTTGATTGTTTTGGTTCCCCCATATGAAGGCTAACACATAATAAACAGACTACTCTCATCTGAGCTGTCCATGGAAGTTACTTCCAGCCTTTGTGCCATGCACACGGCTCCAGTTCAGCCACTAAGGTGGCCCATAACCCTGGCCTTCAGTCCAAGCCTGCAGCTCTCCCTAACTGCACATATGAAGGAATCTCCCATGACCTCATACCCTTCTCTGCACTATGGGCTATGTTCAAGAGTGGACGCTCCCCAACTCTCTCCTGCGTACGTGCTGGGCTGCAGCAGAGACCCAGCCCTGCTCAGCGGTTGTGATAACCTCCTGCCACTGTATAAGTTTGCCTCTTGGTGGCATGAAGTGAACTGTGTTCTGAGAGACACTAGAAAGCATCACATCCTTCTATTGTGAGCTCTGGTATCGGCACCTGCTGTAACCATGGACAATATTTAAAACAACAGGAAATAATTCTAGCTGGGAGAAAAATGACATTAAAATGTTAGGACCAAAGAAACCCCTCTAAGTTGCGAAAACATAGTATCTAATACCAAAACCCCTGTGGCGGCACCTAATGCTTATTTTTCTAGCTGTGCCTGTACCTCCTAGGATGACCTGCTTCTTCAACAGCAAATTTTAACACTGTATGTTCTACATATCCCCATGTCTATGCGTTGGTTAAAAAAAAGAAAAAAAAAAATCAATGAAAAAGGGAATTTTTGTGCACCAACCTTGGCCTGAACAGCGTAAGAAGCCAGTAAAACTGTTGCTTCTGGAGAACAATAGATTTCTTCATCCAATATTTGTTTCTTAACCTAAATAAAGAGAAAAAAGGGGCAAGTTAAAGAAGCTCAAAGTCAGGACTTGAAATGAAACTAGACATGCTCAGACTATAACCTGGCACCAACCATCACCATTATGAGTTAATAACAGCAACAATAAAATGACACAGGAAGCCTTTGCTTAGCATTATGTTTAATAAACAAACAAACAAAAGCCAAACCTTTTGAAAGTTAAGCTGTCTTAATTCTAAGATCATAGAAATGCCAGTCAGCCACCTCCACACATCTATGTACAGAGTCCTGAAAATGAATGTCTTCTACGACATGTATTGTCTGCACTTCATTCCTTTAAACAATTCTTCTTCCTTCCTGTTTTGGAAAAGTTACTCTTATAAGACAGAGAACATCAGATTTTAGATTGGAAGGGACCTCTGGAGGGAATAGAGTCAAAGCAGATCCAATGAGACCACACTGCTCAGGGCTTTGCAGGAAATACTGCCCAGGAAAGACACAAACTGAGAATGATAAACGTATGTTCTCAAGCTTTCCAGACTAAGAGAATAAAGGAGAACCCATGAAGGAAAGAAAACTAATAGAGCACTTAATTTATTCAATTATGGTGGTCTGAGCACAGCAAAAATATAGGGGCTTAAAAATAAAAGTTCACCATAAATGGTAAGGAGCCTTTAACGTTTTTTTTTTTCATTTGAATAATCTATGATCTACCAAGATCAGAGGTGCAATAGCTTTCAAGACATTGCTTGATTTGAAATCAGTTGGGTAATTTTTCATTGAAAACCTAAAGAAGGAAGGGCAAATTAATCTTCACGACTCCTCTCAGGTGTAATGTAGTTAGCCGACTATCAAGCATAAGACAATAAAATTTTACGTAATACAGAGTCTTAAACATCTCCATACAGAAAAATTGCTTGAGAGAGCATTGAGCTCTCTTCACAAACACCTTTGGCACTGTAGGTCCTGAGAATTGAGATGAACCATCGAGGAAACGTTTCTTTTAAATTCAGTCTCTGGTGAGCACGATTTATAAACCTGAGTTATAGCACAGGGAAAATTCTTTCTAAGCTGTTAAAATGGAAAGAATGAGAAGATTGAAGAGACTTTTCTTCCAAATGGGACAGCTCCAGCGCTCATACTCCATCGTGCAAATCGTACATCTCAGGATTCAGAACAGCTTAAGATAACCCCCCCATGAGTGTCCAGGGTTTTTTTTTTTGCTCATCAGTTCTTACAAGGACGTTTGGTTATACTTCACGAAGGAGGAAATGACCTGATCCTTGAAGATACAACATTTATCTTTAGTCATTTACATTTATTCACACATTTTGCAGAAAGCTGTTACGCCACATTAATCTGCGAGTGTCTGAATAGGCAGTAGAGCTGAAATCTGGAGGCATCTGGAGGCAAGATGTCCATACATGTTTTTCCTATTAGTATCCAGGTGTGATCTTAAGTTCTTATAGTCAGGAAGCCTTGCAAGTTCGAATTTGTTTCAGTCTTGTTTTTCTACTTTGGAATGAGAAGAATTTGCTAATTGCCTATCTGCTCGTCAAGGCAGGTTCAGGGAGAAATGAAAGCAGTGGAAAAAAATCAGGATTAAAAGACTAGGAAAAAAGATCTGCCCCTCTCATTCCTTTCCAAAATTAGCTTAAGAAACCCATTGCCAAGTGGTTAAGGGTTCTGGATGAAGTTCTAGTTGGTACATTAACCCTCAGAACAAAAGCATTTCCCCATTACTTCATTAACACATCTTCCTCAAGGACAAGTGTATTTACTGTGTTTATTTACAGACGCAGACTGAATTTATTCTGTACCCCCAATCTACTTGCGCAGACACGTACTACTGAAAGCTACCTGAAAAAAGCAACACACCACAAGGCTGGAACTTGCAGGGGACTCCACAGCAACGCAAGAGAGAAGCTGGATTTCATAGCATCATAGAATGAGATGGGCTGGAAGAGACCTCAAAGCCCATCCAGTTCCACCCCCTGCCAGGGGCAGGGACACCTCCCACTGGATCAGGGGCTCCAAGCCCCATCCAACCTGGCCTGGAACACCTCCGGAGATGGAGCAGCCACCACTGCTCTGGGCAACCTGGGCCAGGGCCTCATCAAAGAATTTCTTCCTAATGTCTAATCTAAATCTTCTCCCTTCCAATTTAAAGCCATTGTCCCTTGTCCTGTAACTCCAGGCCCTTGTGAAAAGTCCCTTGTGAAAACTCCAGCTTCTTTCAGTACTGGAAGATGCTCTAAGGTCTACCCATAGCTTCTCTTCTCCAGGCTGAACAGCCCCAACTCTCTCAGCCAGTCCTTAGAGAGCAGAGGTGCTCCAGCCCTCGGATCATCTTTGACAACAGACATTGAAACAAACAGCTACTCAACGAGTGACCATCCAAAACTCAGTGCCTGTCCACCCACTGCTACAGCTAGTTGCTGTAGCTACAGAGCCACAGCATGGCTTTGCTTGGCTGATGCATCTTTACTTTGCTAACAAAGCATTGCACTCCAAGAATCTGCTCCTTCATCTACTTTTTAATGGAGTTAAGAGAGTCCTAATAATTTCTGTGGCAAAAGAAAACCAATTAATAAGAAAGCTAACTCTGCAAAGCCACTGGCATCAGGGCATGTGTGGGGTGGGCTTAACTTTATTATTTTTGCTGTCCTTCATCTCATGGAAATTTGTACATTTGGAATAACCACAATGGTGCTCATAGAGCTAACAACTCTGCTCTTGAGCCACGGTACTGCTGTCAAGCAGCTGCCCCTACAGCAGAGCTGAAATGGGTTCTATTATCTCTAACAGATTTTTGTTGGGGCTGTGGATATGCTCTCGTACTTTGCCAGCACAAGTAGCAGGCACCCAGTTCAGCGGGGTAGGGAAGACAACTCAAACTGGCTAATGCGACTGGCAGAAGTCAGTGTGTGCAAGTCTGGACATCTCAGAAGAATACCAACACCACACCAAGCAAACAGCATTCCTCATCCAGCGCCTATTAGATGCAAAGATGCCTCCAGACTGTCTTTAAAAGGATCACACATTGTGGGGAATCTTCTGTTTAAAGTCACAGAATCATAGAATTGTTTGGCTGGAAAAGACCTTTGAGGCTAAACAACCCCAGGTCCCTCAGCTGCTTCTCATAAGACTCATGCTCCAGCCCCCTCACCAGTTTCGCTGCCCTTAGCTGTCTCATAGCCACGTATGCTGCTCCTCTCCTTCCGGAACTTGCTAGGTGAGCAAACCTACATTTCAGGACAGCTATTAAATTCCACGGTATTTTTTCCCTACAATTCAAAAGGAAGACCTAAAAAGGACATGTTAGGAAGTTCTTGTTTTCTAGCAACTAGTGCTTCTACAGTCGCACACAACAAAATCTCCCAGTAACCACCTGGACTATTTTTAGGAATTCACAAGTTTTGGTTTCAGGGATAGGTATTATTCTACCTACAGCTGATATAGGTGAAAAGCTTATTGTCCCCAGGTGCTTATCGCCATTCCTTCCCTCCTCTCCACCTTCACAACTGCCACCATAATTGTTTGTGTAGTCCCTCCCACACACAGTGTGAACATCTAATAACAGGTCTCTTCTAATCCTGCTCATTTTGAACGAACTAGGTTAGGGAATGCTTACACAAGAGGTTACGCCTGCAGGTCTAAGACAACCATGACAAGGAGCTTTTGCGACTCTCTTCATCCAACTTTGCAGCCAGAGCAGATCAGGTGACTGTTGCCAAAATAACTTTCGAAGCTGATAAAAATGACGGCGTCATTTTGTACTTCTCAGCACTGATTAGGTAGGGCAAAACCCCTGCAATTCTTCAAGCAGTGCCAGCCTCGCAGGTATTTTTTTTTTTAACGCATGCTATAGGAGCAAAACAAGTCTGGAACATCCAGAAGTGGAATTATCACCCAAACTGCTAGGTCTAAAAGTCATTTTACATGAAACTACAGGTCTCTGCAATTTACCTCCCATTCCTAGCACAAAGAGTAAGAGGAACCATCAAGAGAACAAAAATCATAGAATCACCAGGTTGGAAGGGACCCACCCGATCATCGAGTCCAACCATTCCTAACACTCCCTTAAACCATGCCCCTCAGCACTTCATCCACCCATTCCTTAAAAGCCTCCAGGGAAGGTGACTCCATCCCCTCCCTGGGCAGCCTCTGACAGTGCCTAATGACTCCTTCTGTGAAGAATTTTTTTCTGATATCCAGCCTGAACCTCCCCTGGCGGAGCTTCAGGCCATTCCCCCTTGTCCTGTCCTCTGTCACTTGGGAGAAGAGCCCAGCTCCCTCCTCTCCACAACCTCCTTTCAGGTAGTTGTAGAGAGCAATAAGGTCTCCCCTCAGCCTCCTCTTCTCCAGGCTAAACAACACCAGCTCTCTCAGCCGCTCCTCGTAAGACTTGTTCTCCAGCCCCCTCACCAGCTTCGTTGCTCTTCTCTGGACACTCTCCAGAGCCTCAACATTCTTCTTGTGGTGAGGGGCCAGAACTGAACACAGTACTCAAGGTGCAGTCTCACCAGTGCTGAGTACAGAGAGAGAATCACCTCCCTGGACCTGCTGGTCACACTGTTTCTGATACAAACCAAGATGCCATTGGCCTTCTTGGCCACCTGGGCCACTGCTGGCTCATGTTCAGTCGCCTGTCAACCATTACCCCAAGGTCTTTGTCCTCCATGCTGCTCTCCAGCCACTCTTCCCCCAGTCTGTAGCACTGCATAGGGTTGTTGTGCCCCAAGTGCAGGATCCGGCATTTGGCCTTGTTAAACCTCATCCCATTGGCCTCAGCCCATCGGTCCAGCCTGTTCAGATCCCTTTGCAGAGCCTCCCTACCCTCCAGCAGATCGACACTTCCTCCCAGCTTAGTGTCATCTGCAAACTTGCTGAGGGTGCACTCAATGCCTTCATCCAGGTCATTGATAAAGACATTGAACAGAGCTGGACCCAGTACTGAGCCCTGAGGAACCCCACTTGTAACTGGCCTCCAGCTGGAGTTAACTCCATTGACCAAAAACCTGCAGAACACGACCAACATTCAGCTTACCAGGACACAAAAACACAGCAGCCAGGAGAGATGTTTCTATTTCATGAGAATGAGATTGTTGCAGGGACACTGATAAACCTGAAGCCAGCAGCATCATTCTGAGACCAACATTGTTCGGAAGATCAAAGACAATACAAATGGACTGGGGTAAATACAGAAGGAATTAATGGCTGAAAAACCCTGTTGCTCACCTGTAGGAAGAATAAATGCTGGGTAATTTCCTGTAATAGTTCCTCTTCTACCTTCTCAGGGTAGAATTTAGCCAAAAAATTAAAGCTAATGGGATCTTCTTTGGGAATTTCTTGATCTAAAACCTGTTTAAAGATAAAATAAAATCAGCAGCAAAACCGGTACATAAGTGTCTTAAACTAATATTCCAGAGAAAAATCAGAAAGCGGCTGATAATCAACTTGAAGTAGCTTTTAGAAGGAAGGGCAATGCTGAGCTTTAATCTAATAGCAATTAGGTATATAGTGGTGATCAGAGTATGATAGGTGAGGTCAAATGTGATAGAAGCAATCAGACCAAATAACACAACAAACTGTAGCTGGTATAATGTTTTAAAGACTAAAATTATAAGTTGTCATATTAACATGTTCCTGTAACTCCTGAGCTAAAAGTAGTCAACAGAAAATAGCTATTTTTTGTTTCCTATACCTTTTTGTCCATCTTTAACCAGGTGCACATTCCTTTTATCGTGTACTGCAAGCCAAAGAACCAGGTCTCCCTTAAACCAAGTGCTCGGCACACCAGGTCAAACAAGTCCTTTCCTTTCCACTTCATCTAAAAGAGAAAGAGATAATTAAATAAAACATATATATTGTCAAAGAACTTGCTCCATTTTAGTTACAGAAACCAGGCTACCATTTGTCTTTCTCCTCCTTTAGCTTTTCATTTGAATACACCTACTGCTGCCTACAGCAAAGGTGCAATGGTTACACTGCTTTGCCTCCCCTTCCTCTTCTCCAGAGGAACATCCACAGAGCAGCTGTAGTCAGTTAGCAAAGCATCACATGCTTTATGAGCGCAGGGAACGCAGATCACACTGCTGGTTTCCTAAGACACAGCAGGGCTTTACTGAGATCTGTAAAAACCTTATCTGATAGTTCTCACGAATTTGAGAGACTGAGAGAAGGCCAGAGGAATTCGAAGAAGTGTCAGGACACCGTGTAGAAATGTCAGACGGTGAAAGCAAATCCACCTTTCACAGACCTCGGCTATTTCAGTGATGCCAAGCCTTATAGCTACATGGATACAAATGAATAGAGCTTGTCTTAGAATCGTGGAGCATTTTGGGTTGGAAGAGATCTTGAAGCTCATCTAGTTCCAGCCCCTGCCATGGGCAGAAACACCTCCCACTGGATCAGAGGCTTCAAGCCCCATCCAACCTGGCCTTCAACACCTCCTGGGCAACCTGGGCCAGAGCCTCCCCACCCTCACAGCAAAACATTTCTCCCTAAGATCTCATCTCAATCTCCTCCGTTTTCAGCTCAAAACCATTCCCCCTCATCCTGTCCCTGCCCTCCCTGATCCAGAGCCCCTCCCCAGCTTTCCTGGAGCCCCTTTCAGGACTGGAAGCTGCTCTAAGGTCTCCCCTCAACCTTCCCTTCTCCAAGCTGATCAAACCGAACTCTCTCAGCCTGTCCTCATAGCAGAAGTGCTCCAGCCCTCGGATCATCTTCATGGAAACAGCTTTAAAGTTTGAATAGTCAGAGTCGTTTAACAGAAGAATGTATCTGAGACCAAGAAATCCATTGTTTATAAAAACAATAAGTCAGTTTTAAGACTGTCCATGAATAGATAATCTGAACTTCTCAAATTTATGTCTTGCCTAAACGAAGTTCAATCTCCATCTTTCTAGCATTCTGCTCAGGACTCTTACCTCACAGCTGAACTCCATCTCAGCATCCACGGTTATAATTTTGACTTTAAAAGTCTTTGGTTGTTTCTTCTTCAGGCCTCTGATGGACATATTTTTCAGTTTACGAGGATAGCCACACCTGAAACCAAACACGCATTACATTTTGGGCTGGAAATTCAATAACATTTTCTTAGTGAGATTCCAAAGTCAGATGAGTTCAAACATGCAGAATAACGTCACCTTGAAATATGCATTTTTCTGTCCAATAAGAAAGGGTGTTGAAACAAATCAAAAAAAAATTTAGTTTACACTTTAAATTTAATTTGCTCCTTAAAATAAGTTGCTCCAAGATGTTATCCCTGTCTCTCCTCAGACTGCGGCAAACACTGGATTCCACATTGCTAGAAAGAACTTCATGCAGGCCTTACATGATCCAGGGGCCTGACTCTTGTTATGGCTGAGGACTTCAGCCGTACGAAGTAACTTCGTTACGGCTGAGGAATCTCCAACCCAGCCCTCGCACTCCATACAATCGATTGTGTATTGCGACAAAACTTGGCAATGGATGAATGCTTACAGTTTCATAGAAGTAATACCTGGCTTTTGAATAATGCCAACAAATATGACATCCGTAGAGAGAATCAGGAAGAGAATCATGGAATGGTTTGAAGGGACCTCAGAGCCTATCCAGTTTCCCCCCCTGCCATGGGCAGGGACACCTCCCACTGGATCAGGGGCTCCAAGACCCATCCAACCTGGTCTTGAACCCCTCCAGGGATGTGGCAGCCACCACTGCTCTGGGCAACCTGGGCCAGGGCCTCCCCACCCTCACAGCAAAACATTTCTGCCTAAGATCTCATCTAATCACGTCTTTTACATATCCATGCAAAGTTCCCTTTCTCAAAGGTCTCCACAGTTGTACCTACAGCAAACACATCAGTTGAAGTCCTGCTTGTAAAACACACAGCAGGACACTGCATCATGCAGCAAAACTTCATGATATCAAAGCAAACTCAGTCTTTTTCCATCAGTTATGGCTCCTTGAGAAACCACATCATTAAGTTTCTTTATAACATGAGATCTTAACTCCCTGAAATGATACAAATGCCAGGAATATATGCAGTGTAATTAAGCAGAATTTACCACCTTCTGTTGGGCATACTAACTCAATGATGAAAGTTACTTAGAATACAAGACTTCCCAGCGTCTTTATGAAATTAATTTCATTTTGCAAAAGCGTACAGAAAATCCCTTCCCAAATCTTCTATTCTAAATGCAACCGACTGCATGCCATCAAGAAAATTGATGAGACACACTATTTCTGCAGCCACAAGGGCTTTGTGGATTTCAACCAAATGTTGAAGGTTGGGGTTAAACGATAGCGTGAATCTGCACTAGACAGTTCTTGGATGTTTATTTCTGAGCACAGGAAATCAGCCAGTAAAGTTTTCTTCTTGATTTTAAGTTATAAAATTAACAATCTAGTTAGTAACTGTGAACTTACAGGTCACGAAGGAGACTAAGGCATTCTTGGTTTCCTACACTAGAAGACTATTCCAGTGTGGCAGAATTCCAGTCTCTCCTTAAGAATTCCAAAACAAAGTTTTAGCTTAAACTGAAATGTTCCATTTGTCTGCGACTTCCAGGTTTTTATAAAATATCTTGTCTCCTTCTTTGCTCCTGAGGAGCTCTAGATTGGCTGGCAAACATGCTGATTATTTTCCACTTACTTACTCATCCAAAAAGTTCAAGTAGCTAAATAGGAGGTAAAACGTAAATGGAAGCTTTTCAAATTGCAGGGAAGCTGAAGCAGAGAAGAGAGGAGTTTGTTACCAAATCATATGGGCTTTGGTGGCAGAGTTGAGACCAAGTACTTGAGACAACTCAGAGTGAGGAGGAAAAGCTCTGGAGGAAACTCATCTTTCTGACACCACTGAGACCAGTTGAGGAGTCCTCTCCCTCCAGTTGGCTCTGGTACAGCTCCTGCCAGAGTCTTGTTCAGTTCAGGGCAACGCACTTCAGGAAAGGTAATGGGCTAAGTGGAGAGAAGCCAAGGGAGATCCAAGGGCTAGAAAATAACCTGTGGTAAAACAAAAATACTGGTTAGGACTGTGAAGAAACAAGGGTGGCAAGACATCGTAATGTCTGCTCCTGACTGCAATGGTTAGGACAAGGAAAAGTGGGCTTAATTGAATTAAGAAGCATGAACAGCGAGGCGAGGGAGGGGATTCTGCCCCTCTGTTCCTCTCTTGTGAGACCTCATCTGGAATACTGTGTCCAGTTCTGGAATCCTCAATGTAAGAAGGATATGGAGCTGTGCGAACAGGTCCAGAGGAGGCTACAAAGATCATGCAAGGGCTGGAGCACCTTCCCTACTAGGACAGGCTGAGAGAGTTGGGGTTGTTCAGCCTGGAGAAGAGAAGGCTCCAAGGAGAGACTAAAGCTACCTTCCAGAACCTGAAAGGGACTACAAGAAAGCTGAGGAGGGACTATTAATAAAGGCTTGTCATGATAGGATGAGGGGGAATGGGTATAAACAGGAGAGGGGCAGATTTAGACTAGACATTAGGAAGAATTTCTTCACCATGAGAGTGGTGAGGCCCTGGAACAGGTTGCCCAGGAAAGATGTGGCTGCCCCATCCCTGGAGGTGTTCCAGGCCAGGTTGGATGGGCCCTGGGCAGCCTGATCTAGTGGGAGGTATCCCTGCCCATGGCAGGGGGGTTGGAACTGGATGGTCTTTAAGGCCCCTTCCAACCCGAACTATTCTATGATTCTATGGATTGCAGCTAGGTTGCACACTGAAAAAAAAATACTAACAGTAAGAACATTACAGTGCTGGAAAAGCATAGGATCGAATAGCTGTCTTTCTGAACAAACTGAAGTGTGGCAGCATCTGCTCCCACCTCAAGACCACAGGGAACCACATCCCCCCAAAGCACCCTTCCCAAACTGGTCCTGCCACCAGTGGAGGAGAGGTGATCACACTGCCAAGAACCAGAGTAAGCCAAGGGGCTTTCGGGGAGGCACACCCAGAGCCCAAACCCATCACTTCCAGGGCACCTCCTTCGCCTTGGGAAATTTTCTTTCATAGAGTGAAAACCAGATCTTGCCACAGAGTTTCCTCTAATTTAGGCAACATCTCAGCACACACAACTGAGCAGAGTGCAGGTCCTTTCTATTTTGCATAGAAAATATTTTTAGTTGAGGGGAAAGGAATGTTTAAAAACCAAGAAATGACCACAGAAGTCGGTGTAATGCAACCACAGTAATATTGACATGGAAAGCATCCTGTGAAGGCATCCAAAAGAGCAGCAATTATCCCAGTAATTGCTTGAGCTCTAACCTGCAAGCTCCAACACAGCTAACAGCAAAATCCTGTTTTAACATGTACATTCTAAAGGTCTTTCCTGTCCACTTTTCTTCAAAATGACAGATTTACTGTCAATAATTGTACCACTGGATCTAGCAGTTAAGGCATGAGAACTACAAATTACTATACAGTACTGAAAACAACCCCTTCTACAGCTCTAGAAGAAACACCAATGGCAGAAGACAAAGGAGAAAAAGGCTTCATAATTCATTTTTAATATGTAATTTGAAACAGCCAATTGAACTAAACAGGAACTTGGAGTTAGGGCCAGTACAGACTATTCTCAAAGAGGTTCATATGGAAAATGCTGAATAGATAAAACTGAACAACTGCAAAGAATGTACTCATTTTCCTCAAAATATGGCAAAAACACCAGAGCTCTTCATTTTGACTTTGAAGTTCATTCTTTTTTTCATATAACCTGGTTGAAATGACAATATAATTTGTTCAACGTTTCCAAAGGCATTTTTTTTTCCTTCCCAGAATTTTTATTCCATGGAAAAGTACATTCTGACTCACAGCAAAAAGACATTTTTGAATATCAAATTTTCCCAAGAAACGCAAACTGCATTTTAATCGATAGCACTGGTAAAGAAGTAGAGAAGATTTCCACGCTGGATAGCTTAAATGTATGTCAGACGCTGACAACACAAGCAAAAGGACTTAACAGTCAAGTTTTTAGAATAATAAACCTTTTCAAATAAGAGAAATCTTGCCGAATAAGACAATCTGGGTTAGCAATCTTTTGTTTAAATGCAAAAACAGTCTATTCTCTAGATCCTCACTAATAACTTTTGACTGTGAATCATGTGCAGCTTCTTTCAAGGCACAGTTTCTGCCACTGAGCGCCAGTGATTTATTTCTGCAGGGATCTAAACTCAAACCCCAGAAGCAGCGAAACGTGATAGATCAGCATATGTCATAACCTTTCCAAATAACACGTTAATCCAAATTAGGGTGGGGTAATAACAGACTCCTGCCCAGCCAGGATCTGGGAACAGAGAGTTCAGGAGCTGTGAGTGTCCACAGCTTCTCCTGCACCACATGAAAACCAACAGAAAGATGGTAAAGGCTTCGCTTGACGAGGGGAAAAGAAATGCAGTGATGGGGAATAGAATTTGCAGGAACTAAACGGTCCTGATTCTGCCTTTTAGCATGTTCATAGCTAAGATGAAAGAACTGACACCTACCAGCTCTGGTGGGATTTAGCTTTCTATCTTCTTGACAAGGAGAAGCCAGTGCCTGGGCAAAAGGTGGGGTTGCGAGGGAAACTGGGAACAGCAGGCAACAGCGAGAACTGGCAAGGTGACTCTTGCAAGGACTGATGCTTATCTATATCCCCACACTAGGTGGGCAGTCGTGTTACACCATAGACAAAATGGAAAATAACCCACACATCGATACCACTGACAGTATGAACTGCAAATTAGAGAGAGAAAATTAAATCAGCATTCCCCCCCTCAAAGAGCTCAATAAATCCACCAGAATCCAGTACATTAGAGAAATACCTCAACAAATAAGCTGTAATTAATCTTCCCAAGAGTGAGAGTACAATCTACTTTCAGTTCAGCATTTCCAAGGTGAATGGATGGTTTGCTATAAATCTTTCCCTTCCCATGGCGTTTGCTCTCAGTGACAACTGTGCATGAAATTGCATCTGATCATACCTTGGCTAGACACAAGCAAGCAAAAAAGCCGCTGTTTGCACATACACAAAGCCAGCAGCACCTTTATAAGGTGATACCTCCCTCATCTCAACTGCAGAGAAGCCAGGAATTAATGGCAATTGTGAGACCCCTCTCTCAAACCCCCAAAACCAACCTGTCCTTAAGGATCAGCACATGCACAGGGTCAGCAAGTGTGTCATCATCCAGAAAAGTCCTTCCAGGAGCTGGAAATACAAAACCCTTGGGACTGCAGTGTGGCTTAAAGAAACAAAGTTTGAGAAGCACTTTAAGAGTCACCAATAGAAGATGCTTTATTTTTTATGTAATGCTGAAGTACATTAACACAGACATCACCGCAATCTGAAAGCCTCCTGTCATTGCTGGAATATCTCCTGCAGGTCTCAACCATCAAGTCCCTTGACTCATTCTGTTTCTCCTGGTTCCTGATTTTCTACGCTTAAGCTCAGAAATTAATGCAAGCAATTTTAGCGCAGACAATCCAGGAAAAGCGTTGTGAGTTTTTACAGTTGTTGACTCACATTTCTGCCTGTGTTCCCTGCCCAAGTACCAATTTAAACAAAGAATTCAGCTTTAAAAGAGGTCAGCAATATAAAGGGTTTTCTTACCTCTCAATCTATAAATAAGTTATCTAAAGTCACCAGCTGGAATCAAGACTTACCTCACAACTGATTTTCTGAATGAAGATAAGGGAAAAAATTCTTTTTAATCCAAAATTCCATATTTTTCAGCAGACATCAACATCCAGCCCTCACGAGTTCTGCCACTGAAAATACAATCCAACAGCAACTTCTATATTTGATCCCCTTCCCTTTGTTTTCTATGAACTGCAGCAAGTTAGCGCCCTCTGAAAAATCAAAGAATTGCTTTCCCAGGTGATATGGAAGGCTCTTAACCATTTCCTGCCCTTGCCAGCGAGACTCCTCCTGGCTTTTCTCCGCTGTAATTCAAGCAACGAGGTATTAAATTAACAGATTTTTTTCGAATTTTGGCTCGGATATCTGTAAGAACTGATAATGAACTTCCAAATTACTCCTGTGATCAACCTATTTCAAGTGTCTCTGGCCATATAAAGAACAGCCTGTTCGCACCATCCTGGCCACCTTAAGAAGAGAAGGTGCACGGTGGTGTCCTATTAAGCAAATACAACTCCCTACCTGCCCTCTTCCTGCGGTGAGAGATGACAGGATAATAACGCCTAAAGAGAACAAGCCTGAAAAGTGGGCAGCAGCCAGAAGACTCGCCAGTGGAACAAGATAATGAATACATTTAAAATTTTTTTTAATAAAATGGATGGCTTCAGCCTGAAGTCACAGGAACAGAGACCATAAGCTCCATGGGCTGCAAGGAACACATTCCCTCAAATGCAACTGCAAAGACAAGGTATTTCTTGCCATTATTCAGTATATAAGTTGTTCTGGGGCTCTTTTCAGCCCTCTATTTTAGACAGAGATGTACAGAAACTACCTTTCGACCTGCAGGGGTTCCAGTGGCTCCTTGGCTCTCATACCTCCACCTCAACACCTCCAATTGCATCCTCGGCTGCATCCAAAGCCGTGGGACCAGCAGGGAGGGAGGGGATTCTGCCCCTCTGCTCCGCTCTGGTGAGACCCCACCTGGAGCTCTGCACCCAGTTCTGGAGTCCTCAGCACAGGAAGGACATGGAGCTGTTGGAGACAGTCCAGAGGAGGCCACGGAGATGATCCAAGCACAACCTATACGAGGACAGGCCGAGAGAGTTGGGGTTGTTCAGCCTGGAGAAGAAAAGGCTGCAGAGAGACCTTAGAGCAGCTTCCAGTGCTGAAAGGGGCTCCAGGAAAGCTGGAGAGGGACTTTTTACAAGTGCATGGAGTGACAGGAAAGGGACAATGGCTTTAAATAGAAAGAGGAAAATTTAGATTGGACATTAGGAAGAAATTCTTCACAATGGGGGAAGGAGAGGCCTTGGCCCAGGTTGCCCAGAGCAGTGGTGGCTGCCCCATCCCTAGAGGGGTTCAAGGCCAGGTTGGATGGGGCTCGGAGCACCCTGATCCAGTGGGAGGTGCCTCATGTCAGGGAGTGGAACTGGATGGGTTTTGAGGTCCGTCCTGATCCAAACTGTTCTACGATTCAGCCATGGGAGCCTGCAGCAGCCAGAGGGGAGAGAGCAGACTCCCCACAAACAGGGACTCCCTGAGGAAACAGCCCCACCATCAACACCCACTGTTCCATCTTCCATAGATGGGGGGCCCCTACTCCGCTCAGCCTTGCAGAAAATGAAACCTTAATTTAATGGAATGGGTTGGGTTGTAAGGGACCTCAAAGCCCATCCAGTTCCACCTCCTGCCATGGGCAGGGACACCTCCCACTGGATCAGGGGCTCCAAGCCCCATCCAACCTGGTCTGGAACACCTCCAGGGATGGGGCAGCCACAACTTCCCTGGGCAACCTGGGCCAGTTTCTCACTACTCTCATGGTGAAGAAATTCTTCCTAATGTCTAGAATCCTTCCTGACGTCTATCTCCCCTCTTGCAGCTCTAAACCATTCCCCTCATCCTGTCCCTGCCTTCCTTCATCCAGAGCCCCTCTCAGCTCTCCTGGAGCCCCTTTCAGTACTGGAGGCTGCTCTGAGGTCTCAATGTATAAATAAAACATCTATATAAAAGTATAAGGTTTCACTGTATGAGGTCTCAGTGCCCACAGACTTCAGCTTTCAGCACGGGTACAGACTCCTAATAACTGCAAAAGAGGCTACGCCTCCGCCTCTACACTCGCCGGAGGCTCCACCTCTGCCCTCGCATAGCTGACCCCGCCCCCTTAAGGGAATGGCCCCGCCCCTTAAGGGAATGGCCCCGCCCCGTTCCCTTAAGGGAATGGTCCCGCCCCATAAGGGGCTGGTCCCGCCCCATCTGCTGGTCCCGCCCCATCTGCTGGTCCCGCCCCCCGCGCCTTGGGCCCCGCACGAATCTACTGGATCCGCCCTGCTAGCCCCCCAGTCTTCGCCGCTAGCCCCGCCCCCTGCCGCGCGGCTCTTCCGGTTGTTGCTGCGATCACTTCCGGTTCTTCCCGGCCCCTGAGGCGGCGGTGGCGGTGTTGGGGTGAGCGGGGTTGCCGGGCGGCGGAAGCTGAGCTTGGGGAGCGCTGTGGCTGCTGCCGCTGCCCAGGAGGCGTCTGAGGGCTGAACCGAGACTCCTGGGTGCTGCGGGACGGGGCCTTGGCGCTGCTGGCAGGGAGGCAGCCGAGCGGGGCCTGGCGCGGCGGGCTGAGACGCAGGGGAGGCTCCAGATCCCTCCAAACTCCCTCTTTGATGCTTTTTCTCCCGTTCTGGCTGTCTGGTAGCTCCTTTGTGGTTCGTGGGTGCTGCTTGTTTGTAGCTGCAGCCGGCGGAGAAGGACTTGGGGTGCTGGGCAAGGAGAAGCTGCGTGAACCACAACGTGGGCTCAGTGCCCAGAAACAACCGTGTCCTGGGCTGCATCCAAAGCAGTGGGACCAGCAGGGAGAGAGGGGATTCTGCCCCACTGCTCCGCTCTGGTGAGACCCCACCTGGAGCCCTGTGTCCAGTTCTGGCATTCTCAGCACAGGAAGGACATGGCGCTGTTAGAGCGAGTCCAGAGGAGGCCACAAAAATGAACAAAGTCCTGCAACACCTGCTCTTTGAAGAGAGGCTGAGACAGTTGGAGTTGTTCAGCTTGGAGAAGATCAGACTCGGAGACCTTATTACAGCCTTTAAATGTTTAACAGGGACCTGTGAGATAGATAGGGAAAAACTTTTTAGCAGGGGCCTGTAGCAATAGGATGGCAGGTAATGATTTGAAACTGAGAGAGAATTTTAGACTAGACCTAAGGAAGAAATTTTTTATACTGAGGGTGGGGAGGCACTGGCCCAGGTTGCCCAGAGCGGTGGTGGCTGCCCCATCCCTAGAAACGTTCAGGCTCAGATCAGATGGAGCTCTAAGCAACCTGATCTTGTTGAAGATGTCCCTGATCATTGTAGAGGTGTTGGACTGAATGACCTTCATGGTCCTTTCTAAACTGCTCTGTGATTCTGTTTTGTTTCTATCTGTGTCTCCCCAGCCTGGGTGCTGCACATCTGAGGTGGTTGGCCCTGTCTGGCCTCTCACATCGACTCCCTCCTCCAGCTCTGTGAGTCACACAGCTGAGGCAAGGATAGTGAAAGCCAGTCTTGCTACTTGAAGCATTTAATCCTGTAGATGTGTCTCTGTATCCCTAAATTCTCTTTTGATGTGTTTCAACATTAAAGTAAGTGTCACTTACTCTGATAATATGGATAGATAGAGAATTTAGCAGATGTCAGTTGTGCATAACAGTACAACAGTCAGGAGAGAAAAAGGTCATTAGTCTTCATAGAATCACAGAGTGGTTTGGGTTGGAAGGGACCTTAAAGCCCATCCAATTCCCTGCCATGGGCAGGGACACCTCCCACTGGATCAGGGGCTCCAAGCCCCATCCAACCTGGCCTGGAACACCTCCAGGGGTGGGGCAGCCACCACTGCTCTGGGCAGCCTGGGCCAGGTCCTCCCCACCCTCACAATAAAAACATTTCTTGCTAAGATGTCATCTCAGTCTCCCCTTTTGCAGCTCAAAACTGTTCCCCCTTGTCCTTTCCCTGCACTCTCTGATCAAGAGCCCCGCCTCAGCTTTCCTGGATCCTCTTTGAGTACTTCATCAGCTTTAATGTCAGTTCAAGTCTTCTAATGTTTAGTTACCTATTTTGCACATGACTTTTGCAATAGTGCTGCAGAAACCTCTCTCTAATTAAACAAAACAAAGAAATGCAGTATAATTACTTACAGGAAATACCTAACTCAAAATTGATTAGATTTACTGCAAGTCTGACAGTGCTTTCATTTATGCTTTGAGAAGCTTATTGCTTTTCTTAGGTTTCATCAGTTCAGCTAATAATGAGTTATATAGAAGCAAATTACTTTCTGAACAAAAGTTAGTGGCCAGTCCCTGCTTGGATTTACTCTAGCCACGCACCAACCTGATTTTCAGGTCTCAAGCTGCTGGACTGAGAGTTACATTCATAGCAATTCCACAGCTATGCATTTTTGTAGTGTGTGGGATAATTGGTGTGATGCCAAGGAGTCACCTTTCAAATCAAAGGAACACCTCTCGCATGAGGCCAGGCTGAGAGAGTTGGAGCTGTTCAGCCTGGAGAAGAGAAGGCTGTGGGGAGAACTTAGAGAAGCTTCCAGTCCTGAAACGGGCTCCAGGAAAGCTGGGAAGGGGCTCTTGATCAGGGAGTGCAGGGATAGAATGAGGGGGAATGGTTTTGAGCTACAAGAGGGGAGACTGAGATGAGATCTTAAGAAGAAATGTTTTGCAGTGAGGGTGGGGAGGCCCTGGCCCAGGTTGCCCAGAGCAGTGGTGGCTGCCCCATCCCTGGAGGTGTTGCAGGCCAGGTTGGATGGGGCTTGGAGCCCCTGATCCAGTGGGAGGTGTCCCTGCCCGTGGCAGGGGGGAACTGGATGGGCTTTGAGGTATCTTCCAGCCCAAACTATTCTATGATTCTATGAATTTTGTGAACTTTGTGGGATCAGGTTTCATCTTTACACCTTATGTCTTTTTTTACTGCCATCCTGAAGTGACTTCCCTGGTAATAAGGACAAGTTCATTTCCCTTTTATATTGTAAAACAAGACTGAGGTGCAATATGTGCAGTTTTGGACTGCTTGTATCTACCTTGTTTTTTCAACAAAATCACCAAATTAAGGTGTTAGTCTGAAATGGAAAGCATGATTTTGGTATTGATTAGAAACCGGTTATGGCTTTTTGTTAAAATAACTTGTCTGCTTGCCTGTACCAGGCACTGGATGACCACACCTAAACCATGTCTGTCCCACGTGGAGCTGTGCATGCAAAATGGATAGTTGGGAAAGTCATAGGAACCAAAATGCAGAAAACCGCCAAAGTGAGAGTGACGAGGCTCGTGCTGGATCCTTACCTACTGAAGGTAGAATCTACTTAATGATTTGTCTTGCCTGGTAATTTTTGTACTGAGAGGGGGAATGTTTTATTGAATCTTTGATTGCTCTTAACAATGCAAACTCCGTGAGGAACCTGCATAATGATTTGGTTGTAGGGATCATGGCAAAGGATGGAAAGCAGTGTTGCAAAGATAATTACTGCACAAATTTTCTGCTTAATGTCTTTCTTTTGAGTGCTTTGTTAATGCATTTCATTTGCATCAGGCTGAGAAGGTAAGTTCTTGTTTCACACCTAGATTTGGGGTATGTTTTGTTTTGGAAACTTTTCATTAAATCGGTCACTTTTACAACAAATTTTGTAGCAATTTTTCTCTATGCATAATTGTAAACATGCTTAGTATTTGAATCTGTACTGTGATGTGCTGCATGAGCTTTGTACTCATCACTTCTTGTCAATGCACTTCAAACATGGAGGTGAAAATTAGCATTTTCTCCATTTTTAGATAGGGAAACTGTGGTCCATGTAGGTGGAATAATGCCTTTGGTGACCAGAAGGTTAAGCACAGAATCAGTATTGGTTTGGTATTTTATCCAGTAGAAGAACTTCTCAATTGCTTTCTCCAAAGAAAGATTCTGAATTCCACAATTCCAATGAGAATAAATATAGAATTTTTATATGAAAGAAAATTAATTGAGCAAGAACATTCTCAAATGACAAAGTTCAAAACACTGATTTCAGGGCTGATGAACTTTAAACATATTAAAATCACAGTCTGTCCTGAGCTGGAAGGGACCCACAAGGACCATCAAGTCCAACTCGTGTGCCTGAACAGGACAACCCCAATATTCACACCGTGGGGCTGAGGGTGTTGGCCAAACACTTCTGCAAGCGCCACGGCTGCTTCCCTGGGAGCTATTCCAGAGCCCTACCACTGTCTGGGGGAAAAACCTTTTCCTCATGTCCAACCTAACCCTCCCCTGGCACAGCTTCCTGCCATTCCCTTGAGTTCTGTCATTGGTTGCCAGAGAGAAGAGCTCGGGATGAATAAGAATTAATATCAGTTCTTGCAGTGTGGACCACATGGAAAAGTCATTCGGCTTGGAGGAGCCAAGGCAGCTGTCTTGGTGAAGCAGTGTTGATGTGGAGCATCCTAATGAGAGGAAAGGCCAACATAGCAGAGATGCCAGTGGGAAGTGGAGATGCTAGGGAAGGGGAATCCACATTAAATGAAGAGCTTGTTATTTTACCTGTTTGCACATGAAACAGCTTTTTGTACTTGGATTTCTTCTGCATCTCCTTTTCTACAGGTAGGCGACACCATCCTGACCAGAGAGGTTGTCTGGGAAAGCTAGTGCTGTGCTTTCTTTAGCAAAACAGCACAGTTGTGTTTCTACATGATCAAACTGAATCTTCTTAAAGAAAAGTATATGAGACTTTAATTCTCCTTAGTGAATTTAGTTCATTCTGTATTAACTATGTATTTGCTTACGTTTGAAATCTAATGCCAAGGTTTACTTTTTTCCTTCTACAGTTCTTTAACAAGCGAAAAACCTATTTTGCCCATGACCCGTTGCAGCAGTGTGTGGTTGGAGACATTGTTCTCCTGAAAGCTTTGCCCGAGCGGAGGAGCAAACACGTGAAACATGAACTGGCTGAAATTGTTTTCAAGGTTGGGAAGGTCATAGATCCAATAACAGGAAAGCCCTGTGCGGGAACCAGATTCCTTGAAAATCTGTCAGATTCGGAAAATCTGACAGAGGCGGATACTACCTATCTAAGTGAAAAACTCCAGGAACTTAAAGTTTGTTCAACAGAAAAATAGTGGGGGAAATATTTAAACAGAGGGGTTTTCAGCTCAGTTGTCGGGGTGTTTGGGGCCCTGCCATTTTGTTAAGTATTTCAATCAGATCTGTAGTCCAAATAAATCGTAAACGTAGTAGCTTATATGAACAGATGTTACAGATTCACTAGCACCTCAAATCTTTTAATGAAAATACAGAGAAAACAGGAGTTTAGTGTTAACGCTTCATTTTGTTGCATGTAGTTCTGCCTCGGGCCTTTACAGTTTCAAAAGCCATCTTCTCGCTTGAAAAGACTCTTCTGTACTGAGAAAGACAAGATTATAACTGCATAATGTTTAAGTTTGTTGAGAAAGTTGTTATATTGTTTGTTTGTTCTGTATTTCAGACAGTCTTTTGTGGTTTGTAGGATTACTTAATGCTATTAAATGCTTTTGAAAGGAAGCGTAGAATTTTAAAACCAGCTCTCGCATGTGTCCTTATTTCCTCTCACAGTTGCTTGTGCCACATCGCAATATCTTTTCATTTCCAAAATCTTTAAGGGAAACACGCCACTTGTGTTTACAATGGCAGTAAGGTGAGAATTAAAACTTGGGGTAGCTTAGCATGGTTGCCTTTAACCTGTCCGAAGGAAGTATTTGGTTGTGGGAGAAATGGATCTCTTTGAGCTGCCAGCAGGGAGTAGAATTGTATGAGAATACAAAGCCAAGAGAAGTAGAATTTAGGATGGTTAGATTTAGTTTCATCAGAACAACTAACTAAAACAACACATTCTGGGAGAGGTACAGGCACTGATTTGCCACATACTTTAATATGAAACTGGAAGACCATAGCAGTTAAAGATTAAAGATCACTTTATCCTGCTACGGCTCAGGGTCTTGTGTCCTGTGTCCCAGGACATAAGAGCTGCCACTCTCAGCTTGCTTTACAGCGGCCTCTTGTTGCTGGTGTTTCAGATCTAAAGCAGCATCTGCCTCAAACCCAGTGTTTGTGGAGACAGCATTCCATGTCCCTATATGGATGGAGGATGGTGCACCAAAGCTGTGAGAAACCATTTTTGCAGTGTCTGCCTGTGTTGCTGGTCTTTAAGATGCCAAGTTAAGCGAGGCATATCTGATCAGAGTTCCTGTGATGTAGAATATTTAAGAAATGGAGCCAGCTTACACTAGTGAGCTGTCAATTGTGTTCTCTTCTATTGTCAGTGGTGTAAATAATTTGCCGTTTAACTTCTTTCACCTGCACAAAAAGCAGTTTCAGCTGCTTGCAGGCCACTAATAAAGTCAGGTTGAACTCAGCAAATTATTTGGGCTGGTAAGAATGAGACACTTAAATTTTCTTCAGTGCTTCAAGCCAGAAAATGCTACTTTGAATGCCAATCCCCAAGTTCTGTCCTGCTCATCGGATCAATAAGCTGGGGTGCCAAGACACCTCGATTCAAATGTCTCCAGGTAAATCAATAATGTGAACGCGGTCTCTGCCTGAGGAAGTGTCTTAAACGTGGATGTAGGTTGTTCTTGTCAACATGTCTGTGGACGTTTGAGGTTTATGCAAATTACTTTGTAACTGGAGCTGGTTGATGAAGGTTCCCATCGGAGCGGAAGGAAACCTGGGCTTGGACTCCTGCTCAAGTGAATGTAAAATGTGAAACTTCATCCCCAGCAGAGATTGAGAGAAACCAGAGCCAGGCTAGAACACAGCCAGGCTGTAGGAAACACTTATGTTGTGTCCAAGCAGGTGGTAAAGGAGTGTGACCCTCAGTACTTGGGATGTGTGTTCTGATAACGGGACATAGAATGTTTCTTAGAAATATAAAGTTTTCTCTCTGGTTAATGAGTCATATGTACATCTAATTGTGGAGGTGAATCATCTTTTCCTGTATTCTTTGTGATTTTTCTTTGAGTAAGTAGCTGTGAAAACATCTCATTTTCTCTCAGATTGATTCACGACAGCAAGTTGTTGGGTTTTTCAGGCTACAGGCAGACTTTTGGGGGGTGGCTTGAGAGCTGGACATTCTATCAGACCAAATGTGATTACTGAAGTGTAATCTGTCTTCAAAGAATGATGACAACTGTAGTTTGAACTGAGCTTTAAAGAGGCACCACAAACGTTATTTCAGTGACGTTAAGGCATGTGCTCACCTCTGACTTTGAGTGCCAATAGAAGAATCAGAACACAGACATGGAAACTGTAGTGAAATTGCTGTGAACATGTAAGTGCTAGAGGGCAAGACTGTTCGTGAACTTGTTTTCTATATCTATTGGTTAGTTGCTTGTCTTAATTAGCCTAATTAAAGTTCATTCTTAATTTTTAAGTTCTTTTGCTGCTAACATGCACCAGCAAATACTGTTGCAGGTGTCAGGAGAGAAAACAGTTCAGCTGTATAGGGATTAAATACGTACTTGGTGAGTGAAGAATAGGATTCAAAACATGCCTGGGCTGCTTCTTAACTTTTTTCACCCCAAGCTGGCATTGGGATCACCCCAAAGAGAGGCTGGAGGTTACCCCTAAGCTGAGCCAGGGTTATCCCGAATCAAGACTAGGGTTCACCCCCAAAGTGGGGCTGCGAGGCCGCCCAGACTGGGACTGGGGCCACTCCAAACTGGCGATGGGCTTGCCTCCAAAGCACGACTAGGGACACTTCAAACCTGGGCTGGGGTCACCCCAAACCTGGCCTGGGGTTACCCAGGCGCTAAAGTGGATCATGTGCTGGGCAGGAGCAGCTCGCGCATGCGCACCTGCGTCCACCGCCCCCTCTCCCCCCCTCCCGCCCAGCGGCAGTGGTGCGCCCCTAGCGGGCGGCGGCGGCGTTGCAGTCCCCGTTCACATGGGCGCTCCTAGCGGGGCTACTGCGTTAAGACATAGGGGCGCCCCTAGCGGTCGTAGGCGGCGCTGCTGCGTTAAGACATAGGGGCGCCCCTAGCGGCCTTACGGCGGCACTGCTGCGTTAAGACATAGAGGCGCCCCTAGCGGCGCTGCCGCGCTGACTCCCGGGCGCCCCTGGCGGCCGCTGCGGGCACTGCAGCCGCGCGGCGCAGAGGGAGGCGGCCGATCAAGATGGCGGCGCGCGTGCTGCTGCGGCGGAGTCTGGCGGGATCCTCCGCCGTGAGGCGCCTCCCGCCCCGCGGCCCGGCCCTCAGGTGAGCCCGGAGCGGGGGCACAGTGCGGGATGGGGCCGCCGGGGCAGGCTACGGGCGGAGCTGGAGCCGCCCGCGTAACCCCCTCGAGCCTCTCCTCCCCCCAGACGAAATGGCGCCGCGCTGCCATTTCACGGGGTCGCAGCTCCCGGGGCCGCGGCTGCACCGCCGGGGCTCGGAGGGAGGCCACGGGCCGGGCACGAGTGGGACGTGGGGCGAGGTGCACGGAGCCTGCCCCGGTGTATCCGGAGCCCCCCCGGTGTGCATGGAGCCTCCCCGCGCATCCCTTCGGGTTCAGGACGTGCAGCACCTGCCATCCGAGACCAGGCTGAGAGTTGGGGTTGTTCAGTGTGGAGAAGAGAAGGCTACAGGGAGACATTAGAGCAGCTTCCAGCACTGAAAGGGGCTCCAGGAAATCTGGGGAGGGGCTCTGGGTCAGGGAGTGCAAGGAGAGGAGAAGGGCAGTTTTGAGCTGCAGGAGGGGAGGTTGAGATGAGATCTGAGGAAGAAATGTTTTTATTGTGAGGGTGGGGAGGCCCTGGCCCAGGTTGCCCAGAGCAGTGGTGGCTGCCCCATCCCTGGAGGTGTTCCAGGCCAGGTTGGATGGGACTTGGAGCCCCTGATCCAGTGGGAGGTGTCCCTGCCCATGGCAGGGGATGGAATTGGACAGGCTTTGAGGTCCCTTCCAACCCAAACCATTCTAGGATCTTGTGTTTTCTGGAGTTGGCACAGGGACACAGCTCCTCTCCAGGCCCAAGTGCCGGGTTTCTCAGCAGCCCAACATCTCTGCTTCCCCCTGTCAGCGTGCGTGGCTGCGCACACCAGCATCTTCCTGACTTCCCCTTGCATGGCTGCACATGGACCCCAGGACATGTGTGTGGAGCCTTTAGATGTGAGGACGCATGGATTCGTACTTCCCCTTGGAGCAGGGATCTGTGTGCACAGGTGTGCAGGTGTTAGACACACTCACAGCCACATCCATCACATTTTGTGCTGCAGACATTTGCATACCCACATCTGTGCAAAGGGTCAGACACACGCTGGGTGACAGGGGTGCACATGCATGGACACGGCTCTTGGGGCACAGGGGGGATGTGTGTCTCAGGAATAGGAGCTGTCACACAAGCACTCTGGGTGTTGCAAACACACAAGCAGCCAGGCTGAGATGGGTCTACACATATTTTTTCCTTCCTTTGAGACAGGGAAAGCTGCTTTCTCAAGCTTCAGAATGGGCAGCAGTCCTTTTGCAAGACTGAGGGCATCACTGGAAGTAGATGTTTAAAACAGGAGTGAGGAGAGCTGTGTAGGAGATATATTAGGAGATTTTATGTGTATAGTTTGGGGTTATTTTAGTTTCAAATAAACTTTGACATCTGTCTAGACCACAGATCAGAACGGTCAATTATAGACAAGTTCTTTTTCTCCCAGGCACAGATAGGTTTGTACAAAATCTAAATACTTGACCTGGTATCTCCATCCAGTTTATATTTTGTGCTAAAGCAGAAGCTGAGGGGGATAGAAGTGTTTTCATTGTCACTTTTAATCTAAGCAAATTATTTGGTGTTATCCTTTTGCATTCACAGCCCAGTCTTTGTAGGAAGAAAGCTAAGCCCATAGATAACATTTGTGGGATAAGAACTTGCTAGCAAAGTCAAGCAGTGCCTCGAGAGATTGCATGAAAACTCTGTTTAATAACTTGTTCCCAAAAAATAAAGAATTGTGAAGTGTAATGGTGATTCCATGTAATGTGTCTGCATTCATTCTATGTGTAGATTGTCATTTGCATTTGGGGTTTGGATCAATGTGCACCTGATACCTGTTTTACTTGGAGCAGGGTTTATAATACTGAGAGGCATAGTGGTAAGGAGTTGGTTAACAGTAGATCTTTTGCATGACAGAGGAATTTGAAACTGGTTTGTGGTTGGTGCTAGCACTGGTGTCCAAAGACAGGAGCTGAGTCCTGGCTTTTCTAGAGCCAGTCTTGGGTGCAAATTACCCACACATCAACTCCAGGCTTCTTGATTTGTGGGTGTCTAGAGTAACACCAGTAGTATAGGGCTTCTCTAAGAACATGGATTCAAAATAGGGCCCCAGCATCTTGGATTGTGTGCACTGACTCTCTGCTTTAATAAACATTAGCTCTTACCATTCCTTATTATAAGTGTATTTAGATGGATAACCATGATTTTGTTAGTCATTGTTCATGAGATGCTTACAATTGCTGCATAAAAGGCTTCAGATAAATGTAAAGTGTGAGTCATTTCATTATATTGAAGATTAAATCTACCTCTGTTTTGAGGTGCGGTTTAACATTCAAACCATAAGACTCTCCTAATAGCAAAGGAATTTGCTTTTCAGTGTTATTCCCCTAACTCCAGCTTACTCTTGCTGCTGATAAACCTGCTTCAGAAGAAAAGCATCATGATTATTTGCCTCTTTTATATTCAAAGTTTGTTGCAAACAATAATCTTAGTGTTCTAAATATTACTTCTCTAACTGCCTTTAAGAAAGGGGAGGAAATGGCAATAGTTTATAGATCTGAGATGGAAAAATGAGCGCTGCAGGACTGAGGTGGAGTTCTTTCTCCTCGAGCCCCATTGCTGTCCGTCGAATTTCAGTGTTGAAGGGAGCGTTGGAAACCAGCTTGGATTGCTGCGGTGGGGTTTGTCCCCTGTCCTCTGGGACAGCTTGTGTTCGCCTGTCCCTCACCTCCAGCTGGGATGGCAGATATGGGTGCTCCGGGCAGCGCGTGCCCTCTGTTCCAGCAACAGCCTTATCGGGGAATGCCCTTTTAAATGCTTGTACTTGGCACAGCTGCTCAGCACTCAGCACAGGAACATGTTTGTGTGTTTGCCGGGGGCCAAAGGCGACACCATTTTCAATAAATACACCGATAAGGCATTTACCAATTCCTTCTTTCCATTGAAGGTCACCTCAGCTGCAGTTGTTCTGGTTGTTATTGTTTCTCTGAGGTGAAATACTTTTCTTTTCCTCCATCCCGCTTCCACAGGGTGAGCCAGATCACTGTGTTATTGTCAGACATTGGGACTGAAAGGTTGAAAAACGCTGCTAGTGTGAACTATTTTTGTGTGATACAGACAGGAAGATATTTTTCCCAAAGGAAATTTAGATTTTCTTTCCCTATTTTTTTTTCCTTGAATAATTGTCAGCTTTTGATCTTGGGAAGACAACTTTATAGCTGAAGACTGATAGCAATCTTCTGGATCTCCTAGTCAGGAATTAAGGGTGAAAAGCTGACTTTTGAGGCAAGAAAAGGTTTTCGATTCCAGCTGTGATGCCACCACATTTTTAGTATTTCAGGGAAATATTAGTATTTCAGTAGAAAGCACATACCACAGAGAGATGAGAATTGCTTCGTACAAGAAAGAAATTATCTGAGCTTGCAGTCAGTCGCCTGTCATGAGAGTGGTTAAACACACTGGTTTTCTTGTCCTTCTACACAATTTTGGGTGATCTGACAGTTAGAAAAAAAGAATAATCGCTTTAATGCATCTTTTAAACAGAGTACAGTTATTGTGTGTAAAGTTTTATGTACTCTACTTGCAGGAACTGCATAGAGATTAGGTAAAACTGAGTGAAACCTTCTGTGTCGAAGAAAGAGGAGTTCTGAATATTGAACAAAGGCTGGATCTGTGCCCTGACACAATACAGTTGCCAGAAATTGGAATTGAAATACTTGCAGGCTGTTTGTTTCCTGTCACTCGTAATTTTTCCCAAATTAGACTTTTATATTTTTTTCTTTCCAAAGATGCACTCTTTAACTTTTGCTTTTTTAGAGCTTTATTAAGCAATGTAAGACCATATGGCAGTTACTTTCGTATTTATACTGTACATATTTTTCCTTATGCGCACTGTCTTCTTGCTCTTTTCTCACTCTTGTCTGCATGCATCAGGACAGACCCAGACTTTTTGAACAAAGATACTTGACTAAAAAGAAGACAAGGCAGCAAAATCAGCCATTCCCTGCCATGCAGGGAGTGCACAAGGAGCAGAGTGGATTGTGTAGGGTGAACCATTCAGCTCTGGGTCGGCTGAAATGGTTTGTGAAAAGATAAATGGGGAAAAACTGCCTTTACCTTGCTAGGAAGTGTTCCTGTAGGAAGTTTTAGCAACAGATATGTGTAGCTGTGTGTAATGGTACTGTTTGTGCTAAAGTTCATAGAATCGTGGAATGCTTTGGGTTGGAAGGGACCTTAAAGCCCATCCGGTCCCACCTCCTGCCATGGGAAGGGGCACCTCCCACTGGATTAGGTTGCTCCAAGCCCCATCCAACCTGGCCTGGAACCCCTCCAGGGATGGGGCAGCCACTCTGGAATTTCTTCCTGATGTCTAATATAACTCTTCCCCCTTCCAATTTAAAGCCATTCCACCTTGTTCTATCACTCCATGCCCATGTAAAAAGTCCCTCCCCAGCTTTCCTGCAGCCCCTCTCAGTGCTGGAAGCTGCTCTAAGGTCTCCCTGCAGCCTTTTCTTCTCCAGGCTGAACAACCCTAGCTCTCTCAGCCTGGCCTCATACAGGAGGTGCTCCAGCCCTCGCATCATCTCCGTGGCCTCCTCTGGACTCGCTCCAGCAGTTCCATGTCCTTGATTGTGCCTGTTTTCCCTGTGCTCTGGGCAGTCTCAAGACATGCTCAGTGACAGTATAATGTGCTTATCAACATGCAGGGGGCTGGGATCTTCAGCTAACAGACCTCGTGAAGACAGTTGGTTAAAATCACTCTTTGTTCGCAAAGTGGATCCAAGGAAAGATGCTCACTCCAACCTTCTAGCCAAAAGAGAGACCAGCAGTCTGTATAAACTACAGAGTGAGTGGCATTTTTATGTTTAACGTTATGATTTCTGTGTTCTGTTCCATTTCTCATGTAATGTTTTTGTTTCAGTTCACAATGTAAAGCCAGAATGTCTAGATGCCTACAACAAGCTCTGGTAAGTGTGCGTATTATGTTTTCATTTTTTAGATGTGTTGATTTGATCACAGGCTGTCCTGCAAATTGGCAAATATAGTAATTATTTAGATGGGAAGGGGAATAATTCTGTTCATGCTTTTGGGGTATGATGGTAAATTTGACATTATTCTTGGATGGAAATGGCAAAAGATACTCACTTCACTCCCTGCCTTCCCTCTTGAAGGTGTCATTTTCCTAAGCTGCATTTTGGGATGATAGCTTTTGTTAAAACGTAGGTGACATTTGTTGGAGCAGCTCTCCCCCTTCTCTTAGTTGTCCTGCGATTGCTGGTCCTGGTATGCTCTTGTGGCCCATCCCAGCTGTGTAGGATTTTGTTCAGGGTGGTTATTGTCTGCATTCAGGAAGGCGAGGGAAGTCACTGGTAGGAAGAACTACACACCAGTATTGAAGTATAACTTTGAAGAGATTTTAAAAACCATGTGGTTTTTTTTTTCTCTCATCTCTATATTTCTTCCATAAAGTAATGTGATTATGATCTGCTCTTAAAAAGCTGTGCAGATTCTTGGCTGGGATCTTTGCAGTGGGGCAATCCCTTCCAAAGGCAGCAGTACTGAGAGGGGTTTTTCAGAAAGTTACAGCTTTATAAAATGTGGGAGCAGGAACATTTTAATTTTACTAAATCAGGAATGAAATGGCAGAAATATTAGTCCTATCCTGCCTCTTCTGGAGCCAGAACAACTGCCTTTTCAAGAACAGAATGTTTAAATTTGGGAACGTAATGAGCCTCACACATTTAGAAACAGCAGAGCTTTCTCACTGCCAGTGGTCATCTTGTCAGTTAAATTAAATATCCTTAGCATAATGATGCCCTCTTGCACCCAATTCTGTACATGTGGTGTGTTGATGAGGACACCAGCTGGGCTGGAGGGTTGGGAAGTACCCCATGACCAGTTTGTTCCTCGACACTGTTACTGGTTTGCTGTGCAGCCATTAGTAGGTCACATAATACCTTCATGTGTTCAGCTTTGAAATGGAGCTGGATAACCCTAAACTGTTCTGCTTGCTGTTTAGAGAAGTCCACTAGAATAACATTCAGTCATAAGGTATTTCTAACTTTCTGTTTAAAGAAATATATGCACGGAGAAGCACAATTGGCGTTCAACCAGCTTCTGTTTAAAAATGTAATATAAACATGTCCAGTTATACAAGACATCGCTTCTCCGTGTTATCTAATGAGCTACCTAAACGTTGAAGTAAAAAGAGGCTTTTGTTTTCAAGGAAAGAGGCAAACCAGAAACTGCTGACAGCAATCAGGTGAAGTGTGTGTGGTTGGATTTATTTCCTTCCAAACCAAAGCAAGTTTAAGTATTCTAGGAAAGGAGAAAACTTAACGGAGTAATAAAAGAAAGAAAGCCTCTCTGAACTCCCCTCTTTCCTCTCCCTAAATTAAAGATGAACAAATTAATTCCTTATTCTGTATTAAATCAGAATGAGGATTAGTCCTCATGTATTAATAAAGAAATAATGTAATGAAGACAATTCTGAGAGTCCTTCATGAATCACTGTGGTTGACCCCTGCTGAAGGATTAGGAACAGTTATTTTTAAACAGCAAAAAGCAGGTCTTTGTAAGCCATTCTGTGGGTGTTTTAATCTGTCATTTGCAACAAAATTTATTTAGGGTTTTTGTGATAATTTCACATTCCTGGTTAAAGCTGCCTTTCTAGGATCTCATTATGCTTTGCTTTGCAAAAACCAACTGATGGTGAAACAACCTTGAAAGCATCCTTGGAGAGTCATTCTGTTGTATTGTTTATACAATGTAGTAAAAGTTCTTGAGGTACAGACTGGTAACAAGTTTTGCCCAAGGCTGTTTAGAAAGCCAGTGGCAGAACCAAGAGGAAAACTCCTATCAAGTGACTCTTAGCCCAAGAGCAGCCTAATTCCTATTATCTGATCCTGTGCAAAAACCCATTGCCTGTGAGCCAAACTCTGTGAGAAGAGCAATTATTCAGAGGAATATACTAAAAGACAAAGTTCAACCGGACTAATTGACTTATTCGTCAAAGTACAGTGCTTGTCTTAACCCAGTCAGCCATCGGTAAAAAGTAATTTCCTAATGTGGGCCACTTCTAAAGTTCTGGAAAAAAATAGAAATACTGGAAATCGACCTAAATTTTGTGTCGGTTATATTTTTAAGGCAGTTTCACCTTATGCTTTAGCAGGTAAGTTGCCTCAAACTAAGAGCGCTTTCTGAAGTGGTAGAAAGCAATAAGGCTGCGTACTACTAGTCATCACTTGATCTATCAAAATACTTTGATTTATTCATTCAGCTCAACAGAATTAATGGCATTGTAACTGGTACAGAAGACTTTCCTATTTTTGCGTGTTCTGCCTCCCTTGATAAAGAAAAACTATTGCTAAAGCAAATCACCTATGCAGTTAGGCTGCATTTTCTGTTAAATGAGACATCCTGATATTTGCTTTCCTGATGTGTTGGATAACCTTTTAGGTGATAGACATAATTTATTGCATCAAAAGAATTCTACCATGTATTTGTCATGCGGTCTAAGAAATGATAACACCTTAATTTTACGTAGTGTTGTAGCGGTCTTTCCCCTTGTATAGCAGAGTTTTGTATTTCGGCTTTCTCTTCTGAAAAGTAGAGCTTGTGAATTTTCATACCATAATGATAAACGTGTGGTGATTTGTTATACATATCAACTGTAGCCTCCCTGAGGAAATACAACACAGTGTCTGTATTCCTTGTTTTCAAGTCAAGAGGTGCTGCCAAAGATTCATGAAGAAAAACACTACCCATGTGCACTGGTGGGGACTTGGAACACGTGGTACGGAGAGCAAGATCAGGCTGGTAGGAGATAGAAGTACAACAGAATGTAAAACCATACAAGTGAACCGTGTGCTTGGCAGGTTTCTTCTCTTTAAATCCTCTCTGTTGACAGTAAACCTTTAGCCATGTATACAGTGAGGGGGTGTGTGCATCAACTGTCAGTAATATTAACATTTACAGTGCTTGCCTTTTGTCTTGCTGAGTTTGACAGTAAAGCATTAACTCCTAAAATGTGTCCTATTGTTAATACACTTTCATGTTTTCCAGGTGGTAGATTCACAGTTTGGGGAAACGCTTGTAAAATGTGGTCCTGTAATATTTTGCGGGCATGGAGATCATGTTCCTGAATATTGAGGCCAAAGGCAAAGTCTTACAGAGTTGATCTGGCATGGGCTAGTATGAAAGCTTTACTCAGCCTCTCATACCGTGATTGCTGTGTGATAATGCAATGTAAATCATTCACGCCATCTGAAAAAACAGTTGCGTTGTAAATTCACAATAAGCCAAGCTGTTACTGGAGGAAAGTAAACATATTTCTGTTCATGTTTGTATAAGGATAAACTGTGCAGATTGAAAACATATTGGAACTAGAAATGCCTGAAGAGCTGCTACAGAGGTAACTACGAAGAGTCTGGCGTAGAGAGAAAACCTGACAAATTCCCTTGGCTCTGGGAGATTGCAGGAATAGGAAGCCAAGAATACAGAGCGGTCTGCTGATCCTTGTTACGTAGCTTGTTAGGTAGCTCCCTTGTCAGAGCTGTGCTAGTATCGATGGCATTGCTTTGTTATGGAAAAATAGACTTGTACACGTTAATTTTTCCTGCATTCACAGCATGTTGCAATACTGACACTGAAAAATGAGAAGAAATAAGAGTAGATAAAACAAACAATGTCTGAGAAACCATTCTAGAAGTTGAAGGGGAATTGGGAATGAAGGCAATCGAAATGAGAATATCTTAACTAAGTCTCATTCCTTGCTTGTGTAACGTATTAAGACATCCAGTGTGAGTAATTGGATCCATAGCCTGTCTCAAAGTGTTAGCGTGACAGTTCTAGCAGGGTCAGAAAGCAGATAACGGGGTCTGACTTGGTCAGTGCTGTGCCCAGGCTGTGTTAATGTTGGGTAGATAAATCAGATCAATATTAGGTAGATAAATCAGATCTGCCCTGGGGACAGGTGAGCAGCAGCGGGTGCTCAACACACAGGGAAGTGCCTTCCATTAGTCTGGAGTTCACCCTCCTGGAGAAGGCACAGGACTGATTTAGAGGAGAGAAAATACCTTTTGTGACTCTTTGAGGTGAAATATTGTTGCCTTGCTATATTAAATGCATTTAAATAAACCTTGTTATGATTTATTAAAGAGATTTATTGTGATTATCGTGATTTATCAAATGAGAATGCTTTGAAAAAACCCAAAATGCAGATACCTGTTCTGAATTGTTTTAATGGGGAAAATCCTAGCCAATGTAACAATTCTAGCGTGTTCAGGTATCTTCTGCTTTTTTTAATGTAGTGCTTAGCTCAGAAATAACATTTGCATCACTTTTCATGTCCTACGGAAAGTGTGTTGCTCTCTGTGCTTGAGTAATTTACTGAACTAAAAAGTCTGCCCCTCTGTTGCTCTAAGATGAAATCGATATAAACCGCACTTTTGGAATTAAGTCATTTTCTTAAATTGAATCTCAGTTTCAACTACAGCTGTGTAAAGTCATCACACCATACTAGCATGGCAACAAAAACTCCTTCCAGAAATCTCCCTGTTATCCTTAGGGTTAAAAATTTTCTGAGAAAAACATTTTCAAAAAGCAGATGATTCCATTATTCTTAAAGTGTTGAAACCTGTAGTGCTTTGTTAAATCAAAACCTATTTTAAACTTGATTTCTGGTTTTGTATAATTCTATAGTATGAAGAGCATCTAATACTTTGATGTTCCATAAGACTTAACACCAAGCTGTGACAGCCCTGAAAAAGCTTCTTTTTTTCTGTTGCAGTTCATCTGTGGAGGTACGAGGGAGGCTACCCAGCTCTCAATGAGGTCATGAGTAAACTTCGTCAAAATAAGGTAAAATGCATTGATTTTGTTAAAATTGGTTGTTTTACTGGTTTGTTTCACTGGTTGTTTTTATTTTACTTTGTTTATTTTTATTGGTTATTTTACTGACAGAGAATAGTCAGAGCAAAAAACTGCACATTTGGATACTCGCTTGTCCTGGAATATCTCATCTTTTCCTGTACAGGCTTAGAAACCTCCTTGGAAAATGATTTATTCTCATACTTAGAAATACTAATAGCTGAGTACTTTATGAAACACATTTATTGAGCGTGCCAGTTGAAGTTTTCAAATATGTTGGGCAATTCAGATCCCGTTACAATTTTAAAGGCTTGCAATGTCCCAGTACCCAAAGATAGCCTTAAAAACAAAAATCTGGGCTTCTGTATAGTACACAGCTTTTTGTTGTTGAAATGTAAGACAACGTTTGACCGTGATCCCATCGGCTTTTAGGAATTCACAGAGTTTCGCAAAGAAAGAGGCAACATGCTTCTCTCTCGCAAGAACCAGTTATTGTTGGAGTTCAGCTTCTGGAATGAACCTGTTCCCAGAGAGGGGCCGAATATCTATGAACTGAGATCCTACCAACTTCGAGTAAGTTTAGATTTTCCTTTGTATTTTGTTAGCTCTGCACTGGGGTAAAACGTTCAAAGCCTGGTTATGCAATGTAGATAGAAAACAGACCTCATCTGAAAAGTCTGTTTCTTATCAAAGCTGATGTCTGAGTCATTGTGACTCTGAAAGTGTGGAGTCTGGCGTGAAGGTGGGTGCCGAGAAGATACTGGTATCTGCAGGGCTGCAAACCCTGTGCTTGCATTTGAAGGGAACTTCAGCCAAGTGACTAAGAACTAATAAGTGAGTAGACAAAGTAATTACAGATTATTTCATATGCTGGTTGCTTGAAGGAAGTGATTTTGTTAATAAATAGTGTTTTCCATATGTAAATGTTATGAAAACTGTCCAAATAGTCTCAGCGTTCTTTAAAGAACAGTTTTTAACAATCTGGTTTGTTTTGTAGCCCGGAACAATGATTGAGTGGGGAAATTACTGGTAAGTGTTGCTCTAGCACTCGTGTTCTCCTATTTAAAAACCATGAAGTGGTGGTGGACGAATGGTACCAAAGCACTTTAGGCACACAGTTAATGTCTCACTTCAGTACCTATGCAACTCCTATACGTAGTTCTTCAACCCTTAATTTATACTTTGAGGAAGGAAAGAGGAATTGTGTGTGCAAACAACATTGTGGGCTCTTGTGATTTGGCTTTCCTTCGCTGAAGGGTGGTGGTGAACTTGGGACTGTGTTGATTTTCCACAACTTTCACTCCACCACTAGGAGTTAACTGACTTGTAGTTTAAAGGGCAGAAGTCTTGGCTCTTTTAATCTTTAAAATTTAGTCAAGTTCCTTCTTGAAGACCTTTTGAGCAGCACAGTTGTATTTTAAATTATATGAGAAAGTCTTCTCTTGAGCATAGGCTTCTGGTTTTGTCTTATTTAAAACCAATGTTTCTTTCCATTTATGTTCACTAAGTCCTTGTAGTTCTCATGGTTGATGTTAAATAATATGGAGGATTTTCAATTATTTTGACAAAGGTGAGGACTAGGATTTTTAGACTAGTTGTCATTAATATTATTAATTACAGTCATTTGAAAGCTGTTAAATTAGGATTTTTATAAAACAGGCATCTCTCCAGTCTGTTTGAGAAGATGCAACAGTTTATAATTGAGAGATAGCGATCTTTTTACACAACAAATCCTGGAGGGTTGCACAGGACAGCAAAGATCCGTGCGGATAAAAGCTGTATCCCACCACCGCAACATCTGTGGTGAGTGAGTGTGGCAAAGATGATGTGATTGCAACTCCAGGATGTGGTTTTAGAAGAACCAGCTATAAAACTGTTCTGCCACTTCACACTGTTCCAGCGATTATTATGCTCTTATGTTGAGGAATGAAGGATGCACCGTCTTGTGAAACTATGCCCCCTAGTTTTAACTCATCCTAACAAGATACATAGGTACATTTTAATTACTCAGTGCTGAAAATCACTGCAGTGTGTATTTTTTCTTATTTTTAATTGTTGAAGTGTACTGCAAATGCTGTTTAACATTTCGACTTCCTTTCAACTCTGCTTTCCTTTCAATTATCATTTATTTCCTACCCACATATGCTGGTTTTAATGGCTCGTTTGCTTTTCTGTAGGGCTCGTGCAATCCGTTTCCGACAGGATAATAACGAAGCAGTTGGAGGATTTTTCTCACAGATCGGACAGCTGTATATGGTTCATCACCTTTGGGGTAAATTTGTGCTCTCTTTTTTCCTTCCTAAATCAGCTCCTACCAGAGTTTTGACTTTGCCCGGAAGACAAGATTTTTACAGAAGGCAAAAGAATGTCTTGAAATGGGTTTGTTTTTTTTTACATCAACAGTATTGATTTTCTTCCTTGTTGTGTAGGTGACTTTATTCTTCAGATAAGCGAACAGAAATGAGCATTTCATATTTTGTTCTGTTTCCATCAACAGTTTCTTGTGGCCCTATCTTATTAGCGACTTCTTGTTTGTTTTTAATAGCATAAGCATGACAAATCATGTCCTGCCATCTCTTTTCTCCATCTCCATTCACGCTGAAGTCAGGTTTTTACAGTTTAGTTTCAAGCATCACTTACACCACACCTAAAAAAGGAAAGTCAAGTCATTTATTGACGTTGCTACATCACGGTGTTTGGGCTTTTTCTGTGTGTTAGTCTCCATAAATGCTTAGGGTTGTTCCAACTGGAAGAAACTCATATGTTAGATAATATGCAGATTATAATATAATAATATCTTTGTATCTCAACAACTCAGAATATTACATTCCAGCATTAGAAATCTGACACCACTCATGCAGAACCACACACTGTTCCATTATGTGTCTTACCTGTGTCTGAGACACACTCTCTCTTCCTCGGCTCCTTCTGCTTGCGTTGCTTTGGGAGCTTTTTGTGGAGAAGAACTTCTGACTTTTCTCCTTCCCAGTGGTTTCAGCCTCTTAATTGCTCACTCGAATACTTTTAAGAGAGCTATTCATGTATACAAGAAGAACAAGGAGTTACTTCTAAGCTTTTTGCTGCTTGTTTTCCCTCACCAGCTTACAAAGACCTCCAAACCAGAGAAGATATAAGGAACGCTGCGTGGCATAAACCTGGCTGGGATGAACTAGTCTATTACACAGGTAACCTATTAACTTAGTTGGAATGCCGGAGGCAGGTTTTAGGGCATGCCATCAGTTTTGTTCTCCAATACATTGTACAGTGATGTGTGTCTGACTGTGTGTGATGTTTTCTGCTGTAAGGAAAAGGAGGGACCTCCACTAAGCTCTAAAGTAAATTTTACGATTGATCATACAATCTTGGTCCCAACTTTCCCAGCTGCTAAAAAATTGCTGCATTAATAGTAGTGTTTTATACAAGCACCTCTCCTCTAGAAGAACAGATTGGTGTAAATGCTTCCGTTTGTGTCCGAGCATTTAGGGAGCCAATAGTGACATTTGTCTTTATGTTAAATCATTACCTGTTATATTTTATGAAATGTGGGAGCCTTGTTAAATGCACTCCTTTGAAAAGGGAATTTGGAACTAGAAGCTTTGAGGTCAAAGATAGCTTTCGTAACAAAAGGCACTAAAGCATGCCAGGCATGTCAGATTTTGGCTCCATAGGGAACATTTCCAAGGAAGCATAGCAGAAAAATTTAAGGCAACTTTCATTATGGTGAAAAGGAGTAGAAATATTTGTCTACAAAGGAGCAGACAGGTTATATTAAAAAAAAACACTTGTTCTCAAAACTGCTGTGCTTCAGTTACAGAATGTCAGTGGTTACCAATGCCCTGGCAGGTGTAATATATATAATGTATAACAGTAATATCTGTTCAGAGCGTGCAGAACTGCTGGTGATCTCCATTAATGAAATTAAGCCCTGTCTCCATTTCTTTCAGTGCCCCTTATTCAGGAAATGGAGTCCAGAATCATGATCCCATTGAAGATTTCTCCGCTTCAGTAAAGTCACTGATTTACTTGTGCCTATGTAGATAAAGTGACAAGTATTTGTCTTAAATTAATTTATGGTATACATTGTATATCATAGTCTGAAATATAAAAGTACTGTATTGAGCTTATAAAAGAGACCTCTTTTCTTCAGAATCTAATGACCTTTTTGCTCTTAGGATTGTACCAGGAAAAAAAAAGGCATACAGGACTGTAATTAAAAGGTTGGTTAGTTGAAAACAAGGAGAAAGGTATACATACGAGTTTCTCTGTGAGACAGCTCCTCAGGTTCAGCACGGCAGACGGTATTTCATATCTCCTGCTCCACAGATAGTGCCCGGCGCTGGAAAACAGCAGCAGGATGGAGCACACGGGTGCTGTGGCCTTTGTGTGGCACTGTAATGACTGCCAATTTTAAAGCCAAACAAAATGAGCAGCTCTGAAGCCCCCGGGCAGCTCTGAAATACACCCGGCTGTTGTAGAGGCCTGAAATCAGTGAGCAGCTCCAAACTGACAAAGAGGCAGTGGTTAATTGAGGGCAATACTGTTTGTCAGGCGATGGCTTCTGGACAGGGTAGGCTGTTCCCTTTTGGCAAGGACCAAAGCCTGTTGCCACTCACCGCACGCTTGTGTAGATATCTACACCTGGAATTAACTCTGAAATGATTTACTGCCTTTATTTGAAGTGTGACCTGCGGTTTTCAGAGAGATGCTGACACGACGCGGTTGTCTGAACATTCTGCCGGGAATGGAATTCATTTAAATACGTTTATCTTTACAAATAACGTCTAGGAAAAGGGGTTTAATTTCATAAGCCATCATGACTTCAGACATATGCTTGGTCGAGTGTTTCCCTAACTGTACAGTAGGTACTTGCAAATTGATGTGTGAAACTGCTGCATGTTGGGTCGATAGGATTGGCATCAAGCGGTGTGCCCTTATGTCCAGTTCTACTTCGGTTTCACTTTTAGTCTAGACCGTATCAACACTTTTGGTGTCTGCAATGATGTGAACATCCTGTAAGTGAAAATACTCTTCGCTCTTTCAAGTGGCTACAAGAATCAGTGTAACATATTGAATGTACAAATCAGTTCCAGAATGTCCAGTTTGTACATTTCAACCAGTTTTCAGGAAGAACACATATCGGTCAATAAAATCCTTTTAATTTTCACATTTTGTGGCACTTTATATATGTCATGGCACCTGTGTTTTCTCTCATCTTGCAGTGTTTATTATGGGGAATTGAAATAATTGCATGGACTGTTTCAGCTTGCTTAGCCAACATGGCCTCGCCGTGCCAGGGACGGCATTTCCTGGTACTCTGCCTCTCTCCAAAGTGAATTTAAAATCTCCCTGTTACATCCCATTCTGCTCAGTGTTGTTGAGATCGTGAATGCTGTGGTCATAAACACGAAATTTTTTGCCACAAATTATGCTTAATATTTCAGGTCTGATTCCATAGAACCATAGAATTGCTTGGTTGGAAAAGACCTTCGAGACCATTGAGACCAACCATACCTGTCCACCGCTAAAACAGATCCCTGAGCACCTCATCTGCCCATTTTAAAGGGGTCTTTTAAACCTCTCCAGGGATGGAGACTCCACCACGGCCCTGGGCAGCCTCTGCCAGGGCCTGCAAACCCTTGCAACCATTTCTTCTTTTCTTCCCACGTGAAATACACTGCACTCATGCCTTCACTTGAATTTCATCTTGAACAAAGGCAATATTTGATCTGATTCGTGTCTGTTTTCATGTTTTCCTCCTGTTGTCAACTAGTTATGGGCTTTCACTGGGTAAAGATTTGTACTCTTAGGACGTTCGGGTTCCCCCATCATCCCAGCTCTTCCTTCCTGTGAATCAGTCACGGGCAGTGCTATCATTTTGGGCTCGTTTCCCCAGGCTTTTGGGTCTACTGTTTAGCTGCAAAAGGGAGAAAAGGATGATGATCTCAGCTTCCAGTCCTTGTTATTTCTCCCATTATCCTCCCATATTTTGTGTTCTGAGTAAACTTCCCTCTCATAACCAAGACTCGCAGTCAGAGGCAGAGGTGACAAACATTTTCAGAGGGCTCTGATGCAATCTGTGTTTCTTACTTCCAGCCAGGGCACTAGGGATTAAATTCAGCTCTTGTTACTTAAAGACCTTGAAGTTTTGCGTGAATAAGAAATCTAAGGAATAACCAGATGTCCTGGCAGGTGATGTCACACAGCACAAGTCTCTTCAACCTTTATCCGCTACCGAGATCTGAATTCCCTCTGCCACTGTTGGAATGTATTACAGATGTGCCTCCTGTTGTTCCGAGGTCCAAACTTGGGCTCTGCTGTCATCACAGAGAGGTGAGCTCTGTTATTTTAGTTACAGATAACTGTAAACTCTCTGACCATGTTAGCGTACGTCTCTACACTAACAACCACAGCACAGGAGGCAGTTAAGTCATGCCCATTTTTTCTTGCTTCCCTTTGCCTGAACCCTTTCCAAAGTTGGTTTTCCCCTGTCGTGAACATTGTTTTGATTTTTCCCTCTTACTTTAACGGCCAAGTCTGCCGCCTTCCTCTGCCTGGCAACACCTGAGCATTTCTTAGAGCAGAATTTGTACAGCTCAGAACTGAAGTCACTTCCCAGTGGTTGGGAAGTAGGGAACAGTGGCTGGAAGGGTCTTCCAGGTAACGAGTGATAAGAGAATGGCCTTGAGTTGCATCAGGGGAGGTTTAGATTGGATATTAGGAGAATTGTCTGTACTGAAAGGGTTGTCAGGCCCTGGCAGAGGCTGCCCAGGGTGGTGGGGGAGTCTCCATCCCTGGAGGGGTTCAGAAAGCATGTGGCCATGGCATTTCAGAACATTGTTTCACAGGCACGGTGGGATTGGGCTAATGGTTGGACTGGATGGGCTGAGAGGGCTTTTCCAACCAAGTTTCCGTGATGATGATAATCACATAAAAATAGAGGTCTTCATATGGAGTGATGTGCCTCCTTGTGCTCTGAGTCAGGTGACCCACCTGAAGATACCACTTGCCTGATGTGCTGCTTTGCTCTGCTGTGTTGAGGTATGTTCAGGTCAATCGGTAGCATGGTTGTAGCATTGAAACTCCCCTCACACTTCTTTTTCCCTTGTATTTTGGGCTCGAAGTCCAGATAGAGATCTGTGACAAGTGGTGTCCCTCAGGGGTCCGTACTGGGACCGGTGCTGTTTAATATCTTCATCAATGATATAGACAGCGAGGTCGAGGGCACCCTCAGCAAGTTTGCAGATAACACCAAGCTGAGTGGTGTAGTTGTCACAGTGGAAGGACGGGGAAGGAAGGAAAGCTGGAGAGGGGCTGTTCATAAAGGCTTGTGGTGATAGGATGAGGGGCAATGGGTATAAACTGGAGAGGGGCAGATTTAGATTAGACATTAGGAAGAATTTCTTCACCATGAGAGTGGTGGCTGCCCCATTCCTGGAGGTGTTCAAGGCCAGGTTGGATGGGGCTTGGAGCCCCTGATCCAGTGGGAGGTGTCCCTGCCTATGGCAGGGGGTGGAACTGGATGATCTTTAAGGTTCCTTCCAACCCATTCTATGATTTATGATTTTTTCCCAGTATTTTACAGACAAAAGAGCTCGTCTGTTCCCTGAGCCACAGGATCCTTTTGTTACCTCCTGCACTAGAGATCAGGCTCGAGATTTGCCCACTGGAAGGGGAGAGGAGGTATTTTTTTCCAAACCAGTCAGACCTAAAGAGCTCTTGTGAAATCCCTGGCTCAGGCCCACGTTTCCATAGCACTCCGAGTGGCAGAAGACACTGCTGTGAATGTTAACATCTCTGTGGCAGGAGCCTCCCTCAGCTGTTCGAGTGGCGTTGGTGAGGTTGCGTACACCCAAAGCGGAGCGCGGCACAGTGTGGGGGAGGTCAGGGCCTGAGCTCATCACCTGGATGTTAGCTTTTGGCTTAGTGGTCTGTCATTCAATAGAAAACTGGAGCAAATGGAAACCTTTCAGCTTCGTGGCTGTAGAACTACAGAGGAACACGGGGAATGAGAGCAGACAGCTTAGCCTCGTTCTGCTCAGGCAGTCTCCACTGAACAAAAGCACAATTGTACACGAGCTGTGCTCGGAGCTGGCTGAGAGTTTTCTCAGGAAGAATTTCAAAGACATCACGTTTAGTGCTTCCAGGAGAGTTCAGATGAGCCACCTGGCAGCTGTGGTCTGGTCTGGCTCTTGTGAAGCGCTTTAAATGCGTGCAGATATCCAGGGTAGCTGTTCACGTCTGCCTTTATCTAAAAGCCATCAGAAGTTGGTTTCTGGATTTGTTTTCTTTTAACCTTTCCACTTCTCTAAATGCTGTTATATCTTCAAGCAATTCATGCCCCTTTTTTTGGCCAAAAGCATTAGTTGGTATCACTGAGAGCTGCTGTTCCATCACCCTCTGGGGCTTTGTTAATACCCCTCTCCTTGTATCCTTTCTGATAATGACACACAATGGACAGAAACACTATTTGTTTTAATTGTTGGAGATGCTTGAACAATTGGACAGGAGGTCTCGTTGCACTTCATAGAATCATAGAACAGTTTGGGTTGGAAGGGACCTCAAAGCCCATTCAGTTCCACCCCCTGCCATGGGCAGGGACACCTCCCACAGGATCAGGTTGCCCAAGGCTCATCCGACCTGGCCTTGAATCTTATTGAATTAAGGAAATCTAATGCCTTTTGTGATAACATGATTATCTTGTGGAGACAGTGTGAGATTTATGGGAGGCAGGCACATCACTCCATCTCTTTCCATCTATGAGCACTGCGGTGGGATGGGGGAGAGTTATCACACGCAGCCTCACCTGCAGTGTCTGAAACAATACTGGGGCTGCTTGTAAGAACCCAGATGATAAGAGCCTGCATGGATGTTTTTGCAGGACAAATCATGTCTGATCTACCCATCTTTGCCCTGTGCTGGTCACATGGGGGTGGAAGAATGTGGAAGACTTGATAGGTATTTTAGCATCAGTAAAACTCTCAGTATCAGAGGTGAGATTCTTATGTCAGGGAACTAAAAGTACTGTGATGTGTCAGCAAAGGTGCTTAAAAAGACAGACTCAGAGCTGCCAGGAACGACTCCAGAGGGCTGGAGCACCTCCCCATCCAAGGCCAGGCTGAGAGAGTTGGGGTTGCTCAGCCTGGAGAAGAGAAGGCTGCGGGGAGACCTTTAGAGCAGCTTCCAGTGCTGAAAGGGGCTCCAGGAAAGCTGGGGAGGGGCTTTGGATCAGGGAGTGCAGTGATAGGGTGAGGGGGAATGGTTTTGAGCTGCAAGAGGGGAGATTGAGATGAGATCCTAGGAAGCAGTGTTTTGCTGTGAGGGTGGGGAGGCCCTGGCCCAGGTTGCCCAGAGCAGTGGTGGCTGTCCCATCCCTGGAGGTGTTCCAGGCCAGGTTGGATGGGGCTTGGAGCCCCTGATCCAGTGGGAATGTCACTGCCAACTGGATGGGCTTTGAGGTCCCTTCTGACCCAAACTGCTCTGTGATCCTATGAACTTGCTGACAAATAGGCAGCGTTTATCAAGCGTGTTCTGTGTAAGGACCCTGTGGGATCAGACACCGCAGTCACAAAAGACATAACATTAAATGAGAGTTTGTTAACTGAAGCTCAGAGAGAAAAATAAATACTAGGAACAGGTTAGATATCTCTAGCACAGACTAAGGGTGGTTGATCCACACTCGAGGCAGAGAGAGAGACTGGATCAGCGTCACAGTGTTTTCTTAATCAGTAGACAGTCGCTTTACAGGTTGATGACTCAGCTCCCATCCAGTTACAGGTTGATGGGGGGATTGTTAAATAAATAACTCAGTTGTGTGAACAGTGCGACCGTTCTACAAAATCACCGCTTTGGAGTTTACTTTCAAGTATTTTAATGAGGTTTGGGAACCGCTATGTCACTCACCTTAAAGTATCCTTCTTGCACAGTGCTGACAGTGCATGTGTCTCAGCACTGTGAGCACCTCATGTTGAGTCACAGTTGACATCGCAGGTGCTCCTGTACCCATATTGTAATGAAATCCGAGATACTCCTGCAGCGTTGTCTCCTACCTGTCCACTGTTTAACCTAGTTCTGATATTCTTCAGATGAGAAAGTACTTACCATACCCTTCACCTTTTAGACTATATTATTGTTCGTGTTGTTATTATTGATTAGACGAACTTCTTACTTGTGACCTCATTTCTTTTGCCTCCCAAAATAAGTAGTTTCCCAGAGAAGCTGTGGCTGCCCCATCCCTGGAGGTGTTCCAGGCCAGGTTGGATGGGGCTTGGAGCCCCTAATCCAGTGGGAGATGTCCCTGCCCATGGCAGAGGGTGGAATTGGATGGGCTTTGAGGTCCCTTCCAACCGAAGTTATTCTATGATTCTATGATCCTGTGATTCTATTAGCTCCAATGATTCTGAAACAATAGATATGCAGTATTGACCAGGGGCCAATCCATTAAGTTATTTTTAACTTATTGATGATTTCCTACCTTTAGTCTTCACTTGTGATTGAAAAATGAAACAAGCTTTTCTACCTCATAAAAAAATGTTTTTTAAGATCTTACCATTTTAATTGCAAAATATCAGAACAGAAAGGTGGCATTTGCACCATGAGTTTCAGGCCAGAGGTGAAGGCCCCCAACACCCAGAACCGTGAAAAAGATCCAGAACACAACTTTGCTAACAAATATATTTTAATTGCATTGTATAATGGATTTATAGCTGTTAAATATATTATTTACTGTATAATTTATCGTTCTTCCAGTTCCTTTAGCAGTTCGTCAAAGTGAGTAATGTACCATTTTGCTTTCTCCTTCACTTGCTTTCTGATTACGTTGCCTCCAAATCCAATGAAGCAATCCTGGCAAAACAGAAGGAATGGGCACATACATTATTGTGGCCTCATGTAAGGAACAGAGCTTAAGTTTGGATTTAAGATTGGATTTTGAAATCTTGGTGTTCCTCCTCACCCCTTCCACTGTTCTACTTTGCATGTTCATTTTTCAAATTAATTAACAAGCACTCATTGAGATTTAATTTTGGTTACTAGGGGTTGGTTCCAATGGCAAAGTTGTGGCTCAGCACCTTGTACCATCAAGATTGTTCAGAGCGGAGAATTTACTGCAAATCTGATGTAAATGTGATGCAACGCAAAGCCTTCGTACTCAAGAATGAGTTAACGTTCGAGCATGCGTGCAGCATCTCACAGTTATCCCCGTGCTGTTTATCTTAACTCTGTTTACCTCATTTGATAGATACCAAAACTAACCATTAACCATGTCTGCAATCATTAACCAGGAACAATCAGCATTTCTAAATCTTGGAAACCCAACTGCAGTGAAAGTGCAGTCTTCAAAATTTCCACTGCATTTTTTTGCCCTCAGGTCGGAAGCGTTAAGCAAATATTGAGCTGCTTTGGTCATGCACAGATTTAGTAGTGAGGGACCTGCTGTAGCAACTGGCAGCAGAACCAGCTCTCAGAATTTGTTCTTGTGCATCTCCTTTCACTGAGATGTCCATCCTGCAACGCTGGTGAGGAGGAGGCATTGAGGTACGTGGACGTAGAGAAAGGCGCTAAAGAGGCTTCATAGAATGGTCTTCCCATAGAATGGGACCTTAAAGCCCATCCAGTTGGCAGGGACACCTCCCACTGGATCAGGGGCTCCAAACCCCATCCAACCTGGCCTGGAACACCTCCAGGGATGGGGCAGCCAACACTGCTCTGGGCAACCTGGGCCAGGGCCTCCCCACCCTCACAGCAAAACAGTTCTTCCTAAGATCTCATTCAACGCAATCTCTCCTCTCTCAGCTCAAAACCGTTCCCCCTCATTCTATCCCTGCCCTTCCTGATCCAGAGCCCGTCCCCAGCTTTCCTGGAGCCCCTTTCAGTCCTGGGATCTGCTCTAAGGTCTCCCTGGCATCTCTCTGTGAAATGACCGTTTACAAAAGCTTTCTTTCTATTCAGTTTTTTATTATTTCACCCTCACAGCGCTGATCTCTTCAAAGGTATCATCACCGTACAGTGAGACGAACCCTCTTGCTAGCTCAGCATTGGGTAAATGTGCACCAGATCTGTGCCAGAGCTTCATGCTAAGCACCATTAATCAGTGTTCAGAACCAGGACCTTGGCAGGGTTAGACCTCTGCACTTACTGTGGGGACACTGGGGGGAAAAGGCAGATGTGATCAGCTGGATTTGAAGCAGGTCCCTAGGCTGTTGCGCTGTCCTCCTGACCCAGCCAGCATCCCAGCTGAGAGGCCAACACTGAGAGGGAGCAGCCACTGCATGATGCAGGCTAGCAACACAGACCTCTCTTAGGCTGTGGGAAGTGCTAAAGACTTCCCTGAAGAACTCAAACCGTACAGGTTTTGTTCCCAAAGGATTTGCTCGAAAGGAATTTAGAATTCCAATTCTTGTACTTACAGCAGGGGGACAGGCTTCCATGTCTGTGGCTCCATCTCCAATCATAACTACTTTCTTGAAGTGGAACTGTTCCTTCAGATGAGTAATCACCTTTCCTTTCCCCCCCGATTCAGCTGTTGGTTGTGTTTCATCGAATCCTGCGTATTCTCCTAGAACACGAGGGAAGGGCAGGTTAGACACACAGCGTATTTTTTTGTGAATGAAGAAAGATACCTATGCCTATGGTCTTTGTGACAGAAAATAGCTCATGACATGCGGTCCTGTAAGCCTCCCAGTATCAACATCCCAAGAAAAAACATAATTTGGAGTTAAGTGTGAAAACAAGGATTTTACCCAAGTCTCCTGTGAGGACATTTTCAAAGAGCTGAAATGCTAAGGCAAAAGAAGAACCCCTGTATGGGTCATGTTACAAACCCAATCCCAGTTGCTCTAGAGGAGGCTACGAAGATGATGCGAGGGCTGGAGCACCTCCAGCACGAGGACAGGCTGAGAGAGTTGGGGTTGTTCAGCCTGGAGAAGGCTGTGGAGAGAACTTAGAGCAGCTTCCAGGACTGAAAGGGGCTCCAGGAAAGCTGGGGAGGGGCTCTGGATCAGGGAGTGCAGGGATAGGATGAGGGGAACCATTTTGAGCTGCAAGAGGGGAGACTGAGATGAGATCTTAGGGAGAAATGTTTTGCTGTGAGGGTGGGGAGGCCCTGGCCCAGGTTGCCCAGAGCAGTGGGGGCTGCCCCAGCCCTGGAGGGGTTCCAGGCCAGGTTGGATGGGGCTTGGAGCCCCTGATCCAGTGGGAGGTGTCCCTACCCATGGCAGGGGTGGGACTGGATGGGCTTTGAGGTCCTTTCCCACCTAAATGATTCTATGATCCAATATGGTGTATGGACAGAGTGTGAAACATAGAGGAAGCGACAACCTCACTATCTATGGTTCTGCTTGATCGCACCAGCTTAAAGTCCAGAGCGGATCCACCACAGCACATCAGTGTCAGTACGTGCCTCAGAGTCACTGACAGGGAATTTTGCCTCTGAAAGCAGGTAAATGTCATAAACTCTTTGAAGGAGCAAGAGAAAATGAAACTCTGCTGTCAGCGCGTGTAACACATTTTTCCCTTTGGCACAGCTTGCCTGAATTCATGGTTTTGGTAAGGTCTTGCAGTTTTCCTGCTTGGAGCTATCTGAATTGATAACGAAGTCATGTAGGCTGGGCACTGTCCGTTGTCCGATATCTGACAGTTTGAACCAAAAAAGTGGCATTAATTAGCAGAGAAAAGAGAGTTTAAGCAATTCTTACCATTAAAATAAAACTTCAGCCTGTTGGCGAAGACGTTTGCCGTTGGAATGTTCAGCTGCAAGGCCACGTGCTCCACGATGCTCTGAAACCCTCCAGAGACCAAGAAGACCTGGACCCCTCGTTGCTGAAGCCTGCTGACCAGCTCCCTGGAAAGAAAGAGCTACGGTTGAGCGCCTGGGAGCATCGAGGGATAAAAAGACAGTTAAAATACAGCTTTCCTCCACATGGCTGCCCGTGTTTTGTGCTGTTCCAGGTTAGCTAGAATGCGTGCTGCTTCCCAGCTCCATCCACCTCTGCTGCCTGGAGCTTTTCTTGCTTTCTCTCCAAGTTTGTGTGTACATCTTGCTTGAAAGGAGCTGATAAAACCATCACATCCAGAGACAAACAGGTATTTGGTTGCTCAGAAAAAAAACACTGCCTATGAATGTTTTCTTTACACGTTCATACAGCTCACGTTAGTTCCCTTGAACAAATCAGAGCAGATCCAGTTCAGAGGTTTATTTGGAGTGAAATAAAAGAGCAAGAAAACAAACCTATAACGCAGAAAAATAGTAGGGAACGGAGGAGAGAGAAAAGCACTTCTCCAAATGCAAAATTGGGCTGAAAGGGGTGGAAAGTGAATGCATTTTCAGAGTCAGAGTGGGGTGCCCAGAGATCGATACCATCTTGAGAAGAAGGCACCAGCTCCAGAAAAGGAATGAAATAAAGGACAAGTTTTCAGAGCCAGTTAATGCCAGTGGGGCTGGAAGGCAGAACTTTCACAGGATTAGGCACCGCGGGCAGGAGAGCAGCGTGCAGCAATGCCAAGCCGCAGCGGCGGCAGCAGTAACAGCAGAAATACTGAAGAGAAAAGGAGAGCCTTCCAGCAGGCTGCACAGGGAAGCAGGAAGAAAAGGAAAGAATGAAAAGGAAAATCATGTGATTCTAAACAGGGAAACAATGTTCTCTCTGTGGTTACATCTTCTACAGAAGAAGCCCAGCATGTACTGCATTTCAGGGAGAAAATTCAAGCACAATGTTGCCTGAAACTACTACATGTGCTAAAAATATTTTAGACTGAGCATAATGGCCAGATTTTGCAGTAAAGAAATTATTTGCTTGAAATAAGTTGAATAGGAAAAAAACCTTTTCCATTTATATAATTCACGTTTACTCCAGACCAAAAGATGAATGGCCACACATTTATGTCTCTTTAATGGGTTTTAATACATTTTTAGGGAATTCAGCATAGAATGGGTAGCTCTGAACAGCAGTTCCCCTAAGCTGGGCCCAGGGGCACAACTGCACTTGAGAAAGGGGTAACAGAATTGGAGAACAGACCAAGGCAGTAGTTCATACTGGGGATTAAATATCCTCCCAGTTCCATCACCCATCAAAAGCCAGATGTGATTGAACAGATTATTTTCCGTGCCTATTTAATCCTTGAGCTGGAATTCGAGCTTGGCAGCCAAAACTCCAGTTAAAACCTAGCACTGTTCTCTTTTCACACGGATCCTTGGCCAATCGACATGATTATAAGCTCCTGAGATAAACTTTGTACGCAAACAACATGGAAATGGAATAGGAACACAAGCTAAACCAGCTCTATGGTCCTACAGCCTCATTAAAGCCACAGATATGTGTTGATTTACATGGTTTTGGAAGACTTCTGTGTTTAATCACCTGGAAGTCTTACCTTATTCCTGGAGTTAGCTGAGGTGGGTTGTCAGATATTAGTTTCTGCACCTGCTCATAGGACGGCCGTATGAGACCTAGTCGTGCCGTTAAAGCCGCTTTGAATGTCACGGTGCCACCCATAGCTCTGCGGGTCCTAGATTGTGATCCAAAGAAAACAGATCAGTGACACTTAAATGAGTTGAGGCTTCTGCCAGGAACAGTTGAAGAAGAACGACAAGGAACAAGGCAAGAACCCATAGGTTCTAGGTTACACTGCATCTATTGCAAAGGAGAACATTTGTACACTGAAAAGACTGGTAGCAACCAGTGGTTGCCCCACAGGCTGCGGCGCCTGTGAGAACCAGCGAGGCAAAGGAAAACACTTCACACTCTCTGTGAGTGCATCGGGGCCACTGGGACCGATGTTCTTGAACTGCAGATCAGGGCTCTTCCCTGAAGGTCACACAACTCTTGCTTCAATTGGAACATCATCCTCAGAGGAGCATTGGGAGAGTTGTTCCCTCTCCTCCATCTCACACTAAGGTCTGTCAGTGCTTAGCCGAGATCAGTGATGAGGCCTGATCTTTGTCTATCAAAGAACTGTACATTAGGGAATTGATATGAGGAGTTTTGTTGAGTGGCTCCACAATTACACTAGAAGTTATCTATTTCATTATGCATTAATTCCACTTATTATACCTAAAGTTCTTTTCAAACTGTAATATCTCCTATGACAGAGCTGAATTAATCCCTGTTGTGAATTCATTGCCACCTTATCCATGCTTATTTTTCTATCCCTATCAAGTTAACAGCAAATATACGTACATCTCTGCGACGGCGTCTCCGACTCCACAGAACTTTGCCAGCTCGTCGATGCCTTCTTCCCGGATGACGGTACTGTCCACATCGAAGCACACTGCATCGGCACTGCGGAAGATCTCTTTCAGCTCCAAGAGGGATGTCATCTTTTTCGGAACCTTCTTACTGTGAGGGGACAAGATAAAGTCTTTCTCTGAGTGGCAGCACTGCACTCCGTCTTGAGCCATTAGCGCAAAGGATCTGGTTCTGGTGAGGAAGGACGAGCACAGCCTGGTAGCCAGCTTTTATCAAAGAGCGTAAGTGGTGGTGGGGGTCTGGCTCGGCTGCTGATTTGCTCTCTGCCGTTGCTGCCTACTGATGTCCAATGTACGTCCCAGGTGGGCCGTGGAGCTTTGGGCAGTTGCTGATTTGCTCTCTGCAGGTTCAGCCTATTGACGTTCACATGGGGTTCAAGGTTGGAATACTTGGCATGTTCCAAACCATCAGACTGCCAGCTGCTGTGTGGGACTTGCAATTCTCTGCCTCATCTTGCCCTCACTGCTCAAATGGATCTTGATTTCTCATCAAACCCAGTCTAGGATGTCTTATTAGTTCCTCCTGGACATGTTAAAAGACACTCAGCCCTTAAAAATTTGCTTGATCACAGGAGACATAACTATCCTCAACCTATCAGTGAGTGGTTGTCCTTAAATCATAAAGGTTTAATACTTTTTTTGTGTCCCTATTAATATAAACAAAATATTTTCAGTGTCTATCAATGCATAGATGATTTCACCATTAACATGGGAATATGATATTTGATAAAACCCAGTAAAGACAAGGGCTTTGGGAACTCCACTCAATGCATTAAGTGGTCACAACGTCACAACAACTTTTTCCATTACAATGACTGGCAAAGGTTTATTTTCTTACACAAGGAGGGCACGGAGCTGGGGTAGGGTTTAGAGAGGAAGAGTGTGAGGAGTGGCTGAAGTCCCTGGGACTGTTCTGCCTGGAGAAGAGGGGAGACCTCATCGCGCTCTGCAGCTTCCTCACAAGGGGAGGAGGAGGAGCAGGCGCTGAGCTCTTCTCTCTGGTGACCAAGGACAGGAGCCGAGGGAATGGCAGGAAGCTGTGCCAGGGAAGGGTTAGGTTGGATGTGAGGAAAAGGTTCTTCCCCAGAGGGTGGTGGAGCCCTGGAACAGCTCCCAGGGAAGCAGTCTCGGCACCAATGCTGACAGTATTGCAGAAGTGTTTGGCCAATGCCCTCAGCCCCACGGTGTGAATGTTGGGGTTGTCCTGTGCAGGGACAGGAGCTGGACCTGATGATCCTTGTGGGTCCCTTCCAACTTAGGACATTCTGTGATTCTATGATTTTCTTCAGTTTTATATCTGTCCACTTAAAAGCACTGCTGAGCTCTACTTCTTCTGCTGATCACCTAACAAGGTGTTAGGCAGCTATTTTCTTACCCTACCCTTTCATAAGGGAATTCAGTGTGGACTTCACTATTCACCAGTCTGTATCTTTAGACATAAATAGAGCTTTCTGCCTCCACCGTTTCCTGGAGTTTTGTAAAAGCTTCTGGTTGGTTGTCTCTTCTAACCTCAAGACTTCTCTCAGGACATGATTTAGGCAGCACGTTGCCTCATTTTCAGGGAGAGGGGAAATACCATCAAACAGAAGGTTACATGCCTTTATTGTGTTCTATACCTTCACCTTTTGTTTTCCTCGCACTACGCTAATTTATTTTTCTCCTGTATATCATGTGAATTTTGATGGTGAGAGGTCTCACACACACAACTTCTGAAAAAGCATCTCTTTTTTTTGCCTTTTCTGGACAAACTGTGCACCCCAGGTACAAAAGACATCCAGTGGAGATGGAGAAGATGATCACTGTGGAAACACACAGGAGCTGATTGGTGCTGGGGTAGCTCTCTGCCAGACAGGAGTCATCTCGGGGTCACACACCACAAGCACCAGTTTCTGAAGTGATTTCTCTGTGCCTACTGAGAGATCACCACCAAAGAGTTAATGGTCAAGGCAGGAAAAGGAACCTTGGGTTTATTCCCATGACTGGTATCCATATGGGGAATATTGGGACATAAAATGCTTTATGAAAAGTTACAATAATCACTGGAAAAAATGTTTAGAACACACACACTCACCTTTTAATTGTTCATGTGTATAGGATAAAAGAGAACACTGCAGTCTTTCATTGAAAGGTAAAGTCTGGATAAATTAAGCTACAAGCCTAAGGTTGTGAACAGCTACGAACCTTGTTTGTAAGAGATAATCTCCATTAAACAGGTAGATAGGAAATAGCAAGAAACAGCAAGTCACATTGAAGGCAAAGCTATTTAAAGGCAGCCACGAAGCAGTACCGTTTGAGAGAGCTCTCCTAGCTATCCTGGAGCTTTCTGGAGTGAACACATTGCTGTAGTAACCAGCATGTGCTCGTGGCTTTTGCACAAGGCCAAGAATCACAGAATCATAGAATGGCTTTGTTTAGAGAAGACCTTTAAGATTGTGAAGTCCAACCATCGATCGGGCCCTGCTAAGTCCATCACTAGACCATGTCCCTAAGTACGACATCTATTTGATTTTTAAACACCCCCAGGGTTGGTGACTCAGCCACCTCCCTGGGCAGCCTCTGCCAGTGCTTGACAAATCTTTCAGTAAAGAAATTCCTCCCAATATCCAACCTAAGCCTCTTCTGGTACATCTTGATGACATTTCGCCTTGTCCTGTCACTGGCTATCAGAGAGAAGTGAACTAACCCCCACCTCAATACAACCTTCTTCCAGATAGCTGTAGAGAGTAATGAGGTTTCCTCTCAGTCTCCTTTTCTGCAGACTAAACAACCCCAGGTTCCTCAGCTGCTCTTTATAAGACTTGTGCTCTAAACCCTTCACCAGCTCTGTTCCCCTTCTCTGGACACACTCCAGCATCTCATGTTCTTCTTGTAGTGAGAGGCCCAAAACCGAACACAATAGAGAAGGTGGCACAGAAGCTTCTTCTGGGCTTAATTGTGTTGCAAGTGTGAGTGAGAATGGGAGAGCAGGTACCACCCACCCCATATGTTCATAGAATGATAGAATCATTGAATAGTTTGGGTTGGAAGGGACCTTAAAGATCATCTAGTTCCAACCCCCCTGCCATGGGCAGGAACATCTCCCACTGGATCAGGCTGCCCAAGGCCCATCCAACCTGGCCTGGAACACCTCCAAGGATTCCCGTGTTCCTCCTGTGAGTCTGGTTTGGGTGTGGGGAGGTAGGACACCTCCTGGGCTCAACCTCCCCTGTGTGCCCGAAAGCAAGGGTACGCAGTGAAGAGGAGATGATCCAGAAATGGGCTTTTACTAACTCCACCTCTGGGAAAGGCAGAAACAAGGTCTGTGCTAATGGTGCATCAGAGCATGGACATCCTGTAAGATCTGGTTCAGCCTTAGAAGTGTTACTAAAAGAATGGTTTGCTGTAAACAGCACGTGTTTTTCTACACTCTCCTATAAAGCACTGACGGCATTTACAGCACTGGACGTGTAAGATATGCTGCCAGATGCCATCAGCACAGCACACAGGAGCAACAGCTCTCTCCTACATGGCCATGAGCATAAAAGCTTCCATCTGACAGAGATCGGTTCTGAGCTAAGACCTGGCAGCAGGCAGACAGGTGACATGTGAATCCCGCGTTTGCTTTGTGTTAGCCTTGACTCGACATTGGCTCTGCAGCCCCATGTTTGTGTTGTCAGTGGAAGATGTTGATTTTCTGAGCAGGAGGGCTTTGACTTTAGGGCAGGCCTTGAGAGACAGTTGCTAGATGTATTTGTGCAGTGGACTTAACAAAAACCATCCATCCACTAATGTTCTTTAAATGGCAGGGTGTTAAGTTTTTCCAGCCTACTGGAAATTACAAATTCAGCCATGGGTTTGGTGCCAATTTTAAAGATTTGCTCTACTGGACAAACTTATTGCATCACTGTGGCATGACATTTGCGTCATGGTGTTCCAATACTGATTCCTTATTATGCAAAGCTGTCACGTTGCTAACATGAGGCTGCACTGCAATGTTATGATGTTATGATGCAATACCACTGTGTGGGGACACCACGGTCTGATGGATTTCTTGCTGAGAACCTGAAATCTATTTCTGGCAATGCCAAGCACAACCACAGACTGGGCAGGGAGTGGATTGGGAGCAGCCCTGAAGAGAAGGACTTAAGGTGGTGATGGGTAAGAAACTCAACATGAGCCGGCAATGCATGCTTGCAGCCCAGAAACCAACCGTGTCCTGGGCTGCATCCGAAGCAGTGGGACCAGCAGGGAGGGAGGGGATTCTGCCCCTCTGCTCCACTCTGGGGAGACCCTACCTGGAGTCCTGTGTTCAGTTCTGGAGTCCTCGGCACAGGAAGGACATGGAGCTGTTGGAGAGAATGCAGAGGAGGCCATGGAGATGATCCAAGGGCTGGAGCACCTCCCCTACGAGGCCAGGCTGAGAGAGTTGGGGTTGTTCAGCCTGGAGAAGAGAAGGCTGCGGGGAGACCTTAGAGCAGTTTCCAGTGCTGAAAGGGGCTCCAGGAACGCTGGGGAGGGGCTCTGGATCAGGGAGGGCAGGGATAGGATGAGGGGAACAGTTTGAGCTGCAAGAGGGGAGATTGAGATGAGATCTTAGGAAGAAATGTTTTCTTCCTAAGAGGATGGAGGCCCTGGCCCAGGTTGCCCAGAGCAGTGGTGGCTGCCCCATCCCTGGAGGGGTTCCAGGCCAGGTTGGATGGGGCTTGGAGCAACCGGATCCAGTGGGAGGTGTCCCTGCCCATGGCAGGGGGTGGAACTGGATGGGCTTTGAGGTCCCTTCCAAGCCAAACCATTCTATGATTCTATGAAATGCACAACTCATCAGTAGTTCTCGATCTCCCTTGGCCTGTGGCTTATTAAAATCTTTACCCTTTCTGCTAATAGGTAGGCACTGAATCCTGAAAAAACACAGACCTGGTTCTGGCTAATGCATCATCACACATGTTGGAGAATTCATAATGAACACTAAAGTAGGGAAGTTCATGCAGGAGCAAAGAGGATGACCTATGAAAGCAGATCCAGCTGTTGCAGGGAGTGTTGGTCATGGGAAAAGCAAATTTTAGGAGTTTGAAGTGATTCACTTGGCATGCTCTAAGGGTCTTCTGCCGTTGTTGGCAGAGCTCCTGGGGTCACCACCAGCTCCAGAGGCAGTCAGATGCCATTCCAAGTGATAACATGCCAATTGCAGTAACTGGTGAATTGTTTTCCCAGCCCTAAATGTAGATGAGAGCATGAGGCAAGGCTATCAGTGACCGAGTAACAGACAATAAGAGTAGGGGAAAAACAAGCAGAAGAGGTTCTGGTCCTTCCCTTGTTTTCAAGGTTTTCACTGGGCCATCCTGGCATGGTGTCTACCAAGAACCTGACTGGAATTCACCTCCAGGTGAGCACGTAGAGGAAATAAGGACATACGTGGCAGCTTGTCCACAGGAAGGTGCCACTTGGAAACATGAGCAAAAAGAATTGAAGTGGTGGAAAACCTTTCTATGGACAAATCTCTTACAGCTGTATCAAGGGAACAGCAGTTTTTAATCCAGAATGGCAGAGGCCTCCACAATTGGCAGAGATAAGGGCATCCGATCCCTTAAATGTGTTGATGTTTTAATGAGATGGCAAGAAAAAAGCAGTTCCCACAAATACTGAGTTCTGCCTCCATATGAAAAACACAGGTAGAAAATCTCCAAGCTTTCTGCTATTGAATTTCAGGCAGGTAATCCATTTCTATCCTATTATTTGCATGCTGGAAGAGCATCCAAGCAGCAAGCATTTTAACAAGTCTGATAATAAAATAATGTGGGGAAAAGCTGAAAAGAAGAAAAGTGAGAAGAAACAATGGGCAAAGAAGTGACCAGAGAAGACATAAGACAAGAGGGACAGAGGGAGAGGGGTAGGGTGAAACTTCAGATAAAGATGGAGAAAAGAAATCACAGAATTGTTAAGGCTGGAAAAGACCTCTAAGCTTATCCAGTCCAGCTGTCAGCCCTACCACGCCTACTAAACTGTGTCCTGGAGTGCCACATCTATACAGTTTTTGAACCCCTCCGGGGATGGAGACTCCACTGCTGCCCTGGGCAGCCTCTGCCAGGGCTTCACCACTCTTTCCGTAAAGAAATTTTCCCTACTAGCCAATCTAAGCCTCCCTTGGCACGCCTTGAAGCCATCTCCTCTTGTTCTATCACTTGTCACGTGGGAGAAGAGCCAGCACCCACCTCGCTACAACCTCCTTTCAGGAGCTGCAGAGAGTGATGAGGCCTCTCCTCAGCCTACTCTTCTCCAGACTAAACAGCCCCAGGTCCCTCAGCTGCTCCCATGAGATCTACTTGCCTCCAGACTATGAAGTACTTAACCTGGCCATTTGGAAAAACCCTGGCATTTCCATAAGGAATAGTTCTGTTTCGTAACAGAAAGGGTGGAGCCCCAGGAGTGAGCACAGGAATTATGTAAGACTGCATGTCAAAAGAAAACAACTGCAATCTTTTCTGTTTGCTGACCCTTCAGAGAAGGGCACTTGCCCCGCTGTGAAAAACAAACATCTGCAGTACTTGCTACACATAATGAAAGGGAAGGAGTAAGTGCTACTCAGAACTCCAGGTGTTCTGGAGCTGGCGTGTTTTGATGAGATCTTGATGAGATCTCAGAATCCTCACCGTGACTAGATGTCATTTGCTATCATACTTCAGCTTTCAGAAGTGTTGCCACGCTGCTATTTTGCATTATGTTCACATTTATTGCTGTGAAAAAAATGAAGATTGAGTAACTTACTGAACAACTACCTATCTGATGGTTCAGGAATATCCTACAGTTTGGAACCAGTCTCTGAGGGGTTTGATTCTGATTCACTTTCCCATTTAGCAAGGAGACAGTGAGCACTTTACCAAAAGTTGTGGCCACGCATGAAGCTCAGTTTTGGTCTCACTTTACCCTGAGTTATTTTCCTGCTATCAGTGAAGTTAATCCCAGTTTGCACTGTGTGGATGAGAACAGAATTACCCTGAGCTACATTTCCACAGTGGAGTAACATTGCATTGAGCGTGCTGTGAGAGTAACAGAAATGCAACCACATTAAACTGCTGCTTAAGAGTATGGGATCTGGAAAAAATTGGTATTGAAACTGCTGAGGACCTGCTCTCGCTGCAGGAATGGTCCTACTCAACAGTGTTTCCATGGTATTAGTTTAAACAACCATTTTATCTTCGTTGTTTCTACTCCTATATCTGTAAAATGGGAACAATACAGTAGCACAGCTTTTCTGTGCTGAACTTTAATTCTCAGTGTTAGCAGTATGTTCTGAAAGCTTTAGAGGAAAGGGGATAGATTAGCTCTATTAAAGCAAATTGTGAGTGTGTTTATATCCCAATAAGTACTACTCTTTAAAGTTCAACCCATCCATCCATAATTGTGAGTTTCAGTGTGAGAACAGGTGGATTCCACTCTTCATCTCTCTAAGCTTGCTTCACACCTCCTCATTTTCTGTTCAGTTTTCAGAGGTAGTAACACAAACCTGTATGCAAGTCAAGAGATGAACTGTTTGCAGCTATGCACCAATACCTGAACAGCAGCGCCTGACAGAGAATTGTTAGGCACCTTTTAAAAAGCAGTTAAAAAGCGTCAGAGAGAACCTGACGGATGTTGACATACACCTTCCAGCTCTCCAATCCCCTCCTGCCTGTCCTGACAAAATGATGATGCTTTCTCCCTGCACGATTGCATCATTCATTCATGCTGCTGTTATAAAACAGGCACCACACCGTCCTTGCATCTTGCAGGGCAGTATAGTCACAGCCCTGGCAGATGATATTCTCCATTTTCTACGCTATAAAAATATGGTGTTATAGATCTGATAAGCCAAACACCAACCCCTTCCAAACTCAGAGAAAAAAATGTTCCCAGTGACTTACAGTATTGTACTGGCCGTGGCTGCTGCTGCTGCTGCAAACCTCTTGGCTGCACAAGAAAAGAAGGAATCAGCTGAGACCTTCAGTCACATAAGTACAACGGCACGGGCTGAGCTGGAAGAAAGCCGCATTTTGTAAATCACTCTTTTATAATCTGCTGAGTAAGCCAGCCGGGATGTTTTTTTTAAAGGGTTGCACACATGTAACCAGAGAAGTCCAGCTGTTTGCTGTGGGGAAGAGAGGTGTAACCTTGCCTGCGCTGGGGGAGGAGCTCGCGCCCAGATTGGGGCGCTCCCAGCTTGGGTAAGCACAGTTTGGCATGGAGCAGACCCTGCACAAGACGATGAGGAGCTTGCTCACCCGTCAGCCAGCCTGTGCCATGGGCATGGAGGACAAGACAGGGCTTAGCAGCCTTGCGTCAGCGCAGGAGGACAAGAGGCGAGAGCCAAGGAAGGGCTCTGACGAGCAGCAGGCAGGAGTTTCTCTTGGCATGGGATCGGATAGGGACGCTGTTTTCTTTCCCTGTCGATGAGATAAAAGGTTTCCTGAGTTCAGATTGCAGTATCACACTTTGGCTTAAGCTGTTAGCGCATCAGAGTGCACAATGTTACACACCCACAAAATCAAAATTAATTGAAAGCTATGAAGGCAAAATTAAAATGACTGCTTAGGAGAAGGTTCTGTTTCATTTCCCCAAATGCAATGTTGTCAAAAGCAATGGAAAAATTGCCAAACCTGTCTGCTTGTGTTTTGGCATCTCCCAGCAGAGCTTCCCTCAGACAGGGCTTTGGGCATTGGCAAGGAAACAGGAGGCTGCCAGCCCAGAACTATGAGGCTGGTTGTGTGACTCAAGGTCAAGGAAGCCAGATTTAGCTGATTTAGCTGCTTCCACTCACTTGTGATAGGAGTCTTATGACTGCTGCCCATCGTGAAAACTGTTCTGCATGACTGGATGCATCAGTCACGTTCTGTGCATGCTCTCTTTTGCCATTCTGGCAGTATTAGCCCTCAAAACTACATGTATTAATTAAAATCAATAGCCTTGTGTGCCTCTCCTCCCACATTTTCATTTATGCTTTTCTCTGCACATGATCATTTGTCAGCAGGAACATCTATCAGTATCTCTTGTGTCAGAAAAAGATGGGACCAAGCTCCTTTGCTGCAAAACTGGTGTCATTTCACTGTTGGGGCTGGTCCTGTTTGTTGGTTTTATCGCAGCAGGACAGTATGTTTATAAAACAGATGAAGAAATCACTTCTGTGAATGAGGTTAAATGAAAACAGATTTTGATAAAGATGAAAGAAAACTGCCTTTACTGGGAATCTTGGAGGGTTTTGTGCCAAGATAAGCAGTGCATGGTTTGACTAAGAGAACAGCTGCTGAATATTGCATGAAGGATATTATCTTTATTTTGCTTAGTTTAACAACATGTTGATTGTAATTCAGCTAAATATTTTGATTCTAATCTAACGTAATTTGTTTTAAACCCATTGATTTCAAATGACAGTTTAGGCCTAAAGCATCTATCCTGTGTTTTTACCATGCATTAAAAACAAATATGCAGAACAAAGACTGAAAAAATAAGAAAGGCTTGTTCTGGTGTCTAAAAACACTGCAAAATGGGGATTTAATGTGAGATTGCTAATAAGAAATGTTACTAGACCATAAAATAATTACCTGCAGACATGTGATCCAGGAAAGAAACAGAGACAGCTCTGCTTGGAAGCTGTAAGAGGATGTTCGTGAGTGAAAAGCCCAGCTCATATGGATGGGTGCTCATATGGATGTGATACAAGCATGGCACTGAGATCGTATATGTGGAATTAAGGAGGAATTTCTTCATGATGAGAGTGGTGAGGCCCTGGCCCAGGGTGCCCTGAGCAGTGGTGGCTGCCCCATCCCTGGAGGTGTTCAAGGCCAGGCTGGATGGGGCTTGGAGCCCCTGATCCAGTGGGAGGTGTCCCTGCCCATGGCAGGGGGTGGGACTGGATGGGCTTTGAGGTCCTTTCCAACCCAAACTATTCTATGATTTATGATTCTATGTGATGATGAAACCTCTCCATCTGTACAAAAAAGTGGAAACCACTTACACAAGAGACCAGAATGGTTTTGATAACGGCTTTCCTTTTTCTTTAAGTATCTAAAATTCAAACTAAATTTTCCCAGAACAAGTGCTTTATCTTCCTACAGTAATAATTCCCCTCACAAAGCTGAGCCTGCCTGGGGAATGGCCAACTCTCAGCAACCAGCTCCATAGGTCACAGGTGTTAAGGATGGAGAATTCCTGCCTTCCCGAAGGGTATCACCCACCCGGGCCACAGCACAGCAGCAAGGAAAACATAACCTACAATATGGATGAGTTTGACTAGGCTGCCCTCTGCTGAGAAAAGCCCCGAGAGAACATCATAGAATCGTAGTCTTCGTATGAGAAGTGCTCCAGCTCTCTGATCACCTTTGTAGCCTCCTCTGGACCTGTTCCAACAGCTCCATCTCCTTCTTATGTTGAGGATTCCAGAAGCGGACACAGGATTCCAGATGAGGACTCACAAGAGAGGAATAGAAGGGTCTCCCTCGCCCTGCTGGCCACGCTGCTTTGGATGCAACCAGGGATACACTTGGCCGCCTGGGCTGCGAGCGCACGTTGCCGGCTCATGTTGAGCTTCTCATCAATCAACACCCTCAAGTCCTTCTCTGCAGGGCTGCTCTAAATCACATCATCCCCCATCCTGTATTGAAATCAAGGCAAAGACAGATTACGAAACAGAGAAACAAGGATAGCAAAATGTTTGTGTGTTGTAGCTGTTGGCTACAGAATCCAGGACAGAGCTGGGAGTTCAGGTGTTTTAACCAGGCACTGCATCTAGGCACCTCCAGTATTAGCACTGCAGCCTCCCAGGGCTGGATTTGGCATGGTTTGTTTTGTTACGGTTTCAGCAGGCGAGTAGCATCCCACAGAGAGATTTGAACTCAGGAAAGCTCTGCATGGCCTTGGGAAGGGTTGTCCCAAGTCTAGAAAGCCTTGTGACAGCTCCAGGCAGGAAGGGCTTGGGTGTGTGATGGCTGTTCAGGCAGTGCCTTCTGTGCTAAGGGCAGAAGAGCTCAGGTTCTGTGCTGAGGGCAGAGGAGGTGAGATTCTGTTCTCAGAGCACAGGAGCCGGGATTGACCTCAGCTCTGCATTTTTACCAGGAACCACTTTGATCATTAATCCTGCCCGCTTATCTATTAATTCTACCGATCTGTTGTTAAGTCACGCTGTTTAATCATCTATCCTCGCGGTCCCTCCCCCTCCTACCCCAACCTCAGCCTCCACTAACGACCACCCCCACTCTCCCTATACAAACCTATCCCACTCCTCCCGTTTCCCGTGGTGCCCCGCGGCTAGGCGGGTGGGACGAGAGGCGCCTCAGCCAATCAGAACGCGCCAGGCGCTCCTGCGGACCAATGGGCGCGCGCGTGAGGCTCAGAGTGTTCTAGAAGGGGAGGGCGCTACGGCGCGGCCCCGCCCCTCGCAGCGCAGCGCGCCCTCAATGGCCGGGCGGGAGGGGCCACAGGAGTGACAGGCCGATCAGCCAATCAGAACGCTGAAGGCGCGCCGCCGGCTTTGCCCGGAAGGGGCGGGGCGAGAGGCGGGTGAGTAACAGGCGTTCTAACCAATGGAAACGAGGCATGCACGGTGTTCGACCAATGAGCGAGCGTCGCTCTGAGCCGACTTGAAGGGGCGTGGCTCGATGCGGATGAGTGACAGACTGTTCAGCCAATGAGAACGCGTCCTGCGCGCCGCTGGGCCAATCGGAGCGCGCGGCTCGCGGGGCCCTGGAGGGGGCGGGTCCGGGTCCCCCCTCGCGGCGCGGTGGTCATGGCGGTGAAGGCGCTCAATCCCAAGGCCGAGGTGGCCCGCGCCCAGGCCGCGCTGGCCGTCAACATCAGCGCGGCCCGCGGGCTGCAGGATGTGCTGCGAACCAACCTGGGCCCCAAGGGCACCATGAAGATGTGAGGGGACCCTCGGTTATGGCGGGAGAGGAGGGGGAAAAGGCGGGGGGGGCGCCTCAGCGCGGCCTGAGGGGAGGCGTGAGGGGAGCTGGGGGGGGGCACACCCCACAGACATCAGCCGGGACTCGCGTGAGGCCGAGCCGCCGCTGGGAACATGGGAACAAAGGCAGAAGCCGCCCAGGCGGTCGGGTGGGGCGGAATGAATGGCCCGTGTGTGGCGGGCGCTGCTCACCCTGCTCTTTGTCACCCGCAGGCTCGTGTCCGGGGCTGGGGACATCAAGCTGACCAAAGATGGCAACGTGCTGCTGCAGGAAATGGTGAGCTGGGGGGTGCAAACGTTCTAGGGGAGGATTAGGAGGAAGGAGCCTGCTCGTGTGACCTTCCGGTGCCTGGCGCTGCGGAGGGAACACGACCCTGCTGCCCCCAGCCCACATTTCTGCGGTGTTAAGCTCTGAGAGCAAATGTCCCATCGGATAAGTGCAGCTTGGTAGGGTTTGAATGAAGATTGTGTGCTAATTGAGCAGGTTTAAAGGAAACAGGAGCTGAGAGTGGTAGTTCTGGTGCCTTCCATTTTGCTTACAGAAGGCATCCGTCTGTTGTATTGGAGCAGGCCTAGAGCAGCAGGGTTCTTCATGGGTGCGTGGCTTGGGAGGCATTAAAATCGGAGTGGTGGATGCAGCTCATCTCATTTTCCTGCCTGGGGTTGTGTCACAGTTTCCCTCCTATAAGGGTGAAGCTTACACAAGAGATGATGTGGCTCCACAGGGGGACTGTGGATGGGGACTGTTGGATGCAGGGTGCTCCCATCCCTGGGGGAACATAGCCTGACAGCACACATGGAGTGTTACACTGGTTCCTCTAAAGTTTGAAGTTAATATACATGGTGATCTGACAGACAGGAAGCATTAATTACACCTATTCTTTCCCACTAAAGGTAGTGCTTTAAAAAAAGTGGTGAAAAGCTAAATGACAGTATAAATTATTCTATTTAATTTTATCTCTCACTAACTGCAGTTACCAAGCACCAGTCTCTTCAAATGTGGATACTGTTCTGTAGGTTTGTAGGCTTAAACGTAAGTTAAAATACTCTTCAGTCAGCCACTAGAGATGCTGAGTGAAGTGTGCTCCCTAAATTAAAGGATTGGCTTCTGTAAGTAACCCAACGTCATGTGTAGAGCTTGGCCAGATAGGCGTGATGCTCAAGGCTGGAACACCAAGTGTACTACTTAGCAGAGGAACTGGCAAGAAACAAGCTGGAGCATCTCCCATCTGAGGACAGGCTGACAGAGTTAGGGTTCAGCCTGGAGAAGAGAAGGCTGCAGGGAGACCTTAGAGCTGCTTCCAGTGCTGAAAGGGGCTCCAGGGAAGCTGGGGAGGGGCTCTGGATCAGGGAGGACAAGAGGGAACAGTTTTCAGCTGAAAGAGGGGAGATTGAGATGAGATCCTAGGAAGCAGTGTTTTGCTGTGAGGGTGGGGAGGCCCTGGCCCAGGTTGCCCAAAGCAGTGGTGGCTGCCCCATCCCTGGAGGGGTTCCAGGCCAGGTTGGATGGGGCTTGGAGCCCCTGATCCAGTGGGAGATGTCCTTGTCCATGGCAGGGGGTGGAACTGGATGGGCTTTGAGGTCCCTTCCAACCCAAACCATTCTGTAATTCCGTGGTTCTTTAGCTTCATAAGGGTGAGTAAAATAAACTGCCAAAGGAACAGCAAACCAGCTAGGATGTGTACAGCACTGATCATGCAGAGATTCTTAAATGAACTGTAAAGACGCTGGGTTTAGTGCCAGCAGCAGTCTGGTTGTGATGGTGTACCCTTAGCCCAAAGAGGAAAAGGGATCTGTCAAGCTCATGGTGAGTTGAGGACTAGTTTGGCTCTTAAAATTTTTGTGTACACGTGCATGATCTGAGGAGGGAAGTCATGTTGCATCGATTAATTCAATCAGTTTGGCATCAAACTTAGCTCCGTTGCTCATTGGTGTTATTTGTTGAAAGCTGTTGACATGAATCATGAAAACATCATCGAGTCCTTAAATACTTTTGTTTAGCTGATTTCAGATGGATTGCTTCCTGTACCAGTGCAGTAAGACTGATTTCTTTTGTTTTGTTTAGCAAATACAACACCCGACAGCCTCCTTGATAGCAAAAGTAGCTACAGCACAAGATGACATCACTGGAGATGGTACCACTTCAAATGTCTTGATCATTGGAGAACTCCTAAAGCAGGCAGATCTCTACATTTCTGAGGTATGTGTGCAGCATTTCTTTTGTAGGTGGACGAGTGGAAAGTTTCATCTGAGACAGTTCAACTTGTTCTGTGTTTAATGCCTAAAACTGGTAATATGTCACACATGAAAGTGAGTGTGTGTTTATGTTTAAAATGAGTGCATCGTGGAACTTGTAAAATGGAGGAAAAGTGGAAGAGGGAGACTTGAAAATTAAACCCACTTACTGTGGATACTGAAGCTTTTAATAAGGTTATGTCTTGATAACCTGCTGTTACCTCTTTTGTACCAGTTAAGATGCTTCTTTTACTTGTATGTTTACAAGGGGATCGCTGGTATTGGGTATTTTGGATAGTATAAGCTGCAAAAAAGGCATTCACATTGCACAGTGAACACCCAAGTGTGCTTTGTAGTTCCCTTGGTTTTAATTCTGTGCAAGAATAATCTGTACTTTTCCTCTGCATTGAAAGGATTTGCATTCCTTTCACATGTATTCAGAAGGACAGTACACGTTCTTGTCTTTGTAGGATGCATATTCCCTATGTTTTGCCTGAAACTACAGGTTCCACATGTGAAAAAGTACTGTTTGTTTTCTGTTGTCTAATGGTTTCCCTTCTTCCCTTGCGTTAGGGTTTGCACCCCAGAATAGTAGCAGAAGGATTTGAGATTGCAAAGGACAAAGCGCTTGAAGTTTTGGAGCAGGTCAAAGTAACCAAAGAAATGGATAGGGAGACTCTTATGGATGTTGCCAGAACATCCCTCCGTACTAAAGTTCATACTGAGCTTGCTGACATCCTAACGGAGGCAAGTGACCTGTCTTTTCTGCCTTGTTTTGTGCAAAGAGGTGCAAGTTTTAAACTGCTCTCGTTTCTTGAGGGAAGGGTGGATGAAAAGATGTGAACTTGCACTTTGGAAAGACTGATGGCCCTCTGGGGGCTTTTCTCCCTGCCCTTTATTCCAGGCTGTAGTAGATTCTGTCTTGACAGTCCGAAAACCGGATGAGCCTATTGACCTCCACATGATAGAGATAATGGAGATGAAGCACAAATCGGAAACTGACACAACGTAAGTGGCGAGTATCCTTGAGCCTCAGTTTTACATCCCAGTAGCCTGGGGTTTTGGTGTCTTTTTAGAACTTGGGTGCCTTAAAGCTGCCTCTGGAAGAGTCTTTGGGGAGGGCATGAAAGAAAGGCAAAAATAGGTATTTCAGCTGTGAATTACCTAGACAGCAGAAGTTCCCCAGTCACTGAGCTTGATGGCAAGAGAGTTTTGAATAGCAGAGTAACACTGACTTAGACTTCTACATAACACTTTTTAGTATACACTTTTAGTAACTGTGTCTGTAGCTCAGTTACACTTTAGGCTTTTATCTCTTCATCACAAATACAAAATAGCATTCCATAAATGGAAACTGGATTGTAGACATCTCATTGGATATCCGTAGGCTCTTATTTACCTTGGTGGCATGGATGAATTCTGCACTAGCTTTCCTCAGTAGCTAATGCAGTCAGACACTATGCCAGAGTAAATTCCCTTTTTGCACTGAAATGGGTGTGCTTTTTGTATGAGAAAAAATACACGGGTGTGCCCGTGGAAGTGGGATACATGATCGCTGTTTGCACCCGACACAAGCGTGCAGGCAGTTCACATTTGACAGTCGCTTTTCTGCATTTCCGCAAAGTGAGTATCTTGTGTGCATCGACAAAACGTTTTTTAATCTTTCAGGCTGATTAGGGGGCTGGTTTTGGATCATGGTGCTCGTCATCCTGACATGAAGAAAAGAGTGGAAGATGCCTATGTCCTTACTTGCAATGTATCTCTAGAGTATGAGAAAACGTAAGTACACAGCAGCAAGGTGAGGAGCAGAAAACGCTCCTGTCTTACAGAACTTTGATTTAAGGTGTGCTTAAGTAAGAACTGTAGACTCTTCTAGAGTGAGGTGGGCAGTATAGAAGGTGGGTGCAGCCCTTTTTTGGAAAAGGGAAAAGCTAGTGGCTGAGGAAATGTCTTTGAGAGGCAGAGCATTGTACTGGGTTTTATTTTGTTTTATTGAAGAAAGGCTGGAAGTCCTTCCTTTCTCTTGCATTATTTTGTGCTTAGAGCAAACATCTAAATATACTTTAGATTTCCAAATGGAAAAGCTCTAAAGTGGAGACCAGGAACAGCTTGGTGTTGTGTGCTGTTTGTGGAGAGTGTTTCTTGTTTGGTTTGGTTTTTTGTTCGTGAGGTTTTTTTCAGAATGTAGCTGAAAGGATTGATTCCTTACGCTTTAAGTTTATTTCTGCAGCACAGAGGACAGTTGTCTCACTTGTTGTTTTCTTTATCAGAGAGGTGAGCTCTGGATTCTTCTATAAAAGTGCAGAAGAGAGAGAGAAGCTGGTGAAAGCAGAAAGGAAGTTCATTGAAGACAGAGTGAACAAAATCATAGACTTAAAAAAAAGAGTCTGTGGCGATTCAGACAAAGGATTTGTTGTGATCAACCAGAAGGTGAGGTGAATGGTATAGCTAACAAGAAAAATTAAGCTGAAATATTAGCTTTCTTTCATTGCACACTATGTGCTGTTTTACTCATTTTGAATATGTACATACAGTTCCTACTTGAGAGGTTCTTTGAGCCCTGAGGAGGAATTACTATTGCCAGTCTGGGAGGGTGGTTTTGGCTTTTTCTTTATCCTCATGGCTGCTTTCTTTGTTTCTAGGGAATTGACCCGTTTTCGTTGGATGCACTTGCGAAAGAAGGTATAGTTGCTCTGCGGAGAGCTAAAAGGAGGAACATGGAAAGGTCAGTTCCTGATGAGAGGAGAAGGTTAAATCACTTGCTCTTCCAAGTGTGAACAGTGACTCGACTCTAGTTTGAATCCACCTTTAAGGACTTGCACTAAAAAGTCTGCTTCAGTCTATCCAGCTCTTACTGGTGTTGCTAGGGGTGGTTTGAGCTATCAGTATGCTTTAGGTGTAGGCACTTACAGAGTAGACTTTCAAGCTTCTTTTTGTGAAGAGCTCTTTGTTAAACACAAGCGAACTGTTCCCAGCCTAGGTAGCTTGGTGTTCTGCATGGCAAAATACTACTGTTGTGTCATAGAATTCCTAGATTGGAAAAGACCTTTGAGATAAGTCCAACCGTACCTGTCTACTACTAAATCATACCCCTAAATACCTCATCTACCCACCTTCTAAATACCTCCAGGGGTGGTGACTCAATCACCTCCCTGGGCAGCCTCTGCCAGTGCCTGAGAACCCTTTCGGTGAAGAAGTTTTTCGTAATGTCCAATCTGAACCTTCCCTGCGCAGCTTGAGGCCGTTCCCCCCATCCTGTCTCGTCACTTGGGTGAAGAGACCAGCATCCACCTCACCACAACCTCCTTTCAGGCAGGTGTAGACAGTGATGAGGTCTCTCCTCAGCCTCCTCCAGGCTAAACAACCCCAGTTCCCTCAGCTGCTCCTCATAACCCTTGTTCTCAGGCCCCTTCCCCAGCTCTGTTCCCTTCTCTGGACACGCTCCAGCCCCTCAATGTCTTCCTTGTAGTGAGGGGTCCAAAACTGAATGCAGGATTCCAGGTGTGGCCTCGGTACTAATGCAGTCAGACACTATGCTAGAGTAAATTCAGTCAATGACTTCCGATTTACTTAGCATCAGGCGACTTCTGAGCTGAGTGCTTGTTTTCTCTCAGACTGACCCTTGCCTGTGGCGGTACTGCCATGAACTCGGTGGAGGATCTTACCCCTGACTGCCTGGGACATGCAGGGCTTGTCTACGAGTACACGCTGGTGAGTACAGCCGAGGTGTCGCCTGAGGCCAGGGCAGATATGCCGTGCTGGATGCCAGCTTTCCTTTTGTCTCCACATCCCAGTGTCCACTTGTATGTGAACGTCGCCCTGGATACCTGCTCTTGTCATCATGTGTTGCCCTGTTATTTCCAGAGTACACTGTTAATATCTGTAAAATGGAGAGAATGGAAATGGAGCTCTGCTGCTTCTCATCACTTCTTAAAGTGCTGTTACTGCAGAACTGAATTTGAAAGTCTGTTCAGTGTTTGTTCCTATGTGTATACGTTGATTAAGCAAATGTATGACATGACTCCATAACTCTGGTTTGCAGGGTGAAGAGAAGTACACCTTTATTGAGAAGTGCGACAACCCCCGCTCTGTCACCCTCTTGATCAGGGGCCCGAATAAGCATACGCTTACGCAGATCAAGGATGCAGTACGAGATGGTCTGCGTGCCGTTAAAAACGCTATTGAGGATGGTAAGCCCCCACTCTATAGCCACAGTGATGATTTTTTGTTGTAATTCACATCAAAACGGGTGAATTTTATATCAGCTTCCTTGGTATCCGATGCACTCGGGCACCAAGCTGAGTGTTTCAACATGAAGTGCTTTTAGTTACTGTTTTCACACCTTGCATTTTGCAAGCAGTTAATGGTGTAAGTATTCCCCTGATACAAGCTGTCCGTTCAGGGATAAGGGGAGAGCTCAAACTACACCAAAAATTCCCTGTTTGGATTGGAATTGGTGCTTCCTGTGAAGTCGTGTGTCCCATTTTCTCTGCAGGATGTGTGGTCCCAGGTGCAGGCGCGCTAGAAGTAGCAGTAGCCAATGCTCTTGTTAAACATAAACCTAATGTCAAAGGAAGAGCTCAGCTTGGAGTTCAGGCTTTTGCTGATGCGCTGCTCATCATTCCTAAGGTACAAGGAGCTACTGAATAAAGTGGCTTTAAAGCATGCTAATGCCCATCGCGTTGTCTGCTCAGTTAATGAACGTCGTGAAATAATGTCTCTTCTGTCAGGTTCTCGCACAGAACTCCGGTTATGATCCCCAGGAGACACTGGTGAAGTTGCAGACAGAGCACGCAGAATTGGGGCAACTCATTGGTGTTGATCTCAACACTGGTAAGAACTTCCTAAAATAATGGGGTGATGTCCCAGTAAGAAACTGCTTTGGGTTGGCTCCACGGAGAATGAACTTGCTGTGAATGCAGGAGGTTGATTGTTTTCTCATAACACGTTGTGCCGAGTGCCCCAGCGGGGCCCTGTTGCTACAGCCGTTCTGGGTGCGCAGTGCTACCTCATCTGCTGGGGTGCTGTGATAAAGCTTGCGGGGACACAGTTGGATAGTACCAGTGTTAGATGGGAGACGGCCTTGCTTTCATAGCATCACAGAACAGTTTGGGTTGAAGGGGACCTCAAAGCCCACCCAGTTCCACCCCCTTCCATGGGCAGGGACACCTCCCACTGAATCAGGGGCTCCAAGCCCCATCCAACCTGGCCTGGAACACCTCCAGGGATGGGGCAGCCACCACTGCTCTGGGCAACCTGGGCCAGGGCCTCCCCACCCTCACAGTAGCAAGTTTCTTCCTAAGATCTCATCTCGATCTCCTCTCTTGCAGCTGAAAAACATTCCCCTCTTCCTCTCACTGCCCTCCCTGATGCAGAGTCCCTCCGCAGCTCTCCTGCAGCCCCTTTCAGCACTGGAAGCTGCTCTAAGGTCTCCCACAGCCGCCTTTTCTCCAGGCTGAACAACCCCAACTCTTGGCCTGTCCTCAGACAGGAGGTGCTCCAGCCCTCACATCACCTCTGTGAACTGGTGATTTAAAGGCTCTCTTACTTCTCTTGTAGGTGAGCCAATGGTTGCTGCAGCAGCTGGGATCTGGGATAACTATAACGTCAAAAAGCAACTACTTCATTCATGGTAAATGCTCGGTATTTTCACTTTAAATAGCAATGGGGAGTTGTTGAAATTGAGGGAGGGATATGGAATTGAGGGATCCCACGTATAGGAAACTCATGAAAGGGAGAAAGAAAGCTGAGTTGCCTTTGTATTGTGTCAAAATGGATCTTCTAACACTATTCATGTAATATTTCTAGCACGGTGATCGCCAGCAACATTCTATTGGTGGATGAAATTATGCGAGCTGGAATGTCCTCCCTTAAAGGCTGAGCAGGAGCTGCAGTTGTCGGTGGCGGCAGCTCCCGAGTGCCCCCTGGAGAGTTGAAGAGATCGCCCCGAAGGCACTCTTCCTTAGCTGGGGCGGATTTTCCCAGCAACGGAAGTTAACCTGCAGTAATGAGCAGCCCCTTTTTGGTAATCCTGGCCACTCAAAATATTAGCAGCTACTCAAATATTTGGCTCTAAAAATCAGTTATTTATTTTTGTTTTCACTGAAGCGTACGACTTGAGGTTGCTTTTCTTTTTACCCAATAAACTCTTCTGTTCTGTGCTGCTGTGTGTGTCGGTTATTTAAAACTGCCTTCCTTGTGCCCAGCCCTTGCCCTGTTCCCTCTGTCTGCAGCCTCTGGAGCCAGGGGTGGCTCCAGCCCTTGATTTCACGATTGATTTCAACACTCGCTGTGGCAGGTGGTGACAGTGCTGCTCCCAGCTCTGCCACCGGAGCCATGTGGATTCGGACCTGGAGTTCCAGTCTGCTGTAAAGTGGATTAAACATCTTGCTTTGTAGTTCTGTGCTTGCTCATAAATAAAACTGAGGAATCGGGGTACTCCCCAGTGCCTTGAAATGTGTTGTGTCCTGTGTTGTCATCCTTGTCCTAAAGGGTAGGTTTTTAGTGCTGTTCCTGCTGCCTGGCAGTGTTTATGGACCATTGGCTCTTGGCAGGATGGCGCCTTTGGGTCAAGCGCCTGAGAGGTGGTTGGGTTTATAGGAGGGGAACCTGCTGTCCTAAGTGATTTTCCCTAATCCTCGTGCTTTGTTAGCAGCTGGGACTCCCCGAGTCACGAGGGGCTGGCAGAATGACTATAAAAGCAACTTATTAAATGAAAACAAGCCCCCGAAGCTGCTTTTGCTCGGAAACTGCGTGCTTGGGGTGGGGAGGTGATGTGCTGGTACCCAGATGCGTTTCATGCGCAGAGGCGAAATGCCGCTCATCATTTAGCCAAGAACGGATCCTGTGCCAGCCACGCGTGCTTGGGAACGCCAGGCCCCGGAAACACTTCCCCATTGCGCAGCTCTTCTGGGTCAGAGCCCTGCTTCCCTCCTGCCTCGCCGCAGCTCTGGGATGGCAGTCGGGAGAGAGGCGCTGGCATTGCTGGCGTGCTGGTGCGTGCTGGGCAGTGGCCGAGCCCTGCAGGGTGAGTGCGGGGCTGGGGGCTCACCCCACTGCCACAGTGACCTTTGCCTAAAGGAGCCGCCTTGCTCCTGCCTGGAGCCTGGAGCCTTTCCCAAGGCAGGCACTGAAAATGTGGCTTCTGAGTGTTTTAAACCTCATGCAGAGCTACACAAACACTCATCGCAATCACTGACCCTCCCTCTAATGCCTACAGTGGCTTCCTGGCAAATAACGCATTCTCTTCTGCGCGGTCATGGTTACCATATGCAAGTTCTCACACTGATTTCCTTTTAGCATTTGGAAAGGATGAAAGCATGGTGCAGCTGCCCGGAGGGAAGTTTCAGATGGGATCTGGCTCCCTGGAGAAGAGGAACGAGGAGGGCCCCGTCAGGGAGGTCACGGTGGAGCCCTTTGCTATCGACAAATATCCCATCACAAACAGGGATTTCAGGTAAGAGCAACGGTTCCAGTCTGCTCCGCTCGCAGGGGCTCCGGCAGCCACGGGGAGGGGGAGGTGGGTCTGAAAGCCAACGCTTCAGTGCTCACAGCAGCTCCGTTAGAACAAAAAATGTGTCTGTTGGTAATAAACCATCTGCGTGGGCACAGGGGCTCTTGATCAGGGAGTGCAGAGATGGGATGAGGGAGATGTTTTTGAGCTGCAAGAGGGGAGATTGAGATGAGATCTTAGGGAGAAATGTTTTGCTGTGAGGGTGGGGAGGCCCTGGCCCAGGTTGCCCAGAGCAGTGGTGGCTGCCCCATCCCTGGAGGGGTTCCAGGCCAGCTTGGATGGGGCTTGGAGCCCCTGATCCAGTGGGAGGTGCCCCTGCCCATGGCAGGGAGTGGAACTGGATGGGCTTTGAGGTCCCTTCCAACCCAACCCATTCTGTGAAGATGAAGCATCTTCCTAGTGTAGCTTGCAAATATACTGGGGTTTTTTTTCCTTTTCACCTTTTCCCCTTGCTTTTTCCTTTTTTCCTTTTCTTTTTTTCCTTTTCTCCTCTCCTTGATTGCTTTTTTAGGTTTGCATGTTTTTCTCATTATCACTGCTGTCCTGTTTCAGGTTCCTATAGTTTCAATTTCCATTTGCAAATACCAGCCCACTCCACGTATTTTACGGATGTCCTTGTACAAACACTAATAGATGCACTGGGGAAAATGCCTTTATTTGCCTGGCTGGGTCGTTGTTTAGAAAAAAGCAATGCTTCCATGCCCAGACACACACCAGAAAGGCAATTACAGCTACTTAGGCGATAGGAAACAACCAGAACAGAAGTGCTGTGAGATTATTCAACAGAATGTAATGGGTTTTTTTTTTCATTTTAGCGACATGTAACTAAACAGCAAATACAGGTTTTAGTGGCTTTTAAGGGATTTTTGATCCATGCAATTGTAACATTTCATAGAAGGGGGTGAGTTTACCTGCAGGGGTAACATAAAAACTCACAACAGATGCAAACGGTCTGTTTTATCTGTTAAATCTCCCCGAGCACTACTGGAACAGTGCTGGGGAGGAGCCAGGACTCCGCAGATGGGGGGTCTGTGGGTCAGGATGTTCTGCTTTGCTCTGGACCTGTTGTGTGTGCAGATCACCGTGTGTAGTGGTGTGACTCTAGGAGAACTCTTCCCCAGGGAGTTTGTTAGAGACAAGAAATACAAAACAGAAGCAGAAGCATTTGGCTGGAGCTTTGTTTTTGAGGATCTCGTGTCTGAAGAGCTGAAAAAAAAAGTCACCCAAAAATTGGAGGTAAATCTGAATCCACGGGATTGTGATGATGATGGAGGTGGCATTTCTGAGCATGTCCCTGTCTGACCTCTTGGTTCTCAGTTAAAAATAAACCCAGAAGGGGAGACCCTTGCTGCTATCGCTTTTCCACTAAGTAGCAGCTGCCTCAGTGCAGAGCCTGGTTTACTTCAGCCTTGGGTTGTTTTGGTTTTGAAGCTCAGGGCAGGGTTGAGCCCGGGTTGATCGATGGCCCTTCTCTATTTCCATCCTCGCCAAACACTGTCAGGCCGGACTCCCGAGACGCTCCAGGGAGCTGGGAGAGAGCAAAACACCTTTCAAAGTGCTTTATTAATCAAACCTTAAAATAGAAAACCTGACCAATGTGGGCTACTTGGTCTGTTTTCACTTTTAAAAGCAGGTGCCTCTGCTCTGCGATGGCTGCGATAACCCAAATCAAAGTACAGCGTTAATCATTCCCAGACTAACAAGTGCTCCTCTTTGCACGCTCTGCTGTAGGATGGTGTCAGGGGGTGTCGGCAGTTTGGCTTTATCCTTCTGTCCTTTCTTTTCCCAGTCTGCCCCGTGGTGGCTGCCGATCGAGAAGGCTTTTTGGCGACAGGTAGGTAAAAATCCGGTGTGGCAAGTTCTCTCCGTGCTGGGAGCCCACACATGGTGCACTGAACCCTATCGACTGGAACGGGGGGGGAAAAACAGCATCTCTGGTCACTGCCTTGGTCTGTTGTGTACTTTTTGAATTGAAAAGGTTATAAAATGAATCTAAATCTGTTTGATGCAATCCTCCACAGCCCTCAGGTCCTGGCTCCAGCATAAAGGACCGGCTGGATTTCCCGGTGCTGCATGTCAGCTGGAACGACGCGCAGGCATTCTGCGCCTGGAGAGGGAAGAGGCTCCCGTCAGAGGAGGAGTGGGAATTTGCTGCCAGAGGAGGACTGGAGCGTATGTACCATGAGCTCGGGCCTTTCTCCACATTAGCCATCGAGTAATGTTGGTTCTATCAGTCCAAACCTCCATCTAGAGATGTTTTCAGAGGTTAATCTGGGAGGCTAAACCACCTGGGAGTAAATTAATAGTAATAGTAGCAGTAACAATAATAGTAATAGCAGTAGTAGTATAGGAAGAAGAAGTGGCTTATCTTATAGTCTTAATGTGTCTTCCTAAACAAAGCACTTCTGTCAGCTATAAATACCATTTCATGGATTTGGGACAAGGAGCGACCCCCCAAAGTGGTGCTGGCATGAAGCAGCTGGGGTCACTGGGAGGAGCAAGGGACTCCCTGGCACAAGTGATGGTTTGTAAAGAGGAAGCAATCGCTGATTCCCACCTCACCTTGCCTCCTTGGCAGTGGCCAGAGGGATTTGGCAGCTGGCCCTGTTCCTACAAGCCCTCTCGGTGGCCTGAGCTGAGCAGAAAAGGACACAAAAGCTTGGTTAGAAATAAGCAAACGCAAAGGCTGGGTTGACACAGGGGTAATGGGCATCTCTTCCTCCTTGGCAGAGAGGGTGTATCCCTGGGGAAACAAGTTTCAGCCGAACCGTACAAATCTGTGGCAGGTAAGATCCTAAACTTCATCCCATCAACACTGAGCTCTTCTGAGGGGGGTGTTTCACTCAACCGCAGAGCATGTGTGGTTCCCGAGGGGGCTGCGCGGCTGCCTGAGGAGCCTTACCTGCAGGATAGTGAAATTCAGTTCCTAGTGGGTTGTCCAAAATACCCTTCGAGGAGCAATCTAGCGCAGCTTCCCTGGGAAACGAGGCTTTCAGTGCTTCCGGAACTTCATACATCACCAAAAATTCATACATAAATTTTGTTGGAAAGGGGGTTGCCTTAGGATGGGTAATTGCCTCTCTTGGCCAGAAATGCTGTGTGGAGTTACTTGGTCAAGCTGGTGAAGCCCTGGCAGAGGCTGCCCAGGGCAGTGGGGGAGTATCCATCCCTGGAGGGGTTCAAAAGCCATGTGGCCATGGCACTTCAGGATAGGGTTTAGCAGGCACGGTGGGGTCCAGCTGATGGTTGGACTGGATGAGCTGAGAGGGCTTTTCCAACCTTAATGGTGCTATGGTTCTATTTTGCAACAGGGAGTTATTTCCATCATTTAAGCATAACACAGCCCTGTGAAGAACAGGACCTCATGTCGTCTCCACCCTCACCACCCTCAGTCTTTGCTCAGAGTGATCTTTCTTCCCCAGGGCAACTTCCCAAGGGTTGACACAGCGGAAGATGGTTATCACGGTGTCTCTCCGGTAGCAGCGTTCCCTCCTCAGAACAACTACGGTACGAAGCAGACATCCCGACCCTGGCTGTGGGGGCAGCATCTGCCTCCTGTTGTACATTCAGCGCTTAATTATGAAGTCCTACAATTGCAGCGAGGTTTCAGATAGGACATGGGACCACATCAGCATCTTGGTAGAGTAACCGAGCCCAGTAAAAGTCCCAATGGCTGTTACTGAAGTTGGCAGAACCCTAGAATGTCCTGAGTTGGAAGGGATCCATAAGGATCCTCAAGTCCAACTCCTGTCCCTGCACAGGACAACCCCAACATTCGCTCTGTGGGGCTGAGGGCGTTGGCCAAATGCTTTTGGAATACTGTCAGCGTTGGTGCCGAGACTGCTTCCCTGGGAGCTGTTCCAGGGCTCCATCACCCTCTGGGGAAGAACCTTTTCCTCATGTCCAACCTAACCCTCCCCTGGCACAGCTTCCTGCCATTCCCTCGGCTCCTGTCCTTGGTCACCAGAGAGAAGAGCTCAGCGCCTGCTCCTCCTCCTTCCCATGTGAGGAAGCTGCAGAGCGCTATGAGGTCTCCCCTCAGTCTTCTCCAGGCTGAACAGACCCAGGGCCTTCATCTGCTCCTCACACTCTTCCCCTCCAAACCCTTCCCCAGCTCCGTGCCCTCCTCTGGATGCTCTCCAGTACCTTTAGATCCTTTTAATCCTGTGTCTCCCAGAACTGCTCACAGTGCTCAAGGTGGAGCCGCCCCAGTGTGGAGCAGAGCGGGACAATCCCCTCCCTGGCCCGGCTGGCGATGCCGTGCTGGATGCACCCAGGACACCGTTGCCCTCTTGGCTGCCAGGGCCGTGCTGGCTCTCGTGCACCCAGCGCACGTCCATGCACCAAACCATCCTCTGCTTTTATTAGCAGTCAATTACGTGATTTACCTGACAATCCCCAGTGCATTCTGAGGGCTGCGCGTGCCATGCTCTCATGCGGATAAGAAACAATGAGACCCACTAAACTTGGAATTTGTTGGAAAGACACAGGGGCCAGTTTTCAACATGGTAAAGAGCTGCTGGTTCCCAGTCTCACCATTAAATCATGCTCTGCCAATGATGCTTGAAATGTTGCACCCCTTTGCCATCCACCAAAGTGCCTCTGCAGCCCTTGCAAGAGTGGTGAAGCCCTGGCAGAGGCTGCCCAGGGCAGTGGGGGAGTCTCTATCCCTGGAGGGGTTAAAAAACCATGTGACTGTGGCACTTGGGGACAGGGTTTAGTGGGCACGGTGGGGTTGGGCTGATGTTTGGACTGGAGCTTGGAGTTCTTTTCCAACCTTAATGATTATATTATATACTTATGCTCTCATAATCCTGATGCAAACCAATCCATATCTCAGGGCTCTACGACCTGCTGGGAAACACTTGGGAGTGGACTGCATCAGAGTACCCGGCCCCGGGACTCGCATCGAGGCAGCGTGCTCAGAAAATGCACGTCCTGAGAGGTGCCTCGTGGATTGACACTGCAGATGGGTCTGCAAATCACAAAGCTCGTGTTACTACCAGGTAGGTCAGGGCAAAGTCCAGGCGCTGTTTCATAGAATAATGGAATGGTTTGGGTTGGAAGAGACCTTAAAGGCCATCCAGCTCCATCCCTCTGCCATGGGCAGGGACACCTCCCACTGGATCAGGGGCTCCAAGCCCCATCCAACCTGGTCTGGAACCCCTCCAGGGATGGGGCACCACCACTGCTCTGGGCAACCTGGGCCAGGGCCTTCCCACCCTCACAAGAGATAAAAATTCACAGTGATTTCTTCTGGCTTTATCTTAAAAGACATTTGTTTATTGCTACTTAGTCTTTCTGAGAAGCAGTCAGGAAAACATACTGCATATGCTGCCACCGATTTTCCTGCTATAAATCCTTTGCTACCAATTCTCCTGCTATAAATCCTTTCCAAACTGCTTCTCAACTTTTGTATTTCCCATCATGTACTTAGAATTAAATGCTTAAGTTATTCAAGGGAAGTGGAAGATGTTCCTCGTCTGTTATAGAGGGTCACATTCAAGGATGCAAGTGTTCACTAGGAAGGTTCCCTAACTTTGCATCTCTTTTTTCCCCATAAGAATGGGCAACACACCAGACTCGGCCTCCGACAACCTCAGCTTTCGCTGTGCTGCCAACGTGCCCCCTGTCACAGCCGAGAAGAGCCGGACGAAACCTGAGCTCTGAAGAGGTTGCTCAGAGAGACCTGAAGGTGTTTTCTCCTGTGGAGATGACGGTGACCCCCAACCCTCACTTGCCCTTAAACCTCGACAGTTTTCAAAATGAAAAATAAATACTTTCAGCTAAAGCTCCTTTCTGCACTGGGGCTGCGCAGGAGCAGGTGGGGGGAATGGCAGGCAGGGGGGTTGTCTTGAATGTCCTTTGATATTATAGCTCTCCTTTTGGTGTCTGTTAAATAAGTGAGGGGTAAGTGCATGTGGAAACAGGACGGAGCTGCTCTGACCTCCAGCCCCAGGGCCTCCGTGAGGGGGGAGTGGTGGGGACACAGCCCTGGAAAGGGGACCTGGACATTGATCCCCACCTCCTCAGCAAGTCCCAGCTTCACGCTCTTAACCAAAATGTGTTGCCTGGTGTGCAGTAGCCAATCTCTTCATCACCCAGAGAGATGCTGTTTCATTCGGAGTTTGCCAAGTTCTGGACACTCAGGGGGATGGACTCTCCAAAACTCGAGTATAAAGCCCTCAACAGAGATCCACGATTTTAGACACTACAGATAGATAAATAGTCATGGACTTCCCGGAAAAGTCATGTATATTCATACATTTTCTGAGAAATCATTATAGTATTTTGATTTTTACTGTGCATGCACCCCAAAATCCTACATGCACTACTCTACAGTCTTTGTGCCATCTCTAGTGGGTATTTCACAGCCCTTCACTGATGAACTTTCCATGCTTTCTCACCAAATCATCCTAATAAGGTATTAAAAGTGGATCATTAGTCCTTGCATTTCTCAGTTATCACATCCTGCTTGGCTCAGCCTGTTTTCCAGGATGCATCTGAGCTTCAGTTTGCCTTATGGCATCATATCAAGGTTAGTTTTGCTAACCTTGGTAAGTACATTTAATCTTGGTGGCTTCTTTTCTCATAACAAATTGACCAATTTAGTGATAACAAACTCACCTGCAATCCAACTTCTGGCTCCTTGCAAAATCCTTTTGAGTTTAGGGATTTTTCGCAGTTTTACAATTTCATGATTTTACGATTTCTTTCAACAATTTCATCTGCTGAGCCTTCCCAAAAGTAAAATAAGGCAACTTTATTGTCCCTTAAACAGTGACAAAATGACACGCGTGCTCATTCCTAAGTGCACAGACGCACAAACCAGTGACCCAACTCTCCCAGGTGTTATAACCAGCATAAAAGCTACAAACCAGCCATGCAGGAGCGATACCACCAAACCTGACAGGACCAGGAGCCCGGAGAGCATGCAGAGGGTGAGGACACCCCTTTGGGTATTGCTCATCCCTCCGCCACCAGCGATTGCCCCAAAACGTCCTGCTCCAGGGCTGAGCTGAGCCTCTTCCCAAGCAGCTTTGTGGCTCCAAGCGCACTTGGAGCTGCAGTTGGTTACGGCTCTATTAGAAGCAGCTTCTCCAAACCCATCCCTTAGAGCAGAACACACCCTGGGGACAAATCACAGTTGTCTGCTGGGTTTGCATTTACCTGACCTGAGGGAGCCATATCTCTAAGGAAAAGCAAAAGAAATCACCAGTCGGTGTTCAAAAACTTTACTCGCCTTAACTCTGAGCAAACTCATCGGCCATCAAAACAACCCTTCCTCGGCTGCCAAGGTCAGCAAAATGGCCTTGCAGGTGTTCTCAAAGAGAGCAGCTCTGTTCTGCGCCTCCCCCTTCTTCACCCAGTGCCTGTAGGTCCTGAAGGCGCAGGCGTCGATCAGCTTGCGGACGGGCTTCAGCGCGTACGGGTCCCGCACCACCAGCTCCCTGGTGACCGACTTGACCAGACGGTACTGGTAGTAGATACGGACCGACGCCAGGACGGTTAAGCCGATCACCTGCAGCACAGCAGGGGAATAGGCTGAGATTTGTAACCAATCCTTCAATGGAACCAGATCAGCCCAACCTGGCCTTCAACACCTCCAAGGATGGGGCAGCTACCACTTCCCTGTTCCAGTGCGTTCCCACTCTCATAGTGAAGAAATACCTCCTTACATCTTGTCTAAATCTGTCCCTCTCCAGTTTATCCCCACTCCCCCTCATCCTATCACCACAAGCCTTTGTAAACAGTCCCTCCCCAGCTTTCTTGTAGCCCCTTCAGGTACTGGAAGCTGCTCTAAGGTCTCCTTGGAGCCTTCTCTTCTCCAGGCTGAACAAGCCCAACTCTCTCAGCCTGTCCTTGTATGGGAGGTGGCTCCAGCTCTTGGATCATCCTTGTAGCCCCCTCTGGACCCATTCCAACAGCTCCATCTCCTTCTCATGTTGAGGATCCCAGAACTGGACACAATACTCCAGATGAGGTCTCACAAGAGAGGAATAGAGGGTCACATTCACTTCCCTCTCCCTGCTGGCCACGTTGCTTTTGATGCAGCCCAGGACATGGTTGGCCTTCTGGTCTGTGAGTGCACATTGCCACCTCATGTCGAGCTTCTCATCAATCAGCACCCCAAGTCCTTCTTTACAGGGCTGCTCTCAGTCACTTCATCCCCCCTAATGCCACTTTGGGTACCTCTGTGCTGCCTTAATGCCCAGTTATAGGAAAGGGAAAGGAATCCTCTTTCTTTTATCAGCTTTTGCATCATTTGATGCATCCATGTGATGTCTGGCTCATTGATTTCCCCTTAAAAGTTCTTAATGGTTTGGGTGGGGGAAGACTTCTCTTTTCTTCTTCAATTTCCTCCTGTGAAAAAGCCCTTAGGAAGTATCAGAAAGCAAGCAAAACAGTGCTCAGAGAAGGGTCTCCACCCAGACTGCTACATCCAGCCAAAGCCCAAGTCCACCAGCTGTGTTGAACTCCCCGTTCAGCAAACCCATCCCACCACTTAGCTCCTGCATCTCCTGGGGTCAGGGAGTGCGACATCCCTAGAGTCAACCTCACCCTGAATTTCCGGAAGGGGCTGAAGTGCCGGACCTCCTCCACGTCATACTGCTGGAAGAAGGGGTGGGCCAGCGCCTCACCAGCTGTGTACCGTTGCTGCGGGTCCACCACCAGGAACCTGGAGATCTGTACAAAGGCAGCAGCTCACCCTGGGCTGTCCCAAGTGTCTGCAACACCTCTCAAAGGTTTGCCCATTCCCAAGCACCTACCAAGTCCTTGACGGTGTCTGAGCGGTCGTCCCACTCCGGGGAGCCAAACTGGTAGTCCCCATTCATGATCATCCGCAGCATCAGCATCTGCTTGCGATGCCAGAAGGGAGGCGAGCCGGCCAGCAAGGTGTACATGATCACACCGGTGCTCCACCTGCGGGCAGCCCAGTGGCCCCTTCCAGCGCCAGGCAGCACCCAGGGGCACCCAGCTGGATCCATGTCCCAGCGGCGGCTCACTACCTCCCCCCATCCAGCTTTGCCACCCTGGAAAACCAGGAGGACGCTGCCCTGCGTGGTGCCTGATGAGGGAGTCTGAGCTCGCTGCTGGGGCTCGTTAGCCTGGATGGGTAACAAGGAGCAAGGACTGCCCTGCTGCTGCGGTGGAATTCGGGGTTTTTGAGTAGAGTTGCTTCAGGGCTGCCCTCCTGGATGCTGCAAGAGGAAGCTGTGACTTGGAGGTGTTTGCCTTTCTTGGGTTTTTTAGGGGAGGCTGGATACTCTGGGGCTGTCTCAGTTCAGGCTGTGGTGGGCAAAGTGTCCTGGTGTGGGGTTTAATGGGGTATTGAACAAGTTGCCCAGGGAAGTCGTGGCTGCCCCATCCCTGGAGGGGTTCCAGGCCAGGTTGGATGGGCCTTGGAGCCCCTGATCCAGTGGGAGGTGTCCCTGCCCATGGCAGGGGGTGGGACTGGATGATCTTTAAAGTCCTTTCCAACCCAAACTATTGTACGATTCAAACTGAAAAGACGCTGAAATGCCCTGGTGTGTCTCAATCACTTGCTTATAGCTCCGACCACCGCAGACCTGAACCCAAAACCACCAGAGATGGTGGCAAAGACCCACAGGGCTCAGACTGAATTCTGACAGTCTTTCCTGAGCTGGCTGCTCTCTCAGGGGTTTCTTTGGGCTTGTGTCTTTCTATGAGGTGTGTTTAAAAAGCCCCCATGTCTTGGAGCCCAGCCCCGAAGTGACTTTTACAAACAAAAAGTGTTGCTTTCCGTCCTCCCTGATGGGGCAAAGCAGGGAGATGGGCTCAACCCCAGGCTGCTTCTGCCCCAGCCCTGTGCCAGAGCGCCCCTGCTCACTAGGACAGCCCCTCATGGCCCCCGGGGATGTTTTTTGATGCATCATTTAATTTCTTCCAAACACTCAAACCGATCCCTATCTGCACAACTCTTGCTGTGCCTCAAACCACATGCATTTTGGGAACAGCCTGAGAGGCCAGGTGGGAAGGGAAGCATCTCACTCACATATCAACCTCCTTCCCGTAGCCTTCGTGCTCATCGTCCATGGAGCACTGCAGGATTTCGGGGGCCAGGTAACCAGGTGTGCCACAGATCTCTGCAAAGATCACAGAATCATTAAGGTTGAAAGGGATCTCCAAGATCATCCAGTCCAACCATCAACACACAGCACCAACTTCCCTACTAAACCATGTCCCAAAACACCACATCTAGACATTTTTTTAATCCCTCCATGGATGGAGACCCCACCACCGCCCTGGGCCGCCTCTGCCAGGGCTTCACCATTCTGTCAGGAAATAAATTGTTCCTAATAACAAATCTAAACCTCCCCTGGCACAATTCTGAGGCCATTTCCTCTTGTCCTATCACTTGTCATTTGGGAGAAGAGACCAAGGTGGGGCTGAGTATCCTCCTGAGCCACCCAGAAGGCTTTGTGCCATCCCACCCCCAAGAAGTCGATGAGTGGGGCCTGGATCCTATCTCTGCAATGATGGTGCTTGCAGGGAGTAACTGCAACTTGTGAGCATCTGACTTCACTTGGTGGATTATAATGGCTAAAAAGCGAGTGAAGAGAGCACTGGGGATGCCAGGGAGTGCGGCGAATGCCTGTTGTTGGTTGTGTGGCTCTCTGGAGGGTAGGACTTAGGGAAAAAATCCTTAATGTGGGGCAATAAAGAGATGGGATAATGAGGGTCAACCAGAGGGAAAAAGAATTGGAAAGAATACAGTGGTTTTCCTAACAGGCAGCAACTTCTTCAGGGCATGGAGTGCAGTGTGGAGGCTGTGCTGCAGGCAGAGCTGGGCTCGGGTGCAAGCAGGAGCGCGCCTGAAGCCAACAGGCACCCACGTGCACCTGTGGCAGCAAGACTGGCCCCAGGGAGACACCGGGGCTGGAGAGACTCCACAAACTTGCCATGGACACTGCAGCAACAGCGTGGCCATACCAGTCACGGGCCAGCTTGGCATTGCAGCCACCTCACCATTTTCCTACCTTTGAGTTTCTCATTCTCGTGCAGCTGGCAGGAGAAGCCAAAATCTGTCAGCTTAATGTTCATGTCATCATCCAGAAGGATGTTTTCCGGTTTCAGGTCCCGGTGGACAATGTTGATGGAGTGGAGGTACTGGATCACTTCCAGTAGCGCCCGCATGATCTTCCTGGAGATCACAGAATCATAGAATCAACAGGTTGGAAAAGACCTCTTGGATCATCGAGTCCAACCATTCCTATCAACCACTAAACCATGTCCCTGAGCACCTCGTCTACTCACCTTTTAAATACCTCCGGGGATGGTGACTCCATCCCCTCCCTGGGCAGCCTCTGCCAGTGCCAGATGACCCCTTCTGTGAAAAATTTTTTCCTGACGTCCAGCCTGACCCTCCTCTGGCGCATTCCCATTCCCTCTTCAGGCCATTCCCCCTTGTCCTGTCCCCTATCACTTGGGAGAAGAGCCCAGCTCCCTCCTCTCCACAACCTCCTTTCAAGCAGTTGTAGAGAGCAATAAGATCTCCCCTCAGCCTCCTCTTCTCAAGGCTGAACAACCCCAGGTCTCTCAGCCACTCCTCATGAGACTTGTTCTCCAGCCCCTTCACCAGCTTCATTGCTCTTCTCTGGACACGCTCCAGAGCCTCAACATCCTTCTTGGAGCGAGAGACCAGAACTGAGCCCAGGATTCGAGGTGCGGCCTCACCAGTGCCGAGTCCAGGGGCATAATCACCTCCCTGGACCTGCTGGCCACACCGTTTCTGATCCAAGCGAAGATGGCATTGGCCCTCTTGGCCACCTGGGCCACTGCTGGCTCATGTTCAGTCAATCAACACCCCGAGGTCCTTCTCCTCTGTGCAGCTCTCCAGCCACTTTTCCCCCAGTCTGTAGCTGCACAGGGTTGTTGTGCCCCAAGTGCCACACCCGGCATTTGGCCTTGTTGAACCTCATGCCATTGGTCTCAGCCCAGTGGTCCAGCCTGTTCAGAGCCTCCCGACTCTGCAGCACATCGACACTTCCTTCCAGCTTAGTGTCATCTGCAAGTTTGCTTAGGGTGCACTCAATGCCTTCATCCAGGTCATTGATAAAGACATTGAACAGGATTGGACCCAGCACTGAGCCCTGGGGGACCCCACTTGTGACTGGCCTCCAGCTGGAGTTAACTCCATTGACCACCACTCTTTGGGCCTGGCCATCCAAACAGTTTTCCAAATGGGTGGCAACAGTATGTGTCCTAGCCCACAGGCCCAACAGCATCACGCTCCCGGGGAGAGGGACAGGGACCGCACTGCTCAGAACCTCTCTCTGAGCGCAGGAGCACAGCCCCAGGTGCTGGTTTGCCCTGAGGTGCTGTGCTGACAGCATCATCCTTGGAACCTGCCCTCCACTTTTCCAGTATGATTTTCAGCCACCTGCATCTGGCCTTACCTGGTTTCCTTCTCACTTAAGGTGACTTTCTCAGTGAGGTAGTCGAAGAGCTCCCCTCTCTTCATCCTGTACATGGCAAGGAAAGCAGAGCCAGGCAGCAGCTGAGCTATAGCAGCAAACCAGCCCTGAGCCCTTGGGGAGGAACACCTGGGCGGTCACTGCCCCTCAGCTGCCCCAAGATACCCTTTGCACAAAATGACAAGCCAACTTATTAATAAAATGGGTAAAAATGCCTCTAGATTCCTGCAAAACATCAGGCAGGAGAAGAAAAGGCTGTCTTCAGAGAGGGTGGGTTTTGAATGGGACAGGGATGGGGGTCTCCCAGTGCCATCGCCCTCTGCTGAGGTCTATTGTGCTGTCCTGGCATCACAAATCATGGCATCATACATGCCCTCGTCTTGCTGGGCATATAAATAACCCACGGGGATGCATGACTGCTCCCACCAAAGGTTATGGGGAAACCTGAGCAGCGCTGAGCCGCTGACGGAGGGGAAACACTGCTGGCAGCAAGGCTGCAACAAGCTGGCTCACAGCTATCAAAGCTTGTTTCTACCTTAAGCAAGAGCTGTTTGTCTCCCTGTTCTGCCCTGTTTGGGACATAAAAAAAAGCTGGGGCTTGTGGGAATAGGCTTGGGGAGATGGTGCTGGGGTGATGGGCAAGCTGGTACTTACAGGTCAAACACCAAGAAGAAGAAGGTGTTGGATTCATAGCTGTCCTTCAGCTGAACTGCAATGAAACATGGGGCTGTGAGCACAATGTATAGCGTGTTCCTGTCGGTTAACAGACTAAAAATTGCTGATCTAATTGCTAATTGAATGAATGAGGAGTTGATCTTCACTAGTGTGTGGCTTGGGAGACAACCTGGGCAGCACCGGCACTGCTGGTGTCTGTGCAGAGATAGAGCAAACAGTGCCTGAAGCAGGTGCCCTGTGTCATGTTAGGATCATTGGAGGTCTGAACCTCCAGGGATTTCACCCCAAAAACCCTTCATGGGGATACCATGAACAATAAATGGGGAAGAATCCCCCCTCGCCCTAATACTCAGAGCCCAACTTACTGACATTGGGGTGGCCTGAGACTTTCCGGAGGATGTCGATCTCTTTGGCGGTGGCTTCCCGCAGTTCCTGCACCTCCTTGGGGGATATGTTACCCGCTGTGATGTCGATAATCTTCACAGCAAACTCCTGCCGAGTGGTTTTGTGAATGCACCGACGGACAACACTGCTCACCCCCCTGCCAGGGACAACAGACAAGATGAGGGGGGCCCATTCCTCCCTGCTCAGCCCAACTTCGCAGCCATCAGCACCTCGGCTGGTTGGTTCTTTCACGTATGAGTGAGTTTTGCTGTGTTCCCCTCTCTTGGTGGGACAGAAGATTTCTGAGCTGATGGAAAGGGCTTCTTCATGCTAGTTTTAACCCCATGCTGCTGTGGGCTCTGCTCGTATCAGATTCGCTGTCCCTAGCAGGTACCGGAATAGGTGAAACCACAGCTTGCTAAAAAATAGCTTTACCTGCCTAAGACTTCTTTCGGCTCATATTTTTCATAAAACTCCTTGGATGAGTTCCAGTCTGGTAGATCTTCTTCCTTAGTCATCTCTGGCTCCTGTCTGGTGGCACCCTGGGCTCGTCAGCCAGCAGAAAGCGGCTGCAAGAAGAACACAGCAAGGATGGATGCTGGCTGCACCCACGAGAGGCACCTTCAAACCCTTCTCGATGAGTAAACATTGAGGAGGAGGAGGATCTTGGACTACAGACCAAAGGCGATATTTTGTTGGTTGGAAAAGCAAAGCTTTGCCCTCAGGACCTTGTGGAGATCCTGTTGAGAACAGGAGAAATCCCACTGGATCCCCATAGCCTGGCTGGGGCCAAGGCCATGGGAAACCCCACTGGATCCCCTATAGCCTGGCTGTCCCCAAAGGCAGAACCAGCCAGGGTGGGACTAAGGCTTTGGGAAGAACTGCAGCACCTCATATCCTCATCCCTTCCCACGGAGCAGCTGCACCCAGCTCGCAGGGCATCATCCTCCAGCTCCTACCACGTGCCTTGGCACACGCGTGTGAGGCTGAGCCATGTTTCTCCTAGTTTTTTCCACATGAGAAATCAATTTAACTAATATTTTTGAGTCTCCTGCCGAGGTGGCACAGGGAGAGCACGGAGCGAGCGCTGGTGGTGGAGGCAGCAGCTGAGCTGCTGCCTTAAGCTTGGCTGGAGGGAAACACATGAGGTAGCAAAGTGGTTTTGGCACAGCAGGTCCTCAGCAGCGGCCTCCAGAAACACCATCTCATGCCGACACCACCCAAAGACCCCTGCAAAGCCCCAAAATCTGCCTTGCCATTTTTTTCTGCCTCTTTTTTTTAACTGATTAAGATGATGAAGCTCTCCAGAATGGGTTGGCTGCAAACAAGGAGGAAAAAAAGAGTGTTTAAAGTGGAAGGAAAAGGACTAAGGAGGGAAATCAGGAGGCAACGGTGGATGAAGCAGTGTTTGGGGCTGAGTAGGTGCCTGGGCTGTCAGCTTTGTGGGGTCAGCCGAGGCCAAGCCCGCCTGAGGACAGCGGCCAAGTGAGTCTCCTCAGCCATACTCGTACAGCTGCCAGCAGCCTCCAAAAGTCCCGAATGGCTTTTGTCCCATTTATTTTTGCTCTCTTGCTCCTCCCCTCTCCGCAATATGCAGAGGAGGAATGGTACAACAGCATCTTGAGCTCTGGGACAGAGGAGGGGAAATAACCTGTAGTCCTGATCCCTAATTTTCACCGGTGTCCCTTTAAGCCCTGGGAACTGGATGTCCCCGGCTTGTTCCTACACCCTGCATTGCTGAAATCATGATTGTCCAGGTCCAGCTGCTTTGCAAACACACAAGGAGACCAAGCAGCTACCGTGCAAAGCAGCTCTTAGAAGCTTGGAAAGCAAAACTGTCTCTTTAAGGTGTCAGTTTGCTGCTGGGGGTGGGACAGTAGGTGGGCAGTAGAGCCCCAATACTGCAGATGTTCCTTTGCCCTTTTCTCCAAGGTAGCAATAACTGCTAGTACACTGAAAGGCAGGTTTGCATCTCTAAGTGTGTTTAAATCTTATTATTATCTGTCCTGACCTGGTTATAAGGCGTGATGGTGTGGTTTAGGTGTCTCTTCACTGCTGGGAGGGATGTCTGACGAGGGCTGGAGCATTTCTAAACAGCCATGAGTTTGATTTAATTGATAAAATTCTAGCTGCTGGAAATATGGTGAGGAATGCTGAACTAAGTCTGGGCTGAAATTATAAATGAGAGGCAGGAACAGGGAGCAGGGAAAAGAAAATATCTCCATGGTGTGGGGAAAAGAAACAGTTTTGGGTTTTTTTGAAGCTGAAAATCCAAGTTCTGGGGCTTGGTGGGAAGGGATGGAGGCAGGAGAGCACCTGCAGAGCGAGTGATGCCAGGGGGTGCCTGGGGCCTGCACGCTGCCTCCTGCGAGGAAAGGGCCCAGGAGTTTCATAGAACTATGGAATGGTTTGGGTTTGGAGGGACCTCAAAGCCCATCCAGTCCCACCCCCTGCCACGAGCAGGGACACCTCCCACTGGATCAGGGGCTCCAAACCCCATCCAACCTGGCCTGGAACACCTCCAGGGATGGGGCAGCCACCACTGCTCTGGGCAACCTGGGCCAGGGCCTCCCCACCCTCACAGGAAAACATTTCTGCTGAAGATCTCATCTCAATAGTAGAATTATAGAATAGTTAGTGTTGGAAGGGACCTTAAAGATCATCCAGTTCCAACCCCCTGGATCAGGCTGCCCAAGGCCCATCCAACCCGGCCTTGAACACCTCCAGGGGTGGGGCAGCCACGACTTCCCTGGGCAACCTGGGCCAGCGTCTCACCACTCTCATGGTGAAGAAACTCTTCCTAATGTCTAGAATTCTTCATAACGTCAATCTCCCCTCTTGCAGCTCAAAACCATTTCCTCTCATCCTCTCTCTGCCCTCCCTGATCCAGAGCCTCTCCCCAGCTTTCCTGGAGCCCTTTCAGCACTGGAAGCTGCTTCAAAGGTCTCCCCACAGCCTTCTTTTCTCCAGACTGAACAACCCCAACTCTCTCAGCCTGTCCTCGTACAGGAGGTGCTCCAGCCCTCGGATCATCTCTGTGGCCTTCTCCGGACTCACTCCAACAGCTCCAGGTCCTCTCTATGCTGAGGACTGAACCCATCCTCGTGTCCTCCAAGCAGCTGGTGTGAAGCACCGATAGGATAACTGGGATTTATTCCCAGGGGTTGAAGCTGCTTCACCTGAGGCAGAGACAGAGGGATCCTAGGATGCTGCCGCAGCGCATGCCTGGTCCCTGCTGTCAAACAGGGCTTTAAACATTTGCCTCGATAAATATTCAATAACATGCAAATATTTATGGAGAAACCCTAGCTGAAGGCAGCTTTTGATGCTCCAAACCCACCTAAAAGCTGGTTTTGATTGTTCAAACCCACTTGAAAGCAGCTTTTAACGGTTCAAGCCCACCTGAAAGCAGATTTTAATGGTTCAAATACACCTAAAAGCAGATTTTTATCAGTCAAACCCACCTAGAAGCAGGTTTTAATTGTTCAAACTCACCTAGAAGCAGCTTTTAATCGCTCAAACCCACCTAAAAGCAGCTTTTAATCGCTCAAACCCACCTAAAAGCAAGTTTTTGGGCCGAATAGGGGTGTCCCTCCCAGCGAATCCCTCCCCTCCTCCCACTTCGGAGCTCCCGGTAAATTAAGCAAACCGAAAATAATACCGAAAATGAGCTTTTTTGGGGGGAGTGGGGGGAGCTCAACGCCTGCCGGTTCCGAGTCCTCCCCGTCCGCCGAGCGGCGCCTCCCGCAGCCGGTGTGAATCCGGGGGGGATCCCGAGCCCGGGGATACCGGGAGCAGCGGGGATACCGGGAACAGCGGGGATACCGGGGACCCCGGGAGAAGGGGGAGCACCGGGAGAAGCGGGGACCCTGGGAGCAGCAGGAGCCACCCGGAGCCGAGAGAAGCGGAGATACGGGGAACAGGGAACCCGGGATAAACGGGACCCCGGGAGCAGCAGGAGCCACCGGGATCCGGGAGAAGCGGGGATACGGGGAACAGGGAAACCGGGATAAACGGGACCCCGGGAGAAGCAGGAGCCCCCGGGGGCCTGGGAGCACGGGGAGCACCGGGGATACCGGGAACCGGGGATCCTGGGAGAAGCGGGGATACCGGGAGCAGCAGGAGCCACCGGGAAAAGCGGAGACGCGGGAGAAACGGAGATACCGGGAGCAGCAGGGATAGTGGGAGAAGCGGGAGCCCAGGAGAATCGGGGATGCCGGAGCAGCGGGAGCCCCGGGAACCGCCGCCGCTGTCTCTCCGCCCACCCCCTCCCCGAGCCCCGTCTGACGCCACCGCCGCTCCCCGGGTCAGCCCCGCCCGCAGCGCGCGTGTGCGAGACCGGGGAGGAGGGGGAGACGGCACCGAGAGGGGGAGCGGTGGGGAAGGGGAGGTGCCTGCCCCCCTGCTCCGCTCTGTGAGACCCGCCTGGAGCCCCCAGTCCAGCACGGGAGTGCTCAGGGAGGACATGGAGCTGTTGGAGCGAGGCCAGAGGAGGCCACGGATATGATCCAAGGGCTGGAGCACAAGGCCAGGCTGGGAGAGTTGGGGTTGTTCAGCCTGGAGAAGGCTGCGGGGAGACCTTAGAGCAGCTTCCAGTGCTGAAAGGGGCTCCAGGAAAGCTGGGGAGGGGCTCTTTACAAGGGCCTGGAGTGATAGGATGAGGGGGAACGGTTTTAAGCTGAAAGAGAATAAATTGGGTTGTGGTGGCTGCCCCATCCCTGGAGGGGTTCCAGGCCAGGTTGGATGGGGCTTGGAGCCCCTGATCCAGTGGGAGGTGTCCCAGTCCATAGCCGGGGGTGGAACTGGATGGGAACTGGATTTCCTCATCCTTCCTTTCTGTCATAAAATACATAGAGCTGTTAGAGCAAGTCCAGAGGAGGCCACAAAGACGATCCGGAGGGCTGGAGCACCTCCTGTCCCAGGACAGACTGAGGGAGCTGGGGTTGTTCAGCTGGAGAAGAGAAGGCTGTGGGCAGACCTTAGAGCAGCTTCCAGTGCTGAAAGGGGCTCCAGGAGAGCTGGGGAGGGGCTGTTGGTCAGGGAGTGCAGGGATAGGACAAGGGGAACGGTTTTGAGCTGCAAGAGGGGAGACTGAGATGAAATCATAGGGAGAAATGTTTTGCTGTGAGGGTGGGGAGACGCTGGCCCAGGTTGCCCAGAGCAGTGGTGGCTGCCCCATCCCTGGAGGAGTTCCAGGCCAGGTTGGATGGGGCTTGGAGCCCCTGATCCAGTGGGAGGTGTCCCTGCCCATGGCAGGGGGTGGAACTGGATGGGCTTTGAGGCCTCTTCCAACCCAAACCATTCCCTGATTCTGTGATTCTTTAGTTGAAATACTTGAGAATACATTGTTAGACAGAGAGTTGGACAAATTACACCTGAAAATAATTCCTGTAGAGTGTTTGCACTGGTAGCACTTGTAACTACACACAGGTTAAGTCTTTTCATTATTGTACTGCAGTCGAGTTACTTGACAATAACATGGCTAGCAGCACATTAACATTTATACTTTGCCTCTCCTATCAGAAATAAGAACCAGCCTTTAGCAAAGAACTGCTGAAATCATTCCTGACCCAAACCATCCTATGGTTCTGTAATATGATTCTATGTCTGCTGCAAACTCCACCCCAGTCCAGTGCAGACATTTCTGGCGCAGATTGCTTTTTCCTTCTTTTCACCAGGCCACTGAAACACCTGGGAACTGAGAAGAGAGCCTGATGAGCAGAAGTCTCTGAGCAGAAAGCTGCTTGCATCACTAGGAAAGGCAGTTGTGTCCTTGTCCCCTACCTTTAAGGTAACCCCTCCCCATTTTGAATACCGATTTTATCCCCTCCCATCCAGGAACTGCAGATCAAAGACATGGCTTTTGGGAACAGGCAGCAGTATAAAAGCTCCTCAAGAAAAACAGGTCAAGCAATGAACGCATTTGTAACGGGAATTCTGCTTTTCTGTGCAACGTTATTCCCAACCACACTTCCTCTGGGAAATTCACCTTCCCAGGACTTGCTGTCCTCCTTTGCGCACGGCATACGGTGTTGCTGAAGTGCAGGAGGGCTCCTACACTGCAGGCTCCAGAGATTTTAGCACGATGCAAGCTGGCTGCTCCTCTGATGGGAAAAAGACAGTCTGCCCTGTCCCTCAGTAAATATTTTTAAACTGGAGATTTATTTTTTTCCTTCCTGTTGCAGCAGGAGTTTTGTCGCTCACTTCAGCCAGGTGTGAGGTGGAAAAGCTGCACCACCATCTCATGTCTGAGTCCACAACTCCCATCACAATATGAATAAAAACCTACAGCCTCAGCTCATGTTACTGGGAACAGAGTCTGATGTCAGACTGTTCTCCCTCAGAAGCGCACAGGGCTGGGGCTCAGGTAAGTCTGCCACAGAGATCCTGGAGTCAGACACAGCAACCACCGAGCTACAGGTGTTCCTGAACTCCTGGAGCTCCAGCTCTTCCAGCACCACTGGCAGAAGCCTGCCAAAATCAGTTCTTGCTTGCTCCCCCCCTTCAGACCCCACCCCAAAGTCCACTAAAGCAAGGCATTTGTAGAGAGAGTTTATTTATGCACCATATCACTTACATTCAACACAACAATCAGCAAACCAGTTAACCCAAACTAGCTCGTTCTGCTTTACTGTTCTTTCTTTCACTTTGTGCTAAATTGATTTGCGGCTGTATGTTGTATCACATCTGTAGCGGCTATGGCAGGAATCAAGCCACGAGAAGGACAATAGTGTGAAGAGATGAACTAACAAGATATTAGACAGCTTTAGACTTTATTACTGAAGCTTTTTTTTCATTCGTAGATCAGCTCTTGTAACATGGTCTTCAGCAACCTTGTTCTGCAGGCTTAGGCTAAACCTGTAAGATAAGAAATTATCACGGTTAATCGCAGTAAGTTTTCAATCCCTGGTCTTGCTTTATCTAGGGCAGGCATACGCGAGGGTGTTCCCCCTCCCCGCATCCGCTTGCTGGGACACGTTGCACTGCAGATTTCAGCAGTCCACTCCAGTATTTGGCATCTCTTTCCTGCCAGGTCAGGATGGTTTGTCAGCTGTGCCAAATGGGTGCCTTCTACAGGCCCCAGGCGTGCTGCCACCCCTCTCCTGAACAACTGTTTGCAGTCCATGCACCAGCTCAAAAGCTTGAGGAATTCATGCTCTCACCACCAGCAGATACATGTGCAAGACCAGAACAGGAAGCCAAACAAAACAGCAACTTGCTTTAACCAACTGCGGTGCATGTACTCTGAATCAATCACCATTCTTTACTGGATGGATTGAAAAAACTAGGCCATTCCCATGATAATTTCACTGATTATCTTGTTTCCTAGTGGTCTGGTAGCGCAGTCTACTTACCGTTAGCAAACCTGCACTGCTTCAGCACTTCACTGAAGCCCTCACACAGCTTGAGATCAGTCTGGTTCTGCGCACACTCCAGGAATTGTTTCATTTCATACTGGCAAGGAGCAAACTGCTGCTGCTGCTGCTGGTAGGCAGGCTGAGCCGCCTGCGGCTCCTGAAATAGCAGACACCTCCATAAGCGCCCTTCCAACAGCTCCAGCCTACAAAACCACCCCACCCCAATACCTGCTGTGTGCTTCTTCCCTGCATTTTAGTCAAAATGTTGTGTTATTTTTTAAATGGAAAACAAATAATGGGCTGAAGCACAAAATACACCTCCAGCGGTGGTATGATGCATTCTGGACACTTTGGCAAGTTACACTTGGGTAACTCTGCAAACATTTGGGTAAGTCTGAATAGCATTTGGGCAAGGTCATAGTATTATCTTAACATCTAAGCCACACAAAAACATCTTGCAATAGACCTTGCTGTCATCAGACCCGTAACACGAAGTCCTGCCTGAATTAGAGGGGTACTACAGTATAAACCAACACCAATACTCTATCACAAGCCCTTCTGCACCCCTTTGAGCTATGTTTAAGATGCTCATGGTCACTGTGGTAGTCACCTTGGAGACTATCTCTACAATTATCCCATTTTCCCAGCTGCAATGTGTGTGGTCTTTATTTCTATAGCAATTACCTCAACCTATACATAACAGATGTCCAGAGTTAACTGCGCCTCATTAGTTGGTGTCTAGTTGTGCCTTCTCTCACCTGATAAGTAATATCAGGCCTTGCAGCTTCAGAGCTGCTTCCTCCACCAAACCCTCCGGTAAGAGCATGACCGATGGTATGGCCGACGGCAGAGCCCACAGCAACTCCAGCAGCGGTTGTAGCCATCTGTGCCATCAGACCAGGCTGCTTTGGTGCAGGAGCAGCCACAGCAGAAGGCGGTGCTGCTGCTGGGACAGGCGCCCGGGCAGCAGGTGCTGGTGATGCAGCTCTCATTTGTGGTGCCCGACTGCAAGGACATAAGGAGAAAGATCACAGGGTAACTCCTCCTTGTTACACCCTGCACAGTGATAGCACGAAGGCAATGTTCTGGCCCGTGATTTATCACAGAATCATAGAATGGTTTGGGTAAGAAGCTCATCCAGTTCCAACCTCTCTGCCATGAGACAGGGATACATTCCACTAGATCAGGTTGCTCAAAGCGCCAAACGACCTGTCCTTGGGCACCTCCAGGGATGGAGTAACCACAACTTCTTTGAGCAACCTGTTCCAGTGCATAACAAGGTAAGGTTTGCAGGCTTCTTTTTGGCTGGATTTAAAGACTGATCGCATCCTCGTCTCAAAGGGGATGCTTTGGGGAAAATGAGATATAGAACATAGGGATACAATGAAGGGGAACGGTTTTCAGCTGCAAGAGGGGAGATTGAGATGAGATCTTCAGCAGAAATGTTTTGCTGTGAGGGTGGGGAGGCCCTGGCCCAGGTTGCCCAGAGCAGTGGTGGCTGCCCCATCCCTGGAGGTGTTCCAGGCCAGGTTGGATGGGGCTTGGAGCCCCTGATCCAGTGGGAGGTGTCCCTGCCCATGGCAGGGGGTGGAACTGCATGGGCTTTAAGGTCTCTTCCAACATAAACTGTTCTAGAATTCTAGAGATTAGGTTAGACATTTAGGTTAGAAATCTACAGATTTTGATTAGATGTTTAGATTAGAAGTCTGCAGTTTTAGGTTAGATGTTCAGGCTAGAAATCCATAGGTATCTATTTAGACTAGAAATGAAAACTGGCGGGTCAAGCAGGGCCTTCATACTCGAGCATGGAATGCCCAGCCCTGTGGCTCGGCAGGTACCAAGATCCATTCCATCCCTGCAGAACTGAGCCCAAAGCTAACAGGCCGGCTCTCCTCATCACCCCCCTAGATCCCCACCCCTCATCTCCACTCCCCCCCACCATCAATGGCCACCCCGTCCCCATCCCCATCAACCCCCATCCCCATCAGCCCTACCTCCATTACCACTCTAATCCCACCCCCACCATCACTCCCCCAAACAATCCCCCCATCTCCACCTCGCCACCCCCACCACGACACCCATCGCCCTCCACCCCCATCACCCCCCGCTACTGCCACCCCCACCATCCCAACCCCGACACCCATCACCCCATTATATCCCTGCCATCCCCATCCTGACCCCCATCCCATCACCCCCCAATCACCCCTACCATCATCATCCCTACCCCCAATCCCACACCAACAGCCTCCCATCCCACCCCCCTCACCATCCCCAATCTCCCCATCACCATCCCAAATCCCCCATCCCCACCCCCCTCACCCTCCCCGATCCCCCCACCCTACCCCCCTCACCACCCCCAAACCCGCATCCCACCCCCCTCACCATCCCCAATCTCCCCATCACCATCCCAAATCCCATCCCCACTCCCCTCACCCCACCCTCCTCCTCATCACCAATCCTCCCATCCCACCCCCCTCGCTATCCCCAATCCCGCCATCCCTCCCTCCCTCCCTCCCTCACCATCCCCAATCCCACCCCCACCCCCTTCACCAACCCCAATCCCCCTCATCCCCCCCAGACTCCCATCTCAATCCACCACCTCACCATCAACCAACACCCCCTTATCTCCCCTCCTCCCCCCCAGCCCCCCCCGAGCTGGCTTCAGGTCTCACCTGGCGGGGGGCGCCACGCGGGACGTGCGGCTGCGGCCGCCCCTGGGCATGGCTGGGGCCGAGGAGAGACCGGGAGCGACCGAGAAACACCGGGAAAGACCGAGAGAGACCCGCGCGGCGCGATGGCGGCTGAAGGTCACCCGACACCCGCGGACTGCGTCACTGCCGGGCGACGGGGCGGGAACGGGGAGGGGCTGGAACGGGGCTGGGAATGGGGCTGAGAGGGAGCTGGAAGTGGGGTTGAAACGGGGCTGGAAGTGGGGCTGGAAATGGAGCTGAGAGGGGGCTGGAAACGGGGCTGGAAATTGGGCTGAAACGGAGCTGGAAACGGGGCTGAAACAGAGCTGGAAATGGGGCTGAAACGGGGCTGGAAGTGGGGCTAAAACGGGGCTGGAAGTGGGGCTGGAAACGGGGCCTGAAATTGGGCTGGAACGGGGCTGGAAATTGAGCTGAAACGAGGCAGAAATGAGGCTGGAAGTTGAGCTGGAAAGGGACAGAACCGGGGTTGAAACGGGGGGTTGAAACGGGGAAGGAAGCAGGACTGGAAACTGGGCTGAAATGGGGCGGGAAATGGGACAAGAAATTGAGCTGAAATGGGGCAGGAAACGAGACAGAACCAGAGCAAGACTGGTGTGGGTCCAGAGCGGGAAATCGGGTGGGAAATGGGGCTGAAAGGGTGCAGGAAACTGCACTGAAACAGGGTGGGAAATGAGGCTGGAAATGGAGCTGAAATGGGGTGGGGAATGGGACAGAACCGGAGTGGGTCCTGAGCGGGAAATGGGGTGGGATACAGGGAATGGGTTGGGAACTCTTGGGTGTTACTGTCATCTACCCCAAAAAGGGGCCAGGACGCCTCCTGCCTCCTAGCCCCATGCACAAGGTGGCTCTTCGGGTTTGTGTTTTTCAAGACACTGTCTATATTTTGAATGCTCTCTTTTTAGATTTGTTTATTAATTAATGCTTTAATTATTTGTTGCATACTTATTAGCTCTAAAACATTATTCATCACAACAGTGCCACAGTCACCAACTGTTCCAGCATGACCTGACCCTGTCTCTGTTGTCCTTGGAGTCTGCGCACCAGGATGAGGGTTTGGAAAGAGGCTGGGATTTAAAAAGAGAAAAAAAAAAAAGGCTGGGAAGTTTGGAGGCGGGTGGTGAAAGATGTCTTGGAAGGACTGGTATTCTGTAGTCTAGAGAGGGGAACGCAATAAAAATAGGAAATGACTTCTGATTTGGCACTTTGTCTACTGTGGTTGGTGCAGGACAGTGGTGGGAGAGCTCCTGGAGCAAGGCCAGACTTAGGGGCAGGCAGGGCTGAGCTCAGCCCCACTGCCCTATCTGCTGCTGCCAGGGCCCCACAGCCCTTGGAGCGCAATTGGTTGACCCAAAGGAAAAGCTCGGGCTCTGCCTTGTCTTATTTACAGGCAAACATATAAATACATGAAGCAGGATTATAGAATAGTTTGGGCTGGAAGGGACCTTAAACATTATCTAGTTACAACTCCCCTGTGGCGGGCAGGGACATCCCACTGGATCAGGCTGCCCAAGGCCCATCTGACCTGGCCTTGAACACCTCCAGGGATGGGGCAGCCACCACTGCTCTGGGCAACCTGTTCCACTGCCTCACCACTCATCATGAAGAAATTCCTCCTTATGTCTAGTCTAAATCTGCCCCTCTCCAGTTTATACCCATTGCCCCTAGTCTTCTCACTACCAGCCTTTGTGAACAGTCCCTCCCCAGCATTCCTGGAGCCCCTTCAGGCACTGGAAGCTGCTCTAAGGTCTCCTCGGAGCCTTCTCTACTCCAGGCTGAACAAGCCCAACTGTCTCAGCCTGTCCTCGTGCGGGAGGTGCTCCAGCCCTCAGTTATCTTTGTAGCTTCCTCTGGACTTGTTCCAACAGTGATTCCTCTCCCTGCAGCTTCAGTGCATCTGTTACTTATTTGGTTGCCCCTTCCATCTTGGTCATCTCTGCTCTTTTCCCATTGTCCCTCTCCCCTTGTTCCCGCTGACAGCAGAGAGCACAGTGTAGACAGCAGGAGATTTTTAATTTAGTTTATACACTTGCTAGAGTGCAAACAACTCATTTATTAATTAATGGGTTTCTTAGCTCTCTTTAATTTCCCTTTGTGTCTGACAGAGGGATTCCTCATTGCAGCTGGAGTAATTTTGCAACGCGTCTCCGAGTTCATTTTGTTTTGCGGAACAATGAAGGTGCGGATGGCATAACAGGCGGTATGAAAGCTGCCGTTGTGTTGTGTCGTCCTGCCCGTCTTGGTAATGCTCACAGAGCTTTCTTTTGTACTGACTCGCTCTTCCATCTGCTAATAGCATAATGTGTGTGCAAGGAAACTGGGAAGGGAATGAGAACAGACAGTAACGGTGCTTATGGTGGGCATTCACGGTACATGGAGGTTGTTAAACCACAGCCAGACGAATAGCAATGCTACTTTTGATAGTGAAGGAAGGAAGAAATCATTATGTTAAGGGAATGAATTAGCTTAAGTAATAAGAATCAAATCTTGGCCAGCTTGCAGTTGCAGCTGGAGTGCAGGCTGGAGGAGCTGTCTGAGAGACCAGCATCACCTTAGCTGTAGTGCAGTGTCACATCAGCCATGCCGGGTTTCATAGCACTCCCTGGTACAGGCCAGATCTGTTGACGCAGAGCTGAGGAAAAAAGGGGAATGATGGTGGGTGAGAAGCTCAACATGAGCCGGCAACGTGAGCTCACAGCCCAGAAAGCAACTGTGTCCCGGGCTGCAGCCAGAGCAGTGGGACCAGCAGGGAGGGAGGGGATTATGCCCCTCTGTTCCACTACGGTGAGAACCCACCTGGAGCCCTGCATCCAGCCCTGGAGTCCTCAGCACACGGAGGACTTGGAGCTGTTAGAGACAGTCCAGAAGAGGCCACGGAGATGATGCGAGGGCTGGAGCACCTCCTGTACGAGGCCAGGCTGAGAGGGTTGGGGTTGTTCAGCCTAGAGAAGAGAAGGCTGTGGGGAGACCTTAGAGCAGCTTCCAGTGCTGAAAGGGGCTCCAGGAGAGCTGGGGAGGGGCTCTGGATCAGGGAGTGCAGAGATAGGATGATGGGAATGGTTTGAAGCTGCAAGAGGGGAGATTGAGATGAGATCGTAGGGAGAAATGTTTTGCTGTGAGGGTGAGGAGGCCCTGGCCCAGGTTGCCCAGAGCAGTGGTGCTGCCCCATGCCTGGAGGGGTTCCAGGCCAGGTTGGATGGGGCTTGGAGCCCCTGATCCAGTGGGAGGTGTCCCTGCCCATGGCAGGGAATTGGAACTGGATGGGCTTTGAGGTCCCTTCCAACCCAAACCTGTCAATGAAAGCCAGGGTTTCCCCTGTCTAACACCACTCTTCCTGGATGCATTCAGCAGCGTCGCTGTACGCTGAAACCCTCAGTTTCCCGCTGAAACTGGAGTTGGAGCAGGACTACTCGGCGCGTCCCGACACGGCTCGACGAGACTTCCCCGCCCACTTTTGCGCCACTTTTGCGGTGAGGGGCGGGGCCAGGAGGGGCGCGCTGCCCTGGCATCCAATGAGAAGCGGTCACTAGGTAGAGGTGGGCGGGGCTATACCGGGCAGCCAATGGGGTGAAGGTGCGCCGTGGGCGCTGAGGGTCCCTAATGGACGGGCCCCGCTAGCCAATGGGCAGCGGCAGCGCGAGCGCGGTGGGCGGAGCCATTCCGGGAAGCCAATGGACAACGATCACGCGGGCGCGGTGGGTGGGGACACCCAGTACAGCCAATGGGAAGCAGTCTCGCGGGCGCTGTGGGCGGTGCCATCTTGGGTAGCCAATGGGGAGCGGGCGCGCGTGCGCGGCGGGCGGCGCGGGGCGCGCGGCGCAGGGAGCGCGAAGATGGCGGCGCCCGTGCTGCTGCGGGTGTCGGTGCCGCGCTGGGAGCGGGTGGCCCGCTCCGCCATCTGCGCCGCCGGCATCCTGCTGTCCCTGTACGCCTGCCACCTGGAGCGCGAGAAGGGCCGCGACCTCCACTACCAGGCCCTGTGCGACCTCAGCGAGCGGGTGCGCTGCTCCGCCGCCATCACCTCCAGGTGAGACGGGACCGGGCCGGGGGCGCGGGCGGCGGCGAGGCCGGTACCGTGTCGCGGCTGAGGGGGCTGAGGGGTCTGGCGGGGCCTGGCAGGACCCCGGAGCCGCGGCCGGGCACGGCCTGGGGGGCGCTCGCTTCAGGGCGGTGCGGGCTTGGCCCGGCCCCGAGCCTCTGGGGGGGCTCCCGGGCGGTCCTCGAGGTCCCCGAACGTCGGGGGATCCCAGCCCCGAGTAGCCCCAGGAGTCCCGCTCAGAAGCGGCGTGGGAGCAGCTTTTCTGGGACAGATACGGGGTGGAGGATGAGGCAGTCGCAATCGCGGTGTTGTAATCAATGGCAATTAGCCTGAGAGACAGGTGAGTGTCAGAGTTAAGTGCTGTGGGTGTGAGGAGTGGCTGAGGCCAACGTAAACATGAGCATCGCACAGGGTTGGGCTTCTCTAATTGGAGTATTGAGATAGTTTTTTCATTGTAACATCCCCAGGCAGCACGGGTTGCTTTTTGGGATGCAGAGGAAGTGCTTGATTCAAGAGGGATTCCTCTGCCTCAGCAGCAAATGCCCAGTCTGAATCCTGATTACAGGCTTCCTGTCAGGAATGACTTCAGCAGTTCTTTGCTAAAGGCTGGTTCTTATTTCTGATAGCAGAGGCAACTTATAAATGTTAATGTGCTGTTAGCCTTGTTATTGACGAGTAACTTCTTGCAGTACAATAATGAAAAGACTTAACCTGTGTGTAGTTACAAGTGCTACCAGTGAAAACACTCTACAGGAATTACTTTCAGGTGTAATTTTCCAGGAAACTCTCCTAACAATGTATTCTCAAGTATTTCAACTAAAGAATCACAGAATCAGGGAATGGTTTGGGTTGGAAGAGGCCTCAAAGCCCATCCAGTTCCACCCCTGCCATGGGCAGGGACACCTCCCACTGGATCAGGGGCTCCAAGCCCCATCCAACCTGGCCTGGAACACCTCCAGGGATGGGGCAGCCACCACGGCTCTGGGCAACCTGGGCCAGCGTCTCCCCACCCTCACAGCAAAACGTTTCTCTCTATGATCTCATCTCAGTCTCCCCTCTTGCAGCTCAAAACTGTTCCCCTTGTCCTATCCCTGCACTCCCTGACCAGTAGTCCCTCCCCAGCTTTCCTGGAGCCTCATTCAGCACTGGAAGCTGCTCTAAGGTCTGCCCACAGCCTTCTCTTCTTCAGCTGAACAACCCCAGCTCCCTCAGTCTGTCCTGGGACAGGAGGTGCTCCAGCCCTTCGGATCATCTTTGTGGCCTCCTCTGGACTTGCTCTAACAGCTCTATGTATTTTATGACAGAAAGGAAGGATGAAGAAATAAGATGACTTGTCCAGCAATGTCAAAACAGCTCTGTGCAGATATATATGCGTGTGTTTGTGTCCACGTACACAGATGTGTGTGTATATATATAGCCATGTGAAGACAAACACAAACATATTCACAAGTAAGTAGCTGGAAAGGGGACGGTTCCGTTTTTTCAGCAAATGTGTGTACGAAGTGCTTCCTCTTTAGTGAGGATTTTGTTACTGTTGTGTCAGTCCCTTCAGCTCAGTGAGTACTTGAGATTTTAAGTGCATAACCTGCATAAAAACCATTGCAGTTTTTGTAAAGGTATTCACTGTGTTATGGTAACCAGCCAGTGGGGGAGAATATGCTCTCCCTGTCAAGGTGGAAGCTGGTTGAATGGTTCAAGCAAAACATACAGAGTGCTCTTATTCTTAAAACCCCTCCTGTGGTGACAGAAACGGGATTTATCTTCTATTACAGGGAGCTGTGCATCTGCGACTGCCTGGGAGGAGGCTGTTGGAATTGAATGAGAGCTTTAACTCTGCTTTTGTGTCTGTCATCAGGTGGTCTTGAGTTTGTGAGGGTGATTGTTCATGTGAGAAGTGTCCTGAAATGAGACGTTTAAACAGGAAGACAACTTCAATAAGCTTGCCAGATGATTTAAACTTATCAGTTAAACTTATTCATAGGCTACTGAGATTAAACCACGTGAGTACCATCAGTAATCTAATTTTTCCACAGCTATAGAGGCAAAAAGAGAATTTCAGGGATTTAAGCACCTAAGCAGCCTCTGTAACAGTCTGTTCTGGTATAGATTGAGTCCTTCATTAGCTTTTATTTGTTGTTGCAAATGCTGCTGTTGAGACAGGGAATTTGAAGTAGTAGCTTTAATTCATGTTTACTAAATGCTTTGCATTCCAATTATATCTTTAGGTATTTCTAGTTATGGAATAATGCTTGGTAATTATTGCGTTCGTTAGTTATGCTGCAGCTAAGGTGTTGACTATACCAGGGCAAGACCTGTAAGGACTTTACAGCAGGAATTCTATATATTAATATGAACAGTTAGGGATAAAATCAGCTAAAATATCAGTAGTTGTTGCTAGGAGAATCCTGCTTAAAGACTGAAGTGTTGCAGATGTCAGAATCACTTGTGGTAATTAGAGCAGGAGGGAAAAGGAGCATGCGAGGTCTGTTCAGTCGAACCATATTTGGAGAAGAAAATGCTTTCAGTACTGTATAGGACAGGCGAAAAAGGAATATTACTTTAAAACTAAGACGAGGGCGAGCTATTAAGCTTTGAAGTAAGAATAACCTTGAGATAAATTAATCTCATTTTCCATGTTGGCACAGCTCCCCGCCTGTCAGTCACTCGCACTCCCTCTGTCCAATCAACTGTTCCTTTTACTACCATGCATCACCAAAGTTCCTCTGAAATAAAAGGGTTACAAATACGGTGTTTTCACATGTAATGCAGCTTCAACTGTTAACTCATTAAGCCGTTATACTGGCAATCACAATTACTTGATTAGCTGATTAGCAGAGTTAGCTCTACAGAGTAAAACGGGTGACAGACTTTGTGGCTTTTACTGGCTTCTGGAGTGTTCATCCGGTTGTTTGACTTTTTACTTAAGCTGGATTTACTAACGGAACTTGGAATGTAACAGTCTTCACATTCCAAGTGCTGACTCCAGCAGCGGACTGGACTTTAAAAAGCACCTCATAGCGTTGGGATTAATTTTAACTGTACAGAATAATAAGTATAAATTAGTGTATTGCTCCCTGAGCTGAGTCACTTTGGAACTAAGTTCTGGTCTTTGGGGAGGATTTTTTTTTCACTACTAAGCTGTTGATATTTCCAAGCGTTGTTTTAAGCCAAATCTGGTATTGGCACAACAAGGAGAGCAGAAATGTTGTAAAGATTACCAGCAAGCAGAGGGAGGAGCACGGAAAATCTTGTATCAGAGACTGACTCATCCAGAAAATTATGTTGGAGAGATACCTTCCTACTACCCTTGATTTAAAACAGTAATGGTCAGCATATTTCAAGCTTTTATCATAGGGAAAGTTCATGAAATGGTTTAAAAATAAAAACAGCTGAGGGCTGTGTAATGGCTTGTTTTCCAAGAAGAAATAGGGGAAGGTATTAGAGAAATACCTAATTTTGCATTTGATGATTGTTCTGGATGTTTTAAGGGAACTGCTTCCTTGAGAGTAATTTCAGGCAGGAATGGCTTTGTTTATAATAAAACTGGCTAGTAGCAGTGCCCAAACAGTCTTTCGTTTTGCTGTTACAATTGTTTCACAGAGAGAATTAAGCTCAAGTTTCAAGTTGTATGGATAGCAGTACAGCTTTAAATGAAATGTGACATTTAAGCAGTAATGACGAGACCCAGAGCTCTTTGCTTTGATTTTTCCTGTGCTCTGCTAGACTTTGGGGTCTTCTGATGTGATATGTTTCTACTTTCTGTCTTGATTAATTGAAGGTTCCTGCCTGAGCAGATCAGTGGGTGGCTCTTTTAAAGGGAGGTTTTGTAGCCTGGTGCATATGAATGGTGTCACAACTGTAATACAGGCTGCAGATTGTTGGCAGGAGTGGCCAAAGGGCATGCGATGCTGTGTGTCATTAGTGGTATTAGTAGCTTTTGGCCAGCTCGGTAAGGGAAGAGGTTTGGGAGCAGTCAGTATTGATCGAGGTTAATATCTTCAACTGACTTACTGAAGAAGTTCTTGAGTCAAAAAAGGATTTAAAATGTTATGTTCTTCTGGGTATATTTGACAAATAATGTGTTTTGGGGATTCCCTGTTCTGAAATTCACACTCATGTACAAGGATTATTGTCCTGTCTTTGAACCACTGCCTGTTCAGAAGGATGCGTATCTGCCTTGTCTCGTCTGGTGGACACATCAGAGTAGTCAGCTGGTGCTTCTTGACAACGTGATCTGTACAGTTGTGTGTGTGGTGGATGTGCAGCCGTTGTACCGGGTTTGCCAACACTTGCAGTATTATTGTGATCCACTCACCTTCGTAAATAATTTCAAGCAGTGAATTTAGACCTGTGTAAGTGTTGTGTTTGAATTCCTTAGTCCTGTGGCACGGTATTCCCATGCTTGGTTGTGTGAGTGTAGCCGTGCTGGTGAGGAGCTTGTTCCTCCACAGAGCAGGTGTGCGATTCTGCTGTGAGATATTGCAGTTACAACCATGACAGTGCTGGTTTCTCAGTGAAGCACACGTTGCCAGAGCTACAGCTCTGGTGCGTCTGTATAGACTGCAGACCGTAACGGAGATTCAACCGGAGAACAACCCTGTTATCCAAGGACATGGCACATGGAAGAAAACTTCTCTGACCTCCTCCCTAACCCGATCTTTATATTGTGGATTCCCATTCAGTTCTGTTGTGGGGCAATTCCTCTAAGCTCGATGTCTGTCAAGTGTGCTTGGTTCCCGGTTAAGAACATCATATAGGAGTTATCTTTCATATCAATGGTAAGTTCCTCACATCCCAGTAGTTTTTTTTCACTGCAAGGAGGCATTCACATGTGTTTGAGGCTATCAGCCACAGTTAAATGTGACTGATGTAAGGTGAGAAATGGTGAAGGGAGCTTTCTGTGGGTGGTAGGAAAGGAGAGGCTCATTCAGTCCCTTCTGCAAATGAGGCCCATGTGCTTTTTAAAGATGTTACTAGTTTTGCAAGTATTTTCTGATCAGTAATTTCCTTTGTTTCTGTGAGGCATCTGTGATTCTGTACAAAGAGGAATAGTAGTTAATGGAGCGGTTGCAGGGCAGTTGTGGAGCAGCTGGGGGTCACTTAGTAGAAATCGTATTGGTGGTTCTTAGGCTGCCAAAATAGTTGATGTGAAAATGTTGCCTTCTGAGAGTCGGGTCTAATCTGTCTGGATGGCAGATGTTGGGTCTGTTACGAGGATCCACTGGTTTTGTGGTGTGATGGAAGGTGTGAAGAGCTCTGGTTTGAGTGGGCAGGGGGAAATCGGTGCAGACAGAATCCATCCAGCATGTCAAGCACTTTGCTTTGGCAGGACTTGGAGTGCTGCAGGGTCAGGGTGACAGTGATTGGCAATCGCTGTAGATGAATGAGTATGATCCAAGTTTCACAGCTAGGGACACTGAGCCAAAAAAGCGCAGTCGGCTTGAGGCCAAGAAAGGTTGTTGTATTCTGCTTTTTTAGCCTGGTTCCTAGAGAAGATTTTGCCTCTGTTTTGTGTATTAATAATTTATTTTATAATTTTTCTTTTTTTTTTATGGCAAAATTCAACAAAAGGTGCAAGTTACTGAAGTGTTATAGAAACAGATTCTGTGCTGAAGGGGAGGGGAGAGGGACTCAAGGTAATACCTCTGCTGAAGGGGAACAACCTGCTGTGTGAGCCAAGGTTATCTGCCCCCTTCGCCTGCCAGGCAGCACATGTGCAAACAGCACTGGGACAGGGCTGGTAGATAACCGACGGCACTGGGAGGCAGGGAGCAGGGCTGAGAGGGATCTGGTTATTCCATGTGCTGTGAAGGAAGGGGTTTCAGGAGCATGGGTAGAAAACGAGCTTCGTTGGTTCTAGTGCAAGGTGCTCCCAAAGCAGCAGAAGCTGATAGGTCTGGTGATTTTTTTTTTTTTTGTCTGATCTTTTTAATGGAAAATCGATGACTTAATACTTCAGGCTGACGTAACATATAGTGGCGGAGGCACATCTTTATGAAGTACAGCAGCACCCTGGCTACCTCAGGGCTTATTTCAACCTCTCAGTGATCTGATATCAAACACATGTATTTTTGGTTCTCATACATTTCTTATTTTGAGGTTCACTGGAATCTGCAGTAGGGCTGAGGATTTCTCTGCTGGATGCAAAGTGCCTGTAGTTCAAATTTGAACTTCCTTTATGATAGCTTAATAGAAGAGGCTATGTAGAAGAGGCAGGATGCTGTTGGCCTGTAACTTGAATAACCAGTGCTTCTGTAAAGAGCGCTATAAAATAATTAACCACTGTTTGCTTGGGATTTTGCTTATCTGGATGCTGAGTTTCAGCTGTGTCTGAGGCAGAGCTGGAGGATATGTGGAACAAAATCTAATTTGTTTATGGTAAATACTGCTAATAGATTTAACCATGAAATTAAGGGAATCAAAAACTTTGAGCACACTTGGCAAGCTTACAAATGGGAATTTTTAATCTCCTTTCTTGTGGTTTCTAATTGAAACTTGTGCTTAATTTATTAAAACTGTCAGAGTGGCCTAAGCGATCTTGTAACTGTGAACTGGGTTTAATCCAAAATCTTCTAGTGAAAGCTGTAAAGAAGCTGCAACCAAAGATTCTTAATGTTGCTGACTATTAAGGTGCTCCGGATCCTTTGACCTTTGAGTGTTTCACTGAGGATGATGTGTGAGAGCAGGCTGGCTTTGCTGCCCTCCTGGGAGCTCTTGTTCTGTACCATAACTCAGCTCAGAGGTCAGGCAGTGCTGCGGGAAGTGTGTCATTCACTTGTCAAGGGTCAGCCTGTTTTAGAAAATGGTATTTATTGTTTCCTCACTGTTACAAAGTGAGCAATGATGCTCGTTATTGGTAACAAAATAATGCTTATGAGGTGAAAAATGATCCTGAACTGAGGGACTTTAAGTAATCTGCTGCTACTCAGAAAAACTTGAGTTCTTTCTATTTTCGGAGCACTATAAGTAATCTTTTTAGAGTTATTGTTTCCCCTTTTTGTTGCAACAAACCTAAAAATTGAGAGAGAAATGTGTTGGAAAACCTCCTGGTGCACAAATGGAGTGCTCTCAGCTTTTTAATTGTACCTGCCACTTAATAATCTGGTCTCTGAAGGGTTTGATACTGCTTTCAACTAGACATGAACTACGAAATAGGTGTGCTTTGGTCAAAGCAGAGCTCCTGGCAGAGCCGTGGTACTGGAATTGGCTGGACTTGACCTGGTCCAGTGCACTTCTTCTCATGAAAATGAATATGCAGTAGATAGTTCTGTTCTTGCCATGAAGACTAAAGGTTGCTAAATGAAACTAAGGTCTGTGGTTCTGGCATTCCTCACCTGAGGGTGCTGTGTGTTCAGAAGGGGTCTCTGTACGCTCAGGAAGGCTTTAGGATGGGCTGCTGAGCATGTCCGTATGGGGGAAACCCCATTCAGGAGTGTCTTAAGCTGATTCTTAACTTGATGATTGAGGTCAAAGAGAGCATCTTGGGGAATGATCACTTTGTAATGCCCTTACAAACATCTGCAGGTGACTGTCAGAACTGGAGTGCTTGGCTAGGAAAAACAGGATAGCATTTCTTACAGAGAGCAGATGAGCTAGGTCTAACTCCTGGCTGAATAGATAGTTTCCGTTTGTTTGACTTGTGTTTGTCAGGCTTGGAATTCTTTTGCTTTTAGAGCTCATTTTGATAGCTTTTACAGGTTTGAACTTGTTAAATGTAGATGTTGTTCCCTTGTCCTTTAACAGGGCTGAGATACGGGTGTGCTGTGTGATGCTCTTGGGTGCCTTTTGGCCAGTGGTGTTGTCTCTGATAAATGATGATAAAATGTGTAGACTGAAGTGCGTTCGCACAGCGTGCTGTTCTGGAACGTGGAGGGTGCTCAGAATTGCGCAAAACAGGTAATGATTTAATGGTATACAGTTTTATTGGAGATACGTCACTTGGATCAAAATTACTGCAGTTGTTCCTGTCTTCCTCTTCAGAAGCACCAAGTGCATTCAAGTACCGTGTTAAACTGCTAGGAACGCAATCCCTCTGAGCTTGGTTCAGTGTTCCAAACCACAAGAGACAGTGTTTGGAGGGGAGGTAATAATTTTCAAGACCTCCTCTTGATGAAAGGAAATGTGCATTGGTGCTGTAGTGTTCAATTCCAGATGTTAGGAAGTTACACAAATGGTTCCCAACACTTTGTCTAGGATTTCTCGAGTCTTCAGGCTGAAAACTCTTTTTCTGAAGTCTTTTTCACTGAACATTCAGAGTTATGCCTGCAAATGAGGGGTGCTTAATATCCACAGAAAGATGCCTTAAAGATTTATTTTCAAACTTCCTTGAAGTCAGCTCAGATTGCGTTTTCTTTTTAATAGGAGTGACACTGGGGTGTGGCGGGAGCAGCCTGTGCCACGGGTTTGTCACCGCTGCTCTGAGTCACACAGGCAGAGCACTGGGCTGCAGGGGCGGGAGCCATGGGCAATACCAGGAGAAAGGTGGTGATGTTGGATTATGCTTTTATCTTGCTGTGCAAGCAACTCTTTAATTAACATAGTTCATTTGACTTAATGTTCTATATCCAAAAAATAATCGGTCTCAGTTAAAAATGGTTCTTGTAAATCATGTTCAAAGGGGCTCCAGGAAAGCCGGAGAGGGGCTCTTGATCAGGGAGTGCAGGGATAGGACGAGGGGAATGGTTTTGAGCTGCATCTCGAGATGAGAGCTTCAGTGGAAATGTTTTGCTGTGAGGGTGGGGAGGCCCTGGCCCAGGTTGCCCAGAGCAGTGGTGGCTGCCCCATCCCTGGAGGTGTTCAAGGCCAGGTTGGGTGGGGCTTGGAGCAACCTGATCCAGTGGGAGTTGTCCCTGCCCATGGCAGGGGATGGAACTGGATGAGCTTTGAGATCCCTTCCAATCCAAACCACTCTGTGATTCTGATATTCTTTATAAGAAAGGCAAGTTCTATGAAGAAAATCTGAGCTGTTTACAGTCCCTTTTACTGATGTTTTATTTCTTGGAGTTTATTCTGATGTTAGGACTGTAGTCTTTGTCTTGCTATTTGTTCTCCTTATGTTTTTAAACTTTAAAAGTTACCATAACTCAGACGTGATTTGTGTGATTTTGGTGTGAGAAGGAAGATTTTCATCACACTCGATCTTCTTCCTTCTCCCACTTGCTGCAAAATTACTTTGGTTCATTGTGCCTTTTAGTGGGGTTTGGGACCTCCTGGATAGAATGAGATGATTTCACCTCTTTGATAGAAATGGGAACATACAAAGTCTAGATTTCTTGCTTTTCAGTTTCATGCAGAAAACTTCTTCACACTTCAAACATAGAAGCCTGGAAAAAGTCCTTCTTAAACCACAGGCTGCTTAGCTGTCTTGAAGTGTGTGGAACAACATGTGAGATTAGAGCTATGCCCCATGGACTGCAGTTTAATATACTCGGTGTCCTTAAAGCTTCTACAAGGCCAATCAGACACTTAATGAACTCTTACACCTGGGAAAAGCTGTCTCCCTGCTTGGAACTCTTTGCAGCCTGGGGGACGCTGACTGTCAGGAAGGTCTTGCACTCATTACCTTCCCATTAGGAACATTTTATTCACTTGCAGATTAATTGCAGGGTCGGATTCTGTCGTCTAAAGTTTCTGCTGTTTTGAGGTTGCTCTCAAACACGACAGGATCTCGTGAGCATCAGAAGAGGCAGGGAAAGGGCAGGAACCTGCAGGCACTATGAGCTAGGCTGATGTTGGAATATGGACTTAGGCACACTTTGAGTTGTGCTCCTTATCTCTCGGTAAGGAAAGCCTGAGTATGTTTAAATCGGGTTTAATGTTAATCCTACAGAGAATTCTTACCTGCAGAACAGAACAATAAATTACATGTGTGGATCGTAAGGTGAAATATCTATAGATGTGGTAACACAGAAGAATACAAATAAATTATTAGATTTATTATGCAAAATTTTGATACCTTCAGTATATTTGTCTGGCTCTTTAATACTGCATTTGGTAGTTGGGAGACAGTTGTTAGATGTGCTGTGACCTTCTTACCAAAGTAAGGCTAAAAGGTAAACTTAAAATCTAGATAACATTCCCTATGTGGGAGGAAAGTCTTGGCATAGCTGAGATTCCTGGAACCTGCAGTATTTCTTCATGTTTGCTTAAGTGTTGTTGCACGGTATTTGGTCCTTTTTGAGATCCTTTCCTCAGAGAACCGTGGCTCCCTTGGCTGCGAAGCGGCTGCGCTTGTGTCTCCACAGCTGCTTTCCCAGATCTTTGATACAACTTCACTACAAACTGTAAAGACTGCTGCCCTGCGGGTGCTGCCAGGAGGACGTGTCCTGGCCCTTGTCCTATAGGTTTGCACAGCCCCAGCCTTGCACCAGGGCTGCAGGGAGCCGGGCAGTGCTGTGCTGCTTCACTGTGTGTCTTCCCGACCCTTCTGCAGCCCTGTGACACGCGGCAGTGTCCCTGTGGTACAGTGAGTGACGATCTTGCCTGGGCTGGCTTGAGCTCTATGTTTGCATGTCCGTCTTGCTGCAGTCATTTACAAGATTTGAGACCCAACTAGTTGAAAGCTGTTTTATATGAATATGCTTTGTAGGAATTGGTACTGGTGGTGGAGCGATCTCTCCCGGCGGCACCGACCACTTTAGGCTGCTTAGCACAACTTCACTCTGAACAACTCTTTCCTCCTCCTTCTGGGCCACTGCTGATCTAGTGGAAACCAGGCTCGTGTTTACATAGAAGAAGAATACATTAGGGAGAAGAATTCCTGTGTATAGAGGCACTCCATATGCCAGGGCGTTCCCTTGGCCTACCTGAACCTGCTGTATGTGGGAAAAGCCTCCCTCACTGCTGGAAGGAAGGGACTGGTAGCTGGTCATCTTCTACAGGCACACTGGGAAGAGAGTGCCTGTTGTCATGGTGCAGAGATCTGGAGCTGCTGGGCATCCCTTCAGTGCTCTTGGTGTCGTTTGTGCCTGGGAAAAGGCCTATGCGTCACCTGAGATGAGTGAACATCAGTCCCTCCTGACCACTGGGTGCACTGGATACCTGGATCGGGGCGCAGGCGAGGTGGTCTGGTGTCACTGGTGAAGGTTGCCAGAGTGGTGATGTGGCAAAAACTAATATTAAAACATCAAAATGAATATTCAAACAAAACTGACAAAACTCAGTTATCTCAAAATCCTTTACATAAGTGATCTTATGGAAGGCCCGTGGAGCTCTTCTGGACCACAGCAGGCTGGGACCAGGGATCCCTCAGAGTTGGGACGCTTCTTGGGTGTAGTACTCATTCTTATTTGCTATCAGAGAATGGAAAAGGCCTGAGCTAAGTCGCATTGAATGAGCACCCGCGCCCTTCTCAGGAAATCTGTCAGACTCCTTGAGATCTCACTAGTGCTACTTGGGAATGCTGGTGCATTGCGTGCGAGTGTTCTCACCAGTCTTGAGGGGGAAATTTCCAGGCCAGCCTCTTCATCGATCATTTTTCTTCTCTCTTTGTGTACTTAAATTCAGGCATAAATCTTTGTGATTATTCATGCTACTTGTACGCTTATAGACCTGCCTTTGTATATACATGGATCTCTATACCTCTGCGTTTGCCTGTGTTCTTATTGTACTCTCTAGTAAATAAGAGTGAATCTTGGTATTTCTGAATCTGTAATTAATTCACTGTTTTGATTATAATAGTTTCCATACAAACATCTTGTTAAACACTAAATTGGTTTATGATCAAGTGCTGCTAAAGATCCAACTCTTTGATCTACCTTTAATTATCAAATTGCTGCTAAATCATAACAGTGCACAATATTTCCATCCAGCACCTCATTCTGTTCTCGGGTTTGGAGGGAGAGGAGCACAAGGCTTGGGTGTAACAGTTAATTACAGATGATTACTGAGCTCGAATTAAAATGTTTGTGTCAAATATGGTTTGAAAATACTGCGCAAATGGCTGTGAGCTGATGAAGTGTTTTGGAGATGGTGTTAATATGTCCTTGTGGCACTTTCCCGTGTGAGGGAACAGCGTTCAGGGTAGTGGGTCCCAGATGTGTGGTGAGCGGATCAGCAGCATTCCGACTGTGTGCAGAGGGCAAACCTGTGCTGAGCCGGGCTTTATAGAACAACTGCCTCTGGTCCAACAAATGATTCGGAAACCACACTTATCCTGGCATAAATATAGCACCGTGTGTCTTCTGCTGCAACAGCAGCGAGGAGTTGTGCTTGTTTTACATCATTACATGACAGTTAACCTGATAATGTGAACCCAGCCTGACATTTATGTGTCTGTAGTTCTTGACTTGGTGCATCCTCATGTTCTCTTGTTCGCTGCAAGTTGAGGGAGCCTTAATGCCCTTTTGTGTTTTCAAGTCACACTAACAAAGAAGGTCCTCACTTTGCTTTATAAAGAGTGGAATAATCTGCCTTAGGGCATCAAATTAATGGTTTATACCACAAATGTGCTTGCTAATTTAATATTTTATCACCTTATTACACCAGCAGTTCTGCAGGGCTTGTGCCACTTCCTCCCTTTCTACTAAAACACCCGAGAACTGCTCAGTGGTGAAGGTGCTGGTTCAGAGCTGTGCGCAGGCTCTGACAAATGGGGTCTGTGAGACTTGTTCTGGAACTATCCCCAGCCTGGCTGCCCGGCAGGTTTGAGTTCCTCCTGAGGTGCTGGACTGGTCAGGAGCAGCTGAAGTGCAAACACAAGGCTCTGATTCACCTGCCAGCGAGGTCAGTGCTGGCAGAGCCCCTGTTGCGAGCTGCTGGGCTTTCCAAGATACCCCCGAGTTTCGTGTAGCACTGCAGCGATCGTGTCTGAGTATCTGTTTTTTTCCAACAGTGATGTAGTGAAAATACTGATCTGAAGCAATAGGTGCCCAACCGCAAGTTAATTAGTTTCACTGTTTTACAGATGGGGTCGAGGATTTGGTCTGTTGGGTTCCATCTTTGGAAAGGACAGTGCAATAAATCAGTCAAACAGTGTTTTTGGACTCGTGTTTTATATACTACAAATGCTACTTGGTAAGTATTGATTCCAGTTAAAGCCTAAAATGTATAACAGGTCTGTGGTGATGAGAGAGGAGTGCGTTACACGTCATGCAATCTGCAAGAGACCAGATAAATGCATGTGATTTTTATCTTTGTCTTTTAGCACCAGTCTAATGATACAGCTGTCCAAAGGGCTTAAAAACCCAACCAATAATGAGCAATTGCATTTTCTCTTGCTATGCTGCTAATAATATAAGTGTCAAGGCTGTTGCTGCACTGGTATTTTCACTTAAATATATTTAGGATTGGACTGAATGGTAGAAAAGAGAGGAAATAAAAATGGAACTTAAGAGTTTTGCAGGAGTAATAACAGCAGCAGGCGAAAAGGCACATGAAGTGTCATGTATGTGTATTTCTTTATAACTATATCGTCTGCTGTAAAGTTGTTAATATCAATAGACATAAGTTGACCAACCTGCAATTCCCCATAACTCAAGAATACAGGAGATGGTCAATACGACACATCTTATCCAAGGACTGTTGTGTAAAAGGTAGCAGCTCCCCTGCAAGCAGTGATTTTAAACAGACGTGTGTGTATACCCACTGTGCTGAGCAGCCTTCAGTTTGAATCGTTGTGCTTTGTGCGGCAGCGGGGAGCGCGAGCGGCGCTAGTAACTCACTCTCTCTCTCGTTGCAGGTATGACAGCAAGCGCAGTAGCAGCTCTAATCCTCATGACATCCTCCATAGTGTCTGTCGTAGGGTCCTTGTACCTGGCGTACATTCTGTACTTTGTGCTGAAGGAATTCTGCATTGTCTGCGTCATCACATACTTGCTGAACTTCATTCTCTTTATCATCAACTACAAACGACTAGTTTATTTGAACGAGGCCTGGAAACGGCAACTCCAACCCAAGCAGGAGTGAGGCCTGTTTGAACTGCTGACTGACAGTCTGAAGACCCAACTTCCATTAAGTTTATTTTGCAGTAATTTTTTATTCTCCATATCAGACACTTTCCCTGAGAATCATAACTGAATTTTTAATTATAAATTTGAAGGGGCCCTAGATAATTTTTTTTTTTGCTAATCCTCAACGTAAACGTGGTTATGAAAGAAAGCTCTAATGCAGTCAAAGACAAGCTTTAACTTTACTTTGAAGGAGTTTTAGCCACAGCAAAGCCTAGACTCTCTCTCTTCCCCCTCCACTCGTGAAGTGGGTAACACTTGCTATAAAATACCCTGTATATAAATTCAGGTATAACAAGATGTGATCATGACATTAAATATTCTAGACTAGCATTACCATATTTAATGTTGCCATGTTTACAGTACATGTATTACCTTCTTTTTTTAGCCGACGGACTTAGATTTGACTAGGACTCATACTGTAAATAAAATTAGAACTCTTGGTTTCCTCCCTGGACACCTCCCTGTACAATCCATTGTGTTCACCTCGGAGCTGTCGGTGTTCCGCTGGAGCCGACTGACGGGATGGAAGAGGTGACCTCTACAGAGAAAACCGTGCTGCGGCACTCGCTGCCAGTGCTTTCACAAGAATGATGGTTGGTTTGGGTTACTTTTTCTTTTTTTTTGTCTCCGGTAATGAAAATGGGATTAAAGCTGAAACCTGAAGTGTATTAATTAAACCACAACTTCGTGAATTTCTGGACAGAATGCAAATAACTTATAGGGATGAATAGAACCGGGATGTTATGCAGATTGGGGGCTGGGCTATCAGAGAGTGTTCTTTGAAGGACTGAATTTCCATGCAGAGCGGTTTCACCTGCAAGCTGTGGTCAGGCAGCCCGTGTTACTGAGGTCGGATGTTGTGTGAATGCTGCCAGCCGGCAGTGGGAACCACTGCCCGAGTGGGCTAATCACGGAGCGCGCTGGAGGAGCAGTTGTACTTAACTGATCTTCGTCAGGATCTTTGGTTTGCGCTATATTGGGAAATGAACTTTAGGCCTGACACGCATGAGATGCCTTGGAAGGGCAACCTGTTTAGTGGGCTGAGTAAGTCAATGCACTCCTGAGAATGCAATGTGATATAGTGCTATCATTGCTCTTTCTAATAACTAATTGGAAACAATTAAACTGCAGATTTAAACAAAGGAACAAAATCGTAAACGTCATTTCTGCGCTCAGTATTCTAAGGCTGAATGTTAAAAGTGCCTTCTGTCTTAAAATCTTAAACCAAATACCTTGTGTTGAACTTGGCAGGCAGAAGTGTCCTTGCTTTAAAAACGAACACACAAACAAACAAAACTCCCAGTGAACTTGCTGAGGAGAGAAGAGTATTAAGAGATCTCTTTTAGTTTTTAGACTGAGAAGTGGTAGCAGTATTGTTCCAGTTAAATCGGTGCGATAGAAGATTGGTGACGTGATTCGGAAAAGTAAAACACTTGTGTTTCAGACTCTGTGACACCAAAATGTATCGGTTCAGCTACTTTCTGTAATTGGTGCTGTGCTGCTTTTTGCCCTTGTCAGCTTCTAAATATGAAGAATTCCAACTGCGTACCCATTTATTTAAATAATCAGTTTAACTAATTGTAGGATTTTTGTCTTAAACATGAATGTCAGACAGGTCTGTTGTCTGGCTAAGTGGGTTATAAACACTATGTTGCTGAGGATAAACTTGACTGTGAAACATGCAGTGTTCTGTAAAGAAAATAGAATTTTTAGATTGAATTCACACAATAGTATTTAAATTACTACTGAAGTAACTTTCTGGTTTGTATCGAGGATATAGGTGGAAACTGCTTTATGTATAGAGTTCTGTGGTATGAGTAACATCTGTTGCATGTAACACTAAATTACTTGTCCCTCTCGTCTACCAGTTTTAGACAACAATTCATTAAATGCGTTTTGTATTGACCAGAGTACAGTTAAAGCTTGTCTTGATGTTTAGTTCTGTCTCTCAAATGCCTTGAACTTTGATAGGAGGGGAGTGAATGATGTCAAACTGGTCCCTCGAGGCTTTGCTTTGTTCTCTGACAAGCCTTGCGGTGATATCGCTGTTAATTATGTTGTATAGATTGATTTTTGGTGCGTTCCTGTGATCTACACTAAGGCATCTTTTTCATCTGAGGAAGAGGTGAACGCGTGCTGCCCAAAACAGTTGCAGCGCGAATACCTTGGAGCGAGCAGCAGTGGAGACCAGTATCATCAGAGATGACTTGGTCTGATTTCTGGGTGCATACATACCAGAAAAAGGAAGAGAAGCCCCATCAGCTGCAAGTGTAGGTGTTGGCCAACTTCGCTGTGTCTTGTTCTTGTCTGTGTGGGCATAGTCTGTTAATCCCGTTTGTTCAGTCCAATTGTTCCGGGCCGGATTCTCCGCAGCCATGTCTGCAGTCCTTGTCTGTGTGCACACAGGGATCAAATGGAAACCCATTTTGGTCTCTGGAAGAACTTGCAGCTATACTTTGTGCACAAACTTGCAAATCTGATCCTTAATTGTGAACTCTCGTGTCTTGTGTGCTTTTCTTGCAGTTACTTTTTACTGGAAGTGATTTGCTAGAAATGGCCCTCACTCTTCTACATCCTCTCTTGTGCTTCAGAAATGCAGTTGGCCTGAATAAAGAGCAAAATGGTATTAGCAGGAGAAATCTGGACCTTTTTGCTTCCAATTCTTTGACTCCTCGTTGCTCCCAATGATAGAAACGGCACATTTCTTCCAGTAAAGTGGCTCAGGTGACAATTAATGTGATGGAATCTGATGCGTGTTTCGTGCAGCTTCTCCCCGTGGCTGTCCCAGCCCAAATAAATGTGGCAAATCTGGGGTTGATTTTAAATCGAGCCTTACAGATCTGAAGGCAACTCCTGAAAAACCTTGATGAGACAAGAGTGTGGGTGGAAAAGGTCATGAGCAACGCCTGGTCTGGCAGAGGGCCAGCAGGGCAGGATCGCTGTGGTGTTAAGACTCATGAGAAGAGGCGGGGGGGAAATTCATTATCTGCAAACAGTGGTTCTGAATTCAGCTTTTTCCTCTCCCTGACTCGCAGGAGTTCTGCAGGGAGGGGTGGATCGGAAAGGCGAAAGAACCTCATCCCCAAACCTGCTTAGGAATGAAACATTCCTGAAATCCTCTTACTGTAAGGTACTTGTGCTCCTCTTAAGGCCAACAAAGTGTTCAAGTCTCCTTTAGGAAATGAATGTTCTTGGAAGCTTCTTACTGTAGAATGTTTGCAGCACTAAGACCGATGGAACATTTCCTCCCACCTTTGGTAGCGGGAGTGACAACAGCTCTCTCCAGTGAGATTTCCACGTGTTATAGGTGTTTGTCACCTGCTGTAGCCTCTTGGCCGATGCAGATGAGTGAGGTGCTTCAGGCAGCACTCGATGCTCCTGGTTTATCTGGGCTAAAGTCGGAGAGATCCCATAGCCCTGGTTCTGCCAATGACATTTAACGGTGATCTGGACAAAACTGGTTCAGAAAAGATGAAGTGTTCCGTTACCATAAAACTGTATTAAGCATGGCCTAAATATTAGGTGTTTGTTCTGTAGAGTGTGTTCCATCAGCTATTTATTGCTAGTGCTTTAAACTCCAGATGAAACATCCGCTGAAATGGAGTCCCTGGGCACCTGCTCCTTTTGTCAGTGCAGGCTGAGTCTCTCTTGGAGGGTTAGGATACAATTTTGCTAACAGGTAAAACACTGTAAATATGTATGAATTCTATTTGTTGCACATAACTTTTTGGTATAAAAAATAAATGTAGAAATTACCTGTGAAAGTCTTGCTGCAATCATTTTATGCTGCATTCATGCAGTCCGAACGCAAGAGCTTGAATGAACCCAACCAGAGGCCTTTTGGGACTCAGACTTTTGGGTCTGAGCCTTAGAACCTGTTTTTAAAGTCCGTACTGTAATTCTGTTCCTAGAACCGTATGAAGCTGTGCTTTTTTTTTTCTCAAGGATGCTGTGTTAGAAGGGTTGACATGCCGGGGTCCCCAGAGGAACCAGTTTGTAGAGTTCCTGCAGCTCCAGCGTGTCCATAGTGTGTGCAGGGGGGTGCAGAGGCCGAGCAGCTTTGGCTCGAGGCTTTGGCTGTTGAGTTCTTTAAGCAACGTGGAAAAGAACCCTTTAATGATGTTATTTTTAGAACTCCCGCTTTCCTCAGGTCTGCAGGCCTGCTTTAACTCCACCACGAGATCACAAACGATCTGGTAAACCCTGTATGTTTGCTGGGATCTGGGGATAAGGGGGTGCTTTTTGGGGCAGGGTTGCGTTCACAATTGCACTGTGATGTTAGGAACAAGCAGGAGCTCCGGCTCTGCGCTGCTCGCGTTCCTGTGGGTATTGAAACAGGGATCCGTTTGAATTATATGACAGAACTTCCTCGTCTGCATCCACGAGCCCTGGCTCGTAAGGTGGCAGCACTGTCAGATCTTTGTATTTTGAGGTGGCAGAGGTGGGTGCGTCGTGTCTGTTGAAATGGGGAAGAAAGCTATGGAGATCAAGAAGTTGAAATGACTTTCAAATTCTGTTAGTGGGCTTAAATATTGGACTGGCTTTTACACCAGGGCACGTTTCAGCAAGTGGTGTTTTACTGTGGAGAGGCTTATCTCTTTGGGGCTTTAGTTATATAGAAAATCTATAAATTTGACATGGTGTAACCATAAGGAACGGTGATAGAAAAGTGGTTTTGAACATTTATGTCCTTATTCTGCATGTGGCTGTGTGGAAGGTGGTGCTGGTTTCTAATGTGACGCATGTAAAGGAAAGAGAATTTAGCTACCACACAACATAAAAGCAGATCTTTTCTTTATGTGGGCAGGTGTTTTGGTCATTTTCTTGAGCAGGAAAGTCAGTTGCAGGAAAAAGTTGTCATAGCAACAGTTTCAGACAGTATCCGTCAATTGGAATAACGAAACTACGTAATTGTGCCAACTTCCACCGTTCAGTTGGCAGCCTTCAGCCTTGGTTCTGCCACGGGTGATGCTGCTCGAGACAACCCTGGGATGTTGCACTGAGTGTTCTGAGCTCTGTGTGTATTGACACCATCTCTTACAGCCTAAAACCTGCCTTTAGAGTCTCCTGAGGCTGGTGAGCAGCCTGAAAGGGGTGTCACTGCACTACATATTTGTCACATAGTGTGTGCGTGTTAATTTACACACCACCCAACCCCAGGATGCTTCAGGCCAGCATCAAAAAGGCATAAATCAAATTTACCCCCTAGACCGTAGTGACAATTTGATATGAAGGAAGCCCTTCCATGCTGGAAGGTAAAACCACATCTAATAGTGGCAGTTTCAGTACTGTGAATAAAATAATGAGTTTAAACAAAGTTCAGTTGCTGTGGGACCCACCCCTCTCCCTTACTGCCCCCTGCAGCTGCGGTACGAGCTCTGGGCTGGGCTGGGCAGCAGTTCCTACACGTCCTGAGCGCTGGGAACTCAGTTTCTCAGCCAGCTGCGTGTTCTGCCCAGCAAGAGAAGCTCTAGAGCTTGTGCTCTTTAGCAATGCTGCTGTGACCCAAGTAGCGTAACTGTTAGGGGAGTATAACTGGAAAACCCAATCTGCATTGAATGTGATGCTCATTTAGAGCAACTTAGATTTTTTAAGTCTTCAGCATTGATTTGTATCATGTGATATTTATATTTTTTTTCCATGAACAGATACCTCAGTCAGGATACTCAGTTCAGCTCCTTGAGACTGAATATTCAGTTCACTCTCTGGAAACAGGAAGCCTACAGACATAGCTAAGCATAGAAAACTGGCATTTCCGATTCTCTTTGTGCCATAGAACTACTTCAGGCAGACTAGAAATTACATTAGACTTGCAAGACTTGAGTCAGGCATAAACATTTAAACAGGAATTTAATGAACACGTTCAGCTGGGTACCCAGCCACTACCCGTTTGGATTTCACTGTAGAAAGAGGGCATGCGATTTTATTATAGGAGGAAGACAGCTCGATTCATTTGCAATCTTCCAGTACCTTTCTCTGAGCACAAATGCAGCTGATTTGGGCTGTCGTTGCCGGGTAAATATTCCTTTCTTGTTCCCCAAAACACGTGTGGTCCCTGTAGAGAATTTATAAAATAAAGCAAGTGTATATTAAATGCTCTTCTATTCCCTGCTGTGAACTGTTATAATGCATGTCTTGGATTAGGTTAAGTGGAGGAGACCTAAGCACTTTCTTCTACACATCGTCAGGTACAACAGGGAACTTGGCGGATGTTCTTTGTGTCATCCTAGGAAGATGACTTGGTGTAACTGGGCAGTAGAGCTGCAAATGGTTGTATTTACAGCTGGTGATTATTACCAGGTTACTAATTCAGGTTACTTCAGGAACTTCAGCAGTATTACATTTACAGATGGTCCTTCTGCCATCAGTTCTGCCCTGAGATATGATGGTGACTATGTTGAGTACCGACTGTGTGACTGTTCTGTCCTCTAGTGGCGTCCAGACCCTTTTTGCCTACTTTACTGTTCATGAGAAACTAGAAAAGACGGTTGGAACACACAGAGAGACTGGAACTGCATCTGCGTATGTGAACTTGTCCGTGTTTTCTCCCTCCTACTTAAAACTAATATTCCTCTCCTGACTCCTCTGCGCTGACTTAGCTTTCTCACAGCTCTATCGGTGCTCTATGGATTATTCGTGATGGTGTTTCTCTGCCTGGCGTTAACGCTGACTGTTCACACCCCAAACTCGCTGCGGGTGGCTTACGTGTAACTGGTTCTTTAGTCAGTCTCCTGAGCTGCAGTCGTTTGGTTTTCTGTGACTGTAGAGTGAGCAATGCCCCGTACTTATTTATTATAAGTAATAATAATTAACAAATGCACTTATTTATTAATAGTGGACATAGTGACGGGATAGAGAGCTGCCAATCAGCGCGGCATCCAGTCCTCTGTTGCTAAACCACTACCTAGTTAATAAGACATGATTGAAGGTGCTCTGGTACTAAGGTGCTTGTAGATGAACTAGGAAGCAATGAGACACTTTCCCAATAGCCTGACGGGAGCTCAGAACTGAGGATGGCCAAGAAATAAAGTCATTTAGCTCTGCTCACCAGCTGCCCTCATGCATAGTGCTGTGTTCTGGGGAGTGTCCGTACAGGTAGAGGGCCTGAGAGCTCAGGCTGCAGAGAGAGGATGCATTAAATACAGGCAGGACCTTCCCTCTCGCCTGTGCTCACACTGGACTTTGTCACAGAACCCGGACGTGCTTCGTCTTGGTGAACAGAGGGCCCTTTTGTCCTACCCCGTGGCACAATATTCTTCGTGTATCATAAACAGGGAGAGTTATTTAGAATATAAATACAAGCTTACCTTGATTAGTCATGAAATCAGCGAAATTCCAGATCAGCTCCCCAATCACGTACTCTTTCCTCTTTTTATCAAAAACGGAATGGTACTCTCTCAGCATGGCCTTCTGGTATTCCTCACTGTACATCAGAGGGGGATCCTGCAGCCAGGAAAAAGACATGGCCTTGAATGAAGGGGGCAGTTAATCTTGGCAAAGACTCCATACGTTAACTTAGAATAGTTCAGGTTGGAAGGGACCTTAAAGATCATCCAGTTCCAACCCCCCTGCCATGGGCAGGGACATCCCACTGGCTCAGGCTGCCCAAGGCCCATCCAACCTGGCCTGGAACACCTCCAGGGATGGGGCAGCCACCACTTCCCTGGGCAACCTGTTCCAATGCCTCTCTACCCTCATGGTGAAGAAATTCCTCCTTATGCCCAGTCTAAATCTGCCCGTCTCCAGTTTATACCCGTTGCCCCCAGTGCTATCCCTCCAAACCTTTGTAAGCAGTCCCTCCCCAGCTTTCTCACAGCCCCTTCAGGCACTGGAAGGTCGCTGTAAGGTCTCCTCGGAGCTTTCCCATTTACTGCTCTGAAAACAAGCTTTACAAGGGCTTGGTCTCTCCCTGCTGCTGCGTTAGCCCTGGCTGTTCCGTCAAGGCTGGCACCTACTGAAATTACAAGGAAAAGCACATGAAATACAAACCTAACTCCAGATACCCTTGGGGGAGGCTGGGGTTTTGCTTGGTAATGGTGCTGCCTCTGTACCTCTGCAGGTGTAGGAGCACCACTCCCTCTGTGCAGGACAGCAGCATGGGATGAACATCCCCTCTCCAGTCTCCTAGCTTCCAAATAAGCATTTTCTACAGATTTCACAGCTCTCAGAACTTTTACTCAAAGCTACCAGCCTCTCTGTAGGTAAAAATCTAACCCTTGTGGGGCAGTGGCGGGGCTCACCGATTGCAGTGAAGCAGGATTACCATCCTGGAGTCTTTTGGACACTTATAAGCTAATGCATCTCAGAAGCAGTCGGGACAATGGTATCCATCCCTCCTAGTTGGGTTTTCCTAACCCTGTAAGAAAAGCGGTGCTTTTTTCCAGCCAGGCATCTACAACACTTACACTGTGAAGTCCAGGAACTGAATCTGCTCCATATTCACTCTGGATAATGGGTTTCTGGTAGGTTTTATACCAGTTCTCAAACTGTGCTGTGAGTTGCAGTGGAATAACTTCCAGGTGGCCTGAGTCGTGATACCAGGAGAAGTAGCTGTTTACACAAATTACATCCACGTAAGGAGCCTAGGGACAACAAGGTGAGAGGGTTTTGTCACAGAGCTCAAAGTAGACAACCTTCATCTGTAAAGCTAAATCCTCCTTTTGGTTCATTTCTTGGAATCTAGTTTTACTACGCATAGTATAAAGTCTTTTCCCACATCACTCAGGCTTTCCCAGAAAAAACACTGGGTAAATTTAATAAGCTACTGGCACATTAATTTGATTCTTTCCTTACAGCCTTAGGGTCACAGCAATGAGTTAGACAAGATCAACCCATTGCATCCTCAGGTTTGTTAGAAGTTTTTGGGTTTCCAAGATGTCTCTGGCTTGCTGGTACATTCAGATGGATTTTTTTTTGAGTACTGGAATGTGATTATCGAGTTAGCGGTCAAATATTTTGACTAGCAATTAAATTTGTGCATCGATGGTGCAATACTGAGCCTAAGCAAGTTGATGCCATTTCTGCCACATGGACGGTGTGATCAAAGGGCACAAAGCCCACTAAAGTGATGTTGTCTGTAACTTGTTCAATGTTCTCTTAACATGTTTTGTAATAAAAAGAAAAAAAAAAAGCTCTAATAACACGTCAGTGTGAGAGATCTGTTCTTTGGGTTTGTTGTCCTGGGTCTGCGCAGAAGATGGGGTGTCAGGGTCTGTGGGAGCTTAGGGCCACCTCAAGGAATAGACAACCAAGAGAAGGACCCTTAGGCTACTTGTGCACCTCTGGGACCATAACGATGAAGCTGGAACAGCTTTTAGCTTATTCAACATGAACAGACATCTCTTAAAGAAGATCTAGAGCAGTTTAAAGCAGGGAATTAGAGCAAAGCTTCCTTCCTTTAGACTTCCACAAGGCTGTTAGAATTTTAAAGAGGTTTAAGCTTTGGTTTAAGTGCAAGTGCAAAGCCTCAGCATTAGTAAACCCCATCAACTGAACAGCAAAGCTTGACAAGGTTAGCTCCAGTCTCCCACATTTCTCTTAAAACAAAGAAAACATCTCACAGATATTTTGTTTTCAGCTGGATTACAGAAACAGGATAAGGGCTTTGTACTAGGAAAAAATAAGTTTTCTTCTGTCTCTCCCTGTTAAATACCTCCAGTGAACGTGGGGAGGGGGCAGGGGGAAAGGGCTGTGAAACAAATGACAAGAAGAGAAAACATAATAATGAATTAAAAACAAAAGGTAGAAAATAAAGTAAACTTACACCATGGTCAAGAGTGTAATTAGCATCTGTCACAAAGGTTACTGGTCTGGAGGGATCGAGAGCTTTAGTGTGAGCTATCACTGTCCTGTTTGCAAAGAGTAAAGCAAGAGTTGAACAACAGCGTGAAGAAGCATAGCCCCATTTCTGCAAGCTCGCTGTCCTCCCCCCCTCAGACATTTGGAGCTGCTTTTGATTTAGCAGCGTATTTTTAGTCAAACATTGCAGGATCCTGGCTGCTCATCTGCTATGAAGCGCCTCTACTCCCAGCCAGCTCTGGAGGAGCATAAATATCACGGCAAAGCCACTGTCACAAAGCTGGTTGATATCCCACCTGAAAAAAGCCCGGAGTGGAGGGATCCCAAACACGGGCATGTTAAAGGCTGTTAGTGCAGCTTAGAAGTTGGAGAAGGGACAATGTGTTTGGAGACAAAAGTGTGACAAGGGTAATGGGAGGTCCCTGCACAACTCCTGGGCTGTGTTCCTACAACTGGCCGAGGCCGAGGCCCCAGCCCTGTGGCACGGTGGGCATGGCTGCTTTCGGGAAACTCTGAACAGGGTGAGACAGAGAATGAGAGGGTCAAGCTCTGCTGCTACCGTGACATTGCAGGAGGGTGGTGGGTCATTCTGAGGAATGAAAATTCAGTTTCATGCAGTCTTCATGCAGTTGCAGCTTCTAGGGACAGCCTGTTCCCCCTTACAGAGATGACTCTTGGCTACTCAAAGCTTAAATCTCTTTAAAAATATAACCGAGGGGTCTGTAGGGACTCAAAGCCGTGGCTTTGCAGTGGGGTGTCACAATCCCCTGCAGAACAAATAACAAGCACTAACTGAAGAATCTTGTCTGCAGAATTAAAGACCAATTATTTTGCAGCTTTGCTGTAATTCTCAAAGAATTGAGTATTCATCCTCCACTGGTAACAACGAATATCCTGTTCCCATCAGGTCTGCTTTTGCTTGACCCTTAGGTCATGGGGAGATGCTCAGAATGAAGGGACTCCTGGTAATTTTGCAGAGCCTTACTGGTTCAAAACCTACAGGCTGAGACAATTGTTAAGCATCAGTTGATGTGTTAAGCATCAGTTACGCATTTAGTTTGCATCTGTGGGTACTGTTTCAGGGTTCCTAGAAAAATTACTGCCCATCTTTACTCCTCCTCTGTGCTGTTGCAAAGGAAGAAGACTCATTGTCTGCCAAGATTGAAGCCTCGGCGCTATGTACGAGCAGATACACTTACTTAAAGTAGAAAGCCGCCAGGGCCAGCTCCGACGCTGGCTCATTGGCTACTGACCACATCACGACTGACGGCCTGTTCTTATCCCTGCGGATCAGCTCCTCCATCACATGAAGATGATGCTGCAAGGACTTGTTCCCAAAGCTCTCGCTTAAAGACAAAAGGAAGTGAGACCCGGTGAGGAGAGGGTATAAAATCTATCCCTTTTCCCTGGGGAAATTCCAGCCCCTGGGGTGGATGAGCAGAGCTGAACCTTGACACGGTTTTGCCCTGTTTCCCCAAAGCTGCTGCACAGTTCAGGGCTGTGGTTTGGGCTCGTTAATCGAGCCAGGCCAAATGACACCATGGCCACATGGCAAAATGCCCTCTGGTTGCCCAACCTCACTCGGCACGCGTGGCGCAACGAGCTGATTTCTAAATAGAGCAAAGTACTCCCGTTATCAGGACAACGGGCACTGCGGGATGGGAGGGGGACGCTGCGGCAGGGATGAGCACAGAAAAAAAGGGAAAGTGTCTTTGAGCAAGTGCTTACGCTGTTTTAATCCCCACTCCCGGGCACTCGTCGATCACCACGATGCCGTAGGCATCGCACAGGTCCATGATCTCCTCGGCGTAGGGGTAGTGGCTGGTGCGGAAGGAGTTTGCCCCCAGCCAGCGCAGCAGGTTGAAATCCTTCATGATCAGAGCCCAATCGAGGCCTTTGCCACGGATCTGGTGGGGGGGAGAGAGAGAGACACCATAGAAGCCTTTGGTTGGAAAAGACCTTTCAGATCGAGTCCAGCCGTACCTGTCCACTACTAAACCAAATCCCTCAGCAACTCATCCACCCATCTTTGGAACCCCTCCAGGGCTGGAGATTCCACCACCTCCCTGGGCAGTCTCTGCCAGTGCCTGAGAACCCTTTCATCACACCATTTCTGAGGGGCACTTGACACACACGCTCGGCCCCGGGGTGGCTGGAGAAGCAGAGGGGACGCTGGTTGTGGCCAAGCTGCCAGCACTGCTGCTGCCCACCGGGGCTGCACCTGCTCTCCATGCGAAGTTTGATTTCTGAGGGAAGCTGCCACATGCACCCTCAGCCCCAGGGAAGGAAGGAATGAGTAAGAATCAAACCTTGGCCAGCTTAGAAAGAATATGTAACAGGAGTTTATCTCGTTTACTAGCTGAAACAAGGATTAAGAATCGAAAGGGCAGTCCTGTAGCAGGAACAAAGGACAGACCTGAGCTTATGGAGTTGACACAATGAGGAAGGAGATGAGTTAAAGACCACCAGAGGCTTCTGAAGACACAAAGAACCTGTGATGTGCGTACAAGAGCGGGTGATAAATTATGGAAAAACAATGGACATGTTACATGTTTCTGGTAATCTATATGGATATGTATGTTTAATTAGTATTTCCCAGAAATGATAAGAATACATACGTTTAACCAGTATAAAAGTCATGTAACCAGTCTCAATAGCTGGACACATTAGGTGGGTTACCCTCTGTGTACCCCGGTGTCATTTATTAAAGGAATACCTGCTTAATAATCAAATCATAGAATCACTAGGTTGGAAGGGACCACTGGGTCATCTAGTTCAACCACTGGCATTGGGAACCAACCACTGGGTGGAGAAGGGAAGCAGGAGCGGGTGCTACCCCAGTGCCACTAGGTGCCCCCCGAGCACTGGCACCACACACTCACGTCTGCATCTTCGTGCTTGTTGACGCCGTGGAAGTAGAAAGGCTTGCCGTTGATGAGGAACTGCGTGCTGGTGACGTGGACGGTGCGGATGCCGATCGGGAGCGTGTACACGTCCTCCAGCAATGCCCCGTTCGCCTGTGCCTGCATTTTCACCTGGGTTTTAAGGAAGAAATGTTTTGCTGTGAGGGTGGGGAGGCCCTGGCCCAGGTTGCCCAGAGCACTGGTGGCTGCCCCATTCCTGGAGGAGTTCAAGGCCAGGTTGGATGGGGCTTGGAGCCCCTGATCCAGTGGGAGGTGTCCCTGCCCATGGCAGGGATGGAACTGGATGGGCTTTGAGGTCCCTTCCAACCCAAACCATTCCATGATTCTATGATTTCCAAAAGGGAGACACAAGTGACGTGCTGAGCATCGCAAGAATGCCCTGTTCTCCCTTCTCCTTGTCTGTAAGTGCCATCCTGACCATCCATCCCTGCTTCTGCAAGCTGCTGGCTCCTCAGCGCTGTTTCAGCCAATTCTTGTGGTCCCCAAATGCCTCCTCAAGGAAAGAGCAAGGTCTGACTAAACAGAAAATAGAAATCCTCGCTGGCGAAGCTGAAGGGTGAAGAACGAACCTTGGATGAGCTTTTGAGGGTTTGTTTACCCCAAGAGCTGCAGTTTCTTTTCCCTATTCTTTTACTCATCTGGACCACCTCATCCTCCCAGATACAATTCTGGCTACCAGGCAAGGACTGAAATGTCATCTACTCACAGGAGCTACAAACCTGAGCCTCAGGAAACTCCTAGCAGCTGATCTGCCCTACTTTCTCCATCTAATCATCACCACTACTCATCCTTAACTCACAGTCTTCCAGGCTTGTGCTACTGAAACTGAACTTGTCTTGCAGAAGAAGAAGAAAGCTCATTGCATGGCAAAGCACATGGAAGAGATCAGCAACTTGCTCCTCAGAGACTCTGCTCAGCTTTCACCATATCCTGTCCCTTTGATTGTCTCAAACGGTCCTTTTTCAAAGGATGGATTAGGCCCTAAATGTGGAAGACAAGCATCTCAGCGTGCTTGCAAGTGCTCCAGGAACAACCCTCTTCTCACTGACAGACCTTTCAGTTCAGCATCCAGGAATTTGGCAAAGCTGGATTTAATTACTGTGTAATTAGCAAGGCCACTCTGGACATGTGAACAGAATCTGTGGGAGAAGATGAGCATGGAAGATGCGCCACACGGCAGTTCCTTAACCCTGTTAGACAGAGGAAACACACAAAAAGGAAGAAACGTCACTGTTACCTCTAAGAAGTAACGGTATCCAGGGTTCTCGTGCATCAGGTAAGGCCACCAAAGGTTTGGGTTCAGGACTTTCAGCTCTCCATGTGGCCCATCGCCTGTAGCAACCACTTTCCCTTCTTGGTCACGTAAACTCAAGGTCAAGTCATAGCTTGTGCTGCCGACAACCGACACCTGATATTGTACCATTGCTTGTTCAAAGGAAACAAAAGAAAATCATAAACTGCCAGGAAAGGAAAAATACAGGCACCGAACGTTGGAGGGTTTGCACAAATGGCAGCGTTAAAAATTGAGGGAGATGAAGAAGAATAGAGTGGCATAAATTAAACGTAAGAAGCATGATCTGACTTGAGATCCAGGAGTTTCCAGCAAGATTTGTGTATCACACAACTTGTTACTCAGAGATAATCCTGCTTTCAGGGGCAGTAAAACTGCTCCTACTGAGAACTTGTACTTTGAGAAACACCTTTCATCCTTTCACTTCAACCTCTTGCAAGCACTAGCTTTTTCTTCTTGCTTCCGAAATCTTTACTGCATTCTTGCAGCTGCTGAGCTGAGCAATAAACCAGCTCAGGTTCAAGAGAAAGCCACTATGAAACAAATCCAATTGGACCTTTCCAGGTTATTTTGCAGGTTATTATTTTCCCTGCTGCCCTCGTCATCTCCATTTGGAGCCCGAGGCAGCTGCTGCAATTGCTCAGGACCTACCAATGCTCTCTGATGAAGCGGTTGTCACAGTGATATCATCTATGTAGACAGAAGGAGTGGTGTAAAGCACAACGGGGCGATGGATTCCAGCGTAATTAAAGAAATCAAACTTGATGTTCTGTACAAAATAGTTCTTGGGATACCTGAGTGAGGAAGATGGGAGAAACAGCTATATTAGGTTTCATTCCATAAGAACTGAAGGCAGCATGGGGCTGCCATGTAAAATAGAGGTGGAAAAATAGATGGTAGCTGGGAAAATAGTCTTTGCAACAGGATGGATCAGTGGGTGACTGCTGCTGCACTGAAGGAACTACCAGTTAACAAGCACTGAATCATCAAATCACAGAATAGCTTGGCTTGGAAGGGAACTTAAAGCCCAGAAGACCAACCGTGTCCTGGGCTGCATTAAAAGCAGCGTGGCCAGCAGGGCGAGGGAAGTGAATGTGACCCTCTATTCCTCTCTTGGGAGACTTCACCTGGACTCTTGGGTCCAATTCTGGAATCCTCAACATAAGGAAGTTATGGAGCTGTTGGAACGGATCCAGAGGCAGCCATGGAGATGATCCAAGGGCTGGAGCACCTTCCATATGAAGACAGGCTGACAGAGTTGAGGTTGTTCAGCCTGGAGAAGAGAAGGCTCCGAGGAGACCTTAGAGCAGCTTCCAGTACCTGAAGGGGTTACGAGAAAGCTCGGAGGGACTCTTTACAAAGGGTTGTGGGGATAGGACGAGGGGCAATGGGGATAAACTGGAGAGGGGCAGATTTAGACTGGACAGAAGGAGGAAACTTCACAGTCAGAGTGGGTGGGGAGGCCCTGGAACAGGCTGCCCAGAGCAGTGGTGGCTGCCCCATCCCTGGAGGGGTTCCAGGCCAGGTTGGATGGGGTTTGGAGCCCCTCATCCAGTGGGAGGTGTCCCTGCCCATGGCAAGGGGTCGGACTGGATAGGCTTTAAGGTCCCTTCCAACCCAAACCATTCCATGATTCTGTGATTCTATAAATACAACTCATCCTTTGGGAATTGCTCTGAGGTTATTACCAACCAGCAGCCAAATAAATTCCCACTCCTTCTGCCCCGGAAGCTCGGCAGCACAGAGCTTTAGCCACTCGCCTTGTACTGTCAGTCATGTACTGGATTGACCCCGGAGGCAGAGTATAGGGCGTCAGAGTGTTGTTGAGTGCAACAGTGATGCGGCAGGGAACCTCCGGACTGCTTCGGGCGATGCTGCTTATGTCTGCTTCAAAAGGGAGGTGCCCCCCTTCATGCTCCACGACTTGGACTCCATTGACCCACTGCAAGAGAAGACACGGGTGAGTCCATGAGACAAGGCTATTGGGTTTTGGGGTGAACACAGCAGGGAGAAAGGAAAAGGAGCCCAGCAAAAGGCAGCTGGGGTTCCAGTAACACTGAACCTTGTTCTGGGCTCTTGCTCCTTCAGCGCTCAATGTGGCAGCCCTTCCATTACAGGTCACATACAAGTGTCACCGAAAGACAGAGTTTAGACCAGATCGTCTAGCAAAGAAACGTTTTAGCCACCAGTCTCGATACTGGGGGGTCGGAGAAGAGAGAGCTGGGAAACACAGCAAAGTTTTTGGCTGTAGAAAAAAAGCCAAGAGGCAAGAAAACAGCAAACTGCTCTAAAACCCAGGCAGAGGTGTGTTTGCTGACGAAGCCCCGGGACAGAATTCGGTGCAGCATTGATTTTGGAAACACACGGACCATTTCCCGTGCAACGTACCACAATGGAGTAATAATGGGCACTACCGAAACGGAGCACCACTCTGGTGGGGACGTCGTCCTGAAGCCAGCGCCGAGGAAGCAGCACTTCTTTCTCATACCAAACCCAGCCGATGTAGTTCTCCAAGCTGGGATCTTGAGTGATATCGTTGAAGCTGGCAGGCACTGGCATGTCAATCACAGGACCAGTCTGGCAGGAATTGCACAGAAAGAAAGGGAAGAGATTATTTTGAAAAGGAATTTGACTCTCTTAGCTGTCCAGCCTGTACTGCTGGAGGCATTCCCTTCCACCAACAGCCCCACAATCCCTTTGCCAAGTGGAAATACTTGGGAAAACCTGCTTAGAAACTACTGTGGTCTGCCAGAGATCCTATACAAGTTCTAATCAGTATCAGACCCAGGAACCTGCCCGTGCCTACAAGAAGCTGCTGCTCATCTCTCTTCCCTTCCTGATGTATAACACAGAAAGGATTTTTTAATGCCTTTGGTGTTGCAGATTCAGAGAAGAAGGGGCAATAAATGACCAGGTTGATGTTTCAGGGCGCTTCCCCCTAAATATGGTTTCTCCAGCACGGCTCCAGCCGCTTGGTGCGTGGTGCTGGGGGGCAGCTCGCTGGCACTGGAGCCCAATTGCTGCACCAGGAGGGTGCTGAGAGGCAGGGCGATTTTGGACCAGATCCCCCAGGGAACGTTCATGGAGACTGTTTGGGATAAGCCCAGCCTTTCTCATTCCCTGAAAGCAACACTGATTTCTTAGGATTACAGCAGAGTCCGTTCTCTTGCTTATTTTTAATAGAAAGATTCTAGGCAGGCAGTGTCGTAAACCCTTTAACACGGAGGTAACTGGCTGCTATTGCCCAACAAAGCTGTTCCTTCGTAGCACCTGCTGCACTCAGGATGTTGTATAAACGGGCCCTGCAGCAGCTTCCCCTTTCCGAAGGAAGTCTGGCCATGGAAAGCGGAACAGGGAGGGTCCGGTCACCCAGGAGCGTGCGGCTGACTCAGCGTGGAGTCGTACTGGCACTGCAGAGCAACTCAATGCCATTAGTGGACATCAGAAAATCCCAGCAGGAAAATCCCTGGCTGGTGAAGTGGATATTTTAGCATCCGTTAGAGGATAACGTTGGGCTGGGACGGCCACAATGTGTGTGTCTCCTTCAGGGAGATTCTCCGGTGTCTAAAGTAGGTTGTGCAGACACAGCTAAGCCTTCCTTTGTGAGGGCATGGACCAGGATTCCTCTTGCTTATGGCAAAACTTCTGGCACAGTGGTGTCCTTCAGCTTCTCTCTACCTCCACAATGTGGAAAAATCTGGCCAAAGGGCTAAAACAGAAATGAAGGACACACAGAAACCATCACTTCTTTCTTTCAGGGAATTCATCATAGATTTTGGTCTCACTAGAACTTGTTTATCTACACTTTGGAATCAAAGTGCCCTTTCCAGGTGCGTTTGTGTTTTTTCCATGCTGCTGACACAGGTAAATGCTGTGCAGCACAGTGACTTCCAGGGCAGCTGAAGGTGACTGTAGCTCATTCATTGCTTTCTGGCATCTGAAAATAAGTGAGATCCTCAGAGACTGCTGTGGGTGGGTAATTAAAAACCCTCTTAATGAACCTCTCTTTATGGCAAGAGGAGACTCAGTGCAGGGCTGGGGGCAAAGGAGAGCCACTCTGCTGGCCTTCAGGGAAGGAACTCTTGGAGAGGAAGGAAGCACAGTTTGCAGGGAACCCATCCCAGGGCAGAGAATCCCGGTCCCTCTGGATGGGGGGCATAGAGCATCCTGGTGCCTCTGGATGGGGGGCATAGAGCATCCTGGTGCCTCTGGATATGGGGATAGAGCATCCTGGTGCCTCTGGACGGGGGGAAAGAGCATCCCGGTAACCCTGGAAGGGGGGATAGAGCATCCCGGTGACCCTGGAAGGGGGGAAAGAGCATCCTGGTGACCCTGGAAGGGGGTAAAGAGCATCCCGGTGACCCTCAATGGGGGATAGAGCATCCCGGTGACCCTGGAAGGGGGGAAAGAGCATCCCGGTGACCCTGGAAGGGGGGATAGAGCATCCCGGTGACCCTGGAAGGGGGGACAGAGCATCCCGGTGACCCTGGAAGCGGGGAAAGAGCATCCCGGTGACGCTGGAAGGGGGTAAAGAGCATCCCGGTGACCCTCAATGGGGGATAGAGCATCCCGGTGACGCTGGAAGGGGGTAAAGAGCATCCCGGTGACCCTGGAAGGGCGGAAAGAGCATCCCGGTGCCCCGCGGTACCTGCCGGAGCGGCTGCCGGTACCAGCGCTGCACGAAGCCCGCGTCTCTGCGCGGCGAGAGGTCGGCGCGGAAACTCCAGAGGCCGCCGAGCTCCTTCCGCTCCCGGGAGGGGGTGTCGCGGGGGTACAGCATGCCGCCCGCCGCTGCCGCTGCCCGCCCCAACACCACCGCCAGCAGCAGCAGCAGCAGCAGGAGGAGCTGCCGGCGGCCGCTCGCCATGACCGCGCCGCACCTGCCCCGGGCCGCCATCGCGGGGCCCGCGCGGCCGGAAGGGGGCGGGGCCAATCATGTGGCAGAGCCAACAGGAGGCGGAGCCAACCAGGAAGAGGAGCCAACCAGGAGTCGGAGCCAATCAGGAGGCGGAGCCAATCGGAGGCCGAGACAAGCAGGGCGGAGCCGGAGGCGGAGTCATGCGGGACCCGGAGCCAATCAGGAAGCGGAGCCACTCAGGGGCGGAGCCAAACGAGGCAGAATTAAATAGGGGCGGGTTAAACAGGGCTGAGGGGGTGGGGCCAAGCTGCGGGACATGACCAGGCGGGGGCGTGGCCAAAGCGGGGGCGGAGCCGATCAAGAGGCGGAGTCAAGCAGGGGTGGAATCAAGTTAGGAGAGGAGCCAAGTAGGGCGGAGCCAAAAGGGGGGCGTGGCCAAGCAGTGAGGCTGGAGGGGTCCTGCGTGCCCAAGAGGAGTCCTGGAAGGCCTTAAAGGGGTCCCAGGGAGATTTAGAAGGGTCCTGGAAGACCAAAAGGGAAACTGGATGGCTCCAGATGGTTTCTTAGGGTCTTTGAGGGGTCCTGCGGGTCCTGGAAGGCCTGAAAGGGGTCCCAAAGGCTGTTGAGGCGTCCTGAGTGTCCTAGAGGGTTCTGGAAGGCCTTAACGGAGTCCTAAGGGGGCTCTAGAGGGGTCCAGAGGGTCCTAGAGGGGTTCTGGAAGGCCTTAAATGTGTCCCAGGGGGTTTTAGAGGGGTTCTGTGATTCTTGAAAGGGGTCCTGCAGGTCCAAGAGGGGTCCTAGAAGGCCCTAAAGGGATCCCCGGAGCCTCTAGACTGGACTTAGGGGTCTTAGAGGTGACCTGTGGGGCTCTAGAAGGATCCTGCAGGTCTTAGAGAGATGCTGGAAGGCCTTAAAGGGGTCCCAGGGTGCTCTAGAGGGGTCCTGGGAGGCTCTAGAGGGGTCCTGGTGGTCCTAAAAGGGGTCCAGGGGGTATCTAGTGGGGTTCTGGAGGGCTCTAGAGGGGCGCTGTGGGTCTCTACCGGGGTCCTACAGGTCCAAGAGGGGTCCTAGAGGGCCCTAAAGGGGTCTCTAGAGGGGCCCTGCAGATCTTAGAAGGCTTCTAGGGTCCTCTAGAGGGGTCCTGGGGGCCTCTCAAGGAGTCTAGAGCTTCCTAGAGGGGTCCTGTGGGTCTCAAAAGGGTCCTGCAGGTCTAAGAGGGGTCTTGGGGGTCCTGGGTCCCCTAGAGCCACCCAGGAACCCTCTAGGGATGTGCAGGACACCTCTAGGACCCCATTAGAGCCCTCTAGGACACCTCTAGGGCCTTCCAGGACCCTACTTGGGCCCATAGGACCCTTCTAGGTCTTTCATGAACCCAGTAGAATCCTCAGACCCCTCTAGAGACCCCCAGGACCCTTCTAGGACCACTAGGACCCCTATAGAGCCCCACAGGTCCCCTGTAGAGACCTGCAGGACTTTTCTAAAGGCCCCTGGACCTATCTAGAGCTGCCCAGCACCCACCTTGGGTCCTCAGGATCCCTATAGGGACTCCCAGCACCCCTCTACAGCCCTCTAGGACCCTTCTAGGATGCCCAGGACTCCTTGAGAGCCCCCTGGGATACCTTTAGGGCCTTCTAGGACCCCTCTTGGACCTGCAGAACCCCTTTTGAGACTCAAAGGACCCCTCTTGGATCCTCTGGACCCCTCTAGAGCCACCCATGTTCCCTCTAGGACTCCTAGGACCCCTTGAGAGCCCCCTGGGACCCCCCCTTTAAGGCATTCCAAGACCCCTTTAGGACTCCCAGGACCCCTCTAGAGCCCTCTGTGACCTGTTTAAGGCCTTCCAGGACCCTTCTAGGACCCCAAGGACCCCACTAGAGCCCCTACGTCCCCTCTAAGACCTCCAAGACCCCTCTAGATCCTCCCAGGACCCTTCTAGAGCCCCCTAGGAACCTTCTAAGATGTGCAGGACCCCTTTAGGGCCTTCTAGGACCCCTCTTGGACCTGCAGGACCCCTTTTGAGACCCACAGGACCCCTCTAGCACCCTCTATACCCCCCTAGAGCCACATGACCACTGTAGGACTCCAAGGACCCCCCGAGACCCATCTGGGTCCCCTTTAAGGCTCTCCATGACTCTTCTAGGACCATCAGGACTCCTCTAGAGCCTCCCAGGACCTATCTAAATTTCCCAGGATGCCTCTAGAGCCCCCTGGAACCTCTTTAATGCCTTCCAGGACTCCTCTTGGGCCTGATGGATCTCTCTAGATCTTTCAGGACCCCATTAGAGGCCACTAGAACCCCTCTAGAGACCCCCCAAGACCCTTCTAGGACCAGCAAAATCCTTCTAGAACCTTCAAGCACCCATCTAAGAACCCCATGATCCTCTTGAGCACCCTGGGACCTCTTTAAGGCTTTCCAGGATCCCTCTTGGACCCGCAGGACCCCTGTAGAGCCCCACAGGACCCCTCAAAGACCCTCAGAACCCCTTTGGAGCCACCTTTCCAAAGGTCCCCTTTCGGACTCGCAGCTTTCTAGATTTCCCTGAGACCCCTTTAAGGCCTTCCAGGGCTCCTCTTGGGCCTGATGGATCTCCCTAGGTCTTTCAGGACACCACTAGAGGCCGCTAGAACCCCTCTAGAGACCCCCCAAGACCCTTCTAGGACCATCAGGACCCTTCTAGAGCCTCCCAGGACCCATCTAAGACTCCCAGGACTCCTCAGGAGCCCTTTGGGACCCCTTTATGGCCTTTCAGGACCCTTCTACGACTCCAAGGACCCCAGTAGAGCCCCCTAGGTCCCCTCTACTACCTGCCAGGACCCCTCTAGAGCCCCTGAGACCCATTTAAGTCCTTCCAGGACTCCTGTAAGGACCCCCAGCACCCTTCTAGTTCCACCTAGGACCCTTCTAGGACCACCAGGACCCCTCGAGAGTTCCCTGGGACCCCTGTTGGGCTTTCTAGGACCCCTCTTAGACCTGCAGGACCCCTTTTGAGACCCACAGGACCCCTCAAGGACCCTTTGGACCTCTCTAGAGCCACACATGACCCATCCAGGATTCCCAGAACCTCTTGAAAGCCCCCTGGGACCCCTTTGAGGCACTCCAGGACTCTTCTAGGGAACCACCAGGACCCCTCTAGAGCCTCCCAGGACCTATCTAGGACTCCCAGGACGCCTCTAGAGCCCCATGGGACCCCTTTAAGGCCTTCCAGGTTCTCTCTAGGACCATCTGAACCCCTGTAGAGCCCCCTGGAATCCCTTTAATCCCTCCCAGTACTCCTCTTGGGCCTGCAGGACCCCTCTAGGTCTTTCAGGATACCACTAGAGGCCGCTAGAACCCTTCTAGAGCTTCCCAGGACCCATCTAAGACTCCCAGGACCCTTCGAGAGCCCCTTGGGACCCCTTTAAGGCCTTCCAGGACCCTTCTAGGACCCCAAGGACCCCACTAGGGCCCCTTAGGTCCCCTCTATGACACTCAGGACCCCTCTAGAGCCCCCTGGGGCCCCTTCAAGGCCTTCCAGGACCCCTCTAGGACCACCAGGACCCCTCTAGAGCCCGCTGGGACACTTTTAGGGTCTTCTAGATACCCTCTTGGATCTGCAGGACCCCATTCAAGACACACAGTACCCCTCTAGGACCCTCTGGACCCTTCTAGAGACTCCCAGGACCACTGAAGAGACCTGCAGTACCCTTCTTAAGGCCCCTGGACCTGCCTAGAACCCCCCAGTACCCACCTAGGACATTCAGGACCCCTGTAGGGACCCCCAGTACCCTTCTTGAGCCCCCCCCTAAGGCCCTTCTAAGATGTCCAGGACCCCTCGGGAGCCCCCTGAGATCCCATTAGGGCCTCCCTGGACCCCTCTTGTACCTGCAGAACCCCTTTTGAGACCCTAAAGACCCCTCTAGGACCCTCTGGACCCCTCTAGAGCCACCTGTGTCCCCTCTAGGACTCCCAGGACCCCTCAAGAGCCCTCTGGGTCCCCTTTAAAGCCTTCCAGGACCTCCTGGACTCATCTAGACCCTCTTGGGACCCATTTAAGGCCTTCTAGGCACCCTCTTGGACCTGCTGGACCCTTTTTGAGACCCTCAGGACCCCTCTTGGACCCTCTGGACCCTTCTAGAGACACCCAGAACCCCTCTAGAGCCCTCTAGAATCCTTCTTGGACCTTCAGGTCTCCTCTAGAACCCCTTAGGACGCCTTTAGGGCCTTCTAGGACCCCTCTTGGACCTGCAGGACCCCTTTCGAGACCCACAGGGCCCCTCTACAACCCTCTGGACCCCTCTAGAGCCCACTGGGACCCCTTTAAGACCTTCCAAGACCTCTCTAAGAACCGCAGGCTCCTTCTAGAGCCCCACAGGACCCTTTTAGGACACCTCTAGAGCCTTCTGGGACCCCTTTAAAACCTTCCAGGACCCCTGTAGGGCCCGCAGGACCCCTTGAGAACCCCATGGGACCCCTTTAAGAACTTCCAGGATCCCTTTAAGACCCCAACAAACCCTCTAGAGTACCCTGGGGCCCCTTCAAGGTCATCTAGGACCCCTTTTGGACCCACAGGACCCCTGAAACACCCTCAGAACCCCTCTGGAGCCACCTAGGTCACCTTTTGGACTCCCAGGACCCTTCTAGACCTTCTGGGACCCCTTTAAGGCCTTCCAAGACCCCTTTAAGACCCTCTGGACTGCTCTAGGGCCCCCTAGGACTCCTTTAATGCCTTCCAGGACTCTTGGCTTTCAGGACTGCTCTAGGTCTTTCAAGACCCCACTAGAGGCCCCCAGAACCCCTCTAGAGACCACCTGGACGCTTCTAGGACCTCCAGGACCGCTCTAGAGCTCCCAGGACCCATCTAAGACTCACAGGACCCCTCGAGAGCCCCTTGGGACCCCTTTAAAGCCTTCCAGGATCCTTCTAGGACTCACAGGACCCCACTAGACCCCCGTTAGGACCCCTGTATGACCCGCAGGACCCCCAGGGTCTGCATCCAGGTGCATCCGTGTGTCGAAGACAAAATGGGCCTTTGGGGGGAGTTTTCTTCTCCCACTTTAGCAATCAATGACTTATTATTAGTGAGAGCTGAGATGCTGGAGAATGAGTTAATGCCGTGATGCAGCCGAGGAGCTGGGCTGCCTTCTGCTGATGTTTGTATTTGTTCCTGAAGCCCTGCTTAGACTCTGGCCCTGTTGGGTACAGAAGCAGCCAAGGGGACAGTTGGTGCGTCAGGGAATTGTTTGTTTGGAAAAGACCTTTGTGATCATTGAGTCCAACTGTACCTGTCCACTATTAAACCATATCCTTGAGCACCTGCATTTTAAATACCTGAGAACACCCTACCTGCATTTTAAATACCTCCATGGAGGTTGACTCAACCACCTTCTTTGACAGTCTCTCAGTGCCTGAGAACCCTTTCAATGAAGAAATTGTTCTGATTGTCTAATCTGAACCTTCGTTGATGCAACTTGAGGCCATTCCCTCTTGTCCTATCATTTGTTTCCTAGGAGAAGAGACCAACACCCACTCCACCACAACCTCCTTTCAGGTCATTGTAGATGGTGATAAGGTCTCTCCCAGCCTTCTTTTCTCCAGGCTAAACAAACCCACTGTCTGCCGGCACTTACCCTCCCTTCCTCATCCCTTTTATTGATGGCTGCCTTTAAAAAGGACTTGACATGCATTGTCTGGGTTAGATGTCTAAGCTAGAATGCAACCTGCACTGTTAAATGTCCAAGTTTCCTGACTTCTGCTATTGAAGGTGACCATCTATGGTGATGTTTAGGAGACCAGAGCAACCAAGCGCAGGACTGCCCTGTGCCGGGTAGAGCTGGTGGTTGCGTTTGCCACTGGAAGATACAGAGGAAAGATCACTGAATAAATGTGTACTTCCAATAATGACAAACAAAGGTTTGGCCAACACTCAAGAGCTGACTAAATGCCTGGCAGTTCCCATTGTCTTACAGCCAGTGTCATGGTCTTTAATTTCCATGATGTTTCTGGCTATATTTCATATGTCCAATAGGAGAGAAAGTTTGGAAGGGAAAACTAATAGATCTGTCTTGCTGTGCACGCGTGGTACTAAGACTGGTGAGACAAATCGTGTTGCTCTGTAAAGTGCTGGGCAGTATGATAAATGGTACTGCTGCATTACGCTCTGTCCACTAATCCATCTCCCCTTTGATTCCCTCCATATTACAACTTCCCCCCCATGCCGTTTCCACCAACCTCTTTCCAGGAAGGACCCTTTCCACACCTCCTAAGTTCCTACAGAAATTTCTTCTTTAACCTCCTGATGCCATTTCCCCTCTGTTACCTCCAGTCCGAAGTTGGCCGCGATTTGGAGTATAGAATTAGCTGCTTTGGGACACTCCAATCATGCCTCTAATTGTCTGTTTTGTCTAAGAAGGGACAGTGTTGCTTTTCTTCTTGACTCCACTGCCATTTCTGGAAATTAGGCAGTGAAGTAAAGATTGGGCTGAATTTGGCATGGTCTGTTTTTCCTTCCTTTTCTTTGCTGAGGTCTTCCTGGTGGATTTTTCATTAAACAAATCAAATGTGTTTGGAATAATACTGTGTAAAGGGCCGGTTCTGTAACACTGACACCGGTGGGGATTTTATAATGGACATGGATAAACACAGCTTTGTGCCTAAAGAGAGCGCTCTTCTGGAGGGGGCTCTGTTTCTCCACGTTGCTGACCAGGAGAATCAATCTGTTGGGGTTTGTTTGCATGTTTTTTTGCAGGAGTAAAATCCAGCTTGTTTTCCATTTCTGCACCATGAGAACCGTATTGATTTTTCTTCACTTCTGATTGTTCACATTACTGGATTGCTTTTAAATAGTTGACAGAGAGATCATTCATTTTCCTGCCCCAATGTATTTTACAGCACCTTTCTTGTTTTATTTGTGTGAGGTTTCCACAGTTATAAATCATATTGATCTCATTTTGCAGACTGCAGCCCATGTAGAAGTGAAGAAACTGTTCCTCCATGGTTTTTCTTTCTCCCTTTCTACCTTCTCCCCAGAAGCTTCAGCATCTGCATTTTGGATTCCTGATTTGGAAGTTGGAGTTGAGGTGAAAAGCTTCTGAGCCAGAGATCTGAAATGCCAAAGAAATAAAATGATCACGGATAAATCTATAGAGTTACAAGAGTTGTTTGTTAGAGACAGAAATATTGAGAGTGGTCATTGGGATTTTGTCATTGTAGAAGTGCTGAATAACTGACGATATGCTCTGAGGGGTCTGTGAAGAATTCTTTCAACCCTAAAGATACAATAAATGAGGAGATCATAGAATCACAGAACAGTTCGGGTTGGAAGGGACCTTAAAGATCATCCAGTTCCAACCCCCCTGCCATGGGCAGGGACATCCCACTGGCTCAGGCTGCCCAAGGCCCATCCAACCTGGCCTGGAACACCTCCAGGGATGGGGCAGACACAGCTTCCCTGGGCAACCTGGGGCAGGGCCTCCCCACTCTCATGGTGAAGAAATTCTTCCTAATGTCCACTTTAAATCTGCCCCTCTCCAGTTTATACCCATTCCCCCTCATCCTATCCCCACAAGCCTTTATGAACAGCCCCTCTCCAGCTTTCCTGTAGCCCCTTCAGGTACTGGAAGGTCACTATAAGATCTCCTCTGAGCCTTCTCTTCTCCAGGCTGAACAACCCCAACTCTCTCAGCCTGTCCTTGTAGGGAAGGTGCTCCAGACCTCAGATCATCATCGTAGCCTCCTCTGGACCCGTTCCAACAGCTCCATCTCCTTCTTACGTTGAGGATTCCAGAACTGGACTCCAGATGAAGTCTCACAAGACAGGAATAGAGGGGCAGAATCACTTCCCTTGACATATCTGTGGGCATCTCTTCAGTGCAGAATGCACCAAGCTTTGAAATGCTGTACTAGCTCAAACATACACCCACATCTACGTAAGGAATCCACCTTAAGACGCAATATCTTGCTCAAAACCAAAGACTTGTTGGTAGCAGAGAAGCAAACTGTTTAAGGGTGGCAGCAAAGGAGCAGATACCTTGTCTTTGGCTTGAAGATAAACCTTATAAAAAACCTTGTCTGACCACTGATGAAGAGTATATGTAGTTTAAGTGACCGTGCTTGTTTGAGCGTACCTGTGTGTTGTGTAGATATATTACTTCATTCCTACAGTTTACCCCTAAGGAGTAGGAAAGTGTAAGTTTTTGTGTTTGCAGATAGTGATATTAAAACCCAGGCTGCCTAAAGTATGCAAGCTTGTCCTGCATGGAATTTATGTTTATCTCAGCAGGAACTGCACATATTGCACAAAGCTTTTGCCCAGAAAGGTTAAAACCATCTTGTCTGTTCAGCAAGACCATGACTGAGCTAGAAATAGTTCAGATCCCCGAGGCAGGAGATGGTAGGGGAACAGCTAAACCACTGAGTTATTTCAAAATGGAATAAACCCTTTTCTTTCATTATCTTGCCTTATTCTTTTCTTGGATTTTTCTGGTCACTTGTTTTACTTACCTTTTGCTTTGACTATAGAACAGCAAACTTTTTGGAACAAGTTAGTTCTTCTAGCTCTTTACACTGGAAAAATAACAGACTACTTTAGTGCTCATATTCAATGTTATTAATATTGATTAAGGTATCATTGCTACTATTTATCAGCACTATCATGATAAGAATATACAATGGGTGAACAATGCCTTTCTTGTCGCTCTTTTGTATGATGAAAAGCTGCGTGACTGTGAGCATCAGGTCTCCATCCCGCAGCTGTGGGATGCTGCTCCCGCATCGAAAGACACCTGCCTGCATCCTTCGAAGGGTTGGCTTCACCTTCGCAGCACGGGCTGCAGCGGTTCCACGCTCAATAGCTGTGAATTTTCAGCACAGATGACCTGGAAAATCAAAGTCAGCATTTCATTGGTCTGATTTGTTCCTTAGGGGTAGCTGTAGGCTAAAAGCTATTTTTAAATGGGATTTAAATGTGAATTCCTTCGTTGCCAGGGTATTTACAATGGGCATGAAAGGCAGAGCAAAACTCACCAGAGACCTTGTTACAAATTTGGAACGAGCAATGTGCTAATGAAAGCTCACAAAGCTGCAGTGGAAGGGTCTGCTTCTTGGGCATTGGTAGACATTTCTGATTTACACTATATTTTTCTGGGGTGGTGGTTAGTAACCTGTCTTTCCCAGAGAAAGAGACCGTAGATTGGACACTGTTCCTCCACTTCTGTCTTTGTCAGGTCTCCTCCTGTCAATCTAAATGAAGTATCTACACCTGTCTCACAACACATCTTCACTAGAGGAGTGTGGGTTGAATTTACAAATGGTCCCACATGCTTGTTCCTTTGTTTCTAGGGCATTTGCTGGTGGACAGATTCAATTTCATTCCACAACACCATGCTAGAAAGCACTTAAATAAAATTAATGGCCAATGCAGCATTCCTCAAGAAGGATGAGAGTGTAACTGTACCATGTTTCATTCTGTCAATACTTGCCTGCTGCCTGCCACCTGTATTCCTTCAGGGGATGGGAATAGACCCAGAGCCATGGAAAACCAAATGCCCTACCAGCACCCAAGGGGCTGTGGAGGTGCTCTCCTCCCTTAGGTACAATGGTGACCCTAAATTTCACTTGCATTTAGGCACTTGGATTTATCTGAGCCTGAATATTCCTGAAATAGTCAGCCTGGCATAATGACAGGACGTGGCAGCAGTAATCACCAAGAAGGCAAGATAAACCTCTGAAGGCTCTTTAGCTCAGCTCTAGCCTGTCTCTAGAAACTCAGCTGTAGTTTGATCACAAGCTGTTGGATTTGGGGGAACATCCTCTGCTGGAGGAGTACAGTAGGATGCATCTTGTCTAACAAATGCAGTGATGGTTTTCTGGTTCAGGAGCAATGCCATCAGCAGCACAAAGTCCAGGCTCTGCAGGAAGGAGCAGTGTTGCCATACCTCAAAGTGTACTTAGTGCTGATTTGTTGTAGGGGTGGTTCAGAGCTCATGCACTCAGCCTTTAGGAACTGCCTTCCCGGGTTGTTAATTCTGCGTCTCTCTGCATGTTCCTGTTAAAAGAATGCACGAATGGGTGAAGAGAGACATAGTCTCTCCATGGAGGATTAGCCCACCCCAAGGGAACTGTAAGTGCACAAAGGGAGGTGAGAAGAAACTACACCTCGAGGTTTTCTCCCATTGGAGGCCCCTGGGAGGACAGCCCTGCTCTTGGCTCTGCCACAGAGAGGCTGGATCTCATGCTGAGCAAGTCATCTTGTCTCTTCGCATCCTTTCTCCCCATGCAGTGTCACCTCTCTAGGCTGAAAGCCCTTTGGGAGCAAGAACTGTCTCTCCCTATTTGCTTATACAGTTCCTAAAGCAATGGGGTCCTGATTTCAGTGAGGCCTCGAGGCAATAGGACAACAGTGCTAATAATGAGAATTAAGAATTCATTTATCACTTCACTCTCAGTGAATAATATCCAATAATCACCTACAATTTGCTGCTTCAGTGAATACTCTGATAGCAAGCAAGGCTGATAGAATAAAGTCATAGAAGTAAAAATCCCATGGAAAAGGAGTAAGAAAATGATCGAAGCTAATTCAAAGAATTCCAAGGAATGTGCATAATCCCTTGCAGTATTTGCCCAGTTCTAGTGATGGCCTGGATAAGGTAAACACACAGGAACGCAGACAAGAAAAGACTTGATAAATCTCTTACATAGCTCTTAGAGCCAAATATCCAGCTGTAGGATCCCAAGGAGCCCATGTCCTGTGGTCGCAGGGACACGGACTGGATGATCTAGGAGATCCTTTTCCTTTGGCCTCATTAGAGGGTGAAGAAAGTACAGTAAGAGAACTGCTTGGCACTCAAGCAGTTAGGTGGCAATTAAATATTCACAAGGTCCAAATGATAGGGTACCCAGACTATAGATCAAAATAAAGCCTGTGCTGGAAATGCAGAGAAAATTAGCTTTTCACGTGGTACACGTTCAACACAGCTAAAGGTGAGTTTGCATATAACCCATAGTAACTAAATGATGGGCATTTTCCCTGTTTGCTCATGCCTTTCCTTTTCCCGTGATTACTAGATTGCCGGATTCATAGGGCTGTGCTGATTCATACTTAGAAGATCTGACCCTTATTTTCATTTGTTGGAAAGCTCTTTGCGAAAAAGGCAGACCCTGGCAGCCCAGACTGCAACGGCGTTATTGGAAACTGTTGAAACCCTGTCTCTGTTACCAAAAGTAAATCTCTTTCAGGAACGGATTCCACTTGAATTCTGTCATTTCATTTGTAGCCTGGTGTTTACAGTGCTTGCTCACATTATTTCCCGCTGATGTACAGTGATGATGCATAAGTTAGATTTTGCAATGCTGAGAAAATTAATGCTTCTGAAGAATTTCTCCTTGTTATTGATGTTCTGTCGGTAACAGCGCTCTCATAATCTCTTCAGAGAAACTAATGGCATTGATAAAAAACACTGAACTCCTGTTTTCATCTAAATACCCAGAAAAAAGATGGCATTTCTGTATGCAAGGAGCGTTATTTGGTGTTAGAATAGTGCTATCTGCTTTCCCCTTTGCGACTTACAGGATATTTGTTAAGTTTTTTCTTTTTTCTGGCCAACTTTGAGACATGATTTGGCGGATGTTATTGACTTGTGCTTTGCTCCCTTACATCTTTTCTCACAGAAGTATTAAAGCATTTGATGTTCATTTAGGCCACCAATTCCCATTACTTTCAACTAGAAATAACCCGTTTTGATACCTGAGAGGATCTGGATCTTCATGCTGAACTTTCCAGCACTTTGGTTCCTGCTCTGGTAGACAGCATCGCACAGAGCACTGAGAATCCCAAAACCATGAACCTCTGATCTTGAACACCATTTACAAATCTTCCTGACTAAATATTTTTGGAGAGATGAAGCACAATCCAAAGCTGGATGCAGCCGTTATCCAAAAACGGATTTGGACTTGAGGTGAGACACAATTTTATGCTAAATGTGATCATAAAGGCTTAGGTTTTCAAGGCATACGAAGAGTAAATAACCTAATTCTTGTCAGGTGCTTTAAGCTTCTTTGAACATGACATGCACAAATAATGATCTTCAGGAACATCCAGAATGTGACCCGGAGTTTATAAACATAAGCCTTGAATGCGTTTGCATCTGTCCTCTTCTATCACACGGTGAGCTTAAAGTCATATTTTTGGATAAATTCTTTTTTGGAGTTTTTTCTCATTGCCTTTTCCCTATTAGCAATGTGTCCTTTCTTATTGTGAAGATTAGAAACTCTCTGTGAACATGGTGTGAAATGGTTTTCAGCCTGAGAGGTCAGCGTAGATTTTCTTGACATAGTCCAAATGAACTGGACTTTTGCAAAACAGATGCTGCACTAAGTGGAAAAGCAGACGGTTCCCTCTGTAGATGAACACCCTGGCTGGAGGTTAAACCTTTGTCAAGCAAAATCTGTAGCCAAAGAAATCACATCTGTCTTCCCCAGCTATGTTTCAGAAGGGTGGATGGGCAATTTTTTGGATAAGAATAATAATTTGATTTCTGCTCTTGTGAATAAAGCCCCGTTGGTGGAATAAAGAGCTATCAGCATTCCTGCACGCAAAAATCATGTGTTTCTAGATAGAAAAATGAGAGTAACATTTTAAAGCTATAAAGAATTCAACTATTTAATGTTTTGGACAGCTGATTTGAAGTAAAAATCCAGGCAGGGATTTACTCATTTTCTCATTAAGCCACCTGAAACAAATCACAGTGGCTGTGCAAGACGCTTTCATTGAAGGACGCGGACATTTGCCAGTACTAATCAAAATGGTGCGGGCTTGGGAATACTGCTGCTCACAGACTTGGCCAAGCAACAGGGAAACCAGCCAGAGCCGGAGTGTTTGCTGGATCTGCTCTACCTTGGAGCTGGCAGAGGGATGGTGTGCAGTAGAGCATCTCCCAGCCTGGGGATCAAAGCCTTCCTCCGCAACGCTGCTGATGCCAGCCTCGCTCTTGTGCACGGATTATGGGTTATGGCAGGAGCTGTGGTGGCTGGTGGGTCGTTCATGGGCATTTAGGACCTTTCCTCTCTTGTGCTGGTGCCAACCGATGCTCTGAGATTCACACCACCTGATCTGAACCTCCACAGTCCCAGCACCTCTGCGAGCCCGTAGACCCTGGTGTCAGCCACTGGCAAGTGAACGTTAGACTTCCATCTCGAGAATGTCAGGAGACTTAATGCTGCTGAAGTACTTGGATGACAAGCAGGCTAAAATATTGCCAGTCCTTGGGGACCGTCCCACTTCAGGGAGGAATTTGGGTTTTTTTTTCAGTGAGCAGAAGACTGCCCTGAAAATTATTATTTCTGAGGCAAAGCAGCAACACATTCTCAAGGTGCAACTGAATTTTAAATGGATTCCAGTTTATTGTTGAAACGCAACAATGGATCGAACAACCCCTCTCGCACCACTGCAGCCAGCCTGAGCTGGGACAGAAATTGCTCTACAATTTAGTGCAAGAAAATGCAGAAATCTGTGCAATGCAGGATGCAAATCAAGAGGTCTTAAGTTTTTTTTTTCCTTAGGCAAAAATGCACGGAGCCAGATAATTCACCTTTTCTGTAGGAATGTGTCTCGCCTTGCTCTGCATCTGTAAGTTAAGGTGTTATTGTCTTATACCCCAGGAGAGGTCTGGGGCAGTTCAGCAATGCTAAAAACGATGTTACCATAATGTTGATTATGTAAATATACCAGTTTTTCTATTATTTCTGTGCTGCCTGTGGGGAGCAAGTATTTTCTGGTGTGTGAGCAGGCTGTGGAATTGAACCCTTTTCCTTCTTAAAAAATGCTTTACAAGAAGTGTCTTCGGAGGTTCACTCGTCTGATACCCTAACTAGTGACTGTGAACACAGCACACACTGTGCAGAAGCCAAATAACCCTCCAGGAATTCTTCCTATTAAAATAATTGCTAGGGCAGAGGAAAACTGCAAACAGCTGTGGTTCATCCTGTAAACATATTCTCCCTCCTTTTGGAGCCTCAGCTTCCAACTTATGCCAGAGCTTGTCAGCTGTAGGAACAGTGGAACATATTTCCGTTGCAGAAATGAAACGATTACCATTGAATAAATGTTATGCATAGACCTGAACTATCCAGGAGTACTGCATATGCAAAAAGGAAAAAAAAGTGACAGCGTTTCACACTGAAATGAGCTGAAGTGACAGTTCATCTGCCTAACACGATGGCAGTGGAGCTGCCTTGTGTTAGCAGCCTAGCAACACTCAGTTTAATGAAAAAACTCCCCTGAAATCAGTTCAGCTCTGACTGGCATCATCTTGCCGTTACAGTGCACTTGCCCTGCCTGGGAAGTGGGCTGTGAAACACCATGGAGGATGTACTGATCGAGAGGTTCTCCTGCAAAACCAATCATAAAATCATAGAATCATAGAATAGTTTAGGTTGGAAGGGGCCTTAAAGATCATCCAATTCCAGCCCCTGCCATGGGCAGGGACATCCCACTGGCTCAGGCTGCCCATGGCCCATCCAACCTGGCCTTGAACACCTCCAGGGATGGGGCAGCCACAACCTCCCTGGGCAACCTGGGCCAGGGCCTCCCCACTCTCATGGTGAAGAAATTCTTCCTAATGTCCTGTCTAAATCTGCCCCTCTCCAATTTATACCCATTCCCCCTCGTCCTATCCCCACAAGCCTTTATGAATAGTCCCTCTCCAGCTTTCCTGTAGCCCCTTCAGGTACTGGAAGGTCACTAGAAGATCTCCTTGAAGCCTTCTCTTCTCCAGGCTGAACAACCCCAACTCTCTCAGCCTGTCCTCATAATCATTCTCCTCCTGTTGACGGAAGGTCCACCTCCTCCACAGGTGTGGACACATCCCCGCTGATTTGTGCTGGTTGGTTGGGTTACCCTCCCCTCCCCTGCACGGCTCTTCTGCAGAGCTGGGAGCTCTAGCACAGAGCAGGGACCGAGAGCCTCTTCCCAGGACCCTCACGCTGACCGCAATGGGGGATGTCTGGGTAGATTTATTTATTTATTCTTAATATGCCTTTCACCCAGAAATGGCCCCAAAATGAAAGCCTTTCTGGTTAGCCCAGGATGTTTGATTCTGGTCCCTAGTCCATCTGCCTCTGTTAGAAAGCTCCCAATTCCTTTCAGAGGGCTGAAGCTTCCTGACGGCCCCATCAGGCCACCAGCAAGGCTCCTCTCATTTCCCTCTTTGCTCTGGCCAAGCTTGGTTTCCATCAGACTGTGGTTTGCAGCTCATGTGTCCGCTTGACTGGAAATCTGCCTCTGAGGTGGTGTGGGGACAGCAGGAACCTTGGAACCAGCTGCTGCAGTGACAGACGGTGCTGAGAGGGATGCGTGGCTCTACTGTTGGGTCAAGACTTTATTATTGCAAGGAAGAGCTGTTTCCCAGGTTTTGTTTACAGTGCTGTGAAAGATAAAACATAAGGTCCCGGTTTCTGAGAAGTCTAAGAAGGTAGTTAATACCTGGCTTGAAAGAAAGACTAAATTTTAGAGCTGTCAGTGGATTGGGTCTGCAGGGGTACATGGACTCTGGTGCTCACTTGGTAAGGGTGGTGGTGGGATCCGTATTCCAGCCTTCAATCTTGCTCTGAGCAAATTGCACTACCGTACCTTGCTTTGACTTCCCTTTTATTTCATTTCTGAGATGGTGATGCTTTGAGAAAGGAGATTTCCGAGCCTTTTGCTTTGTCCCCGGGGCTGGGCATCTTGGTTGGAAGAGCTGCCACGCAGTAAAGGTTGTTCCTGGGTTTGCAGGTGGTGATAGGTGAGGTTTCTTGAAAATTGCCAAGCCTGGCACTTGAGGGACAGCTGTGCATGCGGTGTTGCCTCTGTCCCCCAGTTCCATGTGCCTCACATGTGTTGGAAGGAGGACATGACTGGAAGGTTGGAGCTCTTTCACCTGCCTTTGCCATTGCAGCATGAAATAAAGCCTTCATTTACAAAGAGCATATGGAAAGCTGTTAATGGGATATGTTTCTTTAAAGCTTCAGCAGCCTCTGCTCCTGGGCGTGGTTGGTGTCCATCAGCTGGATCTACTGAGAATGTAAGTCCTCCTCATGTAGAAAGTGCCGGAAGCACTCTCCGTGTGGGCAGGACTGCGTCCAGGTGGTCTCGGGGTGCTGGTCACCACTGGCTGCTGCTGCAGAGGGAGCAGAGGCAGTGAGCTTCACTTTGGGGTGGTGAAAGTGGGACACCAGCCCATGTCTTGAGGAGAACACTAAATTCATCACCATAAAATGCTCCACCATCCATGTAGGTTGCTCGCGTGATGAATGGGAGAGGGCTGTGATGGTCCTACTGCCCAGTGCTGGACTAGCGCTGGAGTGCGGCTGAACATAAGGAGCTGAAGAGTTGTCCTGGAGATATCCAGGTTCCCACATCTCCCAGGCTGTGGAAAACCCTTCTGAACCAGTTCCTTTTACCCTCTAAATGAATGTCAGTGAAGCTGGAGTAAATGTTTTTAAGAGAAATCGAGGGCTGATAACCGATGGATTGTTCTTTGCTCACCACAGGCTGAGGCGGTTTTGGCCTTTGCCCCTGGGACTGTGGGGCTGGTGCAGAGCTGCAAGAGCTTCGATCGATGCACGGAGCCAGTGACACCCCAAGCTCAGGGAGCCCCTGAGTGTCTCCACCACAGCATCCCAGGAGAGCAGGGGAGGCATGTGCTTGTCATCCTGCCTACTCAGAACATGCAGGGTGTGTGGTGAAATGCAAGCTGGTGAAGTCCATGGCAACACTGTGGGGCTCAAGGCTTTGGCCAGAGCCGGTGCTCAGAGATGCTCCAGTCCGCTTTTCAACCTGGCCACAGAGTTAGTCCGACAATCCTTATTTTTCACAAATATCAGTTGCCATTTGCATTGTGTTTCTTTATTATTTTGACTGCGGGCTTTGCCAAGATGTAATCTAATCTTGAATAATGTACAGATGAGTAACATTTCAATCTCAGCTCTGTGGGAACACAAACTATTCTCTAACGGGTTCTTGTTAGAGAAAAGCTTCATTTGGGAAGGGCTGGAGCTCCTGGGTGCGCTCACGCTGTCTCCAGCCCTGCTGTCACTTGGTGTGACCAACGGCAAAGGGCCAAGCTGGGAAGGGCGGAAGATCCTGGGGCCAGAGGGGCCCCGGGCTGCGAGCACCGGGCGCTGTTGGGCTGTGTTGCTGTTACAGAAAGCTGAGTGAGAGCACGAGCCCCCGAACCCACCGACCCACCCAGGGCAGCCGCCTGGGGAGGAAGGCAAGATGGAACAGAGCAACCGCCAGGCTGTAGCTGCAAAGGGACATTAGGGAAAAAACCCACAGAGGTCAATGTGAACCGTATTTGCCCTTCTTTTATGGGCTTGGTATTCGCCTGGCAAAGTCAAACCCTCTGACAGGCCCATTTATTTCTGTAAGTCACGTCTGACTGGAGGAGATGAGCAATGGACACTGTCACCTATGAACCTGATGTATTGGCGAGCTGTCAGCAGCCCTTACTGTCACAGCTGTATTTCTTCCCACTCGGCGTGCAGGAAAGGAAGGTTTTTCAGGGAGCGGCGCTCACCGGCACGCTGGCTTCGCGATCTGCCTGTCATGCTGCTAAAATAGACTGCACCATATTTGCAAAATATTGTTAATCAAGAGACACAGTTCAAGGCATTTGACTGGCACATCCAGTTAAGTGGTAGCAAACACATGTTGTAAAACTACTGTGCTGAGGCCACCTTCCTAATGAATGCAAAGTGGGAGCAATCAATCAGAGCCTGAGAGCAGTCAGCACTCGGCTCCCTGCATCTGCAAACGCAAATTGAATGAACAATAATGAGTGTTATCTAATTAGTCCACACAGCTGCAATGTTACAGCCCCGTATAGGACATACCTTGTTAAATTTCATGGTATGTATAATAGAGTGTCTGAGTTAAAATGATTGAGATTCACCATGTGCATGCCTGGTACAATACAGATAGGTAGAATCTTAGTAATAAATGCATCATCCTCAGCAGATGGCCCCTGGATTAACTAATGCAGGGATCTCGTTAACAGTAAGCTAGTTAAAGTGCAAATTAGCCAGTGCAGCACTGTTGCTCGGTGGGTGTGTGCTTTGGACCAGGATTGTCGGCAGCCTGGGAGCAGAGACCTCGCCATCTCAGGGCTGGTGGTCCTCAGGAGCTTCCTTACGCGGTCGCTTCTCCGGGAGCTTTGTTGCTTGGTTCGCTGGGTCTCAGGGGAGGATGAAGAAGAGACCTGTCTCAGGGTGCTGTGCTGTGGAAAGCTGTCAAGGGCATGACTTCCACAGCTGGTTTCTTTGGAGCCAGTGGTTTTAAACTGGGGGCTTTAGTCCTCTGCAAGTCAGGGAGCTCTGTCCTTTGCAAATAAGCCTCCTGAGAAGCAAATGTGCCTCCCTCACCCCACATTGTGGGAGCTCTGCTTGTTCTCAGGCTCACGCCGTCCCTAAACACACTCCTCAGCAATAACATCTGTCTCCTGGTGTGACCATGCAGAAGATTTTCTTTCGCGTCCTCCAATAATCTTGGTGTTTTGAAACACTTGGCATAAACTGATGCTGGAAAGCGAATGATAAATGATTTAGGACTGGCAGTGGAAAACATTCTCTCAAGCCGCCCCTGACTATCTCAAACAGTGTTTGAACTGGATGCATGCACTGCTCATCAGCAGGGCTCAGGAGGCTTTGAGTCACCCGTGACTCAGTTCTGACTGCCTTTGTAGTGACTTGTTTACTTGAAGTGGTTGCAGCATCCCTCGCCTTCAGGTGTATCCTGTGGAAAAAGGTATGTTCCAGCAGGCAGGTCAGCTACCTTCTGCTGGCTCTATTGGAATCTGAATGTTCTGCCCATGCTCCATGGCTGGATGATTGGAAGACCTGTCTCAGGATATTCTGACATAATATCACAGAACATTGCGGGGGTGCTGGTCGGTGAGAAGCTCAACATGAGCTGTCAACGTGCGCTCGCAGCCCAGAAACCAACCGTGTCCTGGGCTGCATCCAAAGCAGCGTGGCCAGCAGGGAGGGAGGGGATTCTGCCCCTCTGTTCCTCTCTTCGGAGACCTCATCTGGAGTGTTGTGTCCAGTTCTGGAACATAAGAAGGATATGGAACTGTTGGAATGGATCCAGAGGAGGCTACAAAGATGATCTGAGGGCTGGAGCACCTTCCATACGAGGACAGGCTGAGAGAGTTGGGGTTGTTCAGCCTGGAGAAGAGAAGGCTTCAAGGAGATCTTCTAGCGACCTTCCAGTACCTGAAGGGGCTACAGGAAAGCTGGAGAGGGGCTGTTCATAAAGGCTTGTGGTGATAGGATGAGGGGGAACGGGTATAAACTGGAGAGGGGCAGATTTAGACTGGACATTAGGAAGAATTTCTTCACCATGAGAGGGGTGAGGCCCTGGCCCAGGTTGCCCAGGGAAGCTGTGTCTGCCCCATCCCTGGGGGTGTTCCAGGCCAGGTTGGATGGGCCTTGGGCAGCCTGAGCCAGTGGGAGGTGTCCCTGCCCATGGCAGGCGGTTGGAATTGGATGATCTTTAAGGTCCCTTCCAACCCAAACTATTCTATGATTCTATGATCACGGAAGGGCACCCAGGCTGAGTCTCACTGACCCAGCACAGCTGTGTCTCTTGGGAGCCGCAGCGTGTGTTGAGCATGAACTCCGGGCGCTTGCCTGGCTTTCACTTTACCTGCATGAAGAGTAGAAACTCATTTCAGAGTAGTCCTTAACAACGAGAGGGAGAACATCACGGGGGGCACATTGATCCCTGTGACAGTCTTATTCAAATCCATATCGGGAATTTAGCCAAAGAAGTATTTCAGGCAATTCTTTGCCACCTTCATGTTCAACAATATCTGCTCTTCCCACAAAATCTGTGGTGACACTGCAGGGGATGGTGTTTAAATATTGATGCTTTAGCAGCTTATGTTTTTAATATATTTTAAATTATGCACATTTTTATTGGACTAGTAGGTTCATCATCAAATTAGTCTCTCCCAGCTGCACACTAGGGTGTTTAGTATCTCGGTATCGATTTCTGTCTCCATCTTTCAGTTCTCATGACTGGATGCATCTTAGTGCCTTGGCAAGGTAAGCAAATCCACAGGCCTTTATTTGAGCGCTGCTGGTTAGTTGCCATAAAATGTGTAATGAACAACTCGGTATCCTTGGAATTAGATCTTCTTAACAATCATTAGTTTCAACCCTTGCCGTTTTAATAAACCTCTTGGTAGCAGACCAGAACCAATTATACTTGTGCTTGGAAAATTCTAAAACAAGGAGAAAAACTGTGTGTTTCTTCAGATAAGTGAAAATTTTAACTGGCCTAAGACTCCAACATGTGCGGGACTCATCTGTTGTTTATCTGAGGATGGGAATTTAGTATTGGAGACAATATCAAGGGAATCTATATTTATTTTACACGTTTATGGATTAATTTCCACCTGATGCTAAGGTGGCACTGCTGTGCCTGTCCTGCAGCGGCAGCAGTGCCTCAGATCAAAAAGTCTTTTGCTCCAAGATCCCTGACCAAAGATCCACTGAAATCCTTAGAAGCAAGGATGGCTGTTAGGACGTAGTGACTGAATTACTTCGACCTGTTGGGAGAGTTACAGAGAGCTGTGGGCACTTGCCTCTAAAGCCTGGGAGTCCAAGGGTTGGCTTTTCCCTTTCCCCTCTCTTCTGTAGCCCCGGACAGCTCGTGGAGAATCCCTGAGGACTGGCTCTTTTCTTTGGTGCATCCTTGCCTGTCGGGATGAGCCCACGGCTGCACGTAGCCCAGCACGGGACGCGGGATGGAGCTGAGCGACGCTCGAGGGCTCCTGTCATTCCTGCCGCATTCAGGGTGCAGCGCGCTGGCTGCTGGACAAGGTGAGGGGTTTCCCAGCATGGGAAGCATTTACTCTCTAAAAACACAGAAATTCATGTCATCCCTTATCTAAAGGATAAATATTCCCACGTAACTGGGTTTTTCTTTAGATTCGGTGAATGAGTTCTGTATCGTTCAGCGGGACTTTTGCAAAGCGCAGTGAGAAGAGAGGATGTACTTGTACCGAGTACAACTACTGCACGGGCTCTGCCTAAAGGAAAATCATTAATGAAAGATCCATTCATTCTTCTCCAGGCAGTTCTTAAGCTATCATGCACAAAATATAGTTTTTGACTGAGGTGATAAGTTTCGAGAATGCAACATCGGTTTTACAGTAGAGCCGCTGGCATTAGTGAGAGGAGAATGGTAAGATAAACCCTAAAAATTACAGATGGAAGGCTGATATAATAAAATGGAAGCACAGGCAAATTATAAAACCATCCAAAGTGTTCACGCAGATAAAACAAGGAAACAAAACCACATCTGAAATCACAAGGACTGAGTGTCTGTGGAGAGAAAAAAAAAGTTTGGTTTTGTTGTTTGTGTTGTTTGCAGTGGAGGCAATAGAGTTCAAAAGACCTGAAGGAGAAGCGGTGATTTGTGCTGCAGAGGGAGTTTTGCTGTGACATTTTGTTGGTGACGATCCTCATTTGTTGGTGAGGATCATTTTCAGTGTGGAAGCTTCACGATAGTGGTTGTTTTTTTTTCCTCAACCCACACTGCAAATGTTAATGTTCAGCTTGTGCGATTACTTTATTACAATAACAAAATATCACCTAAATAATTTAAGAGACATGAAATGAAAAAGAGCATTAAAAAAAAACGAAGGGACAGTTGAATAGGAAAGTGGAAGGACAAAACCATGCTGGGATCTCCTGGACTGTTCCTGGCCATTTGATGGGATACCTGCCAGGGATGGGGTTGCGAAGGCGCAGAGCCGGGTGAGCGCAGGGACATCTCCTGGGGAGATGCAGAGCTCCTGTGGTCTCCTGCAAACACGCCGGGCCAGGAGACAGGCTGCAATTCAGAAATGGGTTTAAAAGTAGCCATAGCATGAATGTCTCTGGTTTTTTTTTATAGGAGAATGTTGTCCCAGGGGTTTGCTCTAGGGCTGGAATAGAGCTGGGATCTCTGCATGCCGGGCTGCTGCATCCAGGAAGGGTTTATCCTTGTTGATCACTGGTGGCAGGGCTTGCTCTTGCAAGATCCTGTCATATCTCTGATATGCTGCTGCTACTTCTCCCTGGCACCTGCTGTTCAGCGCCTTGGGCTTGCAGATGGAGTGAAACAGGTTTGTGGGAGTGTGATACCTGCCTGCGAGCAGGACAGCTTGGTGTGGCGCAGAGCCCTGTGGAGGTGGGTGGCTTGTGGCAGTGTTTCCAGAGAGGGGAGGCTGCGCAGAGTCCTCGTCAGGCCATGAGTAGGTGGTGCAGTAGCTGCTACTGGGCTGATAACTGCTGCTGAACTGACTGCTCTGCCCTCCGTGCATTGCTCACGGTGCTCGTCGTGCTGCTGCGATTCTGAGAGTGACGACAATTGATCCGTAAACCTCTGTGGCTGAACCCTCTCTGTGCTTTGAGAGATTTGCTGGCAGGTGAACTCGTGTCCCTTGGTTCAGAGGGAATGCCATCACAGGGATGAAGGATGCTGGAGGCTGTAAGCACCACAGAGTGTCTGATAAGGTCCAGACAAAAGACTATGTACATTGGAGCATCCAAAACCATCTTGCCAGTAGTCTGTCTCCAGCAAAAATGGACTAATACCAAGTGATCCGTGCCTACAAATAAGCCTCCCAGTTTTCAGTAATTAGCAGATTAGAGACTTCCTGAGCCAGAAGTTGTATTGGGACCAAGGGGTTTAATAGACACAGATATTCTCCTCTGAATTAATTGAATCCCTTTTTGAACCAATTTGTCCTTCTGGCCATCATGCATCTCACAGTTTAATTACACGGTGGCTGGTGATATAACTGGGTGCCCCTTTCTCATTGTATTGAGCATAAGGAACAGACGTTCATAGTCTCACCTTTTTCACACCATTTATCAAAAGTCTCACCGTGGCTTTCTACAACATCTGATGCTTATTAATGTCTTACTTTCTGAAGCCGCCGGACTAGGAGTCTGGTTGTTTTTCTTCTCGATGATTTTATCAGTGTATAAAGAAGGAGGGGATGAGATCTGAGCACATCCTGAAAGCTTCATCCAGAAGGTAAACAAAGATCCTCATTTGAGTTTGGAATTCTTAGGATTTTTAAGCTAATCTGACATTTGTGGCACAGAGGAGGAGCTCGTTCTCTGAAATGCTGCGTATTTAGTGGAAGGTAAGGCAGAGCTAGTAAAGGTAAAGCAGTAGGTGGGCTCTGGGGAGCTTTCCCAGTGTGAAAACCTACAAATAGGACTGGAGATTGTTCCAGATTCATCATGTTCGAACAGCCTGGGGTGCTGCTACAGGAGCCCTCCCTATCTGATGGGAGGAGCTTTGTGAACTGTCATGTGCATTGCAGTTTGTCTACACTTGTGAAGTCAGTGCGATGAGTCGCGGGAAGACGGCAGCAACTGGAGCTCAGGAAGAGGGGAGCTGCGTTTCAAGGACTGAAGCCGCTCGCTGCTTCCTGCGGGCAGATCCTCTGCTCATCTCCAACCCTTTACATGAGTTGAACCGATTTCTGGGCCCCGAAATTATTCCTAATCACTGTGCAGGTCTGATGAGTAGTTGTACACATTGTCCTTCAACAATGTGCAGCAGAGAGCGCTAACGCGAACAGAACCCAACAGCCTGCGGTTGCAAACAAGATTTTGACAACTGGGATGAGAAACTGCAGGGCAGGAGACAATCCCCATCTTACCCAGCCCGTACAAAGGGGTGACAAATACTTTGACATTGATGTGAGCTGAGCGGTGCTGAGCAGTGGGCAGAAAGAAGCAAATAGTGCCCGATTTGGCACCTTGATATATTTTTAGGTAACTTTGAGCTGTATAACTGACTCTTTGTTCTCAATGATTGGCATTATTACTCTAAATTTCATAATTCTTCCTGCTATAGACCTCACTTCAGAATCACAGCATTTGGAATATTGCTCTGAAGCATTTGGATCATTGCAGCGGAGCTGAGTGTTATAGCTGGCCATTATGTTTTATTCTGTGAAGGGTGCAATTAGAGATACAACGTCAAAGTAAAATGTGGGAGAATATGACTACTGGGGGGGAGGTGAAAAGGAGGAGAGAAAAAATATTACCTAGAAGCTGATTCTGCATAGATAAGAAAAATGTTCATGGCTAGTTCAGCAGGATGTGACTTGGAGTGCACCCAATGGTTCTGTCTGTCCAGCTGGGGCATTTTTACCACCTCCTTAGCTGCAGTGTCCGTGGTTGGTGTTGGAGCTGCTGCTCACGCACAGAGGGAAAACCACGATGGCTGCAGACTTCAGCAGGTGCTGCCGCAGCTCTGAAGTGCTGCACACAGAGCCAGAGGCTTGTGAGAGGACTGAGATGTCCATCCCACAGCCTTTTTCTTCTTCCTGCAAGCCTGGTGATAACCTGACTGGCCTGTGCAAATCATGAAAATAACTGTCAAGTCTGGGTTCAAAGGACAGAACTTGGAGTCGTTTCACTTTGTGTTGAGTTCCTCAAAGAAGTGTGTGTTCTTCTGCCTTGCTGCAAGTCTGGCAGCTTGGGACTGCTTGTTGCGTCCCTCATGGATCCCCGGCCTCTTGTTCTGGCACAGCTTCAGGAGCGGGAGCCGGCAGGACAGTGTCCTCAGGAAGCTGCGTGCCCTCAAGGTGCTGCATGCCCTTTGGGTGCCACATGCCCAAGGGATGCTGCGGTGCCCTTCGAGGTGTCTGGCTGCCTGGCTTGGCCACTAACGGGCTTGTGCAACCGTGTGGACGTCAGCCCAACCGCAGAGGTAGGATAATGTCAGCTGTGCAACCACACGACCTCTAAAAGCTTTCCCCAGCATCTCCTCCAAGCTGTCTGCTAGTCTTGCCCAAACAGAGGTGAGGTTGTGTCCCTGTGTGATGTCTCCATGGCTCTGGTTACCTCTTTCACACCAACGACCTGAATCCTGCCCTCCTTTGAGGAAGGGGCTGCGCTTTCCAATTTGGCCATTTCAGGTTCTGCTTCTGGTTGAAAAGCTTTTTAACTTTTTGTTTTATTTTTTTTTTCCAGAGGGAGGCCAAAGGACTAAACCTTTCGAGCTGCTTATGGTCTCTTATTGATTTTATGCAATGATATTCTTATTTATAACAGCATCAGGGCAGAATTAGGCCTTTTCTACCGAGGTTTATGATGATGGTGGCAATTTTATGAGTTCTTATCCTCCAGAGCAAATGAGTGATTAAAGTTTTAGTGACCTTGTATTTACACTTCTCTGCATTTCACTCTGGAAAATCAAACTAAGAGAAGCCATTGGCCTCTTTGCAGTGTCTGGGGGGGGGCGGTTTGGACTTGTTTGTTTGTAGAGGGTATTTTTTTTTCTGCTGGGATTACATTGCTAATACTTTATCACAAATCCATAGTTTTCTGTGGTTCTTAAAACATTCCAGTGTATTTTACATTTAAATAGAAATGAGGCCTCCTTGAAACAAATTTATTCTGGTTGGCTTTGCACACTGATGATTAAAGAACGTGGCTCGTTTGTTTTGTCTCATTCTAAACAGTGTCTCATTAGATTTGCTTTTTATTGCTTTTCATATCCATCATGATTTGTATCACCAGAATGGTTATATAGATGGACAGTTTATTTTCAGTTTTAAGTGAAGAACCAGAACACAAGAATGGTTGCTAAAGAAGGGAAAGGTAATTAATGCTGGATGCCGGAATATAAATGAAGCTTGGCATTTTCAGTTTGTAAATTCAAATTAACCCCCTACAGAGTGCAGGAGGGGATGCTGCCCCTCTGCCCACGTCTCTGCATCTCTCTCGGAGCTGCGTGTCCTGATGCTACGTGGTGACGCCTGATGTGGCTTCAGCTGCTGGTGTGATGGAACCTATTAGAGATGCAGCGACTGCAGCAGAACTCCTACACCCAGAGCTGAGCTCTTTAACCAGAGCTGCGTTTAGCCCGCGCTGAAAGCTTTTGGTCAGTCGGGAATTCAAACAATTGCTTTTCCAGTGCATTTCACTGTCCATTCCCCTTCTTCCCCCCTTAATTTTCTCATCCTGATGTGATATATCTGCAAAGTAATTAGGTTTAGTTATTTGATGTATAAAGTGGGAGTGGGAGGGAGGGTCAGGGAGGACAGATTAAAATGAATTGGGAATCTTTAAGTGAAAAGAAAAGAGGACTGGAGGGAGCCATGATAACTCTTTACAAATACTTAGAGGGACATAATAAAGAGGACAGGGACCAATTATTCTCATTAGTGAGTACAGACGGAACGAGAAGTAATACCTTATGCTGCAGATGGGAAATGTAGATTATGATGGAGAAGTTCGATGAATAGTAGCACAAAAGGAGCTGCCCTGGGAAGGTGTTGGTCCTGCTGCTCTGGGGCTGTGTGGGGAGGTTGCAGAAGCCCTTGGAGGGCTCTCGAGTGACTGTGCAGGTCAGATGCTCAACCTCCCCAGAAACACCCACCGTAAGCTGCTGAACACTGTGAAAATGTGGTTGTGAACGTTCCGTGCCCCCTCTCCTCCTGTTCCTTTTGATAGTGTAGAAAAGCTTAATCTTTTCTCCCACTGTGGAAGCCGCTCTGCTTAACTTCTTTTCATGCAGTGAACCCGGAGCAGCTGATCTCCACTCGGGAGGTGCGTTGCAAACAGCTTTGGGGAGCGAGGGCCGGACCAGGGATCGCGTTTGGCAGCTGCAAACTCTGGGCTGGAGACTTCGCCAAGCTTGCCGGAGGCACGCCGACAGTCAGCTGGGACAACTGGTCTCCCACAGCCCAGCAGATGTTCTGCTGGCACCCGGCTGGCCTCTCTACTAGGAGTTACAGGTTGCCTCTAAAGCTGTGTTACGGATCCTAATGAAGCATTGCTTGTGTGAACCTCGAGCAGTACAGAGAACTGCTGCTGCTGGACTGGTGTGAGGATGAAAATACCCATAACACCTCTGAAAAGCAACCAGCAGAACAACTTTATTGTCTGGTAACTGAGCAATTAACTTGTGTCACCACTGTACACTTTCTTTTGCCATAATGTGGTGCTTTTAAAAAGAAAATTAAACCTGCCAGGCATCATTACATGATAAACCCACCAAGCAGGCAACTATTCAGATTTCAATGGCCATGACTGAGGAACCTGGTAGAGTTCAGACAACTGAAAAATGCAAGCATCTGGCCAGATTCCAAATAATTTACCAGTACATTAGAGATAATTTTTTGCTGGCTTATGTATACCTGGTGATTCTTATTCAACTAGAGCAATTTTCCCTGTTATTGTATCCATCCTCATTATTTGAGGTGACACAGTAGCTCCAACCTTCACTGTGTCGTTCCTGCTCCTTCTGACCATTTACTTCTCATTGAAATGGAAGTGAAAAATGAGAAAAACTTGGGAGAAATCTGAGTGGGAATCGTGGGGAGTGTATTAGCATTTGGTGAGCTGGGCAAAAGAATCACTCAGAAAATTAAAAGGAGGATGATATTTTGAGGTGATGAAACATTAAAATATGAAACGATTTTGAGTCAGATCCAGCTTTAATCTTTCCTTTTCAAGCTGTAGCTTATGAAAAGCTTGAGCCTGTGCCAGTGAGAAGTGGAGTCTTTGGGCTATTGCAAAAGGGAGAATGAATTAAGCGGCGTTAGGTGGCCGTGCATTTGAAACGAAAAGGCAGACGAACCTACTTACATGATGTGTTAATTAAGGCAATATAGTTGTATCCATCCCTGTTGGTGAGGCTCACCAAGCAAAGAGGAGGCAGTGGAACGGCCATCACCTCTTTGATAATGAAGTCATCTTGGCTGGTTCTCACTGACACTCACAAACGTGTCTCTGATGAACAAAGACAACACTTCAGAAGAGCTAATCCTTACTTTTGCAGCATTGGCTTAGGTGTTCTCCTGCTTCCTGCCAGCTGGAGACTCATGGTGATCTCCAACACGGCTTCGACACGGTTGGGGTCCATCTTCAACTGGAAGGTCTTCAACTTAGAAAAAAAAAAATAGCAACACAAATCCTTCTCCATCCTCCAGCTTCATGCAATTTTTGAGGCTGACTCCAAGCTCGCTTGTAGGTTGGTCAGGGAAGGTCCACACCCTGCACTCTGCTTTTGATGGGATAGCAGTTGTAAAACAGTTCCCATGTTTCTCTGCAAATAAGAGAAAAGAAGATGCAGGCATGAAATACGGGAGGGTGTACTTGTACAAATGGCTTCTGGGGATGGTTTAGGATGGTGTGAGAGCCGCCAGGCCCAGGCATTTGTTGCTGCTCTGAATTTTGGCAGCAGGAGTTGGTGGTGCAGCCGTGAGTGGTGAGAGCCAAGGGAGATCAGACCCTGCTTGCGGTGCTGTCTCTACCTGCACAGCCCGAGCACGGAGAGATACAGTGGGGAAGGAACACGGTTTCCTCCTCTTATATGAAGCCTCAGCTATTTATTGGTGAAGTCATAAACCTTTTGCTTTGATGTGTTTTCTTTGCTTGGTGCGTTTATTATTTTTGAAGAAGACCTATGTCGCTCTGCTGTACACGTAAAGAGATTAACAAAGCATGTTGTAAAAGCAGGAATAAATAAAATATCACAAATGCAATGTAATACAGAACCCTCAGGTGGTTATTTTGTGCTGATTTTTCTGTTTGTATACGGTTCAGTGATAAGAAACTGTATATGCTCCTGTTGTATATAAACTGTAAGCTGCAGCCAGCTCTCCCACAAGCCTGAGCCAAATCTCCCCTCTTGCAGGTGGGAATTATATAGTCCCAAATATCCAGAATAAACTGGGACAGTGGGTGCCACTGCACAGAGCGATTCCCTCTCCCCTGTGCTGAGGCTTTTGAGAGGTTGGCCACGCTCCCACCTCCTGGCTGGGGCACAGGACCCTTGTTTGTTTGCTTTGATCCATTCAGCTCCACAGCAAAATGATTCCCTGGATGAATGATTATTTTATCGCTGGGTTTTTCTCCTCTTTCTCTTTGGAGGCTGTTATTGAACGTACAGGTTTCATTACATCCATTCAGGGGAAAGAGAGATGATAAAAACCAAAGAGAAAAGACAGGAAAGCACCATTTAAGAAATAAATGCAAAGTTGTGACGCTTCTGCCTCCCTAAGAAAGAGAGATTTTTATGCAGTTTTTGGCATTTACAAATCCTTTGTGAAAAGGTCACCCTGTACTTGGAATCTTATTAATACAGAAGAATGGCCCAGAAAATGTCACGTCTTTTTACCATGGTATTTACACAGAAAAGAGTGAGTCAGCGTACGAAGCTTCTCAGGCAGGATGGCATTAACGAGGCTGGAGACCGCAGTCGTGCTGCAGGGATAAGTGGTTTTGGCAGCCCATGGCCCAACCAGGCAAGGGGGGGCTCCCAGTGCCACCAGGAGACAATCCCACTGCTGTCACTGTGGGACAAGGGATGGCCGGTGGGGACGAGGATGCTGAGGGCCAGAGGATGGGCCAAATCCTGCTCCGGCTGCGCCGCGGGGCTGGGGGCAGCGGCTGCTCTTGGTGCCCACAGCTGGTCCCAACATCAGCAGAGCTGTGGGGCAAGCGCGTTGGGGAGTTGAGGGAATGCACTGGGAGAACCTGCATGGTGTGGGTGCCAGTGAACCCCCAGCCAGAGAGAGGGAGAGAGAGGTGGAGAGAGAAAGAGATGGAGAGAGATGGAGAGAGATGGGGAGACAGAGATGGAGAGAGATGGAGAGAGATGGAGTGAGAGAGAGATGGAGAGACAGAGATGGAGAGAGAGATGGAGAGAGATGGAGAGAGAGAGAGATGGGGAGACAGAGATGGAGAGAGAGATGGGGAGGAAGAGATAGGGAGACAGAGATGGAGAGAGAGATGGAGAGAGATGGAGAGAGAGAGAGATGGGGAGAGAGAGATGGAGAGAGAGATGGAGAGGGAGAGATGGGGAGACAGATGGAGAGAGATGGAAAGAAAGAGAGTTGGAGAGATGGAGAGAGACATGGAGAGAGAGAGACGGAGAGAGATGGGGAGACAGAGATGGAAAGAGATGAGATGGAGAGAGATATGAAGAGAGAGAGATGGAGAGATTGAGAGAGACATGGAGAAAGAGAGACGGAGAGAGATGGGGAGACAGAGATGGAAAGAGATGAGATGGAGAGAGATGGAGAGGGAGAGATGGGGAGATGGAGAGAGATGAAGAGACATGGAGAGAGAGATGGAGAGATGGAGAGATAGAGATGGAGGGAGAGAAGAGGAGACAGAGAGAGATGGAGACAGAGATGGAGAGAGAGACAGGGAGAGAGAGAGGTGGAGAGAGAGAGAGATGGAGAGGGAGAGATGGGGAGACAGAGACGGAGAGAGATGGAGAAAGAGAGATTGAGAGAGAGAATGTACCTCCATTAACTGGAGATGCACACACCAACTCTAACGTATGTGTGTGCGTGTGTGTGTGTATGTATGTACGTACGTATGATCTATCTATCTAAATGCATATATATGTGTATATATGTGTGTATATATAGATATAGGTGTAATATGTAAACATCTATTGAAATAGATAAAAATATATATGCATATCCATGTTCTAGAAATATACACACATTTTGTACAGATATGGGTTTAGTTTTATGGATATAATATACATATGTAGTTTTATGGATATAATACAGGTATAATATCTAATATTATATGCAATGTAAGCATATAATGCATATATTACATATGCAGTGCATGCACTTACAGAGAAAAATGCATGCACAAGCACGTGTGCGCATACACGCACACAGAGACACTCTCTGGGTGTATGTGTACCCCCACTGTATACCTGCGTACTGCACACACTGTACATTCCTACACCTGGGTTGGGGTAATCAGTGGTTTCAACACAGGATGGGGGATGACATGATTGAGAAGTGCCCTGAGGAGAAGGAATTGGGATGCTGATTAATGAGACGTTTGAAACGAGCAGGCAAAGTGCTCTCACAGCCCAGAAGGCCAACTTTGTCCTGGGCTGCATCAAAAGATGCGTGGCCAGCAGGGCAAGGGAGGGGATTCTGCCCCTCTGCTCTGCTCTCGTGAGACCCTACCTGGAGCCCTGTGTCCAGTTCTGGACTCTCCAACATAAGAAGGATATGGAACTGTTGGAACAGGTCCAGGGGAGGGCTACGAAGGCAATCTGAGGGCTGGAGCACCTCCTGTATGAGGACAGTCTGGGAGAGTAGGAGTTGTTCAGCCTGGAGAAGGCTGTGGGGAGACCTCAGAGCAGCTTCCAGGACTGAAAGGGGCTCCAGGAAAGCTGGGGAGGGGCTTTTTACAAGGACATGTAGTGATAGAATGAGCGGGAATGGTTTTACACTAGAAAAGGAAAGAATTAGAGTAGTCCTTAGGAAGAAATTGAGGGTGGGGAGGCCCTGGCCCAGGGTGCCCAGAGCAGTGGTGGCTGCCCCATCCCTGGAGGGGTTCAAGGGATTGGATGGGGCTTGGAGCCCCTGATCCAGTGGAAAGTGTCCCTTCCCATGGTGAGGGATTGGAATTTGATGATCTTTAAGACCCCTTCCAGCCCAAACCATTGTACAATTCTATATCTGGGGGGTTGCTGTGGGGACAGCGGGGAGAGGGTTGGGGGTTGCTGCAAACAGCTGCCCAGGAGCAGACCACAAACCCTGGTGCTCACGGCACCGCCTCGGCTTTCTTTCAATTCCCCCTGTTATTAAGGAAATTTCATGATTATTTTTTGCAGCCTGACTCATGTTTTTTAAACACTTGGGACCATCAGTAGCAAAGAGCAAATATTATGGGAAAGGCATTAATTCCTGAATGATTTATCTTCTGTTATTTTAAATGATTGCCCTGGATGCCCTTTTACCTGAGCAGAAGTGTAGGGCTCCTTTAGAAACAATATCTTGCTAATTGTACCAGAGTCATTTTGCTGCATAAAGCATCTTATTTCATAACTATGTGAGTGGTGCGCTATAATGAATGCTCGCCTGGGGAAATTAAAGTAATCCATTGCCAAGGCCAACACATTTTAGAACAAGTACAGAAAAAAAAAGTGTAGATAAGGGCTTTTAAGCCACAGGGTGGAAAATACACACATAATTCTTTGATCAGTTTTAAAATATGAGCAAATGTAATTTCTCCATCAGCTATGGAAATAAAAAACCTGGCTATGTGGAGCAGGGACTCCCATCCTCTGCTGAAAAGTGTCCATTGCAAGAAACCACAAAAGCTATTTCCATCAGAAATCCTGATTTTGCTGGAGCACAGGGACCCTCAAACCCTTGCAACGCTGCTGGGTTGAGCCTGCCCAGCTCCAGCCAAATCATCCCGCGCAAGGGAATGCTGCCACAGGCTCGTCTGTGAGGTTTAATTAATGTTTGCAAAACACAAGATGAAAATGTCCTCCAGAAGTGCTAAGCATGATGTTGCAGCCACCTCAGTGGGGCCCTGTGGTGGAGTTTGCTTAATTAACGACTGTAGAGCACTCTCCACTCTGGAAGTGAGAGGGGTTAGGGCAGTGCCTGGTGCCACCATCAGCAGAGCTGGTGGTCCATTGTGCCATGGCCTGTTGTGCCATGGTCCATTGTGCCATGGCCCATTGTGGCATGGTCCATCACAGCATGGCTCATCACACTATGGTCCATCACACTATGGCCCGAAGTGTCATGGTCCATCACACCATAGTCCATTGTGCCATGGTCTATTGTACCATAGTCCGTTGTGCCATGGTCCATTGTGCCATGGTCTATTGTGCCATGGTCCATTATGGCATGGTCTATCACAGCATGGCTTATCACACTATGGTCCATCACACTGTGGCCCAACATGTTGTGGTCTATCACACCATAGTCCATTGTGCCATGGTCCATCGCAGCATGGCTCATCACACTATGGCCCATCACACTATGGTCCATCACACTATGGCCCGTCACACTATGGCCCAACGTGACGTGGTCCATCACACCATAGTCCATTGTGTCATGGTCCATTGTGCCATGGTCTATTGTGCCATGGTCCATTATGGCATGGTCCATCACAGCATGGCTCATCACACTATGGTCCACCACACTATGGCCCATCATACCTATGGCCCAACGTGTCGTGGTCCATCACACCACAGTCCATTGCGCCATGGTTCCTTGCCAGAGGTGAGGGCAGCTCCACAGCTGGCGTGGGGCAGTAACGGCGACTGCAGCCCACAGCAACGTGAGTCAGGATGTGCTGCTGCCTGCAGAAGGGCTGACGCCAGCTCCAGCACTTTGTCTCTTTTTAATGAGCACTTACAGTTTTTTCTTTGTAAAATTATTTTCATTGTAATTGTGCTGGACAACACAAACACAGCAGATGTTTTAATGAAGGCATGGGACACCCGTAAAAGACCATGCCATGGATAAAACAGGGAATACATCATGTTTATTACTTGTTACATCAAATTGAATTGCGGCGATGAGCTGATGCTGAAAGCCAGTTGGAAATGAGAGGGGAGCTGCGGTTGCACGTGACTTCAGAAGGTAAGTCATAGCAGCATTCCTAATGCAATTAATTCCTAATGCCTTTTGTTGGGGAATTTAGATGGTATGCACAGAAACATCTGTTTAACTTGCCTTGAAGGGTACCACATAAATTTGCCAACACCTTCCTGGACCCTGGCTCTCTTTCTGAGCTGACGCCTCACTACAAGACTATATACAGTACTTTGAAAAGCAGAGATTACTTAGGCTCTTTAGCCTTTGTTTTGTAAAACTCAGTCCCAGCCCAGCTTTCACCTTAATCTAATACAAAACAAGGTTACCCATCATCCTACTGAGAAAGACCAACAGCTCCTGCCCCTGCCAGCCACACGAGCACCAAAACTGTTTCAGGTCTGGCAAGAAATGAAGTTTTTCAGCCCTCTTGTTCCCCAAACTGCTCTCCAGTCCCTGTGTGTAATCTCAGTTTAGCTGGAACTGCATCCCAGTCCCACTCCTCTCCAGGCTGGCTCCCCGTCGCCAGTGTCCCACGCCAAGAGGACACGCTCTGGGTGGGGACACTCTGGCCCTTAGCAGTATTGCTTTCCCCTCCAACCCCCTCCAACGCGTACCGGCCCCTCGTGTTCTGTATTCTTCCTTTCACAAAGCTGCTTTGTCATTTACTCTTGGTGACAGGTCACCATAACCCAAACACCAGGCTGCACCAGTGATTTATCACGGCTGGACCTGTACAGCTCTATAAAAAGAGCCATTTCTGCTTTATTTGGCTCCCACTTACAATCACAGATAGTTGACTATTTTTCTTACAAGCTTTACCTTGTGGCTTTCTCATTCCCATGCAGCTCTAGAAGTGAACAAAGTGCAGGTAGGATTCTATGTCTGGAGAGAAAGCTCCTTTTCGTTGCCCGGCGCGGCCTCAGCTGAGGAGCTCTGGAGACAGGGGAAAATCCCACCAGCTACCAGCCTGTTTCTTGGCTGAGGGGATACCCCTATTCCTAGGTCCTCTATGTCCTGCTCACTCATTAATTAGTAAGGACAAGGAGGGCTTTGGTTGCTGCACTCAGAAAAAGCTGTTCATATCCCTCAAGCAAGAAGCCAACCAGCAGCTGCAGGTTTGGCTCATCATAACGGTGACACAGTTTGTATGAACAAGGTTTCTTTAACAAAAAAAAAACCCAACACCAAAACCTAATTAAGATTGTATGAAATTATTAGACTGGGGCATCTGGCTGTCCGAGCCCTGAGATTGCACATGCTCTTTCTAACACTTTAAATTTCGTTTTGAGCTTATTTAAATTAATTTAAATTCATTACACGCTGTCCTTTTTGGCTTAAGATGTAATATTAGCTTGTAACCAAACTTTGACCCACAAGAGTTACCTCAAGCCGCACCTCCTGAAGAGCCCCACGGGAAGCACGGCTCTGGACCGGCCACTCCATCCCTCTCTGTTTCTCTGTTTGTAGAAAATCAATAGAAACTAATACATCCACTTTTTTAATTTTTCTTTTTTTTTTTAACTGGGAACTATTGTTGTTGCCCACAGCAGCTGTAGCTGCCCCTTATAATTGTCTCGACTTCTCACACCAGCTGCGTGGTGACTGCGTTACCGCTCAACCTTGTTCTCTTCAAAAGAAGATAATACACACCTTTTTGAGGGGTTTTGGGCTTCCAGCAAGGTGGCAAGATTCAGAGAAGTTTCAGATGCAGAACTGAGGGGCCGGAGGGGGTCATTAGCATTCCCTGGGTGTCGGCAGCTCGTGGGGAGTCATGGGGCTGCAGCCCAAGTACAGGCAGCCGGAGAGTGGAATGATTATTCCCAATTTTGAAGCCATGCAGCTAAAACAGAGGCATGAAGTAATTTGTTCAAAGTCACCTGGGGGCAACCTGAGCAAAGGCCAGCTCTGTGCTGAGACTGCCGAGGAGGCAGGATTGGCCGCCCCCCATCCTTGCTGCGTCAGGGCACCAAACCCAAGCTTGGGATCACCGGCTCTGCTGCAGGAGGGGTCGGACACTGCAGGCTCCGCTGTACCCAGTGCTGGTGACCGATGGCCACGCTGTGCTGTCTGCAGCCGCAAAGCGTGGCCCCACATTTGGACTGTGCGACACAAGCAGTCTCCTACCTGGAACCGACCCCGATGCTATCTGTGAGGAGGTGCTGCGATCCCCATCACCCTTCAGTCACGGGTTCTGTGGCCACGATCCAACATGCAAGGAGACAAAACGCTCCTTGGGTTGCATGGGGACCACACCGCCCCGCACTGCGGTGCTCCAGGCTGCAAGGGCAAGGCAGGTTGCATGGTGAGAAACGCAATTTAAATACTTTTCTTCTCAAAAATTACTACGAAAAAGTTTGTTCCTCATCTACAATAACTTTGTATTTCAATCTCTAACCTACAGCTTTCAGTTGTGTTTGCGGCCAGCTCAAAAATGGAAAGAGCTGAACCTTTCAGACGTGAAGATAAAATATTCAGAAAGCAGAGATTAGAGGTTCAGGGACTGATTCTCAATTCTCCTTGATTTGATATGGGGAAAGAACTTGAAAGACAAAAAAGACCTTTTCAAACTCCTTCACTTGTTAGAGCTGTTCAGGGGGCGTCACATCCTTGTCTTTTTCCAAGGACTTGTAGGTATTTATAGGTACCTCAGATTTATTCCCGTCACAGGCACATAACCCAGCTAATTTCTGCTCATTGGGTTTTCTGAGAACGAGGAGCTTTTTCTTTCCTGTGTCATTGAGGGATGAAGGCTATTTGAAGCCATTTGATCTCGTCAGGCTCTTTCTTGCCCTCAAACCCTCGTGGTGTTTGGGAAGCTGCTCTGGGAGCCAAGAGCTGGATAGACATGAACACCTGGTAGCCCCACCATGGGATTCATCCTGCCCCTGGAGCAACCACAGGCAGGAGAGCTGCACTCAGCACCGCAGGACCAGGCTGGCACAGACCCCATCTCCCGGGGAAGGACACGACACTCCAAGCACAGCTGTGCTGCTGTTTGATGCCCTGTGAAGGCTGCACCCATCTGCCTGCTCTGCTCAGCCCCTGGGGCTGAACCCAGTGATGCCCTAAGAGGGATGTGTACATACTCTGTGGGGGCAGAGGGGTGTAAGACAGACATGGACACTCAGGGCCAGGCTGGACTGTCGCTCCAGACACCCTCATTAAGTTGCAGATGTCCCTGCTCGCTGTAGGGAATTGGACTGGATGACCTGTAAAGGTCCCTTTCCACCCAAACCATGATTTTATGATTCTCTATATAAGCAGCTGTGATTTTCCCAGAGGAGGTGCCACTGATGCAGATTCATAGAATCATAGAATATTTAGGGTTGGAAGGAACCTTAAAGCCCATCCAGTTCCAACCCCCCCGCCATGGGCAGGGACATCCCACTGGATCAGGCTGCCCAAGGCCCATCCAACCTGGCCTGGAACACCTCCAGGGATGGGGCAGCCACAGCTTCCCTGGGCAACCTGGGCCAGGGCCTCATCACTCTCATGGTGAAGAAATTCTTCCTAATGTCCTGTCTAAATCTGCCCCTCTCCAGTTTATACCCATTCCCCCTTGTCCTATCCCCACAAGCCTTTATGAACAGCCCCTCTCCAGCTTTCTTGTAGCCCCTTCAGGTACTGGAAGGTCGCTCTAAGATCTCCTCTGAGCCTTCTCTTCTCCAGGCTGAACAACCCCAACTCTCTCAGCCTGTCCTCGTAGGGAAGGTGCTCCAGCCCTGCGATCGTCTTTGTAGCCTCCTCTGGACCCGTTCCAACAGCTCCATCTCCTTCTTATGCTGAGAATTCCAGAACTGGACACAATACTCCAGATGAGGTCTCCCAAGAGAGGAACAGAGGGGCAGAATCCCCTCCCTCGCCCTGCTGGCCACGCTGCTTTGGATGCAGCCCAGGACACAGTTGGCCTTCTGGGCTGCGAGCTTACATTGCCGGCTCATGTTGAGCTTCTCATCAACCAGTACCCTCAAATCCTTCTCTGCAGGGCTGCTCTTAATAATTCAGCAAACTTTAAAGGGGGGTTATTTTGCCACAGGTGCCTCAACTCAGCAGAAGGAATGTAAGGAAAAAATGCCAGAAACAAACCTGCCAATTGGCCCGGGAAGGAGAAAGTTCAACAAGTTTTGCCACCTCATCTCCACATGGCAATCACAGTCATGGGCATCCACTGCCCTTAGAGTGAACACCCAGCACAGGAACCAGGGCGGTAGAGGGAAATCCCCCAGATATCATCCACAAACATCATTTATAAGAACAGAAATGGGGTTACATCAGCTGTCACAGAGACTGAACTGCCACGGGAGCTGGATGTTTTCATTAGTATCCAGTCTGAGAAAGCTATTTTATGGCATCTTGCATGCTGCGATAATCCCTTAGGAAAAGCATTACGACGTGGGCATGTGAACAATGACATTAACATGTTGCCCATGGACGTTGTGGCTGCGTTGTGGCTGAAGGTGTTCAAGGCCAGGTTGGATGGGGCTTGGAGCCCCTGATCCAGTGGGATGTCCCTGCCCATGACAGGGGTGTTGGAACTGGATGGGCTTTAATGCCCCTTCCAACCCAAACTATTCTATGATTCTATGACATTTTTCATTCTCATCCTGCGCAGTCTTCCAGCTTAGCTAGACCCAGGCTGAAGGCCGGCTCATGCCACCGCTCCATCCCCGTTGATGGACCTCACCCTTTTGATGGACATCAGGCCCTGGCATTTTTCTGCACACTCTCGCACGCCTGGTCCCTGCAGCAGCCTGTGCCAGGCAGTTGAGTGGGCTGCCTGGGTTATTGATGAAAACAATTTGTCTTCCTTGAAAGAGGAGAGCCTGGAGAGCTCAACAACCATGGAGGAACCTCCCCAGGTCTGTAGACCCACTGCCTGCTCCCCTCGTTTCTGTCCTGCTGCCATGGGCAGGAGCCGGCTCTTCAGCAAGAACATCATTCACCTCCTGCAAAGGAGTTTTCTTTTTGTTTGCCTTAAGTGGTGACTCATTTTACCTTTAAAATGTTTGGGCAGGACTGAGGTATTTATTTTAGCAAAGTAGTGAAAACAGTTTTGAGCACGTTAACAATCTATGCAATTTTTGTCAAGTCACTGATTTTTAATGCAGTGGCTTGGATTGACCCGACTTAGCTCTGAGCAAGCACAATCAATCAAGATCAAACTTTACACCGTATACAATTTCCTTATTTTTAATAACGTGCACAGTGAAGATCTGACACATCACGGGCTCATACTGGGAGGTGCTGGCTTGTTTAGCTTTCCCTAATCCATTACAACACTTTAATTTTCACTCTTCTCTTCATAAAATTCAACTGCTCATGGACAAGTTCAGAGTGGATTTTGATAACACAAGAGAACGATGAATGGTTTTTAAGATACAACACCTCAGAAACCTCCGATCAGTCGCTGTTTCCTTCATTTTTTATCTCCCATGGGATTTAAGATTCCCATTGTCCTGTCCCACCTTATGACCTGAACACTGATTTCCTATGAGGATACAAATCTAATCCGAAACCTCATAAAAACATACTTATTCTTGCTTAATTACTCGCATGCTGCTGTACACTTATAAGCAGGCCAAATTCTGCAGAGTCACAGGCAGAATGACTTTGGCAGTCATCTCCATGACCAGCACGATGCCAAGGAAAAGGTTTTACGGGAATGCAATTGTATTACAAGATAAAATACCACCAGTCTAGGTTTTAAGAGCTGCATTTGATTCTTTACCAGTTACATTTTCCTCCCACTAGAGCCTTACATACTACATTACTCCTCGAATCTGTTTTTAATTGAGGTTGGTTTTGTAATGCAGCTACATGTGTGCTACTTGACAAATGTGAATTTTATTAAATGCCCTTAAGCCAACTTTCTAAAAGTAGAGAGCAAGTTTTATAAATGTGCTTCATAAATAGCAATATTTTCTAATTTCATAGAACAAGAACAAATCACCAGCTTCTTTCAGAGATAGATTAGTTCCCTGTTGACAATACATTGATCCTAACAGATTTCCATCTATTTTCAGGATTTTCTAAGAACAGCTATTACCATTCAATTATCACGCTTCATTAAACAACTTAAAACCTATATATCGCACGCTTTTAGTTAAAAAAAATGTTCAGCAACCTTGTTTATGACATGTAGTGTAGTGTTTGCTCAGAGAAATCTGGCAGAGCGAGCGTGTGGCTGCACAGCTGCTGGGAAATTGCTGCAGTCTGTATCCTCCGGCAGCTGATGCCCATCCTCACCCGGCTCTTGGGGACCTTTCTGCAGGGAGAGACAGGGACATCTGCAGGTGACACCACTCTGTTCCCTCTGCCACTGCCTGCCTACAGCTGACCAGGGGAAAACACGGCCGCTGCCCAGTGCTGCTGCTGCCTCCTCCACCAGGTTGTCCGATGGGAGCTGCAAACCGCCTTCCAAACACGACATCTATCAGGTGCTTCACCAGGGAAGTACAAATATACTTTCTCCGCTGGGGAGTAGGCAGCCTCTGACATTACAGTCAGCTGCAACAAGCATCGGACTCCTGCAGATCTCAGGGTGACACTTGGTTTTACTCTGAAAGACAAGGCACCATGTAAGACTTAATTGCTCCTGTGTGTTGTAAAGTCAGGGACTGCTCTTCAGTTGGTGTCGGGAGCACAGCTCGGCCACATCTCTCTCAGATAAAAAGATGGGAGTGATTTTTCATTTCCTGTATTCTCCCCACCACCCATCTCCAGTATGTCTCACCATCACCAATCTCCTCCTCAAGGTGGAGGCTTTGTGGCTTGGTGAGGACCTGCTGCCACCACCTGTGATACTAAAGATTTTACCCAAAATCACAAAGGAAAAGAGGGCCTCAAGTGGAGCCACGACTTCTGAATCCCTACTCCAGAGCCGTAACTGGAGGTTACCCCACACCTCTGTATAGGGGTTATTGGTTCCATATTTTCGCGGTCCTTTGCAAGTGCTGTAAGCGATAAGCGATGACAGCTCGTGCGTACGTGTTTGTGGACGCACATATACACACCCTTACATCTGAACACTATGCCAAAGAAATTATGTTTCACATCATTTCTGGTGTCATCTTTGATTAATTTGTCTCTCTTTTCTCATTACGGCTCATCTCTCATTTCAAAGGTGTCCTTCAACCAGGACACTAGGAGAGGGCTGAGAAGTGAAAAACAACACAGAATAATCGAATGACAAAACCCTGAAAAGCCTTTCAGACAATCGCACCTCTGGCTTAGCACTCTTGTTCCCAAACTGCTTCTTCCTACATACAATTTCTTCTTTAGCAAATTAGCTTTCCCTAGAACAGATTCGTTACATCCCAATGGGCACACAGTTCCTTTTATACGTTATTAATCAAAGACACAAGGAGTGAATGCATATGTCTTTGAGAATAACAGTGGGGCATTTGACAGCTAAATGGAGCCACAGTATGCAGAAATATAAACATCCACGTGCAATTTATCCACTTTCTCCTGCCTTCCTTCCCCTCAGTATGCTGCGACTGGCTGATTCCATGTCTGAAGGTGAAGCAAGTCCTTTATCATTCACAGTTCAGACATGATAACCAGAGTGGTAATAAAACGGCAGCAGGAAAGGGTCCCCGGCAGCACGGTCCCTCAGCTCTCCCTGTGCAGAGAGCGACTGCTCTGCCGGGATGCCCTCTGCCACAGCAGAGTAAATTACAGCCACAACTCGCTATGATATTGCTATTAAAATTGTCTGAAACCATCATAAATAGAACTCATGTGGGGGAGATATTTCGTCTTAAGGTTGATGACAAGGTCAGCAGCACTTCAATGCGTCCTTCAGCTTGAGGTTGGCCCATTCCGCACATCCTATTTTAAGACCTGTGTAACGCAAACCAATGTACCCCTTCCACATGACCTTGAAATATCACCATGAGACCCAGTGGATTTGTGGCTCACCGTGAAATCCCACTTGGTAATACAGCTGAAATGTTGGCAGGAGAGGCCAACTCGCAGCTCCACTACAGGGAGCTCATCGGCAATCTTTGACCTTGTGCCGAATCCAAGCAGATTTCTCTTCTGTAAAACATCCAGTAATGGTCATCAACTGGAAATCCCACAGAAGGACACTGCTGACCTGGGCATTGGTCCTCGGAGCCTGCGGTCCAGCTGACAGCTCTTGTAACACGTTGGAAGTCTATTTTAAAACAAGGCCAGTCAGCGTGTCATAGAATCATAGAATGGTTTGAGTTGGAAGGGACCATAAAGATCATCCAGTTCCAACCCCCCTGTGTGATGGGCAGGGACACCTCCCACTGGCTCAGGCTGCCCAAGCCCCATCCAACCTGGCCTGGAACACCTTCAGGGATGGGGCAGCTACAACTTCCCCGGGCAACCTGGGCCAGGGCCTCCCCACCCTCATTGTGAAGAATTTTCTCCTTATGTCTAGTCTAAATCTGCCCCTCTCCAATTTATAGCCATTCCCCCTGGTCCTATCATGACACGCCTTTATAAAAAGCCCTTCCCCAGCTGTCTTATACGCATACCGCACCTATTACCTAAGAGAAAATCAACATAGGTAAAGCTGCCCATGATCCTGTAAGACATGCAGCTACTGTAACATCTGAGAATCCACCACCACCACTATCCGTTGACAAGGATAGCTCACTTTGGTCAGAAAATGGTTTTCCAAATCAAACAGATGTCTACCGCTAAAATGCAGTAGTCCAAGACACAAGATAGACAAGAAGGACGAAATGAAGCAAGGCAGTCTCAAATATTGCTTCTGAACCATTAGTGAGCCTCTTCCTGGCAGAGGCTGAGGAGCAGAGCCCTGGGAGCTCCCCCTGCACGGAGTCCGGAGCTGGGGCTGCAGAGCAGGGCTCGCGGTAGCCATCCCCGCTGCGGCAGAGAGAGCACCTCACAGCCAGCACTTCTCCATTCTTCTAGCACATGCGGCAAATAAGAATCATTATGTGTAAAATTATATGACTCGAGATAGTTCATTATCAAAGGGAAAAAAGCAGAACAATGCACAACATTTCCCAAGATTGCCAAAAGCCTTTTAAACCAGGCTGCCTTTCAACAGCTGTTATCAGCTTCTAATTAAACCCAACTCCAAAGGCTTTTGCTGAAATGGAGCCAGTAATAGAAATCTAATAGGACGTCTTTTGTTGGAACCATGGGAGTAAACAGTTTGGATCCCGTTACAAAGACTGCCTTTGGCCCACTGGCAGAAATCTCACTTTCCGACTAAGAGGTGCATTCGCAGTGAACTGAATATGGAATTGGCTTGTGCCACAGTTCTTTGCTTTTTCCCATACATTTTTGCAATATATGAAATAAACCTACACCCTCCAAGAGGACCAGTTCAAAAGAGCGTCCTCCTTTTCTTCTTCAAAATCTCTTCTGTGTCTTTTTGGTCAAAAAGACATTTTGCAATTAAAATTTCCATCAGAAATGGAACATTCTTTCCAGCTTTGCTGATGGTGAGAAGAAGAAAATGTTATCACTGATGGCATAGGTGGTTGCTCAGAAAATGAGCATTTGCCTTTAAGCATGTAGGAAGCCTGAGTGTGCGATTGTACAACATGGAAACAGTTTGTTCTTTGCCTAATACGAAATTAAAAATTATGAAATTCACTGAGTGATATATTTTTTCCCGTGAGAGATTAGCTTCAGGAACACAGATTCAGAAAAATATGCGTCTTTCATTTTAATGCCAGTTTTTAAACAGCTGGGAAATACTACTTCTTCTCTCAAATGAGCAGGCTAGATAAAAACAATGTTCTACCTCTCCTCTCTCCAACAACACCACTTTTCCCTTTTCCCATGGAAATGTTCTGTTTAAATTAAATTTATTTTTATTACCACCCTCCTTTTTATTGTTATTTTTTTCTGGAACATCTTTTCCTGCTATTAACCTTTTTTTTTCCCCCTCTACACGTCCATTTTCATTTTCTTCTAGAGCAAACAGGAATAAAAAGTATCTGTGTGCATGTGCTGAGGGGTGAGAAAAGGTGAAGGAATAGGAAAGGAAAGAATAGACAGAGAGAAAAGGTGGGAAAAATAATCTGATAAAGAACAATTGCTGGGCAGACCAGCTAAACTGGTGGACAAGTCACTTTTAGGAAAACGAGTTGTAGAATCACAGAATCATAGAACAGTTAGGGGTGGAAGGGACCTTAAAGATCATCCCATGGGCAGGGACATCCCACTGGATCAGACTGCCCAAGGCCCATCCAACCTGGCCTGGAACACCTCCAGGGATGGGGCAGCCACAACCTCCCTGTACAACCTGTTCCAGGGCCTCACCACTCTCATGGTGAAGAAATTCTTCCTAATGTCCTGTCTAAATCTGACCCTCTCCAGTTTATACTCATTCCCCCTTTTCCTGTCCCCACGAGCCTTTATCAACAGCCCCTCTCCAGCTTTCCTGTAGCCCCTTCAGGTACTGGAAGGTCACTATAAGATCTCCTCGGAGCCTTCTCTTCTCCAGGCTGAACAACCCCAACTCTCTCAGCCTGTCCTCGCAGGGAAGGTTCTCCAGCCCTCACATCCTCTTTACATTCTCCTCTGGACCCGTTCCAACAGCTCCATTTCCTTCTTACGTTGAGGATTCCAGAACTGGACACAATATTCCAGATGAGGTCTCACAAGAGAAGTTTTTTTGTTTTGCTAGAAACTAAGGTCAAGCCCATGGTCTTTTCTCCTCCCTGACAGTGCCTCAGGCACAGGAGGGAGTTAATCTCTTGCTGCTCATTAAAGCCATCTCTCTCCCTTAAGAACTCTTATTAGAGAGAACAAACCAAACAGAAACAAGTAATTTCTGGTGTCCAAGCCACTCTCAAACTACTTTTACTGACGGCTTTTCATGTGCTGTATGGAGAGAGAGGAGAAGCCCACTCTAAGCGCATGCTGGGTCCAAAGGCGCTTAGGAAGCTGCTGTAACGGGAGACTCTGATTTATGTATTTTGCTGATATATTTCAATGCTTGCATTTGCTTTTACAATCCAATGAAAAATTTATGACTGTTAAACTTATCCTGTATGTCATAATTAAACACAAACAATCATTTCCAAATAACTGTTTACCATATTGCATATTCAGACGTGCAATTAATCTCAATGCCTCTTTCTCCTTGCAAATAAATGTAGGCAGGAACATATTCTGCCATAATGCACTCCTAACTGCATCCAGCGGAAGATGAAGAGTCAATCTGACATTTCAAGAGAGAGCAGTTACCTGCTTAATAAATAGATTGGAAACCCTGTCATTTTCAAATAGATGCCTTGTTCTCCTACTAACTATTTGTTCTGAGGAAAGAGATATATAGGACAAGTGCTGTTTAAACATTAATCTTAATATGGAGGAAGTGGGAAGTGGGCTGCGCTCAGGGCTTTGCCAAAGGATCCGAGACCTGAGGGGGGATGTGTGTGAGCTGCCTCCCAGAGATGCAGCCAGAACCTACACGCGGCAGAGGAACCGGGGCTCTAGGAGAGGTCAGTGTCCAGAGGCACCGACCAAGACCTCCTCAGCATTAACAATGAGCCGGCAAGGGGATGTGCTGGGAAAGCTCAAATGAGAACTGGCAGCAGAAAGAGGACTTGGCGCAATGAGGATAAACTCCAGCCAGTGGACTGGTCTCTGGGCTTACCCATCCTCGCCAGCCCTGATGGGTTTCTGCTGACCAAGGCCAAGGTCTCCAGCCAGGACCGGCTTTGCCGCTGGTGCAAACTGGAGGTGCTGCTGCTCGCTGAGAAGCCGGTCCATGCTGAGTCAGTGGCACGGCAAGCAGCGTACTGCTGGGATTCTGCTGCAGTCTGTTTCTTTTCAGGCATAAAAAATGAAATAGCGATCTGCTGATGGGTTGTGATTGGTAGAGGGCTTCACATGAAACAGCATTTGTCCTGAGAACAAGGTGAATAAAAGACTTAATGGAGTTCAGTGATGCAATACAAATAACGGTGTCCCTTTACATTACCAACAACACACGCTACGCTCTCTTCAGATCCCTGTTCTCTTGAATACTCCACTAGGAAGCTCGTTGTAAATAGGTTGTCTCACTTAATGTCCTCTCCCAAACATCATATTAATCACCCTTTAAGAATGCATGGTCACGGGGAATAAGGACTGCACCGAGTGTGAGGAAGATATTGCTCCTAATTTTAGCTCTGCTTTGACTTTCCAGAAGCCCGTGCTGCTTCCCCATGGCTGAAGCAAAGACCGTAGCAGCTCTCTGCTGTGAATGGCTGTGGAGATGCCACCCAGGAGGGCCATTAACAGGCACGAAGGAGAGCTGGTACCAACTCCTGCCCCACAGCACTGCTGCCCTGAGGCGGGCTCGGTGCAGTTTTGCCCCAAGGGGCTGCAGCCAAGGGCTCATGAATGGCCATAAAGAGCAAGAGGGGATGGAGGAGACCTCTTCTCACCGCCTCTGGGCTCTGCAGCCTCTGTGAGCAGGTATAAAGGAGGCTGAAGTTTACTTGATAGCTCAAGAGACTGCTAATTGGCTATAAAGGATTTCTCCTCTAGATTGCAGGTTTACACTGTCCCCAGATTGGTGCTAGTGACTGGAAGCTATTTCCACCTAGAGACCTATGTGAAGTGAGGTTGAATGATTGTACCAGGCTGGGTCCTACCTGATTGGTTCTCACAAGCTCTTGTTACTCTTTGTGTAGAGAAGGAAATGGCTGGAATCATAGAATCATAGAATCACCAGATTGGAAAGGACCCACTGGATCATCGAGTCCAACCATTCCTAACACTCCCTTAAACCATGTCCCTAAGCACTTCATCCACCCGTTCCTTAAACACCTCCAGGGAAGGTGATGATGGAGGTGCAACTGCAGAAGAATTAACCATCCACTATCACGCTCACGTGCGTTCCATGAAGCAGGGGACGTGGAGGATTCTTGCAATGTTATTGTGCATGCTTGTCTTTTGTGATGGCCTTCAACTTTCTGAGCTGCCAGCTTGCCAGCTTTCATAAGCACCGAATTCCCCGATGAAATCAAATTCTTTAGAAGTATTTAATTTTGCACGTATTAATTTCTGTGCTAGCACTATCAGTCCCATATTCACAGTTGTTGATTTTCAGGGTGTTTACCCAATCTTTGCTGCAAACACGTTTTCACAGGTTGAAAGCAAAGCATGAAAAGCACCAAAAATATTTGTATCGTGAAGATTTTCAGTTCTACAGTAAATGCAAAGAGGGATAAAACAGTTTGAGAGAAATAAGCTGCAGTAGGGGACCTGCTGTTCAGTGCACCCTCAGTGCCTGCAGGACAGCAGTCTCTCTTGAGCAAAGATGCATTAACCAAGTGCCATGAAGGCACTTGCTGGAGAGAAAGATCCAGCGCTGGCTCAGGGCAGCAAAGAGCCCCTGCAGATACGGTTTCCTGGGAGGATGCTGCTCTACGGGGCTTCCACCAACACCCCAGAGCAGAAAGGGGTGCATGGGAATACAGTTGAGAACCTCCTTCTTGCTATCGCACTGCTGGGTCTGGAGAAGGGTCTGCTGCTCTGGGGCACCAAAGGTGGGAGGACATTCTCCTGTGTGTTGAACATCATCCTAAAACAATGACCCCTGAGAAGCAGCAGCGATGTGCATCCATCACCAGCCAAAAATACACGGTGGGACAGTGACCCTTGCCACAGCCATCGCACGGAAGCACCCTGCTAAGACACAAATAGCAGCACACAAAGGAAAAGAAGCACACAGGGAAGAAGGTGGCACAGTAACTCTCTCTCTGGATTGCATGGATTTAAAGTGCTCCCACCGGGGACTCAAAATTGTGTCAAACAAATGCAACATATTGTGTCTTTCCCTGTCTTGCAGTCCCTAACAAAGTTGTTTTCATTATCTGGGAAACCTCTGGTGAAGTGTTAGCATCTTAAGTAACCTTTGTAAGTGGAACCAAATTAGGAAAGCGAGCAGACAACGCAGGCAGAGAAAAGAGATTTCATTTTCTCTGTATCAGTTTCTATTAGTTTCAAAGATAGGTCTCTATTACACCCACCGCTCATCCATGGTCAGAGTGCATTCAACAAATTGAAATTGAAATGTGTCTGCTGATGAGACTGACGCTCTTATTAGATTTAACTATCAATCACCAGCTGAGTGAAGTAGAATGCAATTCATTAGGTATCAGTCCTGTAGACATTTCAACCCAATGTTGTAAGCAAACCAGAAGCAAAGCTCTCTGCGAGGGTCGTTTGATTTACAAACAGCTCATAGGGAGTTACTCCAACACGCATACAGGTTGTATTTTTATTTGTGAGAATACCTCCTGCTGCTGGAAAGATTTCCTCCTGCCCTGCTCCTCTACAACCTTGTGCAAAACCCATTCACCCACCCAACTCTTTTCCAGCATCTGCAATGCACCTTTGGGTAAAATGCTTAAAAGTGGTGGGTTTGCCCCTCTCTTGTTGCAGCTGGATGTGGTGCTCAGGCTGCCCTCTGCACCTCAGCGTCAATGATTCCACAGTTGCCATCAGAAGGATGGGATGTCATCTAAAGGGATCTGGAGAAGTGGGTGTCTGAGCACCTCATGAGGTTCAATGAGACCAAGGGCAAGGTCCTGCACCTGGGTCGGGGCAATCCCCAATTTCAGTACACGATGGGGGATGGTGCGATTGAGAGCAGGCCTGCAGAGAAGGACTTGGGGTGCTGGTCCATGAGAAGCTCAACATGAGCCGGCAACGTGCGTTTGCAGCCCAGAAACCAACCGTGTCAAAAGCAGTGTGCCCAGCAGGGAGGGAGGGGATTCTGCCCCTCTGTTCCTCTCCTGCGAGACCCCACCTAGAATCCTGTGTCCAGTTCTGGAATTCTCAGCATAAGAAGGATATGGAGCTGTTGGAGCTGGTCCAGAGGAGGTTACAAGGATGATCTGAGGGCTGGAGGACCTTCCCTACGAGCTTAGAGACCCAGCATGCGCTTAGAGTGGGCTTCTCCTCTCTCTCCATACAGCACATGAAAAGCTGTCAGTAAAAGTAGTTTGAGAGTGGCTTGGACACCAGAAATTACTTGTTTCTGCTTGGTTTGTTATCTCTAAAAAGAGTTCTTAAGGGAGATAGATGGCTTTAATGAGCAGCAAGAGATTAACTCCCTCCTGTGCCTGGGGCACTGTCAGGGAGGAGAAAAGACCATGGGCTTGACCTTAGTTTCTAGCAAAACACAAAAACTTCTCTTGTGAGACCTCATCTGGAATATTGCGTCCAGTTCTGGAATCAAGGAGATGGAGCTGTTGGAACGGGTCCAGAGGAGAATGTAAAGATGATGTGAGGGCTGGAGAACCTTCCCTGCGAGGACAGGATGAGAGAGTTGGGGTTGTTCTGCCTGGAGAAGAGAAGGCTCAGAGGAGATCTTATAGTGACCTTCCAGTACCTGAAGGGGCTGCAGGAAAGCTGGAGAGGGGCTGTTCATAAAGGCTTGTGGGGATAGGACCAGGGGGAATGGGTACAAACTGGAGAGGGTCAGATTTAGACAGGACATAAGGAAGAATTTCTTCACCATGAGGGTGGTGAGGCACTGGCACAGGTTGCCAAGGGAAGCTGTGGCTGCCCCATCCCTGGAGGTGTTCCAGGCCAGGTTGGATGGGCCTTGGGCAGCCTGAGCCAGTGGGATGTCCCTGCCCATGGCAGGGGTTGGAACTGGATGATCTTTAAGGTCCCTTCCAACCAAAACTCTTCTATGATTCTATGATTCCAAGGATGGAGGCTGCAGAGTCCGCACCCCCCTACTACTTCCCTCTGCCCTTTGGTCACCTAGGACAGCCCTGTGGCTGCTCCCTACCAGACGTGACAGATGCCATCACAGAGATTCCTTTCTGTACATCCCCTGTCTGCCTGGGAAATACAGTGGGTGCTGGGGGCTTCTCAACAGTCACCGCTCATGGCTACAGGGGAAGGACGGTCAGAGAGTGATAGGGAAGAAAATTTGCCTTCTAATTGCTAACGAACAACATCTTGCCTTGCTAGCATGTAAACAAGGAGATTTGCCTCTCCTGCTGCATTAATGCAACTTGTGAAAACTAACTTGTAAGGCTGGATGTATTTTTCAGGGTAAGGCAATGTTCCAATTATCAGTAAATTGCTAGCACTTGGAACGGCTCTGCATATTAATTCAAAGCAAGAGAATGTTCATTGAATTACCCAGAACAGTAAATAGCTCTTTGTGGGGGTGTGTAAATAATCCCATGGTATCTCAGAAACGGGGAAAAGAGATTTGAAAAACTAATTTGCCCGGGCAAAGTGAAAAATTTAAAGGAAATTACTAAAAGAAGGGACTACCAATGAAATGCTTATTTTGATTCTTACGAGCTGGGCTGTGTATTCATGAGTAGAAAAGGCAGTCCGGTGCTCCTGGTCCCACCGGCACCACGGGAAGGCAGCCTGGCTGACATGAGCCCACGCAGCCCCTCTCCTTGGCAGCGATCTCTTTTGCTTTTGGCACAGGACAGACTGACCTCCTGGAGGCTTTCCTGAGCTTGGGGGGAGGACGGGCAGCCCCAGCTCTGCCTTGTAGCCCTGCGGGCTCCCTGTGGCACGAGAGCCACAGAGTAAACGCTGCGGTGAAGCAGAAGGTGATTTGTGGGTTGCTGTACTTTCCCCAGAAGGACCAAAATCTACCATCCCTCCAGCTCAGTGCCTCTAACTCATTGCTAACAAACTGGGTGTTTAATGTGTGGGGCTTCAGGGTTTTTTTCCACAGTTTTTTTTTCTTTTTTTAATTTGTTTCCCTTATCACTGAGTTAATGCACTAATGGACACTTACCATTACCTAACTTCCGACCTAATGGGCACAGCAAATAAGTGAAAGGCTCATAAAATCAGATTTACTGAGAATCATTCCTTTTGCTGTCCATTAACTGAAACTCTTTATTAGGTTAAACAGATCTAGGGTATGGAGTCATATTCATCTTGCGTTAATGCTGTTACACGGATATGTTAGGATCCCAGGAGCTCCAGCAACTGCAGGGAGGAAGGGATGCTGGCTCCAGTGGCCCTCACCAGAACACAGCCGGATGGATCCAGGGGATGCATTGTCCCAGACCCCTCAGCTGGATTGTGCCCCCTTGACAGCAGGACCGGGGAGCGTGTGATGAATACAACCTTGGTCTCCACTCTGAACTCCCTCTCTTCCCTTCTTTTCCAGTACTCCTCCAGCAGATAATCTCCCTGCAGTTCATTTCTTCCTCCAGCTCATCATTTGGGACCTCTCTGAGTGTTCTTGAGACCTCATCTGGAATACTGTGTCCAGTTTTGGAATCCTCAACGTAAGAAGTATTGCGTCCAGTTCTGGAATCCTCAACGTAAGATGGATATAGAGCTGTTGAAATGGGTCCAGAGGAAGCTACAAAATTGATCATAGGGCTGGAGCACCTCTCATACGAGGACAGGCTGAGAGAGGTGGGGTTGTTCAGCCTGGAGAAGAGAAGGCTCTGAGGAGATCTTATAGTGACCTTCCAGTACCTGAAGGGGCTACAGGAAAGCTGGAGAGGGGCTGTTCATAAAGGCTTGTGGGGATAGGACGAGGGGAATGGGTATAAACTGGAGAGGGGCAGATTTAGACTGGATATTAGGAAGAATTTCTTCACCATGAGAGTGGTGAGGCACTGGCCCAGGTTGTCCAGGGAAGTTGTGGCTGCCCCATCCCTGGAGGTGTTCCAGGCCAGGTTGGATGGGCCTTGGGCAGCCTGAGCCAGTGGGATGTCCCTGCCCATGGCAGGGGGGTTGGAACTGGATGATCTTTAAGGTCCCTTCCAACCCAAACTATTCTATGATTCTTGAGCACTGACATTCCCTGGTGCTGCCATCCTCCTCCTCCCTTTGGGCATGGTCCCTGCAGAGGTGACACTCTCTGGGCAGCCAATGCCAGAGATCATTCCCCACCCTCTGTGGGGTCCGATACTGAAACGGGTTGACCTAAAACTAATCCATTTACCTTTGCAACCCGAATACATTTGGCCCAACTCACTGCTGTGCTGCTGTTTTGTGACCCAGATGGGGATGCTGCTACTCAGAGTGAGCATCCGACCGCGTTAGCCTAGAGGTGACCTACCAGGAACCATCAGACCCGCACACACAGAGCTGGGGGTGAATCTGTATTCCCCCTCCCCCGCCCCCTCTCTTCTGATCTATCTCTGTCAGGGTTTGGTATATCCTATGATGAAAATGTGCCGAGAGAGATTAGCACCAATGATGCCTTCTGTTTTCTATCAAAAGACAGAAGTTCAGTTTATGTTCTGGCATTCAGTTCTTTGTGGAAATATAAAGAGCATTTCAATTTAATCAGCTTTCTGAATAGCAAAGAACAATCCACTGCCCTTAATGGGTAATATCTTCTGCCATCAAGGCTGCCTTTAGGATTTCGCTGTCTTCCATAAAGAACAGTTTTACTGCATTATCAATGAAAAGAATGGCTGTAACAAAAGATGGGTTGATAGCATTTTTTTTATTCTTTAAGTCTGGCAAATTCCTTTCACTGAGGCAATCACTTACGCAAAGTTCACATGCTTTTGCTAAATTCCTAAAGAAATGCTGGCGCTTCATCCCTACAGTGGGCTGGGACCAGCTGTGCCTCACCTCTCGCTCAGCCCCAAGCTGTCCATAGCTCATGGGATGCTCGAGGCAGAGTCCTGCTGGTTTCTGTCCCATTCTTTGCCCTGCACAGTCCTGAGAAGCTGCTTTAATTCCACCCCGGAAACTGCATATAGCAACAGCAAAGCACACGCATCTTTTCTTCACATACCATTAGTCTGATGCGAAGTCCAGCAAAACATAGACATGGCAATGACTCCCATAGCCTGAATCATCGGCAAATGCATTTTAGGTGTTTATCCAGAGAGAGAGACTGGAGAACATCCAGTGGCACATCCCCAGGTCATAAAGCATCCCAGGGTCTCTTTAGCGAAGAAGAGGCACAAGGGCAAAAGGCAAAGCACCATCAAAATGATGCAGTGCTCTGGGAAGGATGCAGGGAAGTTCACGACCGGAGGGAAGTGAGCTGGAAAACAATTTGTTACATGAAAACACCCAGACAGTGCTGGACTTGCTCCTGACTTGCATTTTCTGGGGTGGGAGCCGTGCCCTGGCCAGCCCCAGCTCCGTGAGCTGGGTGGGTTTTCCTTCATCAAGAAGAAAGCTTCCATTGCTCATCCAAGCACGGCATAATGGAGCTCCAGCCAGCTGATAGCTGCAAAATTCCTGGGAACAGAAAAGCGCTGTTAACCTTTATGACAGCATCTGCTTTATAAATACCCAAAACAGAGATAGATTAGATGAACTTTGAAAACTTTCATATATATATATATATATATATTTTAGGAGATCTTGCTTACTAAGCTATTTTTTTCTTTTCTAAACTCCCAGGGCCCCAGTAAAGTAAGTCAATACACCATTACAATCATTTGGGGAACACTAAAGCTTTGAAAAATAGCTTTTGCACTGTGGATTTATAGAAACCATTTGAACTACAGTGAGCCTCTAAGATAACTCTAAAACATATTTTGATTTCTTAATAATTTCTCGACAATCATTAAAAGAAATGAAAATGCTGCACCGTGAACAGACACAGGCTGGGAAAGCACTGTGAAGAGGAAAAAAGGTATAGAGGGGTTGTCCCAAAAGAACTGGCTTACTCAGCAGGAAAGAGGCAGCTAGAGTGCTCACATTTCCATTTTCTAATGCTACCCACTAGCCACGATAGTTGCACACCCAACAGAGCGCTGAGAGTGCCCGGGGCAGGCAGCACCTCACCTTGGTACAGACCCTCTGCCCACGTCTCTTGGGGTGCTGCAACTCCCCAACACAGGACCATGAGCACTACTGTGGCCACAGATGAGCTGCTGCCACCCCAAAACACAGGGAACCACTTGTAAAACCGGACGGCAGTTCCACAGAATCACAGAATGAATCAGGTTGGAAGTGACCTTAAAGCCCACCAATTTCCAAGCCCCCTGTCCTGGACAGGGATACCTCCCACTGGACCAGATTGTTCAAAGCCCCATACAACCTGGCCATGAAGCTCTCCAGGGATGGGGCAGCCACCACTGCTCTGGGCAACCTGGGCCAGGGCCTCCCCACCCTCACAGGAAAAAATGTCTTCCCAACATCTCATCTAAATCTCCCTTTTTCATTCCCTCTCATTCTATCCCTGCATTCACTCCTTGATAAAGAGCCCCTCTCCATCTTCCCTATATTGGGGGTGTTGGTTGACAGCCGACTGAACATGAGCCAGCAGTGGCCCAGGGGGCCAAGAAGGCCAATGGCATCTTGGCTTGGATCAGAAACTGTGTGACCAGCAGGACCAGGGAGGTGATTCTCCCTCTGTACTCGGCACTGGTGAGACCGCACCTTGAGTACTGTGTTCAGTTCTGGGCCCCTCACCACAAGAAGGATGTTGAGGCTCTGGAGCGTGTCCAGAGAAGAGCAACAAAGCTGGTGAGGGGCTGGAGAACAAGTCTTATGAGGAGCGGCTGAGAGAGCTGGGGTTGTTTAGCCTGGAGAAGAGGAGGCTGAGGGGAGACCTTATTGCTCTCTACAACTGCCTGAAAGGAGGTTGTGGAGAGGAGGGAGCTGGGCTCTTCTCCCAAGTGACTGAGGACAGGACAAGAGGGAATGGCCTCAAGCTGCGCCAGGGGAGGGTCAGGCTTGGCATCAGGAAAAAATTTTTCACGGAAAAGGTCATTGGGCACTGGCAGAGGCTGCCCAGGGAGGGGGTGGAGTCACCTTCCCTGGAGGTGTTTCAGGGACAGGTGGATGAGGTGCTTATGGACATGGTTTAGGGAGTGTTAGGAATGGTTGGACTCGATGACCCAGTGGTTCCCTTCCAACCTGGTGATTCTCTGATTCTATGTAGGTTTCCTGCTGGAAATGGGTGTTTGGTCTTCAGGAACTTTCCTCAGACCTCCAGTTCTCCTATATAAAATCCACCTCAGCCCCTCCAGACCGCTTCCCCTGCCAACGGGAGGCTGGAGCCAGGCTGTGCTGCCTGGCTCGGTGTCGCTTGCTGGTGGCAGGGCTGCACGGCCGAGGAACAGGGGCTGCCCATGCCCGCTGGAGCCAAGGGCTCCTACAGGAGTTCAAGGATTCAGTTTTTGCATTTCAAACTCCTACTTCACAAGGTCAATTTAATTGTTATCACAGGCTCTGTAACATGACATCAGAGGGATGACGCTAATCCCATGGTACAAGATGACAAGGGTCAGGGATTGGAGTTGTTCTGATGTGGGATGGACCACAGGGTCCGTCCCATCTCCTTTCTCTTGCCAGCCACCCTATTTGACTATTTTCTAAAACAAAAATGAAAGCAGCAGCTCTCATTGCATCTGAATAAATGACATTTCAGGCTTAAAATCAGTGCTGTACCCACAGTTTACGCTGCATCAAACAGACTCTTCAATGGCTCCTGACCTACTTCTCAGATCCTTTATGGCATCTGCACGAGATAAAACCCTTGCTGAGGATTAAAGCATTTGTGGCAAATATCCAAAGGTCAGGAAAGGCCACACTGGAACCACAAACTACAAAAACTGTTCTTGGCAATTTCAACGTTGTATTTTACCTCCAGCATAAGTACAAAAAACTTTTTACAACTGGGAGTTATCTTATGCACTAACAGAAGAGCTGGAACCTCCCATTGGAGAGCAGTGACCTTCAGAACAGAAACAGCCTCTAAATGTACCTTTTTTCCCCTCAAACTGGGAAGAAAACATAAACAAAAATTAGGATACCTTTTAGCTGTTAAATCACTTATTTCCTTCAGTATTTATGTTGTAAACAGGAGCTAAGTAGGAAAGGAGTTGAAGCCATTAACATAATAAATGCCTGTTTTGCAGCTATGGACTGTGGCTTAATTTGGCCTCCAGCACAGGTGACACAGTACAGTCAAGTACCAAATACACAGGTAATATTTGCTGAAGCTCTCCCAGCCAGGCAGCAGAGCCAGTTTGGTTCGGAAGGCTGCAGTGGGATCAGCCCCGCATGGCAGCGCAGAGCTGTCACAGCACAGGGATCTGCAAACCCTTTGCTGTTACTTCTCAGAAGGACTATTCCTGTTTTCACCCTTTGCGGTTAAGCAGCTGATTGCAACCTATGACATGCAAGTCTTGCCTTTGGCAGCGTATTCCTCTCCTGAGGAGTTTTCCAGCCATGCGATGCCAGGTTGGCACAGCAGAGAGGCTGCAGCTGCCACATTCCCACCTGGTGGGTGCTGGCACGGCTGTGTTTTCTCCCCAGCACCATCTCTCCCTGCGTGTGCTGTGCTCTGCCATCCTGCTCCAAGTTGGAGACCATGATCCAGCCCTGGACAAGGACTCACAGCTTGCTTTCGCTCCTGAGATGCTCTGTGCAACGTGTGAGAGCGAATTGCCAGCACTGGGTGCTCCGCCAGGCTCCCTCCCAAAACATGCTCCATCCTAATGGGTCAAATGGGAAAGCAACGCAGGCACAAAGTGCCTTCCATGAAAGGAGCTCAGAGCTTGCTGTAAGCATTCATTAACCAGAGGCACATCACCATCCCCAGGATGAAGTCTCAATCAGAAGTTCCCTTCAGGTTCTTTTTGCAGGGAGGAGGGGTAAAAGCCCACAGCTGTGCAGTGCAGTGGGAGCAGGAGATGCTGACAGCCCCACAGGGCCACCCCATAATGAACCAATGCCCACAGCTCTACGACACTGCCCTGAGCCAACTCCTGGAAGAAGGGCTGCACGTGGCTCGGATTAGTGTACTTAAGACAGACAGTAAATAAGTGAGCCTTAGGTCTCCCACCTGTCTTTGTGCCAGAGACAAATTTCTGTTTAAATTATTACGTTACCATATATGCACATGGATAAATCATCACTTACTGTTCAATTGCCATCAGTTTACAGAATTTAGCTATTCTGAGGATGGGGAGGCCCTGGCCCAGGTTGCCCAGAGCAGTGGTGGCTGCCCCATCCCTGGAGGGGTTCCAGGCCAGGTTGGATGGGGCTTGGAGCCCCTGATCCACCTCCATGGACAGGAGGTGTCCCTGTCCATGGCAGAGGCATTAGAATCGGATGATCTTTAAGGTCTCAAACCCTTCTATGATTTATGATCTCTACTGCAGTTCTCTGTGCTCTGAGTGTGGTGAAACCAAGTTTAGTACCACGTCACACATTGAAGCGATGGCTGCCGTTATCTCCTCCCTTCCCTGCTGGTATTTTAGGACAGTGCCCAAGCCCCGGCAGCAGCCACGCCAGATCCAGCTGAGCGCACGAGTCCCTGACAGCTGCCTAGGTCCCTCCGTGGATTCTGGGTATCACCATGCAGCAGTTGTTATGGGGGTTAATGATAGTTAAGTGAGTACCTAGGAGTACAATGCCAGTAGATTATCGGTTAATTTAGCAGATTATGTCAGATGTACAGTCACAGGCTATTTAACATTCTCCTTCATTAACCTCGGTTATGACGAATTGTACTGCTGCGTGCTGCACTTCAGATACCATTCATCAATCCAGCACGACTTGCTGGGATGCCACTTTCTTCTCACTGATGGTGAGAGAGGAAAATGTCGATTGTTTCTACTGCCTTCCAACAGCGACTGAGTCCGGGCTCAGGAAAGAAGCGGGCTCAGCTCTCCAGGAACACTCGGTGGTGCAGGACAGAGGTGATTCAGAAGCATCCTTTGAGCTGGGGTGACGTTTGAACCCATGCCTGTTACTAGCGGCTACTTGGAAACCACCTTGTAGATGGGCTGAAAAGCCATTGTCACATATCTTGGAGAATTGTCACATATCTTGGAGAATTTTCTTGTCTTTAGTGATGATTTTTGTTAGAGATAGGTAGCTGCCTTTAAGTTCTACTTATAATCTTGCCTCCTCCTAGGATGCTGAATTTCTGTTCCAGCAGGGACAGGATTTTCAGTCTGTACTCTCAGAGAAAACTATATGTGGGACAAAAAACAATTCCTGTAAAATAAGTCCTCTGGAAGAAGGAAAATTTCAGTTATTTCTAAGGTTTGTTTGAATACAATGTAATTTCACTCAAGTCTGACTTGTGGAAAGTGTTGGAAAACTGAAACATCCGATTCTGAAACGTTCTGATTCTTGACCATCCCATCCCATATCCAGGTCCAAGTGCTGCAGCCCCCACTGAGTGCTTTTTTCTTTCAAGTTCCCCCTAGGATACACTTTTTGTTGGTAGTAAAGTGACTCAAACACCTGGAATTACAGCAATGACATTTTCCAGTGGAAGAATTGTTGGCTGTATGTAGACAAGAAGTCAGGAGCCAAACCACCCTGGTGGCTCTGTGCTGCTTCCCACTGCTGAGCAAAGCGCTTCTGTGCTCTGTAACCAGCACGGAGTGTTGATAAAAGGGAAACCAGCCTAGGGCTGGTGCTTTCCAACACCTCCCAAACAATAATCTGGATTCAAACAAACCCTACCAGCTACCATCAGGCTGGGAGTGGAAGCTGAGCTGCAGACAGCCTAGGAAAAGGCGACCGATTCCTAGGATTCATAAGCCGGGTTCTACCCATCCCTGTGGTTCCCAGCACAGTGACAAACCCCTCTACAAGGAGCAGAGAGGACATGGACTGCATCCGCCAGGAGCAACCCTGTGGGTGCGGGGGTGGGAGAGGCTCACTTCCCAGGGAACAGGGCGAAGGGTGTCTCTGCCCCCAACCCTGGGTGTAAAAACCACCCTCACAAACTCCTCCGCCTTCGGAACCGCAGCGTACGCTCTCGGAGACCGATCGCATCCTTGCTGCTGCGGTACAGCAGTAGTTAAAGGCTGTATTGTGTGGGAAGCCAGACCATCCAGATCAGGGCAAATCATCCCTTATTATTTATTTATGAGAGTTAATTTCATGTGCTGGCATTTAACATACCATATGGAGGAGAAGGTGCTGGAGCCAAGCTACTAGCAGCTTTCAGCCGCCTCTTTTTCGTGGTTTTAAACACTGCTGAAAGTGACCGTGCAAGGTTAATCGTAGTGCTGCTTTTACTGAGAAAAATTACTTCTTGAAAAACAGCCCAGCTAAAAATCAAAACCCTCACTTGTCTCAATGGGCAGGTTTATGCCGTGGGAGAAGCTGCTCTGCCCTGGCAAGGATACCAGGTTACGTTGATGCAGCAGAACTTAGCAAACAGACTGGCTTTGTAGATATAATTAAAAAATAATTAGATGTTTGGGTACGTACAGCCACATCTATTGATTTTAATAAGCAGCACTTCCTCCTGGTATTTGCTCATCTGATAGTAAGGGATAGGGGAACAGTCTGAAGTGATTTGCTGTCAAAGCCTATGTGTTGCATATCAGGCAACTTAAATACCTGCTATTTTGTCCTTTGTGACCACTGTTCCCAAGAAACATTCCTTCGGAAGTATTTTCTGACAAATTTGGAGCATCTGTCCCTTTTGGAGAGCTTTTTGTAAGGGCATCAAGGCCTACGTTTGACCAGAAACTCTTATTGTGTAAATGAAACTGGAACCGTGCACGTCAGCGCTTCACTGCTTCAACTACCCAAGCAGCTGATCTCTCTGGCATACATACATATAAATATATATATATATTTTCAGTATTCCTCCTTTTCAGATGAGGGATGTCTCCAAAGATAGTGTTGAAATAGATTCGCAGCAAGGTTGTGGCACTTCTGGTATTTACTCCGTAAGAATGACATTTATGATAATAAAAACGGAAGAAGCATTGAGCAGTAATGATAGCAATAACATTTCACCAGGGATAAAAAAAAAAAAAGTATATAACGCAATGAAAGCAGAAGTGAAGAAATGGCAAGAAGGGGACTGTTACAGCACGAAGAAGAGAGGATAAGGTGATGTGGAGGTGGACTTGGTGAGCATCATCTCTACTTGAGTGGAATAAGTAAGCAGGAAGAAAACAGGCAGGGCTGGCTCCTCGCTGGCTGGAACTGATGGGAACCAGGAGGAATCTCCAAGCATATCCTCCCAGTGCCCTGAGAGGGTCACAATCATCACAGCTGCCTGGTTCCTTCCTTGGCATCTTCTCCAAAGTGCTGATTCCCACTCATTTTTCATAGAATCATAGAATGGTTTGGGTTGGAAGGGACATTAAAACCCTTCCACTTCCAACTCCCTCCCATGGGCAGGGACACCTCCCAGTGGATCAGGCTGCTCAAAGCCTCTCCCAACCTGGCCTTGAACACCTCCAGGGATGTGGCAGTCTCCTCTTCATTAGATTTTCTTGGCTAGCAAACGCTACCAAAACCTGTGTGTCTTCTTTATTTACGGAGACAGCCTTTGACTCATCTGTGAAGTGCTCTGAACACTGTAATATAAACCTGCTTTCATTACAGAGTTAAATTAAAATTTAGTAAAAGATGCACAAAGCAGAATAAACTTTCAATTAAAATATAAACACTGTTACTGAGAAAGAAAACTGGAGGGAGCTCCTAGGCTTCTTTGCATTAAAAATGCCTGAGATTTAATTTCACTGTGACATCTCCTTGGAATTACACTGCTAATTGATCAAATTTTGTCTGTCTGTTATTTAAACTTTCAATAAAACTTAGATTAATGGAAGGTGTAATCCTCCCGGGCAGAACAAATATTCCCATTGTTCATGTCAGGTATGGAATAGCAATGCCCTTACTAACAGCTTTTGCATTCAACCTGTGAACATGAAGTTAATCATAAAAGTGCAGTGATTCTTTAATTGCTTGAATGAAATTTTCTCTGCGTGGCATTTCTCCCTCCCGTTCTCCCCGCCTTCAGTCTCCACTAAATGCTGGAATAGATCTTTAAAACCGTCTAGGTATAATTTTCAGGACTGATTTGCTTTGTTCATGATGCAAATGAAACACCAGCTCCTGCTGTGATCTCTGAGGAGGATGGGAACATCCCTCCCCTGCCCTGACACTCCAGGCAGAGGGTGTTTTCCCAGCTCTTAAAAAATTAAGCTGCACAAGACTGATACACATCCTGCCTTACGCAGAAATAGGTAAGCAAGTTTTTTGCCCCTCACCCTACCTTTCTCCTTCAATTATGGGGTCAAAACTTGTGGCAGCTGAAATCAGCTGTGTTTGACCCTCATTTCCATTCTTTTGAACCCAGTGCTGGCTCTCCAGCCTCAGCCAGACCAGGCTCTGAATGGCTCTGACCTACACCACCTTTCTGGAAAAGCATCAGGGTGGCTCCTTTGCTCACCTCCCTCTGATAGCAATGAGCAGGGCAGGAAGCGTGGGAGCTCGGCCAAGACAAAATAAAAACAAAAGAAGGGAAAGAGAAATTATACTAAACAAGTTATCAAGGATAACAGACATAAGATCTACCTTGGGACCCCAAGAGTGCAACTACAAACCTCTGGACACCTCAGCATCTTTCTCCAAGTCCACTCAACCTGGGAATCCCCAAACCACCCCAGGTTGGTATAAGGAAGAAGTGATATTTCAACCCAGTGGTCTGTGTGATTTTGCAACACTGGTCTGATGTAGCAACAACTTTGTGAACTTCTGGAGAGGATGTCCACTGCAGTAAAAAATTAGTCCCCATCACTGGCATCACAGAGATGGGAGCCTGAGTCATAGAATCATAGAATAGCTAGAGTTGGAAGGGACCTGAAAGATCATCCAGTTCCAATCCCCCTGCCATGGGCAGGGACATCCCACTGGATCAGGCTGCCCAAGGCCCATCCAACCTGGCCTGGAACACCTCCAGGGATGGGGCAGCCACCACTGCTCTGGGCAACCTGGGCCAGGGCCTCCCCACTCTCATGGTGAAGAAATTCTTCCTAATGTCCAGTCTAAATCGGCTCCTCTCCAGGAGTCAGCAGACAGGAACATCCCACCCTCCCCAGGAGAGCCAAGGAACTGCTGTGCATCCCTCCAGCTTTTGGACCGGCCTGGAAGGCCCCAAAGGTTCATGTTAGTCTTTGTGGAAAGTAATATTTAAGAAACTTTTAGTCACATAACACTTGGACACCAGCATTCACTGAGCGTTTGACTTCCACAAACATCTGTAGGAGCTGCAGCATAAAATGAGTCCTTCATTAGAGCAAGTGACCTCTACTTCCAGCTTTGGAGCATTTGATTGTTCTCCTACACAACATGCATGCTAACACTACATATTTTGGGATACTTCTGGGGTAAAGGATTCTCTTTTTCAAGCTGCGTTTGAACAGATTACATAAAGACTCTCCAAGATTCAGAATGTTTTCCGAAGTGGTTATTTCACTTTTCCATCTCAGTAAGGACTAAAATCTCTTACATTTTTATTGGAAATAATAGAAAAGTCAAGGTGCCACCTGCGGGCTGAAGAGGTGCTTGTTCCATAAAACATGAATCGATCTCGGGCAAAGGACACGCTACCTGGGTGGAACAATACAGATACTGTTTGCAAATACTAATATTAACATATTACAAAGAATTAGAGTCTGGTTTTTACCATCCTTTTTCCACTGGCATAGCAGGGTATCTGCACCCAACTGTTCACATGCACAAAAGGAGGAAATCAAGCAATATTTTTTCCTCATTTCCACTTTTTCAGCACCTCTACTATCTGCCAGACTAAGACCTTTTGTACTGCACAGAAAAAAGAACAAAGAGGAGCACTATCAAGAGGGAGGAATAAGTTAGGAAGCAACACCTAGTTTGTATTCCTTCAGTAGTACTGTTTGTTGTGCAGTGTTAAATTAACTCCCATTAATTCATCGTGAAAACAAGCCTTAGAGAATAGCATAGAACTTACAGTTTCTTCTCTTGAGTTAATGTTGCGTGGTAGCACTTTATTTTAGGAATAATTAACGATAACTCAGCAGTGGAAAAAAATGTCTTTTGATACATCTGAAGTGCGTCAACGGTAGATGGCTGCTGTTGTACCTGCTGTGATTCCTATTTAAAATACAGCCGAATATTTTCATAGCTGTGATTCATCTTTTCATCCTCATAGGCCTGAGCTGTGTTTATTGCAAATATACTTTTGGAGGACAATAAAGGCAAAATCGGGTATAATTGGAATAGGAATGAAAGGGTCAAGCGCAGGTAATGCGCTCATGCTGAGCAACTCGTTCTGGGGAGGTGGGATGAGGTGGATGACAGTGGTATGGGCACAAAGGCACAGGCAACCGGGTTGGGAACATGTGTGGGTGCAGGAAACTGGAGCAAGTGGCTGATAGTACCCATAGCTGGGCCCAGCTTCCCTGCTGCCTGAAAGCCACCCATGAGACAGATTCACTGGTGCACCTGGACGAAGCCAAATGTGCAGCCACACCACCTCCAGCCCCCAGCTCTGATGTGAGGGGCTCTTTTCACATGGCAAGCAAACGCCTCTGAGGCATTTTATACATGAGAACGGCTGGTTCTACTGTTTCTAAACATAGTTTTTCTGGTACCACTTAAAACCTAATCATAACCTCAGTGATTCATGCAGGAAGATACTTAGCTACAGAGCTGCTGAATCGAAAATAAAAGGGGCATGAACACAGTCAAAGGAAGTTGCTCTACTTTTTCATTACAGTATTTTCTCAAGCGAATTACCGCTGTTGGGAGAAAATGCACAGAATGCACCAGTCCAGGCAAGACATTTGGGATTTGTCACCACCACTCATCTACATGGTAGACGCTTTGCTACTCCCATAAGTAAGCAGCACTCACTGCTATGAGATGGACAAGCAACAGGAAGAGAGATAGAAGAGTATCTTTAATGTTGGAAAAGACATCTAAGACCACCAAGTTCAAGTGTAAGCCCAACGTTATCAGGCTTACTAAACCATATCCCTAAAGTATTACATCTACATGTTTCTTGAACGTCTCCAGGGATGAGGAGCCCACCGCTTCCCTGGGCAGCCTGTTCCAATGCTTCACCGCTCTTTCAACAAAGAAATTTTTCCTAATATCCAATCTACCCTCCGCCGCCAGCGCTGCTTGAGGCATGATGTTGATCTGCAGGTCAAACAACACATCTCTGGGCATCTTGACATGGCAAAAAGCAGCAGCCCTTGGAGCCTGGGGAGCTCACTCCCAGACTGCAGCTCTGCTCTGTGCAAAGCCCTTGCCAACCTCCGATTCAATCCACCTAAGCTGAAACATATGGCATCGTGCTTCTCAAATGGGCTGCGCCACAGCTCCACGTTGGGCACTTTGCAAAAATCTGCATAAATGATTTATACAGGTGAGAAGCACACAGTGGCCTCATTAAAGTATCAGTGTGACTGGGAATGAAAAAGATTCATATCTGCTGCAGGAGACTTTCAGGGATCAGTATGTTCCAACATATGTTTTAATACTTCCTAGGCTCTCATGTGTCTCATGAGATTTCTTTATTTATCTTCTTTTCCCAAGGTTATGAAGCCAACTGTTTTTGTATGTGCTCTGAACCAGCGACCTGCTTTTCATAATAAATCTCTTCTATAGAGGGGGAAAGGTATGAAGCTGTGCTTCCTATTCAAATAGTCCATGGTAAGATTATGTTGTGCACACAGCCTTAACTGCTCCTGCTGCGTGTTACTGTATTTAAGTGCTAAGCATGCATTTGGGCAGATTATTTTTCCAAGAAAGGACTAACCACAACTTTTGCTTACCAGTGCTTTTGTTACATCTCCTTCCCCCTTCAGCTCACCTCCTTTTTTTTTTTCCCCCTTGGATGCTGCATTTTGATGTCTCTGTAATAAAGATCATATTAAACCAGATAGGTGAGCGGGCTGCAGATTCCTGTTTGCAGTGGGAAATGTGGTCCTCTCAAACACTATGGAAGAGTACAGTCCATGGAACAAGATTTGATAGAAAAGAAAGACAAGGAGAAAGGGTGCAAGTGTGTGTTTGAGCATGCAGGAGATAAAGACCAGTGCTGGCTGTGTTGCCTGAGTCGCTGGCCCAGAACCACAGACAGATTCACAGGCTGCTCTGTAACTTGGCTTTTGAGGCATGCATGCTTAGTAACTAATCTGACTTCTCATCGAATCAATTAATTAACAGAGAGAGCCCAAAGGTCTACTTGAAGCCAGTGCATGGCAGCATGCGGTGAACAACCTCCCTTTCTCACATGCAGAATACAGTATTCCACAGCTCAAAAATTCAGTTCAGCTGTGGGAACGCTCAGAGCTATGCGAGCAGCAAGCAGAGCAGAGCTCTAATATCCCCAGCCCCAACCCAGAGCTCCAAGAGAACGACCACATGGGCCCAGTGTTCCAAGCCCCATCCTGGGGCTCTGACAGCCCCCCGGAACCAACACAGGGCTCTAATGTCCCTGGTCCCACTATGAGGCTTTCATTAGCACCATCCTGTGCTTCGCTGTCCCCAGCAGCCTCCGTCCTCAGCTCATGGTCTCCAAGTCTGCACAGAGCCTCTGATTGGAGATGCCTTATTCTCCTCTATTGTTCAGCGGATATAAGGTCAGCTTTTCTCCGAAGCAAATGGAGGTGATGCAAAAGTCATTTGTTAACACCTCCCACATTTCCGTACTGCAGCGTATTTGTTGGAGTCTGTCATTGTTGGGTGGGAAGGGAAGACCAAGTGTTGTTCACCCCCCAGTGTTACTGGCTGCATGAGCGTGTTGCTCTTTTCTCCAGGCATTCTTTCCCCTCTCACAATAAAACTCTGTTGGGTAGAAAAGGAGGATTACTGGGTTCAAACTTGTGATGAAAGGCCATTATGCAAGAAATCATTATATTCCAAAAATCGTATCACAGGGGCTAAAATAATAATAGGATAGAAACAGCACTTCCATGAAATCCAAAGCCAACAGAAAAAAAGAAAGTCTCTACAATTGCAGTGTCCTACAGAAAAAAAAAAAAGTCTCTACAATTGCAGTGCCCTACTCAGGGGAGCACAAACTGTCCGGATATTGCTCTGTAATGCTATTTATGCTAGTAGTCATACCACCATTTAACCACATTCAATCAGTATTATAGGCCTGCCAGTTTCTAAGTATATAATGTATAGAAAATACAAGCTTCTTACAACACAAAGAGGTGCAAAAGCCAAAGGGCAGAAGGAAGGGAACCCTCCTCTGGTCCTACTCCACATACCAGGAGGTGGGGAGTAGGAAGCATCTTTGCTGTACTCACTACTGTATGTTTCTGCACTGCCACCTTTGATACCTGTGGTCATCCAGGACATCATACTGTGTTTGGGAAGGCTTGAATTTCCATATCCCTGCTAAACCACGACAAACTGCGTAATTATAATTTGTAACCTAAAATTCCCACTGAAGTCTTCTTTGGATAAATGGTTCCATACCTAAATGCCTTTGCTGTAGTAAATACTTTCATCACGCCCCCATGAGGGTCGTGCTTCACTGCTGAATTATGTGGTTTGTGAAGCACAGTGAGTTGTTTTGGGTCAAAAAGGGAGCTTTGGAAGCAGCAGCTGCTGTGAGGGCTGACTAGCTGGGTTTCAATCCAGCAGCAGGAAGCGTTTGTGGGAACCAGAACATCCAGCAGGTGCTGAAACCTTATTCTCAAAATGTGAGATTTATAGCTTGAAACAAAGAGAGGCTGCCAAGACCAGCTCATCTGGAGCACATCCTAGGTAGCACAGCTCCTGCTCTTTGGCTTGGAAGGTTCCATACATCTCCCCAGTTTGAGTACTCAAGTGGTTTTTGTGTCACTGTAGAAATAGAGCTAGAAGGGACTTGAAGAACTTTAGTCCCTTCTCTGTCCCAAGGGAGGGCCAACTGTTCCCAATGTTACTATTGGAAGAGGTTTGTCCAACCTGTCCTCAGAGTCTTTTGAGACTGGAGATTACCTGAGGAGTAATCTCTGCCAGCAATTTGCCTGCGTCCCTGCTAAAGCCTAATCTGAATCTCTCACTACTAAGACCCTTATTTCTTCATAAAAGAGGAGCATATTTCTCTTAATCACTGTAAGAGCATTTTCTGCACTTCCATACTCTCACCATGGCCTCCTCAGCCCACTTCTCTAAAGGTTAAAATTCTTTCGATGTCTCCTTATTGCCACGTCCTCTAGACAGGCATAACATATATTACAGAGCAGAAATAAGATGACTCATGGAGAGCTCCAAGCAGTGCCTGCCCCAGTGTTTTGTACAGAACTCTGTGTATTGCTGGTTGACCGAGTCCCAGGAATCAGAGGATGTCTGGTTTTGTTCAAAGCAGAAGCTGCAGATCGAGCTGAAGGACAGAGCAGCTCAAGGACTTGCTGCTCTGAGAAACGGCAGCCCCACGGTGAAGATGATAAAGAAAACCACAATAAAATCTGCAACACAGTGCTCACCCACAAGCAACAGGAGCACACGCATTGATCGCTGCCATTGGCACTTCAAGGCATGACAACGCCCCAGCAACAACATCAGCGCTTTGGCAAAAATCCTGAACAGCAGCAAGTGCTGCTGGAAAGCTAAGCTCTCCTCCTGCACAGGCTGCACCTTCCTTTTTCTCTCCCACTATCAGCTTTCATCCACTCGGGTATTAATTTTTATGATTTTGCTGATCCAATTTCTTGTAGATTACCCACGAGATTTAGGAAGAGCAGAGTGGAATGAGATGACCCAAGAGCCATCCTTCCTTCTGCTACTGAACTGCTGAATGGAGCTGCACATGGGTGGTGTTTGGAAGAAACACTTCAAAACTGAGTTGTGTCCCCTTTGTCGTATGACAGACATAAGCACCTGCTAAAACCCCGAGACCAGCAATCATCCTTGTGCTGATATTGCTAGAGCGAGTGTAAAACTCATGCTCTTCAAATCCGTCTTTGGCCTCTAATGTTTGTTAGCAGAATACGTTGCTGTGAGTCTGTGCCTACTCATGAAAGCTCATCTGAACCTGTTGTCCTCCAGCTCCTATCGTATCAGATGATGGTGACTCATTGGCGTGTTGCTGCAAGAAGGAGGATTGTTGGTACTAAGCAAGCTTGAGGCTCTTCAAAATCCTCCTGGACTGTCAGGGACGTACTCAGCAAGTCGCAGTTTTTGGGGCAAGCGGCATTGGGGCTGGCAGCAGCAGCTGGGCTGGTGCGCAGTCATGCCAAATCCTGCAGCGCAGGGTCTGCATTTGCTCAGCAGACACCCTAAGCAGTCATCAGCAACTCTTCATCCTTAACAAGGGGGTCTGTCCTGAACTTTGTTTTCTCGTATTTGCATAGCAATTAGTAACTGAATCTGTTGTGCTGACACTATTTTCACAGCTTGCAGGCCCGAGGAAGAGGGGCTTCTTTTTGTTCTTACTGCCTGAGAGACCATTGGAAAATAATTAAAAGATGGAACCTTTTAATGTGGTTTATGATGCTTTGATCAAGGTTTTTTAATTAACCTATCTTGCTTTAAGCTACTGCGAGTTCATTTCACCCTCATTGACAATATCATAATGGAATTGATTATAATATAGCAGAGCATGAGTAATGCACTGCACAGGCTCCTTAACCCCTCAGGCACCTCATGACAAGCTAATGGGGACATTGGGCCGCTCCATGAAGTGAGCAGAGGAGCGTGCTGCAGCCAACAGGCAGGTCACGCTGTGCTAGACCCCTCTCAGGCCCTAGCTGGAAAGCCAGACAGCACATCCATCACCGTTCCCGCAGGTGGTCGGGGCCAGGGTGTCCATCAGCAGGTTAAGTGGGAAGCAGTGATGGGTGTATAGCCAGGACACAGCTCAGCACGCAGCTGCTAGCGGGAAGTTATGTGTCAGGTTGAAATTAGGCAGCCTGGTCCCTATAGTCGGGGAGAAACAAGTCCGTCTAAAGAGTAATTTGCTCCATCAATCTGTGTGGACATCTAACTATTCACGTGATATTAAGCCAGCGGGGAGGGAGACATAAATATCACCCAACTTTAGTGCTGCTGCCTCTGCACCGCAAGGGAAGCAACTCTAAAATGAGCTCAGGGCAGGAGTTTGCTGTGGCAGCAAATAAGAAACGATAGAAGATGACCACAACCTATGAGGATCCTACCAGGACCAAGCTGGAGGCATGTCAGAAAGGACCAGGAGGAGGAAAAGATTTAAAGCTTTCCCATCTTCTAGTGTCCTGCTGCCCATACCAAAGTTTCCATCAAAACAAATTTCTGTTCAAACTGCTAAATGTCAGGATATTTTCATTAATCTCCCTCTACGGGTCCCTGACACCTCTGAGACTATTCACAGATTTTAGCCTGACCGCATCTGACCAAGGGGACCACAGATGTCCCGAGTCTAGTAGGCATAAGAGACACCTTCTTACCTCTAGTTTACTCCAATATAACAGCTTTATCTTTGACTATTCCATATTAACCAACAAAAGCAGTAGCACTAGGTCTCTTTACGCTTCCACTCAAGGTCAAAATATCCACTGGACTTGATATTGAACAAGAGCCTAAAACAAATTTCGGCAACTGAAGAGATTGCTGCGCCAACAGCTTTCCGAGAGGCTTTTTAAATAGGCTGTCCAAATAAAGCCTATAAAGGCAGCAATCACATGTTTGGGAAATGCTGAATCATTACTGTTTTCAGCTAAATGGCAAGAGAGCGCAGCCTATTTAGGCTGGATAAATCCATTCTCAGCTATTCCTTAAAAACATGTTTTAAACCCAAATCTAAATTCCATTCAATACTATTACTTTAAGGGCAGGCTAATTAAGCCCAGGCTCTCAAAATGAACATTTCTCCCACCTCTGGTGTTTAGCGAGACCATGCGGCAGAAGAAAGGCCAATTTTACAGCTGTCGGAGTCTTGGTGTGACCTTGGGTGATGCTCAGGACCTCATCCAAAGGTTGCTGAGGAAACAGAAAGTCTTTGCTATGACTGATGGCTTCGGGCTAAACTCACTCCTTCTTCTGTCCTCAATAAAAGGAACAGGATAGTCTTCATCCATCCTCCTCTCATCTATCTAGGCTATGAAAAAAAACCACAAGTGAGTGACAGCAAAATCCTCAAGGAAGGCAGCAGCAGGCAGCACCTGGTGTGAGTTCAGAGATCCATACACCTGAGAGATTCTCTAGAACCTGAAGATTCCTAGCGCTAAATGGGCATCCCCGCTTCTTGGTGCGGAAAACTAATTTATTAGTTGCAATAAAGATGGGATCCCTGTCCAGATTTCGCCTTTGAGCACCTGCCCAGCCTCTTCACATCATTGACAGTGGCTGCTCATGGGAACGGACAGTAATGCCCATATTTTAGACTGTAGACAGGAACACCACCTCTTTTAAAACAGAAAGAAACCAGTTGGTGCTGCAAAGCCTCAAATTCCTCCAAATTACTATTTCTTTCTTGCAGTAGATTAGGCATTCTCTCATGCAAGTCAACCAAAGCACCATCTAGAGAAAGTTAACCCAGTAATCCAAATCAGATACATATAATCTCAGGCTAACATCTGTTTGGTTTTGTGCTAAACGTGAGCTAATGTGCTGTCATTTCAGATAAGGCTCAGGAATCATAAAAATTTGGCTTCACGCTTTCTTTTTAATTAAGAAAGAAGGTTATATCATGTACTTCTCACTGTCATTTAAACAGATAATAATGACTGACAGACTTGCAAGTGAGGAAACCAGATTCTCCTGTGAGGAAACCGGGATAAGCAGGATTTTAAGTAAGGAAAGTACAAACGCAAGAAAAGGCTCAGTTGGAAAGGCAATACAGCTTCCGCACCGCTGGCTGCTGTGTGCAGGGCGAGCTGCGTGGTCCAGCCAGGGATATGGGGAGCTCCAAGGAGAGGCTAAAGGTTTGCTTTTCAGACTATTCTCTTACTCTGCATCTTCAAATAATACCAAACCCCACTGCTTAGAAGACTAAAATGTCAAGGAATTGAAATAAGAAATGCCCCACAACAGGTTTGTTCATGGAGGGGCAAGTGAAGTGTTTTGGTTCAGACTGAACTGAAGGTCGGGGGCGGGGGGTGGTACATAATACACAACTCAACGCTCTTCAGAAATGGTGAATCATTTCAGATAACATTTTAAAAAAAATTCCTTCATCTAAGACAGCAAACCGAAGCATTTCGATAAAGAACTGAAATATTTTGACCAAAAGGGTCATTCACTCCTAGAGCCAATGACATAAAAAAAAATGTGGTTTTTTGAATCTGCTTCCAAAGCTGCCAAATCAAAGTCTGTATTTTCGTGATAATGCACTTTTCTTTAAAAAGAAATCAAACCCCAAAATCACACCCAACTCCAAAAGCACGTGAGAAGACCGAGATAATTTCTGCCAAAGCCTGCAGCAGCTGAGAGAGAGTTTTACAGGAGAGGATGAACACAATGGTCTGTGCCCAAGAGGAGCACGACCAGTGGTCACCACGCTGCCCCAACCATGAGGAGGTGAGAGGGAGGGAGCTGAAGCCACTGGGAAGAGCCTCGGCAGGTGTCAACAAGGGCTACTTGCCAACATTTCCATCATCCCCAGCACGGTCCCGTGTCAGACAAGACACTGCACTCGCCCTCTGCAGAGCTCCACACGCTGCTCCCACTGCCCCAAGATCTTTCCACGGACAAACAGCCCCATCTGGTTTTCTTCCCTCGGTTGGATTTGCCAGAAAAATCTCGGAAGGGACTGGAACTCCTACCCCACTGTAACTTCAAACCACCTGAGCCACGTTTTAGTACCAGCAGTCTTGAAGAAAGCAGAACACCGGCAATCAGAAAGTATCTCGTCTTTTTCTTGAGGAAGGAAGAAAAACAAAGCAAAGAATACAGGGGAAGGAAAAATTAAGTCACTTATATTAGGTATTTTCCTTAAAGACTCGAATACCTGTGGAAAATGTGAGAATGAAAGAAGAAAAAGATTTATTGAGTCCCAAAGCCTCCAGTTAAAATTAAATGCGGTGAGAAAAGTGGCTTTCCACATTTAATTGTCTTTTCCACAGTAACTGTGTGTCAGTCTCTTCTAAAAGCCTATTAATTCTGTAATTTAGTGCTAGCAAGAGCTGGGAGACAGACAGAACCACCACTGGGTTTTTTTTTTTCTTGAATTCATTGACTACCTGTCATCAGGCATCACTGTTAGGGGTGCTTTCTCCTTGAAGGCTCCAAATACTGAAAATTAAAAACTTTTTATAGTCTATTTAATAAAAAAAGTGCTTGCACATCAGTTAATAGAATGGATTCTATGACATGGTATGTTAGGATTTTAATTATGGCTAAAAATAACCCAACATGTCGGAAGAGCTAAAGAGAAAACATTTTTCCAAGTGCGAGCAGGAATTAGCTCATTTGATTTCTGCAGCTAGATGCAATTTACTTGTTTAACCATAATTTTCGAGTTTATTCTGAATCTATCTAGAGCTGGTAATACAGTTATTAATGCAGAGAAGGGCTGGCAGGTGAATTTCTTGATGCTTGAGGTTGTATAACAAGTTTACAGCAAAAAAAAACCACCAAAACCCATTACCTCAGTCAGCAGCAAAATAACATTCATATTTGAGTCTTTACAAATCAATAGAAAAAACGGTCAAATAAGTAAATCAAAATCACCTACGAGGAAAGTTCTTGCTTGACTACTGTGGTTCTGGTTTGCTGGAGTGGATGAGCGGCCACTCCTTCCTCATGTTGGGGTGGTCCCTGGCGGCTCCATCCCCATCCCGCTGGCAACAGCACCATCCATCCTGCAGGTCCAAATACCTCCAAGAGTACCCATCCACTCATGGGGAGCACCAGCACATCCAGCTGGCAGCCCCACCAGCCATCCAGGTACTCGCTGGTACCCAAATCTACGTCAGAATCATCAGTTATTTGCAAATAAATTAACTGCCTGACACTGGGTTGCTTTTGTGCCTGAAATAGTCTCAGCAATAGACCTGAGGAATCAACTGAAACGAGAACTAGCACTGGAAAACAGTAGTTCTGTGTTCTTCTGTAGGAATGCAAAGGTTTTTTCCCCCAATCTAACTCATCCATTACAGCTCCTCTTGTGTTACTTGAAGTAGATCAGGATGCAATTTCCCTACATCCCTCCTGCAATTTAGGCAGAAGCCTATAGGAATGTTTTTCATTATTTTGCCAGCTGGTTCAGTTTCTCGGGCCTGCTGTAAACTACGGAAGGTTTTATAACTGGCAAAAAAAACTGAGATGGAGACAAATAATTTGCTTATTTAATATGTTTCATAGAGTGCCTCATCTTGTTTCTCAAACAAAACTTCCACGTGATGAAACTGAAATTTCCCCTGGTCATCTATTGTTAAGTTCTGCCTAGTAAGGTTCTGAAATCCCCCAAGGAATGCTGTGTTGTGTTCCTCCAGAGCTGTTTCTGGCTGCACACTGCGTTGGGGCCAGCGTCTCAGCTCCCCATGCCAACCCCTTGCTCCTGGCTGTGCCAAGGATGCAGCCAAGGGTCATCGCGGGGCACAAAGAGTTGCTTTCACCCCTGAACTGGTGGTGCACACACTTTGGCTGCCACAATTCCTTTGCCCTCTAGTGCCATATATGCAAATGGAAAGTCTTAAAAGCTGCCTGGCAATTTATTCCTCAGCAATTTGATCAGAAGAGAAGAAAAAAGCTCTTACATTCAAGATTTCATAGTTCAAGACTGATTTTTCTGTTCTTATTCCACACTTAACACCCACCACGTCACCTTTCTTCTGGAGAAAAAAACCAACTGAATTTTAAACCAGGCTCGGTGACCAGCATGACATTGTGAAGGACGTACCAATAGTTGCCACCTCTCCAGATGAGTTGTTAAGTATTTATAGAAACATTTTCTCCCTGGCACAGCTTAAACTAAGTACTGTATCTAATTTCCTCTGGAGAAATGAGTAAGGTAAGTCTGTCATAATAAATAGTAATAAATAACTACTCTGGCATAGTTGCTTGTGTTGCAAAGTTATTTGAATATTAATGGTTTCTACAAGCACGCCTACATGGTAAAAATCCACCATAGCAATATCTCAAAACTGTTTACAGGATTCTACAATCTTGTTCACAATGCAGAATTTGAAGACAACTGTATAAGAAACAGCCACAACCTTCCCTTTAACATCAGAGGCTTCAAAGGCAACCGTTCACGGAGAACACCAAAACCCAGATCGCCTCAGAGCAGACAATTAACTCCCAGCGACCAGACTGAGACGGAACAGGCAGGAGAGCGGTGTCAAACATGACATGGGACATAACTAGGTCTTGCTGGCATGAGCCAAGCAGATCTGCTTCGCTGGAGCATGACTGTCTGGGAGACAGCAGGTCTTACAGGGAGAATACAGGAGCTGCTGAACCCATCTCGGCTCTGTTCAGCGGAGCTGCACAGGGTTATTGCACCTGCTGTAGAAAAGCATTTTAAATAAAATAGAATTGCCTTCATTCTCCTTTGATTTTCTGGCTTTTTGGCCACTGGCTCTCATTGTCAAAGTAACTTAATTAGCACGCGGCTTTTTCACCCATGGAGGTAGATGCAGGTTGCTTTGCTGCCCTGTCCCAGCAGGGAAGGTTCAGTTGAATCAGGAGCTCAACACAGGCTGCAGGTGCTAACTTGGACATTGCTGTTTCACAAGCTCTCCCAGCTCCTGCCTAAAGACCTTTGCAAAGCCACATCTATGCAGCATTGTGGCGCTCAGCACAGCTGCGGGTCCTGCAGCTGGGAAAGATGCGGCAGAAGGGAAGCTGGACGCCGCACCTACCAGAGGCTTTGTTCCAACTACTACAGCTCTGGCTTTAAATAACCAAAACTGTTCTATTTCCTCCTAGAAAACCCTCCTGACCAGTCAGCCCTGCACATCAAGCCTCACCTGAATTGCTGCTGACATCTGCAGCAGCGAGAGGACGCGCCCCCAGCTGAGATCACAAGCCTGACCCACGGATGCTTTCCTCTCAGGAGAGATGCTTCAGAATATGCGGCAAGAGATGTGCTGTAGGGATGAAAGATTAACTAAAAGGACATGAGATTAAAGGAGTTCAGGAGGGTGTTTATTAGCTTTCAGATATTTTCAGTGAGTGTTGTGATGTCCCCCTGCCCACTCCCATCCCCTCCGGGTCTCTTTGTGAGTTGCCTTCATGCTCCTTCCTGCCCTTTCTCACCAATCCCCAGTTATTTCCCGCAGTCCTTTTTATGTTCAGCAGTAATGCAGAATTTGTGCTTCATCCTTTACCTTCAGAACTCACAACCTGAAAGCTTCCTCACATTTCAAGGGCACACGCGGCTACATCTAAACAAGCGGCTGGTGAGAGGCAGCAGAGAGAGCTGAGCACAGGGGGGAGAAGGAGCCACAATGAGCCCTTGTCAACAGAGCCCACTCTGCTCCGAGCCCCCAAACAGTGGCAGAGTGGGCTCCCAACCTTCCTTTGGAGCTCCTAATCTCCAGTTACAGGGAAAGCAAGTGTAAGCAGCACTGGTACATGGGAAGAGCTAAAAGAAAGTGAGAGGAATGGAGAAAAGCATAAGGGACCCAACCCAGACCCATCCTGGTTCAGCTGGTAGGCGGCTTTCACAGGGGAGGAAGATGCCTTCTTCAGAAGGTGAAGGATGAAAGAGCTGATAGTCCAAACACCGAAACTAATCATGCAAAGGAACCTGCTGAAGACTGTATTTTCTGCTGCAGCCTGACCCACTTCAATGTTTATTTTTAGTCTCATTTGGTACAGAAACAAAACTCAAGATCTCTCCGTGTACACGTGCACCTCCGGTGCATACTTGTGTGAGTTGACTTCTCCTGGGCTGATTTCAGCCAGGAGGTTGGGATGGCAAAGATGCAAAGTTTCTGCAAGTCTCACGTCAGTAAGTAGCTCAGAAATCCTTTATTAATATCCCCAAGGAACAAGCTCAATTCTTTTTAAGGCTCAAAGACACGTCAGCTCAGCCTTAAGACAATTCTGTAAGAAAACAGCTTTCACTGGTGCTACAGCTTATGAAACTACCTGTTAAACTACTGCAACAAGGTACAATATGCTGGAAACACAAAAGGGGCAAAACCTGCATTTTTCTAGTCAAAAGCACCTTGATTTCCACTTCCAACTAGGTGATGGATTGTATATCCAGTGGGTATACATCTCTTCAGTTCTCCCCACTTGAGGATGGCGGAACATTCACTGTTTACACACATAATCTTGCCTTTTGTAAATAAAAAGGTCGAGAATCTCACTACCACTTGACAGGACCAGGTTTTTCCCCAGAAGCAGTTCACAATTTGAGCTCTCCTACAGAGCACATGTGCCACACTGAAACTCCAAGATGGGTGCTATACCTGAAGGTGTAGATTTACCTATACACACACATCCATCTCTTGATCTCAGCGTCACAGAAGCCGGCACTTGTGTCAAGGCTGCGTGCATTGCAGAATTGAGCTCAGTGTCGTGACCCGACTGCAACGACAGCCAGGAAGGGAACAACCAGCCCCAAGAGCCGCTGTGAGTGGCAGCCAGGGTGGCATTGCCCTGCCTTCCCAGCAACACCGACTCCGATCCACCTGGCCAGATGGATCTGTGCTCTGTGGAACATGCCCTGGTCTCTCTGGCGCAGCAGTAACATCTTTGGCTGCTTTGATGTTAGCAGCGTGAGACATCACAGCAGTGCCGAGATGCTTATTATCCCTTTGGGTTCTTTTCTTTTCTTCGTCATGGATTTCAGCCTGTTGTATAATACACATTTTTCAAGTTATGCATCAAAACAATGAATACAAATGAGCAAGGACGCGTTCGCATGCTGAAGGAGGAAAATTACTAAGAGCAACATCGCACAGTATTATAATGCATTTCTGCTACTACACCATTTGTATTAATGCATTAGAGACATCTACAAAGACAAATTGCAGTGTAGTTCAAAGGGAAGAACACTCAAAATGTCTGTAAAACACCGCGGGCTGCTATCAGAGATTGTTTCCCCTGAAACAACATTTGGATTTTCAGATCTCTCCCAGCGCAGAGGGCAACGTTCTCCTGTTCCCTCTCTTAGTAGCAGCTCTGGCTCAGCTCTGACTGTGTGTGGGTGCCCATGTGCATTAGAAAAGGGGACAGACCCTGTCCCCAGCTGAGGACAGAGCTTGGATCAGCCAGCCTCGCTTATCCAGATGCCACCAATGTCCACTGGCATAGCTTATGGCATTTGTTTATCCAAGTAAACACTTAATATACAGAAAGTATACTGGATATGTTACCATAAATTGCTGTATGCCTTGGGTAGGCATATTTCACTTTGATTCTAAGAGCGAATCTTTTGTATAAGAGACAAAAATCCCTGGTACAGTATAAAGTATGGATGATATCCCACCACAGCAAATTTGCTGGAATAGAAACTGAAGGAAAGACTGAATTTTATATCCAACCACACACTGTGTTTTATACGTATACATCACACTGAGAAGAATAAATCAAGTTTCTATTACCCAATATGATTTAGTTCTGCTGGCCCAGTGTATTTATTTTTTAAACCAGATGAGGAACAAGGTAATAGTCTTTTGGAACTTCTAGTGTGTGTGTACAATTGGTGGGTCTGAGTGCAAATTCGTGCAATCAAAGGAAAAAGAAACATTTAGCCTTTAAAGAGAAAAAAGCAACAGTTGTTCAGTGAAAAGATTAGTTTCTACAGGCTTTGTACAGACTTTTCCACATAAATCAATACAGTTTTGCCACAGCTAAGCAGTCTTGCAGAAAGTTATTTGCAGTAAGACAGCTAGAAATAGGATAGCAGCAAATGCAAAATGAGTGAAAAGTTCTCTTTTCAAAGCTAATGACTGGGACATATCGTCTCCCTCTCCCTCCAAGGGCCTCGCTCACTTGCTGAAGAAAAGCCAAGACCGTTTTTAAGCTTATTTGTTATCTTGGCATAAATGGAAATATTCATTCAAAGTGAACTATAAGAAAGAAAAAAAAAAAATGTACTGGCAGGAGACACTGAATAATATTAACTTGTTTAAGGCTCTTAGGGTGAAAAAGAGCCCGACAGTATTATGAGAGCTCTGGATGCAGATTAGCTCCACCACAGAAACACTGATGCTTTGGCCACTGTCACCGGGAGCATCAGAAGTGGCTGCTGCAAGGATTTCTTCTCCCAGGCAGATGGCTGAACCCTATATCAAGGCAACCGTAAAGCACCCACCCTGCTCAGCAACCCCCCATCCTAACCCAACGCAACGTGTGGGACGCAGGGCGAAGACAATTCTTGACTGCTTCAGTCTCTTGACTAAAGTCTAAACCTCTGACCTGTCATCAGCTGGAGATTGTGACGGAGACATTGGCCTCTCTGGATACCAGCCACAGAGAGCAATAATGAAATTTGCAGCGAGTTCTTCAGTCACCAGAATACAAATACATCGGTCAAACCCTGTGGCAACACTGAACTCAAAAAGCTGGTCTAGGAGAAAAACCTGCTTTTGTGGACTGTGTGTGGCCAGCACTAAGAAACCAGCTAGGAATTCAATACCCCTAAGAAATTCAACATCCACGGCCCCATCATTAAGTTTATAAACAGGCTGCAAACTCCTGGTAGGAGACTACAGAGCGTTGGCCTTTGCCAACAGCTTTTCTCTTTGAAACTGCACAAGTGCCAACAGTGAAGGAAGAAACCGGCATCGCTGCACTTTTGTTCCCAAAATACTCATTCCAACTACATCTGTGAGCACAATCTGGGATGAAAGCCCTTCAGAAAAGGGAACACTCTAATTAGTCTCCAGTGGCACAAAACGCTAATGGATTTTAACTCTGAAACCAAAAAATAGCCAGAAGTTAGACTTGTGTTTCTTTAGGTTTGAGAACACTCCAACAGGAAGAACAGACAAGAGACGTTGACTGAGAAGAAAAAGAGAGGGGAAAGCGCTTTCTGTTACTTTGAGGAGGTTTCTTCAGAATTCAGTAACACAGTGAGAATGTACTGCTCCAGTCTGTAGAGCCTCAACCAGAAGCTGTAATCTAACCAGAAGCAAAATAATACACAAGAATCCATGCTGGCAGTTAAAGCCAAGACAAAGCATGAGTCTCTGCCTACAGAAGCTGTCACTATGACTACAGAAATCCATGAAAAGGTGGAAAGCTTCACCCTCTCACAGAACCAGGACCTCAACTTGCTTGGGGGCTCAAGAAAACTCAACAAGCCAATACAAATTATGTAACATCACAAACATATCAACTTACCTCAGAAGAACAGGCAAGGCATCAGAAAAGAGTATCTGAATTTTCAATTACCCCTTTGCAAAGCCAGAACCTGGCCAGGCTGTCCCTGGTTTGCTGGCAGCCAGAGGGGGACAGGGGTGGAGTCTGGAGACAGAAATACTTGAATGCTCCCAGCTGCAGCTTATGTACACCAGGACTTACCTGCTTTTTACTGTGCTGTTCCCACTTGGATCAGGTGAATTTTGGGAGTCTGCTGACTGCTTAATTAATTTAAGCAGAGTTTAAAGTTCTTGGTACTTGGCTAACGGGGAGCCCAGATCCTAAATCTCTCATAGAATCATAGAATGGTTTGGGTTGGAAGGGACCTTGAAGATCATTCAGTTCCACCTCCTCTGTGATGGGCAGGGGCATGTCCCACTGGATCAGGCTGCCCAAGGTTCCATCTAACCTGGCCTTCAACACCTCCAGGGAGGTGTTCATGCTGATTCCCTTTCCTCCCTCTGACCTTTCAAACCCAACCTTCATTTGTGCAATTAGTACTGCAAATAAGCACTCTACTGCAGGTGTGCAGGCAATGATAGCGATGGTTTAGGATCGGGTGCTGCACCTGCAATAAGCTTTGGGTCCCCAGGTCTCTACACTATATTATGTATGCCAGGACATAACCTCATAACGTGGGATGTAAACTGAGGGACTGGATGATGCAGAGACCACTTTTTAGTGCCTCAAGGAAGGTGAAGCCCAGCAGTGAAGGCACAGACTGCTTGGGAGAACACAGTTTTCCACTCCTTTCAGGATGTTGTTTTGAGGGCAAGATGCTTCCCATGATGTCAGCACACAGCACAACTGCAAAAAATAGACATGAAACACTTGTTTTGATCAGCGTTATTGTTTAGACTCTTCCTGTATTATGAACACATAAAACAGACAATAAAAATTATCTAAGTGGCTATAATAAATTTACACCATTGTATCTAAGCACCTTCTAAATTCTCTGGCTCAAGCAAACAAGTCTTGCAATTTGTAAACATTTGTTAAAATCAGTTAATGATATTGTCTTCATTCTTAGTCTGTGAGAACAATACAGCAGCCCCGTATGTTGTTTATAATCCCAGGGCAGGAATAATGACCAACAACACCATAAATTCTGGATGGTAGAAGGGAATTTTTTGCTTTACTGGACTGGACTTATTAGTCAAAATGACTAAAATATGCTATGTTTTTTTTTTTTTCACTGCGTGCTGATAGGTGTGAACAGCAGTCATGGCTGGGAATAAAACCACTGCTTTATGCTTCCACCTGCTGCTTGCACAGAGGACACACTTCTCTACTCAAGTTAACCTTCTTAGCTCGTGCAATCAAGGGTTTGGTAGCAGAACCACGTGTCCTAATTTTTGTATGTGTAATTGTTCCACAAGCTGCAGACCCGGGTAGCAGAGCAATCATTTGAGATTAAAGTTACTCGCTGCACCCTCTGCCCACCTTCACCTCAGGTTTCACTACATCATTATTACTGCTTCTCAGGGAGAGACTTGTTGCAAGAATCCACTGTGGAATAAACTCCCAGTATACATTTCACAGGGGGGTTTGTTACCTCCAGCTGGAGAAAGGGAAATCAGGAAACTAGGAAAATGATGCATTCAATGGTTGCTTTCCAGGAATTTTTGTAGATTTACATTCTTTCATAGAATCATAGAATCACCAGGTTGGAAAAGACCTCCAAGATCATGTCTCATCCCTGCTGACTCCTGGAGAGGGGCAGATTTAGACTGGGCATTAGGAAGAATTTCTTCACCATGAGGGTGGTGAGGCACTGGCCCAGGTTGTCCAGGGAAGTTGTGGCTGCCCCATCCCTGGAGGTGTTCCAGGCCAGGTTGGATGGGCCTTGGGCAGCCTGAGCCAGTGGGATGTCCCTGCCCATGGCGGGAGGGTTGGAACTGGATGATCTTTAAGGTCCCTTCTGACCCAAACTGTTCTATGACTCTATGATTCTTTGATCAAGTCCAACCATACCTGTCTGCCACTGAACTATATCCTTAAGTACCTCATGTATCCATCTTTTAAATACCTCCAGGGAAGGTGACTCCACCCCCTCCCTGGGCAGCCTCTGCCAGCGCCCGATGACCCTTTCCGTAAAAAATTTTTTCCTGATATCCAATCAGAACCTCCCCTGGGACAGCTTCAGGCCATTCCCCCTTGTCCTGTCCTCTGTCACTTGGGAGAAGAGCCCAGCTCCCTCCTCTCCACAACCTCCTTTCAGGTAGTTGTAGAGAGCAATAAGGTCTCCCCTCAGCCTCCTCTTCTCCAGGCTGAACAACCCCAGCTCTCTCAGCCGCTCCTCGTAAGACTTGTTCTCCAGCCCCTCACCAGCTTCGTTGCTCTTCTCTGGACACACTCCAGAGCCTCAACATCCTTCTTGTGGTGAGGGGCCAGAACTGAACACAGTACTCAAGGTGCGGTCTCACCAGTGCTGAGTCCAGGGGCAGAATCACCTCCCTGGACCTGCTGGCCATGCTTTTTCTGCTCCAAGCCAAGATGCCATTGGCCCTCTTGGCCACCTGGGCCACTGCTGGCTCTTGGTTCTCTCAATAATTCCATACAATCGCACAGAGCGTTATATACTTAGTATAGAATTTTATTCATTTTTAAAAAAATCTTAAAATCTTCCTAATTCTGATAACTCTGAGTCTGCATTCTGTACTAAGCTGTTCAATCCTACTGGCTTCCTCTCTCTAAGAGAGAGAATGGATCCTTCCTGCCCAACAAGTTTGTCCAAATAGTATTTCTTAGTGCGCAACACTAATCTTCTCTAAGAAAATCTAAAAGAATCCTTAATTTTACCATGCACTCTGCTACTTCTGCACGGTACTCGATCAAACCCATAATCCTTCAAGTCCTTTATAGTGACTGAAGGGTACATAATACCACATTACTACAGGGAAAATGCATGGTTATCACTGTCTTCTAAATGAACAGTGTTCATCTTATAATGGGCTCCTAATAGATTGTGTTTATGGAATATGTCATTAAGTAGTCACATTGGTTTTGTAAGAAGGAAAACGAGCTATTGCTGTTGTGCATCCACTACCCATTGCACATGTGTTTGTGCAGTACAATGGAGATGCTTTCTAAGAAGGGAGGGAAAGGGAAGAGATCATCACTATCAAAATCAATAAAATGTTCCAGCTGAAATGCTGGATGCCCCATCCCTGGAGGTGTTCAAGGCCAGCTTGAATGGGGCTTTGAGCAACCTGATCCAAAGAGGTGTTCTTGCCCATCACAGGGGGTCGGAACTGGATGATCTTTAAGGTCCCTTCCAACACAAACCATTTTATGATTCTATGAAACCCCATCTCACTGAACCTCCCTTGGAGCTGTAGCTCCACCTGTTTGCCCAAATCACAACATCGGTTCAAAGAATGACTTTAGGTAACACTGCAGCTGGCAGAGGTTTTGGATGTCTAAAGGGGAAGGGAAGGGGATTGGGCAAGGAAACCATAATGACAGTTGTTCCTGTCCTGTGCAATGACAGCTTCCCCAGCGTCAGGCATGATTCCCCATTTGATAGTCCGGCCATGGCTCAGAAGGAAAAGCATCACTTTTTGAAATGTCATTTCCAATCAGCACCAGTGGTCTGTGCAGATAAACAGCAACAAAACAGTGCTGCTAAAGCAGAGTCCACCAAATGTAATGAGGTATCTGGACAAGATAAGTCAGATAAGCAATTTTCTGGACATTAAGATTGTTTACAAATCCAGCCAATTTTCATTTATTTTTGAATGAATTTGTGTACATTTTTTTTTGTCCTCCACAAGCATAATCATCCCTTCTTATCTTCTTCCATCTCCCTCTGGCATATGGTATTTTCATCTTGCTAATGGGATTACATTTTACCCTGCTAGGCTGGGCCAGTAACAAAATTTTGTTCCAGACTTTCACATCCCACTGCTATTAGCAAATATCAGCCCTGTAGCATGAGGACATGAAAAAAGAAAACAATATAAACCAGGAAAGGGGAATGAAAAAAAGGAAAAGGAGTGTTAATAGCAGCTGATGAAAGGTTCAGAGTAGCTGGTTTAACCCAGGAGCTGGAGCCCCCAGCAGCATCTCGGAGCGGAGGGGCTGAGCCCCATGGCAGCAACCTGGAGCTCCAGTTGGAGCAGGGGAATCCGCTGCCACGCCTACGTTCACATTCTGCTGTTCCCACCTTCAGGGAACCAACAGGGGAGCATCGCCCACAGCAGCTTGGGAAGAGTAGGGAGGGGATGGTGGCACCCACGGCTTCCTAAGAGGAGGTGCTGGTCAGTGCCTTGCACCCTGGCATCGCACTGAGTGGGAGAGAAACAACCAAATAAATTGATTATTTTTTCCTGGATAGTTCAAGTTCATGAAAAAAAGTAGAAAACCAGCTCTGTTATTTTTTAGGGCTCCATCTACATCACTGTTTGTGCTAGTTAGAAAGGACAGGACAAATTCAACCACCCTACGGGTAGCTGTATCTTGATTTTGTTTGCTATGTGCCAGGTCTCCACTGGGATTATCCCCTCATTTGCTGGTGCCAGGTAATGCCAACTGGAGATATACTTAGTTTACAAATGCAGACATGCCCCATCCCTTCCCTGCAAATCTCGCAAGAAGTATTAATTAGTTCAGATGATAAAGCACCCTGGGGAAGGAGAATCAAGGTTAATAACATATATTAATAAAATATCATCAAGGAAAAATTACTTGCTGTGTCCCAGCTAAGCCATCTCCATGACCATAATAAGTCCCTGTCTTTGAAAGTGGTTATTTCTTGATAGTTCAGGAGGGAAAAATAATGGAGATGAAATAATGCTGCAAGACTTCAGCTGCACATGGAGGCTCTGCTCCTTGCTTTGCTGGTAACAACCTAGTGCCATAAAAAGGAGCAAACTTGGTGGCTGACAGCACTAATTAGCCGGAAAGCCATTCCTGAAATTTGTTTTAAAGGAGATTCCAGTCTGGTGCAATATTGCCTACAAAAACAGAGAGGGCAATTTGCAAGCAATTATTTTTCATTTATTGGCACTGGGTAGCATTGGTGAGGTCTGACATATCCGTGTTTGGAGAGAACCATGCGATGGGAAGAGGAGGGAAGCACAAATGGGTGGACTTCAGGTACACCAGGCAGTGATGCTGAGGTTTGGGCAGTCGCTCTTTTAACGTCAGCGCTGCTGAGCAACTCACTGCAAATTGCCATTTAGATCCCACCCAGCCTTTGCCCAGCTACCTCAGAGCTGCCTGTAGAGAACACAATTCTTAAGATGTAGTCTTAAATAGAACATAAGCTAAAATAAATAATACATGTAGGAAGCAGGATCTTCTCTCAGCAAATGAGCCATAAGCCCGTTCTCACTTTCACTCACTCACACTGTGCTTTATATCCAAGGAACGGGGTTTCAGAGTGGGGAAATAGTGAGAGATCAGAAAGTTGCTCGTTGTCATCCTGCCTCAAAACGTTATGCAAATTTTCCTTCCATCTTTCCTAAATGCAATGTTTTATCATTCCCCATAAGTTTCCCATTAAGGGTTCCCATCAGAAGGGAAGTAAGTGAGGGAAGTGTATTTGTAGTTTCATCACCACCTCGACTAATTAGTTGCCCAAAAGCTAAGAATCAGTTAGAGAAGCAATACAGGCACATTCTTCAATAGGTAGGCAGGAAATAACACTTTACCTTCCACTAATGACTGATATCCTCACCTGGGCTAAGATCCGAAGGGAAGTAATGCAACTACCCAAAGTCCATTAAGAGGGGCGCAAACTGCATTTCTCCATCAAATTACATCATCAGAAGAGAAATGGAAATTCATGTCTCCCTTCGTAATCTACCAAAAGCAGAGCAAAGCCTCAGTCCAGAACTTTCTTTTTAGGTAAAGTCTCCAGAAACAGGTCTCCAGCGGAGAGTGGGAGCAGAGTTCGCATGCACTTAACAGCTTAAGTGATTGCTTTGGTTTCATAAAATAGAGTACCTTTTAAAAATGGTAACCCCTCCCCAATACAAACTAAGCAAGAATTTGCTCTGTTCCATGACTTCAGTTGATTTATGTCCCTCCAAAAATCTCTCCCCATACAGTATTCTAATACCTTAGCTGTAAAATGAGAAGATGCTTTCATGCTATTAAAAGAAGGTCAATGTATTACGAAGAAGAGTGTATCGGCATTAAATAAGTGAATTTTGAAAGCTCTGATGGATTTCTTGAAGGCTGCCTCCAGAAAGTTGATTCCTCTTGTTGAGGCTCTGGAGTGTGTCCAGAGAAGAGCAACGAAGCTGGTGAGGGGCTGGAGAACAAGTCTTATGAGGAGCGGCTGAGAGAGCTGGGGTTGTTTATCCTGGAGAAGAGGAGGCTGAGGGGAGACCTTATTGCTCTCTACAACTGCCTGAAAGGAGGCTGTGGAGAGGAGGGAGCTGGGCTCTTCTCCCAAGTGACAGAGGACAGGACAAGGGGGAATGGCCTGAAGCTGTCCCAGGGGAGGTTCAGGCTGGATATAAGAAAAAAATTTTTCACGGAAGGAGTCATTGGGCACTGTCAGAGGCTGCCCAGGGAGGGGGGGGGAGTCACCTTCCCTGGAGGTGTTTAAGGAACGGGTGGATGAAGTGCTGAGGGACATGGTTTAGGGAGTGTTAGGAATGGATGGACTCAATGATCCAGTGGGTCCTTTCTAACCTGGTGATTCTATGATTCTGTAGAGAGGAAAGATTCTTCTTAAAAATAACCATGTAATACAGTCCTGTAAGACTGGCTACAGGGATCACAATTCCCTAATTTCTTCCCTCCTCTAATCCCAAAGTACAGGAATCTTAAATAATTGTCATACTTAGGTAAGTTGGGTCTGGTGCCAAAAAAAGGAATCACTCAAACAATGTGGCAGGCAGTAGTGCCCGAGCTCCCCGCTGCCCAACACGAGTGGCAGCAAAGGGCTGGAGGTGGCAGCATCAGCTCCAGGCACTGGGACGACCACGGGGATTCCTTGGGACCGAAAGGACTTTCTGGACTCTCGCACCAGAAAAACGAAGTTGAAGGACTGCACAGGGAATGGGTAAACATCAGCACCCACGGCAGCTCCAGTGACAGACGTGGTTAAAAGCAATTGTGACAGCACTGCGCTAGCTCACAAACTTGGAAGCATCTTCACTGGGTCTAGGACAACTCTTCATGGCCGGCTTTCCATGGCACACCTCCACATGGCTGACTCTCCATGGCAACAACTCTATGTGGTGACAGGGACTGCTGCTTCTCCACATTCCCAGTTGCCCAGGGCTGAGGAGGATGCTCATCCCTCTGCTGGATCAACAGTGATCCAGCCCGTGCCTAGCTGCCCTGTTGCTGTGCCCAGGGGAAGACCCAGGGGCACCAGCCCAGAAGACACAAGCAGAGGTGTGAATTCTGGGACGCAGAGGCACTCAGGGCAGGCAGGATCTGAAACACGTCCTGAGCCAGCAGGTGCTCTGCTCCAAATGGTGGGAAACAATGCAGAGAGTGGCAAGGGAGAGGAAAAGCACATGGCTTTTGTGAGGGCTGTAAATTTGTCTTCCCAGTTTACCAGCTTTTTCAATTACAAGTGCTGTAGCGTAGCTTCAATACATTAACTTTATGCCTAACCGAATAATAGTAAATTTTTATTTTTCCTCTGCAATGGACTTTTTCATGGGAGCCCTTCTGGACCCCAGCCGGCTGGCTCAGCCCCCGTGGCCATGCACTGCGGGGCGAAATGCTGCCCAGGGAGCAAAGGGGGTTACCCTGCCATCACCCATCACTCGTATTTCAACCCTTTAACCATCAAGAGATTCTTAGTAACACTCGACAGCTGGGGGTTAAGATTTCCACAGTGATCTATGCTCCCATTCTTATCTTTTGATATCTGGAAGTAGAGAATTTCAGCGAAAAAGGGCTTTATACTAAGATGACCATAAATCTCAATGTGTTTACAACACAAGACTGACCAGAAGAGTTTATTAAATCCCTAAAGGATTTGATGTATATCAAACTGTTACATAAAGTCAATACTTTGGAAAGAACTAGACAATAAATACTCTACAAGAGGCAATATTTCTATCACAGAGAAAGCAATCACATAAAGATTAGGAGACCAATTTCAATACCGAATGTCAGTCTGCTGTAAGAAGACATTTATTGTTTTTCTGAGTTATCACAGAGGAGCTAGATAAGCTATAACAATATTCTGAGCCAAGCTAATCATGCTATCAAAGTTAGAAATACTCTTTCACCTTTTAAAAATCACTTTTCCACTTTGCTAATAAAAAGAACAACCTCTTGGAGGTGCAAGGGGAGGGAGGGAAAGAGATTTATTATGGCAGGAGGTGGGAAAAGTCTGGAAACTGCTGCCCCTCAGCTATGAATACAGGTAAATGTCCCTCTGTGTATGAGGCTGATCTGGTCTGTGGGTGCTGGGAGCTGAGGTAGAGGAGCAGAGAGGCACTGAACTGGGGGAGCCCACTGAGGGGCACTGGTTCTGCCCCAACAGTTCACATTGCTTCAATAAATCAAAGCATGGCTTTACTACAAAGTCAGCCTCAGCAAAGGATTTGGGAATTCATCTTCCTAACAGATCACTGAAGAGCTGTGACAAAAATATGAGTATCCACTACGGAAAAACGTTCCTTTTTTTATTTCTTCCCTTATAAACAGAATTTAGCTGTAACAGCTCACATTAAAAAAAAAAAAGAAAAACCTTAACCAGTTCAATTTGAACAGAAACCAAAGAATAGGTGTTGCTGAGAGAAGGCGGCTCTTTTTTGGCTATTTCAAGGGCAACTGTGGGTTTTTTCAGTGTCTTTTTTCCCTTCCTCCACTCCGTGAGCGCTGGCCCTGCCCAGCGCCCCTGGGACTCAAACCACCCACTCTGCCTTGCGTCCCCCAAGACCCACACTGTCTACCTCGAGGAGAAGAGCTTCTGCACTGCTACCCACACAGCTGGATTCAGGGTGTGATGCTGAGGTGCTGCATCCCTTCAAGCCTCTCTTCCAATTACAGGTGGCCGTAGGAGCCTCCAATAAAGAACTAGATGCACAGAAAATAATGAACATTCACAGTATAATCATTACACTGTGAAAACTGCATTGCTGTGTTGTGGCACGTGCACTTTTGCAGAGCATTGTAGCTTTGCAGTTCAGCCCTGCTCAGCACAGTAGAAGTAGAGGATGGCACTGTCTGCCTTGCAACGCTCTTGGAAGGAAAAGTAGACTAAAAATTGGAAAGTACTCAGGTACCACAGAAACGTCAGTTGTAGAAGTACCATAAAAGCAAACAAATGGGGACTCTGGCACGGAAACTGCAAAGTGTCATTGATCGTGCTGGTAGGATGAGTTTTGAAGGGTTGATTTTGTTTATCTGGAGTAAAAATTGCAAGTTTGAACAACAAAACGGGAGCTTAAAAATTTGTTCTCTGGTTTTGCACATCATATGTTTCACCCACTGACTTCCCAATAATCAGCAAAGAGTACAGCAAACAGTTTGCGTTGTGCTTACAAGCAGAAAGATAAGCCCTTTACAAGAAAGATTAGACGACAGTTTAAGTGAACATGCCTATTAATAATGAACCCCAGTCCAGAAGGGAATCATAAATTATACTTATCATCTTTAACTTGTATTACTAGAAAGATGAATCTAGCAGATTGCCATGCGTAGAGAAGAAAGGAAATGACACGAAACAGTTGCTCATTATTATCAAGGACTGAAACACAATGCAATTAACTTAATTATGAGCAATTTTAACATTGGTGTACCAGATGCATCAATGCTGTAACATCTCATACCAGTGGGTAGGAGATACACGCAGAACCAACTGTGCTTTTCAGTCTAAAGTAAACTCTTGTTATTCTCTAGTATCTATACAGACATGACAGGCCAATGTTTTGGAGAAAAAGTGCTGTGCAGAGCTGCTAACAACCCCTCAGTGGAGACAAAAGATGACCAGACAGGTCAGTTTGAAAATAAAATGTAGTTTTTTTGCATAGGGTAATGAGCTGTGCTTTTCCCATCTGCCGCAGACCTTTCCTGGGTGCATTTCCACCACTGGGGAATGAATTTTCCACAGCAAGAGCTCTGAAGAGGATGCTGTTGAGGATGGGAGAGATAAGCCTGGTCCTGAGGGTCAGGAGTTCCTGCTGGAGAGGACTTAAATGAATGGGGAATGGCGACTGCATCGTGGGAACAGAAAGAGTGAAGTAGGCAGTGTGCCAGACACAGGCAGTGGTGGTAGAGTTGGCATGGAAGTGGAAAGATAAAGTAGTGGTGATGCTCTCGTCTGGAGAGTTGGGCACGGACTGCAGGGTCAATGTGTTTAGTCCATTGCCAATCATAATTCTTGGGGAAAAGGCCCACAAAGGATGAGTACTGGATCAGGGGAGTTTTAGTAAGCACAGATGGGAATTATGCATCAAAATTTTGAGTCTCTGTGGCTGAGATTCCCTACTTGCAAAGACTGAGCTAACAGGGGACACCAAGTGCAAGTCAAGCACATGAAATATATCCCAAAATGTTTTGTAAATCCTTTTTTGTGACATTGGGATGGACTGTAAGACAGAATGGCACAAGAACATGATGTACAGCAACACACTGTCTGCTTGATGGATTGGTCGGTTGTGTGACATCCCGTGACAAATGATCTCCATCTTCTGGCTGTAGCTTAATTTTCTCGGTCATTTAATAAATTATAGGAAAAGAAGTTATTTGAGGGGCAAACAGCAGAATGGAGTTCCAATGACATGATACCTCTCCCTGACACTTTTTTAGTGGAATTAATGAGAGTAGATGGCTCCTTCTCTGGCTCTTTTTGCAAGGTGATCGTAATTCCATGAAGACAGCGCTTAGATTTTGTCTAGTTTTGTGCAGGAAAATTGGGTTTGATGCAGAACAATCAAACCTCCCAAGGAAGGATGTGACCTTGGCATGAATTATTATTTGAAGACAGAGAACACTGATTAATTCCCACCAAAATTATACTAAAAATGCATCATTGTATACTAGCACTCTATTTAGTCCTGAGCCCCAAGTTAGCTGTGAGACTGCAGCTCTAAGCCTATCACAGAATCACAGACTCACTAGGTTGAAAAAGACCTCTTGACCATCGAGTCCAACCATTCCTATCAACCACTAAACCATGTCCCTGAGCATCTCACCCACCCATCTTTTAAATACCTCCAGGGATGGTGACCCCACCCTCTCCCTGCGCAGCCTCTGACAGGGTCCCATGACCCCTTCCGGGAAACATTTTTTTTCTGATACCCTGTCTGAACCTTCCCTGGTGCAGCTTGAGGGCATTACCCCTTGTCCTTTCCTGTCACTTGGGAGAAGAGCCCAGCTCCCTCCTCTCCACAACCTCCTTTCAGGTAGTTGTAGAGAGCAATAAGGTCTCCCCTCAGCCTCCTCTTCTCCAGGCTAAACAACCCCAGCTCTCTCAGCCGCTCCTCGTCAGACTTGTTCTCCAGTCCCTCACCAGCTTCGTTGCTCTTCTCTGGACACACTCCAGAGCCTCAACATCCTTCTTGCAGCGAGGGGTCCAGAACTGAACCCAGGATTCGAGGCGCGGTCTCACCAGTGCCGAGTCCAGGGGCAGAATCCCCTCCCTGGACCTGCTGGCCATGCCGTTTCTGATCCAAGCCAAGATGCCGTTGGCCTTCTTGGCCCCCTGGGCACACTGCTGGCTCATGTTCAGTCGGCTGTCATTAACCCCAGGTCCTTCTCTTCCATGCAGCTCTCCAGCCACTCTTCCCCCAGTCTGTAGCTGCACAGGGTTGTTGTGCCCCAAGTGCAGGACCCGGCATTTGGCCTTGTTGAACCTCATCCCATTGGTCTCGGCCCAGCGGTCTGGTAGCTTTTCAATTTATTGAAGTGTGGACAGAAGGATGATCACCTGGTTAAAGCATGAAGAGGAGCACTTTGCCAGCTGCATCCCCTTGGTCCTCAGTAGAGCTGCCTGCACAGCTCCAGGCCAAGCCTTTGCACCTATTTCAGAACTCAGACTCACAGGAAGATGTCTAAATTAGAGTTAGAGATGTTTGGGTAAGAGACTTTCATCTTTCCAACAACCTTGAGAGAAAAGCACAACCTACTTGGTGTTACCAGAAGAATCGCCCCTGTGTTTTCAGTTTGTGCTCAGCCTCAGTTTTCCCAGCTGAAAGATGGGGATATCTGTTTCAAGGCATGTCTGGGAGATAAATTCAGTAGTGGATTTTGCACAGCCAGTAAATTGACAGGTGGATCATACAAATTGTAGATGGATGCATCCAACTGCCTAAGAGAGCCTGGCTCAAGCGTGATTTGACTTCTATCACCTCTACACACTCCTGCTTCCTCCCACCCATGCTTGGGCTACACCTTTGTTTATTCTTAGAGCAACAGAATTAAAGGACAAAAAAAATTAACACTTTAAGGGAAAAAAAAGGGAAAACTACCTCTGCTTTTGCAGACAATGGTGGCTTCCACGCAGCTACCACAGGAAAGGGAAAAAAGACCTTTTAAAATTAACTCTAAGCCTACAAGAGTGGCATATTAATAACAGCAACTGGCACAAATAAGCTAAAATTTATTATCATACTTCCCATAGACTGGCTACAGAAGCATTATTATTATCAAATCCCTCTGAAAACCTTCTCTCTCTCCTTTCCTCTTGCATGCAGTATCCTGGATTAATTTATAACATTAATCGGAAAACAATTCAGCCCCTCACAGTTTGATATAAAGGACTGAGGGCTATTTCATATCACACACGAATTGCACCACTGCTGACAGGCGTTTCTGAACAATGTCTTCACTGGGCGGATTTCTAAAGGGTTTCTGAGCAGCTAATGCCTTTGCCAGCAGAGAGACTGTGACACACAGTGTTGTGCCCCAAGTGCAGGACCCAGCATTTGGCCTTGTTGAGCCTCATGCCATTGGCCTCAGCCCAGCAGTCCAGCCTGTTCAGATCCCTTTGCAGAGCCTCCCTACCCTCCAGCAGATCCACACTTCCTCCCAGCTTAGTGTCATCTGCAAACTTGCTAAGGGTGCACTCAATGCCTTCATCCAGGTCATTGATAAAGACATTGAACAGAGCTGGACCCAGTACTGAGCCCTGAGGAACTCCACTTGTGACTGGCCTCCAGCTGGAGTTAACTCCATTGACCACCACTCTCTGGGCCATCCAACCCGTTTCCAACCCAGGAGAGTGTGCGCCTGTCCAGGCCAGAGGCTGACAGTTTCTGAAGCAGAATGCTGTGAGAAACTGTGTCAAAGGCTTTACTGAAGTCCAAGAAGACTCCATCCACAGCCTTTCCCCCATCCAGTAGTCATTTTGTCATAGAAGGTGATCAGGTTAGTTTGGCAAGATCTGCCTTTTGTAAACCCATGTTGACTGGGCCTGATCACCCGGTTCTCTTGCATGTGCTTCATGACAGCACTCAAAATTACCTGTTCCATGACTTTCCCCGGCACTGAGGTCAGTTTGTTTGCTTGTTCCTCTAAAGGAACCTCTAAAGGAACCTCCTCTAAAAAGGTGCTTCACCCAAAAAGAAAACTGAGCACCAGAACCCATTCAGAAAGGTTAAGTGGCACAGACAAACACTTGCAGCCTTAGGCCTTAAAGGGCCTGAAAATTAATTTGAAAAGAACAGTAAGTTAATTTTGCACAGCTGATACCTTCAATAAGCCCTGTATTTTTCCCTTGCCCCATTAAGACTGGTGAACAGCTTCCCCAGAAGTTGATCCCACAGCGTAATCAAGCCTGCTCTCCCTAATTGAAGTTAATCATAGGAAACTGGTCAGAGAAAGACGGTCTCAGTGAACGATGCCGTGTTGGAGTGGTCAATTAATACGGGGTTATCCTGTAATTACACAGAGCCCCAGAAGCTTTTCTGAGCATATCAAACACCTGTGACTGAGAGGCAAGCACACCGCTTACTGCTTCAAGGTTTCTTTTCCTTAACATCTTCTTGCATCTAAATAAATAATACGCTGCTTTTAACAAGGCAGGTTAGTTGGTATCCTGTCTCAGCTCTCGGAAGAGAAAACGGCAGAGCCTGAACATGTTATACCTGCTGCTGGAGGCTGGAAGTGCTCTCTGCTATGTACCCAAGTTTCAGAATTACTAATAGGAACCAAAACCAAACAGGACAGACACTGAAGGTGTAAAACCAAAAGAGATTGTCCTGAAAAAAAAAATAATGAAATCAGTAATTGAACAACTCCTTAGCTTTTCTCTAATTGGGTGGTGTTTTTATGCAACTTTCTTATTCTAGGAAAACCTTTCTCCATCCTCTAGTTACTAGGATTCCTCTTTTAAAGTTGCACTTCTGTTTTGCCACTGTTAGATGTGAACATCAGACATTTAGTAAGTGCAGGAGGCAGTTTGGAAGCACAATGAACATACAGTATGAACTCAGGCTTTGCGGGTAGCATTTGTACCTACCTTTTTACTGATGCAATTTAAAGCACAGTCGAAAATATAGGAAGATGCAACCTTACAGTCTGCAGAACCCCCTTATTAAACTATAGTATGCATACCTGTTATATCTGCTGGCACCTGCTGCCAAAGGACACAAGATCTTGAGGACATGGAATGTAGAAGGGACAATGGGGCAAGTGGTGCAAGAGAGGGTCCCCAGCTCTCACCAGCCAGCCCAGCCTTGAGTGGTGTGAAGAATGTGCTCTATAGAATCATAGAATAGTTAGGGTTGGAAGAGACGTTAAAGATTACCTAGTTCCAGACCCCCTGCCATGGGCAGGGACATCCCACTGGATCAGGGGCTCCAAGCTCCACCCAACCTGGCCTTGGAACACCTCCAGGGATGGGGCAGCCACAACTCCCTGGGCAACCTGGGCCAGGGCCTCACCACTCTCATGGTGAAGAAATTCTTCTTGATGTCTAGTCTGAATCTGCCCCTCTCCAGTTTATACCCGTTCCCCCTCGTCCCATCCCCACAAGCCTTTATGAACAGCCCCTCTCCAGCTTTCCTGTAGCCCCTTCAGGTACTGGAAGGTCACTGTAAGATCTCCTCTGAGCCTCCTCTTCTCCAGGCTGAACAACCCCAACTCTCTCAGCCTGTCCTCGCAGGGAGGGTGCTCCAGCCCCCTGATGAGGGCTATAACACACCTCCACCCCACCAAACTGATGTCCTTACCATCTCGGCTTTGCAATTAGAGAAACTGTTTTTATTTGACCTGTTTTCCCAAGAACTCTTCTGCTTTATTCCTGATGGAACAATAATCTGCGCTCTATGGGGCTGGAGAAGTTGGGTTTCTGAGGGAATTTGACAGCAGCTTTACTACTTTGTGGCAGAAAAGAAAAGACATTTAAGGGGATTTTGTGTGTCACTTGAAAATTAGCCTAGAGGAAAGAGAATCTTCAATTCAAATTTAATTAAAGACTGATGAACTGAAATCCTTGCAGTGGCTCTGTGAAGTCCTATACTTATAGCACAAGAACACAGCACTGATAAGCAGCAAGAAGAAAATAAACACAAGAGATTTAAAGCTAAAACCCAAACAAAACCAGGCCAAGCCATAATCCAGCAGCACTAGACCATCACTAGAAGAGAAATTGTCCCAATGTGCTTAAACAGGGTTTTCTGAAGGAATGTGAGGGGAACCGCTTATTTTGTTGTGTACAACTGACAACAGTCCATTAAACTTCCTATTATTTCATTTGTCTCTTAAAATCTTGAGGGTAAGACAACATAACACTCAGGAAGGTATGCTTTATTTGGGCACAATTTACTTTGCTTTATACAGAAGCAATAGGATGAGACTGAATCGTGTTATGTGCTAGAGTAGGCTGGGGATCTTCTAGCAATCCTTTGCGGACTTAAAATACATGAACCATTAATGTGTATCTGGGACCTCCTGTTCTATTGGAATATACTGACAGACTGCTAATAGGCTTCTGTGCTTCTTGTTTAAGCAGGCTTTCACCCCCGTTGTAACTTGGAGAGCATATGCTTCAAGCCAGGTGCTCCAGTTCTATTTCTTTTGTTTGAGATGTTCATCACATAGAGCCACAAAAATGTTTGCAGGTAGCTTTGCACTGGGTTTATCAAATATCAGTTTTCATTCGGAAACTAAGAGACTGTTTCGGATGGGGAACCTGCAGAGGAGATATGCACCCAGAGATGGTGACACCTTGATCACCTCCTCTCCAAATCCACCTGCCCAACTTTGGCTTTAACCTCCTTGCTCCATTCTGTTCCCAAAGACCATTCTTTGTGCTCAGTCTACCCGAAGCCCATTAACCTCAATTAACTCAACTGCAAAGCCTGCCATTCACGAGTCACGTGTTTGTGTTCCAGTGTTTGACAAGATCACAGCGTCATAGAACAGTTTGAGTTGGAAGGGACCTTAAATATCATCCAGTTCCATCCCCCGTCATGGGCAGGGACACCTTCCACTGGATCAAGTTGCTCAGGTCAAACACCAGTTGGATTTGTGTTGGGACCTCCTGCACGCAGGGAAAGGGGAGGCTCTCTGAGAGGTGCACACACACGCCTACGTGTTCACAGATCACACCCAGCCCGCACAATTACGCCTAACTAGGGTCATCCTTGTCTTCTAAAACACTCAAGCATGTTAATAAACAGCTAATAAACGCACAAATGAATAACGACTTTGCACAAGAGAAGGAGAGGTTAGAACAGCATTCAACCCCTTCAGTTTTCTCCAGAAAGTAACAGCTGTAAGTCCCTGTGGTGGTTTGGAGCCTGTCACCAGCGTCACTGGTTGCTGAAAAGGCTGAGCAGGGCACAGCAGACCCGGTCTTTGCAGTCATACAGCCCTGAAAAGCATGCACGTGGATGCGAACCCTGGCAGATAAATCTCTGAGGCCAGAGTATATGGCTTCACATATCCTCCTAGACCAATTTAATTAACTATGGGAACATTAATTATAGGCTGTTGCTGTTTTTATTTCAGAAAAACCAACTGGCATTTTACCATATCAATATAATGTAGAATAGCCACTAACCTCAGCCTGATCTCAAGCCCTGAGCACTTTAGATTGATGATAATTTCTTTGCAGCTCTTACTGGCAAAGAACAATTTTTGAAATGGCCCCAAACACCAACTGATCGACCAGCTAGAGGAATCCAATTTCCTCAGATACTTAAGACCTCCTGTTTAGAACCCTACGTAGGATGTAATATACATTGTACATTTTCTACCACCAGTGATTTATGAATACAGCATGTTGCTCAAATAAGCTTCATATATAAAGAACTGAAGCATTCTATTAGGTGTACTTGAGGAAAAGCATAGCAACCGTCTCCCCTCGCCTTTCTTTGAACCTCCTATTGCTTTCAGGAGGTCAGTGTGGTGCCTCAACCCTTGGGACAGCATCTTACCAACTCTGTACATCACCGCTTTGACTAGGCTGCTACTTGGGAAAGGGGGTTTCAGCCCTCTCTGTTTGTGACATTGTCACCAAGTCACATTTCTATCACAAATGAAAGCCAAGATTTACCTTAATTACATAGTGGAGATGGCTACAACTACGTATTAGAATGAACATAATGACATTCTTCCCCCAGAATCAATATGCAGATAAGTGAACATCCAACAGTGCCTTTCTCAACAAAACCACATGAAAAAATACACTCGGAAATAAAGTATTGCTGTACTATTTCGAGACCAATCAGGCAGCAAACATGTTCCCAAAATTAAAGTTAATGTAATGAGATGCAAATTAGCTATTCTACACAGTCATTGCACATATTATTAAAGATAGACCATACTTGTTTGTTTCAGATTTTCAGTGTTTTGGGAAAACACGCACTCCATAAAAAAGCCCACCCAGTACGATCATATATCATTTCCCTTGGAAGATGGAAGCATTATCCATGAGTGCAGGAGCAGATGTTTCCTCCACACAGAGACAAACGCCAGGCTTCAACACGGAGCTCCGTTTTTTCCCCAGTCTTCAGTGGGTTTTGGACTGGTAATTTCAGTGCAATTCCAATCAGCTAATACTGGTCTTAGGTATGACTAAAGCTTTTGTTAGAGATTGCAGGCTCCCTCAAACAGGGCCTCAATCCTTGCCTTAGGTTTATTACTCAGAGCTGACCTCTAGTTAGGCTTTTAAGCCATTTTTGCCTTCTCCTAGTCTTGAGGAGCTCATGGCTCACGATGACGGTAAAGGGCAGAGTCAAACCACGGCATGGACGCAATGCCGTTTCCTTCAACAAAATAAACCATTCTTAAACAGAGCCTTAGTTCTCCAGGAGTGAACTTTACTTCCAGGAAACATAACTTAAAACCCCTTTAATACAAGGATTTCTTTGGTCTTTTGTTAGCTCTTGGCACAATCATTAATCTGGAAGAGAGGATTTGTCAAATCTCTGGTGGAAACAACATAGAGCAGGTGCCTAAAACAAAGAGCCAGGCCTGATCTATATTCCCCAATAAGAAATGGATACCTAATGTCTTCATTTGCTGAGATGAATCCATTTCTGGAAACAAGCATAAAAGTCAAGAGCTGCATGATGTTTAAAGCATGAGCTGCGAGCAGGAGCTGCTTCATGTTTAAAGAAGCCTCCAAGTCCGGCCAGAAATATGATAAGCTAATGCAAGAAAACAAGTAAGAGTCATTAACTCAATATAATCCCCTGGCACGGTTTTTGATTTGTTTCTTCAAGAAACACCACCTTTCCCTTTCCTCAGAACTCAGCAGCATCAGGGTTGCCCTCCTTCCACAGTGTTCATCCCTAAATAGCAACAAAATAAACCAAGAAAAGCTCTTTCACAACAAACTGAAAGTCTCGCTGCTAAGCGCTTTGCTATTTCAGAATAAATATCATTTCAGTCAAGCACTGACTTTGTGTGGGAGCAGAGCCTTTAGAAAGACCTTAGGGTTCCCCCACCTTAAAAAATAGAAGATGGCAGCTAGAAAAGCGGTCATTAATGTACCCATGCAATTCCATTCCTTTCTGTAGCTACAATAATAAAAAGAAAAAAAATCTGCCTGACTTGGTACAATCTCTTGACTTACACTAAAATAAAAGGATCCTTCAGAGAGGAAAGAGAGTCAAAGCAAAATGAAATGGGAAACTTCAGCAACTCTGTGGCCCTGGAAGAAATGGGAAGGATGAAGCCTCCTGCTTGAGCAGCTGCTTTGTAGTATTTGGACTTTGAAAGGGAATTGCCCCTGGTTCTCTATTATTTGTCCTCTGGCAATCCCCAGGCTCACGCAGATGAAGAACAATCTGGGTATCAAACAGCATCATCTCTGCCCTCTGCGGTTCACCCTCACCGTACTGCGGCTGCACAGACACATGTGGGGTTTGCACGGGGCCCTGCCTGGATTGATCAGCTCTCACTGCCTCTCGCACACCTCTTTTACAGACGGTGACACAGAGCGAAGCCGTTTCCCCTAACTACTGTATTTTTCCTTTCATCATTATCTCCTTTAAAAAGGAAAAAACTGAAAATGAGATGCAGAGCCAGTGGCCTCTTTTGAGCTATGGTTATTAGCTGTGTTGAGGATGAAAGTGGTATGACTCCCTAGATAAATATATAGTTCATTAAAAGTGTTCTGGATCGCTATATTCTACTGATCAAAAGCCTAAATCACACAGTTAGTGACATTAAGGAACTATATTATGATTTGAGTTATATCTGGATAAAGCCCCACATGAGAACCAGAGGAAAGCACGGCTCTGGCCCTGGCACATGCAGCCCAAGGCAGAATTTCATCCCTGGATTTCCACAGATTAAACACTTTATGTTGCTTTGGAGTAGCAGCCTGTGCACATGGAAAGCGTGTGGTCTCTTCGCCGAAATGCGGTTTGTTAGGTTCTTCTTATTTGGATTTTAAATAGCCGTGCAAACTCAAGTAGCACCACGTGTCTTCAAAAATGTTTTAAAACCCAAGATAAGATACTTTACCAGCAGTAGCCCAGCAAAATACTATGAGTGTGGGAAATACCACACATCTTTATGTTACAAACCTTCAATTTTTAGTGCATTTGTGCTAAGAAATCTGGAGGGCACCGTGGAGGAAGCAGGCTGCAGGAGAAATGCAAGCGCTGATGGGACCACAGTCACTCGTGGACAGGATTGCTGTCTCCCCCAGGCACCAGAGTGGCTGGGTTTAGAACACAGCCTAAAAGCGAGACCACCAGCACCCCTCCTGCCTGCTCCTTGCTCTCCCATCCAGGGGTGGCTGCAGTGCTTTGGCTCCACTGTTCGGCTCCTGCCACGGGGCTGGGTGAAGCCCACTGGAGGGACACACCGTGATGGTAGGCAGCCCTGTCCCACCTTGCCCTGCCCGCAGCAGGGACAGCAGCCCAGCTCAGCTCTGCAGCATCGCTCCTTCCCCTGTGCTCATCACTTCTTGCCTGGCTGCTGCACTGGTCTTCAAGGCTGTCCTCACGTAAACTGGAGAAGAGAAGGCTCCAAGGAGACCTTATAGCGACCTTTCAGTAACTGAAGGGGCTACAAGAAAGCAGGGGAGGGGCTGTTCACAAAGGCTTGGAGTGATAAAACGAGGGGCAATGCATATAAACTGGAGGGGGCAAATTTAGACTAGACATGAGGAATTTCTTTACAATGAGAGTGGTGAGGCACTGGAACAGGCTGCCCAGGGAAGTGTTCAAGGTGTTCAAGGCCAGGTTGGATAGGTATTGGAGCCCCTCATCCAGTAGGAGGTGTCCCTGCCCATGGGAAGGGGGTTGGAGCTGCCTTTAAGGTTCCTTCCAACCCAAACTATTCTATTATTCTATGACTCTATGATTCTATAACTGTCCAGCTTGGCTGTACCCACTGTTTCAGGAAAGAAATTTCCCTCTAGTGGCATAAACCAGCACAACAAAGCTCTACTTAGGTCCCTGCAGCTCAGGCCGTGTGTTTTCAAGAAATACTTTCTCATAAGGGAAGTATTTTATTTTATGGAGTCACTGATTCCCTGTTCTTGCCATTGAGTGCAGCAGAGTCATATTTACTGCTGTGAAAGTGATGCCTCTTGTACTCACGGGATAGCGCAGACGTTAAGTGCAATAGTTCTAGGGTTAATTCAATCAGCAGTATTTAAATTATGCCTGATGAAATATTAATTCTGGAGAACAACTGCACACTGGTTTACTCTGAGCTGTTAACATTGACTGAAGGTGATTTTCCCGTTTCTCTTGTACTACGGTTTCTTTACAGTATGCAGCTTAATAAAGACCCAGGTATCAGAAACCCACAAAATCTCCTGTATGTCCAAACTGTGACTCTCTCAATCATCTTCAGAGAGCTCAGCAAAACCTCAGCCTAACCTCTTAAGTCTCTTCGAGAAATCTGCCACTCCCCCATTTCCGATCATTTCAAATCTGGCTCAATAAAAGCCATCTGAGACAAAAGGACATGAATACTGATGACAAGTTTTGCATCCAAATTATGTCTCAATCAGTCAATTTTAATGAGAGCACAAGTCTCCGGTCCAGCTTCAGGCTTTTTCAAGGACACTACAAAGTCCAGGCAATTCTGCTTGCAGGAGCATCCGGAGATGGCAGCTGCAGGGGTGCCCTGGTCCCGCAGCAGCTCTGCTCCACGTCTCTGCTCTTCAGCCTGGCACTTGCACTCATGCTTGCCCCATTCAGGCAAGGGTTGCACTTCCATCCTTGCTGCCTTTATTGGCACAAACCAGACCCTGGTGTGGGGAGCAGGTGGGGACACGCCGCTCTACCCCAGCGTCACCACACCTGACCCACAGCTCCCATCCCTCCTCAAGCTGCTACACCAGTGCTGCAGGGAAAAACGCAGGGTTGCTCTCCGGTGCCATTTTCCGCAGTGTCCACTGTGCATCCACAGCAGCAGGATACATCGCTGGAAGGCTGGATGCTTAGAAGCCCCCTGAGGATTCCAGCTTTGCATTGCCTGGACCTCCTAACCCTGCTTAAGGTTCACTCCATGCCCAACTGCAGCCAACTGCACATGGCAAGGAAAGCACCAGAAAGCACAGCTCTGAACGGACCAGCACCCCGCACGCCAACACTGACCCCAAAGAACCAGCCTAATATTTATTTTTAAAAGGTCGACGTAAACCTAAACCAATGTTATGGCAGACAAACAGATCAGTTAGACCAGAACACTGCAGCTGCACTTGTTATTAGGAGAAAGTGATGCAGACCAGGACTTCCTCCTCACAGCCCATGTGCACTCGCATCCATTAACACTCCAGTTTGTTTTAGGACTTTCTGTGGGTGGATGAAGTCTCGGTTTTGCTTTCCAAATGGGAAAACAAAGCACAGAAGGATTTCAGCTGCAATGCCACCAGGGCCACCAGTCCCCTTCGAGAAGGATGAAATCACAGCACGAGTGCAATCCACGTGGAAAGCCATGGATGGCTCTATGCTGAAAAGGAAGGGCTACAGCTGTGGAGATGGAGCAGGAGCAAACCAATGGGACACTGCAGGTGCCAGTGGTCCGTGTGAGATGCTCCCAGCAGGACACACCCTTGTGCCTCCTGTCAGCTCCGAATGCAGGCACAGAGGACCTCTCCTAGGACTCCCACTCTCCAGGACAACCATGACCTGATTTTTCTATCTCCTGTTTTCCTTGTTGCCCTCCTGCACATTATTTTTATGGTGCCTGATCCATTTTTAATTGGATGTTTCCGCTTACTTCATCGCTTCTCTACATTCCAGCAGGACAGCCCACAGCTGTAGGAACCGCTGCATTTAGGTGTGTTAGCAATTAGACAACAGCTTCGCTAATCAAAAGCAGGAGAGTGCCAGTTGTAGACTCTTTCTCCCTCCCCCCCTCCCTCTCTGGGAGTTCTCGTCTAGGCATTGATAAATTAAACCAGGCATCTCCTTTGACTAAGATGGATGGCAAGCTTAAATGATATCCACTGAACAAATGGCTGATTTGTGTATTCTTCCATTCAGGATTAGGCTAATAAGATGTTCATTTATGGATCTATTACTCAGTCATTTAACTGCCTGAAATAAGAAGACCAGGCAAATTCCACCATCCAGGGATTGATTTCCATCTTTTTCGTCTGTGTTTTAGTGGAGGGTTTGCTACGGTAATTAAGTGGGACGTATCAAAACATTCATTAAGCTGACACAGTACTTTAAAACACATTCGAAAAACTCAGGGTGTTTGAAGTTTCCAGGTTTAAGGCAGCTGTGCTCCTCCTCACCCACTTCCCCTCTGCTGCAGTTGCTGGAAGGATGTCGGGTCAGGTTGATTTAGACTGAGAAGTGAAAAGGACAATCGAAGCCAAAGTCACCGCTTGAACGCAGGTCCTTCTGCCCAGGGGGAGGTTTGGGGGACCATGAGCTGCAGCAGACTGGTCCAGGGCTGTCCCCAGGCAGAGCTGGTCACCCCAAGGCACTTCCCGATTGCTCTAAGACTGTAGCGCATAATTCCAATATAATTTTAGGGGCAAACCTATATCTGCTTTAGCGATGAAGAACACAAGGTCATTCCAATTTGATTTTTACAAAGACGTTAGCCTTCTTTATGCCTTTCTCATCTTCAGAAGGGAAAAGGTTTGTGCAGAACCCACTCCCAGATGCTCTGCCAGCCTTTGCCTCTGTCACCCATCTGAACAAGCGCCAGAGGTAGAGGCTGTCTCACCAACCTGAGGCTGTGGTGATGGGCAGCCACCTCCCCTCGGCTCCCTGAGTCAGAGCCTTGTGGGGACAACGGGAAATTACACAGCAGATCTCTGTTTAGAGTAGAGATTTGCAGTCACTATTTATCCACACCCAGCGTATGGAGGCTTTGTGTCCTGATAAACAAACCGGCGCTCCAGCATCTGTGAGGACAGCCTGCTGCGCTGCAGTTAATTCAGGGACAGGGGCAGGCTTTCTGCTTGAAGAAAAAAAGCATCAGCTGTCTGGTTCTGCTAAATTAAAGACTCTGGTATTTAAGCTGCTGTCATTATGATCCACCACTAACAGGCATTTCTGTGTGAGCCAACTCCTTGAGCCGTTTGCTCCACATCAGAAGTGCTGCTTTTGCCATCGGACCCATCTCCCAGACTCGGAGCAGCACTCGGTGTCACACCGCGGTTCAGACACCAAGATTTGAGGCATGGGGCCACGCTCAGGAAGCAATAGGTTGATTCGCAAGTGGAAGAGCAAAGACAACCTGAACAAACACTGCTGCTGGGTGGGTTTTTTTATTTCAGCTGATGCTTCAGGATAGAGATTGCTGGTATTTAAAAGAAATTGGTGTATTGCTGAGCAGAGAGAGTCACTGGGCAGGAGGGAGGAGGGGTCTCTCGCATGCTGTCATGATTAGAGCAAGGGTTCACACAAGGGTGGAAGATGCAGACAAAGCTCAAAGGCTGAGACACCTGGGAAGGACAGAGCTGGTGGACACACACTGGGAAGAAACAGGAACCAGCAGCAGACACGCTGCTCTTTCTTCCCAGCCCTGTACCTGTGTTTCTAACACACTGCCAAGGTGCTCGCCCACCTTCCAGAGCTGAGGTTAATGGCTTTACTCCAACACTGCCACAAGATGACAGAAACATTTTCAGTGACTTCAGACCACGCTGGTCACTTAGGTCATGGCTCATTACCCAAGAGTTTGGTAACCCTGCTAAGCATTAAGAGGCAGAAACACAATTATCCTCCAACAGATATTTACCCAGCACTTCTGTCCTTCTACCTACCTTTGAAGCTTAATGAGCTCTAAAGGAGTGCTTTCCTGTTTAAGATCATCGGTGCCTTCTGGAGATAGAAAATAGGAGGGCATGGAAGAGTTCTTAATTTATATTTCATCTGCTGGGTCTTAGTTAATTTAACAGGTCCCTACATTCTTACAACAAATTATCACTCTAGAATACTGAGCCGGTGCCAGGAAATAACTGTTTCATCTAATATACCTGCTGCATAATGAAAGCATATCTTTTTATATGTTCTGTCTTGTACTTTACAGTAACAGAAATTCTGATGAATACTAGTGCTCTGTTTCCTCTAAGTAATGTGTCATTTCAAGCAGATAGTTAAGAAGAAAATACAAACGTAGCCTCAAGAACCGCACTTTCATCTAGTGAAACACTTCCTTTTCTGTCTGCTAAGGATAATAGGAGTGATAATAAGGATAATAGGGGTTCCTCAGGGCTCGGTACTGGGTCCAGCCCTGTTCAATGTCTTTATCAATGACCTGGATGAAGGCATTGAGTGCACCCTTAGCAAGTTTGCAGATGACACTAAGCTGAGAGGAAGTGTGGATCTGCTGGAGGGTAGGGAGGCTCTGCAGAGGGATCTGAACAGGCTGGACTGCTGGGCCGAGACCAATGGGATGAGGTTTATCACAGCCAAATGCCGGGTCCTGCACTTGGGGCACAACAACCCTATGCAGCGCTACAGACTGGGGGAAGAGTGGCTGGAGAGCTGCACAGAAGAGAAGAACCTGGGGGTAATTGTTGACAACCAACTGAACATGAGCCAGTAGTGTGCCCAGGTGGCCAAGAAGGCCAATGGCATCTTGGCTTGGATCAGAAACTGTGTGACCAGCAGGTCCAGGGAGGTGATTCTCCCTCTGTACTCGGCACTGGTGAGACCACATCTTGAGTACTGTGTTCAGTTCTGGCCCCTCACCACAAGAAGGATGTTGAGGCTCTGGAGTGTGTCCAGAGAAGAGCAACGAAGCTGGTGAGGGGCTGGAGAACAAGTCTTACGAGGAGCGGCTGAGAGAGCTGGGGTTGTTTAGCCTGGAGAAGAGGAGGCTGAGGGGAGACCTTATTGCTCTCTACAACTGCCTGAAAGGAGGTTGTGGAGAGGAGGGAGCTGGGCTCTTCTCCCAAGTGACAGAGGACAGGACGAGGGGGAATGGCCTCAAGCTGTGCCAGGGAGGTTCAGTCTTGATATCAGGAAAAAAATTTTCACAGAAAGTGTCATCAGACACTGACAGAGGCTGCCCAGGGAGGGAGTGGATTCACCTTCCCTGGAGGGATTTACAATCTAGTGATTCTCTGATTCTATGTGGCACACACCACACGATGCAGAGTGCATCAGGACCCGTGCAGCACCAGGTCCAGAACTCCTCGTTGGGGCAAGGTGGGTTCTGGCACCCCACACCTTCTGCTCCCTGCCCGGGAGGCTGCTCACCTGCACATCACCCGCATTCTGCTTGCAGAGCCATGCTCCTGGTCCCCAAGACATCCCTTAATCCATCCATCTGTCAGCTCACCAACCCTTTTCTCCCCACTGGACCTCTGTACCACAGCTGTAGTGTGCAGAGACCCCCTCAGCATACACCTACTGGGGCAGCAGCCCTTCCGCAGAGCAGCCCATGCAAAACCATTCCCATACTGGTTTTAATCTTTTTAATTCCTCCTGCTTTCAGAAGTCTGTGCAGACCACTGAGCTGTGACCAAGTAAATGGCTCAGTCCTACATTAATTTTTCCTCTTCTGCATAATGCATTTAGGACTGTATCTATTTGGTATTGCAGAATAATATGCTTAGTTTATATACTGGCTTTTTTTTTTTTTTTTGTTGTACTGAGATTCTGTGCAAATTCACTATTCATCACAGGGAAAGCCAAATAAATAAATACCATCATGGCCCTGTTTCACAGGCACAATTATGGTCTTTTCCAGGTACTACTTGCTTCGTTATCCAAGCGAATAGTTTTATCTTACCCACTAGGCAGACCTTCCGAATTCACAGCTGGGCAGATATAACCTTGGTTATTTAACTCAGTCTAAATGGTACTGTAATATTCCTCTTAACTGCTGCTCTTAAACAGTTTCCTCCTATAGTTGTTAATCACATTAAAAGGTATTGGATATATAATTTCCTTTAATTATGTGAAAATATTGGTTGCTTCCTTTCTTTGGAGCATTATGTACAGAGCTGCAATGATTAATGCCAAGAGTTTCAGAAGGTAGTCAAAGAAAGCTCATAATTGTTGATTTACGCCTTAATTGGAAGACACCTGTTTTTATCCCCTTTTGATTTTTACTTTCTGTTTGAATCCGGAATTATTCTGCATGTGTCATCATTACATTAATCAATACATGTTTTGTCTTCCACAAATCTGCCTAATTGCTTTTCTCATTTAGACAACCCTGGAGTCATTTGCTAATGAACATCGTCACACACTAATATGGCATGGAGGATTTACATGTGGCACTCTAAGCAGATTTAGAAGGAGAAGGGGAAGACATCCAGCTCATCATTAGAGGTGCAGGAGCCTTCCTGAGCCATTAGCATATAATCGTATCGCAGCCTGGAAATTAGAGACTAGCTCCACTCCCCATCAGCACGGTGCTAATTGCACCTTGTGGAAGCTGTTGCCTATCCCTCCTCAGCCAGAGAATGCTCACATTTCGCACAGATGAGAGTTTTCCAAGGAAGATCAGCCCTTAGGACTGTGCAAATACCCACTACCATCCCCAGGAAGAAGAAGTGCTGGTAACGGGTCCGCACTTCCGTACAATAGGACGGTTTACGCTCACGTCACAGAATCACAGAATCACAGAATCACAGAATCACAAGGTTGGAAAGGACCCATTGGATCATCGAGTCCAACCATTCCTAACACTCCCTAAACCATGTCCCTCAGCACTTCATCCACCCGTTCCTTAAACACCTCCAGGGAAGGTGACTCGACCCCCTCCCTGGGCAGCTGTTCCAGTGCCCCATGACTCTTTCTGTGAAGAATTTTTTTCTGATATCCAACCTGAACCTCCCCTGACGGAGCTTCAGGCCATTCCCTCTTGTCCTCACCCTTTCCTACAAAGAGCATTGGCACTTCCCACGCCAAGCTCCGCTCCTGAAACGAAGCTTTGGATGCCCAGCAATGTCCCAAGACCCTGGCTCAGAGACACACATCCAGGGTAAATGCTCCCCACCTCCTTCTCATCTGCATTTAGAAAGATGAATGCTTTCAGCTGGGGCTTTAACGATATTATCTCAGCAAGCCTTGCTCTGACAGAAGAGCGAGGGAGTGGTGGCACGCGGAGCTGAAGCACCAGATGTCCTGGCAATGGCTGCCAGCGACTGAAGAAGAGCTGATGGGATCTGCTCCCCCCGCTCCACCAATGCAAGGGAAAGCATATGTGTTTCCTTGGGATCTGAGCCCGGAACCGGAGCGGCTCAGTGCCACACACCATGGGAGGACAACAAGGGGCTGTGCCGTGGAGAGTAGCGATGGGGAGAATGTCACCTCCATCACAGAGCCACAGGCTTGTCCGGGGGGGGTGAGGCAGCACGTGCCCGTCTCATCACACAGCTGGCTCTTCAAAGAAGTCAGGGCAAGATAAAGAGCCGCCCGCTGCAATCATCACTCCTGTACTGGAAGTGGTTCCTACAGTGCGGCCGAGGCCCATCATCAGCCCCCAGTGAGTTCTGCTCTAGCCTGCACGTCCGCCGGAGCAGGGGCCAGAAGGGACAAAGCTCCACATCCCACCAAATCGACCTTTTCTGAGAGAAGATGAAAGCTGAGAATATTTAATCTCTCTCTGACTCTGGGTTTCTGTTCTCATATTGTCACAGCACATTTAAAACTCTGCCAGTCCTCGAGAATCTGCAACTATTCCACGTCTTTCCTTCACACCAGCAGGTCCCTCTGAGATCATTGCAACACATGTCAACCTCTACTAATATTTGGTACAAAATATACAGCGTAAAAGATTGCAGACCAAAAAAACCCACACCTTCTGTTGGAAACTGAAACGCATTCAGGCTCCAAGCAGGGCCCTCACTCTGTCCAAAATCACATCTCGCTGACAGTCTGAATTCAGGGGACTTTTGTTAAAAAAATACCGCAGGGTCCAAGCCAGGGGCTCATTAAAACCTGGTTGTTGGTTTGACATAACAAACTGGAGAGATGCAATAGATAAATGGGGAGGGACTGTTCCCAAAGGCTTGTACTGATAGGACTGGGAACAAGGGGTATAAACTGGAGAGGGGCAGATTTAGACAGGACATTAGGAAGAATTTCTTCACCATGAGAGTGGGGAGGCCCTGGCCCAGGTTGCCCAGGGAAGCTGTGGCTGCCCCATCCCTGGAGGTGTTCCAGGCCAGGTTGGATGGACCTTGGGCAGCCTGAGCCAGTGGGATCTGCCCATGGCAGAGGGGTTGGAACTGGATGATCTTTAAGGTCTCTTCCAACCCAAACTATTCTATGATTCTATGATAACTGAGACTCTCTAATGAATTGCTCTAATTTCCTTGTGTTGCCTCCCTTACCCCCCTGCAGCAAAGGCTAACGAGGGACGAAGCACCCAGATGCCACCACTAGGACAGCCCAGGCTCTCACAGCCACTTTGCTGTGTCCCCTCTGGCAGCCCAGATCACATCTTCTGGCATAAACCCAGTGAGCAAACCCCACATTTGTTAAGTGGTGGGAAAAAAGAAAACAAAGCTTGTAAAAAATGAATCGTTTTAAATACAGCTTTGAGATTTTCTGCACTCAATATATAAAAGGGTGTTTGGGTTTTCCTACTGTGCCTCCAAAGCCCTTATTCTTTTTGGAGGCCACGAATGATACTGAGCCTTATATGATACTGTAATAGGAAGCGCCTGAAATGACAAATGAAGAGAAAGAGTGTTTGTGACAGTGATAAAGAGAAAGTTTAAGGCTTGTATTTAGATAAATTGGCTGGAAAATTTGATCCACACAGTCTTTCAAATATGATTATACAAACATAATTTGCATAAATATTATAATTAAAATTCTGCCTATGGCATAATAAAAAAAGGGGAAATAGTATTAAATGATCAAGGCATTTGAATGTTTGAAATATCACTGTGTGATGTTTCATGCTATCCATTAAATAAGTAATTTATTGCAAAACCTATCAAAGCAAAAGGAAATTAAGTCAGATAAGGCTGACTTTTTATTTTGCAGGGTTTTTTTTTTTTGCAGAGGGTATCGTTACTTTCAGAGCACATTTAATTTTTCCAAGGTACTAACTCAGAGTAATTATAATACTGGATCTGTTTTAGAGCTGCGACACTCCGGGTGCAGCAACCGCAGCACATGCTGATTAGCACCTTGTGAGAAAGTAATTGTTGTTCTTGGGCAGGAGACCCATCGCAGAGTCTGTGTCCCCGCTCAGTGCCACCTCCTGTCTCCTACGACAGCCCAGTGCAACCCTGGGTACTGCCTGCAGCTGAGCTCGGTCATCGGTCACCGTTGCAGGAGTTGGGTCCCTATCGCCCTGAATGGTCCCTCAAGAGCAAAGCTGATGTAATTACACTAAGTTACACCATCCCTGGGTACAACCTGGTTTTTATCATCACTGCCTTTCTGCACCTTTGAAAAAACAGGAAAAGGACCATGTCATGAGGCCAGGGCTGACTATTCTAAGTTCTTACAAAGCCATTCAGTCATCCCCGACACTTTCAGGGCAGTTTGTCATATTCATCACCCCACTGCTTTTTGATTTACCTTAGCCACAAGTGACACTCTTCTCTGGCCAGGATGAGACATCTTCATCCCACTGCACAACCCGCGAGTCCTCTGCTACGGACCAGTGAGAGCTGCTGAGAGGATGAGCTGCCCTTTACCCACTCAGAACACTTCCAGCCTCGAGGAGAGAAGTCCCTCAACAGCTCTACCATGGTTGGTATCTATGCAGGTAGGAGTGTCAACAACCAGGGGTGTTTGCAGCCAGAAGACAAGCCAGGCTGGCTGGAGCAGAGCCTTTCACAGGTCTCTGGAAAGGAGCTCACAGGACCTGCTGACATCTTGGAAGTATTTCCTGGCTCTTCCCCAGGTCCTTGCAGCAGCACAGTCGCTTGCCTGGGTGCCTCTCTACCTTCTGGTGCAAATCTTCAAGCAGCAACCACAACTGATGAATGACGCGTTGAGCTAAGCGAAGGCAGCAGCATCTGCCTGACCTCACTGGGCTTGGCTTCTGTACCGCTCTAAGGTTCTCCTGGATTTCAGCAGTCATACCCCGGAAGCTGCCAGATACCCCTGATATTTTAGCAAGTTACTTCTAAATCCAGGTAATCACTTTGCAATTTAAAATCAAATACCTGAGAAAATATGTGTGATTAGAATAGATAAAAGCAAAAAGTGAAGTTGTATCAAGAGCCTCAGAGCTAAGATCCTCTCCAGCAGGAGCAGATTCAAATCAACGGGACAAGATAAGTTAAATGAATAGTTGTAAATGTTGACAGAGGCAACGCTGCTCTCCTCCCAGCTCAGCTCGGACTCCTCTTTGATTACTGCTTTGGCTGTGGAAAATGCCAGGCTGCGCCGCAGGGGCAGGTTCTCAGCCACTAAAAGCCTGAGAAGATAGACAGGGAAACTGCGATTACACAGATCTCCCTGGGGATTTTCTAAGAACTTCAAGGAACTGTCAGCTGGATAAAAAAAATAAAAAAATAGAGATTCGGTAGCCATATGTCTTCAAATTTGGAAGAATAGCCAAGTAGCTGATATTCGAGATTTCCAGAATGCTCCTCATAGAATCATAGAATAGTTTGGGTTGGAAGGGACCTTAAAGATCATCCAGTTCCAACTCCTGCCATGGGCAGGGACATCCCACTGGCTCAGGCTGCCCAAGCCCATCCAACCTGGCCTGGAACACCTGCAGGGATGGGGCAGCCACAGCTTCCCTGGGCAACCTGGGCCGGTGTCTCACCACTCTCATGGTGAAGAATTTCTTCCTTAAGTCCAGTCTAAATCTGCCCCTCTCCAGTTTATACTCACTGCCCCTCATCCTGTCACTATAGGCCTTTATAAACAGTCCCTTCCCAAGGGGCTGTTACTATCTTTCCAGGGAGATCAGTCACAATGAAAGGCAGGAAGGCATCTTTGCCCATATCTCTCTCCATCTGCAGCCCTTCTGCATGGGGCATCTCCCACCCAGATGCTCCTGTCGGCTGCCCCACGACGGCATGGTGGTGGGATGCTTGGGGTCAGGAGGATCTCCACTCCATGCTGGACACAGGTGGATGCAATAGGATCAGCAGGATTAGGTAGGATTGGCAGGATCAGAAGGGCTTTTGATGGATGGGGAGTAGGAAATAGCACATTTCTGTTGAAACAAACATGGCTCTGTGCCACTGGGGGTTGTCTTTTTGAGCAACCTCTTCTTCCTTGTGCTTGAGCTGAAAAGAAGAAAGGAAAAGCTAGAAGACATCAGAGGAATGGGGAGAGGCAGCCTCTGCCGGACACCACCTTGAAACAATGTCCCATCCCAGAGGGCTGGTCCAGGATGGCTGCAACGCACTTTGTGTGCAGACTCGTCGAGAGCTCGTGCAAGGTGCCAGCACCCTTTCTCACCAGATGTTTCTCCACGCTGCCGCACTGTCATTTTTTCAAGTGCCTTTTCCAGGCAGGCTCTCCCACCCTGCCTTCCACTAACACATTTTTATACAAACAACAGATTGTAGTGCTGCTAAGCTTTTCTGGATTTGGAAGAAACATTAATAGGCTGCTGTGACTCTCTCTTCAGTTGCTGCTTTCTTCTGCCCATGTTGACTCCCACAGCCCCTGGCTACCTACAGTTTTCTTCTCCATGCCCTCTCCTTACCCCCGTGGACTCAGTCCTCCTCTTGCCCTTGCCAACAGACCACTGCAGCGCCACCTTCTCTCTGTCATGCTTTGCAACTGCAGATCCTCCTTACGAGAGGTTAATAAGTGATGGGCAGGCAGTGCCCAATCGAGACGGGTGTAATGTGGTCTGAGCAGTCATATAGGAAGCACTAAAAATGGTTCTCAGCATCAAATCATGCTGGTGGGCTATGGAGCAACTGATGGGCAGTGTCAGTGGCTGGACAAGTGTGTATTTCTCATTATTCCTCATCTGTCCCCAGAACATGACAGAAATAAGGCAATGTGAGTGAGGAACATCCTCTGTGCTGCAGTGTTGGAAAGAGCAAGGCTCTGAGCACAGCCTGGCGTAAGCAGAGGGTCCTGGATGGTCTCATGCCACAGCCCCTGACCTGTCCTGCTGGCTGTGACCTCCACAGGCACCCGTTCAGGCACACACTCCTGATTCCAGCTCTCACCAGCAATGTCCTCTGTAATGCAGCTCAAATGGCCTCCAAAAGTAACAGGAGCACCCTTACTCTCCATGCTGGCTTCTGTTCAGGCTCCGCCAACACTGGTGGCAGAAGCACGGGAGGGTTTGACACTTACTGCCCTTGGTCATCTCCTCCAAGTCCCCTCACCAAGGAGAGCTTCCTCTGAAATGGTTCTGAAATCAAAGATGTGATGCAAAAATCAATGGAAAAGAACTACACGGCAATGACGTTTGATGTTTCAGTGCAAGAACCAGAATAAAGATTTATGGGTCCAAATCTGGCCCTGCTGCCACTGACCTGCACACGAGATGAACCTCAGGGAGAAGCAGCACCCCTCACTAGAGCCACAGGCACAGCTGGGAAAACTGGGCAGGCTTGCGAGAACCCAAGTCCTTCTCCGGTTTGATGCCTGACACTTCCGCCTCGCTGCTGGCAGCTGGGGAGGTGACGGGTGATGCTGAGCGCCCTGAGTGCCTTCTGCTCGGCAGAGAGCAGCCCTGGATGTGACCGCGGGCGGGTACCAGACCACGGCTAAACTAATCCCTTCAGCACAGGTGATGGAAGCACCTGCTTTGCCTGGCTGGGCACGGGCTGCTGCAGCGCAGGCGCTGGCACCCAACCTCAGCTGGAGCAAGTGGGGTCCAGAACGCCACTCCTGCCTCAACCTCACACGCTCCCATGGCTTCTGGCAGGGAGAGGGGGAATCCACACTCATGGCATAAACTCAGGAGAGCACATGATGCTTTTTATTTATTCAGTAAGAATAAGAACAGAGACGGAAGGACGAAAGGGCAAGTAGAAAATGCATTTGGAAAAGCGCTGGGAAACCACCTTACTAATCAGGCACTGTTTCACCCCTGCCACCACAAAGAACTCTACATAAACTGGAATGAAAAATAAGATAATAAAGGAAAGAAAACTTAAGAACAGTTTACTGAAGCGTTTAGACTAAACTGCCGCAAGGTATGCTGACCCTTTGATAAAGCAACTCCTATAAATCCTCTGCCTTCTCCACCTTCAGGCCCGTGAAACAACGCAGTCGCACTCCTGACGTTGCTTCCACTGCTGAAAATTTGTGACATCAATAAAATCCTGGTTTGTCAGTACAAATGGAATTTTAAATTGAATTCTTATCAAATTAGCCTTTCATCAAGGTCATGCAATATTGTGTGAATAACCTTTCCAGAAGCTGTGTACATAGCTGCTGCCGGAGGTGAAAACGAGACAAATTCTAATGAGGTTACTCAGCTGGAGCACTCAATAACATGTGATGGGGTAGAAGGGTGACATTAGGTTTAGCGATAATTTAAGTAAATGGATATACTGATGCTCAAAGCACAATGCTTTATCCCCCACCCCCAGCTATGAACATACGCACTCTCAGCACCTCTCTCATGATTATTCAGCAGACAGAGAGCACTGTCACCTCTCCAGCAAGCCAGATCCAAACGACATATTTTCTGGAGGGAACTGGGATGAATTGCAAATGTGTCCCCTCTGCTGGCTCCCTGTTGCAATAAAATTTCTCTTAATTGCAGATGAATGGTGTTTTGCAACATGAGCAGCTGGAGGGATTTTCCATCAGCTTTGTACCTACTTGTGGGGGAAAAAAACCCTGCTTCTCAGCATTATCAGTGCTGCCGGGAGCAGAGTGCTGAGCTCAATGGGGTGATGCGCACAGATGCTTTTAAGTGAGGGTGCAGCCTTGCTCACTGAGTGTGGGCTGGACTCTAAGCAGAGCTCCAGGACCTCTGTAGGACATCGTGGCTGGCACTGCCCACCCCACGGGGGTCAAGGAGACACCAGAAGGCGAAAAACACTGCCTTAGTCCCACCAGCAGCCGCTGTGCCTCCCCAGGAGCTGCGCTGTTGGGAAGCACCAGTCCTTAGAGCCATCTGAGGAATCTGAGCTTGCCATAGTGGAATAATCCTAATAAACAAGTGCGAGCTGCTGCTGCTATCCTTTCAGATAACATTTTGCAATCAAATACGTAGATCAAATTACATGATCGAGAAACAAAATATACAGCTGTCTAAAGACTCCTTCTCAAATAACAAAACAGACACATATTTGACAACTCCAAAAACTATTTCAGCAAACATAATAGAGAAGATAATGATAATTAGGCTAGTATTTTATGCCATAACACTCTTGAATGCCTACAAAAATACAATATTTTCAGCAAAAGATAATTGAAAAGATTATTTGGCTTATCTAAAATAAGTTTTTCCAAGCCTCAGCACATCTGTTACAAGAACTCATGCAGACATATGGCGTAATGCTGTGGGCTCAAACCCACTGTTTATCACTTTGAGAAAGAGGTGGATAATAAAACGGAGGTTTTTGTTCATGCCGGGGTCCCTTTGGCAGGAAATGGACATAATCACTTCTTATCAAGCCCTTGGAAAAGTGGAACTGATTGAACAAACCAAGGAAACAGCAGCCAGTAAAGTTACAGTCATCGGATGCTCAAGGGCAATAGGAGACAGCGCACACAGCAGGGAGCGTGGGGCATGCCAGAGGGCTCAGCTCGGTGAGTTGGGGTATTTGCTCACGCAGTTACGAGTTGATCTAAAGATCATGCGCTGACATTTCACCGCAAACCCTCACAACTTGTTCTTTGTTGCTAAGTTACATGTTTATCTGGCTCCTGAGCAGATGCCTCCAATACAGCATGTCCGGGCATTTTTTGCAGTCCGATACAGACTTCTATATTTACTTTTGGTGACTGCTCGTGCTGAGATTTGTTTTTAGTACATGCTCTGGCTATTCAGATCTGTGGATTGAACCTCTGCAGGAAAGACAGGTCTAATTGAATGCCACTTTCTGTCTGCAGTGGGTGTTTGTAGTGAAAAGTCCAGGCTCGGTTGCAACAGCACAACTGATGCCGAGCGAGTCGGCGGTACCCAAGTGTGGATAGAGCTGAGGGAAAGGCAACATCTCTGAGAATATTTTGAGATTTCAAAATTGAGCCTTTCAAATCAGAACAAAATCCAAAGCTCCACAAATTCCCTGTCTTTATCTTTCCCGGCTTGTTTCCCTCCTGAAATGCTTCAGTCTGAAAGACACATTTTCCTTTCCGTCAGGTCTGTACGCTGCTATGACATTTATACCAGTAGTCCCTCCAGCTAACCAGGGAGGGAGAAAAATGTCCTTACATCTTGTTTTGGGGTCCCTCAGTTCTCTCTCTTACGTGGATGTGTTCTACCACACCGGTCATCTCAGAATCACAGAATCGTTTAGGTTGGAAAAGACCTTTAAGATAGAGTCCAAATGTAAACCCAACACTGCCAAATCCACTGCTAAACCATATCCCTAAGCATCACATCTACACGTCTTTTAAATACGTCCAGCGATGGTGACTGAACTACCTCCCTGGGCAGCCGGTTCTGATGCTTCCCAACCCTTCCTGTGAAGTAATATTTCCTAATATCCAATCTAAACCTCCCCTGGTGCAACTTGAGGCCCTTTCCTCTTGTCCAGCTGCTTATTACTTGGCAGAAGAGACCAGCATCCATCTTGCCACAACCTCCTCCCAGGCAGTTGTAGAAGGCGATGAGGTCTCCTCTCAGCTTCCTCTTCTCCAAATTAAACAGTTCCCTCAGCTGCTCCTCATAAGATTTGAGCTCCAGCCCCCTCACCTGCTCTTCTCTGGGTGCACTCCAGCCCCATAGCACCTTTCTTGTAGTGAGTGGCCCAAAACTGAACACAGGATTTGAGCTGCAGCCTCACCAGCGCTGAGTACAGGGGGAACAATCCTTCTCTGCTCCTGCTCTCCACATCCTGTGCTGCATTTCCCTCACTTGGCCTTCAGTGGCCACAAACAAGTCTTTTCCTGGTGAACATCATTGGCTTTCAGGGACCAACTATGCTTTATTTAAAGCCGCTTTGCAATGCAGGTGGGGTGGGTTGTTTTTTTTTTAAATATCAGCATTTCTAAAAATATTTTCCCCCATTCAACCAGTAATCGCAGCTGACTAAGCAGAATTTTGAAACCAAAAGGCTTCTACATTGGCCCTCAGTAGGTTTAATCTCCAGTGGCGCTGGAAGAGACAGCTGTTTACAAACCAGAAGGGCTGTTAATATTTGCTTTATAAGGCATCTGAGCGCAGACAGCACAGAAAGTCAAAATACCCGGTACTGCAACTCTTCTTCACATGCAAAGTGAAGCAGCATCTTATTATTCAAACGCAGAAGCCTGGAGATGGTCCTCAGCAGAATTTCACCCAGAAGTTGCTCTGCTGGTAGTAATGGGACTTCTGGCATGAACCATGTTTTGCAGTGTGCTGAAGGACCTGTCGTTTGTGTTCAATATTCAAAATACAGTAAGCACAATGTTTGTGAGAAGTGTCAAATGCAATAACATATTCTTGTTTTTAACTTCGGGCTACCCCTTCACCAACCACACCGAAAAGTGTTAGAATTGGACAAGATTTCCCATGAGTAAAAGAAATCCATGTTCATCTGCTTATAAAGGCTGACAGGTGAACAAACCCTTCTACCGGGCAATTGCAGATGCTTTAAGTGACATTTAAAATTCGTAAGATTTTTCCATTTGCAAATGAAATTCACCTTGCAAAATGACAAGCAAAGCAGGCAGATTTCCCAGACGCTGGCAAGTTTTGTGCTTTAATCATTTTCTTTGCCGTAAAAGAAAAGAATGATCAGTGGTCAAGGGAGCAAAACCCCCTCGGAAATGAATTTTTGCATCTATCCCTTTTTAATCATTTATGGAAGAAGAGTAATAAGCCAGACACAACACTAATTTTTATTGTAAAGTACTCTACGAACACATTTTGATCAGAGCCATTATCAGAGAGAGCAGATTAACTGGAAAAGCTAATGGTATAGCGCAGTATAAATATTTACATAAACGTTTGACCAAATCCTTCATTAACAGGTCAAAATTTCTCCACATTTTCCAGCTATTGGTAGGAGATTTTTAATGGATTTATAACTTCCCAGGCTTTAAAAACTCCTTGAGGGAGAAGGAGACAGCCCCCCCTCCAATTACTCTGGCTTTTGCTGTGGTGCTATTTCCATCATGTTGGCATTTACAAAGGAGTACAATTAAATTCTGGTGCCACCCCAGAGGTGTGAGCACAGAAATGGGGACGCTGAGGGAGCAGAAGTCACCTTTGCTCTGCACCCCGAGCCCCGCAGCTCCCACCCTGGTTGCACCAAGCGGGATGCTGGGGCTGCGCGAGGGCAGAGAGCGAGCACTGAGCAGCACAAGAACAATTTCTCTTCTCTTTCAGCAGTGCAAACATTACACATTTCTCCTTCCTTACGTTTCTCATTTTCCCTCTGCATAATTTCTAAGGTTAATAATAATCATTAAAAACACTGAAGATCGATACCATCCAAAAATCTCTGAAAACTTATGTTTTAGTTAGAGAAACTGGAGGCTGTTCTGAGGTGCTATTATAGTTTTACAGCCTTGAATTTATTGGAGAGGACTTCAAGTTAAACTATTCACTCAGACGTCTGAGAATGAAGGTCTGGGCAAACTCAATACATCAACTATATTATCAAATGAATGGAGCATTCTGCTCGGAAGCAGGCTTAAAATATGTGGTTTGGACTCATCAATTTTTTGTTTCATCCAGCCAGTAAAAGAAGAGACAATTATAGGAAACCATCACCTTGGGTCACTTAAGAATTTCCCATCAAAAATGGCTTTGATTAACATCTTAGGTCAGTGTTACAGTGACCGATCCAGCTAACCCTGGCAAGCAGGACTGCACCAGAACCGACCCCGAGAGCACAAGAACCACAGGCTGTGAGAGCCCTGGAGGTCAACCCACCTGGGCATCGCCCTCCGGAGCTGCCTGTTCCCTGGCACCGTCAACCCCTCCTCTCCCAACCACCAGCCTACCCACCTCATAGCACCCAGATCTCTGCCCACCTATGCCACAGATCAGGGGTTTCCTGTTTTTTTTTAGGGTTTTCTTGGTGTATTCTGATGAATATCACTCTTTCTATGAATATAAATACACACAGGCCTCTCCTGACTCATCACATCAAGGACCAATCCGAGTTATGAGCATTGGGACTAATGATTCATTACTCCATTGATGCATTTCCTTAAGGAAAATCTCATTATTCTTTGCAAGAAAGGAATTTCTGAGCCACTGCGTCCACACCGCTGCAAGCATGTAATCCATGTTTAGTTAAAAATGCTCCATGCTTCTGCACATTGAAGGCAGAAACTTCTGCCAGAATCCTACAAACGATGTGGCAGTCCTGCTCGAGCATGAAGTGGTCTGACAAGCTTCCAAGGGCAATACCATGAAATGAAGAAAGAAAATAGCTGGCAAGAAAAATCAAGGACACAAAAACCACCCTATGTTCCTCCAAAAAGGAGGAATTTTGACTATTTTTTTTTGTGTGTTTCATCACACATTCACTGTTTCAATCAATTGCTCATTTTGTGTTCATATATAATAACAAAAGTTTGAAAGTTTTTTTAAATCATAAAACTGTTACAACAAACAACAATGAATTTCATAATTCTAATCTCCATTTTACAAATTACTCATTCTTATCCATTTCTGTAGAGAAAAAAAAATCTTACATTGTTCCTTGCTAGGAAATCATTAATTCTGCCTGATTCTAAAAGAGGTCTTTGATATTTCCTTCATGCTGGGAGGATAATAGGTTAGAATTCCAAACTCATTTGAAGGTCGGCAAGATGATGGCTAGTATCTGAGATCTCCCTTATCTCCATCAGGGCATTTTTCCCCTCCATAATACCAATTTGCTAAGCTAATATACCAGTGTCTATCTTTCTGTTTAATTAAGTTACAGTTGGTCATAATACATTCATTTTTGATGGGAACCTTAATGTCTACAAATCAATCAAACATATATGAACAAGACTGTTGAGTCACAGGTTTACATCAACCAGAAGATGGGTAAGTAAGCTAAACCCCTAAATATTAATTTTATAAAAGAAAAGTTAAGCATAAACTATGACAAGAGTGTAGAGCATGGCAAAGTGTAGCTGCAGAGAGGCAAGGTTCATACCTTGGAGAATGGGAGTGAAGGGAATAGCACATCTTGAACAGGAAGAGATTGGTGGGAAAACATCATCGGGGGGATGGAAACCCTTCCCTACGAGGCCAGGCTGAGAGAGCTCAGCTTGTTCAGCCTGGAGAAGAGAAAGCTCCGCGGAGACCTTAGAGCAGCTTCCAGTATTGAAAGGGGCTCCAGGAGAGCTGGGGAGGGGCTCCGGATCGGGGAGTGCAGGGAAAGGACGGTGGGGAACAGTTTGAAGATGGGAGAGGGGAGGTTGAGATGAGATCTTAGACAGCAATGTTTTGCTGTGAGGGTGGGGAGGCCCTGGCCCAGGTTGCCCAGAGCAGTGGTGGCTGCCCCATCCCTGGAGGAGTTCCAGGCCAGGTTGGATGGGGATTTGAGCAACATAACCGAGTGGGAAGTGTCCCTGCCCATGGCAGGGGATTGGAACCGGATGATCTTTATGGTCTATTCCAACCCAAACCACTCTATGATTCTATGATATCAGCACCACTGGTGTTCAACTGTGCAGCTCAGGGCATATACAATTGCTCTTCTGCCCTCTCCCATTGCTCTCATCTCCCCTCAGATCACAGAATCACAGAATCACAGAATCACAAGGTTGGAAAGGGCCCATTGGATCATCGAGTCCAACCATTCCTAACACTCCCTAAACCATGTCCCTAAGCACTTCATCCACCCGTTCCTTAAACACCTCCAGGGAAGGTGACTCGACCACCTCCCTGGGCAGCTGTTCCAGTAAATGGAGTAAATGGCAGGAGGTGCTGTTTTTCCACTGACTGCAGGGAAACAACGCTGATTTACCCCAGCTACAGATCTTACCGTGCAAATGCTGAGCAAGCCTATCTCATGGTTCTCTAGTAGTGCAGATAATTTTGCTCTTAATTAAACAAATGCCACAATGACAGCTGGGAATTAGCAGCTGTAGTTTGACCAAATAATTATGATACCTCCTTTAATTAAAAGAAAAACCCTCAAAATTTCCCTAATGAAATTTCTACTCTGATAAGATGGAATTGAATTCGCAAAGCAAGGAGAAAAAAAAAAACCCTGAGAAGCACAGCAATACAGTCAATGCAATTTTCTTGCAGGAAAATACTTCAACTAACAAGAAAAGTGAAAACACTGTAAAAGTTGCAAAAAGTCAACTTTCTGATTGATTTTCAGCTAGGCTTTGTAGAGCATCTTCCTAAGTAACGACTGGGAAAATGTACAGCACCCAAATTAGATGCAGGAGCATGACACTGGAGGTACTGAACTTAGATTTAACTGTGATAGCGTTAAGCACGTTACATAATATGTTTTATTTCATTAGGATGCAGAGTCCTATGAGAGAGGATGTGAAGCAGCCAGAGATTCAGATCTTTGGCTTTTCTTTTAATGCCATACCTTTTGCCATCCCAACAGATCAGTTATTTCCAAATTCTTACACACCAGACTTTCTCTCTTGACAGATAAAATGTTTAACTCTATTTAAAGACCGAGAATCTCTCTCTGGATTTTTTCTAAATAACATCAGCTATGTAAAGAGACTCCCACTGAAATAAAATTTCATCTTACTCATTCAACTCAACGTAACCTCTCTGGACCCAGACGTTAAAACACTTTTCGTGTTGGGCAAGGGAGCATCAAGGGCTCTGCACTCGCCTCTCCTGCAGTAGGATCCACTCTCCGTGGTCATGGGACATAGACAAAACTAGAGCATCAGGGACCTGCCATGATCACACACGCGTTGTACACAAACACAAGTGTCTCATCCTGTTTTCCCCTTGCAAAATAATAATGCGATCAGATGTGCTGCGACTATTAGCAAGCGATTCAGAAAAACTACAGGAGCAGAAACCATTAGGAGATCGTGCAAAGAGCAGCCAAAGAAAGCAATTATTTCAGAGTTGAGGTTGCTGCCATATGAAACAGGGATTTTTCTCAATCTTTCATAGTCTTATTATCATTTGCCTCCAGACAATCATTTCATGACAAATTTGGAAGAGGATATGCACCATCTTTGATGTCTTGTGGACTCTGGGGTTTGCCATAGGGAATAAATACTTGAAAAATGGAAACTAGGTCAGGTTACTGAGGACACGAATAAAAACATGAGACAAACATACAAGGACAAACCCAGGAAACCAGGGGAGATAAAATAACGATAGAAATTGAGGCTAACCAACACTTTCCATTGTACTATTACTAAGAGAAAGCCTAGGGGGCTGAATTTATACCTGTGAAAAGGGGACAAACGCTCATAAAGGCAAGCAGGGATGGAATCTGCGTGCCCACAGGTTGCTTGGGCTTGCTCAGCTTCTCTCTGCGCTACTGAGAAGTTTGCCAAGGCCGCTGCAGAGCCCTGCTCGCAGTGCAAGGGGCCAGAAGGCATGGGAGGAGGCTCCAGCCTGGCCATAGTTACCTCTGCGGGGTACCAGGAAGGGGGAAGTGGTGTATTTTAGTAAAAAGAGGATTTTTTGCAAAAAACTGTCTCTGCTGAAGATCATCTGTAAAAGGTGATCTTCGTTTTGTTTTAGATCAGCAACGGATATTCAATGGCAATTAATTTGGTTTTAGCAGTAGCACAACCATCTAATGTTTCTCCAACATAAGAAGAAGTTGATTAGCCTGTGTTTGCCTAAACAAAAAGCCAGTGGTTCCTATATTCAGCTGGGAAAAATCAACTTCGTTCCACGAACTTTGATCACTACAAATCCTTGCAAAAGTACAAATATAATGGCTAAACTCCCAGTCCTTGTTGGAGGTGCAGATAACCTGATGTGACAAACACAGGACAGTAACTGCCAATAGCGTATTGACTTCATAGGTGTTTCCAAGAGCAGGGACCACAGACGCTTGCAAAAGCAGGTACATACAGCCCTCTCTGTTTATTGCATAAAGGGTAATAATGCCTGGGTTATGCCTGGAAGAATAACTCCTTTTTTTTTTTTTTTTTTTTTTTTAATAATAACATATTCCTCACCAGTCCAGAAGGTATCTCTGTGTGTTTTCAGTGTGGACGTCCTCAGTGCCCAGTTTTGCCTCAGGTCTGCATTGTGACTTTTCACATTAAGCCAGCTCCCAAGCCTCTGCTGCACCGCACAGCACATGCTCCTGTCCTCTTTTAAAAAGCACTTTGAGATCCAGGGTAGCAAAGTGCCGTTTGATAACAGAATCGCCTTTTGATCATCAAAGCATATGTTTAAAAAAAAGAAAACATCAATGGGATTACTGCATGGGTAAAATCAGAACTCCCCAACCCTCTGCATCCTGGCTCTAGCATATAATCCTCCAACCTTTTGTCTTCTCAACAAAGGAAAGGGTAGAAAAAATGAACCAGCAATCAAGCCTGTTTGGCTGCAGGGAAGGTCAGCCTTGCCCGCTGCTGGGGTCTGAAAGGCTTTGGCTCGTTTCCCACCCCGTGCCTTACCTTTGTACTGAAAGGGGGGGCAGTCTCAATTAACAGGAATCCTTTTTCTTTTTCCCCCTAAATCAAACCATACTGGCATTGGCTTTTTCCAACAAATGTAAGGCTTGCACTGCAATAACACCGGGGTGGAGGACTGGGCTGTGCTCTGCTGACTGATTTGTTGGTAAATAAGAAATCAGCTAAGCATTTTCCAGGGATGCAGAGGATTTAGCTAGGAGCATAAGAGGAGGCGGACTCCCTGAAAGGCCATTTGCAACAGCCCATTTTATCCAGGGTTTCCTAGCTCGGCAGGACCGACTGCTCACTGAGGAAAGCCGAGCTTCTCCCCTGCTCAGGCACTGGGTGCGGTGCCAACTGCTTGCAACACAGCATTCCCAGGACTGACATCATTGTTCTGCTGGGATTTGATAAAGCAGAGTTTTTATCCTAATCCCATCTCTTTTTCCTTTTGTTTCCTCTCTGTTTTGTTTATTCATTTTTTTTTTGGTTTTTTTGTTTCAGCTGTTTGCTGCTTCAAAGTGACCTACTTTTCCCCACAGAGGAGCTGCGGTTGTGCTCGCCTCTGATGTTATTTTCCTCCTCCCCTCACGTCTGAGTTGACTAAACCCGGGACCGCTGGCTCACTCAGGGCTTAGCTTTTATGTTATTTACTTCTGCTGCGATTGGTACAATGGGGCTGTTGGACCTGATGAGGCTCTTCCAATTTTACTGAGGCAAAAAATTGCTAACACTAACAACTCCAGTTGTTCAGAGAGGCAACTGTTGTCAACAAGGTGCCCTCGGTGCTCTCCCACCCCTGTGTGCCAACCTCCTGGCACAACCCGAAGGCTGAACTTCCACACCAGAGTGTGCAAACCCCCGTCCCTATGCCATTGCCTGTCCTCCTCCTGGGTTTGAAGACAAACGGGGAGGTCACGGGCTAATTGCGTGCTGGGCTCTGCACTGTTGCACCTCGGCTGCTGCAGTGGCAGATCCAATTCCCTCCTTCCCAGGCTGTTGGCCCCAAGTCCAGGATCTGGTAGGACACAGTGAGACACAGGGATGGCAGCGCCTTCACCCCCAGCATCCCTGCCGCCTGGCACCAGCAGCTGAAGGAGACACCTGCTGCTGTGCTCCCTCTTGTTTTTCTCTAACTGGAGTGGATGGAAGATTCTTTTCCTCCCAAAGCATGTGGCAGTGTCAGCAGTACCCAGAACCGAGCAGACTGAGCTTGCTTGGGGTCTGAATCTAGAACTCACTGGGCGGCAATACTGATATGAAGGCAACACAAAACACAGCCCCCTCTGAACGGCACCCAAGCGCTGCCATCCGCCGGCCGTGAAGCGCCGGCATCGCTCCCTGAAGGTACGCAGCAGGCTTCACTTCCATAGCTGGAAGGAGTCCTCCAGCCCAGTCCTTCCACTTTGGTGTATTCCTGCATTGTTCTCAATGGAGTACACAGATAATGTATTATTTATGAGTAATAAATATTAATCGATATCAATAAACATTTATGCATGCCTAAAAAGAGAACAGCAACAGATAATGGCCAATGAGTGGTAGCGAATGTGCTCACACTGAGGGAACTCAGCAAATAGTATAAATACATCAGCCAGACATACAAAAACTCTCTCTCTGGGGCCCGAGTATAACACCAATTGTAAACACTGTTAAAATCAGCTACACGACAACATGTTTTGTTTCTTTTTTTTAAACCGCAGTAAAATAAAGCCCAATGATTCAGGGATCTGGTGAAGCAAACAGAATTTTAAACTACCTCCTAAGCCTAATAAGGATGGGGTGTAGGGAACACTGCCAAAATACCAGGGGAATTCCCTCTGCAGCGGGATTGTCCTGGCTGTGTGTGCCCACAGAAAGGGTGTGGGGCATCACTGAACTGCTCTCGAGTATGTTTTGGCCATGTTTGCAAGAGGTTTGCAGTGCAATTCCTCGTGTGCTTTTGCCTGCTGCTACCTTCCAATGGAAAATATTTATTTGGGTGTAAGCTCTTGCTCTTTTTTTTTTGCTGCAATTCTAAATTATACAAGGAGCCAGAGGTTCATCTGCAGCCCCAGAGGAGCTGCCTCTCGCATGCATCAGCCTCCAGGCATCTTTGCCTCATCACTGAAGACTGATGCGCACACAGGGTTGTTCGGAGCACCTTCTTTGGTTCCCAAGCCTGCACTGGGACTGCAGGGACAGATTTTCTGTACAAATCACCCATCTCTTCATGAAATCACACCCAAATATAGGCAAAGCTCTCCTCCAATCCAGGTGATAAGCTGCAAAAACCAAGGTGATAGTATCATCCTGCTCCCGGGCTGCAACCTGCACTGCAGTAATCCAATCCATTGAGTGGACTTTCTTCTTGATCATTGCTGAAGAGTTCTGTTAAACTCGCACAGCACAGCATCAAGATAAAATGCCACGGTGAACCAAGGAACAGTAGATTAAAGTTTTGTCCACCTATACAAAAATCAATCAGCTAAATGAGTCTTACCCTTTTGAACAAAGTCATAAATAATGAGATTTTCAGCCTCTTTACCAGTGTGGAGAAATGATTTCTGAGATTTAAGCAATCCAAACACTGACCTCTATAACTGCCGGTTACTCATAAGCACGACTGGCCGTGACTTCCTCTGTCCAGCAAGAGCAGCAGAGCCACCAAGAGCACAGGAGCCACTGCCACCAGGTAACCACCACCAACGATAAAAACCTGTATGGAGTAAGTTCCCAGAATACCATTACTGCTTCCAGAAACAAGGGCAGCATCCACAGTCATGAATCAAACTTGCTAAGCAGGCCAGGACAGAGGAATGCTCATAGACCAAAACTTGTGAACCTGTGCAAGTTGATATCTGCCAAAACACCTTTTGTGTTCTTTCAAAGCAAATTAATGGTCTTCACTTAATACGAGCACTTTTACTCATTATGACTATTATTTAAAACTATATCCAAGGGTTGCTTTCCCCTTTCCTTGCTCTCAAACTGCTTTTCAAGGGAATACCTGAGCCATACTGCAGGGCACCAGCCCCTCCCCACACTGCTGGCAATAACCTCCTTAGGAAGTTCACCATTTGCACTTTCAACTCAACAAATCTCCCATCTTAAAGTTCTTTCCATCACAATAAGTAATACCTTTTTTGACTCTACAGTTTCCATGTCCTTGAATACCACTCTGTCACTTGCCTTCTGCACAGCATCCGTGTATTCTGGAAAAAGCAGCAATCTGAACCGACTCCTCGCTTCTCTCCTGACCTGCTCTTCACCTGGCAAACAAACACAGACACAAAGAAGCTGCCACCTCCATGCTGCTCGTGTTTCCTCCGAGCGCATCACCTCCTAGACTATTAAAATAATAAAACCCAAACCTTATCAAGTGAAAACATCAAGAAAGGTGGATAGAAAACAACATGTGACGGTGTATATTTGTACAATGTCATGTTGATGCCCTGTCACAAAAGATTTCCTAAAGGAAGGGGAGAAATAACCAACCAAGTTGAGAATACTTAGACAAGCTAAAAGTCAAAGATGAATTCAGGCTCACAACCACAGTAGGAGCTGTTGGTAATCAGTATGTGCCACCATATGTTTTAATAATTTCAGATTTCTCACATGTCTCTAGGGAGCCTCAGAGGGGTTTTCATGCTCTTCACTCAGTTTTCAAACTTATGGCTCTTCTCATCAATAAAAGATTTTGTTTACTCACTGTGGTAACCGTATAATGAAAAACAGGTGCAGCTAAGTAATATTTCTCTTTTAATTACTATTTGTGGGGTGAAAAAGAAGAATTAATTATTCTGCACTGTTAGGACAGAATAAACCACCTAATAATTACAATCTTGATTTTAATTCAGGTGATGTTGCACAGCATTCTATCAGTCCAAGTAAATAGTAACATGGTTTTGATCATTTTTTGTCTTCTTCACTGCATGAAACATCTACCTGATGGGGACAGACACACATAAGTTAGAGTTCTGGCTTTTTCCTCTCAAACACCTAATCCAGAGACATAAACCATTTTTTTCATCTCTTCGAAGCCGTCTTCCCTCCACAAGGTATTTTCTCTAGCATCAAATTTGGTTTTATGACTTATGGGTGAATAGTGTGAATTCAAGACAAACCTAGGCTCCCATTATTTATTCATAGCATCCTTCAAAGTCAATCCACTCAAGAATTCACAAACATTTCTTTATAGTAAATGTGTGTAAGTATGAATGAATAAGTCTGTTCAGCATTAGCCCTGCTTGTTAAAGCTTCCTGACAGTCAATTTTTAATTCTTGGCAGGGTTCTGATGTCCAAATCTTACCAAAAAAGAAGAAACACACAGAAATCCCTATCCACAAAGGAGTTGTGTTAGCACTTACTGAATGCAAGTTTGTGATGAGATGAGCGGAAGGCTCCAGCGTTACTAAATTATGCATGGCTGTGCATTCAGCAGATCCTTTGCTTTATTTGCAGGGGTTTCACTTGCCAGAGCCCTCAAGGGAAGAAGGGGAGGCTCTTGTCAAAACAAATATAGTCAACCAAAGACAGAGGCTCTCAACAATTAACTGATAAAGTTTCTTTTTTCCTCTTTCTCCCTCTTCCCCCACCCCTTTTAAGCAGCCCTCTGGGATGCCAATGGCATCTTGGCTTGGATCAGAAACGGTGTGACCAGCAGGTCCAGGGAGGGGATTCTCCCTCTGTACTCAGCACTGGTGAGACCACACCTTGAGTACTGTGTTCAGTTCTGTCCCCTCACCACAAGAAGGATGTTGAGGCTCTGGAGCGTGTCCAGAGAAGAGCAACAAAGCTGGTGAGGGGGGTGGAGAACAAGTCTGACGAGAAGCGGCTGAGAGAGCTGGGGTTGTTTAGCCTGGAGAAGAGGAGGCTGAGGGGAGACCTTATTGCTCTCTACAACTGCCTGAAAGGAGGTTGTGGAGAGGAGAGAGCTGGGCTCTTCTCCCAAGTGACAGGGGACAGGACAAGGGGGAATGGCCTCAAGCTGTGCCAGGGGAGGTTCAGGCTGGACATCAGGAAAAAATTTTTCATGGAAAGGGTCATTGGGCACTGGAATAGGTTGTCCAGGGAGGGGGTGGAATCACCTTCCCTGGAGGGGTTTAAGGGACGGGTGGATGAAGTGCTGAGGGACATGGTTTAGGGAGTGTTAGGAATGGTTGGACTCAATGACCCAGTGGGTCCCTTCCAACCGAGTGATTCTATGACTCTATGACTGGGAGGCAACCAGCAGCAGATTCAGTTTGCAGAGAGCAAAGACGTTTGCTCAGAGAAATGTGAGGCTATATCTCTCCTTCTCCTTCCATTCCAGCCATCAGTACTGACAGCATGGGAATTACAGCGACACGCATCCTCATGCCGTCACTGCCACGTGCCCGGTGCAGAGCGGAGCCCGCGTGCAGTGCTTTCCAGCGTGAAGACCTGGAAGGCAGCCACCACCGCTTGGTATCCAAGAGCCCAAAGTTGTTCCTGCCATGCTAGGGCACCGGGAACAGGAGACCAGTGGCACTCCTGGGACTTGGGGCTCCCCAGGCATCACTGCACCTGCCCAGCACCCCCAGTCCCAACACCAGCACAGCCTGAGCCAGGCTGTCACTGGCACCAGCGCTGAAAGAGGCAAGCTGCACCTGATTGCAATCATTAAAAGCAATGTTTTTCTGCTGGAAAACAAAGTCTGGCTGGAAACAACACTCTTGCGTGTGCTAGGGTGGATTAAAAAAAAATGTGCTTGGAAAAAAAAACAACACCCTAGAATACAGTACCTTGAATCTGTCAAATTGTTCTGTTTTGACTTTATTGGAGAGGAGAATTGGAGGGGGCTGGCTTTGAAGCAATCTCTTATTTTGAAGTTAATTATGCTGGGTTTTACCCTTCAAATCATCAGAGAGCACAAGATGGTACAAAATAGTACTATGTGCTATACAGATATCAATATTCATGGAAAATACAATCAAATGAAGCACCGATTTAGTTGAACAGAATGATTTTTCTGCAGCAAAGCAAGATCATTTAAAAACATTAGCAACCAGTAAATCTGGGAGGGTTTTTGTTGTTTTGTTCCAAACTGAAATAAAATCTCAAGGCCGCTAAATCCCCACAAACCCAACTCTGGATAAGCTGTTTGTTTAAACATTTTTAACAAGTTAATTGAACTCCCAGTCACGTTCTGAAATTACTATCAATCAATCCAGTCACTCCAGCGTATTCATCAGCTGTATGGGATACTAATCCAGGCTGTTCAAGGAAATAACTAGCTGTTAAAAATCATTTGGAAGCCTCTCTACAGTCCTATACCAATCTTCCTAATTATTAAGAACAGAATCATGACCCGACTGCCTCTTTCTGACATTGTTACACTTGAAAGAGCAAAAAAAAAAAAAAATCTATTCAATCCACTCCGAAGTTCTGCAGAGGGCAGTTCAAAAACAAAGCTTTATCCTCCCTTTCTTTCTCTGCACCAGCATCAAAATGCAGAGGCCACCCTGGTCACGGTCCCAGCCCAGCATTACTCCTCAGGGATGTCTTTGCACTCCTGCAGCCTTGGCGACAGGCACTGGCCGCCGCGGGGTGCCAGCACCAGCCGAAAAGGAATGTGAAAGATCCCACACTCTCTCTGTTTGCAAAGGCTTGGAGTGATAGAACGAGGGGCAATGGGTATAAACTGGAGAGGGGCAGATTTAGACTGGACATAAGGAAGAATTTCTTCACCGTGAGAGTGGGGAGGCCCTGGAACAGGTTGTCCAGGGAAGTGGTGGCTGCCCCATCCCTGGAGGGGTTCCAGGCCAGGTTGGATGGGGCTTGGAGCCCCTGATCCCGTGGGATGTCCCTGCCCATGGGATGATCTTTAAGGTATCTTTCAACCCAAACTATTCCATGATTCTTGAAAGCAAGGAGTGAGGGAACAGCCACCCCTGGCTGGCAGCACGGGCAGCAGGGTACCCATACCAGCCCTGAGCAGCAGCATCACCATGCAATGCCCTTGCCTGCAGCAGAGCGCTCTGTAGCTCTGCAGGTGCTGCACCGCACAGCCAGCCCAGGTCCAGCCCAGAGGGTCTATCAGGACATTGGAAGTCATTAAAATATCAGTTTACCAGACCCAGGGTAGATAAGAATATGCAGACTCGCTCAAGATGCTGCTAGACAGATGCAGGCTGGGGTCACACACAACTGGAGGGCTTCCATTTGGTAAAGAGACACTTATGAAGAATGCTTCACATACAGTGATCTCCTCCCAACACCTCCCTGAAAACCAAGATAACAGTAGACTGCCTCCAGAGGCTGGGACCCAGGAAACAGAGTCTCAGTGCCCAAACCAGGCAGAAAAGCCAAGTCTTCCAGATTTTCACTTCCTTGTCTATTAATGTTCCCGTTTCATAGCTGCTCTGCCTCCCTTCAAACCACAATCACTTCAAAGCAGGGGCCTTCCTTGCAAGCTGTGTGTTCCCTGTGATCTTGGCCAGGGATGATCCCATAGCCCCAAGTTCATATCTCACAGCAGGATTCATAGGTTTTTCTCTCCCAGCTCCATGTTCCAGTTACATTTCATGGGCAGCTCTATATGACTTGCTGTATTAGATCTCCTCCCACCACTCAGGTATCCACCCTCCAGTTTCTCAAAAGCCATCAATAGTTCATAACGCTTTGCTTTTTTGATCAGAACTTTGATAAACCTTGAATGGATGTTCCTGGGGTTTCCTGCCTCCCACAAGGGTACTAAGGCTCCAAGTTCATCTCACTCTGAACCCAGAACCTCGCTTGCCAGCCCTGGAGGTGCTTCCCTAAAGTCATGTTCCTGCCTGTTAGCCAAGTTTCCTGACTCACATCCTTATGATCCCCTCTATTCTAGCCCACAGGGTAGGCAGACACTGACGGAGACAGAACTGATTTGGATCCGCCACAGCCATCCTTACTCTCCCTAGCAGATGTGGTTCATTATAGCTGACTAAGATAAATGCCCATATTCATGGACATCTCCCAAGCACAGTACCCACAGCAGCACCAACCCGATAAGGTGCTTGTACACAATGCATTACAGCGTGTCCTGTCGGCTCTGCCAGCTCCTCGTTAACGATTCAGAAGCCTGAGCTGAAATCAATTAAAAATGTAATGGCATGGCTCTCTTACCTGGGAATTGACCCAGAAAGGAGATTAGAATAAGGCTATGGGGAAAAAGCACAAGGTAGTTTACAGCTTGTGTTCTTCATCTGAACTAAGCATGGAGGAATCGATGATAAAGCCTCAGCCTGATTTTGTTCCTACCACTGTAAAGCTCCGCTATGTTGCCAAGACCAATGCAGGGATATGACTTGGGTGGAGAGTCAGCTCTCCACACCTCCAGATTTTTTTATTTGCCCCCACCAGTGGAAGCTACTCTTCTGTTAGCATTAGCAGCAGAGAAGCTGTGCCTGGCCTCAGCCCCACAGCCCTGGTGAGTTAGTTTGACTTGCACACAGGGATGGTGTTTAGCCAATGCATTGGCCAAATTCCAGTTTGCAGTGACAACCTTCCTTCTCCTCTAGTACCTCCCCGCAGGATAAAGTGGACACAGAAAGCACGGCTCTTATTTACAGGACAGGCACTTTAAGCTGCTCTGCCATAAATCTGATACATGGTCACTTCAGGAACTCTTCGTCCCTCTTTTCAGTGGATCAGAATGATATAGAAAGGCTTAGTTACGTTAAAGAGTTCACTCTAGTGTTCTTATGCATGTCCTGTGCAGGATATTTATAGCTAGGTAACAACATTTGCCCCAAAACGTGTAGAATACACTCATCCACACAACACAAGAGATGAAATATAGTTGCTCCCCCACACACTGTCTGGCAGTGGATGATGACATCAAATGTAGACTTCTATGGAATAAAGTTGTCAGTCATACTGAAAAGCCAACAAATTGATGCCTGAATGCTGTTAGTGGCATACTTCCCATTATCAACACAATACTTTATGCTGTTTCGACATCCATATCTCCTATAAAACCACGCAGCCATAAAACTAACCTTTTAATCCGTTAATCACAGTATTTTATAATGCTATCTAAGTAAGATATAATGCTATCTTTAGAGCAGTCAAATAATATCGCGATATATGGTTACGTACCGTTGCTTGGCTCCTAGAAACATGCCTGCATGGATACTCACCAGATGCTACCAGTTACTAAGTTATTTTCTGTATTTACTAACCCCCTTAGCCCATCAAGTCTGAGGTGTGAAAGCAGAAGAAATGGGCTTGGACCCTCCCTACGGGAACTCAGCAAGATGAGATGTTTTTTCCTCACTCTGAAGAGTTGATCTCCATTATTCGGGTCATCCTGCTGGGATTTCAGAAGTGTCTGTTAGATTCAGTCACCTTTACTACTGCCTTATTGTTTAGCCTGGCTCTTTTTTTGTTTTAAACCTCTAATGTTATTGCTTTGTCTGATGGACATTTACAGTCTCTCCTTTTTGGCCATCTGCCTATTGTTCTCCAACAGTTTTACAGGATGCTGTCTTATTCCTCTAGAACATTTTAGCTTGGTCTTATCCTTTTCTCCCCTGAGTGCAGTTTTTACATCTCTCTTGTCCTTTGACACCAGACACAGTAATACCTTTGTTTTGGTTTTTTGTTTTGTTTTGGTTTTTTTTCTGTTTGCTTGGTTTTTGGGTTTATTTTTTTTTTTTTTAAGAAAAAGGATATCAGCAGGAAGGTCATTCCACAAAGCTTCCTTACATCAAGATGTATGAAATCCTCTGACATTAACTCCTTCCGGTGCTATAAGGGAGCCTACAGGAAAGCTGCGGAGCGACTCTTCTTCAGTGAGTTCAGGAGTAGGACAAGGGGGAATGGTTTTGAGCAGAAAGAGGGGAGATTTAGATGAGATCTTAGGAAGAAATGTTTTCCTATGAGAGTGGGGAGGCCCTGGCCCAGGTTGCCCAAAGCAGTGGTGGCTGCCCCATCCCTGAAGGTGTTGAAGGCCGGGTTGGATGGGGCTTGGAGCAACCTGATCCAGTGGGAGTTGGAACTGGATGATCCTTAAAGTCCCTGCCAACCCAAAGCATCCAGTGATTGTATGAATAACAAGCAGGAGTTGGGTTTCATTTGTGTTTTGGTTGGGTTTTCTTGTGGAGTTTTGGACTTTGTTTTGTTTTCTTTTAAAATACACACACACAGGCGCTCTGCACCGCATGGAAGCAGCAAATCCATAGCGACCAGTCCTACTGCCTTGCACATTCCACCATGAGTACACTTGGAATAAGTGACCAGACTTTGGACTAGGAGTTGGCTAATCCTGCATAACCGTGTGGAAATAGATGGAAGAAGGGAGAAGTTATCAGCCATTTTCTCGCCATCGCTTTCTTCCTTCACCTCAATTCCCAATATAGATTTTTATGTCCAAGGATCTCTAGGAAATACCAGTAAAGCAGAGAGAGACTCTAAGTGCTCACTCTGCTGGTTTGAAGCACGGTATAGATTAATTGCGGCTCTCCAGCACTGGAAAATCTAACCTATGAATACATAATCATCATAGATAAACTACTCAACAAAACAGCTGTTGGGGCACCCCATTACATATATTTATAGTGGTGGCAATTCAGAAAAAAAAAAGCTATTGCTTTACAGAGAGTTAAAAAGTGATGCAATTTGCAACACACACACACGGACATTAAAGACCCATAAAGCTTCCCCACTGCATTGGCACAGTATTGTAATATATGTTGGCATTATGTCAGGAAAAGCAGTTTCCTAGATTCAGCCACATTAATGTTCATCCTAATGAACTCTCTGGAGGAACTGTCATAAATGACAGAATATCATAAAAGAGCTTCGCTTCCAATAAAGGCCGGAGATAGCATACACTATGATTATATTCAAGGGATGAGCTCTGATCTGTGATGTTTCGAGGCAAGGCAGTGATATTTCTGGTTTATCAGTTATTCATTGGGTTAAGCTTGTTCCTTTCATCTCTGCAGCAGCATTTGAAGTAGGATTCATGGAAAAGAACTTTAAAGATGTCCTCTAAAGTTATTAGAGATAATAATTGAAATAGTTCTTTTGGATGATAATAAAGTCAATGGCTAAAATTATTCAAGCTTTTAAAATCAGATAATAAACTAAGTTTCTTCCTACTGGTAATCAGCTCATTTGGTTACAAGGGCCTTCTTAGTAAATTAAGCTTGATTAACTCCAGCGTACTTAGAGAAGGTCAGTGTGGTGGAGTTGATTTTTGGTGGGCTTTGTGTGTTGTGTATTCTTTTCCATTTTTTAACGTACACATTCAGAAGAGAAACCAGAGGCACCTGCAGGGTATTATGGCAGTACAGATCTACCTCAACATGGAATATTTCTCCCATTTTTACGTCACTCAGGGAAGTTTGCTTGCAGGAAAGCAGTAACAGCACAAAATCCATACAGACCTCAGGAGCAGTAACCATTCCTAAGTGGATGGTCTGCAAAGCGGCTCCTCCCTAGTGACACGAGAAGTTATATTTTTCCAATGCACTAGCGCAGTTGTCCCTTAGATGCTTACAGTCAAATTACAGCTCTTACTACTTTTTGCAGCGACTTCCACCAGAACTTAATTCTGCAAGCAACTAATAAACATAACAGAAATCCCCAATAGCTCACAAACTATTTCCTACTTCAGTTTTAGAAACGTAGGTATGTGCCTTCCCATTGGTAATGAATGTTACCTGAAGGCAGTTGCATTTCCTCTGTTGATAGCTCCTCACATGCATCTTTCCTGTCCTCCTGTTCTGTTTCATTCCTTTTTTTCAGTGCCTTCCTCCCCAGTTTCTGCTCCTTTCTATATTTTCTGCCCCCTTCCACCCCTGCCTCCCCAGCTGATTACAAACTGGGTGCATGGGATTTCATGTCACACTATCACACCAAAGATATTTCAACGACTTGTAATTAATCCAAACCAGCTCCATTATTTTTTTTTTTTTTCAGAAGAGCAATTTTATACAGCTTGCAACAGCAATCTAGTTTCCAGAGAAACAGATACTCAATTTCAGGATCCAAATTCTAGCCCCAACACTGCAGCCTTCTTTTCCCTTGGTGCACGATATAAGCCCACATAACAGAGTGCAGGAAAAAGCAGCCTGACACACAATAACTTCATCATTTCCACGGCCAGCAAGGGACAAGACACCAGATGTGCCGAGCTTCACACACACCAAAGCTAATAACAGTCCTCTGAAAGCAACACGTGCTGGGATCAATTAAATCCATTTACTATCTCCTCTCCATCAGCATGGTGCCGGCAGCGCAGGCAGAGCAAGGTGAGATTCCCACCTTCCTTCCCAGGCTCTGCCACAGATTTTCAGGAAAAGACTGATGAGTTTTTGTAGTCCTCAAACCTGCTCTTTGTTTCTTACTTTCTCCCCTAACCCCTATAAAGTGGGTGGCCAACGTGAGATAATACAGCCTCCTGTGAACTTACAGCGATTTAGCAAGTAGAAGTTGTCCTCATTTAATAATCTCCCCATCTCCACCATCCTGACAGCATGTCTCTGGCAAGCCATTAAAGTCTAAAATGTGGTGGGGATGAGAGATAGGAAGGCCTGTCACAGGCACCAGAGAGCCAGTTCCACAGTTTACCTCTCGGCTGCACAGATCGAGCATTGGGAAATACCTCTGCTGCAGATCTAGGAAAAAAAAAAAAAGAGACAAGAAAAATCAATCCCCATCATTCTGACATGAGAAAATCCCCAGTGCTTCAGACATACCGGGTAATTCATCACCTCCTCGTAACATATATCAGTCCCTTCCTCCTAAGTAAAAATAAACCCACCAAGAACTGAATGTATGGAAGGCAGTCCTGTCTCGGTGGAACACTTCCAAGCCCTTCCCTCCCAAGCCCCCTAACAATAATGATCATAAAGCAACACCCCCCCAAGGAGGCAAGAGTATTTCAGTCTTTAAAAGGCTATAAATTCAGGTGATTACATAGTCACTAAAGCAAGTCTTCTCCTGGAGTTGGGAGCAAGAAAACACCAGAGACAGCTCAGGGCTGAGTCTTTTAGGAGCCTTCAGAAGAGATTTAAATGATGCCAAGCAGCCAGCCTGCCCCCACTGCTGTGAAGCAGAGCTTCTTCATCCGTAAAGGGAAAGTTTTCAGTTGCGGTTGCCCAAATACCTCAGGTGGGCTCAGCCATCTACAGAATCTCAGGACAGTGAGAGACAAAGGCTAGAGGGAGTCACCTCCCTGAATTTTATCCACCTACCTCTCCATCACGACTTGGGGGTTTGGAACTAGATGACTGGGGGATTGGAACCAGATGATCTTTAATGTCCCTTCATATCCTAACTATTCTATGATTCTATGAAACCAATTGCCCTGCTGACCCCGAGAACTGTGGAGGATATGGAGCCCATCCGAGCTCCTGCTTGGCCTCGGGAGGTGCCTTGCAATTTCTCTGCTCTGAGGGAGCCCAAAAGTCACCAGCATGAGTTGGTGGCTGTCTCCTAGGGGCTGAAAAGAGATGAGAAGGAACCTTCTGGACTCTTGCTCCAGAGCAGGATACAAGCTAGAATCCAAACTTCATCAGCTGCATATATGCTGCACTGCAGGTCAATTAAATCACTGTATTGGTGCCTGTAGGTGAAAAGCAGAGTTGAATGTGGGGTCTCCAGTTTTGAAAAGCAGGCTTTCATTTTTAAAGCTCTCTAAGCAGCAGAAAAACGCATGCAGACAAAGAAAATATGAATGCTACCTTGCCTTCCTCATGGTTTGTTTCTGAGAAATAAGCCAAAGATTCCTTTAAGAATCCACATTTCCCACATTTCACTGCTTGAACAAATGCCATGCTCCCAGAATACCCTCCCATCTGTTAAATGCTTGCAGAAATTTTGGGTTGCTCTTCATTTACTGTCTTAATGAATTGCCCTGAAGCTTACCTTTCACTTCTCACCTTTTACTTGTTTATCAGCTATTTCCTGCCACATTTGCTAATGATTGCAGACTTTTTTCTTTAAGGAAGATTTGCTCCTTCCCTGCCAATCTTCTCTTTCTACTTGACCCTGCAGTAAAGTTGCTTATCAAAGTAAACACAATCTGCCTGGTTTGCATACGTTAAGAACAAAGGCAGCTAAGAGGGAAACAACCCAGCAATATTGCAATATGAGGTGTTTCTGCTCTGCAAGTTCTCCACCTCACTAGAAAGAAGGAGTATTTAGGTAGAGGAGAATTCAAAGTACAGTCCCTCCTTCATCAGGTGCCCCACACTGCGCATAAGTAATGATTTGTATGGGAGACACCATTATGTAAAGCAGCAGAGGTGGAATATGAACACTGTTTATGTAAAGCAGCAGATGGTGAAATGTTATATATGTATATATATTTATATAACAATTTCACTGAGGCCATGGGAAATTAGATTTCAATGCCTATCGCTACTTGTGGTGTTGGTCTATAAACCACGTGGCAAGTTGAACACATTTTTAGCTGGTATTTCTCAAGAAGAAAAGAACTCAGTTGCAGATTTTTGTCTCAAACCTTACCCCAGCAGAAACAAAAAGGAAATAATTTGTGCTAAAACTCATCAGAGAGAAAGTAAGGAAATTATCATCACTTCATTTCATGAAATGTTCACAAGGTCAGTATTCTGCAGCCACCACTGTAATCGTACACTTCAGAGCGATTTTCCCAGGAGAGGTACTTTGGGCTAATGCCGCTCACCTCCAGAGGGGTTTTGGAAAGGTGCGGAGGGAACTTTGTTGTGGCAGAATGTGCTGCACCTCCTGCACTTGGGCCAGGTGTATGGCAAAGCTTTGCTCCTCTCCTGTCATGTCCCATCACCTTTCTGGTGCCTGCAGGAGCAAATTGGGACTGTGAACCGTTGGCCATGCTGCAGAGAACATCGCCCAGCAGCAAACCTGGCAGCACTTGGCAAGCAGGAACACCCTGCAGATAATTTCCAACCGCTGGAGGAAGTGGCAGAATTACAGCAGAAAGAGGCCCCAGAGTACATCAAGGTAATTCTCTACCGAAGCTCCTGCGTTCTTAAAAGGTCTCTGTAGCGCGAGAGCTACCAACCATGCAAGAGCAAAACTTCCCAGCACTGACTCTGCTATTGTAATAAAAGTCTGTAACACAGCTGGTTAAGTCGAAATGCCACTCAAAGGAATTAAAGTGAAGAAATGCTTTGTCTGACCTTCCTTTTGGAGCACTTCAGGCTTTCAAAGAAGCAGAGAAAGAACACAGTCGTTCCTGCTTCTCCTTCCCACTGCTGAGGCTGAGAAGAGTAATTCTGCCTGGCCTGGATGCAAACAGTTGTTCACAATATATAAATAAAGCTTTTTCAGGAAGCAATCTTGAAGGCACTTAGGATAATCCTAGTGATAAGTATCAAACTGGCTGCTGAGTGTTTGCCAGACTGGGCTTTAAAATAGCATTTGTTTAATTTGTAAGTGTGTAGCATGCTTTGATGAGCCTGGGGTCAAATGTAAGGAGTCACTGCTGAGTTCAGCTTTCGTGAAAGCAGTGATATAAATAGCCAAATCTGCAAAAGAATGTGAAATACCAGTTTGAGAGCTGCACGGAGGAGCAGGACCTGGGGGTAATGGTTGACAGTGACTGAACATGAGCCGGCAGTGTGCCCAGGTGGCCAAGAAGGCCAGTGGAATCTTGGCTTGTATCAGAAACGGTGTGACCAGCAGGACCAGGGAAGTGATTCTCCCTCTGTACTCGGCACTGGTGAGACCGCACCTTGAGTACTGTGTTCAGTTCTGGGCCCCTCACCACAAGAAGGATGTTGAGGCTCTGGAGAGTGTCCAGAGAAGAGCAACAAAGCTGGTGAGGGGGCTGGAGAACAAGTCTGACGAGGAGCAGCTGAGAGAGCTGGGGTTGTTTAGCCTGGAGAAGAGGAGGCTGAGGGGAGACCTTATTGCTCTCTACAACTGCCTGAAAGGAGGTTGTGGAGAGGAGGGAGCTGGGCTCTTCTCCCCAGTGACAGAGGACAGGACAAGGGGGAATGGCCTCAAGCTGCGTCAGGGGAGGTTCAGGTTGGATATCAGGAAAAAATTCTTCACAGAAAGAGTCATTGGGCACTGTCAGAGGCTGCCCAGGGAGGGGGTCGAGTCACCTTCCCTGGAGGTGTTTAAGGAATGGGTTGATGAAGTGCTTAGGGACATGGTTTAAGGGAGTGTTAGGAATGGCTGGACTCGATGATCCGGTGGGTCCTTTCCAACCTGGTGATTCTGTGATTCTATGATTATCTATTCTATGAAAATCCGGCCAAAGCTGATGGATGTTGACGCTGCTCTGAAAACCGAGCTTGGAAAAGTGCTGCTGCAGAACAGGGTAAGTACTCAAGACCCGCTCTTGGCTGCCCTAGAGGAGATGTGTGGGGTTTGAAACCTGCTGCTGCACACCTATAGCTGTACCATGCTGGTGGCAGCAAGCAGAGCCACCAGGGCGGACCCCAAGCTGTGCAGGACCCATTACAACACTGCTGCAGGCGTCCTCTGCCGTGTGCTGCCACCACAAAGGAGCGAGGAAAGGCTGTGTGGATCCTCACTGTCCACGTTGAAATCCCCGCAGTATTCAGGGCACCCAGCTGGGAGTCACTGTCTTCACCTGTACAGGAGAAAGAAAAACTTTAACCCAAGTTTTCAGAAAAAATGGCAGATGTCAATGCTGGTGTTTGACCTGTTCCCCAAACAGAATAAGCTCAATATCCCCACCCAGCTCACTATGCTATAATGTTTATGGTAGCTGGAGATCTGCTGACAAGCTGGACAATGTTACTCAAAAACCAAAGTCCCCAGAGCTCCCTGGCCCTCTGTGGAAGATAAAGGAATTGTTCTGGGAAAATTTAATTTGAATTTCAGATACTTAAAGAAAAAGGAAAGCCGTTATCAAAACCATTCTGGTCTCTTGTGTAAGTGGTTTCCACTTTTTTGTACAGATGGAGAGGTTTCATCATCACATAGAATCATAAATCATAGAATAGTTTGGGTTGGAAAGGACCTCAAAGCCCATCCAGTCCCACCCCCTGCCATGGGCAGGGACACCTCCCACTGGATCAGGGGCTCCAAGCCCCATCCAACCTGGCCTTGAACACCCCCAGGGATGGGGCAGCCACCACTGCTCAGGGCACCCTGGGCCAGGGCCTCACCACTCTCATGATGAAGAAATTCCTCCTTAATTCCACATATACGATCTCAGTGCCATGCTTGTATCACATCCATATGAGCACCCATCCATATGAGCTGGGCTTTTCACTCATGAACATCCTCTTACAGCTTCCAAGCAGAGCTGTCTCTGCTTCTTTCCTGGATCACGTCTGCCTCTTGAAAGAGGCCCTCTGTGGAAGATAAAGGACTTGTTCCGGGAAAATTCAGTCTGAATTTTAGATACTTAAAGAAAAAGGAAAGCCGTTATCAAAGCCATTCTGGTCTCTTGTGTAAGTGGTTTCCACTTTTTTTGTACAGATGGAGAGGTTTCATCATCACATAGAATCATAAATCATAGAATAGTTTGGGTGCTCACCTCCCGACAAGATTTGTTCATTCAAAAATTCCAGTGAGGTGTGTTGCAGAGCTGGCCGCTCCCACAATTATCCTGCAATTACCCCAAGATATCTGAGCCACCCAGAGACTCCTTGTTCTTGCTCAGATGCTGCCAGGAAAGCTCCTTTCCTGCAGGTGAGCTCAGCCCGCTTGTCGGGGACCACAGTCGCACTGGTTTTTTTGTTACTGGTAACGAGGCACCTTGAGAATAAACTCCATCCCCTTGACACAAGGTGGGGTGTAGGTGCCTACGGCTCTGGGCAGGGACTGGGATCAGTCAATGACACCAGAAATGGGCTTTCTACCTCCTCTCTGCTTCAGCACATGAGTAGTTGTTACCACATGCCTTTTGAAGATAACAAACCATTTCGAAAGAGAACACGGACATCATCTCTGGCAGCCGGTATTACGCTTGAAAATGGCTGTTGGCCTTTAAATGCAGGAAGAAAGAAGAGCAGGCTTTGAGAGCACATTAATTTAAAATGTAATTTTCATCCTCTGCCTAGGACTCACGTGGGATTTATGCTATTAAATATTAAATACCAAGACCTTTATGCAATGAGGCAGCTTTATTGAATAAAATTATATCAAACAATGAAATCACAAGCTTTGCAGATCTTAACCATATAATAGGTTTCAGAAAATAGTGCAGCGTAAGGACCCAGTGGAGAAGCATCTTTCCATCAGTGGTTCTCCTGGAGAACTCCTGGCTCGGGGAGAAGGGAATAACTGCACACCCAGCACGCACCCGGGGACAGGTGAGCTTGTTCTGCACAATGCTTATCACTCTTCACACAGGCAAGACTTTCACGTACACTGAGATGTTTCTAAAGTTCAGTTCATTTCCCAGTTTGTGTAAAATCCAAGAGCAAATTACAATTTCTTTTTTCCTTTTTTTCCCCTCTTTCTCTTCTTACCTTGCACTCAAGGGAATTATTTCGACTGTTCTGCATGAGAATGGCGATTCCTTCATTGAGACTGGCTGATGGACTGACACGGTGCTGATTTCTTTCCGTGCCTCGATGGGAATAAAGACACTTCTTCTTGAGCGATTTCAGAAATTGACTTCTAATTAACATTGGTGCTGCCAAATCTCAATTCTCCAGGGCCTGCAAACAAACAAGCACAACAGAGCCCTAACTGTGGACAAGATAAATGTGTTGTACGAAATAAACTTCCACCAATTTTATTTATTATTATTGGGAGGGAAGAAGAAATGCTTTCCAAGGGTCACTTGACTTCAGGGAACTCAGTTTCCCTTCTCTTTGGTCATAGCCCTGGCCCTCAGCTTTTCAAACTGTAAACATTTCCAAATCCAAGTTGCAGATGACTAAACAGAACAGCACCAAAATAAAGAAAAAAGAGGGAGACTGCAGGTAATCTCACTCTTATCAATTCATGATACGATTTTACATTTGATTCTGTCATTTTCAAGAATAGTTGAAGTAAGAGATGTGATAATTTTGATAAATTTAAATTTTTATGTGCTTTTTGAAGGAAAAAAAAAATCTCTTATGTAATTTCTATTTCTGTAAAAACTTCCAGTTTTGATAAATGTCAAAACCTGATTTTGAAAGCACTCTGTTAAGAAAATTATTATTATTATTTTACATAAAGAAGATTTTAAGAGCAAGCAACTGAAATTCCTCTCACTCCTGTACCATAGACGTTACTTCACGAAAGTCCTGAGCAGTTACAAGCATTTTAACTGCTGCGCCATAAAATTAATAGTATTGACATTTTCTTTCATGCAAAGCAGCGTTCAATCACGTCTGCCAGTCATGTGCCAGCCTGCTTTGGGTGGGATGCCAGCACCACTGCTGGAAGTGCTGAGCTCCATTCCAGAAACATTCATCCTGTTCCACTTCTGTGTTTGATGTAGAGGAGAATTTGGTGTTTCCTATGCAATGCTTCCAGTTTCTTTCTGGTGTTGTGAGAGCAGCAGCAGCACTCCGGGATGCTTTGCTCTTGGGGTTTAAGCCCCCTTCCCCTGTTGGCATCACAGATGACTTCCTGCGCTTTCCGCTCGCAAGGAAACGAGGAAAACCATGCACACGAAGTCATTATTCATGGCCTTTATCAAAACAATCTCAGAACAATCGGGTAGTGAAAATAATCTTTCTGAAATCAGTTCTTGCTCTGCAGTTGATGGGAGGGACAGAGCTGATAAAGATAAGGTTCTTTCTTCGGTCTTTGTGTCATAGTATTAAGATACTATGATACGCTTTTTCATTTGAAGTTTCCCAGAGTTAATGAATATTCAGTAACGTGTTTTACCCTCACCTCTTCTCAGGATTTAAAGCAATGCCATATGGTTATTATCCAGCTTCACAGCCTGACTGATGCCCAGACACAGAGCCAGTTAACTCACCTCTACATCTGCGGAAGATCCAGGGACCAGTAATGCTGATGAAAAGGACTTCATTGATGTAAATGGACCATATCTGATCTCTTAGCCCTGATTTCAGAAAACCTGCTTAAGTGCAGTCTGGAATGCAGTTCAGCATAAGCACAGATTAAGTACCTACTCAACATGACTTAATAAGGTACTTCTCATTTTATCTGAAGCTCATGCATTGAAATATTTTCCTAACCCAAAATATTGAAGTCTCCTGTTACCAAAGTACCATTATCAGCAAGTGTCTTCACAGAATCACAGAATCACCAGGTTGGAAAGGATCCATTGGATCATCGAGTCCAACCATTCCTAACAGTCCCTAAACCATGTCCCTCAGCACTTCATCCACCCATTCCTTAAACACCTCCAGGGAAGGCGACTCGACCCCCTCCCTGGGCAGCCTGAACCATGAGGAATAGGTTGCCCAGAGAAGTTGTGGCTGCCCCATCCCTGGAGGTGTTCCAGGCCAGGTTGGATGGGCCTTGGGCAGCCTGAGCCAGTGGGATGTCCCTGCCCATGGCAGTGGGGTTGGAACTGGATGATCTTTAAGGTCCCTTCCAACCCAAACCATTCTATGAGGTTTCCAAAGCACAAACTGGGAGAAGGTAAAATCTTAGAATCACCAGGTTGGAAAAGACCTCAGAGATCACCGAGTCCAACCAAAAAAAAAAAAAGGACCTTGCTATTAGAGCAGAAAGGAATTGTCCTATTTTTGACCAGTTCGCTGGGGTTTCTTAATGAAGAGAGGAGAGTGGTTTGGCAAAGCTCTTTGCTGAATACACCTTACAAAAATAGAACAAGAAGAAAAAAACCTCTTTCTCAAGTTCTCGAAATGGACTCACTGTTCAGACAGAAATTTTTAGAAAGGAAGACTAATGTGATGAAATGTAATTGGAAACCTGTTAGAACTGCTTTGAAAAGATTGTCTTTGGGGAAAACATCCATTTAAGAGGAAATAAAGAAGTGTAAGAGCCTGGAGGCTAAGTAACCTTCAGTGAAGCAAACAGCTTCTTTCTGAAGCCTGGAGAGTGAGTTGTTCCAAGCTGAGCACCCTGCCCCTCTCCGGCAGTGCTCCTGAGGCAGAGCAGTGCTCCTCTCCTCCATCCCCAGCTCAGCCCTTCCCTCACGCACGCAATAAGCACCATCCATCCCAGCTACTGTGAAAAAAATTCCACAGAAAAGCCCAGGCAGCAGCAACACAGATACCATAGAGCAATTTAAACAGTGACATTTGTCTTATTTTTCCTACTACCAGTGACTTAAGGAATTTCTGTGCTACCATTTGAAATTCCGAGTTTAACCTATGCCACAAGCCTGAGATTTCAAAATGTTAATGTTTCCCACGTGCCGTGGAAAAAGGCTGTCCCAATCGTCTCTGCCAATTCTGTTGCATCTGCTTACAGCCTAGCAACCTGCAAAGGAGCCAGCTAGCCAAAGTAGCAATAAAAATAATTTACAAGGTCAAAGGAGTGCATCACGCTTTGGGCTTTAATAGTCTCAGCTTAGCTCTAAGCTGCATTGATAATCGGCACCAGAGACAGCAGGGAGTGCTTTACATCAGGGTGTTACGCTGCTCCGTGTCCATATGGCTCAGCGCTATTTTGCTCGTTTTTATTTTACGGTTGGAGAGATCAGAGTTTTCCTTGAAGAGCTGGCAGACAAAATTCCCAAGGGATTTTCCTGTTCTGGCAGCTCACTGCAAGGAGAATCCCGCAAGGGCTCTCACAGATGAGAGCCGTCTGGAGCAGCAGTGATGTGCCAGGACACAGAGCTATGGTGCAGGAGTTTGTGGACAACTCCTCAAAGAAGTGCTGAAGAAGGAATCTCATCGGAGATCCAGTCCTGGGAATCAGAGCCAAGCAAAATGTCCCCTTTGTGATCAGCCACTGGATTTGGCTGTGCCCCTCTCTGCGTAACAGCATCCACACCGGGAACGATGGCAAAAAGGGATGATCCTGTGCCTCAGACACAAGAGAAGGTCTCTTTGAATGCCAGGAGGAAAGTGCTGTCAGGCCTTGACAAAGAGGATTATAACACACATCATTTCCCAGATTGGTTTATTTATTACACGGACTCCCTCCGGCTACTTTACGGTCACAATTTCTAAAACTTGATCAAAAAGAAAAAAAAAAAAGAAAAGAAAAGGCAGTCTGAATGCTTTGGCAACTCGGCATTCTCCTGGGTGCTGAGCCTCCCGAGAACTTGACCCAGACCACAGGCACCCAACCCCTGGAAAGCTGTTCCCTGCAGCCCGATCCGTAGCACAGTGGCATCAATCAAAAGGCTCCATGGTAACGGCGATGTGATGCATGTGCGATTTGGCAATGGAAGCATGAACATCCTCAGCGGAGCTGTGAACAGAGGCTCTGCTTAGGCTTGGGGACACCAAGGCTCGACGACAGTAGGGAAACGCACAAGTCCCTCACCAGATTTTATGCAACCATTGTGTTTTATTCAAACGTATAATTATGCTCTTCTTCAGCAGCTATATTTAAGAGTTGAGGAGGACGGGGGTTATTTTACAAGTGTTTTTAAGAGAAGTTAAAAGCCAAAAGCACTTGATTGCTTCGTACAAATTACTTCTGCATCCTTCTATCCCCATGTTTCACTGTCTGCAGACTTCTAAAATGAAGAATTAGAGCAATTGTCTGAAATGAATAATAAAAAAACATTTTAAGGGCCATAAAATAGCTTGAAACAGATTAGAACGAAATTTAGAATTCATATATATTTACAAAGGAGCACTTAGAGGACAATAATCTACGCAGGTTCAATTAGTGAGAAGGCAGGAGAGCTGGGTTTATGGAAGCCCCAAGGGAGCAGCTCCTTGCACGGAGCTGCAGACGGGGTCCCCAGGAAAGAAGCTTCCTGGTGGGTGCCTCACTCCTTCACCCAAGAGGATCCTGCTGCAGAGCCTTGCCAGCTTGGCAGGGTGAGAGCAGGGGGGGAAAGAAGTAGCACTCTCCTTTCCTCCCTCCCATCCCACCTCATTTTGCAGTAATTTCATTCAGGGTTCTTACGACTAAACTGATCTGTTCTGTCAGTTGAATTGCATAAGGCCTTTGCTTTATAATGCAACCACGAACAAATAAAACTTTGGAGCCACTGTATTATACGAATCTCTCTTTTAGAGGAAATTATGATATGAACACAATTCCCTTCTTGGTTGATGGATGGCAATAGCTGTCTTCATGCGAGTCACTTATGCCAATCACCATTTTGGCCTTGCTTTACGATATGGTTATGCGGACAGAGACTTCATTGTGAGTAACAGCGATGACTGAGCAATTCCACAAACAGCTGCAGTGAAGGATCTGCAGGTTAAAACCATCCAGTGGGACGCAAGGAGACTCCGCATATCTGGCAGTCATTGTATAAAAGGAAAATTGTTTGCTGAATCTCTCAAAGGATTGAACATGTTTTCCCTTCTTCTATATTCCCTACGGAGACTTCAAAATTTGCCAGAAGGTGGCAGATGCCATGGGAGGTGATTTAATAAGGCCACAGGGCTGGGACAGGTCAGCTGGGACACAAGCCACAGGATTTAACCGTGCACTTCTTGGCAGCTCTGTTTTGCTCTACAGACAGAGGTTGGGTTGCCTCGGAGCCCACTGTAGCCCCAGCAGAGACACGATCCGTTCAGCAGTCACTGCACCATTAGGGGAGCTGGAGCCGAGACAGACAGACAGACAGACCGATCACCCACCTACCCTAGGCCAGGAGGTGCCTACGCCTCCCTAGGGCACAGCCCAGGGAACAATCACCATGCCAGGTCCAGCCCAGCGGTGAAACAGGGGGATCCTACTCTAGATCATCACCACTGCAAATGATGAAGTCCAATTTTGCTGGTATTGATGAGAGTCTCGGGCAATGATGAACAAGCAATGAAATTGCAGCATCTTACCCTCCGAACTACAGCTGAACCTCAGCTTTGCTGAAGAGTTTGCAGCCTTCCCTTCCAGTTCCTTCACTTCTGACACCTCTGCTCACACATTTTCACACGACAGTTATAGAACAATCATTTTTTCAGATGTTTGCCTTCTCAGCCAAAGGGAGTTGTTGAGCAGACAGACAAGGGAGACAGAAAACTCTGGGAAACCTTATGTCCCCAAAAATGCATGAATGTATCAGCCAGATTCAGATTAACCCTCCCTTCTCCTTCTGCTCCAGGGAGGGAATGACGTGGTCAGAACAGGCACTGCCTCCTGATGTAGAAGTCACTGTTTGACCATCGGCATCACTCTGCCTTGTCATCTTGTGCTGATAATGCTTCTAAAAGCACACAAACCTCTTAAAAACAAGAAGAATCAGTGAAGTAAGTGTGGCCTGGGAAGTGTTGCAATACATAGAAAAGACGCACAAGTAAACATTGCCACATAAATAAAGACGGCTTGATGCTGTGGATACGATTTTTCTACTGATACCTTGATATTTTCACTTATAGTCATTATAAATGACTTATTCCTGTCCCTAAACACCAATCAGAGCTATCATTAGTAATATTCTGACCACAGGCAGCTGCAATAAAATTGATCAAGATGTTGACACTTAAAGATACAAGCAAATGAACATGATAAACTGCCAAGAACTACAGGCAAGAAACACAATGTTCTTTCCGTGTAAAATAGCGCCTGGCAGGGATGTCTATTTTGACTCTGCTTTTGTGTAGACAATAGCTTTTCAAATTACCCAGGAAAACCATTTGGCCTCTCACAGCAGAATGGGTGAGCAGAACAGCCCCTGTGCCCTTGAGAACCAGGTGCTCCTGCGCCTCAGCCTGCGCGGGGCTGCTTCTCCTGCAGCGACACAGGGGACATGGGGAGCCATGTCTTCAGTGGTCTTACCCTCCTACAGACTGGAAATGAAACAAAACATCTGCAACTCCTAGTAAAAACCTCTAAACATTGCCCTCCCACACCGTTTATATTTCAGTTTTGACTAAACTGTGTCTTATACCTCAACAAGATTATTGTGTGTTCCCTTGACAGAAGGCTGAGCGAAGTGATGCTGCCCCTCTATTCCTCTCTTGTGAGACGTCGTCTGGAATACTGTGTCCAGTTCTGGAATCCTCAACATAAGAAGGAGATGGAGCTGTTGGAACAGGTCCAGAGGAGGCTACAAAGATGATCGGAGGGCTGGAGCACCTCCCATACAAGGACAGGCTGAGAGAGTTGGGGTTGTTCAGCCTGGAGAAGAGAAGGCTCCGAGGAGATCTTATAGCGACCTTCCAGTACCTGAAGGGGCTACAAGAAAGCTGGAGAGGGACTGTTCATAAAGCCGATAGGTGGTGATAGGATGAGGGGGAATGGGTATAAACTGGAGAGGGGCAGATTTAGACTGGACATTAGGAGGAATTTCTTCACCATGAGGGTGGTGAGGCCCTGGCCCAGGCTGCCCAGGGAAGTTGTGACTGCCCCATCCCTGGAGGTGTTCCAGGCCAGGTTGGATGGGCCTTGGGCAGCCTGAGCCAATGGGATGTCCCTGCCCATGGCAGGGGGTTGGAACTGGATGGTCTTTAAGGTGCCTTCCAACCCCAACCATTCCATGATTCTATGATTTTCCTGGTTTGTATGAATGAACTGATAGATATTTCTAAGTTTATTTTCCAGTGCTGCAAAGAGGGTTTGTAAAAGAAACGTTCCTTTCCTGTGCTCTTTTCCTTATAGAAGCATTGAAACCTCAGCCGTAAGCCCTCAGCAGGACCAGGCTGCAGACGGGTAAATGCCAGCACAGGCAGCCTTCTCACTCTTGAAGTCCCACTGCTTTACTCCACACCCTCCTGAAGATGAAAGCTTCAGATGGGCCACGTATTGTGACTAAATCACAGCCTGAATAGCTGTGAAGACAGACACAAATTGCACTTTTGCAGCATGATCGGACTGGGCTGCATGCAGAATCCACACCCCCTCTCCTCTGCCAGGAAAACCTGAAGAGCTGTTAGCAACAGTTGTTGCTTAAGTGAGGATAATTGGGTTTCCTTCCTTTCTAGCTTTTGTGTTACAACATCCACTCCAGAAGAAATACGTATGTTATTATTATAACATATGTTATTATAAAGTATTTATGTTATTTTAAGCTTCTGCTACTTAAAAAAACCCAAAACCGAACAGATAGCAGTAGAATTAAAACATTATTTGCAAGAACAAAGGCAGGAAGACAACAGAGGTGTTGGATCCTGAAGCCAGTGAAGGGTGTTTCCCAAATACAATGGGAAGATGAGAATACATTAAAAAAACGAGCAGGATTTCAGAACATCTGTCTTTGCCTCGGTAGTGCTGAAAACTCTATGTTCAGCATCATTTGCAAGCTTTCCAAACCCTCAACACCATCCGAGGTGACCCGACACGGAACGGGTCTGACCGCCCAAGGTCATCAGCTGCAACGGGGATGGAGCCACAGGAGCACTGCCGTGGCTAGCGCTGGCCACAGGGCCACCCAGGTCACCTCCAACCTAACCCCATCTCATGGGGAAGCAGTTTGGGTTACCCTGATGGAGAAGTTGATGCTCAGGACTGCAGAGTTTATGCTCTTTGGGTCCCTTCTTTGTTTTATAGCAAGGCTCCACTTATTGAGGAAGTCGGAGTTTTGCAGCTGAAGAAAACGAGGCAAGTGTTGTTGCTGAGTAACATTTTTCCTAACAAACCAGTGTGGCAAATTCCCTGGACAAGTGGAAAATTGAAATGGGCAGTGCAAAATAATGGATTGCACCAAGAGAAGCAGTTTGACAGCAAACGTTGGGTTTGAATGCAAAGAGAGGAAAAAAAAATGGCTGGGCCTAAATAAGACTGTTGACCATGAAGTAGACTTCGCTGTAACTGAAGTAAAAAGGCTAATTCATCAAGCTGTAATGAGAATCTCATTGTCATTCATCTTTTATGTGAACATTTGCAGGCAAGAGTCTGGATGTCAGGGGAAAGCCCTGTAATTAATTTATCTTTGTTGTGTAAAAGGTAACAGATCTGAACGATGGGTTTTGTTCCAGCCCAGCTGCCTCAGATAAAAATCAAGTTGATTATTCAGGTCTGATTCCTACTTCCCTTCAAAGGAAAAATAAATAGCTGCAGAAAAATCAGAACTGTGAAAAAATACATAGTTTGGAAGAAGGAAAGATGCAGAAACCTACCTGCAAGAAATCGCATCAGCTGGAATGATGCGAAACCCTCAGAGAGGAGGGGAAAATAAAGTATAATTTGTTTGCAATGGGAGAATTTTATCATCCAGACCAAGGTATCAAATTAGGATTAAGACTAAATAATACAGGCAGTGACCAAGGTAATTTGTCATGCACAATTTGCCCTAAACATATTCAGCAGAACGTCAAGGCTCCCTGCAATCACAAAGTCCTGGTTTACTCTCTGTTGTGATTGCTTTAATCAAGGTCCTTTTTTTTTTTGAACCCACAGGAGGCACTGGAGGACCTGTCGCCCACTGGAAGTGAGCACAATTTGTGTGTTCAGCAGTGATTTCTGCATTTTGATCTAGCTCTTTCCTATGGTTCCAGCAGCGTTGGTTTGCAGCGTGAAAGTAAGTGCTCATGCTGAAACTTCTTGCTCAGCTCTCTCAGCGCTGCCATACTCTTCGTGCTCACAAGGGTACGAGGCCCATAGCAGCCCTCCAGATCTCATTGCTGAGGGCAGAAGCCCGTGTTTTGAGAAGGCACATTGGCGTCTGTCCTGAGGTACAGAGCTGAGGGGCTGAATGAGCCCATAGAATCATAGAATAGTTTGGGTTGGAAGGGACCTTAAAAGATCATCCAGTTCCAACTCTCCTGCCGTGGGCAGGGACATCCCACTGGCTCAGGCTGCCCAAGGCCCATCCAACCTGGCCTGGAACACCTCCAGGGATGGGGCAGCCACAACTTCCCTGGGCAACCTGGGCCAGTGCCTCACCACTCTCATGGTGAAGAAATTCTTCCTATGTCCAGTCTAAATCTGCCCCTCTCCAGTTTGTACCCATTC